>NC_083731.1:8165639-9415639 GCF_028564815.1 Eubalaena glacialis | reverse complement strand
GTCCTTAAAACCTTTACTGTGATCCTTATTTATATAATTGGCCATTGTGCAATGTGGCTATTTATAGCTTAAAGTCAGTCTTTCAAATAATTAAAACAAACAAATAAAAAAACGCTTTCTCCCTAAGCCTAAAGTATGCAACCAAATAATCACAGCAAAAACAAAACAAGACAATTTTACTGACAACACAACCACATCAGTTACGTGCAGTCACACAAAGGTACGACTCATCTTCTAGATCTACTGTGAATAGAAGGCTCTAACCCTTCATTTTCTCACTCTCCTTCAATACCAGTCTCAACTTCCGTCTAATATGTGCTGGCCAGATAACTTACATGTATTATTTTATGACTCTGTGAGAGAAAAGTTGACAAAAAAGGACCAAGAAAATCTCACATAACTGCCGGAATGGATAGGACCCAGACTGTGCAGCAATTTAAAGCAACAGCGTCCAAAGTGGAGGGCCTCTCCTGGCCAAGGGGATTGTAGGACAGTGCACTGCAGCGTATGAAGACCCAGTGTTAGAACTTACTATTTTCTTATCTCCAAAAATGAGAAAGAACTTAAGCTTCACTAATACTTAACATGAATTGACATCAGTGTCTTCAGAGTCACGTGTCACATTAGGTCCTTGAAGTACCTGAGGCAGGTGGGGCATCCCATAATGCTGAGGGGCTGGCCCAGTGACCCTGGCTCTCAGTCACTGCTCCCGATGAATGCTTTACAGTATGTTGAAATTTATGTGCTCCTGGTTAAGCGGGCTGATAAGTTATATTATTTAGTTTAACTAAAGTTAGGATAGTGTAGGGGGAAAAAAATCCCAGAGGTAGTATGGATCGAAGGTGATACAAAAAAACAAAAAAGCAAGCAAAAGCTTAACATGAAGAAAATAACAAAGATGACATATCTTCTACATGGATTATGTGGTTAAAAATAAGCATGGAAGTAAGTATCGAAATAATGATAATCTATTCAAATCTCACATGAAGTCAGCCAAAAGATTTAAAAAATGTTTAGAAGACGATCTGAAATACATCTACTGTGATAAGAATGGAACCTCACCCTAAATGAATATTATGTCTTAGGATGTAAAAGAATGGAAATATTGCTTGTGTGAAACAAACTTATATTGAGGTGCATGTTCACATTTTTCTTTAAACTAATGGGATAAGAAGGTTTGGGGACAAAGTGCTACAAAATCAATGATCTTATTTGCAATACCGATATAACCCAAACTCCTACAACTTGGACTCTCAATTAATAATTGAAGGATGAATAAAAATATCTGAAGTCCCACACCTATAGTTTAGTTAGCCATATAAAAAATGCAAAATATTTTCCAACTTACGAAATTGTTAAGAGTTCTTTATTCTCTTTTAAAATACTTATGCATTCAGAATATCTACTCTGCTTAAGAAAATATGAAAACTTAGCCTGTCTTAATTATCCTCTTCCTTTTGTTTTGTCTTTTGTATTTACTGTGCCTGCACATTTTACTAAAAATGTTCTGAGGATGCTCCTTGAGTGAAACTCTAACTATGCTCTCTGATATTAATTAAAATAGAAATAATGAAAGCTAATGTGCATGTATGTCAAGGAAAAAAAAAGATGTTTCATAATATATTAGCCTCAACACTTAGAACTGAAAGGAATGCAAATCAGTCCAGCTGCCTTCAGGTACAGGGGAAAAAATATCCAACATTTTTAATTGAAACAATCACTTTCTCAGAAGTGGGTTCATTTAAATCAATCACTGTCACAAATTATTTTCATAAAATGTGCAGACTGACAAAAGAGAAATCAGGATAACTCATAGAATAATGTATACATAATGTAAATCATTATTTAAATTGAAAAACGTACAATATGGCATGGATTTTTATATGGCAAATACATAAATGTATATACACACATACTAATCTCAGTACTAATTATCACCATAGGTTCTTTTTTCTTAACATCTTTATTGGAATATAATTGCTTTACAATGTTGTTTTAGTTTCTGCAGTATAACAAGTGAATCAGCTATATGTATACATATATCCCCATATCCCTCCCTCTTGCGTCTCTCTCCCACCCTCCCTATCCCACCCCTCTAGGTGGTCACAAAGCACAGAGCTGATCTCCCTGTGCTATGCGGCTGCTTCCCACTAGCTATCTATTTTACATTTGGTAAAGTATATATGTCAGTGTCACTCTCTCACTTCGTCCCAGCTTACCCTTCCCCCTCCCCGTGTCTTCAAGTCCATTCTCTATCTGCGTAGGTTCTTAAATGTCACTCCTCTATTAGCTATGGGAAATCATATATTTTTTTAACAGGGTAAAAAGCAATTTTTGGAATATATATTTTTTGAGGTAGCTCTAATTAGATTTTGGCACTCCTAGTAGCAGAAAATAGTATTGTGAATAATTTATCCAGTCATAAATTATCATATAGTCCAATCATAAAAATAAACCACGCCAAGGAACTCTTCTAAAGAGCTGAAAAAGAGGGTGAGACAAGGGCACTAAGGAAAATGATAAAACTAAAGGTGTGAAAATATGCTATATCTTTCTGTTAATTTCTGAGAATGTCATTCAATTTCCTTCCGGCACTGACCCCATGCTACCTCCAGAGCCCCATCCCTCTGGGAACCTTGTTTCAGCCATTTCAGAATAGTTGCTGAATCCACCACCCCAATCCAATGCATTACCATGTCTATTGAATTTTAACTGCAGATTCTACAGCCTACAATAGCCTCTCCACCTTTGCCTACAAGATCCTTTGCCTGTAGGTATTAGGGATACAATCTGGCCTAAAAATACAGTTCTTGCTCTCAAAGAGCTTGCTGTCTATTGAAGGGAGAAGGAGAGAACCTGTAATATGATTTTATGCCAATTAATCATGAGTTAAATTATTGGGTTTACATGTCTATCTGCCTGAAAATAGATTATAAATCTTTTGATAATTTGCATCATTATTATTCAAAATAGACTGTCACTATGCTTTACAGAGAACAGCTGCTCGACAAATATTTATTGAACTGAATTCACCTTCTGTTTGTTTTTTAAATCTATACATAAGCTTTAAATGGAATTAAAAGCAAAATGCATTTTTGTATCTTATTTAAGAATTAGAAGAGCAGAGTATACTTGAGATAAAGATAAATGTGGGTTTAGAAAGGGAAAAATTTTAAACTTATTTTCCAAAAATTATTTTGGCCAAAAAATTCCCTCTAGGTAAAATATATTAAGAAAACAACAGTGGGTAAAGCCTCTTCCTGGGGAAATGTCTGAGAAGATCATTAACAGGAAGGCAAGCAGTGAAGATCTTGTTTAATATTTGACCCTAAGCTTCAAGGAGCAGACAGACCTTGAGCAGACCTAGGTATCTTGGGATTCCTGGTGCAGCACTGAACTTTTCAAATATTCAGGGTCTATAAGCTCCGGAAAGAAGCCTATCTTTGAAACTCACTTAGAAAAGCACCCCATTGCAACGTTATTCAAAATCTTAGCAATATAGTTGCAGTAAGCACATATTACTAAACATGTTAAATTACCAGAATATTCCATGCTCACTCAGCCAGTGTCTAAATATTTAATAACAACCTTCTTTCTATTTCTTATTACAGGATTATTTTTAATTAAGAAAACCACCATGGCAAAAACTGCTGCAGACCTCCTTTGGAATGACAGATTCTGAAAGCAAACTGTAGCATCTTGAAACACTCACAGGTTCTTTTTTTTATTTATTTAATTTTATTTATTTATTTATTTACACAGCATGTTCTTATTAGTTATCTATTTTATGCATATTAGTGTAAACATGTCAATCCCAATCTCCCAATTCATACCACCACCACCACCACCCCTGCCGCTTTCCCCCCTTGGTGTCCGTACGTTTGTTCTCTACTTCTGTGTCTCAATTTCTGCCCTGCAAACCGGTTCATCTGTACCATTTTTCTAGGTTCCACATATATGCATTAATATACGATATTTGTTTTTTTCTTTCTGACTTAACTTTACTCTGTATGACAGTCTATAGGTCCATCCACGTCTCTACAAATGACCCAGTTTCGTCCCTTTTTATGACTAATATTCCATTGTATATATGTACGACATCTTCTTTATCCATTCGTCTGTTGATAGGCATTTAGGTTGCTTCCATGACCTGGCTATTGTAAATAGTGCTGCAATGAACATTGTGGTGCATGTGTCTTTTTGAATATGGTTTTCTCTGGGTATATGCCCAGTAGTGGGATTGCTGGGTCATATGGTAATTCTATTTTTAGTTCTTTAAGGAACCTCCATACTGTTCTCCATAGTGGCTGTATCAATTTACATTCCCACCAACGGTGCAAGAGGGTTCCCTTTTCTCCACACCCTCGCCAGCATTTCTTGTTTGTAGATTTTCTGATGAGGCCAATTCTAATTCTATCACCTCACTGGTGATATGTGCCACTGTGCCAGAAACTACCTCTGAAGGGTACACATTCCAAGTTCAGGATGGCACTGCTGGGACCTTCAACTTTTAGATTGTACATCTGAGGCATAAAGTTGTTTGTTGTGTACTATGCTTGGTAGAAGTTTCTGGCACATTCTATCTAATTCTATCACCTCACTGGTGTGAGGTGATACCTAATTGTAGTTCTGAATTGCATTTCTCTTATAATTAGTGATGCTGAGCAGCTTTTCATGTGCCTCTTGGCCATCTGTATGTCTTCTTTGGAGAAATGTCTATTTAGGTCTTCTGCCCATTTTTTGATTGGGTTGTTTGTTTTTTTAATATTGAGCTGCATGAGCTGTTTATATATTTTGGAGATTAATCCTTTGTCCATTGATTTGTTTGGAAATATTTTCTCCTATTCTGAGGGTTGCCTTCGTCTTGTTCATGGTTTCTTTTGCTGTGCAAAAGCTTTTAAGTTTCAATAGGTCCATTTCTTTATTTTTGTTTTTATTTCCATTACACTAGGAAGTGGGTCAGAAAGAATCTTGCTGTGATTTATGTCAAAGAGTGCTCTTCCTGTGTTTTCCTCTAAGAGTTTTATAGTGTCTGGTCTTACATTTAAGTCTTTAATCCATTTGGAGTTTATTTTTGTGTATGGTGTTAGGGAGTGTTCTAATTTCATTCTTTTACATGCAGCTGTCCAGTTTTCCCAGCACCACTTATTGAAGAGGCTGTCTTTTCTCCATTGTATATCCTTGCCTCCTTTGTCATAGATTAGTTGACCATAGGTGCATGGGTTTATCTCTAGGCTTTCTATCCTGTTCCATTGATCTATATTTCTCTTTTTGTGCCACTACCATATTGTCTTGATTACTGTAGCTTTGTAGTATAGTCTGAAGTCAGGGAGCCTGATTCCTCCAGCTCTGTTTTTCTTTCTCAAGATTGCTTTGGCTATTCGGGGTCTTTTGTGTTTCCATACAAATTGTGAAATTTTTTGTTCTAGTTCTGTGAAAAATGCCATTGGTAGTTTGACAGGGATTGCATTGAATCTGTAGATTGCTTTGGGTAGTATAGTCATTTTCACAATATTGATTCTTCCAATCCAAGAACATGGTATATCTCTCCATCTATTTGTATCATCTTTAATTTCTTTCATCAGTGTCTTATAATTTTCTGCATAGAGGTCTTTTGTCTCCTTAGGTAGGTTTATTCTTAGATATTTTATTCTTTTTGTTGCAATGGTAAATAGGAATGTTTCCTTAATTTCACTTTCAGATTTTTTCATCATTAGTGTATAGGAATGCAAGAGATTCCTGTGCATTAATTTTGTATCCTGCAACTTTACCAAATTCATTGATTAGCTCTAGTAATTTTCTGGTGGCATCTTTAGGATTCTCTATGTATAGTATCATGTCATCTGCAAACAGTGACACTTTTACTTCTTTTCCAATTTGTATTCTTTTATTTCTTTTTCTTCTCTGATTGTCGTGTCTAGGGCTTCCATAACTATGTTGAATAATAGTGGCGAGAGTGGACATCCTTGTTTTGTTCTTGATCTTAGAGGAAATGCTTTCAGTTATTCACCATTGAGAGCGATGTTTGCTGAGGGTTTGTCATATATGGCCATTATTATGTTGAGGTAGGTTCCCTCTATGCCAACTTTCTGGAGAGTTTTTATCATAAATGGGTGTTGAATTTTGTCAAAAGCTTTTTCTGCATCTATTGAGATGATCATATGGTTTTTATTCTTCAATTTGTTAATATGGCGTATTACATTGATAGATTTGTGTATATTGAAGAATCCTTGCATCCCTGGGATAAGTCCCACTTGATCATGGTGTATGATCCTTGTAATGTGTTGTTGGATTCTGTTTGCTAGTATTTTGCTGAGGATTTTTGCATCTATATTCACCAGTTATATTGGTCTGTAATTTTCTTTTTTTGTAGTATCTCTGTCTGGTTTTGGTATCAGGGTGATGGTGGCCTCATAGAATGAGTTTGGGAGTGTTTCTTCTCTGCAATTTTTTGGAAGAGTTTGAGAAGGATGAGTGTTAGCTATTCTCTAAATATTTGATAGAATTCACCTGTGAAGCCATCTGGTCCTGGATTTTTGTTTGCTGGAAGATTTTTAATCACAGTTTCAATTTCATTACTTGTGATTTGTCTGTTCATATTCTCTGTTTCTTCCTGGTTCAGTCCTGGAAGGTTATACCTTTCTAAGAATTTGTCCATTTCTTCCAGGCTGTCCATTTTATTGGCATAGAGTTGCTTGTAGTAGTCTCTTCGGATGCTTTGTATTTTTGTGGTGTCCATTGTAACTTCTCCTTTTTCATTTCTAATTTTATTGATTTGAGTCCTCTCCCTCTTTTTCTTGATGAGTCTGGCTAAAGGTTTATCAGTTTTGTTTATCTTCTCAAAGAACGAGCTTTTAGATTTATTGATCTTTGTTAACGTTTTCTTTGTTTCTACTTCATTTATTTCTGCTCTGATCTTCATGATTTATTTCCTTCTACTAACTTTGGGTTTTGTTTGTTCTTCTTTCTCTAGTTCTTTTAGGTGTAAGGTTAGATTGTTTATTTGATATTTTTCTTATTTCTTGCGGTTGTATTGTATTGCTATAAACTTCCCTCTTAGAACTCCTTTTGCTTCATCCCATAGGTTTTGGATCAACATGTTTTCATTGTCATTTGTCTCTAGGTAGTTTTTGATTTCCTCTTTGATTTCTTCAGTGATCTCTTGGTTATTTAGTAGCGTATTGTTTAGCCGCCATGTGTTTGTGTTTTTTATGGTTTTTTCCCTGTAATTTATTTCTAATTTCATAGCACTGTGGTCGGAAAAGATGCTTGATATGATTTCAATTTTCTTAAATTTACCGAGGCTTGATCTGTGATCCAAGATGTGATCTATCCTGGAGAATGTTCCATGTGCACTTGAGAAGAAAGTGTAATCTGTTGTTTTCGGATGGTATGTCCTATAAATATCAATTAAATCTATCTGGTCTATTGTGTCATTTAAAGCTTGTGTTTCCTTATTAATTTTCTGTCTGGATGATCTGTCCATTGGTGTAACTGAGGTGTTAAAGTCCCTCACTATTATTGTATTACTGTTGACGTCCTCTTTTATAGCCATTAGCATTTGCCTTATGTATTGAGGTGTCCCTATGTTGGGTGCATATATATTTATAATTGTTATATCTTCTTCTTGGATTGATCCCTTGATCATTATGTAGTGTCCTTCCTTGTCTCTTGTAACATTCTTTATTTTAAAGTCTACTTTATCTGATTTGAGTATTGCTGCTCCAGCTTTCTTTCGATTTCCATTTGCATGGAATATCTTTTTCCATCCCCTCACTTTCAGTCTGTATGTGTCCCTAGGTCTCAAGTGGGACTCTTGTAGACAGCATATAGATGGGTCTTGTTTTTGTATCCATTCAGCAAGCCTGTGTCTTTTGGTTGGAGCATTTAATCCATTCACGTTTAAGGTGATTATTGATAAGTATGTTCCTATTACCATTTTCTTAATTGTTTTTGTAGGTCCTTTTCTTCTCTTGTGTTTCCCACTTAGAAAAGTTCCTTTAGCATTTGTTGTAGAGCTGGCTTGGTGGTGCTGAATTCTCTTAGCTTTTGCTTGTCTGTAAAGCTTGTGATTTCTCCATCGAATCTTGGTTGTAATCCTGGTTGTAGGTTCTTGCCTTTCATCACTTTAAATATGTCATGCCACTCCCTTCTGGCTTGTAGAGTTTCTGCTGAGAAATCAGCTGTCAAACTTACGGGAGTTCCTTTGTATATTATTTGTCGTTTTTCCATTGTTACTTTCAATAATTTTTCTATGTCTTTAATTTTTGTCAGTTTGATTACTATGTGTCTCGGCGTGTTTCTCCTTGGGTTCATCCTGCGTGGGACTCTCTGCACTTCCTGGACTTGGGTGGTTGTTTCCTTTCCCATGTTAGGGAGGTTTTCTACTATAATCTCTTCAAATATTTTCTCAGGTCCTTTCTCTCTATCTTCTCCTTCTGGGACCCCTATAATGTGAATGTTGGTGCATTTAATGTTGTCCCAGAGGTCTCTTAGGCTGTCTTCTTTTCGTTCTTTTTTCTTTATTCTGTTCTGCAGCAGTGAATTCCACCATTCTGTCTTCCAGGTCACTTATCCGTTCTTCTACCTCAGTTATTCTGCTATTGATTCCTTCTAGTGTAGTTTTCATTTCAGCTATTGTAGTGTTCATCTCTGTTTGTTTGTTCTTTAATTCTTCTAGGTCTTTGTTAAACATTTCTTGCATCTTCTTGATCTTTGCCTCCATTCTTTTTCCAAGGTCCTGGATAATCCTCACTATCATTATTCTGAATTCTTTTTCTGGAAGGTTGCCTATCTCCACTTCATTTAGTTGTTTATCTGGGGTTTTATCTTGTTCCTTCATCTGGTACATAGCCCTCTGCCTTTTTTTTTTTTTTTTTTGGTCTATCTTTCTTTGAATGTGGCTTTTGTTCCACAGGCTGCAGAATTGTAGTTCTTCTTGCTTCTGCTGTCTGCCCTCTGGTGGATCTGAAACACTCACAAGTTCTATGTTTAACTTATGATACCTTGTTACAGTAAAGACACACACACACACATACACACACACACCCCCCAGATAGCATAGAGTGAAGAAAAAGTTTTCATTTCACCATATAATGTGGCCAAAATCACACTGCTTAATTTTTTTTTTTTTTAAAGATTTATTTATTGATTGATTGATTGCTATGTTAGGTCTTCGTTTCTGTGCTAGGGCGTTCTGTAGTTGCGGCAAGCGGGGGCCACTCTTCATCGCGGTGCGCAGGCCTCTCACTATTGTGGCCTCTCTTTTTGCAGAGCACAGGCTCCAGACGCGCAGGCTCAGTAGTTGTGGCTCACGGGCTTAGTTGCTCCGCGGCATGTGGGATCTTCCCAGACCAGGACGCGAACCCGTGTCCCCCTGCATTAGCAGGCAGATTCTCAACCACTGCGCCACCAGGGAAGCCCACACGGCTTAATTTTACCAGGCAATCCTTTCACTTTCTGCTGCTCAACACAGAAGCCACTTTATACTTATTATAATACAAAATATAATGGCATATTATAAATATTAATCATGCTTCTCACTATGTTCTTCATAAAGTTTGAGACTAATCAAATGTAACTGAATGGCTTAAGGAACAAAGGCCCAAGAGTATTATTAACATTTGCTAACATTTTGTAGTCAAACACCATAATGAGCAAATTTCAATGCTGGAAATATGACTGAAAAATAATGTGAATGCTATATGAACCATATACCACAATCTGAGAGAGCTTAATAATTATGCAGACTTTCTTTAAACGCTGAAATGACTTCTACTTCTGACCAGGATAGAGTAATGAGGACCATTCATACTCTCTCACATGAAACAACAAAAAATTGACAAATTAAACTTTGCAAGACACCGGACACCAAGAAATGAAAGGCAGAGGTCTCTGGAAGATGGGAAAGAAATAAGATGAGCTCTACTATTGCCTGACTTTAAAGGCTGAGAGATATTCCAGGACACAGTGAAGGAAGGGGAGCCCAGTGGATTCTCTAAATTGAGATGGAGCTGAGTCCAGGGAGAGGAGAGAGCTACAGAGAGAGAAAAGTTCTAAGATCTACAGAGGGTCCCCTCGAGTATTCAGCTGAGCACTAATGAAAGATTGCATATGAGGAAACCACTCAAGACTGGGGAAAATCATCTGCGAGGAACAGAGGTAACAGTGCCTCAAACACACACACACAAGTATGGGCACGGTGCCTATTCCCACTAGTCAGACTGGAAAAATTCATTATTCATGGGGCATTGAGCAGAGTATAAATAAGCATCTTGCCTTAGTATGGGGGGGAAGGGATTAGCTTAGTTTGAGCAATGCTTCAGTCTCACCTAACAAATTCTGAAAGCAAGAGCATATTGTTTTCAAGTAACTTAACTGCATCCCAGAATAAGCTCAAGAACATTTATAGGAATACAAAAAATATCTAACATCCAAAAATGTAAAGTGAAAAATATTTGGAATTCAATAAGAAAATTACGAGGCATGCAAAACAGCAGGGAGATATGATCCATAACGATGGGAAGAATCAATAAGTCAAAACTGACCTAGAGCTGCTGGCCCAGATGTTGGAATACCAGACAGGGACATGCAAACAGCCCTTAAAACTGTATACATTCCATACATTCAAAAGTTAAGTGCAGACACAGACAATATAAAGCCAGCCCGAAACAAACTTCTATAGGTGAAAACCACAGTTTATGAAATGAAAAAAATACATGGAATGAGATTAATGACAAGTTAGATTAACTGCAGAAAAAGAGTGGTGAACTTGAAGACACAGCAATAGAAATGATTCCAAATGAAACCCACAGAGAAAACAATTCTTAAAAAAAAAAATTAACAGAGCCTCAGTGGGCTGTGGGATAACTTTAAATGACTGGATATATGTCTAATTGGAGACTCCAGCGGAGAGTGTCAAGAGGGCAAGAAAGAAAAAATATTTGAAGAAATAATGGCTGGAAAATTTCCAAATTGGTGAAAACAATAAAACCAAAGATCCAAACAGCTTAACTCCAAAGACCGGAAACATAAAGAAAACTACACCAGGACACATCATATTGAAAGTACTTAAAACCAGTGATAAAGAGATAATCTCTTTTTTTCCCCCCCAGATCTGTGACTGCTTGGAGAGTGGTAAAGGGACCGGGAGAAGCAGAAGGTCGGCAGTACAAAGGGGCATAAGGAAACTTCTGGGGTGACAGACATATTGATAATGTTGAGTATGATGATGGCTGCATATATTAAAACTTGTAAAACTGTACACTTTAAATATACACAAATTATTTTATTATCTTTTATACCTTAGCAGAGCTATTAAAAATTAAAGTAAAAGGATAGAAAACAATATACCATGCTAGCAATAATCAAATGATATTAATAAAGGACAAAATAAATTTCAGGGCAAACAGTCTTACAATGTATAAGGAGGGATCATTTCCTAATGATAAATAAGTCAATTTACTAAGAATCCATAATGATCCTGGATGTTTCTGCATCTACTGACAGAGCTTCAAATACATGAAGCAAAAACCAGTGGGACTTGAGGAAGAAATAGAAACATCTAAAATTATAGTCAGAAATTTCAACTCTCTTCTCAAAATATATATATAACAAATAGACAGAAAATCTATTTTCTGAAAAAGAGAAAAAGTAGGAAAAAAGTCTAAGGCTTAGAGTATTATATGTTAACTTTAACACACTCAGTTAAAGCACTAGAAAGTATGATTCACTTCTCCTTCCAGAAACTAGAAATGGGATTCCCTAAATTTAAGGGATCTGAAAAACAACTACTATTTGACTCAAGGACTTTTTACAGCCAGTCAAACCTATAGCAGGTCATATTGAGTTGCTCTCCAGTCGTCCTTACATTATCAGAAGTTGAGACTTAGCAGAACAAAAGCTATGATATTAAAGAATCAAGGGCACCTGTTGAAATTAAAGTGCACTATTGTTTAATAAAATTCAGCATCCAAAGCCCTTCAGTGAAAGTTAACATTGGAGTCGGGATGCATCCTATTGCACGAACCATGAAAACAAGAATCAGAGCAGATGTGTAGTTTTATTAGCTTTCTTATGAGAAAGTGTAGAGCCGTAAACTGGGAACCTTGCCTGAAATGAGGTGTTTTCCATGTTTTAGCACACATTTGCTTTAGAGCCAGGAAACACTTCCCTAAATGTGTTATGCCAAGGCAGTAATCAGGACAGTGGGCAAATTTTTAAAATAACTGCAGGTAACAAGGACCGGTCAATACATTCTCCAGGGCTGAGGCTCATACTTTTGAACAGTGTTTCAGAGCAGGTATATAAAACCCACTTTGCCCGTTCACATCCAGAACTACGGGGAGACCTCCACCCAATGGGTAGAACTGTAAGAACAGATGAAAATGGTACTGTTAAATACTTTGTTTACTTCTATTTAAGGAAGATGCAAATATCGGAGGTCTGCTTCCTTTTAAAGTTTCTGTCTCAGACTTTGTCTCCCAGCTGTTTCTACGAGGAGATGAGCCTTGTAAAAACCCTTTTGTTAACAATGTCAGTCCTCCAGAAACTCCAGAGAAGCAGGGTAAGAGGCAGGAAGGGAAGGCATTCAGAGGTACTTATTCATAATAAGTCGACATTGTCTTCTTCAACTACAGAGGGAAAACATTTAAGCCAGTGGTTATGAAAATAAATTAAAACACACACACACACAACCTCCTGGAAGTCAATGTGGAAGTTCCATGAAGGATGATGTAGAATTTGGTCTGGAACTTAGAGTTCAATTGTGACCAGATCTATATACACTGAAAACCCAAACCTTCTGCATATTTTATCACAAGAAGTGGTGCCTCTCCACCATTTTTAATTAAGGTTTAAAATGAATGGCAGTTTATAACAACTTTTTCAAAGAATCCTTAACGGCACATCAGCCACTAAAATTTGAGAATATAGCTACAGGAATATATCATTTCACATGGGAAAATAAGAGGAGAAATCCTTCCTATGTTCTGTTTAAGAGTATTTTCAAAAGCCAAGATATTTAGCCAGCATTTCTTGAACATGGACTCTGCCCCAGACTCTTTGCTGAGCTGAGAGGAACCTATAGCCAAAGCAGATTACTGTCAATTATCCCCAGCATCGGTAAGCCAACATATGATGTGAGTCCTGAAATAATGAGGCTGCAGGAACAGAGAGGTTATTCCAACACCAATTATAACAATAGTAAGAATAACAACTATCATTTTCTGAGCATATACTTTGGGCCAGGAGCTACTCTACATGCTTTACCTATACTACCTCATTTAATCTCATGGCAACTTTTTGAGGTAGGTGGCATTCTTAGTCTCACTTTACACAAGAGGAAACTGAGGCACAGAGTGGTATGTGACTTGCCCAAGAGAACACAACAAGGAAATGATGGAGCTGGTACTGAAACCACTGGAGTCTGGCCTCCTAGCCTGTCCCTGTACACTGAGCCCTGCTCTGGTTGAGGACCCAAGTGTACTCAGACCACACAGAGGTCACAATGACTTGCTGAAGGCACACAATGAGGGGACACTGATGGCTTAGAGGACAGTGATTGACACAGTGAACAAAGAATGTTTAATCTGAAAAAGGCAAAAATCAGTCATTTTCCAATATCTGTCAATCTGTCATGAAAACAGTGAAATTTATTTGGAAGACAGAAGTAGGACAAATAAGTAGAGGGAAGCCCAGATTGAATGCCCTTAAATAAGGACTCTGATTGTCATATCTTTGGTCACTACTATATTCCAGGTGCCTAGAAAAGTGCCTGTCATATAGTGGGTGCTCAATAAATGCATTATTAATATATGAATAAATTAATCAATAAAGATGGAGAAGTTCCCAACACTCTTAGCTGTGCAGTGAAAGAGAGAACCAACTCTCCTACAAAGTGATGGGTTCCCTGGCCCTGACAGTGTCAAGAAGAGGTTGGATGTTCATCTATTAAGGGAATTGGGAAGAGAATGCTGCTGTGCATGCTCTAATTTCAAGCTTGCTTTTAAAAAAAATCATTTAACTGAAGATACAAAACAAATATGAGAAAAACTCAAATTTATTTTTAAAAAAGTGGAAGTCCAGTACCGTTTGAAAGGACAGGTTTGGAACCACTGCCCTCCCCCCATACAATGAATAAGGCAAGCACTGCCCTTTCCTCTCCCTACAGGTTGGGCTAAAAGCAATCAGGAAGTGAGGAACAGTAGGCACTTGTGCGGGGGCAGGAAGGAGACAAGGAAACTACTTCTTACTAAGTTGTTGAAGAAAATCAGACAAGCCTTGCTTGTTAGAGCAAAAGGTAGAAAGCGGACATCTATAGCGGTGGAAAGATTGAGAATGTTGGCATACCTCATAAAGCAAACTGTGGGGTGTGGAGCTGTAGACAAGCCAGGCATATTTTTTTTAAATTGAAGTAGAGTTGATTTACAATGCTGTGAGTTTCAGGTGTACAGCAAAGTGATGCAGTTTATATATATATATTCGTTTCCAAATACTTTTCCATTATAGGTTATTACAAGATACTGAATGTGTGCTGTGTTATACAGTAGGTCCCTGTTGTTTACCAAGCCAGGCATGTTTTAAAGGGAGTTTGACCTACTCAAGTCTGGGAGAAAATTTGCACTAGTTTATGTATTCAATTTTCATTTTTTTGTATTTGAATTTTCTTTAAGTTCTACTTTAACTCTTTCACAAATATAGTTTCAGAGTCAGAGTGTGCTAATTTAATAAGCGATCTCGCAGTTTGGACATGTTTTCGGGGTGCCAGGTGGGCAGGAGGAAGAGAAGTGGGGAGCTGGTTGAGAGTCAGAGCCTCCTTCCGCCTCCCGCATCTCTTCTAAGTGCACACTTGAGTCTTAAGTCTTGATTTCCTTTGCTTAAATTGGATTTGGGGTATGCGGCTTTGGCATCATATCCATACTTTTAATTTCTAAAAAAAAGAAATAAAACCGCTGGGAAAGGCACTACTCAGAGAGCGTATTTTAGCACAGCTCCTTTAGAAATGGCACAGAGAATGACTTATTGCTCATCCCCACGGGTTCTGTACCCTCACATCTACTCGCCTGCTCTCTTCAGGGCATAAAGTTCCTCTTCACCCAAAGCCTTTCTGACCTGTAACTGACTTACTACGGCCCCTGAAAGAAATCACAGTGTTCTGGAGAAGAACCAGAGAAGTAGAGTAGCCGGGAGCCACAAAGGAGGACACAATCCGATCTGGAAGGTTTGCAGTCACACCTCAGTGAGCCTGGTTTCAGGTAACAAAGAATAGCGCAAACAAAACGATTTGGATATTTTACTAAATCATCTTTGTTGAGTTTTTTTTTTTAATTTTTATTTTATATTGGAGCATAGTTGATTAACACTGTTGTGTTAGTTTCAGGTGTACAGCTAAGTGATTCACTTCTACATATACATGTATCTATTCTTTTTCAAATTCTTTTCTCATTTAGGTTATTACAGAATATTGAGCAGAGTTCCCTGTGCTATACAGTAGGTCCTTGTTGGTTATCTATTTTAAATATAGTTTGTTGAGTTTTAAAGCTCAATTTATTTAGATAACACAAAGCAAAACAAAACAAAAACATGGCTCCTCTCTAGTGAAAAACATTAGAATTAAGTTCCTAAATCTTGACTTATGCCAAGGCCCTCACCATGTGCTGATGTGCAGATTTCAGAGCCTTTCTGGGGAGGGGGTTTGAGGCATTCTTGTATGATGGCTTGTTTCTATCCTCATCAGCCTACATCTGTGGAATACCAGTAAGTTCTACTTGCAAAAAGTATTTCCTGACTTACCTGAGAAGATACTGATTTTATAAAATGGACTAATGCCGACTTCTAGGATTCTTGTATGAAACCTTTACATCTGTTTTGCTCTGCCATGTGTCAGGGAGAGCCATTTGGTGACTGCTGTTCATTTAAGTCCCTCCATTCAGATGAGATCTGTAGTTCATAAGGTCATCCCAGAAAGGCAAAGCTTGAAATACAATTGGAACTAATAAAGAGCCCTCAAATCTCAGAGAGGACAGCATGCACTAAGTTATAACAGTATGAGTTGTAACAACAATGCTCTACTCTTACACAGCCCACGTGCTGGAACAAAATGTTTCCTAGTCAGAGAAGAGTCTACTCTTTTGCACATTCATGAGCGCAGACCCCGTTAATGGGGACCTCTCCCGAATAAGTGCCTAACCTTTCAGAGACTGTTTTCTCATTCATAAGAACACACGTGGAATAATGTCAAACCATCAAGGTAAGACCACTAATGAGATCAGGTGTATATTGGTTTAAGAACTGCATCTGGCACTTAGGAGAGGCTAAGCAGAGGTTAAATTTTCCTTCTTTTCCCCATTTATTTCTTCTGCTCTTTTATAAAAAAGAATTTAAATTAGAATCCCCAATCTCCAAATCTTTGGTGAAATTGGAAACAATAATACAGCAAGATGGGTAGTTTGTGTGGGGAAACGCTCTACCCTTTTTTCTGTGCCTCTTCCTCTATAAGAGCCTCTCTGGTCAGACACTCCAGACGCCTGGACCCTCACAATGCCCTCACGCACCCCTCTCCCCAACTGTGTGGAAAATAACCCGATTCCAGATGCTCCCCCTCGAGATGGGTCCCCTTGACTCCCAGCATTCAGACAGGAGCATCCCAGAGGAATAATTCATAGCAGCCTACTTCCCAAAAGCACCCTCATGTCTAGAAATATCAGAATGCATCCTTCTTTCTCCTCACCTCTCTCTATTTCCCACAGGGAGACACCAGTCCTCATGTTCTGCCCTGTATCTTTCAATATGTAATGCTAATAATAATAATGACAGCCATTATTTAGTCATTACTCAGTAGTGTGAAGTGTCATACTAAGAATTTTATAAACATTTACATGACATAATCCTTAGAATATCATACATACCAATTATTATTAACTCTATTTTTAAAAATTTAAATACATATGCATAATTTGAGACTTACCCAAATAAGGAATTTGACAATGTTCACATAGTAAGCTGTAAATCTAGGCTTTGGTCCCTGTTTTCAAAGCTGCTGGATGTAGTAGGAAATAATTATGGAGTTTTCATTATCCCACCAGTCACAGAGGGTTCCTCTGATCTATACTTGAGATGGAGTACATCAGAAATAGGGGGAGAAGATGCAGGATGAAAGCTTCATGTACAAGTGCAGGGAGCCAGTGAGTGGTGTCAGAGGTAAAGAGACTGAGACATAAGACAAAGGCAAGTTATCCAATTATTTGATGGAACGTATAGTATAATGGTTAATAGTATCAATGGCTAAGTTTTAAGATATCTAGAGTTTGCACAGCAGGGAAAAGGAAATAATAAGGAAATGGGTAACTCACAGTCAATACAAAGATGCAAAAGAAACACTTTCTTTTTCACATTTATTTCCTGTTTTAAACAATGTGGTCCTTATTCAAACTCATAATTTTCCCCTAAGGAAAAGCACCACATATTACATAAAGAATTTTAATATGAAGATTTCCATATAAGTTCTTTTTGCATATTCTTTAAACACTTTAAAAAGTGTTTCAGAAACAAAAGAAAATGGTCCTCACCCTAATTGTTTCCCACTTAGCCACATATATTATTTGGGCATCAGAAAAGCTAATTAAAATCAAGACATTCTTAACTTGTTAATTCTCTTAACAGCAGAGAGGAAGTGTCTATGCTTTGCAATTATGTGGGCCATTGAACATGTAAAGTGAAAGGAATTAAACTTGTTATGACTCACTACCATGCCCCCAAAGTACCCCAATCCCAGTGTTGTCTGGTTTAAGGGAAAATGAATTTGCAGAAAACAATGAGGTGGTTTGTCCCTAAATCCCTGAAACTGCCAGGAATAAAATCTACAGTTTGACAGTAGACTGGCCTTAGTACATGGCAATGGGAAGAACACTGGGGAGAAAGGCGCTTATTGGCTGTGTGGTTTGAAGTAAATCATAGCCTCCCAAATCTCTCTACATAGTGGACATAAAAATACTTGGCCAACCAATGTCACAGGATGCTATATGAATCTCAGACATTATTTTAAAAGAGTGAGAAGCAATATCAAGAAATGGTAGGTAGGTGTCCAAATCTCAGAAGGTCTGGTTAATTGCGTCAAAAATGAATTTTACCCTGAGAATATGGTAGGTCATGAAATTAAAGCAGGCAGTGACAAAATCCTGTGGAGGTATTTAAAGGATTGCTCTGGTTGCTGGACTGTTGGACACATACGATGCATGCAGTTAAAATACCATCCCCATGACCATGCTGCAGATGACAGGGCCTTTCTCTGAGATGGGAACAGAGGGATGGTGACAAATGCATAAAAGTGAGAGCTATATAGGCCTATATAGGCAGTAGAAATGATAGGCTGTTTTAACAGAGGCTTGCTCTCTGCATTGGTTACCTGCTGTCTAAAGCCAGCCTCTGCATCTTTTCAAATGGCCATTTCCTATTCACCCCATCATCACCTCCCTATCCAGTACCACCTTTCCCAGGACTTTCCTGTCCCCCCGCACCCAGAGCTGCATGAAGTCAGCTTTCATTATGCTCTCATAACACCTTATGGCCAAGTGCTGATGTTTCTTTGACTGTGTTGGTTGTGATTATCTGTTCATGGCATTGCCTTATTGTGGTCAACAGAATATGGTTCCCCAAAGATGTCCACATCCTATTCCCTGAAATCTATGAAAATGTTACCTTATATGGCAAAAGGGCCTTTGCATATAGGGTTAAGCTAAGGGCCATAATGAGATTATACTGGATTATTTGCGGGGGGGTCCAGTGTAATCACAAGGGTTCTTAAAAGGAAAGTGTAGATATGACTTTGGAATAATTATCAGACAGATGCAACGTTGCTGACTTTGAGGATGGAGGAACAGCCATGTGCCAAGGAATCCAGATGGCCTCTAGAATTTGGAAAAGGCAAATACATGGATTCTCCTCTAGAGCTTCCAGAAAAGAATGTAGCCTTATTGACACCTTGATTGTAGCCCAGTGAGACCCATATCAGAATTCTAACCCACAGAACTATAAGATAATACATTTGTGTTGTCTTAAGCCACCAAATTTGCGGTCATTTGTTACAGCAACAGTAAGAAATTAATATACCTGCACTAGAGTGTTAGCATTTCAACAGGAGGGACTGTATCTTTCACCCCCTGAGGCATCACATAGTTGGCCCTCTGTGTCTGTGAAAGCACTTTCACTGAATCCCACAACCTCTCCCAACCTTTCCTGTCCTTTCTAAAGCACTTTCCCCCCTTGTGGAGATATGGAAAGATATTTAAGAAAGAATCTGAACAACAACAGGCTTCTTTTGCCTTTGGGATGGCCCTACAGAATTTTAAAGGCGCTTTCATACACCTTAACTCAATTGAGATCTACTAATTCCAGCTAAGATTGGATTGTATCCACATTATGATTAAAATAATGTACCAATACGGAAGAGAATATAGAAAAATGAAAATGGTTGCATGAGAGTAGTAACACTTTGTTTTGTTTGCTGGTACTACTAATTGAAGAAACACCATCTACATAAGGCCATTGTGGTGGTGGTAGACAGTATCTTAGGGATTATCTGTTAGTGCAGTGAACCCCACAATTTTCAGAGGAACTGAGACCCATCCTTGTCTGGAGTACAAGGAAGCCGGATGAGAAATTAAGTACTCCTCCACACCCCGGGCTGCTGCTCTGAAGCTGTGAATAGGAATATCCACTCACACTTAATACCTGTGCCAAGATGCTCTTCATAATACATTGTATCGCTTACCATATACCTGTTGACAGACTCCGTTATTAATTGAGTTAAAGTGGGTATCAATTGGGAAATTGAGCTTCTCAAATCTCCTATAACGGTTTTGGATATTTATAAGTTTCTCTTTAAAATTTAAAAAAAGAAGGAAGGAAGATGAGGAGGAATTCTACTAACTATGATGTCAGTAATTGAGACTGTCAAATATATTTGCACTTCTTTATTCTAACACTAGTCATCTTTTAACTTTGCATGTCCAACACAATTTGCATTTGCATGACAACCTAGTACGGAAAAAGAAAAAAATATTAACTCTACTGTAACCAAAGACAACAAAGTCAAGTAGATGATAAAATTTTTTTTCCCATTTAAGGGCCACATAAAGAATATTACTTTATCCAGTATGGAATTTTTTTTGGACATCATTAAATCTGGGACTCAAAATACATTCTTTCCTTAATATATCTTTGATAAGTCAACTTTTGAGACTCAGTTAATATTAATGTCTGTCTCTGAATTTCCTTAAATCAAAGTCTAAGTATACTTCCTTTTGTATGATTCAGAGATCTTACACACCTTTAATCTCCTAATGGCTGCTTGGGAAGGATCATTTTACTTTTTCCAAAGTACATGAAGTCATATTTTTAAAGAAGCCATTGGATTTTCAACAATTTTTGAAATCTGATAATTTAATATCCCTTCAAATGCTTTGAGTCCTTTACAAATACAAAGTAAGGTCCTCAATTTCAGTATATAATTCTACCAGATGAAGCACTTTATACATTTCTTCTCCATTTCCTCCTTTATTTCCTCCCCCTGTTCATTCATTCAGAGTTGGTTTTACACAGTAAAAATGCTTCTTTCTTATCCTGGATGTGAATATAAGATATTCTTTCATGTTAGGCAAATTTGTGAAACATTTTAAAGCCAGAAGAAAATTAATTACTCTCATTAGAAGGGCCATGACATACAAACACAGCTTTCCAAGGGAAGTAACTTTAGCAAATTAGAATGTAGAAGAAAAGAATGCATCAGTTTGCAAAGAATCAACTATCTATACTTCACACTAGGAATTAGAAAGGGCAACATCTGATATTTGTTATTCAGAAGGTCAGAGAGTGAAAGGAGGGATTTGTGAGAACTATATAGGGTGCCTAGATATTCAATAACACAAATGTTCCAGTGATTCTCAAACATTTTTACTTAAGTACTTTTAAGAGCAGAGCAAAATAAGTTGTCATATTTACTGGTGAGTCTGTGGGAAGTAGCCTCAAATAGCACCCAGTAAGCAGGAGTTTCTTTGGAATCATGTATTCTACTCAAAAATTTGAAATTTGTATTCTACTCAATAATCTGGCTTTGTTTGATATAAAATATTTTAAATTATAACTAAAATTGATGCTGCACAAAGATATAGCTATGGGCTCTCATACCCCCATATATTGCTCTGTTCCCCAAGAGTATCCGTATCCCTTTGCAAAGTATGCTGGCTAGCAGAAAACATTTTGTCTACCACTGAGACAGAACAATCATGGTCCCTGAGCATTATCATTTTGTGTTCATGTTACCAAGTCAGTCTCATCTAAATATTTTGCCTTTTATTTTCAAATCAATCCTCCCCACATCCCGGAGTACAAAATGTAAAGCTCTGACACACACACTAAGGTGTTGTGCCTTTTCTTTCTATACTTGACTACTTTCCAGGGCTTTCTTCTCCATTTTCACCCTCCTGTACCTTTCACTTCTGCACATCTAGCATCACTCTCCAGCCATCACACTGTTCTTCAATAAGTTTATAGATCCTGTTCATAGACTTTGTGCTCTAATAATCAGATCTTCTCATAGTGTGATTCCACGGTGGAGAAAAATATGCCAGCTGAGAGTCAGCAAAAGATTCCAACAGGAAGAACTAATGCCTGAACAGAGGGGTATCTGAATGGAAAGGAAATCTACTTTGGAATGAAGGAAGAGATATGAAATGAAGTTAGATCTTTCAGCACAGCCTGAGAAAAGTTGTTTTTTTTTTTTTCTGTATGTACATGTGTGCACACAGGCAGACATGTGTGTATCTGTGTGTATGTTTTATCTGAAATGGTGCAATGCTATGTTATACTCATAGTACATCAACAAAACAAATTAAGAGAATCATTTCTAATCTGGCTCTGACAATGACTAACCATGAGACCATCATAGGAAAATTTACATATTTGGGCTTTATATTTGTGGGTTACCTTATCTATACAATAAGATTAATGAACTGGATGGTTTTTTAAAAATCCTTCTAGGAAAGACATAGGAAAATACATTATAGCACAAATAAAGATAAGAAATGTGAAGGTAAGTAACCAATAACCTTTACCTCTTCCTCCCAGCCTAGATTTCCAAACCGATTTATGTTAATATTCCTGGGAATGAAATTAGAAACATAATGTGCTAGGAGATGTGTTGTCATGCATGCAGAAGAGGAGTGCCCTGATCAACAGATGTACTGAATGATTTTACCCAGGCCCAGGGTTTGCCCCTCATTGTATGTACATAGAGTTTGGCAATTTACAAAGTACTTTCACGTGCATGATCTCATTTGAGTCTTACTTTTGAGACAAGCAAAATAGATATAATTATATTAACTTACTTCACAAATAAAGATACTGAAGCGTGGAGCAACTGAGTCATTTATTCAAAAGTACACTTCTCTAATCTGAAAGAGCTCTGCAAGACCAAAGCAGTTCAGGGTGGGGCATAAGCTAGTACCAGCATCAAAGCATACCATAGGATTCAAGCAAGAATATTCTTGTCAAGTGTACTCCAGTCTTTTAAAGGTGTTTGTGAATACGAATAAAACTCTTTCCCAGAGTTATAGTAGCCTGGAGCATGGGATCTGCCATTTCATCTCTCTTGTAAACTTTAAGGACAAAGCCAAAATTAGAACACATACAAATCTTTATATTATTCTTTGCAAGCCCACAAATTTTTAACATTCTGGAAGCTGGTTTGATGATCTACAACTTTGTTGCTGTTAGCAACTGCCAGGAAATGAATTTGGAAAATGAAAAAAACAACCCCATTTTTACAGTAGAACACTAAAGCCTTAAAATACTTAAAGCTGGCAATACAAGCAATATAATAGTGTGACACAAATAATATACAAAAGATTTATATCCAGAAACAACTACTGACAAAAACAAACCATCATTGCTCCAGATTATATTAGAAATTAGAACTGAAAATGAATTTAGTCAGTAGATAATGTTCTAAAAGAGGAAATAAAATAAAAAGCTGGTCAAGGATTTTCTTCCAACACAACGAAATGACTTAGAAGAAAATTTGTAACTGAATTGTTGATCATACTTATGTACCTCAACAACTCTGTTAATTTTTGTCAAGATAGTGATATTCTTTCTATATTCAGGAAATGGGGAACAAAGAGTGAAATAATATTTCTGAATTGCCAGTTTCTCTGAGAGTTAGCATTTAAAATTAGGAAACCAATTTCACTGCTAGTTATGACCAACTAACCAGTACAAAACCAACTCTCTCATCATATGTGAAAGCTAGATACTTCTAAAAAGTAAAGAAAAGAAAAGAAAGAAATTTGGTTGAAGGCCCTGGAGAGCTTTGCAGGCAACCAGGACTTGAGGGGCCAACAACCCAAAAGGAAACATGGAGCCAAGCATGGTATTGTGCTTCAATTGTTCTCTCGGAATTTGCTGCTTCAGAAGCAGAGGAAGGAAAAAGGCTGAAAATCAGAGCAGAGCTTTTGGCAGTCCACAATGCTAAGGAGACAAAAATTGGAGCTCAGGGCTTGCCAATGAGTAGTAGCCTTGGTAAACATCCAGGCTTTCAATTGGAACCCCTATAAAGCTCTTCTTTGCCAAAATATAATCTAGAAATAGACAAGCTAACACACACACACACACACAGAAACCCACACACACACACTTGAAAATCAACTTCAAATACATTTCATACTAGAATAAATTGGGGTTTTCTGTCCCTACTCTAGTTACCTGGAAAAAGAAAAAAAATATCCTCTCCAAAGAAGATAAAATCATAGACAGCCTCTACGGTTTTCTACCCAAAATGTTCAACACTCAGTAAAAATTGCCAAATTACCAAAGAAAATACAACAAGATCCAAAAGAGAAACAGAAAATAAAAACAGATTCTTAGGTGTTCCAGATATTAGAGTTAACAGACACAGATTTTAAAGTAACTGTGATTGATATGTTTAAGAAAAGAGAAGAAATGATGACAATCTAACCAGAGAACTGAAATAATCAAATGAAATTTCTAAAATTGAAAAATATATATAATAATGGAAAGGACATCAATAGATTTTTGTCTAACAGCAAAAGAAGACAGGATTAAATAACTGGAAAATAACTCAATTGAAAATTTGCAAGCTAAAGCACAGAGCATAAAAATGTACAAAATCTGGAAAAGGGAGTAAGAACGTGTGAGACATAATGAAAATGACTAACATAAATGTAACTGAAGTCCTAGCAAGATGGAAGTGAGACAATGGTAATATTTGAATATAATTTTTAAAAATTCTGACGCTGACATAAAACCTTATACCTCAGGCTCAGAATGTGCTGCAAACCTCATGCAAGAGAAATACAGATAAAACCATACGTAAGCACATCACGATAAACTTGCTGAAATAAAAGATAAGAGAAAAATCTTTTTAAAAAAAGCCAGAGAAAAACGAATGCATATTCCCTTTTAATGAGTGACAATTAGATGACAGCTGAATTTTCAAGAGGAAATAATGGAAGCCAGAAGACAATAGAATGATATCATTAAAGTGATGACAGAAAATAACTTCCAATCTAGAATTCTATGACCAGTAAAAATACTATTCGAAAATAAAGACAAAATAAATAAATTTGCACACAAACAAAACGGACAGAATTCATAGCCAAGAGACAACGCTAAAATACTACTACTACTACTACTACTACTACTACTACTACTACTACTAAAAAAGATGTTTAGGCAAAAGGAAAAACATCGCAGATGGAAACACAAGAATGTAGGAAGGAATAAAGAGCAATGAAAAACACAATTATCTAAATAAATATTGAGTGCATTAAACAATAAAAATAATTTCTTATGAGTTTTATATATACATAGAAATAAAAGCATGGCAATAGGAAAGAAAAAGCTAGAGAGATTAAGTGGTAAAGTATAATAAGGTTCTAACATTTTATTAAAAGTGGAATGATTCAAATTTATGTTAGACTGTATTAAATCAATATTAAATGTGATAATATCCAGGGCAATCACTAAAATATTTATAATGGATATATAAACCTCAGGCTAATAATGGTGGAAAATGGAATAGAAAATATTCCTGACACATTAAAAGAATACAGGAAATCAAAAACAACAAAAAGAATATAGAATAGGTTGGACAAAGAGAAAACAAATGATGGGACTTCCCTGGTGGCACAGTGGAAAAGACTCTGCACTCCCAATGCAGGGGGCCCGGGTTCGATCCCTGGTCAGGGAGCTAGATCCCACATGCATGCCGCAACTATGAGTTCACATGCTATAACTAAAGAGCCTGTGTTCCACAACTAAGGAGCCAGGGAGCCAAAACTAAGAAATCCTGGAGCCGCAACTAAGGAGCCCACCTGCCGCCACTAAGACCTGGCACAACCAAAATAAATAAATAAATAAATGAATATTTTTTAAAAAGCAAATGTTAAGATGGTGTAATTAAACTCAACTATATCAGCAATTTCATTAAATGTAAATATACTGAATATTCCCATTAAAAGTCAGAGATTGAGTGTATTTAAAACAAAAACTAAAGTAAAACAAAATAAATTTATGTTTATAAGATGTCAAGATTAGTATAAGGATATAGAAAAATTAAAAGTATGAAAAATAATCACCATGCAAATACTAAACCAAAGAAAGCTGGTGTAGTTATGCTAATAGCAAACAAAATAAACATTAAAGCAAAAAAACAAGATGTTATAATAAAACGGTATATCTACGAGTAAAATATAATAATTTTATATTAACCTATAAAGAATAAAGGCAAAAACTGACAGGTCTAGAGGAAATACAGAAAAATCTACAATCATATGGGAGATTTTTAATATAGTTGCCTCTGTAACTGACAAAAGTGGAGAAAAAAATCAGTTGTTAAAAGAAAAAATTTGAGCTACATAATTAACCAAATGATGTAACTGATACAGAGAAAACGTTCTACTTGCCACCTGAAAAAATATAAACATTTTGTTTTTAATCTGCGTATTTCATTTGTTCTCTGATTACAGTGGCTTTAACCTAGAAATTTAGTGATTCACTTTTATAAAAAACTAGACAATCCCTAAATGTTTGAAAATTAAACAAGCACTTCTAAATAATCATGAGTAAAAGAAGAAATCACAATGGGAATTAGAAAATATTTTACTAAAAGGAAAATTAAAATATAACACAGCACAACTTGTGCAATACAGCTAAAGGTAAATGCTTACAGGTCCATGTTTACAGATAAATTTATAGTCTTAAATGTATATTTAAATACCTTAAAGCCTTAATGAACTTATAATTTATACCCTCAAGAAGTTAAAACAGCAAATTTAATCTATAGAAAATAGAAGGAAATAAGGTTAAGAACAGAAGTTAATGAAACAAAAAAGATACAATAGAAAAAAATCAACTAATTCCAAAGTGTCTTCTTTTAAAAAGACTAATAAAATATAATACATGTCAACAAAATGGGTATTTTGTATGTGCAAGTCCTATGTATTTGAGAAAAAAGACACGAATTATCAATATCAGGATAAAGGGAGACATTGCTACCGATGTTATAAACGACTCCCAGAGATAATATTAATAAATTTTCAAACGTAATGTGAAGTAAAAGAAGGCAGACACAAAAAGCACATGCTGTATATTTTTATAAAGTTTTGAAACAGTGAAAACTAATATATTGTGTTAGAAGTCAAGATACTGCGTATGGAGAACCAAATCGCTGAGCCTGTCACCTGTGTTCCAGGAGCTGAACCAGAAATGTCGTCCTCAGCCATGCCAGATGTACCTGTCCCACTCACCAATTTGAAGTTTCAATATACTAAGATCTTCATAAACAATGAATGGCATAGTTCAGTGAGTGGCAAGAAATTTCCGGTCTTTAATCCTGCAACTGAGGAGAAACTGTGCGAGGTAGAAGAAGGAGATAAGGAGGATGTTGACAAAGCAGTAAAGGCCGCAAGACAGTCTTTTCAGATTGGCTCTCCATGGCGTACTATGGATGCTTCAGAGAGAGGACGGCTAATAAACAAGTTGGCTGATTTAATCGAAAGAGATCGTCTGCTCCTGGCAACGATGGAGTCAATGAATGGTGGAAAACTATTTTCCAATGCATATCTGATGGATTTAGGAGGCTGTATAAAAACATTACGCTACTGTGCAGGCTGGGCTGACAAGATCCAGGGCCGCACGATACCCATTGATGGAAACTTTTTTACTTATACAAGAAATGAGCCTATTGGTGTGTGTGGCCAAATCATTCCTTGGAATTTCCCATTGGTCATGCTCATTTGGAAGATAGGGCCTGCCCTCAGCTGCGGAAACACAGTGGTTGTGAAACCAGCAGAGCAAACCCCTCTGACTGCTCTTCACATGGCATCTTTAATAAAAGAGGCAGGGTTTCCTCCTGGAGTAGTGAATATTGTCCCTGGTTACGGGCCTACTGCAGGGGCGGCCATTTCTTCTCACATGGATGTAGACAAAGTGGCCTTCACAGGATCAACACAGGTTGGCAAAATGATCAAAGAAGCTGCTGGGAAAAGCAATCTGAAGAGGGTGACCCTGGAACTCGGAGGAAAAAGTCCTTGCATTGTGTTTGCTGATGCCGACCTGGACAGTGCTGTTGCATTTGCACACCATGGGGTATTCTACCACCAGGGCCAATGTTGTATAGCTGCATCCCGGCTCTTTGTAGAAGAATCCATTTATGATGAGTTTGTTCGAAAGAGTGTTGAGCAGGCTAGAAAGTATGTTCTTGGAATTCCTCTAACCCCAGGCGTCAGTCAAGGCCCTCAGATTGATAAGGAACAATATGAAAAAATACTTGACCTCATTGAAAGTGGGAAGAAGGAAGGGGCCAAACTGGAGTGTGGCGGAGGTCCATGGGGGAATAAAGGCTACTTTATCCAGCCCACAGTTTTCTCTAATGTTACTGATGAGATGCGCATTGCCAAAGAGGAGATATTTGGACCAGTGCAGCAAATCATGAAGTTTAAATCTTTAGATGATGTAATCAAGAGAGCAAACAATACTTTCTATGGCTTATCAGCAGGAATTTTTACCAAAGACATTGATAAAGCCATCACAGTCTCCTCTGCTCTGCAGGCCGGGACAGTGTGGGTTAACTGCTATAGTGTGGTATCTGCCCAGTGCCCCTTTGGTGGATTCAAGATGTCTGGAAATGGTCGAGAACTTGGAGAATATGGTCTCCATGAATACACAGAGGTCAAGACGGTCACAATCAAAATTTCTCAGAAGAACTCATAAACTACAGGAGTGCAGAGATGACTCCTCAATGGCTAAGCACCTCCTTCAGTGGCTAATATATCATAGTGGGTTTTAAATGCAAAATTGTTCTTTCTTTCATTTTTTAAACATGAGCTAATCATATTAGCATTAATACTACACGTAGAAAACTTGATATGTAGCTTATTCTGAAGGAATCATCTGCCTTCTGATATGTGACACCCAAGTCCTACCCATAATGAAAATGATGGATTTGGATGCACAATCTCTCTAGCTCTGTAACAGTCATGTGCTTTTCTTTGTAGCTACTTGTCTAGGATAAACATTTTATGAACGAGGACCAGTTATCATTTAGCTTCTTTCCCTTGACCACCCCTTGAAGTACTTACCATACCTGTTAACTGCAGACTAGATGTGCTCTGTTCCCCGTAGTTGTGAAACCCTTGGAGTTTGTTGAAATGTTTTCTAGAACGTCATGTCTGCTTGTCAAATGAAGTAATGCCTGAAATACTTAGATGTAATCTAAACATAAAGCTTAATAAAAACAACCTTGCATGAAAAAAAAAAAAAAAAATACTGCGTATGTTTAGGGTTTACTGATTGGAAAGGCACATGGATGGGATTTCTGGAGCATTGCTTTATTCTTGATCCAAGTGACCTTTATACAAGAGTATTCACCTTGTGAAAATTCATTGAGTTGCATGTGATTTGTGCACTTCTCAATGTGCATGTTATACTTCAATAAAATACTTATTTTAAAATTGAGATACCATTTTGAATGTAAAAACTGCTATAAAATTTATGAAATAGAATTAGATGACATACATATCATCTTCAATCTAAAGGTCATTAAATAAGCCTTTGGAAGTGTTTCACTCTAGGGATTTCTAATGTCTTCTTCTGTAGTATTATATGAGACATACTGAGAGGATTCTCTAATCAACAGAAAAACAAATGTGTTTTTGAAAAACAAAAGCTTAAGATGGACGAAAAGAAGAATCATAGTGTTTCGCAAAAGTTGGGGAAGAACATTTATTCTGTTGGATTGTCTCCTGGATTTTACAGTCTTGCAAAATTCATGAAGCAATAAAAGTGAAGAAAACGTTTCTGAAAAAAAAGTGGAGTGGAATTGCCCATAATTAAATAGAAGCAGGTAAGAGAAAGAAGAGATGGGAGAAGATGAACTAAAGCCACAATTCTTAACATCCCCCTCTGACTTCCCAATGGGTAACTTCCAACCCTGGTTAGGAAGAATGTTCTCAAAACTTGCAGTTGTTCCCTAGTTGCTAAGAAGATTCTCCGTACATTTTTCTTATTCATTATGAAGAAACTTCAGGGGAGAAGGCAGCTGTATGATAAAGGAGCAGCCCTCACAGTAGAAATCCAAAAATACAGGGTTTTAATCCTACTACTTGTATAGTATAGGAGTATAGTATAGTATATAGTATAGTATAGTATACTATACAGTATAGTATAGACTATATCATCCAGGAAAAATTACTAATATCCATAAGTTTCCATTGTTTCACTTAAAATTAGGCATGATGTTGTCTACTTTGAAGAGTGTTTATGAGTTTCAATGTAGATAATGGTAAAGTTTGATGAGCTAAGATATTGGTTGCCTTATATTTATTATACTTGCAACAACAGGAGTATCTCAGGTTTATCAGTTTAGCAACACCCTTAAATTACCCAAGGCAACAAATGCTTAAAGAGGACCAGACACTTACAGCCACTCTGCCAGCAGAATACCTGTAAGAGAGTACAAAGTCTCAACCTTAAGGATTCTGCTTGCTGACTGAACCTTCTACATTTAGAGGGCTTTCTCTCTCTCTCACTCTCTTTATATTATCTCTTCTGTCTTTCTGTTCTGTCCTCATTTTTAGCTTCCTGATGGTAATTGTTTAAATTTAAGGCTTTCTTTATGGTGTACAGATGTATTTGAATTAATAGGGTTCATATATTTCTTAAGAATAAACCCAACAGACAAGTATTACAAATTCCATTTTTTATTATGTAGTTTCTTAGCTGCAACTTGAAATCCAATAGTAGGATATGCATGAAACAAGATGCTTGCAGCCAATATTGATACAGCAGCTATTAAACCAGTATGTTTAATCAAACCACTCATGTAGAATGCACTCTTTAAATGGAATCACCTTGGATACAAGTGCTAATAACCACAGAATAACCAGCTCCCTGAAGAACAAAGGAATCTTCTTGACTTATAATTATTTTCTTCACTAGGAAAATTACTATTTACTGAGATTTTTACCAAAGAATGTTTTTTTTGCTCTTCCACTCTGTCATGGTTTTTGAGAATCTTGAAGTTTCACCGGCTGATTGCTAATCAGAAACGCATTAGTCTAACCTACTTTCAAAACCAGCACTTTTGATACAAATCCAATAGCTTTAGTCCTATGTTTGACTAATTCAACTTCTTAAAATTGAGAACTTCACTGATTTAGTGTTTCTCCCTCTCCTCCAAAGAAAGCTTGCTGCCGCCATCAATTCCAAGTGGTTACCATCCAATGGTCTTATTTTTTCTAGTCCGTCCAATGCTACCATGTAGATTACTTTTTCCAGTTTTCTGTTTGTTTGTCTTTTCTTTCTCATTCTCTGTAAAGCGTTCTAGTTGCTATTTAGGGACATGGTATGCTGCTCTTGATGAATGTGTTCAATATTACGTAAAGGACTTAAAATGGAAGATTGAAATTCCTATGGGCGCCATAACATCCATTTAAGTTGCAGATCATGGTTGTGGGGGGTGTGTGTGTGTGTGTGTGAATTTATTTTAGTTACACCTTTTTTCTTCCAAGCTTGTCATTGTTTCCATATTTCTTAATTGAAACTTCATTCTTCTCAAATGGGTTTTGGCTTAGTACCTAGTGTGACTGGGTTTTATCTGTCAAAGCTCTAAATTAAAAAAAAAATTCTGGGCAAATGTCAACCCCAGAAAAATATAATGAGGTTTGTTAAGGAAAAACAAAAAAAGATGTCTGAAAAAATTGAGTTCTAGAAGTACTGGGAGGCATTAAGCTGACTTGTAGTTGGGACCTGAGTAGGCTTCTTTTAAATTTTCTGTCTTAATAGTCACAAGTGTGAGCACATCAATTTTAAGTGTATGTGTGTGTGTGTATATATATATATATATAAATTTAGAATTGAACATACTTAGTACTTTGTTTTTATGCCTCACGTGATATCTGCATCACATACCATGCTTCACGTTAATCTTTTATTTACACACAGACACACACATACACACAACATATTTTCTCTCTCTTTCTCTCACAATCAAACAAAAAGAGAAAGAGAAAAGGAGGAAGGGAGGAGGCGTAGCTGCAACTGTCTCAAACTGGAACAACAGATAAGATTGTAAATGTTTGGATTATAAGAGGCAAAATAAATATAAGATACACGGATAATTAACCAATTATCTTCAGGCTATATTTAGTGAACAGCCAACAGGAAGCATGGGGCCAAAGCAATTGGGAAAGCACATGGGGTGGGGAAGTGTGAGGGGCTGGGATTCTGGGGCAGGGAGACAGACACTGAGAACAGACCATTGAAAGGACAATTCTGCTCTGTAGGTGGCCTTTTAATGTAAATATAATCCCTGTGGCAAAGGAACATAGCTCTGTCTTGATTTTCTAAGGCCTACTATTGGGAGTTTGGGATTGACATGTACACACTGCTATATTTAAAATAGATAACCAACAAGGACTTACTGTATAGCACAGGGAACTCTGCTCAATACTCTGTAATAACCTAAATGGGAAAAGAATTTGGAAAAGAATAGATACATGTATATGTAAAATTTTTTTTTAATTTTAAAAACAGGTATTCATGCACCCCAATGCTCAGTGCAGCACTATTTGCAATAGCCAGGACATGGAAGCAACCTTGTCCATCAACAGAGGAATGTCCATCAGCAGAGGAATGGATAAAGAAGACGTGATACATATATACAATGGAATATTACTCAGCCATCAAAAAGAGTGAAATAATGAATGCCATTTGCAGCAACATGGATGGACCTAGAGATTGTCATACTGAGTGAAGTAAGTCAGACACAGAAAGACAAATATATGATATAGCTTATATGTGGAATCTAAAAAATAAAGGGTACAAATGACCTTATTTACAAAACAGAAGTAGAGTCACAGATATAGAGAACAGACTTATAGTTACCAGGGGGAAAGTGGGGGAGGGATAAATTGGGGGATTGGGATTGACATATACACACTACTCCATATAAAATAGATAACTAATAAGAACCTGCTGTATAGCACAGGGAACTCTACTCAATACTCTGTAATGACCTATATGGGAAAAGAATCTAAAAAAAAAAAGAGTGGATATACGTATATGCATAACTGATTCACTTTGCTATACACCTGAAACTAACCCAACATTGTAAACCAACTCTACTCCAATAAAAATTTTTCAAAAACGGTATTCTTCCAAATCACCTTGCCTGGCCTGCTCCTTGCACAGAGGTCTCTGCATTATCAATAGAGTTTGCTCAGCCAGAAAGAGGCAGAGTGAGGCCCCGAGGCCCCAGTGTCTGAGTCCACACTCTCCCCATTACCGACCACACCACGGAGAGGGGTGTGATGTGAGGAGCCTGGGGCTGTATACTGGTGGTGGTAAACATAGTGATGCGAGTGAATGAGAGAGGCAGTGCAGGGGAGATTTGGGGGATTTCCTTGCGTTCACTTTTTAAGAAAAACATCTATGGGCCTACCTCAGAAGACAACAAAGGGCATTGTGCAGGGGGTAAAAGAAAAAAAGTCACAGCAGTAAGATGCCAGCCAACTATGATGACATATTGCAAGGTGCTGTGTTTCCTTTTGAAAAAGTGAACAAATAGGAATATTTATGGTATAATTCATGAACTGAGGGAGATTGTTGAAATAATCCCTGGCTGCTACTATCTCAGGGCAAAAGAAAAACCCATGCAGATATGAAAAGTTTACCTCTAGGCTGAGATGTTGGTGCAGATGTTGCCAAAAAGTGCTTATTATTGTATTCTAAGTCTCAGTTTCACTTGACCCTACAACAATGAACCATCCAGAGACTAAAATGATAACAGTCATGGGAATATCTGGATAGCAGGGACATTTCTAACGATAAAAATTGCATCAGCTCAGCAGCAGTCGCAGGGGAAGAGGAAACCTCTGCTTATTAACTGCATATTCTTGACACTTCAGCAACTTTTATTACTTTTACAACTTTCCAAAATGCAAAGGCTTTGGGATGAAAAATATAAAAGTCTGATATACATAAAATACTCCAAACCTTACAGGAAAACTTCATCATCGCCACACCATCTGGGATAGCTTACTCCAAAAGGAAAGTCTAAGAGATTATGGAATGAACCCATTACAGCTCTGCCTTTCTCTTCAGCTTGGTGCCCGTCGTCCCAAGCATTGGAGAGAAATGGAAAAGTGGAGACAGAGCTGGGACACACTTCTGAGCGAGGACGTTATCCTGTGTGGAACGTCCCTAGTCACAGCGGCTGCTGGAGCACCCAGGAGACAACACGTAAAACTGGTAAGAATGATTAGGGGCAAACACTGTGGCTGACAGTCTAGCCCATCCCAGGGACGGATCCAGAAAGATACTGGAATATAATGCTGAATTCTATTATTATTTAAGATCCACTGTGTTCATTCTAAAAATGTTCACCCTGTATCAGTCAGATCGGCATTCAAATACTACTTCTGCCAAGTACGAGTCTGTGGCAAAATTACTTCACTTTCTCTCATCCGTGAAAATAAAAATAATGCTCCCTATTTCCTGCGATTGGAAGAAGTAAGAGATAAGATATACAATGCCTCTCATCCTAGCAGGTTCAGTGAAGATGTTTGATTACTTTCCCTACATTCTCCTTTAATGTGTCAGGCATGAAGCCAAGACAGATCCTTCTGTATTGCATAGATTTGTCCAACCTCTGCATCCCTCCATTCAAGTCCGACCCCAACCCCAGAGAGAAGGTCTTCTCTACGGCAGATGTGTTCAGTCTTCTCTACAGCAAGGTTGGCCTCAGCATGAAAACAGCAGTGATCTCATTTGCTGGAATAAGGATGAGGTAATTATTGAACAATCGAAGCCACAGAAATGATTAAGGTGCTGGTGGCATTTACTTATGCAGAAACATTAATAGAGTTAAACAATTGTAAGCTGGCCAAATGGTAAGGAGGATAAAAAGCCGTGAACAAATATTTAAAGGGCATAATGTAACTCAGGCTAGGCAGGAATTATTTACAGAAATTTAAAGAGCTACAATGAGGCATGTGGTAGATAAAAAGACATCAGGCAATGAGATTCTATTTTCAAGACCCTTTCAAAATGGAGAGAATTGCTGGATTCTGGAGAAAACAATTGTCCATCAAACATTCAAGATTTCCCTGCAAAAAGATAACATATTCATGTAGTAGCCACTGAACCCAGAAGTTACATATCCCCCTGGAGAAACTAACAAGAAGAGATAATAGAACTCTGTCTATAAAATTATTCCTAAACTCTAATTGCCAAAACTTCACCATTTCCCATACCTTAGATGTCCTCTGTCATTCTAACAGGATATTTTAAAAAATCAAAAATGCAAATGTAAAAAAAGTTACCTTAACTTTGTCACCAGAGCTAATAATTATGTATCTATTTTTAATAGAGAGATACATAAGAGAACATATTAGCATTACTTGAAATCAAATATTATCAGTGAAAACATTCCACATACAGAAAATAAATTTTGTTAAATAGCCATCTTACATTTAGGACTGTTTCCTTCTATACAGTGCTTGAATTCGAGTGATGTTGAGTGATTTTAGTTTGCCAATTATTATTGACTATGCTAGCAATGAAAGAGTTTGAAAAAAGAGTGATTACCTAGTCACAAACCTATATTTGACAATAAAGACAAAAATTTTAAAAACTAACTAACTCTTAGAAAGACCATTCAAATTCTTCTCTATATTTTGTAGAGGCAAGTCACTCAGGCCCAATACAAATGCATGTGATGAAAAGGATCTTCTCCCAAGTAAGAAAACACCATTGCCTTCTAGTGGTACCTGAGGACCAACTGAGTACCAACAGTGTCTGGCAGGCCATCACGGGGCATGTTGGCGATAGTTAACACATTAACATATTTAGAAATCCAAATATGTCATAACTATGAAAAGATGATCACATGAATGGCTTTAGTGGTGTAAATGGCATGTTAAAAGTATTTTGATGCTAACTTTATCCACATTATAGTGAAAAATACAAATTTATTGTGTAAGTTGAATTCCAAATGCTGTACCAGTAGGATAAGGACTGAGAAGAAACCCTTGGATTTGACCACTTGCAGGTCCTTGGTGACCTTGACAAGAGCAGCTTATTGGTGGGGACAGAAACCTGATAAGAAAGGGTTCAAGACAGAGTGGGAAGAGGGAAACTGGAGATTTCTTTTTCAAGAAGTTTTGCCAATAAAAGATAATTGGTTTAATAACAAGAGAGGAATGCATAATCAAGAGGAGATAAACTTTTTTTTTTTTTTTAATTAATTTTTATTGGAGTATAGTTGCTTTACAATGTTGTGTTAGTTTCTGCTCTACAGTAAAGTGAATCAGCTATACGTATACATATACCCCCTCTTTTGTGGATTTCCTTCCCATTTAGGTCAGCACAGAGCATTGAGTAGAGTTCCCTGTGTTCTACAGTAGGTTCTCGTTAGTTATCTTTTTTTTTTTTTTTTAAAACATCTTTATTGAAGTATAATTGCTTTACAATGGTGTGCTAGCTTCTGCTTTACAACAAAGTGAATCAGTTACACATATACATATGTTGCCATATCTCTTCCCTCTTGCATCTCCCTCCCTCCCACCCTCCCTATCCCACCCCTCTAGGTGGTCACAAAGCACCGAGCTGATCTCCCTGTGCTATGCGGCTGCTTCCCACTAGTTATCTATTTTACATTTGGTAGTGTATATATGTCCATGACACTCTCTCACCCTGTCACATCTCACCCCTCCCCCTCCCCATATCCTCAAGTCCATTCTCTAGTAGGTCTGTGTCTTTATTCCCATCTTGCCACTAGGTTCTTCATGACCTCTTTTTTTTTTTTTTTTTTTTCCCTTAGATTCCATATATATGTGTTAGCATACTGTATTTCTTTTTCTCTTTCTGACTTACTTCACTCTGTATGACAGACTCTAACTCCATCCACCTCATTACAAACACCTCCATTTCATTTCTTTTTATGGCTGAGTAATATTCCATTGTATATATGTGCCACATCTTCTTTATCCATTCATCTGATGATGGACACCTAGGTTGCTTCCATGTCCTGGCTATTGTAAACAGAGCTGCAATGAATATTTTGGTACATGACTCTTTCTGAATTATGGTTTTCTCAGGGTATATGCCCAGTAGTGGGATTGCTGGGTCATATGGTAGTTCTATTTTTAGTTTTTTAAGGAACCTCCATACTGTTCTCCATAGTGGCTGTATCAATTTACATTCCCACCAACAGTGCAAGAGTGTTCCCTTTTCTCCACACCCTCTCCAGCATTTATTGTTTCTAGATTTTTTGATGATGGCCATTCTGACCGGTGTGAGATGATACCTCATTGTAGTTTTGATTTGCATTTCTCTAATGATTAATGATGTTGAGCATTCTTTCATGTGTCTGTTGGCAATCTGTATCTCTTCTTTGGAAAAATGTCTATTTAGGTCTTCTGCCCATTTTTGGATTGGGTTGTTTGTTTTTTTGTTATTGAGCTGCATGAGCTGCTTGTAAATCTTGGAGATTAATCCTTTGTCCGTTGCTTCATTTGCAAATATTTTCTCCCATTCTGAGGGTTGTCTTTTGGTCTTGTTTATGGTTTCCTTTGCTGTGCAAAAGCTTTTAAGTTTCATTAGGTCCCATTTGTTTATTTGTGTTTTTATTTCCATTTCTCTAGGACCTGGGTCAAAAAGGATCTTGCTGTGACTTATGTCATACAGTGTTCTGCCTATGTTTTCCTCGAAGAGTTTGATAGTGTCTGGCCTTACACTTAGGTCTTTAATCCATTTTGAGTTTATTTTTGTGTATGGTGTTAGGGAGTGTTCTAATTTCATACTTTTACATGTACCTGTCCAATTTTCCCAGCACCACTTATTGAAGAGGCTGTCTTTTCTCCACTGTATATGCTTGCCTCCTTTATCAAAGATAAGGTGACCATATGTGCGTGGGCTTATCTCTGGGCTTTCTATCCTGTTCCATTGATCTATATTTCTGTTTTTGTGCCAGTACCAAACTGTCTGGATTACTGTAGCTTTGTAATATAGTCTGAAGTCAGGGCGCCTGATTCCTCCAGCTCCATTTTTCGTTCTCAAGATTGCTTTGGCTATTCGGGGTCTTTTGTGTTTCCATACAAATTGTGAAATTTTTTGTTCTAGTTCTGTGAAAAATGCCAGTGGTAGTTTGATAGGGATTGCATTGAATCTGTAGATTGCTTTGGGTAGCAGAGTCATTTTCACAATGTTTATTCTTCCAATCCAAGAACATGGTATATCTCTCCATCTATTTGTATCATCTTTAATTTCTTTCATCAGTGTCCTATAATTTTCTGCATACAGGTCTTTTGTCTCCTTAGGTAGGTTTATTCCTAGGTATTTTATTCTTTTTGTTGCAATGGTAAACGGGAGTGTTTTCTTAATTTCACTTTCAGATTTTTCATCATTAGTATACAGGAATGCAAGAGATTTCTGTGCATTAATTTTGTATCCTGCTACTTTACCAAATTCATTGATTAGCTCTAGTAGTTTTCTGGTAGCATCTTTTGGATTCTCTATGTATAGTAACATGTCATCTGCAAACAGTGACAGCTTTACTTCTTCTTTTCCGATTTGGATTCCTTTTATTTCTTTTTCGTCTCTGATTGCTGTGGCTAACACTTCCAAAACTATGTTGAATAATAGTGGTGAGAGTGGGCAACCTTGTCTTGTTCCTGATCTTAGTGGAAATAGTTTCAGTTTTTCACCATTGAGGACAATGTTGGCTGTGGGTTTGTCATATACGGCCTTTATTATGTTGAGGAAAGTTCCCTCTATGCCTACTTTCTGCAGGACTTTTATCATAAATGGGTGTTGAATTTTGTCGAAAGCTTTCTCTGCATCTATTGAGATGATCATATGGTTTTTCTCCTTCAATTTGTTAATATGATGTATCACGTTGATTGATTTGCGTATATTGAAGAATCCTTGCATTCCTGGAATAAACCCCACTTGATCATGGTGTATGATCCTTTTAATGTGCTGTTGGATTCTGTTTGCTAGTATTTTGTTGAGGATTTTTGCATCTATGTTCATCAGTGATATTGGCCTGTAGTTTTCTTTCTTTGTGACATCTTTGCCTGGTTTTGGTATCAGGGTGATGGTGGCCTCGTAGAATGAGTTGGGGAGTGTTCCTCCCTCTGCAATATTTTGGAAGAGTTTGAGAAGGATAGGTGTTAGCTCTTCTCTAAATGTTTGATAGAATTCGCCTGTGAAGCCATCTGGTCCTGGGCTTTTGTGTGTTGGAAGATTTTTAATCACAGTTTCAATTTCAGTGCTTGTGATTGGTCTGTTCATATTTTCTATTTCTTCCTGGTTCAGTCTCGGCAGGTTGTGCATTTCTAAGAATCTGTCCATTTCTTCCAGGTTGTCCATTTTATTAGCATAGAGTTGCTTGTAGCAATCTCTTATGATCGTTTGTATTTCTGCAGTGTCAGTGGTTACTTCTCCTGGAGATTAACTTTTAAGATGAGCTATATTACGGCAGATTTATATGCTGATGAGAATAATACAGCAGGATATAGACATTATATGATGCAGAAGAGAAAGGGAAATATTGGATTGATATCCCTGAGTAGGGGAAACGATCTGTTCCTCAATTTGTAGAGGTCTTGACCTTAAATAGGAGCACTAAGAGTTCATTCCCAAGTTCAGCAGGGAAAAGGGGAAAGTGGATAGATCTGCAGATAGGTTTGCAAAAGCAGTTGTGGAGTATATGGAAATTTATTTTTGATAATTTCTGTTTTCTCAGAAAAATAGAAGTAAGAACATAGTTGACAGTGGGGATGGGGGAGGAGGTATAGATGTCTGAAGAGAAAGAAGATAAGAAATATAATCTATTTAAGTGGAAATAGATTTTTAAAAAAATGGGGCTTCCCTGGTGGCGCAGTGGTTGAGAGTCTGCCTGCCAATGCAGGGGACACGGGTTCGAGCCCTGGTCTGGGAAGATCCCACATGCCGCGGAGCAACTGGGCCCGTGGGCCACAACTACTGAGCCTGCGCGTCTGGAGCCTGTGCTCCGCAACAAGAGAGGCCGCGATAGTGAGAGGCCCGCGCACCGCGATGAAGAGTGGCCCCCGCTCGCCGCAACTAGAGAAAGCCCTTGCACAGAAACGAAGACCCAACACAGCCAAAAATAAATAAATAAATAAATAAATAAATAAATTTATTAAAAAAAAAAAAATGTACCAAGGGCCCACTTGATGTTACTGACTATGAATTTAAAGTAGAACCAATCCATGCATATGTGTGTTTTTCTTCAGGCAAGATCAGCTGTGTAGGTGCAGGCACAAAGTAGGTGGGCAGCTGGATTAACCAGTTAGTTTTACCACGTAAGCAAAGTAAGAAGAAAAGAAGAGTCAGATAAGCCAATAAAATATCTAAATAACACATAACTAGATTTGTAAGGCTGCCCCAGAAATAAACATTCATCCATGTGCAATCTCTATAAAGTACATAATACAATTTAAGAACAACTTAGCCTTGACTACATTACATTTTTCTGGTACTGGTATTAAGAATAAGATCTAAGAACTCATTAGAAAAAGACTATGAACCAATGTGTTAACTCAAAAGCAGCATAAAACATACATTATCTAGATTTCTAACAATCTACAATTTTTATGATTGATTTGTGACTCTATAACCTTGTTGGTTTGCTTCAGTTTATCATGTACAATAAAGCCAATAAAGCATGTAACCAACAAGGCTTCCTAACAGAAGTAAGAAATGTTGAAAATATATAATCTAAGAAAATTAATGAAAAATTAATGAAAGACCTACTATGAAAGTCACTACATGCTCATGAAAGCCCTCCAAATTAATCCTTTTCAGAATTTCAGGTCAATGCTGCAATTCGTTAGGAAGATAACATCAAACATGTGTCACCTCCAAACACTTGTTGGAAAACCAAAGCTACATTCCTATGTCAAAAATGGCTTGGTAAAATACAGCATTTATTTATTTACTGTCCCTTTCCCCAAATCCCACAAAGAAGTCTCTAATTCCAGGCAAACTTTCCTACACCCTCAATTGTAAAGAGTAAATAACACATTATTACATGCATCCAATCAACAGATATATATGGTGAGCATCTACTATGTGCCTTGAAATAATGTGTCTTCCATTAATGTTGATGTCATGAAGAATTGAGAGTGTAAAGTAGTGAGAAGAATAGAGGACTGAAGGACCAATTTGCTCTTGAATTCTGGTTTTATCACTTGCTACGTGTAAGTCTTTTGGCAAAACTCAAATTTTTTGAGCATTAGTTTCCTTTGCTATGAAATGGTGATGAATCTCAACTAATTGAAGTAATGAAATAAAATATGTGGCAATTCAGAATTGGCACTGGTTAAGAGTAGGGACCCTGGAGTCAGCCTGGAACCTGGCTTTTAAAACCAGCTCCACTCTTTAATGCTATGTAAACTTGAACAAGTTACTCATTCTTTTCTTTGGTTTTTAGATACCTTATTTATAAAATGGATAGATGGGTAATATTTTAGTGTATCATCAATTAATGCATAATGTAGCATACCTACTACATAGGCTTGTTGTGAGGATGAAACAGTACTCAAGGGCACAGTGCCTGAGTCAATTATAGCCATTGCCATGTGCACACTGATCTCAAATGCCAATCTATACCGCTGTTACTTGTAAATCCTGAGAAATACAGGATTTTTCATTCATTCAGTAAATGCTGTGGAGTGTTAGCTATATGCCAGGCACTGGTGAGACACTGACTTTTAAGTGGCCGTCCCCCATCATCATACCATATGGGTCCCTATTAAACCTGATACCAAAGAACTATAAAAGCACAGGGTGAAACGCATATTCCACAAAAAATATTCCACACAATACAGCTTTATGAAAATAACCTTTTCTTTCCTGAATGACTAAGTGGTAACTATCATAAAATGGTTTTTATAAAAGGTGGCTAGATTCCTACTACCATGCCCTACTGCTAGCCTTCACCCCCAGGAAACAGTGAATGGTGATATATTCATTATTAGATAAAATCACTAAATTATAGTAATTTCTTAAAATGAATGCTGGAATCATTATAGATAAAATTACTAAATTAGTTTTCTGTTCATGTCAACACAGTGCAGTTGACTTTAAATTGCATCAACCCCCCTAAAATGGTCTCTTATAGGTTTGAGTTTACCATTATGTTTTTGGTTTTTGTTTGTTTTTTTGTTTGTTTTTAGCCCTTGAGTGCCAAAATGACAATATTTAAAACATCACACACAATTTGTATTATCTAAATATCATAGCCCTTTGTGGCTAAAATTTCTCACCATTTGGAGAGAAATTAATATACAGTTTACCTAGAAAGAAACCTAGATTTTGGAACTAAGTGATAAATCAGATTGAAAAATACTTCATCTACCTTTCCCTTTCAATTTCTGCCATTATTTTAAAATTAAGTAAATAAAATTTAGAAGATATCATTTTACATTGAAGAGAGGGGAGGTTTCTGTCTATTTTAAAATAATTTTCTTATAGTAACATTATATAGACTAAAATTATTAACAGACAAACAGAATTTAGGAGGTAAATGTAGAAGAGCTGTACTAATAATTATACTAATTTGAAATATAAAGTGAAATCTGTAACTGATAACGGTAACCTACTGGGGGGTTTGAGAGGAATTGTTGCTTCCGAACTCTTATATAAAGAAATGTCAAAGGATTTCTTCACCAGTTAATAGTACTGACCATTTTCTCAATATATGTAAACTCAACTCAATCAATGAATCTAACTTAACCCAAAGCAAACCATCTTACTTAACCTTACTTGCATCTTACCTGACCTACTATGCTATCTTACACTTTCCATATCCACCACTTAATTTATTGCACCATAGTGGTATTATCCTTTTTCAGAAGCCTATAGCGAATGCAGAATGTTTGAAATCACAACAATTAAGCCACAGAAAAAATATATAAGGAAGCAAGGTCAATGTTTATTAAAAAAATCTTTAAAATTGTTTTATGTACCAAGTCAGTAATATGCCCATAATATCTCTTACTTAGAAACCCTACATTTGACAAAATAGCCCTTGTTAAAAAAATGAGACAGTTCAGATTAGAAAAACTATAATTTTGTCTTGCCTTAATAAAACTAACAAATAATAAAACTCTGATTATCAAAAAGTTAGCAACAGGTATTATCAAAAGATAGGTAGGAAGACTCCCACAGACATCACCCTAAAAAAGTAAAAAAAATACACTTCTGAAAAGAAAAGAAGGATGATCTTTTGGGAGAAAAATACTCTACTCTCTTGTTTTATTTTGACCTAAAGAGCCCAAATAAGCAGGCGGTCTTTGCATTTTCAATGGTGATGGCTCAGAAGCAGTAGCACAAGAATGGTGGACTTTCGATAACTCTTGGCTGTTGATTATTTTCTGAGGGTGAGCATGGCTTTCCTTAAATAGTACCTTGTAAGAAGGAAGACCACTTCTCTTTTATTAGGATAGCTGATGAGTTTCATTATCACAGAGGAACAAATAAATATATATAGGCGTATATATATATTTCTGCCTTTTATACAAAAGAATAAGTTGAAAACAATTTTTATGTAGCTCATTTTACAGTCCTTGTTTCTTATGACATCCTGTAATTTAAGTAAAATGTGTCAGTAAGAAACCCACAAAACTATTGAGTAAACATACATGACACATGATACCGTGGTTCCTATGACAGTAGCCAAAAAAAAAAAAATAGATTTCAAAACATAATTGCATTAGCTATACCAAAGATTTTGAAAGGTTATTATCCTATAAAAATGAAAGATCTTGTTTGGTTTAAAAGCTAATAACAAAAATGCAACACTTTTAGGATAAAATGTTCATATACGTTGTTGCACGTAGGTTCTATTTCAGTTTTCTTTTTTTCTTGTTGAGATTCCAAATAATAAAACTGTTTGCAAATTTTTGGTTTCCTTGTACCTTCTTATTTCTTTAGCTAAATTAACAGATATTCTAAGTATCTCTTTTCATACATTAAGCCTTAGAGTGAGGTTGGTTATATTCTTGCATTCTTGAGAGTAACTCACAAATATGTAGTCACATTCCAACCCCTGAAAAAAGGGATAGATTATATGCGTATATTTAGGGAAAGTAAAAAAGATATAAAATTTTGAAAAGTATATTTACTTCTAAAATGGTCTAGTTAGAGCACTGTGGTTCAGAGACACTTTTTCAGCTTTGGAGATGTTGACATTCCTTATTTCACTTCAATCTGAGGGCAGTGACAAGTACCCAGGGCATGGCAGACACTCTGTCAAGATTTGAGAGCCTGTGAGTGCAGAAAACAGAGACGTTGCTCCCAACTACAATCTACTGAATATGCGTGCGAATTAATTATTATTGGGCATAAACAACAATCATGAGGTATAAAATGGAGAATTATTTTTACTTCTCTGCAATGAGGGAAGACTTCTCAGTGGAGTTGGCACTTTTTTTCAAGCTTTAAGTAATGGGGATAATTTCAACAGGTGAAGAGAGAAGAAAGAAGAATCTATGCATGGAGTGAAGCACAAACAAAAGCACAGGGATTTGAAACCACGTGGTTGAACTTTGTGGGGTTTTTTGTTCTTGTTTTTTAAAGACCAAGTATTTTATTTTATTTTTTAAAGATTTTTTTTTTGATGTGGACCATTTTTAAAGTCTTTATTGAATTTGTTACAATATTGCTTCTGTTTTATGTTTTGGTTTTTTGGCTGTGAGGCAATGTGGGATCTTAGCTCCCCGACCAGGGATCGAACCCGCACCCCCTGCATTGGAAGGCGAAGTCTTAACTACTGGACAGCCAGGGAAGTCCCTGGTTGAACTTTGAATAATGTTTGGAGTCTAAGGAGTTAGAGGAAGAGTAGAGGAAGATGAATCTGGAAAGGTAAGATAAAGTGTGATGCTCACCACGACCACTAAGCCATCTTGCAAATTTCTGTCCTTTACAGATATGAAAGCCATCCTTTTATGGGGGTAGGAGGTGGTCAGAGTTGGGGGGTAAGGTTTGACCAAAAGGGATAAATAAATATGTCATACTCTTTATATTAAATTACTACTTAAAGGAGGATTAAAAAGAAAAAATCCCTACATTTAAGAAATGTATACTACTCTTTCCCAAAAGACAAAATATCGAGCTATTCCTTATTTTGTTGGCAAACATGTCAAATATATTTGTATTTCCTTGTCAAAATGCAAACTGCAGACAACATAGACATAATATAAAACGACAGTGTACTTAAAGTTTCTACACCTCCCTTGCTTCTCCCAACAGGCTAAGGTTATTCCCACCTCAGGGGCTTCACACACATTGTTCTTCAAACCTCTGCATCCTTCTCAGATGTCAGCATTCAACCTGTAGCTCTTGGTGTGGCCCACCCTGCCTACTTGATCTAATTAGGTCCCTCTTCCCACCCCCCCTCACCCCCTCGTAGTTCTCTACCTCAGCCCTCTTTGTGCTTTTTAGGACTTTGACTTTTGTAATTCGTATTAACTTGTTCCTTGCCATATGCAGTGACTTTCTACCCCATGTCTGTAAGCTCCATGATGGAAGGAGATTCGTCTGTTCTTTTCAACACTCCACATATAATACCTGGAACAGGACCTGACATATTACAAAGATTCAATAACTCTTTGTCAAATTAATAATTTTCAAATACAAAGATATATAGAATTGTCATACCTAAAAGTTATATCTCTAAATTAACAAATCAGACTTTTAAAATTTCCTGGGGTCAGTTCTTACGCAGAGTGAGTATAGGAGGAAAAGGAAAATATGCTTAAAAAATGTTTCCTAAAAGAATATTTAATTAAATAATAAAATAATCATGTATAGTTATATTTAATAATATATTGTAAAATCATGTAATTATATATCAATATATGATTTACATAACATAGTTTTAGTATTTCTTTGGCTTAAATTAATAATTAATTCCTTTCTGATACTCAAGGGATATATCTATATTTTTTTCACTAAAGAATATATTTCTTGATATATAAGATATATAAGAAGGATAAAAGGAAAGGTTTTGATGAAATTTCCTTCTAGCTTATCTTCTTTTCCATTCTCCCACCAAAAATAAGGTAGCAAAAGTGACTTCGAATATATCAGTGCAAACTCATGAATGTCAAGAGAACAGTCAGGGTTGCAAATGTTGAAATAGACTATCAGAGAGCTCAGATGCCTTTCTTTATCTGGTAAAAAGTTAAAATTCATCCCCATCTTAAAATTCACAAGTGTAAAGCAAACCCTCCTTCATCACCCGATATGACACAGAACATTTATTGTTCATATTTATAAAATAATCTACTGGTTTATATTTAAAGAATATGCACTAAGTTTTAATCATCATTTATATTAAACAGTCCTATCTAGAAGAAAATATGTTTATTTACTTCAAATAGATGGCAACACTGGAGCTCTACCTGGTGAAAATTGTGTTCTAAAATATAATCAAATGAAATTAGGGGAGAAGCAAATACGTTAAGTCATGATAATGTGAACCTCCATGTGTCAACAATGTTTAAAACAGTTGAGTTGGTCTTATAATACCAAGGTTTGCTGGATCAGTCTCTAGGCTAAAGTGTAAAATTAAAGTCCATTTTTCTTAATAGCTTCTACACTGGTCTGAAAATATTGTCCCCGAAGTCTTCATCATGAAGTTCCTTCTTTTATAGCTATATAATTTATCTACCTTAAAAATTCCATTCTGCTTTTCCTCAGATGTTTGCCTTCTAAGCTTGATTCTAAGAGCAAGTAACTCCAATTTCTAACTGTGACAATGAGCGATTAAAAAAAAAATTTAGTTCTAGTCTTTGTTTAAAGAAGCACTGAAACTTTCGGTCGTAAATCTGCAAATGTGTGGGACACACACACACACACACACATTCACATAGATACACACGTACAGCATATGCTTCTCTCACACATCTTTGGAACAACAGGGAACTTAAAATAAATACAGCTGGGCACCAGGAATATAATGTGCTGGGCAAACATATACTCCTATTAACGTAAATATATTCTTCAGTGTTTCCTGCCGGGCCCACTTAGTAATGAAAAGCAAGCAATCCCCATTTTCCCACAAAACACCCCACATGCTCTCCAAACAACCACCCCTAGCAACTGGATGTGGAGAGGAGCGGAAAGGAACAAAAGGCGCTGGGCTCCAGCTCAGGAGTGAGTCGCCTTCTCAGACCCTGGCATTTTAAAGGCAGTAACAGAAGGTCATGTTGGGCACTAGCTGTTTCTTAAAAAATATGTATAGTAAGGCAACTATTATAGTCATCCGTATGTAGTAACTGCTTCTTTTGCCTCACGTAATTCGCGAGTCCTTGAATCGAAACTACCACGTATGAGGGATGTTTGCCAAACCCCCAATTGGGACTCGTTCTCCGCCCTCTGCGCCCCTCTCCTCACCCCAAGATGCGACCCAAGCGCTTCAGAGTGACCAGTGCTGCCCGCGAAGCAGCCTTCCGGTAAATCTCCACTGAACTGGCTCTCAGCTCCAACACACCCTCGGCTCACTTCTCTTACCCCAGCCCCTGCTGAGCGCAAGCCCCTCCGCCAAGGTCCGGGAGCCGAGGGGGTTCCAGGAGACCCGGGAGGCCAGACCCAGAAATTCCGGGCATCTCCAACCGGGCTGGAAGCAGCCGGCGCGACCCCGAGGGGAGCCAAGACCCTCAGAGCAGAAAGAGGTTTTCCCTGGGAGTCGGCCCACACCGGACCCGGAGAGCGAGGGGCAGCGGCGGGAGCGGGCCAACCTGCCGGCGCCTGGCGGGGTGAGTCTCCAGTGGCTACAGGTTGCCTGGGAGCAGATGCCCCGCTCCCGAGGGCGGCAGGCGCTCGGAGCGCTCGGGAGGGAGACTTGTGTTGGGGGGGGGGGGCGGGGGGAGGGTGTGAGAGACGGAGGGAGGCAGGGGAGCCCGAAAAGGCCCCACGCGGGCGGAGAGCGAGGAGAGAGCCGAGGGCGCGCCTCCCAACCGGGACCCACACAGACCTTGGCGCCGCAACCTGCGCTTCTTGAGGCCGAAGATGCGCACTTTGGAGAAGATGTCCACCAGGTTGCCGTTGCAGAGCCCGCGGTTCTTGCTGGGGCTGCTCCGCCTCCTGCTGGCCGACGGCCGGTCCCAGTGCTGCTCCCGTGCCTGCCGCTTCTGGCGGATCAAGCCGCTGGCGATGGCCGCGGCCATGGTGGCCCCGGGACCGGGTCCGGAGGAGGGAGGGGCCGAGGGAAGGGAGCTGGGGACACAGGAGCGGGAAGGGCCGGCGAAGAGGGCAGGCCGGAGGGGCCGGGGCCGGGGGCTGGGAGCGCTCAGTCCCGCCTGGGACCCATCGCCCTGTCCGCGGAGCGCGGGGCCGGGCCCGCAAATGCGCCCGGGGCGCGGCGGGGCGAACGCCGGGAGCCCGAGGTCGTGCCCGCCGCCGCGGCCGCGTCGGAGCCTGGACTGGGGCTGGGGCCGCGGGCGCCGCCGCTCGCGCCGCCTTCCTGCCCGGCCCGCCTCCCGGGCGGGAGGTAGAGCCGGCCGCCTTCTTCCCGGGCAAGGGATGGAGGGCAGGTGCCGGCCGGGTCCCGCGCGTCGGTCCGCCCAGAGCGCGCTGGGCAGGACTCAGCGCCGGACTCGAGCGGCCCCCCGGCCGGTGCCGCCGCCGCCGCCGCCGCCCGCTCTCGGAGTCCGCCGGTGATCGTCAAGTGCTCTGGAGATCAGCATCTGGAGAGCGCAATCTTCTCCCCGGAGATCTCTAATCAGAGCGCTTCGTTCCCACCCCGCTACACTCCCCTCCCGTCCCCCTCCTATGCCAGTCTTCAGAAGGAAAGAAAAAGGTATATATAATAATGCCTTTTAAAAAATATTAATAATACTGTAAAAGAAAGCTAAAACGGATGGCAGGGGGTGGGGTGCTGAGAGGCTGAGCCAGAGCGGGTGAAATTGAAGGAATCATCCGTGCGCTTTTTCTTGGATGAAACTCGCAGGTCTCCGAGGCTTCCGAGGCTTAGCGAGGGCTTCTGGATCTTAACGTGCCTCCTGGTCCGCAGACACTCTCAGCAGTGGTTGGAACGCGAGGTGGATTCCGCCCTCCCCGCTAATCCCTTCAGCTCCAGAGCCTCTCCACCCCGGGAAGGAGGAGGGGGAAGGAGGGAGGAGAGTGTGTCCTGAGGAGGGAGGCGCCTCCACTCCCTGCCTAATCCACCCAAACTTGCTGGACTCTCCCTTCCGCTCCCAGGAAAAGTAGGCTTGTCATTTTGAAACCGTAGCAGAGCAAGAAGGAGGGAGGAGGGAAGGGGACAAGACGTGGAGAGGTGGTGTGGAAAGACCCCCTTCCCAAATTTGCTCTCTAGCACTTGGAGGAAGAGATGGCAGCAGCTGTAGCTGCTGCAGAACGGCAGCGGGAACGGAATACTGAAGAAGCCACCGCAGAATATTAAGGGCGGGCGGGGTGTCACAGTATTCCAGCGACAACAGAAAGCAGCCGGACTGAGGGACACTCCAGTTTGAGCTGCCGTCTTTGGCGTCCCTGGGTAGAGAGCCAGGGAGCAAAGCATATGAACTGTGTCTGAAATTCAGATACAACAGCTGCTGCCTCTTCTCCTTGATTTCCTGTCTGTGTCCTGGCAGCATTCTGTCATGGATAACCAAAAATACGAAGGTCCAGGAGGAGGGGAGCAAGTGGAGGGCACCCTAGAAAAGGAGGTTGGGAGAGGAACAATTCGTGCTTGGAAGAATACAGATCTTTGGTTCCTAGGACACACTCCGAGCCACAGAACTATGAGTAGCTTGTGCTCCTGTGGCTTCTTACCTTTTCCTCTTCCCTTTAGACTGCTTGCTTATCATTCCAAGAAGGTAAAGAAAAGAAACGCACAAACTAGACTTCTCGCAATCCAGTGTGAAGAACGGAGCAAAGAAAACTCATCTGATAATTGGTACTTGTAACAATCACTTTTCTGGTGACCGCTTTAGAGCTGGAAAGAGGAGAGACACACTGGGAAGGCAGCCCTGGGAGCAGTTCTGAACCAACACCCACTTTCTCTTTGCCTCAGGAATAGGCAGTAAAGTACTACAGAGACTTGCAGCCAGGCAAGCGGGAGAAGTTCAGACAAGGGCTGATTACAGGGAGGCTAGACTAACCTTCTGCTCTAGGGAACTTATCCACAGTCTCTCCAAGGAAGCAATTAGTGCTCAGCTGTTTTTCACTGTATTTACTAATAAGCCTCTCTTGGGGAAGAGAATTTAATCTAAGAGGAGTGTTTAGATTTGGGTCCAATGCAGATATCATTGGCTTTAGGATAATGTATATACTATTTAACATTAAAGAACATACTCTGTAAGCTTATTTTCCCCACCTTACCATGTTTTATCTACATGAAATCTATATATATGTAATAACTATGATTACTAAAAGGAATATGCATGAGTAATTTCCCCAGAAATTTGCAATCCTTAACCTCCTATGAGAGAGAAAAAGTGAAGAAAAAAGGGTGTGTTAACTATTTTGCTCCATGTCTACCTTTTTTTTTTGTTTTCTGTTTTACATGTCTTTGTTCTTACATGTTTACTAAGTGTATTTAGTATTGCCATGATCTTGCTTTAAAAGGGAAGGACATTTGCAGAGATGGATACATCTAATAAAAGGCTATTCAAGTGTTTCTTTTAAGAAATTCACCGAAATAAGTCGTATTGAACAGAAGTAGTAGCTACTCCTACCTTCCATTATTGAAGAGTGGCTATCTGGACATTTCAGACAGTACAGATTGGAATTTCCGAACGACTTTACAATTAAAGCAAACATATTTACCTAAAGCTAGTAATGAGTTTTTCAAAGACGCAAAATGTTAAGTATAGTGACCTTTTCAATCTAGTACAACTGCCCCCAATTACATAACCTAGTTAGCTTCTTTTTTTTTTTTTTTTAATCCTCGTGATATATGTGTGTAGTATAATAATTTGAACAGAGTGAGATTAAGCTGCTTCTTCTTATAGCTGTGTTAATTCTTTTCTTTCCAGGCATTTTCTTACAATTCAGGGTTCTCCCCAATTCCTTGGATTGTATAATCCAAGAGGAGGTCGGTTTTTTGTCTCCTTCAGACCCCTCCCTTCAACGCCCAGCTGCGGTTTAGCACCGCGGACAAGGATCCGGCCTCAGCCAGGGCGCGCGGAGAGCAAGCAGGTTCCCCTGAGCGTGGGCGCGCTGCTGGCTGCGAGGGGCTCCGATACTCTCTGCCCTTAAAAGCAGCTTTCCGCTGCCCACCCCAAGCCACCCAAGGCGGAAAGGAAATTAACCCTCACGGCTTCCACTGGCATTAATAACCCACCTTGGAGCATGAAGCTTTTCAGCTTTTTGAGAACCAAGAAATACTCTTTCTTTCCTGATTTATTCCAACCCCTGGCGCAGCGCCTGAAACAGCGGACGACTCAGTCTCAGGGCGTCTACTCAGAGTGTGAATTTCACAAGCCTTAAACGCTTCTATCTTAGGTGGTTTCTGGTTTTAAGGGAGCATGGGGTGGGGGGCAGCACTTGGGCTAATCAAGGTCTTTTAGCTTAATCTCTACGTTTTCCTTTTACCTCCCCAAAACGCTGTTTAGTTGTTTACAGATAAGAGGTAAGCGAAAGAAAACGCAAGAGAGCCATCTGCTGTCTTAAGCTGTGATAAAAGTGTAGCAAAAAACCAGGGTGAAAACCGTTCAGGGCGGGTGAACCGAAATCCATACCTTGCTGTAATTCAGAAAATAATGTTACACTCATGAGAACCTCCTCGGTGTCGTTCATTTCACCTTTGAATGTATGAAAACAAACAATATAGTACTGACCAGGTAGAGTGGCTCCTGAGCAACCTGTCAGGAGTCTGAACTCTGATTTCAGACAGTCTCGTGCGTTTCTGGATTTTGCTCCATCCTGGCTGTATAATGACCTCCAGTGAGTTGCTTCAGTTTCTCTCAGTCTCAATTTCCTCACCTCTAAAACTGAGATGATAATAAAATCTCCTTTTTAATTCTTGTGCAGTTAAATTTAGTAAATGAATGTAAAGATCCTTGTCCAGTGTCTGGTACATCCTCAGTGCTTAAAAATGACAGCTATTATTGTCATGATGTCCCAGATCACTCATTTCTATCTCGGAAATTCTTTTCCAATTTCCATGCCTTTTTCAAGATCAAAATGTATGTATTCCCATGTATATTTCCTCACCTCTGAACTGGGTACTTGAAAAAGATTTTAAGTAATTAGAAATGTAAAAATTATTTCACTTTGGCAAAAGAAGTCCAAGGTGAAACTTTGGTTCATAATTGACTAAATTTGTGAACTTAGCTCTGTAAGGCTCTTTCCCCACTCACTGAATAGAGATAATAAAAACATTTCCGTCCCTCACAGAGATTAATATGTGTGCCTATGAGAAAACAGTTCTAAAACTGTAAAGTACCACACAAGCATTAGTTCATTGGAAGCTGATTCTTCAACTACTTCCCTGTGCTCGCAACGTCTCCAGAAGATGCCATGCTCCCTTTGGCCCCTCTACTTTGCATATGTTGTTCCATCTATCTGGAACACTTTTACTGCCTCTTGCCCACACTCCCCTCGGTAATATAAAACAGTAGCTAAAATCACAATTGGAGTAAAGCAATCACAGGCTTGACTGTGCATCCTTGAGCAATTCATCTAAACCTCTGTAAGTTTCTATTTCCTCTTCTGTAAAATGGTCATAATAATGCAATAAGGTTATTATGAGGATTAAATGAGAACATGTATATAAAACACAGCAGTGCCTGCCAAATAGTGCAAGTTCAATAAATGATAGCTACTGGTAATCATTTAACTCATCACTCAGGTCTTCATTTCTTCAATGACCAAGTCCTACACTGACACTTCTATGAAGATGTCTAGTAGGCATCTCGGGCTTAACATGGCCAAGGTTAAACTCTCAGTCTTCTTTCTCAAACCTGCTTTCCAATCTGCCCCATCTCTGGAATGACATCTCCATTCTTCTTGTTCCTCTGGCCCCAAAACTTGGGCATTATACTAATCTCATTTCTTTCTTTAGTACCTCTTATGTAATTCCTCAACAAAATGTATTCACTCTATCTTCAAAATAGATCTACCATATGATCACTTCCCACTATATGCACTGCTACCTACCACCATGATCTTTTGGACTATTACAATAGCGACCTGATTGGTCCCTTAGGATTCACCCTTGGTCTTCTTTGATATGCCTTCAACACTGTGACCAAAGTGTTAAAGGTATAAATCAGATTATATTACGCCTCTATTCAAAATCCTCCACCTCAGTAAAAACCAAAGTCCTCACAGTGTCTACAAACCATGCTCCATGTGATTTGTATCTCTCATCTACCTTCATTTGTTATCTGACACCATCTCTGCTTCTCTCTCTTCATTCACCAGTTGCCTTCCTCAACCTACCTGGCACATTGCTATGGCAGGACTTCTCTGCTTGCTCTTCCATCTGACTCTCACCTCCTGCAAAATCTTTGCTCACTTATTATCATCCCAGTTGAGATCTTCTCTTACAAATCTAGCTAAAATAGCAACCTCCAAACACAGTCAATCCCTTCTTCTTTCCCTGATTTAAGGTTCTGCATAGCAGTCACAACTTTGAAAAATTCTATGTATTTTTATATATGTATTTTAATATGTATCTTATTTATTTGGACTATCTTGCTCTTTTAAAACACAAACCTAAGACACATATTTTTGTGTCTCATTTGTTGACTGCCACATACCCAGTTCTTAAAATGGGGCAAGGCAGAGTAGGGGCTTAAAGAATTAAGAAGTTGGATACAAAGACAGCCAAACAGTTAACACCAAATATGAGGAACAGAAAATCTTGCTTAGCCCAGTCTGTCAAGGATAAATTACCCCATGGTGCTTGATCTCTTTAAGAGAAGAAAGAAATCTAAAATTCTATTTGGAATATGCACAATCTCAACCCCATAAATAGGATATACAGAGTCCTCTAGACTTTGCTTGATCATTTAGGCTCAACTTAACATGACACGTAGTTTTTTTTTTAAAACCAAAACATTAGCAAAATATTTAATATGAAAAATTCATGACAATTCTATATTAGATATTGGGTTGGCCAAAAAGTTCGTTCGGGTTTTTGTACGATGGTACGCGAAACCCGAACAAACTTTTTGGCCAAACCAATATAATCGTATATTTATATACGATTTAAAATACCATTTCAATTATTTAAGACCTAAACCTTCAAGTAAGTTAATGTTCCAACAAGAACAATGACATTTATATTTTGGCTTCCTAATACAAGTTGTTCATTATCACAACCTTCCCGAATCACCATTCTGTATCCCTAAGACGACATGTAGTTTGAGTTCTGAGTTCCAGCAGTGATTCTTGGGGCTTACTGAAGGTTGCAAGACTGACTTCACTTGGATTGGAGAGGACAATGCTACTGATCTTTGTGACTCATCCCGCCCCCCAATACACATCCTGTTTTCTCCCTTGCTTTCAGGCTGCCAATTGACAACATGCCCCCTTTTCAAATTTGTTACATTGAATCAATCATTGGAAACTAGATGAACATATCTGATCATCTATAAATACAAAAGTAAATGAAGTCTAAGGGAGGTGAATATATAAACAAGAAACAGCCTTATTGATACTGATTTCATTATTTAAAGAGCCTTTTCCCCTTGCCTTCTGCATTTTTGTTATATTCTAGTTTATTTTATTGAGTAGGTTGCTTAAATTCCAAATATGTAAGTTTTTGTTTGGTTTACTAAAAACGAGTACATTATTTCAACTTCAAATAAACAAAAAACTCTAAAGAACATATTTTGTGACACTGATGTCATTATTAAATGTTAACACTTCTTATTTTCACAAAGTAACAGTCTACCTATTTTTCTTCATATATGTCATTGCCACAGCCATTATTTCAATGTAACCAAATTCATCGGATCTAAGAAACCATTGACTTTAAGATGCATCATTTAGCTACAAAGGAAAAAAACCATTTTGTTCAACTATGTCACATCATAGATTACAAGATGTATATCAATTTCAGAGATATTTATTAAAAAAAACCTTTGCATCTTAGAATCAACAAAATGGGGTATAATGGGACTATGTAAGTCTGTAAGTGGGACCGTACCCTTATTAACCCTGTCATGCTCTGTATTTTGCTTAGACATCATACATCTTTTGGTTAAAATAGATTTTAAGTGCTTCAGAGAAACTGTGTTCTGAAATATCTTTAGTTTCATTATTATTGTTGCTGTTGTTTTAATTCTTTTATCTCCCTGTGAGTCTGAATTGGAAGGATAGATAGGGTGGAAACAAATATTCCTCAGATATTTCCTGCTTACTTATTTGATCATCTCCACACAATAAGCGACTCACTCCATTTTGTCACATGGTTCCCTTTGTGAGTCAATCACTTTTGAACACTTAAAATTAAGGATGAAATATGAAGGCCCAACATTTTTTCACAAATAAGTTATCATAAATTAATTTGGGATGAGCTTGAGTAGGGTTAAAAAGGATATATTGGCATTTATGTTTTCATCCTTTGTTCCGGATTAAATGGGTTTTATTTGAAAATGCATGAGGTAATTCTGAGAATTTAGTCAATATTGATGACCCTTTTCATTTTTTAGTCATTTGGAAGAACATCAAAAAGTAATGTTAAGATGCACTTGGGACAAATTTTCAGGTAGTTAATTAAGAATGAATGTGTATCCCTTCCTTATAATTCAAGTTCAAAACCTTATTTTATTTTTTCTGTGATAGTATTATTGACCTTTATTTTAGATTCAAAGGATAATCGAAATGAATGTTAAAGTGTTTTAAGTTAGATTTTTCAAGAAGTAATTGATTGCATTAATGTTATAACAGTCTTGTTGATTAATTTTGCTGGATATATTTATTTCTCATAGGGAACAGATTTCCATCTATTAAAAAAAAACCTGGAAGGAATTTTATTCTCACTTAATATTTTGATTCAATAAAGAAAAAGTGGAAACTATTGGTACCAAAAACTTGTGAACATTCTTACCTATAGAAGCAATACCAGATTGATATAAGCAGATGGCTTCGCTTTACAAATCTAGTGTATTTTTAAAATCTGACTAATATGTTGGAAAAATACTCTCAGTGGTTTCCAGCCTGCTTTATTAAAGTGAACCCAAAATGTGCATAGCATTCATTTCAGAGTTGTGAGCATTGACTTATCTTTCCTCACTCTACATGAGTTGTGGGAGATGATAATAACATCGATTTAACGATATATCAGTGAATCGGGTTTTTAAAAAGAATACTGAATATATGTGTCGATGGACACTTAGGTTGCTTCCATGTCCTGGCTATTGTAAATAGAGCTGCAATGAACATATATACAATGGAATATGACTCAGCCATAAAAAGAAACGAAATTGAGCTATCTGTAGTGAGGTGGATGGACCTAGAGACTGTCATACAGACTGAAGTAAGTCAGAAAGAGAAAAATAAATACCGTATGCTAACACACATATATGGAATCTAAAAAAAAAAGGGTTCTGAAGAACTTAGGGGCAGGACAGGAATAAAGACTCAGATGTAGAGAATGGATATGAGGACATGGGGAGGGGGAAGGGTAAGCTGGGACAAAGTGAGATAGTGGCATGGACTTATATATACACTACCAAATGTAAAATAGATAGCTAGTGGGAAGCAGCTGCATAGCACAGGGAGATCAGCTCGGTGCTTTGTGACCATCTAGAGGGGTGGGATAGGGAGGGTGGGAGGGAGATGCAAGAGGGAGGAGATATGGGGATATATGTATAGGTATAGCTGATTCACTTTGTTATAAAGCAGAAACTAACACACCACTGTAAAGCAATTATACTCCAATGAAGATGTTAAAAAAAAAAGAATATTGAATATTTCAACAGAAAAAAATTATTCAATTTTCAAAAAAATGAGAAATGAACTTTCATTTATATTCTCAATACAAAGATTCTGTGTGCACTTATGATATAGTCTTATCTGTATTTAACATTGTAACCAATTTATATTCAATGATCACTAGAATGGTCACTTTCATAGCAATTAAAGGTTCTAGGTTAACTATGTTCTTTGTATGTAGTATAAATGGGCTAAACACATATATGAACATGTGCACCCAGGCACGTATGCACACACATACACATATGCATGTGCCAAAACACATAACTAAATTCGTAACTCTGGTAAAGATAATTGTAAAGCGTTAGTGATTTCCAAAGAAAAGTGACTTGCAAACTCCCAATTCAAGAATCTTAGAAAACTATTTTCATTACCACCCTAAGAATGTAGACGATATCTACCTAAATTCACTTTTGAAATTTTTCTCAATAATAGTTCAATGGAAATTAAGAACAAATTAGAGTATAGGTTTTAGTCATAATTCTTTGAGCACAAACTGAGACTATGTCTCTCTCAATTTATAAAGCACCTAAATAATCTTGGTATAATAGCCTGTGAAGAACTTTTACATGTATTGAAGTGGGTGTCATGATTTCCATTTAAGATAAATGTTAGGTCCCAGAGCTGTTAAGTGATTCTTATGTTTACAATGCTAGAAAGTGGAAGAAACAGATCTTAAGTACATCCTTTTTCTACCAAGCTATCTCCATCCAGCTATTTAAAATTTGACTAACCTGTCACAGCACCAACTCTAGGATGGGGACTCTCACATGGGATTCGAGGACTCTCAGCAGTTTCATGGATGGATTTAGGATTATCTGTGATTCCTCCTGACATTTGTACTAAAGGAAAAAAATCGGGTGAATGTGCATTTTTATGGAACCTGGGTTCACAGTTTTCATCCAATTCTCAAAGTGACCTGTTTCCAAAGCAAGAATAAGAATCACAACTGTAGAGGGAGGGAAAGAAGGAACACACAACACCCAGTACTACATTTCTGATTATAAAAGTTAATACATACTCATTAAGAAAAAGTTGGAATATAAAAATAAATGATAAATAAAATCACCTCTAATCTTGACATTAAACGTTTTGGTGTATTTCTTCTGGTTAAAAAAAAATCATTACATGAAAATTTGCTCTCATATTTTTGGCACACTTTAGTGACTAAGAAACACAACTGAGGCAAAAGCCAGTGTATCATTCATACACTTTAGCTACATGAAGTCCATCAGAAACTACTATATTCTACATTCTATATTCTCTAAAAGCTCTTTACAACTCAAAGATCACTTCCTTCTAAGTCATGCTCTAAGTGTTCTAACCTCTGGGACCAATGCTTGCTTTAGTTTTCAGAGTTTTAGGAAGTCTAGCTAAATAACTTTAGCCTTAAGGTTCTGAAAAAAATTGCTATTTATCTCCTTCTAATCTGGGAATCTACTTCTAAAAACTGCATGTGAAAGTAATTTCCAAAGTGCAATGCACTTAAGAAATGTTATCATTATAAGTTGATGCCATTTTGCGGGTTCAGCAGAACCTAGCTCCTACTTTGTACTTAAGAACTAAACAATTATATCCTTAAATTGATGCCCTGAGTCCTTCTCAGTAACCTACAATATGTTTCCTATTGCTTCTGTGACAATTTGCCACAAATTTAGTTGCTTAAAAACAATACATTTATTCTCTCGCAGTTCTGGACGTAAGAAGTCCCCAAGTCAGTTTCACTGGGTTTTGGTCAAGATATCTACAGAGCTGGTTCCTTCTGGAAATGCTGAGGAAAGAATCTGCTTGTTTTTTTAATCTTCTAGAGGTCAACTTCATTCCATGGCTCAGGGTCCTTTCCTTGTGTCATTCCAACCTCTTGCTTCTCTTGTCACATCTACTGCTACTGATTTTGCCCCCATTCTGCCCCCCTCTTCTAAGGGCCCTAGTGATGACATTGGGCTCACCCAGATAACCCAGGATCATCTCCCAGCTCAAGATCTATAATTTAATCACATCTGCCAAGTCCCTTTTACCATCTAAACATACAGTTGCAGGACTAGGGATTAGGACTTGGACATCTTTTGGCGGGGGGCAGTGGGGACAGGTATTATTCAGTCTACCAAGCCTACCCTCTATCTAAAGCACATGAAAATAGAGCCCTGCCTAGCATTTCATAATCACCACCCCCAACCCCAAGAGCATGGACAAGGTAACTGCTCCAGAATGCCAGTTTTTAAATGAGAGTACTGTTTCCTACAAAATATAATTCTTTTTAACAACAGCTGTTTACTTGACTGAACCTGACTAGTGCCTGCTTCTGCACCCCCGTTGCTTTACTCCCTGCTCTCAATGATGTCTTATTATTGGCTGGGACTCTCTGATACCACCTGCTTACCTGAATTTCTTATGACTTTAATTATTGCATCTCTCAGAAAAAAAAAACAAAAAACAGTACAGCAATTTTCAGACACTGTGGAAACAGAGCCATTTTGTTCCCCTGCGGGTTGTGAGGATGCATTTTCAGAGTCACACATAAATCCATGAAGAATTTAATTCCTTGAGTTTATCACACGCCTTTCATGAGATTTAGGGCCATAGAATTGAGCTGAATAAAACTAAAGCTAGACATGTGATGCTCTACAAGATGAGATTTAGGGCCTGAGGCTATCACCAAATGAAGGAAATAGATTCAGAAAGTCTTGTTTTCCCCATTCCATTTTCGTTTTTTTTTAGCTCTAGGGGTAGTAGGTAATTGCTGTTTCCTTTCAGAAATTTAGACTAGCTCCTTAGGTAAGAATTTGCCTTCACTCTAGATTTGACACTGACTACAAATGAAAGGTATCATTGAAGTTAAAGATTTTTTTAAAGGAATCAGAAATATTTTTCAGTGAGTTTGATATGGACAGAGGGATAGAAAGGAGGAACCTCAGAAACAAAGAATAATTTCAGGCAGAACGTCATGGCAAGTTTTAAATAAACAAATTCTGTGGCCCTGGTCTCTAAATGTCTCTTTGCTCACTCCTTTGGCCCTTTTTCCCTTTTTATGTTGTCACTCACTTTACCTTCCTCTGAGTCCCTACAGAGGTTTGAAACTGGTTTCTAGAAATGAGAGTATCCAATGGTTGCAAGAAGCCTTTGGCTGTGAGTCTGGAATAGCAGCTATTCTACTTTGCAGGCAAATATATATAATTTGAAACACCGAGACATATCAGTAAATGGGTCTCTTCCCAATGAACAGGGATAAAGGGTCCAAGCAGAATTATTCTTCCCCCAGATACCTAACTGGTGCAGCCACCTGGGCTGAGGAGGAGAGAGCCCCGGTCACGCTCACAGACCTGTGCGCACCTCCGCATAAAATGAGCTTAGTGATCTTCTCCAGGGATTTCGTTGTAGCAGGACAAGTCTCAGATTAGTTTATGTCAGGGAATTCTGACTACAAACAGGAGACAGCAATTCAACATGTCTTTATACGACGAAGATTTGATTTTAGCTCTTGGTGCCCTGCTACAAGAGCCAGACAGATACTCAAGCGCTGCGTTCTACTTTTCAGGTTACTTAGGCAGATAAACCAGCTGTCCTAATTCCCGGACCTTTATTGTAACTTCTTTACGTGCCCTCTGAAGGGGCACTGTACCCTCCGCCTCAGTAAATGCATTCCCACCAACTCCCAGCTTCTCAAGCTTCCGGGGATGATCTCTTTGCCTCCCAAACACTCCCAGCCACCCCAGTGCAGGGCTCCGGACCCGAGGGCTCACCTTCCCAGGGCCTGGTACATGCGGACACTTCCCAGCTACTCACTCAGTGACTGGGGAAGGAAGGAAGAGAGTAAGAAAGGAAGCCCCTTGGGTTCTGGACTTCTGGTCTCTTTAATTCTCCACCCAACAGTAAAACACACCTGCCCTCGGGTCCCATTTCCAGCCCTCACCTCCTTTCTCATCCCTGGTAACACTGTAACTTTTCAAAAGACTTGAAAACAAAAAACAAAAAAACCAAACCAGCACCTTCTCTGAAGAAGCTACTCTCACTCTTGAAGCACTAAAAGAGGTCAAAGGGGCAGAGGTTTGTGGAGGTCTTCAGACCCCCGGATTTTCTGCTAATCGCAATAAACAGAGAAAATCACTAATAGGTGCATCAGAATCATATCTTATTCCTCAATTCCAATCATTTCTAGATTTGAACTGGAATCTTAATTTGTTATTATATCATTATTCCCTACCTTTAAAAGTTAGAACGAGAAGTAATCTTAGAGATGATCTAGTCTAATAACCACATTTTACTGAGCAATAAACTCAACCCCAAGGAGGTTAATTAATTTACTTAAGTTAATTAGTAAGTTAATTACAGTAAGTCCCCAACATACAAAATGAGTTCCATTCCGAGAGCGTGTTCGTAAGTCCAATTTGTCTGTAAGTCCAACAAAGTTAGCCTAGGTACCCAACTAACACAATCGGCTATATAGTGCTGTACTGTAGTAGGTTTATAATACTTTTCACACAAATAATACATAAAAAAACAAACACAAAAAAATAGAAAACATTTTTAATCTTACAGTACAGTACCTTGAAAAGTACACTAGTACAGTACAACAGCTGGCATCCAGGGGCTGGCATCGAGTGAACAGGCAAGAAGCGTTACTGACTGGAGGAGGGAGAGGAGGTGGGAGATGGTAGAGCTGAAGGATCGTCAGCAATAGGAGATGGAGGGCAAGCTGCAGTTTCACTCACGCCTGACGCTGATGGCACAGGTGCTGGTTCCTTGCTGGAACCAGATGCACGTTCGCATCTTTGAAAGTTCTCAACTTGAAGGTTTGTATGTCGGGGAATTACTGTAATAAGCTAACTGGAAGCAGCTCCAGGCCTGGATTCCGAGTCTCCTGATGTCAGGTGCAATGACCTGTCCATTGCACCTCTTACTTCTCAGAAGAGCTTGGCTACACTGGAGAAGACTGCCCATTATACGGTCCCCAGACAATTCTGGAACACAAATCTCCTCTCTCCTTTCTTGTTAAGTGCAGCCAATTTTTTTTTTTTGCAGATACATCCACTATTCTTAAAGAATCCGAGTTGTCTACGAATTACTTCATCTGATTTGCAGAATGGGCCCCCTTCGGTCAATATTTTCATAAAAAGATAGTGTTCATAAAGGCATATGTCTTAAGTGACATAATCAGCCTCCATTCATTCATCCATCCATTCATCCACTCAATTAACAAATCTATGGGGCACTAACTCTCCATCACTACGCTTGACCCAGTATTCAGACAGAAATAAAAAGCGATTCTACCCTCATGCAGCTCAGACTATAGGGGAAGATGGCTTCATACATAAGCGGGACTGAGTGTTAGAGATTCAGAGCATAAAGCCTGCACAAGGAGAGTGGGAAGAGGAGCCAGCCTACCTGGTGTGGGTCAGGAAGGGTCTCCTGGAAATAGTAACATAGCAAGCTGAGATTTAAATGAATGAATGAATGAATGAATGAATGAATAAATAAATAAATAAATAAAAGATAGCAGGTGTTCTACCAGGTACACGAGAGGGGCTTGGGGATTCCAGAGGGAAAGTGTCAAGTGAGAGAAACCCCAAGTTAAGACACAGCTTCACATGTGAAGTTAAGTGAAAACCGTTTCATACACCAACAGTGCCCAATCTGTGTTGGAGGGAAGGGTACAAAGAGCCTTAGCTGGTGACCATATTAGGAGTTACTGGGGGAAACTTGCACCAGCACTAGAACCAGCTGAGCATATAAATATTATGTAAGGATACACAGAGTAATGTATTTCCATGTATGTTTGCAATATGATCCGCTTACCTACCTGAGTATTTTCATGTCATGTCACAATTCTCATGCTGCCCTTTATCCACACTTTTCTATCAACCTGAGAGCCAGGGTCATTGTAGCTAAATTGTACACAAAACAGTATCTCTGTGACATATGTCATTAAACATATGTATATACACATAAAATAGACTGAAGGGCAGTATTAACAGCGTTTATCTGTGGGTGGTGGGTTATAGCTGTTTATATTTTTTATTCTTTGTACTTTTCCCCCAATTTTTCCCAAGGAGCATGTGCTAACTTCATAACCGTAAAAGGTTGCCTTTTTAAAAACAGAGATATTGATTTAGAAGAAATAGGAGGACAACACATATGCAAAGGAGAAAGTCTTTACGTTTAGCTGTGGATATCATTAGCTGATTAGATTGTTCTTTCTTCTAAATTGCAATTAATTTTATTACTCCTTTTAAGGTGAGAACATATTCTATTTATATGGTATCAGAAGGCTTGTGCTAGAATTCTTAAACATCAAAATCTTTCCCTTTCCCCTTCTGCTTTCAGAGATATAAAATTTTACTGTTCCAATAAGATCACTCTAAAAACACAAACAAAACAACAAGAAGAGTAACATCGTTTTCCTTGAAAAATCAAGTTGCAATCTTTAAGACAACCTTCAATATAGATTTTTAGGATATGAAGAATATAATTCAGGGTTGATAGTGTTTACAAGGTCTGGTGTCATAAAGAGCAAAAGTAATTTCCTGCAGTAAAGTATTGCTCTTTTTATGGCCATTCCTTGGCTCCTAGATAAACAGACCCAATTTTAATTATAACACACTTATGCCCCATATCCCAGTATTAATGCTGTACTGATAAACACAGAAATGCAACTCTGTCATTGGAAGACCCTCATCATGCTCTCTCTGTATGGCTATACAATCATTCAGTCATGTTCTTTTTACCTTAGAGGGTCTTAGTTACTTGCAAAGTTTTCTCCATCAACTTTCCTGGCTAGATGTTATCAACAGTTCAACCTCATCTTCCTCACAGAGGTAAATTATTTTACACTGTAACAGTCCTTGACAATTCAGTCTAGATTAAAACACACACACACACACACACACACACACACACAGTTAAAAAAATATTGCTAAACCCTCTGGGTCTGTCAAGGAAATAAAAATTTCTTCCACACAGAGTTCCAGAAACTAGTTTGTTAAATTCACATTTACTCTTCTGCTCAGCATTTCCATCAAACAGGCTTCAAATCATCTACTCCTGTTTTATTCCAGCGACACCCTTCAGGGGATGCCTGATTTCCACTGGCACCCTCCATGAACTGAGGACACAACAGATCCAATGTCACCCTCTCCTTTCCAGATGGCTTGAAATTTAGAAGGTCCTCCCCAGTATTGGGCCTGAAGCCTGATTTTGTACTGCTCACTGGAACAAAACATGTTTCCCTCTTCCACATGACCATCTTTAAGTGTTTTATTACAGAACACTATTGATTTCTGTCCCTCTAACTTTCATACTTTTAAATGACATTGACCCCCCCATGAGAGCTGTCACCAAGGTCATACAAAACCTAAAGGTTTTTTCTGCTTGTCTATTGACTTTTTCTGCGTGTCTCTCGAACTCAAGAGAACCCTTCCACTCTCGCCTCTCTGCTTCCTTGCCCGTGGCTTCCTAAGTCCTTACGTCCACCCTCGCGTTGTCTCAGTGCCAAGTCTTAACACCCATGTTTTCTCTAGACCTTTCACTGACACTTCAATGAGTAGTTTACACTCACTGTCCTTGCCATTTCTTCCAAGGATACATTTTGATGTTCTCTTTAGTTGCAAGCACTAAGACTTCAAAATGAGGCTGCATTTATCTTAGTTCTCTTAAAACCTCTCCCAGAGAGATTTTCAGCTTCACTGAGTCAGGGACCTTGTCTGCTTTGCTCACTCCTCATGCCTGATGCTCCCAGAGCCTGGCATCGTGTCTGGCCTCAGAAATGATTCAGTGACAGTAGGCGCATGGCTTTGGAAGGTGGATTTCCTCCGGGTAACCTGGACAGGGTGCTGATGGCCATGTTAAACCTTCAGATCAGAGCTGCACGCTGCAGAGACAAGTAGGGTCGAGGTCTCGGTACCCTTCACTGTGCCGAGGGTCTGAAGAACAAGGTTGACCCAGCTTGGACTTGCCTTTAGCACCTCAAGTCTTCTTCACATCGTTTCCTACATAAATTAGTTTATTATTTTAACCCAGTGGAACTCCATAGCTGCTGCTCATGGGAATCACATAAGAAACCTAAAAAAAAAGGATCTTTGGGGGTGGGAGGTGGGTCCTAAGTATATAGAGAACCTTCTCTAAAAGCTCTCCAAGATCCATTTCAAATACTACGATATTATGTACATGATCAGAACATTCCATTAAAATTAAAGAGTATATCTTTCCAAGATTTTCTGGAAGCTTATTCTTTCTTTCATGTGCTGATCTGTAGCATTGCTCTGCAATTTTTCTCATATGGAAAAAAAAAGTCCTTTAACGGAAGACAGTCTGGCCCATTGGAAAAGAGGCAGGTTCTTTTTCTGATTTTTAAAAAAAGGAAACCATAAATACATAAATAAGCAATATCATCACAGAATTTCATGGGATGGTTCTGGGCAAACTTTGGTTCTTGGATCTCTTGTAACTGCCGGCTGAATTGAAATATGTTACAGGCAAGTTTTCTAAAATGAAGGAGCTTTTTTGTTTTGTTTCGTTTTTATAATTGAAGTTATTTGTCAATCAGTTGCACTTATTCACTTTTGCTAAGCTTCTCTTTTTTTTTAATTATAGCAAATTAAACTAAAAAAAATAAAGTACCTAAGAAGAATTCTGAGGGCAAGAATCGGGTTCTAAAATTCTAGTCAAAACATTTTTCCTCAGTGTTTAACATAGGGGACAAATTTAGAGGGAAGAGAAAACCGTAATCACATGATTTTGAGATCAGTTTTGGTGAGGTGGACAAAAGAAGCAGAGGGAAAGATGGAACAGCTAACCAGTTATCGTAACACCCTGAAGCCCTGTTTTCTCTCTTTTCTTTTTCCTTTTAAATCCTTTTTAGCCTTAATTTTTCACTGTATCCATCTCCATCTCTTTTCATTGATCATAACATGGAAACGACTAAATTATCAATAATAACATTGGTGGTATTTTATATATTTTCTTCTTATTATTTTAAAGGCCAAGTTATTTTTATCCCTCAAAACATGTTCAGATACATTAAAACTAACCAAAATTACTGATGCCCTTTTCCCGTAAAACACAATTTGTATGTGTTTGTAGTCAGAACCCACACTCTGCTCAGCTCTAACTTCTCACTGTGTATAGAGAAAATGCTTTGATAGCAATAAATCAGAAATTGACTAATAGAAGATTTTCAGATTGTCTTTTGTGAATATGTCTGTTGAATCAGATTGAATTAATGTTATTAATTATATATTGGTATATTATCTAATTAGTTTATGATTCTAATTTCACATACTATTCTAATCATCTCTACAGTTTAAGTAACTGAATATTAGTCTATGTATTATTATTGCTTTTAGGTACATAAATATGCATACTACATACATACATGTTTTTGGTTTCTACAACTATGACTCAGAGTAGAGAACACATTTTAATTACACGAGTAATTTACTTTGGATTACAATTGTTGGCAAAGCATGAAACTATAAATGTCCATAACCAACTTGGTTAATATTCTCAAGTGATGACTTTCCTAGTAGCAAAGGGAAGATAAAAAACATTTTGAGTACTTGCAAGTTTCAAACTTTTAATTTGCTTCATCACTAAGGCAAGGAGGTAGACCTTGAATAAGTCAGTGACTCACAAGACAGAAGCCTTGATTTGATAAATAAATGCGGTCCATGCAACAGCAGAAAGCAGTCTCCAAGCTGCAGTGGTCCTTAATGGCAGCTGGTTCTCCAAAACACAACATAAGGAAACAATCCAAATGTCCAGCGATAGGAGGATGGAAAACAAACTGTGGTATATTCACACACCCCCTGAAGGACTCCTCCCCAATTAAAAAGAATTCCAAATCTCTGGTATACACAATAACAAATAAACCTCAAAAACATGATGTTGACACTTAAAGAAGCCAGAAACAAACAAGTACAATCATGACTCCATTTAAAAAGTGGAAAATGTTACCTATAGACATCAGAAGAGTCTGTCTCTGAGGCAGAGGGTTGATTGGAAAGGACAAGATGGAACTTTCTGGGGTGCTTGAAATGTTCTTTGCCTTGATAATGATGATAGGGATGTGCACATTTGCCCAAATACACTGAGCTGTACCACTAAAACATCTGCATTTTACTTTGTGTATGTTACACTTCAATAAAGTTCTATTAGAAGAAAACAAATAACAACAGCAAAAGCACCTACTCAAAGGACCCTAGCGGCAGTCCTGTGAACAACCGTGGCTGATGGAGATTGTCTGGAAGACCACACTGCCCCACCCTCTACACCACTATCTCCATGAAAGATCCTCTGACACTGGGTGGAGATTGGGGGAATATAATGTCCTCCTGGGGGTGGTTGGTAGCCCCACAGTCCAAACTGTGACAAAGGAAACTCAGTTCTAGCTTTTGTTTTCGACTGAGTGAGATACAAAAGGACATTATGGAGCTTTAGATACAGTACAATGAAGTAAAAGAAAAGAAAAGGCACTTATTCCCGAGAACATATTTTAATAAAACATTTCCTACTAAAGTTGAAATGGTAATGGGAAGCTTATCACTTTTTACAATTAGATTCAGGCAAATTGTGAGACTGAGTTGATATGAGGCCAGGATCTTCCTTTCAACCCCTTCAGAGCCGTCTCGAGCAGCCACTTGGTCCCCTGGTACCCTCTGATGAGTGCTCACTAACCAGGCAACCTACCAACAGACCTGCCCAGGGCTTCTTGGTCCTGATACCCTAGCTGCCCCCAACCACAACCGCAACACACACAGATACATAAAACCCAAAAGATATACAGATGTCCAGCAAAGTGCCTCTTCTTCGTGGGGCTTCTAAGTTGTCATCTAGCTACTGTGGCCAGTTAATCTGAAAAAGCATTAAGTGTATTCCCTTTTCCTGCTCAGGTAAGGGGTTTTAATTCTTAATAAAATATTTTTAACCATATTGTATAATCTCAAAAGAATAAGATAATTGGCAGTCCTGCATCAGGTAAATGAAGGGGAGATTCTGAAGGCTGGATGGCGGTGATGGAAAGGTCTTGCCCGGATCTCAAACATCCTGCATAAATGAACATTTACTGAGTGCCAGGCTCAGTAGCAGACCCATAACATACATTATCTCTTAATCCTGAGATGGCCTTACAAAGCAGAGACCGTCCCTTCCACTCCCCAGTTGGGGAAGCGAGGATGCTGCAGGGTGACAGTGTCTGAGTCTCCTGAGACCAGCTCAAAGCTGCTTCTTAGTGCCCACACCATGAAGGTTATGAGAATTTATGTGGTAATGGAATGAAAAGAACTTCAAGGTGCTTGGAAGCTCACTTCTAGTAGCATTTTACTGGGAAGAGTTGAGTTTTGAGGGATGCATTAATCCTGCCACTTTCCCCCTGGGGCCCTGAAGGTCATGCTTCAGGCCTTGCCCCATTCCCTGACACAGTGCTGAGTAACAGGGTCACTGCAATTTCCAGAACCAAAGTCAGCAACACCAGTCCCCAGTATTATCATCCTTCTCCATATGAGAGGCAGACCACTGGGGATAACAAAATGTTGGCATTTCAGCTGGCTGTGGAAATCACGGGATAAAATATTTTAATTAGTGTCTGACCCAAAAGATCCAGACCCTTGGGCCACCATGCCAAATCAGCAGGAGAAGTCTATCCTCAGGGAGCTTAGCTGCTCTCTTCCTGTAGTTCTTCTGTCTTACATTTCCCATTTTCCAGAGCAAAGTGAGTCATGTTGTTTGTTTACCACTAATACTTAGTACATGCAGGAAATTGTTGATAATATTTGTTGGAAGAATAAATGACTGTCAAAACAAGAAAGAAGCTGGTGTGATCAACTTACCAGTTTCATAGGACTGTAATTATGGCATTATGTCATAGTTTAATCGACAGCATTGTGTCTTCCTTAGTTGGACATAAAATATAGTGCTTCTTACAATCAATAAAATACAGTAATTAAAAAAGAAGATGATAGCTATGGAAGACCAGGAACAGAGATTCAGCCCAAGAATTATGTTTCTAAAGAAGAATCCAGAACAATCAAAGAAGAAGCAATCATTGAAGATACAGTGAAAGAAAACGTTCCAAAAAGGGAGGGGAAGAGGGAAAGCTAAGAGAATGAAATGGGTTCACTGGGTTCCAGGGAAAAGTAACTAAGAGAGACTCCTGAAAACTTTTTAAATTAAAATAAAAAACATGCTTTACACACACACACACACACACACACATCCATCCATCCAGACCAAAAGTCGGCAGTAAAAATATCTATGAAGGAATAAAAATCATGCTGATAAAAAAATAAATGAATGATTGAACGAATGAGGGAATACTCCCAGAATACATAACTGAAATCCTTCCCACAGAGCCTTAATTTACTTTCCAGGGATGTTTGCAAATGCATGTTCTTTTTCTAGACAGGAATATCACTGAGTACATGAGAATAAACCAGCTCAGAAAGGCCAGATTAAAAGGGTGAGGATGGGGGTCCCTGGAACACCAGCGGAATGAAGAACGTTTTATACAACTTGAAATACACATAAACTCCCCTTGCTTGAAAGGATGGCACTTAAGTTTGTCACAGCACCTGCAAGCCTTCCTCAACCTTGAAGGATGCTTGAGAAGATTTGACACCCACTGTCACTGCGGATAAAGTTCTCTCTTTGCATCTATCTCCTTGTGTGAATTAATGGAACCAATTGAAGATAATGAATACATCAGAATAATTCCTCACTTACACGACACTTATGTGGAAGCTTTTTGCATGGGCTGAATTGTGCTCCCCCCAGATTCATACGTTGAAACCCTAACACCCAGCGTCTCAGAACGTGACTGTATTTGGAAACAGAGCCTTTGCAGACGGGTTAAATTAAAATGAGGCCCTTGGGGTGGGTCCTAATCCAATGTGACTGGTGGCTTATAAAAAGAGAAAATTTGGACAAAAAGAGAGACACCAGGGATGTGTGTACAGAGGAAAGACCATGAGAAGACCTAGCTAGAGGGTGGTCATTTTCAAGCCAAGGAAAGAGGCCTCAAGAGAAACCAAATGTGACATCTTGACATGGAATTCCCAGCCTCCAGAAGGGAATTATTTATTATGAGAAGACAAATTTCTGTGGTTTAAGCCACCCAGCCTGTGGTACTTTGTTATGGTAGCCCTAGAAAATGAATACACTGTTTGAAAATAAACTCACTCTTCTGTTAAATGGAAAAACTCTGAAGTCAAGAAGGCCAGCCTTCACACCTGTGGCACTGGTTAGACCAGGGAATCGCTTTATACAGGATTTCGACAAGTGCCACAGAGGTCAGGTCATTCACCGGTTCTGCCAGCAAGGTGTTGATGTGTTGACTTCCATGGAGGTAAGAACAGGCAAATCATCAAGTTTTCATTTGTGACTTCACAGTCTGGTCTTGGAAACTAAGCCGATTTGTGCACATAGAGCACCATCCCCACACGACCAGAGACCCCTTTTAGCGATTTGCTGAATGCACAGCAATGAAGTTCAGTGGCACAGAGAGAGGCCACCCTGTGTATTTACCAGGAATTATTTTTCTTAGTCAAGCACTGTTAAAATTAATTATGATGAACATCTGGTGAAGAATGTCTTTGCGAAATTAATGTTTACAATTATTCTCTCTGCTCTTATTTCTTGGGTTGATATTGAATATGAACATGGGAAGGATATTCATTTAGTTCCTAATACAAACTGCTACTAAAATAACATCATGGTATACTTCTCCTAATAAAGTCCAGGCCAGAAAGAAAACCTCATTCAAATAAAACTAGTATTTATTTTTTCCTTTCATTTGTCAGTAAGATTTATGTAACTTATTTTCCTTTTAAATTTGTCTCCTTGGAATCTCAAAGCTTAATATATTCTTTAAATGTAATTGCTATCTTCAGCCTAGATTTCTGGTATGACTTTCTCCCTCATCACTATATATTATTTAATCTTCAGTCATTAAACTAACAAATATGCCAAACTGGGTTTTTTCCCATAAGCTTCTTGAAATTCTTTTCTAGAATTAGATAGGACATAAATAATAAATAAGAATTGTCCTTCTGAGAAAAAGGAATACCTTTATCCAGGAGCCAGTGGTTCTCCACTGGGAAGATTTTGCCCCCCAGGGCTTATATGGCAAAGTCTGGAGATGTTTTTAGTTGTCACAACTAGGAGTGACAGGGGCTCTGAGCATCTAGTGGGTAGAGGCCAGGAGTGCTGTTAAACATCTTACATTACTTCCCATAACAAGGAGTTAACCACCAAAAATGGGAATAGTGCCGAGGCTGAGCAAGCCTGCTTTGGAGCTGGCACATCTGCGATAATTAGGATAGCTTGGTAAAGTCATGGTTGAACATTGAACATTTGATGAATTAACAAAGTCTGATGAGTTTCAGATTCTCCATCAATCTCTAACTTTTCCCGAGTTATACTTTCTAGATCCAGAGAAATAACTGCTCAGTATAATTCTGTGCATTTCATAGACCTCTGACCTTGACCTCTTTTTCTCTGAGTATTGGTGGCAGGGCTTCTCCAGACCTCCTGGAAAAAGCTTTAGAGTTATTAACGGCACCAGTACACAGGCTCATTGAACGATGATTAGACATGGCTCAAAGCTGTAGCCAGCTTCCTAAGCCCTCTCAGTCCACCCTCTCCTTTATTTTTGTCTGACTTTCCATGATCCCAAGAGTGAAAGTACATCTTTTCTGTACATTATCTCCTACTGTAAGCCCAACTCTGACCTTTAGAAAAGTTGAGTGAAGAAGTTAGAATTCGGCCAGGAAGGCCCCTGGAAGTAACTCAGGACACTTAAATACACCACTGGTCCTGGCTGCATTTGAGTAACAAAGCTTTGTAAAAATCTCCTCTCCACGCACTGATGGAACAGTCCTCCATCTTTATGCCGGATTCACAGACTGCAAATGCCAGTGGTTTTTATACAACTGCACTATCCACCTGAAATAGCCTCAATGCGAGGAGAATTCAACGGGGGTATAGCCGTACTGTTTGTATTCAATCTATTTTATGGGGGAAAAAAGCTATTGGGTCCAAAGGCCACCAAATGCTCCCGTTAAATGGAAACGGGGCAAAGAACTGTCATGCTTTGGAAGGAAATAGTATGAAGGGAAGGGTCAGAAAGTGAAAGAACTATGAGATCCAAGAGGAAGGGGTAAAAGGTGGGGAGAGGGGAGAAAGGGAACATGGCAGAGGGATGTGTTGTAGCAGACAAAACAAGGTAACTCAAAGAGCTCTGGAATGCGATGTAGAATTCCTGGGCTCTTTTCCTCCTTAAATTGGCAAAATGGCCTTGTTCAAGTCACTTAAACTCTCTGGACCTGCAGAATAGAGGACTTGCTTTGAATGATCTTGATTCAAGTCCTTCCAGGCGCTATGTGTGCCTTGGGTGGGCTAGCAAGAAACTCAACAATCAGCACGCCTAGATAAGCAGGTTTTCACACACAGGATTTAAAGTGCAGAAGGGGGGACTTCCCTGGCGGTCTAATGGTTAAGACTCTGAGCTTCCACTGCAGGGGGCACAGGTTCAATCCCTGGTCGGGGAACTAAGATCCTGCATGCCACGCGGTGTGGCAAAAAAAAAAAAAAAAAAAAAAAGTGCAGAAGAACAATGTAAAAGGGTGATTGGGAGGGTGAAACGAGGTCTCCTCTTCCTCTGGGACTGCGTAGGGAGACACAGGCATTCAAGGGAGCCATGATTCTCCAGTGGGGGATGAATGAAAACAGTTCTCCCTTTGCTCACCTGTCCTCTCCAAGGTGAATTGGAAAGCAGTAAAGGGAGATAGAGCGGCCTACTTTCTATTCTTCCAACGCACAAAGCTTGAGGCTATGGAATAAATTGCCTTTTTCTACCTGAAATACTTGGTAGGGCCTAACCTTTCTTGTCATCCAGGTTTCCGCCCCAATTATCACCTGCTCAGAGAGCTCTTCCTGACTGTCCGATCTAAAGTAACTGCCAGTCTCAAGTAACTACCTGAGCTCTTTCGATCACATCTAATTTCGTCTGCGGAGATCTGTTCTGAGTGTCACAGCTTGTCTTGATTTTTGTCTTTACACACTTGAGATGTTTCTCCCTCCACCAGAGCAGAGGCTTCGCAGGTCTTGTTCACTGCTCTGTTCCCAGCACCTGACACTAGAGCCAAATTCAAAAAAGATTTGTTCAGTGAATCAATGAATAAATACATATGAAATACTGCAAATAAAATTTACATGTGGGAGAATCTGAAAAACAGAAAATGGTAAGAACAGATGAAGTCCTTGGGGAGATAAAAACTCCCAGGAGAAGTCACCTGGAAGACGCAGAAAGGGGACACAGCCTGATCCTGCAGGTCAAGTGAGACCTTGAGAGTCACCAGAGAAGAACCTCGTGAATTGGAAGCAGCAACATTGTGGAGAGATTGATGTTATCAGCCTACCCAGTCCTGGTGCCCAGACGCCTACAGCTTCAAATCTCAAAAACCTGGGTTTCATCACAAAGCAGGGGACAGGGCTGCAGTATTTCCACATAACTTAACAATCTTCATTAATAGGTATAGTTGTCTCGAAGGGTGTATGCTCTCTGGGATAGCTGTAGCTATTCAATCTCAAAGCTAATAAATGCTGAAATTCTACACTAGCTTTTAACTATCCTAGCTAGATTTCTCCCACTAGAATAGATCACTATTTGTTGATTTCCATAAATTCTACCAACATGATAAGACCATTTTATCCATGCATCTTAATGCTTTTTTTTTTTCCTGTAGCAAAAATAAATAAATAAATAAAACTCTAGCTTTTACCACAGACAAATACAAATTTTAAGGAGAAATATAAAAGGAGCAAAAATCTGTCCTCGGTTTCAACATATATTCTCAGAGTTACAATCTACTGGGCCCTCTGCTGCCTGTTTTTGGCACTGAAATCCAGGAAGCCTTTCTAAAGCACATAGAAATCTTGGAAAAGAGGCCATTTCTAGTTAGGCTTTTATCCAACTGTCCAGTTAAATACATTAAATTCTTAGATTACCTATTGCGTTTCAAAGGTTTAACAAACTGAGCTGTCCTTAAATATTCTGAATAAATTAAGAAAAAAATCCCATTCCAATAATCTTCTACTCTTCTTCTTCTAGACCTATGATAAATGTCCAGAAAAGAAAAAAAACCCAGGTAAATTTCTGGTGAATTATTGCTTGAAATGATCAAAAAAAAAAAATTCAGTTGCATCACTGTAAAATGATAATTGACTTTACTTATTTGATACCACTAAACACAACCTTCTTTGTGAAAATTATATTTTCTGCTCTTTTAATATATTAAACCTCAACTATCTTAAAATAGGAACTGTTACTAGGTTGTATTCTTAGATTTATAGAGGTAAATCATTAATTAATGACTGGCCTAGTAGAAAACTAACATTTTTTTTTTAAACCCCAGTGATATCCATTCAGGATATATGCCTTAAAACCCTTACCTGAAAACGCACACTGGTGAAGTCAACATGTTATCCCTCACATAGAGCAGCTCTATGTAAAAATATGGTGCAATTATCTGATTTACCAGCAGTGGACACTGTTTCTCTAGTTATCATCAGACAGTGACTAGGAAAAAGGCTGCTCAATATCTCAGGAAATGCCTGCTCTTTAGTCCCTTAAATAGTAACATTGGTGACTATTCTAGAAAAATAATAAAATAAATTTTAGGAAAAAAACCTCAGTGTTACTCTTGGAAACCCAAAGATTATTAAGAAATAAATATTTACATTTAAAAATATGGTTCTCATTTGATTTTGTCTTTTTAATTTACGGAACATATCTATTAGCTGCAGAATAGCTAATCATCGTCACTCTCAAGTATATCTTACGCGTCTACAAAAGATCTGTCTCCAAGAAGATGCTGACAATCGGTATGAGAAACACACTAAACTGACCAGCAGTGGCCCAAGTCCCAGTCCTGGGTTCCCACGAACCAGCTCTGCAACCCTAGACGGATCATCAGTCCTCTCTGATCTTGGTCATCTGTCTACAGAGAAAGCACCTCAACTTGCAAATTGCCAAAAACGCCTCCCTGGATGTCGGTGTTTCTAGGACTCTCTCAGGGCAGACTAGAGCAAAAAGCCTTCATAATCAGGTAAGGTGTTTGTTAAATCTCCATCCCAAAACTAGCTTTATAAAACAGCTATTCCTTCTGTAATGAGGCCAGAAACATAAGCTCCTGCCCTCAGGGCAAGCATAATGGAAATCAGGCAGTGGGCTCAAAATAGAAAGCCTCTTACTCTCTACTTTCTTCCCTGCACAGCAGAGGAGTGCAACTTGCCATAATCAGGGTGTTTACTCTAGGCAAAGTAGGTGTTATTATTATTCCCATTTTACAGGTGAGGAAACTGAGGCATAGAAAATTAATAGACAGTCTATGGGTAACAGCTAGTAAATGTTGGATCTGAATCTTGAATCTTGGCAGTCTAACTGGAAAGTCTATGCTTTTAAAACCACTAAGTTCTACTCTTCTGGGTTCCATACTGACTCTCAATACGATGCTCTTCACAGGTCTGCTGCCATTTACTAGATTGTGAATTGCTTTGGAATAGGAAATAAAAGCAGCATGGTGGAAAGATATGGGTGTAGACCAGTGGTTCTCAACTCCAGGGACATTTGGGAATATCTGGAGACCTTATTGTCACAGCAGAGGGAGAGGTGCTACTGGCAGCTAGCGGGTGGGAGCCAGGGATGCTGTCACACATTCTATAGGCTCAGGATAGCCCTCCACAGTGAGCAATGACCCAGCTCAAAATGTCAGTGGTACCAAGGTTAGGAAACACTGCTCTAGAGTAAAAGACTGGGTCTGAATGCAGGCTCTGCCGCTTACCAGTTGTGTGAACTTGAGCCCCTGGCTTAAGCTCCCTGAATCTCTCAGAATCCTCCCTTGCAAATGGTAAAAAATAATATCTACCTGACGATTATGGTTGTGGGAAATATTGAATGCTTTTCAACTGTGAAGTATACTTATACATTTTCAAAGACAGCACCACTTAGTAGAAAGAGCAGAGGTTTTGGAGTCAAAGGATATGAGTTTTTAAACCTTTCAAGTCCCAGTTTTCATCATCTAATAAAAAAAAGGGGGGAGGGATTTCTACCCCACACAGTTTTCCTCAAGGTTAAATGAGGTAATGCAGAGATCCTCTTAAACTGTCTGACACACAACACATCCCGAAAAGTGATTCTTACCACTCTCCAAAGTATGTGTCTATTATTGCTTGTCTCCCTAGTATGCAAACCTCCCTCTCCACAAATGACATTCCTTCCTCCCTAAACCAAATCCAGTTTTGTTCAGATGTCCACCTTAACTTCGGCAGTCAAGTGCCTTGGAAATGACCCTATCCACCAAATTCAGAAATAAGACTCCATTCAATCAATCCGAGGTCAATCCAATGCACTGTGCAAGTGACAAATTTAGCATCAGCCACGTGACCTAGTTCTGGCCAGTAAACTCAGGGGACTTTGGGACTTTGGTTTTCATTCCTTAAAAGTAGTCCCTGGAAGAGACAATCTCATTTTTCCTCTGGAAGTATTTTTGCCTATGGCACCAGGAACTTCTCTAGTCACTTTGCTACCAGCTGGAGGAGGAAACCAACTCCACAGATGGCAGAACAAGGAAATGGGCAGTTCTGAATGATGTAATTTGAGGTCATAGTTGAAATGAGTTATCCATGTGAACTGCATTCCCTTTGGACTTACTGCAATATTTAAGAATAAATTTCCTTATTGCTTAAGCCAGTTTGATTCAGAGTTTCTGTTACCTGCAGTCAAAAAACATCCAAACTGTTACAAGTAGAGCCTGGGACCCTACCTCTGAGTCACAGTCTCCTGACACCATCACCATGGTATAGGTTTCACTCAATCTTCTGCAATAATTGTATGTGGGCAACGAGGCTAACAGCCATTATAAAGTGGAATGGGAAGACAGCAATAGTGAATGACTCTTTGCTCTTTTGTTCAATCATTTATTGTTTTTAAATTGTGGTAAAATACACATAACATAAAATTTACCATTTAAACCATATCTAAGTATACAGTTCAATGGCATTAAGTACATTGACATTGTTATCCAAACATCACCACCATCCATTTCTAGAACTTTTTCACCTTATAAAACTGAAAATCTGTACCCATTAAAGAGTAACTTCCATCTCCCTCTCCTCCCAGACCCTGGCAACCACCATTCTACTCGCTATGAATTTCACTACTCTGGGTGCCTCATATAAGTGGAATCATATGGTATTTGTTCTTTTGTGACTGGCTTATTTTGCTTAGCATCATGTCCTCAGGGGCCATCCATTCCATCCATGTTGTAGCATGTGTCAGAACTTCTTCCATTTTTAAGACTGAATAATATTCCCTTGTATGTATACACCACATTTTGTTTATCCATTCATCCACAGATAGACACTTGAGTTGCTTCTACTTTTTGGCTAGTGTGAAAAACGCTGCCTGGTTGTAAATAGCAAGTTTTAATATGGCAATCCATTTTTAATCTCTTATGCATATTTGACAGCCTAAGCCAGGGACTGACAAACTATGACCCTTAGGCCAAATCTAGCCTGATGTCTGTTTTTATAAATAAAGTTTTATTGGAACACAGTCATGCCCATTTGTTTATATATTGCCTAAGGTTGCCCTCACATTACAGCACAGAGTGGAGCAGTCACAACAAGACCACAGGTACCACAAAGCCTAATATATTTACTCTGGCCTTTTACACAAAAACTTTGCTGACTCCTGGTCTAAACGGTGTTTAATGAACAAGACTTTAACTGATCTCCTACCTCCCTTATGGACCATCTATCCTTCCTGCCCCCAGCTCATCATCTGCAAGACTAAAAGAGTGAATTTTCTAAAATGCAAGTTTTATTCCATCAATCTGCTTTAAGAACTTCAACAGTTTCCAATCACCTGCAAAGATGGCGCCCCAGCTCCCTGGAACCCATCCATAACATCCGGGATCCCTTCCCTCCCCTCCCCCTGCCTCTTCAAGCACCACTGGCCCTTTACTCAACCTCAAGGGCATGGCTCCCTCTGAGAAAGCCTTCCTTAACCCTCAAGAAACTTGCAAACCCAAACTAGTTGTGCAGTCAACGTTTATTGAATAAATGAATGAATGAACTTTTTACCACATCGCAGCTATCTCTTGGGGAGGTTTGTTTTTTTGTTTTTACCTCTTTGTCACTTAGGTGTTTGGATAATGTCTAACACTGCTGAAGGTGCCAGACAGGAAATGCATGAAAATGACTCGGAACTGCTGATGAATTTCATCATCCTCAGGGCTCCTAAATTCAGAATGGTCACTTAGAACAAATATTTTAGAGATGGTTGGACTACCATTTTTGATAATTAGCTTACATTTTAATTTTTGTGTTTTAAAATTCTAAGTTTTCAATAGAAGTAATAAGTAACATACAGAATGCTTATTCTGAGTTCCATTCATTGCCCTAAATAGCAAACTGCTGTACAACATTAGAAATAAGAATTAATAGCCTATCATGTCAACATAGCTGCAGGTATATGAAACACAGATCTGATAAAATATTCTATATATCACTTTCCTTAAACAGCATGGTGTCATTTATGATTGATAAATCACTATTATATTATCTAGAGAGCTTGCTTTTACAGACATTGTTCTATATTGAACCTAGTGAAATTATTGTATATTATACCTAAAGGAAGAACTCTTTAACTCCCAGAGTTTTTAATCACTTAATGCTGAGATTTTCTAATAAAGTAATCCTAGAAATAAATCTTTCTTTAGTTGTCCCCCAAAATAAAATATTATGTAAAAGGCAATAATTTGGCAATTTAATGGTAGGAAAAAGATTTTTAAACCTTTTTTCCAGGGCAATTAATGGATATTAATTCAAATATAACCTTAAAGCTTCACTTTTAAAGAGAGGGAAACTTTGTTGAGAGACAATGATGTCCAAGTAGGCCTTTAGCATGCATTTCCAATACAGTTTTATCTTTTGTCAACTTTGAGAGTCGTATTCAAGAGGTCTTTTAAATATGCTAAACTTTACCAATGATGTATAGTAAAAGTCAGGAGGAAGCAAAGACTTATATCTTTGGAGGGGCATATTATATATTACTACTGGAGTTTATTTTTATTATCAGACTTAATTTATTAGACATCAAAATGAATTTAAAAGTATGTCAGGTTAATTGCCCAATATATAGCATGCCAAATACACATTGAAATTTAGTGTTGTTAAACAATTCTATAGGAATGACTGAGAAAGAGAAGTGTGTGTGTGTCTGTGGGTGTGTCTGAGAGAGAGAGGGAGAGAGAGAGAGAGAAACTGATGTCATTTTTACCATCAAAGGGGCAGACTTCTAGACTTCTCTAATGAAGTCAGCTTAATCACAAATACAGACATAAAATGAGCTCACTAGTAATGATATTAAATGAGTTCCCATGCACAAGCCTTCTTAATTACAAAGAAGGAAAAGTTAGAGGGTTTTTCTCTTTTATTTAAAAAAAAGAAATAAAAGAGAAGTTTGACACAGAATTTTCACATCTGCAAAAAGTCCTTATAATTAATACAATCACCAGACATTTCTAGAATAGGACACATACCAGCTCTAATGTGCCCTGAAAGTCTGAAGTACAAACATAACCTTCCTCCAACTTTGCAACAGGTTTTTTTTTTTGGACTCAGTATTCTATACACTAAGTCCAATTCAAGTGATAGGACACTCTCAATTTCAAGAAGCTGAAGACACATGAAAGAGAGAAGACTGATTTCCTTTTCCTTTTGTGTGTATATTGGGGTGGGGAAGGGGCGCTGTTAGAAGAGTCACATGAAGGACACAAAGCAACGGCACTGTTCCTACCTCATGAGTGGTTCCACTATCTTACATTTATGTAAAGAGTATAGTAAATGCAGTATACATTTACATTTACACAAGTCCTTTCTTCTGTCCATGAGTAGAGCTGCAGAGATTCTTCATACAGATCTATCACATCTAATACATTTATTTCTAAGTATTTTCTAGTCATATTGTTATTAAAAATGAAGTCTTTTTTTTACTATTAAGACTTTTTTTAATATATGAAGGGTGATGATTTTATATATTAATTTTATAACCAAGAGCTTAACTTAATTCCACTATTATTTGTAATATTTTTTCAGTTGGATTACTTTTTATTGTAATTTAATATTAAATCTTATAACCTAAAAAAAAATATTTCTGAGCCTCAGTTTTCCCCTCTGTGAAATGGCCCATGGATCTCATATTGAGATTGAATTCTGGCCATAAATTGAGAGGGTGGCCCAAAATTTTCCTCTTCCAGGAAACTTTCCTAGTAAGAATCCAGGACGCTGCTCTATTCCCTGATGTAATCACTGACCAGTGTGGACTTCGATGATGACACACTTTGATGAGTACTAGTTAGCAGTCCTGTCTATCTGCAAAGTTTCTTTAATACTCTTCCCCTATGCCTGTCACAGCTGCTCAGTTGTAGGTCAGCAGAAACCTGAGAGACTGCGTGCATCAGTAGCTCTTTGGGGCCACTTGGGTACTATTTAGCAAATGAATGCCATTTTCAAATACTATTAACTTGGTAAGCGCTAACAAGTAAAAGAAAAGAAATTCAGTAAAGGCACACTGGTGCTTAAAAATGTATGCCCTTCGTGGACATATATACACTACCAAATGTAAAATAGATAGCTAGTGGGAAGCAGCCGCATAGCACAGGGAGATCAGCTCGGTGCTTTGTGACCACCTAGAGGGGTGGGATAGGGAGGGTGGGAGGGAGGGAGATGCAAGAGGGAAGAGATATGGGAACATATGTATATGTATAACTGATTCACTTTGTTATAAAGCAGAAACTAACACACCATTGTAAAGCAATTATACTTCAATAAAGATGTTTAAAAAAAAAAATGTATGCCCTTTAGTTATTGTATTATGGGGATTTTAAAAAGCTCATGCAATTCTCCAAATGCCTAAATTTTCCCCCAGAAGGATGTTTAAGTATCTTAAAGGACCTAGAGAAGAGTTAGCAAAAGATTTTTAATTGCTTGGTGTAGGAGACAAAGTTTTCACCAAAATGCATCCCATCCATTTTTGTCAAAGGAATCCTGACTGTTCACTGTGGCAATATGCTCAACCCCAAGGAATGAAACACAGTTGCTCTGAGCCCACTATGGCTAGCCTGCTTCCCTTTTATAGAAACTTATTTCCCCAGCTTTCCTTGGAGAAGCATGCAGCTGTGGGATCCAATTCCTGGCCCATGAGGTGTAAAGGGAAGTCTTCTGGTGGGGAGGAAGGGGGTGTGATGGGAGGGGTGCTGGGAAAGATTTTTGTGTTTTTCATCCTTGATAAAATGACAACCCATTTTGCCTGGCCCCTTCCTTTCTGTTTGGGACATTGGTATAAGAAAGAGATGCCTGCAGCTCTGGAAGTCATCTTGTGGCTATGAGGTGCCCAATAAGGACAGGAAAAGCTGATTTTCTAAGTCATCGATGAAGCAACTGAACAAGCCTAAAATGATCTCCCTCCAGACAGTCCAATTAAAAAAAAATCACATACTTATAGATTAAGTCACTTGTAGCTGAATATATCCTAACTGACACACTTAGGTATCTTCTAGGTGTAAATAAGATTATATTATCTTTATATATAACATTATAACATAACATTATATAATAATTATTATAATGTTACCTAGCTATCCTTAGAGGAGCTTAACTCAGGAACGCCAGGGATAGGAATATTGTTATCACTAGTGTTGATCTGTGCCATTTTCATCTTCTCCATTAGTTAGTGAAGTTCTTAGTGATCAAAAGCATGCCTTTTACTGACTTTTTAAAAATCTTATCTGTAAACACTACACCTAGAGTGAGGTGCTTGAGAAATACTAAATTAAAATTTGAGTAACTGTCAACCCAGTAACGTCAAACAACTTAGGATCATAGGACTCAGCCTCTTAGTGATATCTTTTTATTCAGTCAAAACCTCAAAATAGCTTGTAGTTCAAAAGGAAATGCTAGTTAAGCAATGTCTTTGCTCTCAGCAGGTTTTGTTTTTGAATGCCCAATTCAACTTTAAAAACATGTTCGCTTTTGAGATTAAACAGACATAGTTCTTGCTCTAAGGAGTTTTCAAGCTAATGGGAGACCAGATCTGCACAGTAAAAAGAAAATAGTGGCTTAAAATGGCATGACAGCAGGAAGAGAAAGGGGTTATTCCTGATGGGAATGTTCCTATACTCTAAATAGGAGGAAAAAGTTGAGCTCTGCTTTGAAAGTTAAGTAGGTTTTCAATATGTAAAACATATCTATCCAACACATACATATGGCCAACAGGCACATAAAAAGATGCTCAACATTGCTAATTATTAGAGAAATGCAAATCAAAACTACAATGAGGTATCACCTCACATTGGTCAGAATGGCTATCATTAAAAAAATCTACAAATAGGAGATTGGTTCAAGATGGCGGAGTAGAAGGACATGTTCTCACTCCTTCTTTCAAGAACACCAGAATCACAACTAACTGCTGAACAATCATCGACAGGAAGACACTGGAACTCACCCAAAAAGATACCCCACATGCAAAGACAAAGGAGAAGCCGTAATGAGACGGTAGGAGGGGCGCTATCACAATAAAATCAAATCCCGTAACTGCTGGGTGGGTGACTCACAAACTGGAGAACACTTATACCACAGAAGTCCACCCACTGGAGTGAAGGTTCTGAGCCACACATCAGGCTTCCCAAGCTGGGGGTCTGGCAACGGGAGGAGGAATTCCTAGAGAATCAGACTTTGAAGGCTAGTGGGATTTGACTGCAGGACTTCGGCAGGATTGGGGGAAACAGAGATGCCACTCTTAGAGGGCACACACAAAGTACTGTGCGCATCGGGACCCAGGGGAAGGAGCAGTGACCTCATAGGAGACTGAACCAGACCTACCTGCTAGTGTTGGAGGGTCTCCTGCAGAGGTGGGGGGCAGCTGTGGCTCACCAAGGGACAAGGACACTGGCAGCAGAAGTTCTGGGAAGTACTCCTTGGAGTGAGACCTCCCAAAGTCCGCCATTAGCCCCAACAAAGAGCCCCAGTAGGCTCCAGTGTTGGGTCGCCTCAGGCCAAAAAACCAACAGGGAGGGAACCCAGCCCCACCCATCAGCAGACAAGTGGATTAAAGGTTTACTGAGCTCTGCCCACCAGAGCAACAGCCAGCTCTACCCACCATCAGTCCCTCCCATCAGTAAACTTCCACAAGCCTCTTAGATAGCCTCATCTACCAGAGGGCAGACAGCAGAAGCAAGAAGAACTACAATTCTGCAGCCTGTGGAACAAAAACCACATTCACAGAAAGATAGACAAGATGAAAAGGCAGAGGGCTATGTACCAGATGAAGGAACAAGATAAAACCCCAGAAAAACAACTAAATGAAGTGGAGATAGGCAACCTTCCAGAAAAAGAATTCAGAATAATGATAGTGAAGATGATCCAGGACCTCGGAAAAAGAATGGAGGCAAAGAGTGAGAAGATGCGAGAAACGTTTAACAAAGATCTAGAAGAATTAAAGAACAAACAAACAGAGATGAACAATACAATAACTGAAATGAAAACTACACTAGAAGGAATCAATAGCAGAATAACTGAGGCAGAAGAACAGATAAGTGACCTGGAAGACAGAATGGTGGGATTCAATGCTGTGGAACAGAATAAAGAAAAAAGAATGAAAAGAAATGAAGACAGCCTAAGAGACCTCTGGCACAACATTAAACGCAACAACATTCGCATTATAGGGGTCCCAGAAGGAGAAGAGAGAGAGAGAAAGGACCAGAGAAAATATATGAAGAGAGTATAGTCGAAAACTTCCCTAACATGGGAAAGGAAATAGCCACCCAAGTCTGGGAAGCGCAGAGAGTCCCATACAGGATAAACCCAAGGAGAAACAGGCCGAGACACATAGTAATCAAACTGGCAAATATTAAAGACAAAGAAAAATTATTGAAAGCAGCAACGGAAAAATGACAAATAACATACAAGGGAACTCCCATAAGGTTAACAGCTGATTTCTCAGCAGAAACTCTACAAGCCAGAAGGCAGTGGCATGATATACTTAAAGTGATGAAAGGGAGGAACCTACAACCAAGATTACTCTATCCAGCAAGGATCTCACTCAGATTCGATGGAGAAATCAAAAGCTTCACAGACAAGCAAAAGCTAAGAGAATTCAGCACCACCAAACCAGCTCTACAACAAATGCTAAGGGAACTTCTCTAAGTGGGAAACACAAGAGAAGAAAAGGACCTACAAAAACAAACCCAAAGCAATTAAGAAAATGGTAATAGGAACATACATATCGATAATCACCTTAAACATGAATGGATTAAATGCTCCAACCAAAAGACACAGGCTTGCTGAATGGATACAAAACAAGACCCACATATATGTTGTCTACAAGAGTCCCACTTCAGACCTAGGGACACATACAGACTGAAAGCGAGGGGATGGAAAATGATGTTCCATGCAAATGGAAATCAAAAGAAGGCTGGAGTAGCAATACTCATATCGGATAAAATACACTTTAAAATAAAGAATATTACAAGAGACAAGGAAGGACACTACATAATGATCAAGGGATCAATCCAAGAAGAAGATATAACAATTATAAATATATATGTACCCAACATAGGAGCACCTCAATACATAAGGCAACTGCTAACAGCTCTAAAAGAGCTCTAAAAGAGGAAATCGACAGTAACACATTAACACTGGGGGACTTTAACACCTCACTTACACCAATGGACAGATCATCCAAACAGAAAATTAATAAGGAAACACAAGCTTTAAATGACACAATAGACCAGATAGATTTAATTGATATTTATAGGACATTCCATCCAAAAACAGCAGATTACACTTTCTTCTCAAGTATGCATGGAACATTCTCCAGGATAGATCACATCTTGGGTCACAAATCAAGCCTCAGTAAATTTAAGAAAATTGAAATCATATCAAGCATCTTTTCTGACCACAACGCTATGAGATTAGAAATCGATTACAGGGAAAAAAACGTAAAAAACACAAACACATGGAAGCTAAACAATACATTACTAAATAACCAAGAGATCACTGAAAAAATCAAAGAGAAAATCAAAAAATACCTAGAGACAAATGACAATGAAAACATGACGATTCAAAACCTATAGGATGCAGCAAAAGCAGTTCTAACAGGGAAGTTTATAGTTAAACAAGCTACATCAAGAAACAAGAAAAATCTCAAATAAACAATCTAACCTTACACCTAAAGGAACTAGAGAAAGAAGAACAAACAAAACCCAAAGTTAGCAGAAGGAAAGAAGTCATAAAGATCAGAGCAGAAATAAATGAAATAGAAACAAAGAAAACAGTAGGAAAGATCAATAAAACTAAAAGCTGGTTCTTTGAGAAGATAAACAAAATTGATAAACCATTAGCCAGACTCATCAAGAAAAAGAGGGAGAGGACTCAAATCAATAAAATTAGAAATGAAAAAGGAGAAGTTACAACAGACACCACAGAAATACAAAGCATCCTAAGAGACTACTACAAGCAACTCTATGCCAATAAAATGGACAACCTGGAAGAAATGGGCAAATTCTTAGAAAGGTATAACCTTCCAAGACTGAACCAGGAAGAAATAGAAAATATGAACAGACCAATCACAAGTAATGAAATTGAAACTGTGATTAAAAATCTTCCAACAAACAAAAGTCCAGGACCAGATGGCTTCACAGGTGAATTCTATCAAACATTTAGAGAATAGCTAACACCCATCCTTCTCAAACTCTTCCAAAAAATTGCAGAGGGGAGAAAACTCCCAAACTCATTCTATGAGGCCACCATCACCCTGATACCAAAACCAGACAAAGAGACTACAAAAAAAGAAAATTACAGACCAATATCACTGATGAATATAGATGCAAAAATCCTCAACACAATACTAGCAAACAGAATCCAACAACACATTAAAAGGATCATACACCATGATCAAGTGGAATTTATCCCAGAGATGCAAGGATTCTTCAATGTACGCAAAACAATCAATGTGATACACCATATTAACAAATTGAAGAATAAAAACCATATGATCATCTCAATAGATGCAGAAAAAGCTTTTGACAAAATTCAACACCCATTTATGATAAAAACTCTCCAGAAAGTGGGCATAGAGGGAACCTACTTCAACATAATAAAGGCCATATATGACATATCCACAGCAAACATCATTCTCAATGGTGAAAAACTGAAAGCATTTCCTCTAAGATCAGGAACAAGCCAAGGATGTCCACTCTCACCACTATTATTCAACATAGTTTTGGAAGTCCTAGCCACTGCAATCAGAGAAGAAAAAGAAATAAAAGGAATACAAATTGGAAAGGAAGAAGTAAAAGTGTCACTGTTTGCAGATGACATGATAGTATACATAGAGAATTCTAAAGATGCCACCAGAAAACTACTAGAGCTAATCAATGAGTCTGGTAAAGTTGCAGGATACAAAATTAATGCACAGAAATCTCTTGCATTCTTATACACTAATGATGAAAAATCTGAAAGAGAAATAAAGGAAAGACTCCCATTTATCATTGCAAAAAAAAAGAATAAAATACCTAGGAATAAACCTACCTAGGGAGACAAAAGACCTGTATGCAGAAAACTATAAGACACTGATGAAAGAAATGAAAGATGATACCAACAAATGGAGAGATATACCATGTTCTTGGATGGGAAGAATCAATATTTTGAAAATGACTATACTACCCAAAGCAATCTACAGATTCAATACAATCCCTATCAAATTACCAATGGCATTTTTTACAGAACTAGAACAAAAACTCTTAAAATTTGTATGGAGACACAAAAGACCCCAAATAGCCAAAGCAGTCTTGAGGGAAAACAACAGAGCTGGAGGAATCAGACACCCTGACTTCAGACTATACTACAAAGCCAGAGTAATCAAGACAATATGGTACTGGCATAAAAACAGAAATATAGATCAATGGAACAGGAAAGAAAGCCCAGAGATAAACTCACGCACCTATGGTCAACTAATCTATGAAAAAGGAGGAAAGGATATACAATGGAGAAAAGACAGTCTCTTCAATAAGTGGTGCTGGGAAAGCTGGACAGCTACATGTAAAAGAATGAAATTAGAACACTCCTTAACACCATACACAAAAATAAACTCAAAATGGATTAGAGACCTAAATGTAAGACCGGACACTATATAACTCTTATAGGAAGAACACTCTTTGACATAAATCACAGCAAGATCTTTTTTGATCCACCTCCTAGAGTAATGGAAATAAAAACAAAAATAAAAAATGGGACCTAATGAAACTTCAAAGCTTTTGCACAGCAAAGGAAACCATAAACAAGATGAAAAGACAACCCTCAGAATGGGAGAAAATATTTGCAAATGAATCAATGGACAAAGGATTAATCTCCAAAATATATAAACAGCTCATGCAGCTCAATACTAAAAAAACAAACAACCCAATCCAAAAATGGGCAGAAGACCTAAATAGACATTTCTCCAAAGAAGACATACAGATGGCCAAGAAGCACATGAAAAGCTGCTCAACATCACTAATTATTAGAGAAATGCAAATCAAAACTACAACAAGGTATCACCTCACACCAGTTAGAATGGGCATCATCAGAAAATCTACAAACAACAAATGCTGGAGAGGGTGTGGAGAAAGAGAACCCTCTTGCACTGTTGGTGGGAATGTAAACTGATACAGCCACTGTGGAGAACAGTATGGAGGTTCCTTGAAAAACTAAAAATAGATTTACCATATGATCCAGCAATCCCACTACTGGGCATACACCGAGAGAAAACCATAATTCAAAAAGACACATGCACCCCAATGTTCATTGCAGCACTATTTACAATAGCCAGGTCATGGAAGCAACCTAAATGCCCATCGACAGACGAATGGTTAAAGAAGTTGTGGGTACATATATACAGTGGAATATTACTCAGTCATAAAAAGGAACGAAATTGGGTCATTTGTAGAGACGTGGATGCATCTAGAGACTGTCATACAGAGTGAAGTAAGTCAGAAAGAGAAAAACAAATATCGTATATTAACGCATATATGTGGAACCTAGAAAATGGTACTGATGAACCAGTTTGCAGGGCAGAAATTGAGACACAGAAGTAGAGAAAATACGTATGGACACCAAGGGGGGAAAGCGGCAAGGGGTGAGGGTGGTGGTGTGATGAATTGGGAGATTGGGATTGACATGTATACACTGTTGTGTATAAAATGGATGACTAAGAAGAAAAAAAAAAACTACAAATAAATGCGGGAGAGGGTGTGGAGAAAAGGGAACCCCCTTACACTGTTGGTGGGAATGTAAATTGGTGCAGCCACTATGGAAAATAGCAGGAAGGTTCCTCAAAAAACTAAAAATAGAGCTACCATATGATCCAGCAATCCCACTGCTGGGCATATATATATGCTCACTGTTGGGCAAAACTATAATTCAAAAAGATATATGCACCCCTATGTTCACAGCAGCATTATTCACAATAGCCAAGACATGGTAGCAACCTAAATGTCAATGGACAGATGAATGGATAAAGAAGATGTTGTACATATATACAATGGAATACTATGCAGCCATAAAAAGAAAGAAATAATGGCATTTGCACCAACATGGACGGATCTACAGATTATCATACTAAGAGAAGTAAGTCAGAAAGAAAGACAAATACCATATGATATCACTTATATGTGGAATCTAAAATATGACACAAATAAACTTACCTACAAAACAGAAACAGGCTCACAGACACAGAGAACAGATTTGTGATTGTGAAGGGGAAGAGGATGTGGGAGGGATGGATTGGGAATTTGGGATTAGCAGATGCAAACTATTATGTATAGAATGGATAAACAACAAGGTCCTACTGTATAGCACAGGGAACTATATTCAGTATCCTGTGATAAACCATAATGGAAAAGAATATGAAAAAGGATGTATATATATATGTATAACTGAGTCACTTTGCTGTACAATAGAAATTAATACAACATTGTAAATCAACTACACTTCAATGAAATAAATTAAAACAACACAAAACAAGACCAAACAAATATCTATCCAGTTAAAGTGGGAGTGAAGAATGAGTATTCTAACTGAAGAGAATAGCTAGAGCAACAGCATAGATTTTTGACAAAAAAAAAGAAAAAAAAGCTACAAAAGGAATATAGTAGGATAAACAGATTCAAGATCATATCACAGAAGATCTTATAGTTCAGGCTCAGACCATTGTTTTTCATTAAGAAAAAAATGTGAAATTGCCCAAGGTTTGTGGCCAAATAAATAATCATGTTAATATAATCAGATGCATGTTGTAGAACATAGACTAGTAAAGAGGTATTACTAGTAAAGAGGTATTATTAGAACATAGTTAGACTAGTAAAGAGGTATTATTACAGTACAAGTTAAGAGGCTTGACTAGCCTAAGAAGAGAGTGAGGAAAGTCCAAGCATAGACCGTGGCAGTGGAAACAGGAAGAGAAAGAATTCAATTCCATTTTCTCAGTTTTCCCAGTACCCAATTATAATCTGTAAACTGAACAATTTCACACATTATGTTGATAAGCAAATTATTGTCTGTATATATTCAAGGGGGTCTAGGAAACTGGAAGCATTAAGGAATGGAGGAGAAGAATTCGACTAAACTTATATTTCTGAAGAAGATGAATATGCCCTATTTCTTCAAAAGAGATGAATGTCAACATTTAATCATCTTTTTATGAATGCTCACGTTTGTTGGTTTTCACATTTGTCAATTTCAAGCCTCCAGATTTCACCAATACACAATTTGACATCATCCTCAAATAATAATAATAAGGATTTTAATAAGAATTACAATTTGGAATTCAACTGATAAGTATGTGACCTGCCCTTACAGCAGTATGGTGCATCATTGCCACTATTCATATATCATTATTGTTGTCAATAATACCGTTAATCATCCAGACTATTCTAATCCTTTTTTGGTTCTTTTTTAAATTACTTAATACCTGAAAGAGAATGATATGTCATATTAAATTTCTTCGAATTGCCTATCAAATATTTGACAATGGCCAACATAACAAATCTACTACTTACATCATACAGTTTTATGTTAATGCAACTACTCCACTTTGTTTGATAACTTGTGCTTCATAAATTTGATACAATTTATTTAATTAAATCCAGTCAACATTTATGAGGTGCCTACTATGTTAAACATGGGATGGTATTTTGTGCATTTAAAAATTTTATCTTTAGGGCTTCCCTGGTGGCGCAGTGGTTAAGAATCCGCCTGCCAATGCGGGGAGCGCGGGTTCGAGCCCTGGTCTGGGAAGATCCCACATGCCGCGGAGCAACTGCGCCCGTGAGCCACAACTACTGAGCCTGCGCGTCTGGAGCCTGTGCTCCGCACCAAGAGAGGCCGCGACAGTGAGAGGCCCGCGCACCGCGATGAAGAGTGGCCCCCGCTTGCCGCAACTAGAGAAAGCCCTCGCACAGAAACGAAGACCCAACACAAGCCATAAAATAAATTAATTAATTAATTTAAAAAAATATTAAAAAAAATTTTATCTTTAAAATAAACATGCAAACCATATACTATTATTCCACTTCATAGATAAGGAAATTAAGAATGAGAAGATAACTTGTCCATAATCTTATAATAGTAAGTGGCACAGCTGCTGAGATGCTCCCAGTCAAGGAGAAAAAGAGATAAAATATTCTTCCTATGTTCTTGTTCTTGTTCTTTTCTCTTCCTTTCCCTTCCCTTCCCTTCCCTTCCTCCCCTTCTCCTTTCTCTCTCTCAATCTCTCTCTCTCTCTCCCTTATACATTTTCTTATTTCATTTTAGATATAGAAAATTAAAGTCTTGCTACAGTGACACATTTAATTGTGAGACTAATGAGACCATAGCTAAATGTAATCAATACATTCAGGATAATCAAGGTAACATGTGGGAATATAATCAAGAATCTGCTTCATGAGTGCAGATGGTTTCCAAGCTATAAAGAAGATACTGAACCCTAAGGAGGCCCTGCATTTCCCAGTGTTTCCTTCCAGAGACTCAAATTTGCATTTAGAGATGAGATTTATAAGGCAAAACAAAATATAAACAAAAGAGGTATGAATCAATATCCCCTGAATGCTGTATCTAGCTTGTCTAATTTCAAAACCTAGTTTTGCTTTTTAAATGAAGTACAAAAGCAAATGGATTTACTAAGGTTGTCCTTTTGAGGCAAAGAAAGTAGAGGTGAGGCTGGAAGAAGAGAACAAAGAGAGACTGTACATGTTACACACAGGTAGTGGAAATGAGAGAAGAAAGAAAATACAGAACCATAGGAGAAACTGAATGAGAGCTCATAGACTATTAAATGGTCAAAAAACTAAGTAAGTACAGACAAACTGAGTCCTGCTATTCAAACTGTGGTCCCCAGACCAGTAGCATTGGCATCACTTGGTGACTTGTTATAAACACAGCAGCTTGACCTTATCCAACCTATCAAATCAGAATCTGAATTTTAACACGATCTCCAGGTGGCTCACATGCAGGTTTTTGCCTGTTATGATTTTGAGCTCCCCCGTTTCCTCGATCTAATTGTTTCATAAACAGATAACCATTCCCCATCGGTGATCTTTATGTATTTACACAGGTCTACCGTTGTTTAGATGCAAATTCATACGAGACTCAGTTCTAAAGTAGGATGGGATGTGAGGCACAGCTTAGGGAAATCATTTCAACCCCTTAATCCATATCATATACAACTATATGTATGTTCACAGGGCATCATTTCCCTCCAACCATCCAACTATAACAAGAAAAAATATTGGCAAAGGACATAGGCTAGAAGTGCCAACTGGCTCCAAAATCATGAATTAAAATATAATAGATAAAACCATGCACAGGGCAAATCTGTTAACATCTCAAAACAACCCTCACTTGAAAACCTACGAGCTGGGAATGATGGCTTCTTTCTACCCAGCTCTCAGAAAAATGGAGAACTTCCCTAAAGCATGTTCTGCATCTGTGAGGTTGGCAATCTACAAAATGAGGTGTTTCCTGCAGAATGCTAGGATAAGCATTGACAAAGAAAAGAAGAGCATCCCTGATACTTAGAAGCCAGCCTGGCACTCAGAGTTCAGCCGTGGTATCTCTTGTGCATAAATAATCTCACAGAACACCCACCTCAGATAAAGGTACTCTGAAACCATAACACAGTGAAACAAAGTGAGGGTACCTCACAATTTTGCCTAAGCACTCACAAAAACAGGGTCACTGTGCCACCCAAAAAATACCAAACAGCCTCTCTTGGACCAAATGAGCCTCTGCTACTGCTTTACAATTGCAGCTCTACCCTCACTCAAGCCTCCCATTTCTGTAGATCAGGCTTATTGAGGTACGCGACCACAGACTTGCTCCCACTTTCTGACAGCATCCAATCCATAGCACACCCTCCATTGCTTAGACCCTTCCCCAAAGCACCCAGCCAAACTCCAAACCCTGTAATAGGTCCCTTCCAGCATCCTCCTACCAAGACGTCCACAGTTCCCCACGGTGTGTGTCCTCTCTGAATGCAAAGTATAATAACACAACTTATTCATTTACAGGTGTTTTCCTGGGGGTCTTTGCTGAAGGGCATTGACAGTGTCTGTATGATGCTGAATGCTCTTCCTGAGTTGGTTCTACAGTACTTTTCTAGTCTCATATCCATCTCATTAGACAACTTGTATTTCCCTCAATACACACTATATTTTCACATCTCTGTATGTGCTAAGATGTTATTTCAACTCAGAGTTTCCTTCTTCTAACTTCCAACTATTGAAACCTTGTTTATCTTTCGAAGCTCAGGCTAAATTCTACATGCAAGTTTCTCTGATTTCTCCAGGCAAAACCCATCACTTTCTTCTTAGTGTTTTGTTTACATTTCATTTTGACATTTACTCTATCTTGCACTATAGTTATGTGTGTACTTCTTTCCTTCTTCACTAGATTTGGAAGCTCCTGGAGAATTCTAATCATGCCTCATCCATCTCTCTCTTCCATCATGACTTCCAAGCTCTCTGCCTGGTGTATAATACAATTTGAATAAATATTCGTTGAATAGGATTGGTAATTGAAGCTCCAAGTATTTGAGTTAAAGGTGAAAATTCTGAGAGGTATATATAAGTTCTTTTAAGAATCTCAGCTGGCACCCTTATAAAAAAGGGACATTTGGACAGAGACAGACATGATGTACTCAAGCAGAGCATCATGTGAAAATGAAGGTAGATTGAGGGGTGACTTTCAAGACAAGGGATACCACTGATCAACAGGTACCTCCAGCAGATGCCTCCAGAAGAGACAAGGAATAAGTCTCCATGCAGGAAAGGAAAGAGAATAGCCCTGCCAGTGCCTTGAATTTGGATTTCTAGACTCCAGGACTGTGAGATAATGAATTTTTAGTGTTTAAGCCACCCAGTCTGTGGTACTTTGTTAGGACCATCCTAGGGAATAAATACAGAAGGATTATGAGACAGTTGGTCATTGTTTGCAAATTGCATCAGGAATCCTGCTCAGATAAGGGGCTGAAGGACTCAAAGAAATAAACAGTAAAAGGATAGCTGTCAGGGGGTTGGGAGAAATGGGGAGATGCTGGCCAAAGGGTACAGACTTCCAGCGTTAAGCTTTATATTCTGGGATCTAATGTACAGCATGGTGACTATAATGAACAATTATTTTACACCAGAAAGTTGTTAATAGATTAGATCTTTTCTTTCCCCCAGCTTTATTGAGGTATGATTGATAATTAAAATTGTAAGGTATTTAAAGTCTACAACATGATGATTTGACATATGTATACACTGTGAAAGGATTTCCCTCCCCTGAGTTAATTAACACAATCATCACCTCACATATTTGCCCGTTTTTTGGTGAGAACACTTAAGTTTTATTCTCTTAGCAAATTTCAATTATACAGTACAGTACTGTCAACTATAGTCACCATATTATACATTAGATCCTCAGGCCTTATTTTTTTTATCATTGAAATTTTGTACCCCTTTACCAACCTCTATTTAACCACCCCCCAACTCACCAGACCCTGGCAACCATTCTTCTACTCTGTTTCTATGAGTTTGACTTTCTTTGTTTTTTGTTTTCATGTTTTTTGTAGATTCCAAATATAAGTGATACCATGCAGTATGTCTTTCTGTGTCTGGCTTATTTCACTCAGCATAATCCCCTCCAGGTCCATCTGTGTTGTCACAAATGGCAGAAGTTCTTTCTTCTTAAGGCTGAATAATATTCCATTGTGTATATATACCACATTTTCTTTATCCAAGTATCGATCCACAGCCCTTAGATAATGTTTCTGTACCTTGGTATTGTGAATAATGCTGCAATGAACATGGGACTACAGATACCTCTTTGAGACAATGGTTTCATTTCCTTCAGATATATACCCAGAAGTGGGATTGCTGGATCAAGAGAGTAGATCTTAAAAGTCACCACCCTCCCAACACGCACACAATGGCAGTTATGTAAAGTGACGGCAGTGTTAACTAACCTTATTGTAGTAATCATCTTGCAATATGTGTGCAAATCATTATGCTGTACACCTTAAACTTACATATGCTATATGCCTATAATAAAGCTGGAAAAAATAAAATTTAATTTTATTAAATAAAATTTTAAATAATATAAAATAAATAAAATTTCAAAATTTTAAAAAAGAAAGTAAGCTTAAAGGAATGCCTGAGAAAATTATTTATTCTAGGAATGTAAGAGTTTGGTTAGTCAGCTTAAACTCGAATTAATAGCTAACTAACCCCATCTTTGATTAAGAACACCAAGCATCAACACGATGCTGCAACGTTTAGTTCTTTGAAAAAGAGCACCAACCTAGCACTTGTGTAACATTCACTTGGTTTTTCTCTAGCAGAGCATCTCAGTGTGTGGCCGTGCGTTTCCTGCATCAAAGTCACATAGCATGAACCTTAAGACTTATATTTCCAATGATCATCCCAGACCTACTAAATCACATAGAATATCTGAGGATGGAATAGCCTCTTCTACTGAATGGGAACATCCAGAGGGATTTTTAATTACTCTCAGATAAGACTTGTACATATTAAGTTTGAGAACTGCTGTTCTATATTTTCTTTGGCTGTTTTCATGATGTTTCCCCTCCGACTATGCTAAAGTTAAAACGCGTGTCAATATCAGTTTCTGCAGTAGAGGCAAAGCATGATCATTTCAAGGTCATGAGGTGTGAACTTTTATATTGTGTGGGAGGAACTTATTCCTTCTTGTGAATAACTCAAACTGCAAGAAAAACAATGGAAACACTGGAAGTCATTAAGTAAGCAAATCTGTTCTTTAAATGCTCTCCTTTCATAGCTTCTTCTAAATTAAGGTTGTTTCTTTAAGACCCTGAACATGGAATTGTTCATGTACCTGTGCTTTACTTTCTCTTGATACTGTCTTTGGGGGCGAGACCACGTCTTGGTCATGAAGTCTTTGTATTGCTTTTGAATCCTCTACAAAATTTATCATGTATCTATGTATCTTATGTAATCTTAGATACATTAAGGGCCCAATAAATACCTGCTGCCTAATTAGAAGGAGAGGAATCTGATAAATTAATGCCCTTGGGATAAGATGGGGTGATGCCTTGAGCACACAGGTGACAGAAGAGAGCAACTTTTTCTGAATTTGAAGCTCACCTACGATTGTAATGAAGATGGGTCACTGGGTCAATGATCAGACTGTGAGTCTGTGACTCTGCCAGCATTTTAAGATTTTTTTTAAATGACTGTCTGCATTTTATTAGCTAAGATTGATGACTTGGAGGGGAAACTCTCATTGATTGCATATTACAACCAACTTCTGTTATTCAAACAAGTGAAAGTGCAGCAATAAGTAGATAAATATTGTCTCAGAAATGAAGATGAATGAATGTAAGTGAATAAAGGTGAAATTGTGATGTAATGGCTATGCTTAATTTATTAGGAGTGTTGTCATAAATCTGACAAGAAGTCTGAACAATGTTCCTTCAAATATTTTTTCCAACCTACCAAACTGTAGAATAACATTTTAACTGTCGGATGTACTAAACACTGTTTTCTTATAACAGCCATTGCACACATTTTTTTTAAGATCTTTTTTTTAATTGGAGTATAGCTGCTTTAAAATGTTGTGTTAGTTTCTGCTGTACAGCAAAGTGAATCAGCCACACGTATACATATATCCCCTCTTCCTTGGATTTCCTTCCCATTTAGGTCACCGCAGAGCATTCAGTAGAGTTCCCTGTGCTATACAGTCTGTTCTCATTAGTTATCTATTTTATACACAGTAGTGTATATATGTGAATCCCAATCTCCCAATCCATGCCACCACCCTCCTTCCCCCCTTGGTAACACCATACACAAAAATAAACTCAAAATGGATTAAAGACCTAAATGTAAGGCTGGACACTATAAAGCTCTTAGAGGAAAACATAGGCAAAATGCTCTTTGACATAAATCGCAGTAAGATCTTCTTTGACCCACCTCCTAGAGTAATAAAAATAAAAACAAAAATTAACAAATGGGACCTAATGAAACGTAAAAGCTTTTCACAGCAAAGGAAACCATAAACAAAACAAAAAGACGATGGGAGAAAATACATGCAAACAAAGCAACTGACTAGGGATTAATGGGAGAAAATATATGCAAACAAGGCAACTGACTAGGGATTAATCTCCAAAATATACAAACAGCTCATGCAGCTCAGTAACAAAGAAACAAACAACCCAATGGAAAAGTGGGCAGAAGACCTAAATAGACATTTTACCAAAGAAGACATACAGATGGCCAAAAAACACATGAAAAGATGCTCAACATCACTAATTATTAGAGAAATGCAAATCAAAACTACAGTGAGGTATCCCCTCACACTGGTCAGAATGGCCATCATCAAAAAATCTACAAACAATAAATGCTGGAGAGGGTGTGCAGAAAAGAGAACCCTCTTACACTCTTGGTGGGAATGTAAATTGATACAGCCACTATGGAGAACAGTATGGAGGTTCCTTAAAAAACTAAAAATAGAACTACCATATGACCCAACAATCCCACTCCTGGGCATATACCTGGAGAAAACCATAACTGAAAAAGATACATGCACCCAATGTTCATTGCAGCTCTATTTACAATAGCCAGGACGTGGAAGCAACCTAAATTTCCATCAGCAGAGGAATGGATAAAGAAGATGTGGTACATATATACAATGGAATATTACTCAGCCATAAGAAGGAATGAAATTGTGCCATTTGCAGAGACGTGGATGGACTTAGAGACTGTCATACAGAGTAAAGTAAGTCAGAAAGAGAAAAACAAATATCGTATATTAACACATATATGTGGAATCTAGAAAAATGGTATAGATGAACTTATTTAAGATCTGAAAACAAAATCTTGATGAAGGCCTCACAGCTTAAGCTTTCTAGTAATTTATATTTAAGAATACCCCAAAGGCAAAAGAGTCAGAGCATACAGCTGCTAAATGAAGTTCCCTGCCACCCCGCTCCTTTATCTCTCTTCTCATTCATTCTTTAATCATTCATTCATTCATTCCATTAGCAGACTTTTTATGATCTGAGCATTGTTTGAGCTGAACAGAGCTGGGAATTTGGAAGTGGTAATGGGAAGGTACTTTCAGGAAATGGATTTCTAAAGCCAAGTTGCTTTACATCCACACTTTCCACTGAGGATCCCCTTTGTCTGGACAAAAGAGAAGGACATACCTAGAATTAAGTTACCATAGAACTCACCACCTGACAGGTAAAAGAACTGCTGATGGAAGAGAGGGCGGAGGATATTTGGCCAAAGGGCTCCATGTTTGGAGACATTCGTGGATCCTCCTTTGTAAACAGATGGACTGCATCGGTCTTTTAAACTACATTTACCCAATACTTGGCTCATAGTTGGCACTTATAAAGTATTGGTAAGTTAATAATAACAAATTTATCTGGTCCTGTGACTCTGGCTGAAGGATAAGAAATGGTATAGCTTAGTGTTTCTGGTTGCCCTCATTTGGACAGTCATCAGTAAATCCACTGCTTTGGAAGTTCTCTGGTGCTTTGTAAATATGCTTTTCCAACACAGCAAAGGAAGAGGAGTTTAGATCAGTCCTTTGTGGAATCCTAAGCAATCAGCTCATGGTACCTCCTCTTCATTCCTTATGCCACTACACACACTAAGTCCACATGACTATTTATTACTATTTTTCACCCTAAATTAAACTCAAAACTGGCATATTTCCAACTATTTTAAATATTGGCTTATGTTAGTTTTTACATGGAAGATTTTCTGCCTAGAGTAGAAAAGCAGCATTCAATTAGGTACAAAGGAGAAAAAGGCAATGAGTTGTGATAACTGGGGAATGAAGTAGGGTTTGGGCAGAAGGTTGTTCCTTTGTCCTAGAGCACAAAACACCCCACATCCTGGGAAAGAGTGACCTCAAAGGGCTAAAATGGAGCATTCTGTTTTTTCATTGTTCATCATGTTACAGTCATTGTTATGGGTACTCTTTCTTCTGGTTTTATTGTTATTTGCCTCATAACAATCTCTTAATCTCCCTTGACTGTCTTTTGTTCAAAAGACAAAATAAATATCATATAACAGCTTTTTCTAATTGGCTCCATTGGCTGTCAATTCTAGGGGACCACATTTGGGTCTCATATTTTGAAGATGAGGGAACTGAGGCTCACAGAAGCTACATATTTGTCAACTCTTAAGACATGATACGTGGGAGACACAGACCTTGAACTCAAATGCTTTCTTTCTATCTTCAGCACATCCAGAGAACATTTCTTCAATGCTACATGTTCCCAGTATATTTTTGAAAGTAATTCCCCCTGTACACCCTGTATTTTACCCTTTGCCTATGGCCGTTCGTGCAAAAACATTTTTCAGATTCTCTTGTGATTTTCTCTACCTAGAGGATCCTCTGAGTGACATTTAAGGACTTGGCAATCAATCAAATATGCAGATATTTATAGGACATTCCATTCAAAAACAATAGAATACGCTTTCTTCTCAAGTGCTCATGGAACATTCTCCAGGATAGATCATATCTTGGGTCACAAATCAAGCCTTGGTAGATTTAAGAAAATTGAAATCGTATCAAGTATCTTTTCTAACTACAACGCTATGAGACTAGATATCAATTACAGGAAAAAAATATGTAAAAAATACAAACACATGGAGGCTAAACAATCCACTACTAAATAACCAAGAGATCACTGAAGAAATCAAAGAGGAAATCAAAAATTACCTAGAAACAAATGACAATGAAAGCATGATCACCCAAAACCTATGGGATGCAGCAGTTAAAAGCAGTTCTAAGAGGGAAGTTTATAGCAATACAATCCTACCTCAAGAAACAAGAAACATCTCAGATAAACAACCTAACCTTACACCTAAAGCAATTAGAGAAATAACAAAAAAACCCAAAGTTAGCAGAAGGAAAGAAATCATAATGATCAGATGAGAAATAAATGAAAAAGAAATGAAGGAAACAGTAGCAAAGATAAATAAAACTAAAAGCTAGTTCTTTGAGAAGATAAACAAAATTGATCAACCACTAGCCAGACTCATCAAAAAAAAAAGGGAGAAGACTCAAATCAACATAATTAGAAATGAAAAAGGAGAAGTAACAACTGACACTGCAGAAATACAAAGGATCATGAGAAATTACTATGAGCAACTCTATGCCAATAAAAGGGACACCCTGGAAGAAATGGACAAATTCTTAGAAAAGCACAACCTTCTGAAACTGAACCAGGAAGAAATAGAAAATATAAACAGACCAATCACAAGCATTGAAGTTGAGACTATGATTAAAAATCTTCCAACAAACAAAGCCCTGGACCAGATGGCTTCACAGGCAAGTTCTATCAAACATTTACAGAAGAGCTAACACCTATCTTTCTCAAACTCTCCTAAAATATAGCAGAGGGAGGAACACTCCCAAACTCATTCTACGAGGCAACCATCACCCTGATACCAAAACCAGACAAAGCTGTCACAAAGAAAGAAAACTACAGGCCAATATCACTGATGAACATAGATGCAAAAATCCTCAACAAAATACTAGCAAACAGAATCCAGCAGCACATTAAAAGGATCATACACCATGATCAAGTGGGGTTTATCCCAGGAATGCAAGGATTCTTCAATATATGCAAATCAATCAATGTGATACACCATGTTAACAAATTGAAGGAGAAAAACCATATGATCATCTCAATAGATGCAGAAAAAGCTTTTGACAAAATTCAACACCCATTTATGTTAAAAACTCTCCAGAAAGTGGGAATAGAGGGAAACTACCTCAACATAATAAAGGCCATATATGACAAACCCACAGCCAACATTGTTCACAATGGTGAAAAGCTAAAACCATTTCTGCTAAGATCAGGAACAAGACAAGGTTGTCCACTCTAACCACTATTATTCAACATAGTTTTGGAAGTTTTAGCCACAGCAATCAGAGAAGAAAAAGAAATAAAATGAACCGAAATCGGAAAAGAAGAAGTAAAGCTGTCACTGTTTGCAGATGACATGATACTATACATAGAGAATCCTAAAGCTGCTACTAGAAAACTACTAGAGCTAATCAATGAATTTGGTAAAATAACAGGATACAAAATTAATACACAGAAATCTCTTGCATTCCTATATACTAAAGATGAAAAATCTGAAAGAGAAATTAAGGAAACACTCCCATTTACCACTGCAACAAAAAGAATAAAATACCTAGGAATAAACCTACCTATGGAGACAAAAGACCTGTATGCAGAAAACTATAAGACACTGATAAAAGAAATTAAAGATGATACAAACAGATGCAGAGATATACCATGTTCTTGGATTGGAAGAATCAACATTGTGAAAATGACTATACTACTCAAAGCAATCTACAGATTCAATGCAATCCCTATCAACTACCAATGGCATTTTTCACAGAACTAGAACAAAAAATTTCACAATTTGTATGGAAACACAAAAGACCCCAAATAGCCAAAGCAATCTTTAGAAAGAAAAACGGAGGTGGAAGAATCAGGCTCCCTGACTTCAGACTATACTACAAAGCTACAGTAATCAAGACAGTATGGTACTGGCAGAAAAACAGAAATATAGATCAATGGAACAGGATAGAAAGCCCAGAGGTAAACCCATGCACATATGGTCACCTTATTTTTTATAAAGGAGGCAAGAATATACAATGTAGAAAAGACAGCCTCTTCAATAAGTGTTGCTGGGAAAACTGGACAGCTACATGTAAAAGAATACCATACACAAAAATAAACTCAAAATGGATTAAAGACCTAAATGTACGGCCAGATATTATAAAACTCTTAGAGGAAAACATAGGCAGAACACTCTATGACATAAATCACAGCAAGATCCTTTTTGACCCACCTCCTAGAGAAATGGTAATAAAAAGAAAAACTAAACAAATGGGACCTAATTAAACTTAAAAGCTTCTGCACAGCCAAGGAAAACATAAACAAGATGAAAAGACAACCCTCAGAATGGGAGAAAATATTTGCAAATGAAGCAACTGACAGAGGATTAATCTTCAAAATATACAGGCAGATCATGCAGCTCAACATCAAAAAAACAAACAACCCAACCCCAAAATGGGCAGAAGACCAAAATAGACATTTCTCCAAAGAAGATATACACATTGTCAACAAACACATGAAAGGATGCTAAACATCAGTAATCATTAGAGAAATGCAAATGAAAGCTACAATGAGGTATCACCTCACACCAGTCAGAACGGCTATCACCAAAAAATCTACAAACAATAAATGCTGGAGAGGGTGTGGAGAAAAGGGAACTCTCTTGTACTGTTGGTGGGAATGTAAATTGATACAGCCACTATGGAGAACGGTACGGAGGTTCCTTAAAAAACTAAAAATAGAAATACCATACAACCCAGCAATCCCACTACTGGGCATATACCCTGAGAAAACCGTAATTCAAAATGATACATGCACCCCAATGTTCATTGCAGCTCTATTTACAATAGCCAGGACTTGGAAGCAACCTACGTGTCCATCGACAGATGAATGGATAAAGAAGACGTGGCACATATATACAATGGAATATTACTCAGCCATAAAAAGAAACAAAATTGATTTATTTGTAGTGAGGTGGATGGACCTAGAGTCTGTCATACAGAGTGAAGTAAGTCAGAAAGAGAAAAACAAATACCATATGCTAACACATATATATGGACTCTAAAAAAAAAAAAAAGGGTTCTGAAGAACCTAGGGGCAGGACAGGAATAAAGATGCAGCAGATGTAGAGAATGGACTTGAGGACATGGGGAGGGGGAAGGTTAAGCTGGAACGAAGTGAGACAGTAGCCTGGACATATATACACTACCAAATGTAAAATAGATAGCTAGTGGGAAGCAGCCACATAGCACAGGGAGATCAGCTCGGTGCTTTGTGACCACCTAGAGGGGTGGGATAGGGAAGGTGGGAGGGAATTGCAAGAAGGAGGGGATATGCGGATATATGTATATATATAGTTGATTCACTTTGTTATAAAGCAGAAACTAACACAACATTGTAAAACAATTATATTCCAATAAAGATGTTAAAAGAAAAAAAAGATAGGCCATTACTGAAAGGAAGACAGCATGATCTAATACAGAAGCTATCAATGACCCCAAGCTTGTAGTTCAGTGTTCAATAGATGTGGTATATTGTTATGCTTTGTTCAAAAGTTTTAAATTGCACACAGCATCACCAAGAGCCTGCAGTGGCAACCTGGGATGCCTCGGTGCATAGTTTGGGAACCTTGAGTATAATCATTATACTTCATGTAAGGTATTTTACATAGATAACTTTATAATCTTTTCTATTCCCGGTTAAGGTTTATATTTAATGTATTTATAGAAACACAGTTCATACAGAAAGGTATATACATCATGAATATACAGCTAGAAAGTGAACAGACCCATGTAACCTCCACCATGAGAATCCCTCAGGCTCCATTTCCCGTCACAGCCCCCGTCCGTAAAGGCAATCGCTATCCTCAGCCGCAACACCATAGGTGAGATCTGCCTGTTTATGAATATATAGTGCTTTTTTGAAACACAGCCATTTGGGAGTTTAGTGAAGTGTATTTATGGTTCCTTCTCCATCATCTTTCCCAACTCTCCCACACTGTGAAGTCGCTCTGAAGATTGATCCCAAGTTGGTCTAAAGAAAGGCTCAGGAATTGACTTGTTACGTGAACCCAAGCCAATCACCCCATCCCATTCCCTGGCCAAAGGAGGGGGGGCAGGTGACCTAAGATGACCGATCAGAGAGAAGTCCCCGAATTTTCTTTCCTCTTTCTCTCCTTCCTTCCTTCCTGTCTTTTTTTTCTCTCCTTCCCTTTCCTTGTTTCCTCTTTTAAACATGACACTTTCTCTACTTCAGCTGGACAAGGAAGGAGGTGACTCTAGGACTGTTGAGAGCAAACCTGCACTGAACTAGCCTTGGAGCAGTCAGCATCACACAGGCAGACGGGAGAAAACAAACAAAAATACAGAAACAACACATGTTCCCGGTATCATCTTCGAGCCACTGAGTCATGACTGCACTTTATGTAAACCCATCAATTCTGATTTTGTATAAGTGAATTTGAGTTTACTTCAACCTAAATACTTACCGAATCATAAGATCAGCTAAATATCAACGAGCTGGAAACTTCAGTCATAGAAAACAACCCAGTTCCCAGGGTGGAAAAACTAGAATAGAATTTTCCCACAGGAAAGAAAATGCTAGTGAACTAAAATTTCCATTTGAAAGAAAAATCAGTTAAGCCAGTTTTTGCTATAATTACATTATATTTCTAGGGCTCAGTCACTAACCCTCCACTCATGCCTCTTGCAACAGAAGGAGACTTAAGCATGTTAACCAAAATGGGGGTGCTTTCTGATGGGTTTAAATTATTCTGTTCAGTGAAATCGTCCATCCGCAATAGACAAATGTCCTCTTTTAATAGAGCTGCCTTTTCAAAGCAAAAAACCCCTTGCTGTCCTTATCTTGCTAATGAAGTTTCCGCTGACCTGTAATCTGTGTAGAACGGGGATATTTGATGTGGCATTTTCTTGACATTTCTAGCCTACTATAATCACACTCTTTAATTGTCTCTGCCTCATCTGCATAGTAGAACGGACGTCCCAGCCTAGTTTCTGATTTTAATCATAATTCCACGGAGCCAGAAGTGTTACTAAACAGCATTCAGAAAACACTGTCATCAGAGGCATTTCCCCAATGCTTTGAAAGGCCAAAGCAAACTATATTTTTCTTTAAAAAAAAAAAAATGAGGGCATTTGCATATGTGGCAAAAATAAAGGGATGGCTTTTCAATTAAATACCAAATGGGCTTTCTAAGCCTTAAAATAGGATAAGTGCAAAACGAGACTAGGATGCACCTCTTAAATTATTGAGCTGATAACATCATCTGAAGTCATTAGGCATTTGCAGAAAACAATGATGAGTCTAGTAAAATGTCAGCTCTACTTTCAAAGGATCCCTGTTGGATGAATTACCTCTCGCAGGCCACTAAAGGCCACTGTGGTCCCAGAAGGAAGACAGTACCCCTAATGGATGAGCCCTCCCTTGAGGAGTAGGATTCACTCCCCTCCCCCCCCACAGACCAGCTCTTGCTATGCATCACACCACACCTGCTGCGAAGTGACGTGGAGGCTTTCTTGGAGGAACGGCCACTGTGTGTTGGAATTCTAAACAGAAGAATCCGAGGAGAGAGCTGAAGGACAGGACCGGTAGCCAAGGTAGCAGCCATGAACAAACTCCCATGTAAGGAAATGTGTCACCTTAAACCCTGTTTTTTGAGCAAAGAATAAAGAGAAGGCACGACCAGCAATTAGGAATCGTGGTAGGGTTAGGACCATGAACTCCCCAGACAGACCTCCTAGTCCAAATCCTGCTGGAACAATCGCTAGCTGTATGACCTTCAAGGAGTTACTGGACTATTCTGTGGTTCCATTTCCTTCAGTATAAAAATGGGGAAAAAAACAAGACTTATTTCTTGGGGTAGCTATGAGAATTCAACTAATATTTGTAAAGTGCTTATAACACTTATTAAGCATCACACACGTTTGGTAAAGAAATAGATTAGAAAGTAGGACTAACATTTACTGTAGCTGTTTACTGCAGTAGTACTCTTTTCTTGTTCCCACAAAGGGGAAGGGAATGAAACCGTGTTGAATTTATTTAGTAAAACAGATATTTTACTTTGTCTCATTAAATTCCCTTGAAAAAATTTCAAAATAGGCATTATTAGCCCTAATTTACAGAAGAGAAAAATGAGGCACAGGGAGTGTAAGTAACTCTCCCCAGGGCTCTATGATCTGCATCCAGGTCTCTGTGGCCCCAAAATCTGAAGTGTTGTTTGTTTGTTTGTTTTTTCCATTGTACAACCTTATATCTAAAAGGTTGGAGTAAAATGGGGAAGGCCTGAAATTGAAATAGAAAGAGGATAAACAAAAGGAAGCAGATAAAGACAAATAATAAATAGGCTGAAGGCAAAAGAGGATGGTCTCTCATTTCTATTCTCACAAAGTTAGCACACCCCATGGAATAACAAAGAAAACAGTTCTACATAGAACTGGTTAATGATGAACAGGAGATGCCAAAAAAGAAAATGAGGCAAGAAGAGTACAGAAACTCACTCTGATGACAATGCAGGGCCATTTACTGCATGCAAAGGGCAAATTGGAACAAGAAAAAGCCTCAGAAGTGCAGAGACTTCCAGATTCCCTTCTCAACTGTCAGTCAACGTTTCATTGTTGGCTGCAGGGAAAGCAGCTGCCCTCCATCAGTAGTAAGTCAAGCAATGGACTTTTTACTAACTAGAAGTGCCAAGACTTATGGTGTTATTGCTACTATTTATAAAGAATGAAAGGATTAATTATCTGCAAGTAATGCCAGCTCATTACTCTTGGCATTCTCCAAGGGAAAAAACAACCTGTTGTTCCATAAACAGATAAATGTGCAATAAAGTCTGATTTAATTAAATAAAATTGCAAAGGCAAGGTAACTACTTCCAACAATTTAGGTTACCTAAACAAAAACATAGATAGAATAAAGGTTAGTATATTTATTTTGACTTCCATGGATTTAAGGGTTCGTTTTATAATATTACTCATTAGAACAAAAATGACAAAAACCAGAGCTCAAAGACATTCTAAGGTTTTCTATTACAGGAGTGCTTTTAAAATCTCTGCTTATATGAGAATGTAAATGGAGTCTATTTAAAATGGAAAAATGATAAAATTTAAACTAGGGCATCATAATGATTTTAATAAACTTGCTATTGGAAAGCAATTGATAAGGGAATAATTTCCAGATGTGGATTCACACTTGATTTGTCAAGAAGTTTCAGAGCCTTAGAAGAAATGACTATTTTCTCAAAAACATCTCTATGGACTCCAAAATATTCAAATACATTTGTTGCAATGGATCTAGTCATTGTGTATAGAAAACTCCCCTCCCCTATGAGTACCAGCCTGCCATCAGGGGGGTAAACACATCAATACATAAACCTTAATGTTACAGCTAAGTTTCACAGCACAGGGCAGGACTCAGAAGGTACGGGGTAAAGACAGAAATGTTTTTGGAACAAACCTATACAGGACATGTGACAGAGACGGAGAATTCAGGCAGAGCCTAACCCACACTCTAGTAAAGCAAGCACTGCAGGGGCTGTAGGTCTGAGAAAGATCAGAGGATGAAAACCATAGGAGAGAACATTGTGATAATGAAAAAGATAAACTCAAAATCATACTCGGGTGGGGAGAGGGAATACAAACCATTGATTCTTAAGCTTACTTCAAGATAGGGTTTTAGGGCTCCATTGAAAATTAGGAAGGCTCCTTAAAAGAATAACAAAGTCCTCTGACTCTTGGCCAAATGGGCAAGAAGGACAGACAAATTGGCTCCACCATTAGGAACAGTAGCAAGAGGGAGGCTGATGAAAGGCATCAGGCCAATTAGCAATGCCAACCTTTGAAGGAACCCAACTTGAGTCCCACAGACTTAGCTACCATGGTCAGTTCTACACACTACTTGGGGAATCTCAGGAAAGAAAAGATGGTTGGGAAGGAGACAGAGTGGCCTCAGGTATAAACAAGCCTCCTTAGTGTCCAGTATAGTCACTGGATAAAGATGGGTAGCAACCACCACATTTCTCTAATTTTACCAATTAATAGGGTGACTATAAAGTTTGGCATTCAGAGAGAACCCTTTAGAGAAGTGTTGCTGGTAATAATTACGGTAGAACAAGAGATAGAAACAAACTAGTCTAACTCTTCTAATTCCAATGCTAATTCGATACACTTTTGCTCTATCACAGTTACGGAACACATCAAATATATATTTCTAATTAATACACAGTTTGCAAATTGTGTCTTTCCATTTTACACAGCAGGTTTTGATCTAAAAGTATTTGTTTCCAAAATTAAATTCATCCTCAAAATATTAAGGTTTGGCACTACAAAATCTTCAAAAATGTGCCACAGTGTAAGCTAGCATTACAAAAGAGAATTTCCATCAAGGCTTTGAATACTGCAATATGCTAAAATAAGAGTGTACTCACCTTGCCATCCTGCAAAGTGATGAATTAAAAGGCAACAGCTTTTATATGGATGTCTAACTTGTAGAATATTCTCTAAAAAATAGATCACAACAATTCATACATTATCTAAAAGTGCAAATTTGCATTTTAAAGATGTTTGGGAGCTAGACATGCTAGATCTCAGAGAAACCTAAGGAATGTGTTATAGAAACAAAAATCCCTATTACTCATGTTACTAGAGATACACTATGAATATAGCTGGCCTACTCTGTCCCAGAGAAGAGAAAGAAAAACTGGAAAAATAAAACCTTACTTACTGTCTGATTTAAACATCCTATTTTGGGTAAATCTGCAGAAGGCTCTTAAGTAATTTCACCCAAGTCAATCTTCTAGCAAGTAGATGGAAAAAACTGGAAAGAATGTTTTCATGTACAAACCCATATTACCTAAGAGATGTGATACACCTGACTTGCTCAGATGCAGTAATGCTATGTAGAAGCTCCTCTCTGCATGAACCTTCTACCTAAAAATTATGGATACAATCAACTTAGATGCCCACATGAAAGCATATCATTTGAGTAGTACCAACAGCTGATATGAGTGGATGTTGTATGGTAGCTCTTTGGAATTATAAATAAATGACCTGATCAAGAGCCTTTGAGAACTAACTTGTTAGAATGTAGATAAACTTTTGTGCAGCTACTTACTACCCAGAATCATTTGTATTCCCATATCCCTCCAAACCAGCGCCATCATTCAGTATTCCTGTCAAAGGAATTAACCCATGCACAAGGGTTAGTTCGATATCCTTACACCAGAATTATAAAAGATTCCACTAAATATTGAAATATCTTTGCAACATCATTTTACAATTAAAATATTTCCAATAATGTGTCATTGTAATTCACACTTTTGGCCAGTTCTCAAACACTAATTGAAAACTAAATTTAAATACTTAAAAGTAAATATGGTTCTTATGAGGAATGAGATTATACAATCAGCAAGGAATCCAACCCCCCCCCTCCCCCAAAAAAGGTAAGAAAACATCTTCATGTTTTTGATTGTTAGCCCTGGATCCATCCAATAATGTAGAAATAGCAGGCCCGGTTACTGCATTTTTCTGTGGTCAGTTTACAGTTTTCCTGCCCTTAGATTCTTCATTGGTTGGAATACATTATCTCTAGGACCCAAGGAGCTGACCCTCATATTGTCCACAGGTGTCCCTGAGGCAGCATTAACAGGAGAAATATTTCAAGAGATTCAAACCCAGAGCTGTGCTAAGCCATTTCTGGGCAGACATCAATTACCCAAAAAATAAGACAAAGACTTGTGCTTGGATAAAGATTGAGCCCTGCCACTGTGCACCTGTCCCACATGGACGCGGAAAGGCTCACCACCTGGGTTCTCTGTGAGAGAACTTGATGGCAGGTGGCCACGCAGGTGATGGCATTTCCTGATGGTCTGGGTTCACTGCTTGGTCACAGAGGGTCGCCTACACTTTGAAGTCAGAGACATCTCAGTTCACTTATTATTGCCACTTCTTATTCCTGTGAACTCAGATAAATTACGTAGCTTCTCTTTTAGCCTGTTTATTCATCCACAGAATAGAGATAATATCATCCTCATGGCATTGCCGTGGGAATTAAGGGAAATAATGCATGTAAAGTAACAGGCCTCCCCAAATATGACTGCCTTTTATATTGATTTCATAAAAGGCCTGGGAAAGAAATCCCAAGATTGACATTGTGATGCTTTTCAGTTTTGTGTCTTGGCCATAAGTATTTCACACCTAAAATGCGCAAAAAGTAATTGCATCTATAAGCCATTTTGTAGTCATAAATCTTCTAAGAACCAAGCTGAATTCAATCTAGCATCTATTGCCACCTTGAACACTGAAAAAGATAGATGAAAAACTTTTTTTTTCATCTATCTAGTTCATGATTTCCACTCTCTTCAATAAGATGGGGAAATCCTGTGGAATTACTATTCTTTGAAAGTCATTCAGTTACAAATAAATAAAATGGATGTTACTAAAACTCATTTCCAACTGCAATTTTTAAGAATACTTGAAAAAGGGGTTAATTCAATTCTACAATATTTCATTATTATTTAACACTAACCAACATTATATTTTAAGTCCATCAGAATCACCAATTCCTATAAAATGTAGAACTCTTATGGGAGGGGGGCTACACAGGCAATTAGGATCTGTATTCCGAAAAGATATACACATGAATTGAAAAACAAATCATGACAACTAAATTGTATTGAACACATGTCCATAAAATTTTAAAAAAGGAAGTATTTGGGGGGAAAACACGCCTGAGTTGTAAAAATATTACAATTACATCTATGAGGACAGCATCATAAAACCTGGATAATCTATAACAAGAAAAGTACAAAAATATTCTTAAAAATATAAATTTTTATAAAACTCAGTTGGGCTATGGATTAAAATCTGTGATTTTATAGATTAGGAAAGACAATACTTAAAATGTAAAAAAATAACTGTACCAATAAGCCATTTTATTAGTCATGAAGATATAAGAATTGATCACAAATTCAAGATTTTCAGCACAACAACAAAATTATCTCAGAAATTTGCTTTAAAAAAGTTTTTCTAGTTTCCATATAAGCAGATCATCAGGTTACTTCTATTATCTTCCAAAAGGACCAACCTTGAATGGATACTTAAGCTATGGAGGGAGGTCCCAAAATGCTACCAATTTTTAAGTTAGCTTAATTAAGTAAATTGATCAAATTCCCAAGTGTACATGTGATTTCTATTTAGAAAAAGAAGAGTTATATTTATGTGTGTGTCGTATTATTTTCATAGAACTCATTCTCGTGTTAAATAACTTCTAGAAATTAAAAAGATTAACACTCATAAAAAATATCCCATGCACCATGTGTTAAGATGATTGCATTTCTAAAATGCAGGAAAATCCCATTATTTCAGTATCTTGCTGAGTTTCACTGAATCATCAGCATTAATCATAGATGACACATTGCTAATGCATTAGTGCTGTCCTTCATGGTGTGAGAACATCTACCAGGGAAATAGCTTTTCCTTTGTTGAAAAAAAAAAAATCCATGGTTCAGATGAAGAAACCGGAAAATACGTGTTTTTCATCTTCATCTCTGGCCCTTTTTTGCAGCTCCAAATGACATCCTGTAAAATGCTATGCATGGTTTTTTGAACAGTTATTACTATTCAGTTCTATTTAAAAGTAGAATAAAATGGTATGCCAGCTTCCCTTTTTCTCCAAAGTTTTGTCAAAATGGCTGCTTATTCAGCTCTGCCATTTTCACCATTCCTGCCAAATCTGCAAGGATTCAGAAGACACTCAACTTCTACCCAAGCCCAGGGTCACATCCATGGTTCTTAGTGACTGATCCATATACACACAGAAGACAGACAAAGCAGAGAAAAATCCCATTTCAAGGTTAAGAAATTAGTTTTGAGCCCCTCCCCCAGTCCCCACCTCCAAACTGTTAGGAAATTGTCAGCTCTACCTTCATAACATAATTAGGACTTCAACTGTTACAGCCTTAGTCCAAGCCATTATCACCTCCAGCTTAGATGACTGTAAAACATCCCTAACTATGACCCTAATTCCACTCTTGTCACCTACAGGCTACAGTCTGACCTCCACATACTATCTTCTTTCTTTGAAAATATAATTCAGATGATATCACTCCTCTCTTAAAACTCCTGCAATAATTTCCCATCCCACTCAAGGTAAAAATGCCACATTCTTGCCCTGGCCACCACTGCGGTCTCTTCTCCTAACAGTCTTCTAACCCCGATTCTGCTCCCAGCGCTCTGGTCTCCTTGCTCCTCTGCTCAAACACACCGAGGAGGTCCCTGCTTCAGGCAGCCTGCCTCTTCCTGCAACTCTTTTCCCCAAGATACCTGCATCTCTTGCGTCCTCACTTCCCTTAGGTCTCTACGCAAACATCACCTTATTGGAGACACTATTCCTGACAACCATATATGTAAAGTCTTTGTCTCATCTCTCTCTTCTCTCTTCCCTGCTTTAATTCTTTTTCATGGCAACTTTTAGCACTTAATTTTATTGATTTATCTTTTTATTAATTATTTTCATTTTCCCTCTACTAGAATCTTAGCCCCATGAGAGTACGATTTCATCTGCTTTCTTTCCCCCCACATTTATCCTCAGCACCTAGAACAATGCTTTGCATGTGGATATTCAACAAATATTTGCTGCATTGACCCATGCAAATACATTTAGTCTATTTCTGTAAAAAAAATCTAAGAAGCTTTTAAATCTACTTTCATTAGTATTTTTAAGGCAAATTCGCCGTAGACATTACCTGAGTCACTGGTCAAATGATCATCTCTTTCCATTAGACCATAGGGTCCATAAGGATAGGAATGAATTTTATCCTCTTTGTTGATATATTGCCAGTGCCTGCAACTGATCCTGTGATCAGTTGTGATTTACTTTCATTCCCACTCTAGAACCATAAACAAAATGCATACAAAACAATATTTCTTGAATAAGAAGCCATAAGCAAATTTCTTAGAGACACTTACATTTAGATGGGAAAATAAAGAAATTCAGATTTGGGAAGGTGAGAAGGATCCTGAGTCATTAGCAAAGACAGATGATGAATAAGGGTCTTAGGTAGTTGTAGCAGAGGTGGAAACAAATGGTGATCAAATGAGAAGTCTGCCCTGGTATGCGGAGCAAAATAACTAAGAGGACAATGTAATTGCAGAGATGGCGACTATAGCCAGGAAGACACGTGGAGTAGTCAGTAAGCTGGGGCACAAGCTAGCGGAGGGTCAGTCAAAGTAGCTCAGGAAGAAGAAATGAAGACAGGATGACTAACTACTGCCATGGAGAGCGCTCAACAAGCCGACATTTTCCAGTGGGTTCAATCCAACCCAAGTTAATGCTTTTTACCCACAGAGAGACAACTTCTACCTGAAGGCTTCATCCCCTGAGACAGAACTTTATTGCTGTTAAAAGCTGAACGTATCAGGTTGAATCTGACTTCCCAATGTCAGGGAATTTTTTTTTTTTTAATGTCTCTTAGCTTTCTTTTTTTTTTTTAATTAATTAATTAATTTATTTATTTATTTATTTATTTATTTATGGCTGTGTTGGGTCTTCGTTTCTGTGCGAGGGCTTTCTCTAGTTGTGGCAAGTGGGGACCACTCTTCATCGCGGTGCGCGGGCCTCTCACTATCGCGGCCTCTCTTGTTGCGGAGCACAGGCTCCAGAGGCGCAGGCTCAGTAGTTGTGGCTCACGGGCCCAGCTGCTCCGTAGCATGTGGGATCTTCCCAGACCAGGGCTCGAACCCATGTCCCCTGCATTGGCAGACAGATTCTCAACCACTGCGCCACCAGGGAAGCCCAGGGAATTTTTGAATTTTACTGATTGCTGGAGAAATGCCTCTTGGGTGATCCTTAACAGTCTTCTTTAGCCCTTTGATCCATCCCTCTGATACTACATTGATTTAAAAAAGAATCTTTTGATAATCACTTTACTTCAAACAAACTTTTCCAAAGAGCTGTAGCTGCTTAAGAGGGTTAATAAGCTCTAAAGTAATAAAGTAATTTACTGCCCTCTCTGGAATATATTGTTCTTTGTAAATTTCAGTGCATTAAATGTATAAAAAGTTGAAAATTTTAATGTATAATTATTAAAAGCTCCAATTTACAAAAATGTCATGTGAATTCTTATGTCTTCCAACTTATCTTCTGCTCACAAAACAACTATCCACTAGTTCTCATTTGTCTGAAAGATTATAGGGAATTCTGTGCAGATTATAAAGAAGGGTGATGTACATTTGATTCCCTATATCAAAACATGTTTCCTTCCACTTAATAAATACTGGACCATTGTTAGTCAATTTCACAGTGGCCATTTCCTAAATCCATATGCAGGGGTAATTAACTGATGAAATTCTATGGTTATTCCATTAATAAATAAAGCTTTCATAGACCGTGTCATATATGCATGCATATATATTCTTTTGTGTGTGTGTGTGTGTGTGTATATATATATATATACACACACACACACACGTATAAAACTGATCCTGGCACATTTATTAAATATTGAGTGACTAGCTGGGATAATATATATGGTAATATATTATATATAAATTAATAAATATGTTTAATTAATAAACATGTATTAGTCTTAAACTGCTTGGCAAACAGGTAAGCAAGCCTTAGAATTTTCCCCATGATAGCATTTATCAGCTTTAACTGGGTTTTCTGGTATGGAGACTCCTGTAAGTGTTAATTAGATATCTCATTGAACCTATTGTTTTTCATCCTTTTGGATATCATCCTGAAGTTATTTCACTGAGAACTTCTAACTATAAATTCTTGCCAAGTTCTCTCTATTACTCATCCCAAACACAAGCCAGATTTATTATAAGATTAATAAGTTATTCCCTAAGAAAGCTCTATCTCACAGTTTCTTCCAAATATTTTTTGTCGACTTTTAATTTGAGAATAAATTTCCAAAATCACAAGAGCTGTGGTGCTCATAAAATATTATGTCAAAGCTCAGAACATAAACAAGAAACACTCACTTGATTCCTACCTGCTCTCCCTGAGCTAGCACCTTGATTCACAGCTTAGTGGCACTGCCCTATGTGGTTACAAAAGGGCATGATTTTGAACAATAATTTAAGATGGAGGTTGTCAAAGCTCTTTTGTTTACTCCAGCTTCTGTTTTAATTAAATGCCCATTCATATCTATACCTACAACTCTACTGTCCAGTTCAAACTCATTTGGCTTCTAAGAGTGATTGTACTTCAAGGGTGATGTGACCGTGAGAACAAAAGGGTAACTGCCCTTTGCACTGCATTAGTGTGGGGCTCTGGGTGCCTGTACCGGATTGGCTGTGTATAGGTCTCTGGGGATGCTGACTTAGCAGCTAGGATGGTAGGAGTGGGAGAGGGGCAGCACCGTAAATTAACTACAAATAACATTATAACCAGAGAAAATGGTTACAGTCAAGCCTAGCTCTTTAAGAGCTACATGATCTTATACTATTTTCAGAACCTCAGTTTTTCACATACAGCATTAAGATAAAACATACTTCACAAAGTTGTTACAAGAAAAGTAACAAGTAAAGTCAGCAGGGCACCTAGCACAACTGAATCTGAATTTCAGGGAAAAGAAACAATACTAATGGACTCATATTAACACTAATGCCCTTCCTTAACCCTGCAATTACAAAACTTTGTATTGCATCTTTCAGAGAGGTTAATTTCTCAGGATTAACCATATACCCAATATATACTTTTAAAGATAAATTTAAGATGCAAGCCCATACCATAAAATTCATCCACTTAAAGTATACAAATCAATGGTTATTAGTAATTCACAGAATTGTCTAACCATCACCACCCAAAACACAATATATTCTTAAATTTCTTTTGCAACAACCCGAAGGATGCCCCCTCCATGAGGAAATAGTCTGACAAAATCATAACGTAAAACTTTTATAATTCAACTGGCAATGACGATGTTAAAGAAGTTTGAGTTCAGTTGAATGGTTTCTAGATTAAGGTGGCTACAGGGGCACAGCAACCAGTTGAAATGTGTGACACTTGACTGGTTGCTGGGTTAAACACAGAAAAGCCATGGGCTTCCTGTTTCTAATCTGACATATAAAGAGCTTAAAAGTTGTCACTCCCATCCTCACAATAAGGAAACGCTAAAGAAATTGAAAATCAACAACTTTTCTTAGTTCTGTCAGAGAACTGAGATCACAAGTCAAACTGCTTCCCTGAGAACTGTAAAGACAGGTAGGTACAGAGAATCGTATCTTATCAGGAGCAGAAACCCAGAATCAGAAGCCCTCAGATGGAACCAGTTCTGTAGAAACAAACTGTAATTGATGAATTTCTGGAGGCTCATTGTGGACTCCCTTAAGAGTTAAACACTCTGGAAGGGGTGGGGGGCATACTTCACACATTCGTGAGTTTTATGTGGAGGAGTTCCACTAGGTTTTCAGAGAAAAATACCCTTGGGCTCCAAGCAGGGAGAGGTTACTCCAAAAGTAACCATTTTGAAATAGATCCAGGACCCTCTGTTCTCCTTACCAAAGCCTGCCCTCTAAGCAAACTATTTTACCACAGCCTAACTAATTTGGGTTTTATCAAATAACAACCAACGTGGAGGAAGGGAAATATCCAACTCCAGCCCCCTATGTCCTTCCCATGCCACTTACAGGGGAGGGGAGTTGCGAAGTAAACGTCACAGGCCAGGGGCATAGGCTCACTAAACACTAAGTCCTAACCATAAGATTTTATAATGCTTCCTCTCCCTCTACACCTTACCACGGTAATAATAGGGCTTCTATACATAAAGAAGGGTTTACAGCTGAAAGAAGTACAATGTATTTAAGAAGTTTCTAGGGAAGTCCAATGACATGAGGGGAGACAAAAAAAAAAAAAAAAAAAAATAGTAGGAAAAATTTAGCCCCTGACACCATAGTTACAACCTGAATCTTAGGTAGATGAACATAAAACCTCACATTAAAGAGCTACTTACTTAGTTCCTTTTACCTGATACATCATGTCTACTTTCAACAAAAATTACAGGCATGCTAAAGGGCAGTTTCTAAAAGACAAAGCAAGCATCAGAATAAGACTCAGATTTGACAGAGAACTAGGCATTATCAGACCAGGAATTTAAAATAACTGATTAAGAGCTTTAATGGAAAAAGTGGATGACATGCAAGCACAGATAGGAAATGTAAGCAGAGAGACAGAAACTCTAAGAAAGAATCAAAAGGAAATTGTCAGAAATTTTAAAAAAAGAAACTGAAACAAAAATGAAGAATGCCTTTGATGGACTCATCATCAAACTGGACATGGCCTAGGAAAGAATCAGTGAGCTTGAAAATAAGTCAATAGAAATGTCCCAACCTGTAAAGCAAAGGTTAAAAAAAAAATGGAATGGAATATCAAAGAACTGTGGGACAATTACAAAAGATGGATTAAACATATTTTTGAAAGTCAAAAAGAGAAGAAAAAGAGAAAAGAACAGAAGAAATATGTGAAGTAATACTGGCTGAGAATTTTCCAAAATTAATGATGGACACCAAACCACAGATTCAGGAATCTCAGGGAATACCAAGCAATATGAATAAATACCCAACAAACTACACCTGGGCATATTATAGTCAAACGACAGAAAAATCAAAGAGCTACAACAAATAATCCTAAAATTCATGTAGAACCATAAAAGACCCAGATTGCCAAAGCAATACTGAAGAAAAAGAACAAAGCAGTAGGCATAACCCTCCCAGACTTCAGACAATATTACAAAGCTACAGTAATCAAAACAGCACAATATTGGCACAAAAAAAGATATTTAGATCAATGGAACAGAATAGAGAGCCCAGAAATAAACCCACACACCTACGGTCAATTAATCTTCAACAAAGGAGGCAAAAATATACAATGGAAAAAAGACAGTTTCTTCAGCAAGTGGTGTTGGGAAAGTTGGACGGCCGCACGTAAATCAATGAAGTTAGAACACACCCTCTCACCATACACAAAAATAAACTCAAAATAGCTTAAAGACTTAAACATAAGACATGACACCATAAAACTCCTAGAAGAGAACATAGGCAAAACATTCTCTGACATAAATGGTAGAAAAGTTTTCTTAGGTCAGTCTCCCAAGGCAATAGAAATAAAAACAAAAATAAACAAATGGGACCTAATCAAACTTACAAGCTTTTGCACAGCAAAGGAAACCATAAACAAAATGAAAAGACAACCTACAGAATGGGAGAAAATATTTGCAAATGATGTGACCGACAAGGGCTTAATTTCCAAAATATACAAACAGCTCATACAACTCAACAACATAAAAACAAACAACACTATCCAAAAATGGGCAGAAGACCTAAATAGACGTTTCTCCAAAAAAGACATACAGATGGCCAATAGGTACATGAAAAGATGCTCAACATCACTAATTATAAGAGACATGCAAACCAAAACTGCAATGAGGTACCACCTCACACCAGTCAGAATGGCCATCATTAAAAAGCCTGCAAATAGCAAATGCTAGAGAGGATGTGGAGAAAAGGGAGCCCTCCTACACTGTTGGTGGGGATGTAAGTTGGTGCAGCCACTATGGAAAACAGTATGGAGGTTCCTCAGGAAACCAAAAATAGAATTACCATATGATCCAGCAACCCCACTCCTGAGCATATATCTGGACAAAACTATGATTCAAAAAGATACATGCATCCCTATGTTCATAGCAGCACTATTCACAATAGGCAAGACATGGAAACAACCTAAATGTCCATTAACAGATGAATGGATAAAGAAGATGTGGTACATATATACAATGGAATACTACTCAGCCATATAAAAGAACAAAATAATGCCATCTGCAGCAACATGGATGCAACTAGAGATTATCATACTAAGTGAAGTAAGTCAGAAAGAGAAAGACAAATACCATATGATATCACTTATATGTGGAATCTAAAATATGACACAAATAAACTTATCTATGAAACAGACTCACAGACATAGAGAACAGACTTGTGGTTGCCAAGGGGGAGGATGTTGGGGGAGGGATGGAGAGGGAGGTTGGGGTGAGCAGATGTAAGCTTTTATATATAGAATGGATAAACAACAAGGTCCTACTGTAGAGCACAGAGAACTGTATTCAATATCCTATGATAAACCATAGTGGAAAAGAACATATTAAAAAAAAAAGAAAATGAGGACAAGGAAAATAAAGTCATCCTCACCTTAAAAAAAAGAAAATCTTGATTAAAATCCTCATTTAACTTTTAAGGTGTCTTTGAAGAATCTCAAGACAGGGGACTTATTGTCAGTGAACTTGATTTCTTTCTTTAAATTTACAAGTAACAAAGTCTTTTGTGTATGATACTGCTTATTTTTACTCTAATTTCCAGAGAAATTGGTTTTGACCACAAGAGGTTACCGAGTCATTAACTACTGGTTACTTAAACCCATAAATCACAAATTGTGACATTTTTATTTCACTTCCCAAGTAATATAATAAAATTGTGTAATGAAAAGTAATCTGAGGTTTATAAGAACTGCAGGAAATAAAATTAGTAGCATGTGAAATTAAAAATGAGCTAATAAACACATTTTGCAAGATTTACAATGATATCTCATGCTACTCTTTATTGAAAAATGTATTTCTCCCTTAGTCAATTTCCTAGTTATTTGAAATATGCCATGCATTCTATACTATGATCTCACCACGATTTAAAGACCTGTTATAGCACTATCAGGGCTTGTGTTATGCAATCAGGCATGACACATTAACATATGGCTAATCAAACTGCAAGGGCATTATAAACACCTATCTTTCTTCTTTAAATTCTTTGTACTGTATCTTAACCACAAGATAGGAAATAATTATAGCAATTTGAAGAGAACATCTGCTGGTTAGAGTAAGGATCATAATGTCTGTGATCAACTGTCATGTGTAAATGGTCATAAAAATGTCTGAAGGGCAGTAATTTTCTAAAAATTCATTGAAAGCTTCATTTAGCATTTTGCTTTTTCATCATCTTTTGAAAGACATACATTTGCATGTTTGTGTTTTGTGTGCGTGCTACTCGATATAACATGGATATATGAGGAATTTCTCTAAATGGCATGGCCCTAACCCCAAAAGGATTGCATTTTAAGGGAAAGAAAAAAGTTCTCAGTAAGTAGAAATTCAGAAACATGGTTATAACATGGTTTAGGAAAAAGAAAAGAATTGTTTTCCAGCTTTGGTGGAACTGGAGTGTGGCAGTTAAGTCAAATATTCTGCTTAAGGAAGAGCTAAGTCATGTTTTTATTTTATAACATATACCATGCCAACTTCCAATTCTTAATTCTATTCAATTTAGCAAGTAATTACATGTATAACATTGTCCTAAGAATTGGAGTGATATAAAAATGACTAAAACCTCACTCTAACATAGGTCACAATCTAATGAGAGAAAAAGGTCAACACGTAACTGTAATACAAGACAAAGCACTAAATAGAAATAAAACCAGCTGCAGAACAGAGAAGGGCAAATTTTCTCTTTAGTTGGAAAATCAGGGAATCCTGCATGGAGGAGCTGGCATTTGAGCTATGCCTTGAAGTGTGAAAGGGATTTTGAAAACTGGATTAGAGAGTGCCAGCTTCTTTGGGTTTTGAACTAGTATAAGTTGTAGGGCATGTGGGAAATGAGAGTGGGAAAAAGCAATTTGGGGCGGATTATGGAGGATCTTGATTCGGGGCTGAATAGACTGGACCTGAGCTCGTGTCAGTGGAGAAGCCTTCTGAGGAGGGTTGTGACTAATGCCCACGTTTTTGGAATCCAACTCTAGTGGAAAAACAGACGATGAACTGAAGTGCAGAGACTGGAGCCAGGGACAGTAGTTAGGGGCTGTGAGGATAATCCAGGTGAAAACTGATGGAGGTAGTCAAAGACACATCCAGGAGACACACCTGACAAATTCAGATTCAACTGCTGGCAAGGGGATAAAGAAGAAAGGTGAGATCGAAGATAACCCAAGTTTCTGACTTGGTTGAAATCTTGCCCCTAAAATGGAACATAGGAGCAGAGCTTAGAATAAAGAGCTGAACTTTATGAATCTATGTTTGGGGGCCCCTGCCCCCAAATGTAGTTTGCAAGTAGGTTAGAGATCAGGGATCAATAAAGCAAAGGTACACCTAATGCGCCAGGCAATCCTCTCTGAGTTTTCCTTTGTTCTTCCCTTCAGACTTGCGAGTGACAAAAAGGACGCTGGTTTACCAAATTACTACTACATGGAACAATTTCTTCTACCTCCTGAACAGAGACCAACAGCATCCACCAGACCCTAATTATAAGCAATGTAGTAAGTGTGTTGTCTGATGTCTAGCACATTCCTGCCTCAAGACATTTGCATCGGCAGCTCCCTCCGCCTAGGACTCTACCAGGTATCTGCATGGCTCTCCCAGTCTCTCCATTTAAATGATCAGAGGGCTTCTGCAGCAGCTGAATTAGCAGTGCTCCCAACCCCGGGCACTCTTCGTCCTTTTAATCAACCTCAGAGCACTTCTCACCACTAGTCTTGACACTGTATACTACTCAATGTGGGTGTACTTAATCTTTGTTTATTGTCTGTCTTTTTCCAGTAGGAAAAAAAAAAAAAACCTGTTCCATAAGAGCAGAGTCTTTGCCCACAACTGTATCCTTAGCTTCTGGAATAGTGCCCATTATGCAGCAGGTCCTAAATAAAAATCAACTAAATGAATGTTGCTTTTATTTTGGCCTTAGGACTATCAGACATCCTAGCTTCAAGAGTTCTCAAGATGATTAGTTACTACATGTGGAATTCTGTCAACTGCCCGTATCATAAGGCAACTATGCCCTTTCTTATTTACTAAATTTAAATGAAATTCTTTTACGTGCGTAATACTACTGTTTTACTCACAGTTGACTTGACAGTGGCTTGGCATTACAGCAGTGGTTCTCAGACCCAAGCATGCCTCTGTATCACTTGCTGAAGTGGATTCCTGGCCCCAGTCCTAGAGATTCTGATTCAGCTGGTTTGGGGTGGGTCCAATAAGCTCCCAAGTTACACTGATATTGCTTGCCAGGGACCACACTTTGGGAACCCCTGCATTACCAGCTATAACATAATTACAGCAGAAATATGCTGCAGAGTCAGGGAACTGAGATGTTTCCCTGTTCTGGTGATAGAAGAGTGGGTCGCAAGGGGAACAGATCACTGCTCCTCTGTTCACAAGGCTTACAGCTTTCTAACCTACTTTTAAAATACCTAGAAAACCTCTTTGCTTTCTTAATTGGATGAAAATTTTACACTCCGTTTCATTCAGTTGCATTACACTGCTCAAAAGAACTAAATTCACATGAAAAGAGCGTTGAAGATGTAACAGGAAACGATGAAAGTTACCGTTACAAGGAGAATGCACCATGTGACGTCTAGTTCCCATCAAGACAACATGAAGACAACATTACAGACTGTCAGAGGATGTCTGGATGTAAAAATGCACTTTAAGACCCTGGGGAAATTCCTCTTTCATGTGATCTCTTGGGCTCTTATTGATTCTTGACCCGAGACCACACAGATTTTAATTATTTAAGAGAAATGTAAATGGAAGGATCACATTATTTATTATACAAACCAGGCCACTTTTGAAAGAGAATGGGGTGCTATCAACTTCAGTGGGTTAATAGCTGTCAAACAGGAATGTCACGCGGGGCGGGGGGTACGATCATCTATGTGAGGAAATCGTATTGAATATTAAATGAAAATTGGATAATTTCATTATTGTTATTTTATTAAATGAAAAAAAAGTGAAGGTTGGTTTGTTGTTCATTGGCTGGTTTTTGTTTCCTCATTCCAAAGGGATTTCTGAAATTCATTTGCAGTTGCCTTTGCAAGGTCTTCAGAAAGTCTTCCCCTCCACCCTCATGCACTGCAAATCTTCAGATTAGCACATATGTTGGAGATTCCCATCGGCGTGTGCATATGATCATGATGCAACAGATGAACTTGGGAGATGGGCAAAATGCAGTTTGCACCCCAGCTCTGCTTTGTGGTCTTGAACCTCTCTGCACCTTTGTTTCCTTAGACATAAGTGATGAACAGTAACACGTAACGCCATAGAATTATCTACATAGCATGAACCACCCAGAGAGGGCCTGAGGTACAGTCCATGCTTCATAAACCTTCATTTCCTTTTCCCAAAATGTACATAAGGCAGAAATTTAACCTTACTGTTCTAAGAGATTTATATAATTTATTAACTCCAGTTAAGTGATTTCAACCATGTTTCTCAGAATATTTGAGAACAGGATGTGGAGGTAGAGATGGGTGGATGGGCGGCGGGTAATTTAGAAAGCAACCGATGAGAAAACCTCAACTTTGTAATCTAAACAGCTGCAGTTTTTGTTGTTGTGGTTTTTTGTTGTTGTTGTTTTTTACAATTTGACATTTTATGAAAGGAGAATGTAACTTAAGATCTTCATCAAAGGTGACATGAGTTTACAAGCCATGAGAAACACTAACAGAAATCAATACATAATTAGTTGAATTTCTGGACAGGTTTCAAAGGAAATGAAGAAAATCTAGCAATGTGGACAGAGTCACTTAGAGGCCAGGGACTCACAGGGTGGTAAGTGGGTCACCCAGGGTCACCTAACAGAAGCTAGGTGCTTCTTATAGCTTCTGCTTTTTATAGCTTCTTTATTTTATTCTCCTCTTAAACACACAGATTCTCCAAGAGCATCAAACTAATTTTCAAAGTGATGCTTCTTGGTGGAAGCACCTGCTTGCTAAAGATAGGGGTGAGGGGTCGTTGGGGGACAGGAGAGTTCACCAACGGGTGGTGCTTTGTAAATAGGACAAGCTTTATTCTCATTCCAGGAGCTTAGCCCCAAGTTCCATATTTCTGGGCTTCCATCAGAATCCCTTGCTACACAGGCAACTATTCTTTGTGCATTATCCTCAGTCATGTAGAGTTTTTAAATGTCCGAGCTGAAAGGACCTGAGAGGTAAACTAACCCAAGACCCTAATTACATAAATGAAGAAAAGCAGCCCAGAGATGTGCAGTAACTTACGCAGGGTCATACAGATGGTAAGTCATATAGATGGTAGATGGTAATGGCCTGGAAACCCATTCCTGTCTCCTGGAACTATGCTCCTTTCAGTGGATCACTCTTCCTCTCCTTCTACCTCAGCCCTTAAAGGTAGACTCAAAGGGGATTTCTCCATGAGTCCTTCAAATGGGTCCTTGGAGTTTTTAAAAGCTGCTCTTAAATGACTTAGACATCCAACAATAGGGGATTTACTTAATAGATTATATAAAACCTATATGCTGAACCACAGTTTATCCATAAAGTTCATACTCTAGGATATTCCACAGCATGTGAAGATGTTTATGACATACTGTTTAAAAAGCTGGTTATAAAGGTGATTATATTATGACTTGCGAGTATTTATACATGTAAAAGGAAGGGTATGGAAGGTTATACACCAAAATATTAACAACCACTAACTCTAGGTGTTGATATTGCTAGTGAACGTGAAGTTTGCTATGATTTCCGTATGCTCTTCAAAAGAACATGTTATTTTTGTAACTATGATGTAAAAGCGAGAAAAAAATAGCTGGATAGCAAGTAAATATTTCTGTAAGTAAATATTCTGAGCCTTTTCTGATCTTCTGTTCTTGGCTTTCTCCCTTTTTCCGTGACTCCACTTTTCCCCAGATTTTCATCTGAGACCCCTGATAACTGCCCTCAGTGTTTCCAAATAGAAATGCTCATATCGGTCTTCAGCTCACCCGCAGACTGCACCTCTGGTCTCCATTATGCTCACTTACGATTCCACTGTACTAGAACATTCCAATGAAAATATTCTGGAACCAACTGAAACTACAAGTGAGAAAGAGGGCTGGAGATGAAGGTTGAGGAGTCATCTATCATCTACAATACTTACAGAGAACAGCAAAAGCCAAGAGGGCAGAAGCCAAGGAATTCTTAGAGGGCCAAGAGACTAGGACAGACCTTCAAGGCTGGAGTTTAGGGAGAGAGCCACCATTTGGGGTCAGGATGAAGAACAGCATCAGGGAACAAAGAGGAAAACCAGCAAAAAGCAACATCATGGAAACCAAGAAGAAAAATCAACAGTACTGAATGCTGCTTATTTACGTGTAAGAGCAGAATCAGGACAATTAAAGAACAAGTTGAAAACAGTTAAAATGAATGACGGCCAAGACATTATTTTGATCATTTAAGAACATGGAAGAGTAATTCTGGGGAAAGAACGCACTGAAAATTTTCCGTATGTTCTTTTATAATTAGAAATGAGGAAAATCATCCTTAGCATAATACCTGGTCTCAGAGGAAAGATAAAATCCAGGAAAGAAATTTGTTGGTGATGGATGCTCATCGAGGAAGCCTTACGACAGAAAAACCAGCACACGTTAGGCTCAGAGAGACATCTGGAAACCATATGCTGGACCACGGAGATGCTAATACAAGACACTTCTTTGCAAAGAACAACCTCAGGGGTAAGAGACAACTGGCCCCGCTCCTGTCTCTTAGCCCCCAGGGAAGGGCTCCAAATTTTTGAAACTTACTAGCAAAACGGTACTGAGCCATCACTGCTTATAGGGAACATGACCTCCTCCCAGTCTTTGGACCAGCAGAGGACACAGCAAGTCCTTTTCCTTTTCCTATTTGTGCCTTCCTCTCCCCTCCCCCGCCTTTTTTCACCTTTTGTATCCTACCCTGACAATGAAAGAGTGGTTAATGATGGAAGACAGTCAAAGCATTTTTCTCCTATTAAGGTTGAGATGATTTTTTAAGAAACTAGAATTTAAAACAATTCAGGGATTTATTATTGCAAATAGATTTTTTTCTCATGTAATCATACTGTAACTTGTGGCATGGAGGAGGGATGTGTCTTGAAGACATGCATGCAAAGGTGACTCTTTGGCCGGTATTATTATAAATCTAAGTTCCCACAGAAAATGCCTGGAGCACGGGTGCATTAAAAGGCAGCCTTTCTATTACAACCATGACAACGACTATGCTGACATTTGGTGAGTGTCAGGTGTTGTTTGAAACACTTTGCATACATTGACTCATTTATTTCTCACACAACCTTACAAGGTGGGTGCTACTATTGTCTTCATTTATAAAACCCGAGGGGAGAAAGTTTCAACAGCACATGCAGGGTCCCAGAGCCGGTGACTGAAGAGCCAGGAGTTTTTCACATAGTCAAGCTTCAAACCATCACCCTATAAGCTGTCTCTCAACAACAGCAGTTTGTGTCCATTTTTCACACCCAAGTAGATTGAAACTATGAATTCATTTTTATTCATGAATTAAAGTCCGGAAAAGCATTCCCAGAATATCAACTGGTTGTTAAATTGTCATGATCATTTAGCTATTGTTTCTTCAACTTTCTGTTTTCCTACTCACAGCCTGTGAAATAGACTTGTGATGCTGCGTACCAGAAAAGATTCAATCTCTCTAGAATGACCTTTTTTTTTTTTCATTCAGTACGTATTTATCAGGTTCCTGTTATATGTCTGTCAGGCACTGGACCTGGTTCTGGGGGACAGTGATAAAATAACCTGACATGGGTTCTACCCTCAAAGAGGTATATTATCATGGTGATTCCCAAGTATTTTCAAACCTGGCCTCAGAGGAAGAAAATGATAACATTTGTACTGGAGTAAAGAGATGAGACCATGAACCAGCAGTTGACCCATTCTGCTACCCCGCTCTGCCGAGTGCCCTGCGGCTAAGGGATCAAATGGCCCACACATTTGATCCCTTCTAAACGCATGGGTGTATCCACGCCCATAAGAGGAACTTTGGAGGAGAGACTAGAAATAAATAGATATACTATTACATCACGGGGACCGAAGCCCCATCCTAGGGAAATCACAAGGGATTATAGAACCACTTACAAGGGAAGCCTAATTCAGTCCAGGGTAGGTCGAGGAATGATTCCCAGGGAAATAACATGTAAGTTAAAAACCAATGAATGGGTTGGCCAGGTGAATAAAGAAGAAAGGGAAGAATGCTCCAGGAAAGCAAGAGAATGGGGGAACAATCAGATTGACTTTGAGTGACTCAACTCAGTTCGATGTGTGAGCTGGTGTGCATCGTAGTGGGCAGGGGAGTGGAGAGGATGAGTTGACTGAGGAATCATGTGCCTGTTTCCTTGGAAATACGATGCTAAGCTGGGAACATTCACATTTTGAGACCATGGGCCACAGTGGAAGCTTAATCAGTTATATCAAGGATGTCAAACCAAGTGGCTGGCTTTTGTTGCAGAGGGTTGGCTTGCGTTTGTTAATGTCGTCAGGGGAGCAATTCACAGAGGACACATCCAAAGGGGAAATGCATGCCTTTTCCTTTGCCAGCTCTCTTCTCGTGTCAATAATGGCAGCCTCCCGCAGGGACTAATGGATTTGTTCAATGTTTCTAATGCCCATGTGTAGAGCCAAAATAGACGTTAAGCTTGACAAAGAAACTGAAGTCATCATCCTGTTAGTGATCAAGTGGAAAACAGAGCTCAGCCTTTCAACTCACTGTCTGGTGCTTTTGTTGTTATCCCAAGCATCTCCTCTGCTTTCTCATTCCTCACCCTAGAGAGTTAGCCGTGCGTCATCCCCACTGACAGAAAAGCTGCCAAGTTGAATCAAGTGCTGTTGAGTCTCAGAATTCATCAGGGAAGTTGCAGCCCTGGCTTCTGCATTGACTGGCATTATTCAAACAGTATTTGCTCGTCAAGTTGGAAGATAAAGCATCCAGTGCCTTCAGCAGAGAGGAAGGGAATTTCTAATAGGCTTATAGTTGAAAAGGGACTAGATTATTTCAGACATTTTCTATCAGCCTGGTTATGCTTGGGGAGAGAAAAGAGATGAGTCACTTTAGAAGCTTTGTTTACGTGATTCATTCAACACAGGAGTAGAAAATAGATGTTTCATCAGATCAGATGGGAACTAAGTCCCGGCATAAGCGGAAGTATGACCTGGAGCCCCCTTTTGGACCCTTCAGCTCAAGTATTCCTTAATGGCCACCTGAACACCTGTCAACTTGAGTGATGTCCTCCCTGAAGGACAAGGTATCTATCTAGAGTCATGGCTCCTCCCCGCATGGCTTAGCCTGATTAACTCCTGGACCTGAGGTTATCACATCCCTCAGTAATGATCTTGGCTGATTTGCCTTTGAGAAACAAACATTTACATGGTGGTATCAATTTCTTTCCAAAGAAGAGAATACCTTAGGAATGTCAGGCAATGAATGACGCTTTGGCCTTTTGGACATTTGATTTAATTTATTCCTGGGACTTATTCTCTAGGGAAGCAATCCAAAATTTAATACAAATAGTGCAGGTTTTGCTTTACTATCTATTTTCCACAGAGAGGGCTGCCTTTTAGTGCTTATATCCATTTAGTGATGCTGTTACAAAAATCCCCACATAGATACATAATCAAATGCAAATAAGCCCAAGAAATGTTGATTTTGCTCTTGAATTACAGCATTCTCTATGCAAATAGTAGCTTTTAAACTTGCACAGAGCTTTCTCTGCTCCACTCCAGCACCAGACAAAATATCTTAATGTGGCCTTGGCTTCAACAGTTTATTGCTTTTCATCTTTTTCTTTACACAGAGGATCAATGTCAGTCCGCAGATCTTTCCAATACGCTATGTGTGTTTTTTTGATTGGTTTTTGAAGGGCAATACACTTCAAGACATGGTCCATCTAGCTGACTTGGGTAATGACAATATTTACAAAGATAACCCCTAACTAAGAATTCCAAAGCCAGCTGAAAAAGGACTTTGGGTGATACCCCCTTTTCAATGGCTTCTCATCACTAATGAAACTTGAAACAGTCTGGTGATGTGAATTAATCTTATAAAACTAGCTTGTAAAATACATTATTCATATATAATATATGAAATAAATGTCAATCTTTCCTAAAAGATTATTCCTGTGATAACTTGTAATCAATTTGGAGAAATGGACCCACTCTTATCTCTCTCAAAGTTTCAGGTAAAACCTTTGTAGAACTGAAGCTGCCATTATAATCCCCTAGAAAAGACATAGAAAATTTTAAATAAATGACAGCTTGTTCCTGAACCTGCGGTTACATTGGTATTTGTATCATATATTTAGTAAATACAACAACCACTCCTATTTACTTATAAAATATAAATCAGCTAAAATGTGCTTCTTCAGTTGTCTATCTCCCCTCAATGTATTAAAACACAATGATTAAGTCCTAGGTACATGATGAGTTCTTAGTGCTGTGAATGGCTTTAGAGACAACTAGGACATGTTCTTTGTCAATAAGAAGTTTAAACTCTTATTGGGGAAAATGGGGGAAGCTGAGGAAAGCTTATAGAGAACCTCTCTGTACTATCTTTGCAACTTTTCTTTGAGCCTGAACTTTTTTCAAAATAAAAAGGTTATTAAAAAATCATACTGGGGAAAAGGAGCCCTCCTGCACTGCTGGTGGGAATGCAAATTGGTGCAGCCACTATGGAGAACGGTATGGAGGTTTCTTTAAAAAACTAAAACTAGAGCTACCATATGATCCTACAATCCCACTCCTGAACATGTATCTGGAGAAAACCATAATTCGAAAAGATACATGCACCCCAGTGTTCACTGCAGCACTACTTACAATAGCCAGGACATGGAAGCAACCTAAATGTCCATCGACAGATGGATGGATAAAGAAGATGTGCTATATTTATACAATGGAATATTACTCAGCCATAAAAAAGAATGAAATAATGCCATTTGCAGCAACATGGATGGACCTAGAGATTATCATACTAAGTGAAGTAAGTCAGACAGAGGAAGACAAATATCATATGATATCATTTATATGTGGAATCTAAAAAACAATGGTACAAATGAACTTATATAAAAAACAGAAAGAGACCCACAGACATAGTAAACAAACTTATGGTTACCAAAGGGGAAAGGAGGGGAGGGATAAATTGGGAGTTTGGGATTAATATATACACACTACTATATATACAATAGATAAACAACAAGGACCTACTGTATAGCATAGGGAACTATACTCAATATTTTGTAATAACCTATAAGGGAAAAGAATTTGAAAAAAATATATGTATGTGTAACAAAATCACTTTGCTGTACACAACACTGTAAATCAACTATACTTCAATAAAAATGTTTTAAAAATTGTATTGGGGAAATAATATATGTTCGTATGCAATTATAAAAAGACAGGACATAAAGACAGCTGAGGAAGGTTAACAGAAGGTGGTTATACTTAATTGTTAAATCAATTACATTAATAGTAGGTCCTGGAGAAGCTCAAGGCAGTCCAGCCACATGGTAGATTTTTATTTTAGAATAATAATTTTTTTATTTTGGAGTAATTTCACATTTACAGAAAAGTTTCAAAACTTCACCACATGAGGCCACCTATTTTCAATCCATTATAACTTTGTAAGTGAAACTCTGAAAGAAGACTGATTTTACAAATACCACGAGTTAGCACAGAAATTCTACAGAAAGTCCCACCTTCTAAAAAGGTGGCTCCGCTTTATTCTACCTGAACACAGAAACAAACTAGCCAAAAGTAGCCAAACTGAAGTTTTCAATACACAGACCTTTTCTGAAATAAGCCCCAATGAACAACCAAAAGCCTTGGAAAATGCCACAGCCTGGAATATGTCATAAAATCTTACTTCCGAGAGGTGGACAAATGCCAAAAGGTCAAAAAGAAATCAATTTCCTAGAAAACAACAGATGTGACACTTAAACCAAAAGTTTTCAACTACAATTCCCAGTGCGGTTATCTCAGCTACACAACCCTCTGAATCTGTTTCAGAGGAAACGAAAGGAAAAGAAAGGAAGCAGGGTTCTCGTGGATAATGATGATTTCAGGTGTCACTCCCTCTGAATCACAAGACGGTCTAAACTGGATGCCACGCACAGTGGGTGGTAGGGTGTTCACACAGGTCTGAGGCATATTAACGGGTTTCATCTTGAGGCAAACGTGCCCAGTAATCAAAGTGCCATGAGTGCTTTTATAATATAGTATAGATGTGAGAAATAGGATAAAAGTAAAAATGGGCAAACTCTAAAGCTATGAGCATGTTTCTGAACTAATAGTTAGTGAACAACACTTATCAAGGGTGGATGGGGAGATGTGAGCTGCATCATTGCTCTGAAACCATCCAGTAGGTAGTTACATTCAGTGACTCAGTGACTCCAATCTTTTATTTTCCAAACTGTGCTAATCAATCTCTTCCTACCAATCAAATCTTGCTGCGGTGAAATGCCTAAAAGCTCTATGAGAGCACATGCTGAAAAGGGGCGACCTGTGGAAATGCCTGTGATTTTGTGACTCTGTTCATAATAATGAACGGCGGTTACTGATCTTTCCTCTATATTGTTACATTCCAAAGACATGATCCTCCCAGTGATGCATTTGAGTTAATACAATAATGAAAAGAACTATAATGAGGTCCTACTGTACTTCCAAGACGTTTCATTATCCGTTAGAATAAACCGGAGCAGAGGAAGAAGAAGATCAGAGAATCTCGGGATAGAAAATAATGAGCCTTAGATCCCACTGAGGATCAAGGTAGGGAAGCAACTAGACTGCAGGTCACAGGTGAGTCATCCGATCTCACAGCATCTATACTCGTAATTTATGTAGAAATTACCACAGAAATGAAGTCAATTTTCTAGAAGCTTAGACATTCTCCAATTCCATCTTATTGGACAACACTTTTATGATCACCAAGAGAAAATTAAAAGAAAATCAAATTACCCCTTGCCATCTAATTGGTTTGTATGTGCTGCTGGGGACTCTGGCACAAATCTTTCACACGTGAAAGCTACGGGATAGTCTTCTGATCTGTCTGTCTTGAAAACATATGGATCCATTCTTCATTGCCCACAGTTATTGAGTTTCTTATTATTTCCCGAAGTGAGGGAAAGCCTTTCCAAATCACTCCATAGTTATTAAGGTCATTTCTCCTGAATGTCCATTTGATGAACAGACCTCAGTACTGAATGGCGCTGTTCTGCACTTCCTGAGGCATTTTTGTATTTGGGGATTACCCAAGTCTTGCCATTTTAAACTATGTGTATCGTAGGGCAGGCGCTAGAACGACCCTACATCTTACACTGGGAAACACAGCAATGCTGGGCTTAACCAAGTAAGTGTCCCGCTGCCTTTAGGTCACACCCTAGGACAATACACTGCACGCTAGGACAATAAATAGCAAAATGACAGATATATTTCTCAGTCCTTTCCATGTGATGATTTGATTGCTCTGTTGAACAAAGAAACTATAAAAGTGGATGGAAATGTTAGTGTTTTGAACTTGTTATGGGAGCTAACCTGTCTAAAATAAATCAAACAATTTTCAATTTTCAATAGGGACACTTAAGACCAGTGAAACTGATACGTGATCACAACCTAATTCAGTTGTTGGGTGGAAAAGATTAAGAGTCATTTGTCAGTTATCCCTGCTCTAGGGTCTAATTTCCCAAATTCTATATCTATATTATTCAATATATCATCAATTAGAATCAAATATCTCCACCCTGATTTGCAGAAAACTAATTGAAAATTTAGGTCAGTTTGAATATTTATCAGTTGTGAGGAAGGAATTACAAAAAAAAAGTTCTCTCAATGCAAAAGTCATACCTGCTCTTTGAAACATTAAAAGTAGAAAGAACAGATTAATGAGAAAAAATATAGTTCCGTGTATATTACATTTTTAACATCTTGTATATTCTTTCATACCTTTACCATATATATTTGTGTGTTTGGGTAAGATCATATTGAGCATATTTTGTAACCTCCTTTTTAACATAATGATATATTGTATATAAAATAGTTAAACAACAAGGACATACTGTATAGCACAGGGAACTATATTCAGTATCTTGTAGTAACCTATAATGGAAAAGAATCTGAAAAAGAATGTGTGTGTGTGTGTGTATGTATATATATATATATATATATATATATATATATCACTTTGCTGTACACCTGGAACTAACACAACATTGTAAATCAACTACACTTCAATAAAAATATAATATATTTTAAGCATCTTTCTATGTAAATAGATGTAATAGATAGATGATAGATAGTTACAACATCATTTTTGTTGGCTAAATAGTATTATATTCTATTGGTAACTTTTCTAACCAATTTCCTGTTGTCAATTACTTGAAATGTATTTTTTATGGGTTTGATATGCATGAGTTTGCGGTTTTACTGGGCCTTGCAATAAACATATTTGGAGTTTACATCTGTATGCATGTTCCAAATTATTTCTTTAGGATATGATTTTAGAAATAGAAAATTTGTGTCTAAATAGATGTTCTTTTAAATATTTTTAATAGAGGTTTCAGTATTGTCCCTCAAAGAGTCTCCACCAATTTACACATCTACCATCAGGAAATGAGCTAGAAAAAACTAGTTATATCTTGCTTTAACATTCAAATACATTAATAATTTTAATAAAAGATTCACCTTGTTTATAATGAGGTGTACTGTAGACTGATTACCAGATTCCTGAGAGAAATAATTTAAAGAAGTCAGAGTACCTCCTCTGTTTTTTTTGTCTTCTTCCCCAGTACATATGCTATAGCAAGATAAAGTTTATTAGTCAAGTTTCCCAAAGCCAGAGATCATGCAAAGAGCACCGATCCTTTCCAGTTCTTTATAGAAACTCTGACAAAGTTGACCACAAAATTTCAAATTCCAAAAGTCCTTGAATTTTGAATAATGAAAAAATATACCCAGACTAAAATGGAGGAAAGAGTCAAGTCATTCTAAAATTAAGCAGTAGAGGAAAAGAAGGTGGTATGGCTGCTTCCTTGGGGCCCTATTTAGTTACTTTCACACTTTAAATGAACCATCTCTTTTTACTAAGTACACGGTTGAAATAGCATAACTCCTCACTTCAGTTTAGAAACAGAACATTCTCTCACAGTGGGTTTATATTATATAACAGGTTTGAGACAGAAAATAAAATTGATGTGAAGCCGTTAAAACAAACAGTTAAAATGGCAGCAGATGGCACCAGCCATGAAGACAGGGGCCATTCCTACAAAGAAAGGAAAAAGTCCTGAGGACAACTTCAGCTTATTTTGGTCCACATTTCAGAGTAAAGAGATGTGCATATTCCACAGAGATAACAACTAGGTCTAATCAGCAAGTACTCTGCCCAGAATCTACTTCCTGTTCTTAGGTGTAAACACAAAGAAGAAAAGGAAAATGTGTTTATCTTTTATAAAGACAGAGTTTCATTCATGTATTTATTTACACGATAAGCACTTATTAAACATTTTTATGTCTCCAGGGCAGATTGAGATCCTGAGAAGACAATCACAGCTCAGTGTCTAGAAAAAGCTAGGTTTTAAAATCAAGGAGACCTAAGTCCAAACTTGGTTTTCCCACTTACCAACCGTAATACTTGCATATGTTAACTTCTCTCATTTCAGCTTTCTCTTCCGCAAAATAAAGATGATAATAATAATGCTCTCTTGTAGGATTACTGTATTATAGATAATTCATCCGACAACACAGGGTAGAATGGTGAATGGTAAGACGTAATGAGATGCTGTTATCAGAGTGACAACCACTTGCTCAATTTCAGTCATCAGTGGGCACAGATGAAGGATAAGAGAATGTGGAGAAAAGGACACTTCAGAAAATCAAAGTGGGCTTTTGTTCTCTTAACACTGCATAAATAGATCAGAATATGCTAAATTTAAGAAGTGAATATACTTAGACTAGGTTTTCTATTTTTAATAATGCCATTGTTCATTTTAGTGCATTATTTTAGTGATGTTTCCTTTACAAGAAGCTGAGAGTCCCATTTCCATGGGAACACGGTTTAAAAATTTGAAGACATTGTCTTTCTCATAGTGTATTCATCTGGGAATCATTTAGAATGGCATTATTATAAAAACATTTTATTAATTGCTTAATCGTTCATTATGTTCTCCTAAATACTATATGGAGAGGATTACTATGGTGACATACCTTGATCTTTCTCTCAAAGAGTTTCCAATAAAATTCGCCAAACACATTAAAAAACCTTCACCTGTAAGTCACACTCCTTCCCTCTTCTTAGCTTCTCAATACCCAGGAGAAAGACAAGATTTAGGTGTATTGTCCTCATGCTGCACGAGTATTGAGCTGAGCCACAGAGTTTAAGGAACAGCTCAAACAAACATGAGCAAGATTACTTCAGGATGGTGTTTTGAAAATGTTCTGCCATCCAGACGGGGTAATCCATAGGACAGTGTTTCTGGAAAGACCGTAGAAGTGCAAAGTCTTTGGTTCCCCAGATCACGAGCATTCTCTACCATGATATGATTGGGCACACTGATTCTATAAATACCCATCTCCAGATGAGTCCTCTGCCCAGGGAATATTTTTCCTGCGCCTGAGTTAAACGGAGAACTGTCTCACTAAAAAATGGATGAAGCAAATCATCTATCTTCAGCTGTCACTCACAACTCTGTTCATGAATGAATTTGTGGCAATGTATTTCTTTTTTTCTTGCTACCAAGAATAAACATTGTTTATTGAGATTTTTTCTAGGTTTAGCTTGGAGATCAAACCAGGAGCAGGGGTAAAATAATCATGATCTCTTATGCTGCCACTAGGAGAGGTATCACATTAAGTCTTGAATAATCTCTAATTCTTTAATGTAAGGTAACTCATCAGTTTGCCTGTCTAGTGACCTGACAATGCCCTGTGGAACCATAGAGAAGACAAGGATCCTGGGTCATAGAAAAGACCATGGCCTCAGCTACACAGTACCATGAATATTACAAAAATTAAAACGTGGCTATAATCATATATCTCACTCTTCATACTTGGGTGTGGAAAGAAAAACTGAGTTCTTTGACGCTAATGTAACAAGTAGTTACTCTCATAACAATTTAGGTGTCTTCACAGGGCTCCCCCCTCTGGGGGACTTTTCTCTAGATTATTTTGTCTGCATGAGGAGGGTTCATACACACCCTCCTGCCAAAGTTAGTGACCTGGAGAAGTAGTTGTAGTCACTGGTGGGATATGGCAAGACAAACATGAAGCCGTTGATAAAAGACAGGCAAGACATAACCTCAGGGTGTTTCACAGTAGATTGGTGTTTGCGGTGAAATACAATTGTCTTAAGAGCAAATGAAATAAAAGAAGTTAAATAGATTAAAAATAAAGTCATGCAGTAACATAACAGATGGGTTTTCAGAACTTGACAAAGTTAAGATGGTAAGAGAAAGAAGAGGAACCACTCCCAAGCTGGAGTTTGTGAGGGTAAAGAGAAGCTCCCCTGTGGTACCACCTCCCTCCTTATTTCCAGCCTCTCCATCCAGGGCTCTGGCTCTGCCTCTTCTGGGTGCCCTATCCTCCTTATTAAGCCCTCTCTGCTTGTTCTTTCAAAGTGATGCCAAATAATCAACTCTTGGTTTTATATATAAATATAGGAAAGAATGAATTATAATGGTGTGATGAAGCACTGCTTCAAAGTATCTTATCATTCCTTTCAGAGGAAGAATATGGATATAAAACAGAATCACTTGAAAACATATCCACACAAAAACCTGCATGTGGATATATAGCAACTCCATTCATAACGGCCAAAACCTGAGAGCAACTAAGATGTCCTTCAGGAGGCGAGTGGATAAACTGTGGTACATCCAGACCACATAATAATAATGGAATATTATTCAGTGCTAAAAATAAATGAGCTATCAAGGCATGAAAAGACACGGAGGGACCTTAAATGCACATCATTAAGTGAGAGAAGTCAATCTGAAAAGGCTACATGCTATTTGATTCCAACTATATGACATTCTGGAAAAGACAAAACTAAGGAGACAGTAAAAAGATCAGTGGTTGCCAGAGGCTGGGGAAGAAGGGATGAATAAACAGAGCACAGAGGATTTTTAGGGCAGTGAAAGTACTCTGTGCTGACCGTAATGACGGATACGTGTCATTATACGTTTGTCCAAACCCACAGAAGGCACAACACCAGGCGTGAACCCTAATGTAAACTATGGACTTTGGGTGATTATGACGTATCCATGTGGGTTCAATTGTGACAAATGTCCCACTGTGGTGGGGAATGTTAATAGTGGGGGGGGAGGCCATGCATGTGTGGAGGCAGGGGGTGCATGGGAAATCTCTGCACCTACAGCTCAATTTTGCTGTAAAACAGAAACTGCTCTAAAAATATAAATTCTTAACAAAAACTTTAAAAAACTGTAAACAGGGAGAGAAGGAAGAGGAGGAGAGGGAAAAGAAAGAGAAAGAAAAGATGAAAAGAATTAAAAGCACTATTAGCCCTTCTTAGTTAGAATTGCCTACTTAGGTGTGCCAAACTTTAATTTTTAAAAATTGGCTAACCATAAGCCTTTCTGAGAAAGTCATTGAAACAAATGTCAAAAATAAAGAGATTTCAAGAAATATTACTGATTGCATGTATAACAGTTCTTCTAAGGATCATCTTCTTGGAAGGAAACACTCTCAAATGGTCTTTTAAGTCTCTGTCACAAATTCTGAGATCCTCACAAACTATCTGCTGTCTTGTGAAGGGGTCCTTTGAAATTTTCCACTGAAACATGAATTTGTAAATAAACAGGTTCTTAAACCCAAAGGAGCCGCGCAATTGTTGAATTACAGAATCCATCAGCGGCGCAATTTGACAACTTAAATACAATAAACAATTTCTTAGGTTTAGCCATCTTCCCTCCTAATCACACTGCAGAAACACAAGTTTGCTTGGAAGGATTTATCTCTTTGTTTCATAGCCGCCTACCACATACCAGGCCCTGTCACTTATTCCATTTTATTCTGTCCCTAGGACAACTGTGTCAGGCCAAGATGTGAGAAGACTTGCTTAGAGCCTAACAACCTAATCAGGTTTAGAGAAGAGGTTTCCCAACAAAAAAGGGCATAAAGGAAGGTCAGTAGTCAATATTTATTGAGTGCTTTCTATATTTCAGGTACTTTTAATGTATTAATGAATTTAATCTTCACAACAATTTAATTAAGCATCTATAGAAGTTCCACTGTAAATGTGAAGAAAATGTGGTAGTTAAGAAACGTATCTAAGGTCAAAAAGCTAGACGGTGGAGCCAGGACTTGAACCCCTTGAATCACTACATATCCTGCCTGACCATAGGTGTGGGAAGAGGAAAACACAATCAATAGTGAACATTTAAATACACTGTGTTGACCTCTACACTCTCTCCTTATCTCCTCTCCTCTGACTTTTTAAAACTAAATTTTATTTATTTATTTACTTATTTACGGCTGCATTGGGTCTTTGTTGCTGTGTGCGGGCTTTCTCTAGTTGCAGTGAGCAGGGGTTACTCTTTGTTGCGGTGCACAGGCTTCTCACTGCAGCGGCTTCTCTTGTTGCGGAGCACAGGCTCTAGGCGCGCGGGCTTCCATACTTGTGGCACGTGGGCTCAGCAGCTGCGGCTCACGGGCTCTAGAGCACTGGCTCAGGAGTTGTGGCGCACGGGCTTAGCTGCTCTGTGGCATGTGGGATCTTCCTGGATCAGGGCTCGAACCCGTGTCCCCTGCATTGGCAGGAGGATTCTTAACTACTGCGCCAGCAGGGAAGTCCCTTCTCTGACTTTTTTTTGACTGACAGATAAAATGCCAAAAGCAACTTTTAGTTAATTTTTTAAATGAAGCATTTCTTTCTACCAGTTTAACAACTCTATAACATTTAGTGTAATCGTAATTATGTATAGATTGAGCAGCACCAAGCATAGTCTCAATAGCGCATGTAAAAAATCTGGAAGTCCTAGGGAAGAGTCCCCTGCAGCAATGCAGTGGGGTCAGGAAAGAGTGGGGCTGTCACATTCAATGGAAAGACAAGCTCTTTGTAAACAATTTTGTGGGGATCGCTGGGCTGGAAAGTGCTGTGTTCCAGTACAAGTGGTCAGAGCTGTGTGCCCTTCCTAATGCCTCCTTCTCTGAGCATGAGCGTTATGTCCATAAAGTGGGAACCACAGTGTCATAGGGCTGTTCAGAGAACAAAATGAGATCTTATATTCAAATGCACTTTGAAAACCATAATATGCCATAAAAATATAAAACGCTGCTATAAGTATTCAGTTGGCTTCACACAACGGCGTCAGCATTCTGACCAACACAGGTAATAACAACCAGACCTAACAGAGGAGCTAGAAATGTAGCGTATCCTTCCAACAACGTTGTTCTTTGAGACTAGAAATTCTGATCAGAAGTTGTAAATATGGTTACATTGCCTATTCTAGGTATTAAACTCTCAGTAAATCATGAATTAGGGAGAAAATGTATCAACACAAAGTCTATAATTTATACAAAAAATAAATAACTCCTAATCACTGAAAATGTGGTGATGCTTTAAACAAAAACAGTCAACTGTAAAAAATTTCAGGAGCTTTCAGATTCTTTAATATGCTAATATGCATTGTGAATCAGAGAGAGAGAGAGAGAATAAGAAGGAGGAGGCGGAGGAGGAGGAATAAGAGGAGAGAAAGGGAGGGAGGGAGTCAAGACAAGAGATGCAGATATGGTGCACAGGATTTCCCAAACATAACATCATGGTCCCTCAGAGAACCATGTCCCTTCGTTAACAATGAACGTTCTACTGGAGAGTTATAGCTAAGTAGGTAAGTATGAAAACTAGCCAAGAAGTCATGAAGATGTTGTCCGTATTGTATACATCATGGCAAATGCGTTGATTTGGATCCCAGGTCAACTAAAGCAAACAAAAATGAGAAGTGCAGAGGGATTGATCATCAAAAAGTAATTTATAATTAAGTAAACCAAGAGCTACATTCTTCACCTCTTTTCTCAGTCCATGAGTTGATAATTTGAATTTTAAAAATACATAAAATGGTTGTTGATGATACCAAAATATGTCCTCCATTTTCTCTTGTACGATTATTTATTTTATAGGTTAACAATTTTAACATATCAAACAGTTAAAAAGCACAATGAATAATATATCACAATCTCTGTTTTTCAAAAAAAAATTGTAATTGCCATGATTCTTTGTAGCAAAAGAATGCAAAAAAGGAATCAGAATTAAGAAAAGTCATTGTGTGTAAAACATGGTGGAAGTCCAGATCCATTCAAAAAGAAGTTTTTTTCTGTTAAAACTCATAATGAGGAATACAAGCAAAATATGGACTTTGTTTACATTTCCAACTACTTTTATTCACCAAATATTTATTCATTCCCTACTTTGTGTTAAACAGTAAAGATCTCTTCCTTGGTAGAACCATAAGAATATTTTTTTAGGGGCTTCCCTGGTGGCGCAGTGGTTGAGAGTCTGCCTCCCAATGCAGGGGACACGAGTTCGAGCCCTGGTCTGGGAAGATCCCACGTGCCGCGGAGCAACTGGGCCCGTGAGCCACAATTACTGAGCCTGCGCGTCTGGAGCCTGTGCTCCGCAACAAGAGAGGCCGCGATAGTGAGAGGACCGCGCACCGCGATGAAGAGTGGCCCCCGCTCGCCGCAACTGGAGAAAGCCCTCGCACAGAAACAAAGACCCAACACAGCCAAATATAAATAAATAAATAAACTTCTTTTAAAAATAAATTTAAAAAAAGAATATTTTTTAAATACATTAACTTAGGTCATATCATTTACATGCCCAATAATTTCAAACACTTAGATTCCAGAAGATTCATCATGGAGGAATAAGTTTAAAGAACAATTACCTTTAAGACTAACAATAAAAATATGTACTACCAATTATACATTGATTGGTCTTCCCTGTCACTGTTCTTATGCACAGAAGCCCTTTAAAATAAATTATTTTGAAAGGAATTTGTGAAAGGCTGTTTCTAAGTGTTTTGTCCCTGGATATGATATGCAGACTGATTATCACAGATTTCTATGTATACATCAATCATGGATACAATATATGTCCAGATGTAAACTTCCTGTGGGGTCAGGACCTGGAGGACGGTGTGATGAGAACACCACCACCTACTTCTGTGCTGTTTTCCAAAGAAACCGAATCAGCATTCTTAATAAAATTAAAAGCCCACTGCATACTGTTACCTGAACGTAAACAAATTTGACTAAGAAGCACAATTTTTATTTCCTCCCCAATAGACTCTGAAAATAGTCTTAGTTCAAGTTTATTTTTCCGACTTCAATAGCAATCTCAGCAAGCAATGTGCTATCTTTTCAAAAAAAAACTCACCAAAACAAATGGAAATATTCTCTCAAATTTGCTACCTCTTTAGTCCTCAAAACTGAGCTGTTGGAAGGTAGAACTATTAGTCCCTCATTCCAAAGCTCCCTTTGGAAGAGAGTTACATGGATTTTGGCATAAATAATATGTTTTCTAATAAAAGAAAATGAAATCCATTATTGTCATGAATAACAACTAGCACCTGAGTGACCAATATAAGTCAAAGCATCATTTTAAGTATTTTAAGTGAATTAGTTAATTTAATCATGAAAATTACCCTGTGAGGTAATGCAATTTTAATCTATATAGTTTTCATTTCACAGTTGAGAAAACTGAAGTTTAGGAAGGTAAAGAAAACTCTCTGTTCTCTCCACATCATAATGTTTATGACTATTTCTAAAATGTAGAAATTCTAACTAACCTGCTATTGGAATAATACGAAAAGGTTTTGACATTTTAAACATAATGAAAAATATACATTTTAAAATTAACAAATGGAAAGGTCCACCTACAAGAAACAGGGAGCAATGTGAGAAAACTGAGATTAGTTAATTGCTTACAGATTATTGTGCTAGGAGTTTTCATTGTTGGACCAAAATCTATACAGATCCATAGGCCTAAATATAGCATGACCTGTAATGCACAGGTTTTGAAGCCAGATAACATAGTGAATAATATTTTCAAATACAGTAGCTCTTTTAAAATGTGGTACATCTGAATCAATTGTGGAATTTACAGAATTACAGACTCCCAGGTGACATTCCAGATTTGCTCAATCGAAATCTCCAAGTATGGGGCTTGAACATGTACATGTCACAAATACCCACAGTGAGTTTTACGCTCAAAGTGAAGGAAATATATCATTGTAATTTACCACATCTAAAATGCTTCCTTACGTACCAATGCACTAAAAATGCAAGATGCTAAGAAAAGAACGCTAAGTTTTGACTCAGCAAAGACATTTTGCAAGGCATTATAACAATATGCTTAGCTTTGCGATGAGTTCACCTAACACAGTCAAGACAATTTTCAGAATACGGTTAGTAGGTCAAACCCTCTCCTCATATCCTAACCCTTCTCAGGTCTTCATCTTGAGGCCAGGTGAATTAGAGGCCACGCAACCTTCCTCAGAAGAGGACATCGGTAACTCCTGCCCTACCACCCAGTAGGGTTTATGAATCATTTCTGCTGCTCTATAAACCTGAAGAATCTGATTCTGCAGACCCTCCTTCTAGGCATGCGCACAACCTCCCACGTGCCTAATCACCGGCCTTCCTCTACTGGTCAAGACTTTCTGGAACCGAGTTCCATTCCCTGGAGTCTTTCATGCCATCCTTGCGCACGTCTTCCCTGATTCCTATGAGAGATAAACATCCCACTTTCCCCTGATGGTCCTGCATCTCCCTTGGAGAAGTTACAAGTTGCTTAAATTCTCATAAGTAGCAAGTGATGGAGCAGGTATTCAAATTCAGGTCTGCGGTTCTAAAGGTCATACTCTTTCTACTTCATAGCACACTGATTAAATGTTTCTCTCAAGAATGAGATGTTTTAAGCAAGCCTGTGGCAGCTGCTGAATCCCAGGACATTCATAATTAAATTTTCTCTGTGTTGTACTTTGACGGCAGATATGCTCTTTTGTTTGTTTACCTAAGAACTGAAACACTTTAAATGCCAGAGCTGGGAGAGGCACAACTGTCCTTCTGTTACAAGAGGATAAGAGCTGGACTTGTATTCTTGCCCAGAAAGGGGTCATCCCATTTCAGCACAGGTGTGACCATTGCAGATACCTTCAATTAGAGATGGCATTTAGTTCAACAAAAAAAGAATAATTTTATTTCTGTCAGGTACTTGCCTACAGCAAAACAAAAGCATGAGAGACTGCATTACATAAAAAATATTTAGGAAAAACATACACACTTAAACTTCTCATTAATTTATAGGAAGCGTCATCTGATGATCGTGATGTTGGTGATGATGAAGAGTGTAAGCATAGCAGTGTAGCAGTGTTTTGAGAAAGGGATGGAATCAGGAGGAAGTATGGAGCGAATGACCTTATTGGAGGGAGGGATGTAGGAACAGGTGCAGATATGGCTAGACTTGTAGACTCCGTAGTGAAAAGTTGAGGGAATTTATTTTTAAAAAATTTGTTTTCTCTGGGAAGCAGGAGAGTTTGACAGAGCATAGCAGAAAGGCCAGGTATTTGAAGAGTAGAAAAGTAAGATGACTAGAGACACAGAGCAGGATTTGGGATACTACTGAGGGCACAATTGAGGTGGGTCATAGTGAATTTTATTTCCCCAGTGTTTGTGGCTTTCTCTAGTAGAATTAGCAACCCGAGCGCAGGAACGCTTAAAAAGGACATTTGGGGGAGCTCCACAGTTGGAGTCTTTCCTGACAAGAACAACGGGTTCTCAGAGTCAAGTGAGTTTAGGACATTGGCATAAGGATCAGTGAAATGGTGCAGGGAGGAGAATGGGAAATTGAGGTACCAATGAACACAGGGGTTCAAATGAGACTGAAGAATGGTCCCAGTGGGAGAAGATAAACAAAAGCTGGAGGGAGATATTAGGGTCAGAACACATGATATTTAAATTAGTGGTTTTGGAAGTGAACAGTTCTCAATGGTCACAACGCTAAGGGTATGACCATTGGGTGTGTGGCTTAAGTTGAGTGGAGAAAGACATTGGAGATGAGGGAATCAAACAACTGAAGGCCCAGGGGAGGATGGATTGTACATCATTAAAGATGAAGCAGGACTTAAGAGTTGAGAAGACTGCTAGTCTGGTGCCAAAGTCTTGGATAATTGAAGGGCAGAAGATAGATAGTCTGAAGGTCTGCGAATAGGAAGGGAAAACAATGATACACTTAAATAGCAACATCCTTGAAGGAGCAGAGGATTTTAAAAGAGGGTAAGTAGTAATGGTCTGATGGCAGGGGAGTTCAAGGTTGGTATCATCTCACCTTGTGATTCTGAGGAAATGTGATGGGGAGAGAAAGAGCCCCTTGAGAGACTTGCAGGGCAACTCAGCTTTTCTAAATCCCATCCTTTCGCGTTTCCGTCCTATCATGAGTAGCTCTATTCTGTTTCTCACTCAGCAGCAGTCTTGAGTCACAAAACAGAGATGCCAGATATCCTGCCATGGTTGAAGCTAAGGGAAGGACAATCGACGGAGGAGATGCAAAACTGGTTTGCTTTGGACCATTCAGGGAAAACTGTTGATCGATTAAATTCAACAGATATTTACCAAGAAATTACCTTGACTAAGAACCCACAGATGAGACAATTGATACCAACTGCTAGAAATGCCAACTGTTTCCCTGAGCCCACCATCCTGAGTCTAATGCATTCATCTGATACAGAAAGCAGTGTGTTTTCTTTAGTTTCCACAAACCAGGAGCTATGACTTCTCTCCTTGGTTCTTTTATTGTCAGACCTTGAGCAACCTCTCACATTTCCTGAACCCCAGACTCCTCACCTACAGAATGACTGATGATGGACTAGAGAATAACTACTGACCTTTCTGGTTCCCAGGATCAAGGACACCATTCATGATTCACTAGGAATCCCAAGACAGACCAGTCATGGCTGCTTGACTGCCATCTTGGCAACTACCCTGGCTGAATTCAACGCTACTTCATGGGTCCCCTCCCACAAACACTGAGAGTCCCATTGGGTAGGGGCTTCCTCACTTAGTGGTCTTGCTACACAGTCAAATAGAGCCTGATTTGTATTATGGGCAAGGGAAACCTCTCTATTATTTAGGGGACACCGTGGGTTGCCTCTCCTGGAACTCTAAAAAGTGACAAACGGGAATTACATCTTTCTAGTGCCAGAAACCATCTTTTTAAAATAAAAAGCAGAGGAAGGGGAGGAGATTAAGAACAATGGCGGTTTTCCTAATAAGCCTGTATTAAAAGCCCAAAAAGATAAGTGGTGCCTTCAGATCATAGCAGGAGTCCCACTGAACTGAGATGAGGCACTAACCTCTCCCAAACAGACGGTAATATCAACCTCTCCTTTTTGTTACTCTTTTTTTTCCCCCCTAACTCCATATGCTCAGAGGAACCAAATCTTCCTCCTGGATTGGCATGAAGACTGCCGGAGAATTAAAAATAAATGGGAAGAAACTTGGAGAGGATAAATAGATGACACAGCCTCAGAGAGCCAATAATATTGCCTTTGCTCAGTTTAATATCCAAATGAAAGGCAAGAAGTCCTTTATTTAACGTATTTTAAATGGCACAAAACGCTAAGAAGTAGCTCATAGTAAGATAATATTCATATAAAATATATGTTAAGTTCCATTTTAAATTAGAAAAAAGAGGAAATCTTTGGATAAAGGTTTTTATGTTAATTTTGGATTCTATATTAAGGCTTTACATACCACTTTTCACAATGTACACTCAAAATTACCTGTTTCCATCATCACAGCATTTTAAGCAAATTTTTCGTCTATTAGCAAATTAGAACAACCATTTTGTGAGAAACCCTGTGCTGGGCTCCCTAGTGAATATGAAAGAGCACAAGGCAGGGCATCTGATCTTACAGCCTAGTAGGGAAACTATGCACGTGTACTAAAATGTTTTCAAACACACACAGGCACATACACCTACACAAAATAAGTAACAGATTGATATTGCCAGGTAATGCTTAACTGATGGCCAGATAACTAGTAAAGAAAGCAAGAGTGATATTTCAGAGATGGGATAGATCAAATTGGTGGGGAAAGTTTTTAGAGAAAGATTTTAAATAATTATACCAATTAACCATTTACCTTTTTTATTGAGTAGTCGCTATGTGAGGAGTGATAGATAGATAGATAGACAGAGAGATAGATAGATAAATATACATTCTAATCTAATCTTAATATCAGACTTCCAAAACTCACTTGATTTGTAAGTAGATTATATCTCCAGGTTGTATACCTGGTAAGAAGCAAACAAACATTTGAACTTGAAGTAAACTTTAACCCTTCTTTCACGGCACTGTGCCAACAACCTAACTTTTAATAATGGGAAGGACAAAACCATCCATAAACCATCCATGTGTTTAATGTTCAGCACAGGGATTAACTTTGCCCAACTCCCCTCATTAATTCCCAGGTCAAGACAGGACTTAAAGTCAGCCTTTCAAATAAGAGCAATCAGTAAACCAACTTCCTAAGTAATAAGAATTCACTGAACTTGAAAAATAAAATGAATACACACACATACATATACATATACATACATATATATGGTATACACACACACAGATACTTATAAAACAGCATAAGTGTGACACACATTTATTATACTTATTATAGTTCAGCAGGGGAATAGGTTTTCCCTTTTAAGCTTTAAATCACATATATTCCTCTTTTTTCAGAAAAAAATAAAGATTAAAGGAGGAGAAAAAGGGATATTTAAGCAAATTTCCTCTAACATTTGTCTTTGTTAATATCCTCAATAGCTAACAGGAAAGATAATTCTAATGATACTTTAAATACTCACCATATTCCAAGGGTTGAAACTATTTTTTTTTTATTTAACATCTTTACTGGAGTATAATTGCTTTACAATGTTGTGTTAGTTTCTGCTGTGTAACAAAGTGAATCAGATATACATATACATATATCCCCATAGCCCCTCCTTCTTGCAACTCCCTCCCACCCTCCCTATCCCACACCTCTAGGTGGTCACAAAGCATCGAGCTGATCTCCCTGTGCTATGCAGCTGCTTCCCACTAGCTATTTTACATCTGGTAGTGTATATATGTCAATGCTGCTCTCTCACTTACCCTTCCCCCTCCCCATGTCCTCAAGTCCATTCTCTAAATCTGCGTCTTTATTCCTGTCCTGCCCCTAGGTTCACCAGAAACTTTTTTTTCTTTTTTTAGATTCCATATATATGTGTTAGCATACGGCATTTGTTTTTCTCTTTCTGACTTACTTCACTCTGTTTGACAGTCTCTAGGTCCATCCACCTCACTACAAATAAATCAATTTCATTTCTTTTTATGGCTGAGTAATATTCAATTGCATATATGTGCCACATCTTCTTGATCCATTCATCTGTCGATGGATACTTAGGTCGCTTCCATGTCCTGGCTATTGTAAATAGTGCTGCAGTGAACATTGTGGTACATGACTCTTTTTGAATTATGGTTTTCTCGGGATATATGCCCAGTAGTGGGATTGCTGGGTCATATGGTAGTTCTATTTTTAGTTTATTAAGGAACCACCATACTGTTTTCCATAGTGGTTGTATCAATTTACATTCCCACCAGCAGTGCAAGAGGGTTCCCTTTTCTGCACACCCTCTCCAGCATTTATTGTTTGTAGATTTTTTTATGATGGCCGTTCTGACTGGTGTGAGGTGATACCTCATTATAGTTTTGATTTGCATTTTTCTAATGATTAGTGATGTTGAGCATCCTTTCATGTGTTTGTTGGCAATGTGTGTATCTTCTTTGGAGAAATGTCTATTTAGGTTTTCTGCCCATTTTTGGATTGGGTTGTTTGTTTTTTTGATATTGAGCTGCATGATCTGCCTGTATATTTTGGAGATTAATCCTCTGTCAGTTGCTTCGTTTGCAAATATTTTCTCCCATTCTGAGGGTTGTCTTTTCATCTTGTTTATGGTTTCCTTTGCTGTGCAAAAGCTTTTAAGTTTCATTAGGTCCCATTTGTTTATTTTTGTTTTTATTTCCATTACTCTAGGAGGTGGGTCAAAAGGATCTTGCTGTGATTTATGTCAAAGAGCGTTCTTCCTATGTTTTCCTCTAAGAGTTTTATAGTGTCTGGCCTTACATTTAGGTCTTTAATACATTTTGAGTTTATTTTTGTGTACGGTGTTAGGAAGCATTCTAATTTCATTCTTTTACGTCTGGCTTTCCAGTCTTCCCAGCACCACTTATTGAAGAGGCTGTCTTTTCTCCATTGTACATTCTTGCCTCCTGTGTCATAGATTAGTTGACCATAGGTGCATGGTTTATCTCTGGGCTTTCTATCCTGTTCCATTGATCTATATTTCTGTTTTTGTGCCAGTACCATACTGTCTTGATTACTGTAGCTTTGTAGTATAGTCTGAAGTCAGGGAGCCTGATTCCTCCAGCTCCATTTTTCTTTCTCAAGATTGCTTTGGCTATTCAGGGTCTTTTGTGTTTCCATACAAATTGTGAAATTTTTTGTTCTAGTTCTGTGAAAAATGCCATTGGTAGTTTGATAGGGATTGCACTGAATCTGTAGATTGCTTTGGGGAGTATAGTCATTTTCACAATGTTGATTCTTCCAATCCAAGAACTTGGTATATCTCTCCATCAGTTTGTATCATCTTTAATTTCTTTCATCACTGTCTTATTGTTTTCTGCATACAGGTCTTTTGTCTCCTTAGGTAGGTTTATTCCTAGATATTTTATTCTTTTTGTTGCAGTGGTAAATGGGAGTGTTTCCTTAATTTCTCTTTCAGATTTTTCATCATTAGTGTATAGGAATGCAAGAGATTTCTGTGCATTAATTTTGTATCCTGCCACTTTACCAACTTCATTGATTAGCTCTAGTAGTTTTCTGGTAGCATCTTTAGGATTCTCTACGTATACTACCATGTCATCTGCAAACAGTGACCGTTTTACTTCTTCTTTTCTGATTTGGACTCCTTTTATTTCTTTTTCTTCTCTGATTGCTGTGGCTAAAACTTCCAAAACTACGTTGAATAACAGTGGTGAGAGTGGGCAACCTTGTCTTGTTCCTGATCTCGGAGGGAATGGTTTCAGTTTTTCACCATTGAGAATGATATTGGCTGTGGGTTGTCATATATGGTCTTTATTATGTCGAGGTAAGTTCCCTCTAGCTTACTTTCTGGAGAGTTTTTTTTATCATAAATGGGTGTTGAATTTTGTTGAAAGCTTTTTCTGCCTCTATTGAGATTATCATATGGTTTTTCTCCTTCAATTTGTTATTATGGTGTATTACATTGACTGATTTGTGTATAGTGAAGAATCCTTTCATTCCTGGGATAAACGCCACTTGATCATGGTGTATGATACTTTTAATGTGCTGCTGGATTCTGTTTGCTAGTATTTTGTTGAGGATTTTTGCACCTATGTTCATCAGTGATGTTGGCCTGAGTTTTCTTTTTTTGTGACATCTTTGTCTGCTTTTGGTATCAGAGTGATGGTGGCCTTGTAGAATGAGTTTGGGAGTATTCCTCCCTCTGCTATATTTTGGAAGAGTTTGAGAAGGATAGGTGTTAGCTCTTCTCTAAATGTTTGATAGAATTCACATGTGAAGCCATCTGGTCCTGGGCTTTTGTTTGTTGGAAGATTTTTAATCACAGTCTCAATTTCAGTGCTTGTGATTGGTCTGTTTATATTTTCTATTTCTTCCTGGTTCAGTCTCAGAAGGTTGTGCTTTTCTAAGAATTTGTCCATTTCTTCCAGGTTGTCCATTTTATTGGCATATAGTTGCTTGCAGTAATCTCTCATGATCCTTTGTATTTCTGCAGTGTCAGTGGTTACTTCTCCTTTTTCATTTCTAATTCTATTGATTTGAGTCTTCTCCCTTTTTTTCTTGATGGTCTGGCTAATGGTTTATCACTTTTGTTTATCTTCTCAAAGAACCAGCTTTTAGTTTTATTGATCTTTGCTATTGTTGCCTTCATTTCTTTTTCATTTATTTCTGATCTGATCTTTATGATTTCTTTCCTTCTGCTAGCTTTGGGGTTTTTTTGTTCTTCTTTCTCTAATTGCTTTAGGTGTAAGGTTAGGTTGTTTATTTGAGATGTTTCTTGTTTCTTGAGGTAGGATTGTATTGCTATATTCTTCCCTCTTAGAACTGCTTTTCCTGCATCCCATAGGTTTTGGGTCATCATGTTTTCATTGTCATTTGTTTCTAGGTATTTTTTGATTTCCTCTTTGATTTCTTCAGTGATCTCTTAGTTATTTAGTAGTATATTGCTTAGCTTCCATATGTTTGTATTTTTTACAGTTTTTTTCCTGTAATTGATATCTAGTCTCATAGCACTGTGGTTGGAAAAGATACTTTATACGATTTCTATTTTCTTAAATTTACCAAGGCTTGATTTGTAACCCAAGATATGATCTATCCTGGAGAATGTTCCATGAGCACTTAAGAAGAAAGTGTATTCTGTTGTTTTTGGATGAAATGTCCTATAAATATCAATTAAGTCCATCTTGTTTAATGTATCATTTAAAGCTTGTGTTTCCTTATTTATTTTTATTTCGGATGATCTGTCCATTGGTGAAAGTGGGGTGTTAAAGTCCCCTACTATGATTGTGTTACTGTCAATTTCCCCTTTTCTGGCTGTTAGCATTTGCCTTATGTATTGAGGTGCTCCTATGTTGGGTGCATAAATATTTACAATTGTTATATCTTCTTCTTGGATTGATCTCTTGATCATTATATAGTTCCCTTCTTTGTCTCTTGTAATAGTCTTTATTTTAAAGTCCATTTTGTCTGATATGAGAATTGCTACTCCAGGTTTCTTTTGATTTCCATTTGCATGGAATATATTTTTCCATCCCCTCACTTTCAGTCTGTATGTGTCCCTAGATCCTAAGTGGGTCTCTTGTAGACAGCATATATACAGGCTTTGTCTTGTATCCATTCAGCCAGTCTATGTCTTTTGGTTGGAGCATTTAATCCATTTACATTTAAGGTAATTATCAATATGTATGTTCCTATTACCATTTTTTAAATTGTTTTGTAGGTCTTTTCCTTCTGTTGTGTTTCCTGCCTAGAGAAGTTCCTTTAGCATCTGCTGTAAAGCTGGTTTGGTGGTGCTGAATTCTCTTAACTTTTGCTTGTCTGTAAAGGTTTTAATTTCTCTGTCGAATGTGAATGAGATCCTTGCTGGGTAGAGTAATCTTAGTTGTAGGTTCTTCCCTTTCATCAGTTTAAATATGTCCTGTCAGTCCCTTCTGGCTTGCAGAGTTCCTGCTGAAAGATCATCTGTTAACCTTATGGGGATTCCCTTGTATGTTATTTGTTGCCTTTCCCTTGCGTATGGGACTCTCTGCGCTTCCTGGACTTGATTGACTATTTCCTTTCCCATGTTAGGGAAGTTTTCAACTATAATCTCTTCAAATATTTTCTCAGACCCTTTCTTTTTCTCTTCTTCTCCTGGGACCCCTATAATTCAAATGTTGGTGGATTTAATGTTGTCCCAGAGGTCTCTGAGACTGTCCTCAATTCTTTCCATTCTTCTTTCTTTATTCTGCACTGTGGTAGTTATTTCCACTATTTTATCTTCCAGGTCACTTATCCTCAGTTATTCTGCTATTGATTCCTTCTAGAGAATTTTAAATTTCATTTATTGTGTTGTTCATCATTGTTTGTTTGCTCTTTAGTTCTTCTAGGTCCTTGTTAAACGTTTCTTTTATTTTCTCCATTCTATTCCCAAGATTTTGGATCATCTTTACTATCATTGCTCTGAATTCTTTTCCAGGTAGACTGCCTATTTCCTCTTCATTTGTTCGGTCTGGTGGGTTTTTACCTTGCTCCTTCAACTGCTGCATATTTCTCTGTCCTCTCATTTTTTTTAACTTACTGTGTTTGGGGGTCTCCTTTTCGCAGGCTGCAGGTTCATAGTTCCCGTTGTTTTTGGTGTCTGCCCCCAGTGGGTAAGGTTGGTTCAGTGTCTTGTGTAGGCTTCCTGGTGGAGGGGACTGGTGCCTTTGTTCTGGTGGGTGGGGCTGGATCTTATCTTTCTGGTGGGCAGGGCCACGGCCGGCGGTGTGTTTGGGGGTGTCTGTGACCTATTATGACTTTAGGCAGCCTCTCTCCTAATGGGTGGGTTTGTGTTCCTGTCTTGTTTGGCATGGGGCATCCAGCACTGGAGCTTGCTGGTCGTTGAGTGGAGCTAGGTCTTAGCGTTGAGAGAGAGAGCTCTGGGAGAGCTCTCGCTGAATGATATGACGTGGGGCCGGGAGGTCTCTGGTGGACCAATGTCCTGAACTCGGCTCTCCCACCTCAGAGGCTCAGGCCTGACACCCGGCCGGAGCACCAAGACCTTTCCCCTCCCCCCACCACTGAGGACCACCCTCTCCACTCAGCCCTCTGGACTCATCCTCCAGCTGCAGCAGGAGAGGGCGAGGGGCCTCCATTTTGTTCCCTGGGGCTGGCAGGTCCATTTGGGTCCAGGGCGCGCAGGAGATGCCACGAAGGTGGGTACCCCGGGTGGGGATGCTCACTTGCAGCAGCTCCCTCAGCAGCAGTGGTGGCGGTGGCGGCGGTGGCAGCGGTGGCAGCGGTGGCAGCGGCGGCAGCGGCAGCAGTAGTAGCAGCAGCGGCAGTAGAGATAATGCCGGGTTGAAACTATTTTGAATCCCTCAAATTTTCCCATTCTAGGCACACAAAAAGAAAAGCCCAGAATGGCAGGTGTACTTTCCTAAATCTGTGAAAAATGCCAAATCTATACTAGAAGTTTAGAAACATTTTAGCGTACGGCTGTCTCATTTATTAAACTACCCACCTTTTGCTCGCTTAGTATAATCCAATTTGCCAGTTATAGCCTTTACGATCAAAGACGGGTTTAGATATAGATGGAATGTGTGTGTGTGTGTGTGTGCCCGCGCACACGCATATGTGTATTTGACTTAGTTTATTGGCTCATCACCCTCAAAACTTACATGCATTTATTATATGCCAGGCTATTGATATTTCTTTTTTTTTTTTTCTGTGCTTCCCCTGCCCCCCACCAATGATGAGCTCATCCTGTTTTGAGAGCCTCCTTTCTGAACGTGCTCTCTGTTCTTGTCCTCTTGGACTAGGTAGTGATGCGATTACGCAACCTCAGGCCAGGTAAGGTGACTTCCAATTATACCAACCCCCTTGGAGATTCTGCAGGGGAAACGCCACAGTCACAAACCCACTCAGAGGGGCGCCTCCCTTAAACCTTGCTCGGCTTTGTCCCACATGACCCTACTATTTTTTTTTTTTAATTTATTTATTTATTTATTTTTGGCTGTGTTGGGTCTTCGTTTCTGTGCGAGGGCTTTCTCTAGATGTGGCGAGCGGGGGCCACTCCTCATCGCGGTGCGTGGGCCTCTCACTATCGCGGCCTCTCTTGTTGCGGAGCACAGGCTCCAGACGCACAGGCTCAGTAATCATGGCTCACGGGCCCAGCCGCTCCGCGGCATGTGGGATCCTCCCAGACCAGGGCTCGAACCCGTGTCCCCTGCACTGGCAGGCGGATTCTCAACCACTGCGCCACCAGGGAAGCCCCCAGGCTATTGATATTTCTAAAGCAACATCTCAAAATGGTTTTGATTTTTGTGTCATTAAAGAAGGTAACAATCTTAGGCACCCTTTTTCTTTCAACAGAGAAACTAATAGAAGCAGTTATGTTCTCTGATTATTCATCACCCTTTATTTGGAAAATAACACTCCAGGTTTTGATTTGGTATCACTTGATCCCAGGCACACCCAAACTTCTCTCCTACCTGTTCTCTAAGGTACAACACAACTCTGCCAACTGTCACATTAGATCACCCTCAAAACAGAAAGGAAGATAAATTAAGGGAGGAAGAAAAGTAAAATGTGCCTTTCAAAAGACATTAGCTGTGCTAATGCCTTTTCTCTCTTCCTCCCTCCCTTCCTTCCTCAAGCATTTATCGAATGTTTACGATGTAAAAGCAAACGCTCCATGCACTGAGGACACTGAGAAAATTAGCCATTGCCCTGGCCCTTGAGTCTTCACTCCAGGGGATTTCTTTTTTTCCTTTTTAAAGCTTTAAATAACAAATGTCTTTCTGCTTTCAGAATAAATGAAGATTGAAGGAGGAGAAATTCGAAGGTGTAAACAAATTTCATCCAATAAACCATGTTACCTAAACCCCTCCCTGAATGTTAATCCTGAGCACAGTGTCCAGGCGTTCCAGGCTTTGCAAGTCTCCTGCTTGGCTGGCTCTGGATTTTATGAAACAGGAAGAAGCCACCTCTGCCCACAGGGGAAGGAGCGCTCAGCTGGAGACAAGGCTCACAGGACACACGCCCCATGCGTGCTAGAAACCCACAGCTCATCAGTGCAGAAATCAAACACGCCTCATTTATATACAAACAGTGGTGACATGATTGTCACAGCACACGTGGTGACTTCACTGGCTTGGGAAATTATCCAAAAATCAACTAACAAGCACTTCAAAGAGGAGGGCAGAATAGGACTCTTGTGTTGCCTGCCATGTGTGTCTTTCTTCAAAGTCAAGGGGCCCGATCTCTTTGGAACAGATGTTCTTAGGTCTAAAAAAAGGCTGATTTGGTGAATTCACTGTCATTATGCATAATATCAGATATCTTTCCTTTTATAATAGTATAACTTAGAATGCAAAGACTTTCTCCATCTCATCCTCATTAACTAAAAATCCCATATCTACAAACTACCCCTCTTACAGGTTCCCTCTGACCATATTCAGTCCTTTGAGGAATACATTGGTGAAGTGACACAAGCATTCATTCTGAGGTCTGGTAGAGCTTAGCTGATTCCAGAAACGTCTGGATCCAGCAGATAAAGAGCTCTGTTACTATGTTGTAAAAAGCTCTGGGGAGTAGGAAGAAGGCAGTTAATTTAAAACATTCATTCCTCATCCAATCTTAGGATCATTATGAACTTCTGGGAACAAAAAAAAAATCTCTATTTTACTATTTATTCTGAAAAAGGGAGGAAGCAACACAGAAAGCAGAAGATTTTATTTACTGATCAAATAGGTACATGATACTTTATCTTACACTAGATTTAATCAAATGAACAAAATGTCTTGAAGTAAATGCATTTGAGAAATGAAATAACTTGAACCACTGTAACACTGTGTATGTAGACTGACATGAATTATGTCATTAAAAACTCTCAAAGCTTAAGCAAATTAAACTAGATCACTAATGCCTATTGTAGCTCTTCATTTTATGATTTTAAAGAACCTAACCCAGAGCAGAAAGCTATAGGGATATTTGACTTGGAGATTTTTACAAGAGAAAAAATTGGAAATCTTTGGAACGGTATGATTTATGAAACAAAATTGTTTTTTCTCTCTACTCCCATCATTTATCCGTACAGGATAACGACCAAAATAGAAATAGAACTAATATGTTCTTTGGGAATCAAGACTATTTAATAATAATGATGGGGAAAGGCTCTGGATTATTCAGTTCATTAGATCATTTACCATATATTAAGCCTCATTTATGTCTTAGGCTTAATGATAAATACTAGGAATATAGGAGTAAACAGAAGAGGAATGACTTTTCTTGTCTTCAGAGAGCTTATGATCTGGTATGGGAGGGAGACAGTGAGTTAACAAGCATACACATTATGAACTCTCCTTGTTAGAAGGTGAGAAAGAGGTATTATGTGTCCAGTACACTTTATAATTTTCGGCAATACTAGGTCAACTATATGAGAGATTTCCATTCAAACCACCATTATTGATTGAGCCTCCAAATCCCTAAGAAAAATAATATACTTTAATAAAAGGAATATATCTTTGTCTACGGATAATTTGTTTTCAGGCAAACTTATTGGAAGCCAAGAAAACAACAGACATCTTGACTTTGTAAAGTCTACTGGATGGTAAAAATCAATGGGCTAATCGAATCACTCTGGCCCAGGTTGCAGAGATCAGTGTTCTGGGGAGGACATGCCACCACATGGCTTCAAAGATGAAGCAAGGAGACCAAGGAGTTAGTTTGTGTCGACACGGCCCTGAACATAATCACTGTGAAATAGCTGCAACCAATCAACAAATCTTCAACAGCAAGAGGTGTCAAGGCACAGGGAGAGCAGTTAGCTAGGGAAGGTCAGTGGGCAACGAGAGAGGGCTGAAAGGGATGTATTCAGGGGAAAGATTAACCTAAACTTTGTGGTTCCAGACCAGAAAGGGTCCTCAAGATAGTTTCTTATCCTTCCGATCTATCTGATTCTTTTCTTGGCAAAATACTGAACAGGAAGAGTCCATTTCAAGGAGACCTCGGGAATCCAACTTCACTGACGTCTTTGGTTGATTCCTATCTCACCAATGTCACAGGTTCAGTCTGAGTCCTGGACAGGAACTTTGGGGCAGCCTGGAGGAAAGGTGTGGAAGCAGATATAAAATGCTCTCCAGCTCTCTCTCCTATCCGTTTCTTTTCCCTCACAGTAACTCTCTTGCCTTTGTAGCCATAACAATCCAGGCTCCTGAGGTTATTCTCAATTGAAAATATAAGTGAATACTCAGTGTAAATTTCAGTGGGTTCACCTTGCAATTCTGATATCACAGGGGAAAATTAAGATCCACGTTACATAGACACGCACTAGGCAATACTATCTCCATGTGAAGCATGACTTAAGCACAGGGTGTTTGGCAACAGCTTTATAACATAAGTCAAAATAAAATTGGTTTCCATGCCACCCATATAGTTACATAAAAATCACAAGTAGCAAAAATGTTCATGCTTTTCATTTATGGCTTTTACATTTATGTACCAAGCATTTGTGCATTGTTGTATTATATAACTACCCACAAAGAATATATAAGCTGGTTAATTTTCTTTCCTTCTATATAGTCATTTACATCTTTTATAACTGGGAGCTTGATTGACTGTGAAAAAGATCCAAGCATAAAGTTTTCTGTAGTGAAAAATGAAATCTAAATTGTGCTATATTAGAATGAGAGAGATATGGCTTGCACTTGGCAATGCATTGCACCTCATTTATTCCTCACAATGAGATAAGTATCCTTATGCACTGATCATACTTGAGGCTCAGAAATGCTAAGTAATTGGCCCACATTTGTGTAGCCAGTTCTGGGATTAGAACCCAGATCTGAGTTTCTAGGAAGCCCACAATCTCTTCAGTAAAAGTTCTTCTAATTCCTAATTTATTAATAGTTTGCTTAATTTTTGCACATTAAACTCTTGTTATGAAATTAGAAATGTAAATATCCCTCCAGATGGGAGACTGAAAAATCTATATTTTCTTATTTGATTGAGTTCTGGCTACAACCCCAATAAGGTACAATGAAAGCATAGGACAGCAAAAAAAAAAAAAAAAAACCACGAAAAAACAGGTTTAACAATATCATCATTCTTTATCTTGGACCTCTGAATAGCTTTGAGTCTATAAGAGAGTCTCAAATGACCTTTAGAAATTTATTTCCTTGACACTAAAAGAGCATATACATACAGCCCATGAAAATAGCTATAGCTGAATCTATTTATGTGAATATTAATAGAACATTTTGTAAAAGAATGAAACATTAAAGAATCATTATGATGAGATTTCTATTCACTTATTCATCAAGGTTTTTTTGAGTGTAACAATGAAATTAACATAGTGACCTGCACATTTCTAAAATTACAAATCTGTTAAGTAGCTTCCTGGAAACAGAATCATGAAAATGATGGGGGTGGGGGAGTGGGACTTGAACTCATAACATCAATATAAAGGTTATAAATCTGCTACCCTTGATATTCTAAATAAAGAAGATGAATGCCTGACTCCAAAACTCCTGCCGGTCCACAGCTCTGTATTCCCTTTACACAGCCGCTGCCAGCACAAGAACCCTGCCCGCTGGAAGCTTCTATTTCTGACGGATAAAAGTTACTGAAATGCAACTGTGTTCAGCTTTTCCTCTCCCCCCTGAGCACTAGATATGATTTGTTTGACTTTATTCAGCCTCTTCTTTCTCCTCCCTTCCAAGGAGGGTCCTGCTTTTTCTGCCTGTTGCCGTGCTCTGTGATTAAGAATCAGAAAGAAAGAGGAAGAAAAAGAGGATGATAAGACAGGCAAAAGGAAGAGGACTGATGGAATTTAAAAAAAAAAAAAACTAGGGAGAAAGGAGAGAGAGCAGCCACAGGGCATGAAGGCAATGGAGGGGAGAGAAAATTAGTAAGAACTTAAGATATTTTGAGAAACTATGTATTTATTCCCTTCAGGGTACTGAGGGATTCCAGCATAGATCTTGAGTTATTCTGAAATACGATTTGTTCCGCTGTGTTCCTTTACGCTCGTACCCTCTAGGGCTGCGCCATGGGGCTGCTGGTGTATGAGTGTTGCACAAGCTGGGGCAGGGGCAGCCAGGCATGGGGACAAACACTGTACTGACGTCCTGCTTTTCCCCAGGAACAGCGCTGTCCTCAGAGTGGCACTGTCACAGCCTTATCACGACAGCATCGTACCTGAGCAGAGACCCATGAGGAAGAGTCTCAAGGGAAGACATCAGGAACCCAGAGGTGTCCTACTCATCCCCTTCTGGACGTTCATCTCTTACAGGCCAAGATTTTATTCCCTGGGGGTGTCCTTTAGGAACCTGAGAAGGAACAGTGACTAACTGCTCGGAGGCCAACTTTGGTCCAAGGTTCTTCAAAAGAAGAAACCTAACGAGCTTTACTGAACATTCAAGACCTCACTTGACCCAAACTATGTATTTGCTTTCTGGAATTTCCTCATGTGCTAGAAAAATGCCTGGCAATTTAAAAAAAACTTCTTCAATACTCTACATACAGACTTTAGAAGTTGGAACTTCTTTCCATGAAAACTCATGCTAGGTTTCATAGTATCTTCATGATCTTTGTTACTTTTTCATTGCATTTCAAGCATACTCTGACTTACAGAACATTTTGAATCACATCTGATTGTAATGAGCTGTGTGAAACCACAAAAGTGTGCCAAACAGTAGCAAGGTCATAGAACAGAGCACAGATGAAATAAAATAGTTCTACAATAGGATCAGCATGAAGAAATGACTGGTTAGTGGGGGCACTGAGCAAGAAAATGTTCAGGCTGGACCAAATCCTGGGAGAAAAGAACGTTCTATATTTTAACAGAATACTCAGTTTAACAGACCCATTCAAATCAATATTTCAACCTATACACACACACACACACACACACACACACACACACACACAAAGGGCTTATATACTTAGGCTTGTTACCTCCGTGTCACATTATCTTGATTTTTAAAGCCCTTTCAGGACAAGATCTGAGCTACTTGGGCTTAACTAGACACTCAAGAAAGGGAGGAGGGCCTGGCACTAGGCTGTATTAGGATGCAATGTCTATTCAGCAACAACTCCTACTGGTCTAAGGAATTTGCATCAATTTTAAAGCTTATATGCAAAGAATCATTTGGTTTAAGCAAAACACAGACACTGAAACAATTTCGCAGTTGTAAATCAATGCACTTGAACCGACACTTCTTATCAGCTCTACTTCCCCACACCGGGTGGACGTGTACTCAATGGGGAGGTGGGGTCTGTATGTTGCAGGGTGTCGGTGCTAGCCATCTGCCTGAAAAGCAAAATGCTGCATCTCTGGAGAGCAAACCTAGAACAGTGAGGCTCTCACATCAGAGGAAGATGCAAGCTTTGTTTTCCCCTTGATTTCAACAGCTGCGCCTCCCTTCTCTCTGGGATCAATGCACTCTTTTCTCTAACAGCAGGAAAGGAGATGAGTGTGTAACGGAGCAGCAGATATAAAAGCAGAGGATGTTAATGCAGAGGCTACAACTCAGTGTCCCTGGAGACTGTACCCACCAGGATCCCAGAACTCCAGGGTCCGACAGAATGAGATGGAGCTGGCTCAGTGAAGTGTGACAAGTCATCACATTACGAGCCAGCTGGGGCCTCTGATGGAGTCACGGTGTTTTCTGGTTGCCGGGGAGACACCAATGGATGAGAAGGCTCTTAAAGAGTTAGAAGCGTAGCTGTGAGGCAGGTGATTTGTAGAGATAACCCCTTAATAATGCCGGCTGTTCACACAAACAGAGGATGCTAGTGGCAGCGAAAGTCACTGCATCTACACTTTCTATCTACAAAATAAGGAGAGCATCATTCTCCTGTTTACCCCCCTGACCAGAATGAATGCAGCAAGTGAGGCACTAGCCTTAGGCACAGAATTTAAGGGAGTGCCAGAAAACTCAGAATCGAGATAATATTTCAATACAATATTTTAAAATAAATATTAATGCAGAAATATTCATGCTGAACAAAACATCACATTTTTAATTAAAATAGGATATGACCCTGCTTTTTTTTTTTTTAATTGATTGATTGATTGATTGATTGATTGCTGTGTTGGGTCTTCGTTTCTGTGCGAGGGCTTTCTCCAGCTGCGGCAAGCGGGGGCCACTCTTCATCGCGGCGCGCGGGCCTCTCACTATCGCGGCCTCTCTTGTTGCGGAGCACAGGCTCCAGACGCGCAGGCTCAGCAATTGTGGCTCACGGGCCCAGTTGCTCCGCGGCATGTGGGATCCTCCCAGACCAGGGCTCGAACCCGTGTCCCCCGCATTGGCAGGCAGACTCTCAACCACTGCGCCACCAGGGAAGCCCTGACCCTGCTTTTGAACCACCATGTGCCTCACCGTGGCCCTGGTCCTGCTCTTCAGAGATGTTGAGATCGCTACATGATGGATGTGACAGACAGCGCTACAAAGAAAGAACAGCACCTACTAATCACCTATTACCCCTGAGCACCTACCAAGATCCATGCATGAACCTACCAGGCTCTTCAGAAATAGTATCCCATTTAATCCTGGTTACTTTCTGAGTTTATCATTATTTTTCCATCGTACAGATAATGGACATAGGTTCTCATAAGTACCTGGGCCAGGATTTGAACCCCGGGTGTCTAACTCCATCTCCTGTGCTCTTGCTACACCCACGGTGCATTATCCACTAAAAATAAAACTTTTACTGAAACTTATTTGATGCATTCTAAAGACCTGAAGTAACACAGAGAGGCCAGGCGGGGCTCTCTGTTGCCCGAGCTGATAGTTAGACAACTGGGTACTCCTCAAAGAGCCCTATGTCCCAATAAATGAGACTGTCAGAAAAATCCATGTCAGAATTAAGGTTCTAAGGAGATTTGAGAGGGAACTCTGATCTGGACACAGGAAGAGAAGGTGGAGGCGAATGTATGTCTTCCTTTTTGTGATTTTTTACATATATATTTCTCTTTTGCTACAATGCATCTGGATGAAGATTGGTTCAAAGAAACCAGGTCGCTTTATTTAAATGTGAAACTTCCAGGAAGAGTCTCTCATCTCTGCCCCATCTGTCCTGTCCTGAAACACTTTCTAACAACCATCAGCAATTACCCGTCTAGTTCTCTACTAGACTGGTCTTGGGCTCTGCTACCCCACAGGCTAATGATTTTACAGCCAGTGGTCTTAGGGTCACTGTACCAGGCCACCTGGCTGACTCAGGACGGTCAGTAAATCAAATCGCGGCCTCTAAATCTTCACCTAACATTTTCACATGCTTTGCCTTGCTGACTTTAATTTCTCACTGCCAGAGCTATTCTTAGTCCCTCTTGATCTCACAGAGAAAGAAGCTAACATTCTTTCTTAACATCTTAACACTGTTTAGCACTTTTTAATTATTTAGGTTCTTTCCCTCCAGGATCTTTCTGTTGAGTCAGAGGATGAATAGCCCACTCCCCACCTGTGCCTTGGGTGTAAAGGCAGTTGCTCTACACGTGGACATTTGCACCATCTGACCTGAGAGTCACCAGTGGTCCTTCTAGCTCTCTAGTTCTGTGTCTGTATTTCTAGGAAGAGACACTCAAGACAAAGATAGAGGAAGCAAAAATTGGAGCGCATAAAGGGGAGATGAATCAGAAAGAATGGCCTGGGGGAGAGAAGATCAAGTTCAGAGGAAACACCTTGTATGTTATAAATTGAGAGCAGAAAGATTAATTTTTAACAGGGGCAGAAGAGGAACAGTTGCCAGGCTGTAACCGGCGCCGGGGTGTGAGAGGTAGGCAAATAGAGGGAGAGAGACTATTCTAGATTTTACAGGCACAAGAAATGTGTTTCAGCAAGCTCTTCAGGTGATTCTGATACTCACTAGTTTGAGAACCACTGGGCAAAGCATAGTGCCAATGCTTTTCAAAGATATTTCCATTAAATGACCTGTCTCAACACCAAAATGACTAGGGGGGAAGTCAGAGAGCTCTAAGAAAAGGTAAGAATGTGGTATGAGTTCTTGGGAAACAGGGATGTGACAGCCAGTCTGCATACCCATTTCACAGATGTCCCTAGGGATGTGGTAAGCATGATACTCCTCCTGCCCTTATGATGATCAGATGCCAAGCTACTGGTATGTCCCAGAACTGTGACCCTGTAACCAAAAGGAGGGACACAGTTTACCTCTAACTACTTGAGAGCCCCCCTGAAGACAGAGGAAGGGAAGCCACTCAGGTTCAGGCTAGGCTGATCGGGGTGAGAAGCAGAAGCTTTGAAAACAACAGCTTACAATGCTACTAGTGAACTGTCCGATGCTGTATTATAACGTATGCAATTTATCACAAATTCCTAGAGAGATAAGGAGAGAATAAGAAATTAAAAGACTGGATCAAAGAGAGGGAAGAAAAAGAGAAGAAAACTAGGTCCTCGTGATTCCATACTGAGCAAAAACAAGTATAAAAACACATTGCACCTTGGATCAAAGTTATGGACTTCTGGGACTTCCCTGGCGGTCCCGTAGTGAAGACTTCGCCTTCCAATGCAGGGGGTGTGGGTTCAATCCCTGGTCAGGGAGCTAAGATCCCACACGCCTCGCAGCCAAAAAACCAAAACAGAAAACAGAAGCAATATTGTAACAAATTCCATAAAGACTTTAGAAATGGTCCACCTCAAAAGTTATGGACTTCTATATTCAGTTTATGAGAAATGCAGAATTCTAGGTCACAAAGACAGTTGAGAGCAATGAAGAATATTAATTTGGAAAAAGAAAAAAAATGCTAATGTTTGCTTTTATATTTTCATAATCTTGGAAAGATGAGACTGAGGAAGAAAAGGAGACATCCTGCCCTCTTACCAATCATAAAATCTGAAAGAGACCACAGCGAAGTACACAGAAGTGCAAGTTTCCAGAAGAGTCTACCGTCTGAATTCTACACACTCTGCACCCGGGTGGGTGACCATGCTGGCCAGGCAGCGTTTGGGAAAAACCACATGTTGGGCTCTTAAGAGTTTATTGGTGATTAACTATTATTGTGGATCAAAACAAAGACTCTGTAACTCTTTACTAGTTTTCATTATTAAAGTATATCCCACAGTCTTACTCTATTGCACTAAGTTCCTGTTTTTTGCTGTAAAAAATTGCCACAAACTTAGTGGCTTAAAGCAACACGAATTTATTATCTCACAGTTCTATAAGTCTGAAGTCTGCCGCAGGTCTCACTGGGCTAAAATCTTGATGTAGGCAGTGCTGTGTTGCTGTCCGAAGGCTCGAGAAGAGGCTGTTCATTGCCCTTCCCGCCTCTCGTGGCCGCCCGCATGCTTTGTCTCCTGCCTTCTTCCTCCATCTTCAAAATCAGAAACATCACATGTCTCCGTGCCTTTCTTCCAAAGTCACACTTCCCCCTCTGACCACAGGCAGGGAAGGTTACCCACTTGTAAAGACCCATGTGATTAGACTGAGCCACCTGGATAATCCAGGATAATCTCTCTATATCCAAGTCCTTCACTTAATTACCTCTGCAAAGTCCCTTTTGCCATGGGAGGTAACACATTCACAGGTCCGCAGGTTCCAGGGATTAGGACATGGATATCTTTGCAGGTGAAGGAGGCACATTATTCAGTGACCACACAGAAGTGCTTTTAGTCATAATAGATGAGATATTTAGTTAAGCATTATTTGTAATAGGAGTAAAATGCTTTAAAACCTCATCCCCAAATGTTCAAAACTGTAACTTCCTAAAGAAATCTATCCTGAAATTAAAAATGGGTGAAGGTGAAGAGAGCATTCATCAAGAAATAGGAAAAAGTAAGGGAATGGAGGAAAGATCATAGTAATGACTACAACTTTTTTTTTTGAAAGTGTGTATCTTTTTCTTTTTTTTAATTGAAGTATAGTTGATTTACAATGTTTCAGGTGTACGGCAAAGTGATTCAGTTTTATATACATATATTTTGTATATATACAATATATATATATATTCTTTTTCAGATTTTTTTCCATTATAGGTAATTAGAAGATATTGGACATAGTTCCCTGTGCTGTAGAGTAGGTCCTTGTTGTTTATCTATTTTATATATAGTCATGTGTATCTCTTAATCCCAAACTCCTAATTTATTTTTCCCCCTCCCCCTTTCCCCTTTGGTGACCATAAGTTTGTCTTCCATTCCAGAGAGCCTATTTCTGTTTTGTAAATAATTTCATTTGTATCATTTTTTTTAGATTCCATATATAAGTGATATCATATTACTCATCCATAAAAAGAATGAAATAATGCCATTTGCAGCAACATGGATGGACCCAGAGATCATCATACTAAGTGAAGTAAGTCAGACAAAGACAACTACCACTTCTAACACGGGAGAAGTGCCTAGTGCATGCCAGACTCTCTGCTTGTCAAAAGTCAGTAGTTTGGTAAATTGATTTAGAATAAAGACTTGTTCCAAAATGGCTACATAAAACTAACTAAAGAAATAAAAATTAAAGCAAATCAGTTGCACATCAACCACATTACAAACCAATATCCAACGAGTTGAGTTTAGTGATGCATTCGTGTCCTCAGTGTCTGACTCACACTCCTGTTCATCCACTGAAGCGCAAGTAACTCCCTAACCAGTATAAAGATCTCTTCTTTTATACCAAACATTTGCTGTTCCTCCATGTTATACCTGCAGTATGAACAAGCAACCAAGCAGTAAAAAAAGATAATACGAATGATGCAGAAGTATGAGTAAAACTGATTTTCTGCACTGATCTAAGAAGAGTGGGGTATGGAAGCTAGAAAGACTCTAGAGCTAGAAAGATGACTGAGAAGCCAATTAAAAACTTTTAGGCTGGGGATCCACAGTACACCTTCATTATTTTGCAAAAACTACTGTAATATTCAAGTTCAGAAATACCCGTGTTGAACTGTATGTCCATAAATTCATTCGAAAGCCAAATACCAATGGGTTTAGGTCAACCACCATTGAAAGTTTCCTAACTTCTTTTATTCCAAAATGGAAAATAAATAATATTACTTAGGGTAACAGTTTGTTTAAGATTATATGTTTTAGTAAGCACAGCCATTTCAAGGAACCATTAAGTTGCTCTACACTATAATTACACATACAAAAGTAGAGCACATTGACTGAAGCTCTGCTCCTAGGTCATGCAAAACTGGAAAAATCCCTATGAAGGGCATTTGCCAGTGGGCAGTTGAGAACAGTTATATTAGCCATTTTTCCTAACTCTAATTTCCTGAATGTTTTAAGTTCCTGATTATTACAATGTGAACCATAAATTTTCATTTCATTCATCACGGATAACTTGTGTTCAACAAATTTACTGAGTAGGGACTTGGTGTGTTCCCAGCATACAAGTGATTTCTTCTTAATTTGATTTATTCTTTATCCTATTAATATTTAGTTGACTCTATTTGGTATGTGCACTAGTTTTGTACCCTTGAATGGAAGTGACTGAAAGATAGGCCTTCTTATGTCATTTATAAAGCAAAGGCAACATATTTTAATCCAGCATGAAATTTTTAATACTGTATCTCCAAATGATTAAGTGAAATGTATATTATAATTTATTAATACTTATTCTTAAGAAATAAAGTGATTTTTTCAAAATATTACATTAGCAGAAGACTGTTTATAATGTCTTTATAAACATTGCTTTAAATTTACAAGTCATTTCTCTTTCCATCAATATAATGTATTTTACATGGAATCTTCATCTGAACTATTTCATGTTCATTTAAACTTTTTCACCCTGGTATTTACAACGTTAAAAAAAAAAAACAAGGATAGACTAAATAGTTATCCTTCTCAAAGAGTGATCGCCAGGCCAACAGAAGCAGCATCTCCTGGGAGATGTGAGGATGCTAATTTCCAGCCCTTAAGGCAGCCCTACTGAGTCAGCGATCACCAAGGGTGACACCTATTACTTCATTAATTTATTCACATTTTCAGGACTAACATCTTCTTTGGCCAGCATTAGTGTTTATCAGTGATCCGTGAACTTGAGAGAACATCAGAGGTCACCTGGAGGTTTTGTTAAAACAGATTGTGGGTCCCCACCCCCCGGAGTTCCTGATTAGGCAGGGAGCTCTGTGTCTGTGGGCTCAGTGTGTACAGTAGTGAGAGGCCTCCCTCTTCTAGATCCTTCCTCCTATTCTCCTCCCAGGAGGAACCCAGAACCATCATGGATTCTCTACTGTCTTATGCCTGTGACATTAGAAGTTGCTTTGGAAGTTGCTCCTGCAATTTAGACATAGTGCCACCGTTTGGCTGTGTATGTCAGCACTGAGTTTTTAAGCATAAAGGCAGAAACCATAGGGAATCTGAGGTTACCAAGCCTTTCTACCTCTTCCATAAATGGAAACGATTCTGTTTAACTTTCTCTGGAAGAGCCATGCCTGGGCCACTGAAAAGTCTCCTTAAGTTGTGACCCAAATTCCCTGAAAATTCATAAGTTTTGATGGAGGCATATCAATGAAAAGGTACAAAATGCATTTTGGTTACTTCATCTTCTTTCTGGGTGATCAATCCAGATGTACCTGAGAAAATCATAGCTCCTGTCTACTGTTTCTGTAAGATTCAATGGCTCTTCATTTTATTTACACTCTGATTAATTTCATAAGGGCTGTGAGTTAGCTGGCTCCACCTTAAGATTGAAGGCCAGCGACTATCCTAGTTATTATAACCTCCTTTATCTTGTATTTAGAGGTAAGTAGCTCCTCCTCTTAGTAAACTAAGAGAAAGTTCCTTCAGACTCTGGCTCCCTGCATGATTTTCTAACCTTTCATCAGCGTACACAATGAAAGCCTCTCATTTCCTTCCCATTTCTTCTGAAGCCTTATCACTGGAGGGTACACATCTTTGCGCCCTGAGAGACCAGACAAAGCTCAACTAGGGAAACTTACCTCGATATCCAATACAACAAAATTTAGGATAAAAATGAACGTACCCAAGAAACGAAAACTTCTCTTCATTAGTCATTCCCTTTTGCATAAAATATTTTTCTAAAACACAGAATTAATTTTCACACAGGAGTTCTGGTTCACACACTACCAGTACACGGTCGGGGCCCATGTGTGGAATAAAGGATGATGATGAGGTAGCGCACGTCTGCAGGACAGCAAACATGGAATGCAAGGGAAAATACGGTATTATTTAGTAAACCACTGAACTAGGAAATGTGTGCTAACTCATCTCATTGCCAACGAATTAGCGCAACTTGCTCGTGTCTTTCTCACTCCTTAGCTAACTGCAGTCTGACTCAGCGAATTTACAAAGTCAACATCATTGTTTCTTTGTGACCTTGTCTATTCTCACACTTATTACTAACTCTGGCACATTTCTTAATAAGTAGTCTACACCTACTAGAATAGATTCCAACAGGACAAGGATTTTTGTCATGTCTATCCAGATATATATCCCCAGAATCTAGAAGAGGACCTGACATATAGTGATGCTTAAAAAAAGGTCTGAAATGAATGAACAAATACATGAATGAATACTGTGTCTGGAATGTATGAAGTATCATGATAAACAAAAACATTTTTAAAAAAACCTCTCATGTGGAGAAAAAGGAACCCTCCTACACTGTTGATGTGAATGTAAACTGGTGTAGCCACTATGGAAAACAGTATGAAGGTTCCTTAAAAAACTAAAAATAGAGTTACCATATGATTCCACAATCCCACTCCTGGGCATATATCCGGAGAAAACTCTATTTCTAAAAGATACCTGCACCCCAGTGTTCATAGCAGCACTATTCACAACAGCCAAGACATGGAAGCAACCTAAATGTCTATTGACAGATGAATGGATAAAGAAGATGTGGTATATATATACAATGGACTATTACTCAGCCATAAAAAAGAAGTCAAACAGAGAAAGACAAATACCACGATATCACTTACATGTGGAATATAAAATATGATACAAAAGAACTTATTTACAAAACAGAAACAGACTCACAGACATAGAGAACAGACTTATGGTTACCAAAGAGGAAAGTGGGGGGAGGGATAAATGAGGAGTATGGGATTAGCGGATACAAACTATTATATATAAAATAGATAAACAACAAGGTCGTACTGTAGAGCACAGGGAACTATATTCAATATCCTGTAGTAAACCATAATGGAAAAGAATATGAAAAAGTATATATATATACCTCTCTGCCCTCACAGAACTCAGTCAACTGGGGAGATTAACTTATAATTTAGTGATATGCTTGCTGATACATGTTTTGTATATTCTCAGGAGAATATCAAAAGCAGAGAACTAATATTTCCTGTGGCTTAAGAGACACTTGATAAAATTTTATTCAAACAAAAGCAGGTATCTCACCCTCAGCATGACTGACATTTTGGGCTGGATAACTGTTGGTCGCAGGGGGCTGTCTTGTATGTTGTAGAATGTTTATTGTCATCCCTCACCTCTACCCAGTAGATGTCAGTAGCAAACCCCCAGTGTGACAACCCAAAATGTCTTCAGACATTTTTGCTAAATGTTCCCCCAGAAAAGAATCACTGGTCTAAAGAATATGAGTTTACTGGACAGAGGAAAGGAAGAGGAGAAAAACATGATCTCCTGTATGAGACACACTGAGTTGTATCTACCTTTGCGTTCTAGCAAATAGAATTTGTGTTGATAAGAAGAAATAATAAATGCCTTCTACTTATATTGTTCTTATGAAGTTCATTCATATATATGTGATCCTAACAACGGCCTTGTGGGAAAATACGGTTGATATTTACTTCTTTTATAAAATAAAAGTGCAATCCAGATAAGGAAAGTGATGTGCCGAAGGTCAACCTGAGACTTTAGTGCTGTTTGTTCTTTCCAGGCCTTTCCTGCAAGGATTATTGTATTTGAGTCACTGTAACCACTGAGATTACTTATTCTTCCCTCTGTGCCTGGCCGCATCAAATCACAAGTGTTTAATAACGTTCAAGCGACACGTTTCACTTATTCATGTAGCAAAGTGTCTGACATAAAGTAGACATTGTGTATTCCACTTTATTCCATTGTATTAGGCACTTTGCTAAATGCCAAGGCTAAAACTCTGAACAACAGGTTTCTTTTTAAAAAGGCAAATACTTCATAGTGTGTTGAAAGTCGGGCATTTTTTTTAGTAAAGTAATAGGACTGTGGAGTGAAGATGAAGGTCTTAGAACTCTGAAAGCAGGTTTGGGGGACAAATTAAAAAGAGAGGGAATGCAGTTTGACACATGCAGTTTGAGATGCTTTTCCAATAGGGCCAGAAAAAAACACAGCAGGATACAAGTGAAGACCGACCAAAACTGGCCCACATGAGGAATGTGACACTGGATGAGGAACTCAGAAACCTGGCTTCTCTTCCTATTCTCCTGTTTGAGTGGTTAACCCTTAAGCATCTCATTTCACCTTTTCGGGTCTCATTTCAGATTATCTCAGACCCTAAGGACAGCTTAACTGACATGTTTTGGTGATGTCACTGCGGTTCCCGGATGTAACCCAGCTGCTAGGCTATGGTCGCCGCTGCTGCATTGTACTTGTACAAGTGGCAATCAGAAGGATCTCCAGGTTTACAGTTTCAAGTTCTATTAAGCTTTGACCCTGGGATGCTATGAGTGGGTTGCACAGAAATAACATTGGGATGGCAAAGTCTAAATTCAAGGCCAAATGGCTCCGGCCGGCTGTGTTAATTTGATCTTGAAACCCATTTGCACAGGGGGGACCTGCAGAGCAATTGTACTTCCCCCTCTGAGCCTCTCCTGAGGTTGGGATCAGGACGGCCCACTGATATCCCTCGTGGCTCCACAGGGTGCTGCAACTGAAGGCGCTTTCTAACTGGATTCTCCACTTTCACAGGTCGCCTCCTCTTCCTGACCGACTCCGCTCTAACTGCTAATCATCCAAGAGAAGATTCCCCTCTTTGTGCTCCTCCCCCCAACTGCAAAAAGAGATCAAAACTATGAAAGCTGCCTTTGTTAAGTAAATTAGATGAATGCTCCATTTTGAGGAAGAAGGAAATGTGTCAATAAATTTATAATATAGTCCATGAAAACCTGGGCTACACCTTCATCATCCAGTGGTAATTGTTTTCCAGATCATAGATTCTGTTGAGAAAAGAATGAAAGCAAAGACTCCTCTTCCTTAAAAAAAAAAAAAAGCATATGCACCAAATTTTGTGTCACTTTCCGGTGACACGGGGATGCTCTGAAGCACTGAGTTAAACCCAGTTTAGAGAGAGCTGCCCTAAAATGGACCATGACGTTAATCCTTTCCAAACCCATGAGCCCTCAAGGCTACGTCATGGTTACACGGGCACTTTTAGGGGGAGCCTGGAACCTCAGATGACTCGCCACCATCCAAGAAGAAGGAAGAAATACACTGTTAGACCCTACACCGCTCTCAAACCCCATACTAAATCCCAAACACATTATCTGACCAGAAAAATGCAGACCACTTAAGGTTTAATGAAAATATTGATGAAGCAAAGTAGTCTACATCTACTGGAGAAATGTCACTGATGTGCTCTGACTCCCCACCATGGCCTCCAAACAGGGATGTCTTCTTGTCATCACGCTTGCACAAGAAGAGAACGGCAACAGTGCCAAGAATATGCGGCTGTAACCTCGCTGTAAACTTCCCGCATCCGTGTCAGTTAAGTTGACCTCAGAGTCTGAGGTCATCTGCTGGCTTTTGCTCGTCCGATAATTCTGATGCTCAGTTCAAGTAGTTACAATGGACGCTGGAAGATGAAGTTCCAAGAAGCATCTCAGATGCTTCCAATCACGACCCTGAGTGAGCACACAGGTAGACCGAGGACGTCACAACAACAGCTAAATAGACATCCTTTAGGAATGATTAAGGGAAAACTGCTGTACAGATGAAAGAGAGGCTGTCACACAGACCTAACTATATGTAAATACACACAGACGTTTCAGTTCTCACAGGATGCCGGAAACAGGAATGCTTGATCTCTTCCATAAACATTAAGTTTTTAGAATTCCATAAAGAGTGATGAAAGTATGCAGAAGGGCACAAAAGGCTGAGATAGGAGGACCTGGTTGAGATATACAGAAGCCATCAGCACAACTCAGTTTTCTGACGTGGATTTCTATGCAGAGCTGTGACGTCTACCATGAAAATTTCTTAACAATCTAGAAAAGAATGGAAAGGAGCATGCAGGGGCAGGGTGATGGGATGTAGAACACGTTATACTGTTCATAGGGACCTCCTGAAAGGAACAACTGCAAAGTTTGTGTGTCTGGAAAGTTCTCATCCTGATCCCTGATGCCATTTAGAGAAGTGCAATGTGTACCTCTCTTTCCCCTTGATTCTGGTTGCGTGTCTTAAATTGAGCAAATAAACTATGTGACTCAAGCATTTGAATTTGGCCTGTAAAGCTCTGCTCCTTGAGCTCTAGGCTGGCCTGCCCGGTAGCTACGTGGAGGCTACAACAGCATGAAGAGAGTCATTTGTGCAGAAGTGTCCAGAGTCTGAAAATCATATTCAGGGCAAGAAGGGCAAGATGATGAAGACCCAGGTTCCTCTCCAATGTGTCCTCACAAGAGTAATCACCAAGTCATCACCAAGTCACCACAGTCTTGTCCCTTCCCATCAAGGGTCTCTGTTGATCTGTTGATGTCACCTCTCTAACCCCCACTCCACTCACAAGAAGCAAAGAGGTACCTTTTATCCTTGCCCCAATCAAGTCACCCTGGCTGTCCAGTTACCCAACTCCTAACTCCTTCTTCCAAAGCTTCTCTCTAGTCTCTAGCGGATTTCCAGAAAGATATTCAGAATAAGATTATTCATGTACAAAAAGATACTTTGATATAAAAGAATTATAAACACGAATGATGTTTAGATGTACCCGCAAACAAAGAAATCTGCCCATCCATAATGACTGGGAAAAATCAATGCATATTTCCAGGAAATATTTTTGAGTTTTATTAATATAAAGAACACTAGTATAACAGCTCTTACAAGTTATTATTATTTTATAGCAACATGAATTAAATATGAAGAAGCACACACAGTAGGAGTATAATAATGCAGCAAAGGTGACAAGTGAGCACAGACGCTCAGGCTTACTTACATCTGGAGTCTTAGTCACCAAGTTTTATTAGACAGTTCAGCTCACTGCTGTGTTAAACTACCACATTGCTTTCCTTAGTCCTCCCTCAAATGGTGCAATTAACAAATTACAAGTGCTTTTTTGATATCCAATAGAAGGTGGAATATCTTGAAAAGGTTTATTAAAATTATTTTATCTGGAATATCTTGAAAAGGTTTATTAAAATTATTTTATCTCATCTTCAGATAATCGTTGAAAAGCACAACACTGTGTCAATAGACCAAAAGCCTTAATTTCTTTTTTACCATCAGAAGGTGAGGATTAAAAAACAAAATGTAAGTCATGGATTTGCTAGACTGAAAGTATGATTTCCGCATCCATAAATTAGTTCAGAATAAACGTTGCTACTACCCCACTAGTTCAGGTCTCTCCATGGCCACCACTGTCATACTTAATTTGAAAAAAATGGATTAACTGGGCCACAAAACCATCAGATGTAGCTTTGCGTGAGGTGTTCGGTTAGTGTTACACTTCAGCGTAAAACTATTAAGAGGGTGTTACTTTTTAGCATTCAAAGAACCAGACACATGCAACTCTGGATATGAATTAAAGAGCTATATTTAGAATGCAAACCCCACATATCAAAGCAAGTAAATATTATATATTCTTCTTGTGTGTAGCCTAAATGAGAATGACATTTAAGTGAGAAATTTTAGTAATAAAATGCATGTACATATCATAAAATATCATCCAAAGATTATTTTTGCTTTATAAAACTGGTTAATTAAAATTAACCAGTTCATAACCCCCTTTCACATACACACATGCACACACACAGAGGCATGTATCTTGTCATTTCAAATTTTTGGTTTGCTTTAGGAATACTTCAGATAATAATGCAAGCCTGAAAGATTCTTATGGTAATCATTTCATCTCTTGAGAGATATTTAGAGATACTTATTTTTTTTTAAAAATCATTAGCCTATTAAGCATAGGCTAAGGGTTGAAATATTTTAAACATCTGCATCTTTACGTGTATTTTTGTCAGCAACAACATATTTTTATTTAAAAAAAGAGAATGGATCTCTTTAGTTGGTCCGGTGCACATTCCTTTGTAGTGAGACTTTCTTAAGCCTGGTTTATCATCTTGGCTATTAAAAGAAGCAGCAACTGATAACGAAGTTTTTCTTTTTAACCAAAGTTTACAAAGAGATTAAGAGAGTTTCTAGTCCATGAAATGATGTACTCTAGGCTGATATAATCAGATTTTTTTTTTCTTTTTTTCTGCAGAATCGTCCAGCACAAGCTGTTTAATGGTGCAGAAGAGTGGGAAAAAGTGAAGCTCTTATGTCACACTCTGGCTCTGCCACTTACAAGCTGTTATTTTCTTAGGAAAAATATTCCATCTTATTTTTCTCTTCTGACAAAAGAAGGTAATAATAAATAGGTACACTGTGTGGCTGCTGTGAAATTCTAATGGGATAATGGATGTGTGCAGGACAATTAGCAGAGTACTGGATACTCTAGATTAGTGTGTGGTAACTACCATTGTTTTGTTGTATCTTCCATGTGGCTTCCCAGGTTTCACGCTCACACCATCACTCCGAGATAGATTATAATCTCCGTGTTAGAGTTGAATCATTTAAAGCTTAGGGGTTCGGTGACTTTCCTATTGTCACACTGAACTCCTCTGCAAGTCTTCTGATTCCAAATCCAGAACATGCTTTCCCTGCCTTGTCCTGCCTGGACCGTACCTTAAAGCAGGCAGGGGGCAGCCAGAGGACACTGTGTGGTGAGCATCTGGGTGAGAAGGGGCTGCTGCCCACGTTATTTGGCAACTAATCCAATAAGAAGAGGCCGCCAGGGATGAGTGGCCTTGGCCATTGGAAACCCGTGGTAGCCAGAGCTCAAGTCCAACTGCAGAACTGAGGTTGTCTACACTAAGGCACATTTGTAATATTAATTGGTCTTTGCTTTACCGGCTCTGGAGGAAAAGCAGGTTTTTCTTATTCATTACTCTGGATTCCAAGTCTAATTCCTCAGATACTGTCACATTAATTATTTAAATCTGAATAACTTCCTGCCCTAAAACAGCAGTCTTTGACATTGCTGTCTTTTAGCTGATAATGGAGGAGAAAGATGTTGGATTCAAAGAAAAGGCAAAAATAAAAAAATAAAAATAAATTATGATACAAAATAAAAAACTAAAACCTGTGTCTCCTGAGAAAACAACTTATCAATAGTCAAAGGAACCCCAGTCAACTACATGAAAGGAAAATTGTAGAAGAAAAATGCAATCCATACAAATTTGAGATGATATGAATCTCGAACATGCCAGAAAATCCTCCCAGGCCGTATATAATTTATAATAAAAGGCACAAACTTTGGCTTGCACTATCTGATGCCCTTTCCTTTACCTCCACATACTTGAGCGCTGAATCAATAAATGTGCTCTTCCTCCATCTAAATGAATCAGAGAATCCAATTTCTTATTGACTCTAAAATCATTGTTCCAGGACAGAGCACCCACATGGAACAGATTTTCACAGAACTTCACTGTCACCGTGAACCCTTCTTTCTCTTTTGGATGGGTTTAATAATTTTAAGCCTTCTAATAATTTGCTAGGTTCCAAACAGAAGATGCGAATAATTTTTTTAAATTCCAAATCATCATAAATATCCATTGTTTGCCTGCCTGAGTGTTATGGTTTGAATTGTGTCCCCCCAAGATTCATATGTTGTGGTCCTAACCCACAATACTGCAGAACGTGACCTTAGTTGGAAATTGGGTTGTTGTAGATGTAATTACTTAAGATGAAGTCATATTGGAGGAGGGTGGGCCCCTCCTCAGACACCAATGTCCTTACAGAAATTAGAAATTTGAATACAGATACACATGTAGGAAGAACACCTTGTGAACATGAAGGGAGAGATGGGGAGAGGCATCTATAAGTCAAGGAAAACTGAAGATTGACACAAACCACCAGAAGCTGGGGGAGAGGCATTGGACAGATTCTCCCTTGCGGACTCAGAAGGAATCAGCCCAGCTGACACACTGATCTTGAACTTCCAGCCTCCGGAACTGGGAGACAATAGATTTCTGTTGTTGAAGGCCCCCAGTTTGTGGTACTTTGTTACATCAGCTCTCCTAGCAAGCTAATTCATCTGAGGTTGTCTCAGCAACAGGTTCCTGGAACTTGGTGTTCTGTTGTCCAGTTTTAAAAGCTTTAAAAACAAATGGAAATACAAAGGCAAAGTCTAAGGGAGTTTATTTCCTTTCAAGGCCAAGTGTGGATGATTCAAACATTTTAAGAGGAAAATAAACAAGAAATGCCTGTCAAATACCTATACTTCCTTCTGCTTCAGGAGCCAGTATAAATCAATAGATTAATGAACTCATAAAATTAAAGGCTTTCTAGATCTTATACATCAAACTACCTTGGGAGTTGAGGGAAATTCTCATAAGCAAAGAAACAAAACCATGTAGTTTTGGAACCACACGTCATGGTCCTCACATCCTCCATCACCATAACCACTGACTTTTACAGATCACTGTAGAACTTGCAGAAATTGTAGCTACACATAGCTCAGTACAGACATCCAGTAACTGAAAGCCATCAATATACTCATACCCATCTTAGAAATAAACTGATGTTCTGACTGATCATGGGGACTGGGAAATTAAATTAGTTGATAAATGCATCTATATCTATTCTTCATTTTAAGAGTTAAAGCATTATACACTGATTGGGAAATTAAATGAAAATGAATTAATTTGTAACCAACGTATCATTATGATATCTTTTCCAAAATATATTATACTAAATGCTTCTCTTAAAGGTTCATTTCAGAGTAATTTGAAAATTTTCAAATCAAAACCTGGTTCAAATCTTTTATCAATAGATACCTGGTCCTCTTAAAAGTGGATGATTATTTAAAACCAAATTTAGTTAGTAGCAAATAAAGACACATATTGTCTCCACAGCGATATTTTAGATGATGACAGTTTCATCCAACAACCTGTGAAATTAAGTATTTTCAAGTAACTCTTATTCTGATTGACAATACTTTCAAGAAAGTCTAGCATTTTGATGCTCCCTTTTTTACTTTCTGTTAAACTATTTGGATGGAAAAACTCCGGTCTCATATTAGAAATCTTAACCTCTGCTTGATTTTATACAACAAAAAGCAAACAAAAAATAGCTTTCAAGACATTTATTTTCAGAAAGTTGATGTGGTATATACATATGTAAAAACCAGAATAATACTTGTCAGGATCATCCTATATCTTTCCAGAAGTTTCACAATCCCTTATCTACCATCAAAACCCTAAAATATTTGAAAACCAAAAGTTTATTTTAACGCATTTGGTGGCAAAACCTGACCTGAACAGATATGTTGGTCTTTGCAGCTCTTATTTATCCCACTTGGTATAAACAATCATAGTCTCCTGCAGATATATTAAAGTGCTGAGGTGCTGTCCAGATCCCAGTGGTTACAGACAGTACATGACACACTATATATACAATAGTACACGATACTATATAGACACAATATGATAGACATCTAAAATTTTTTTAAATCTTAATTTTGAAATATATCTTCCTTCCCCAAGGATTTGAGGTAAGGGATTATGAATTTTATGTTGTTTTAACACATTCTACCTCACACCAGTAAAAGAAATTAATCAACAAATTCTTGTTAGATACCGATTGTGTACTAGATTATGCAAATAGGACAGAGTCTTCATTCGTTAACAGTTTATAACTTAATTGAGGTAATGAAAACATACATCCACTAAAAGAAAAATTATTCTATAACAAATGTCACAGATTGTCCAAGATTAACTGCCAGATCAGAGATATAAAATCCTCCATTTTTCTATTCCTTGCCCAAGCAGGCATCATTCTTTCCCTCTGAGAAAGAGATTGCCTGAAAACACTCCTAAACCAGGCAATCTCACTTGGCACATAAGAAGAAACTGCCTGCCACCCCAGGCAAATAAATGTAGAAAATAAGGTCATCAATTCAAAACACAATAAATGTATTAGGTTGAACTAAGTTTAACGGAGACCCATAGAGACCCTGCAGTGCTTAGTGAAGTTTCCCCACCATGAACCAATACTTATTCTAGCACTTCTAAGTGTCAGATACTTGATCAGTGCTTTACAAGTGTTACATCATTTAATCCTCATACAAGCCCAGGGGCAGATATTCATCTCTCAGAGAAAAAACTTCAGAAAAGTTAAGCGACACATACAAATGGCCTATAACTCCTAATTTGCAGAGTTGGGATTTGGAAGCAGATTCATATATCTGACTCAAAAGTTTATATTCTTACTACCAGTTTTCCTTATAGGTGACAGTCAGAGTATATTACAGGGAAAGAGACTGAAAGGATCCACTTTAAAAAATTATACTTGGGAATCTTGATCTTAGTTATGCCACTTTACAGATTCTCCCCTACCATGACTTTATTCAGGGATTATATCATTACATACAAAAGTAAATAGAATTTCAGATCTACTTTCTTTATATGTCATCTCCTTTGTTTTTACTAGATTGCCAGTTGCATGAGAATAGAGGCTCAACACTTAACACAGTACTGGCAGATAGAACTCACTCAACAAGTTTTACGTGAATGAATGAAGCTGTCAGTGCTCAAATTCCTTTAGACAGCAGGCATGTGGGCAACATTTATCTAATGGCTGATATGTATGTCTCCACAGTTATGGACATTTCCTCATGGTTTTCACACCATCCTTAGGAACAAAGCAAGACAGAATAGACTAAATGTAAAGAAGGAAAAACCAATCTGTTGTCACTTATGCAAGACACTACTGAGTTCTTTTTTTAAAATGAAGCTTAAGGAGTAAGATTACATTTTGAGAAATAAAAGTTAACCATGATATTAAAAAGCTGAAACTTTTGACCATACTTTTCTGGTAGGAGATACCATACTAATAATTTCCTTACAAAAATAAATTAAAATATCAGTGTATTTAGAGATTTTCTTTCCTGGTGTTTTAGCACCCCTTTTATAATGGACATCAATTAGAGACTATACATTTATATGTAACTAAACACAAGCCATTTTGTAATGTGAGGGAGAGGTTCATACACCTCTGCTTGGCCATCTCCCCTGTAAAATAATGGGCAAAGCATACTGAGCTGCAGGATTACTTTCAGGATTAGAAAGTGTCCGTTTCATTAATCTCCTGCTCTCTGCTGATTCCCAAATACTTCTACATCCCTCGTCTTCAGCATCCTGCTAGACTCTGCACCTGAATGTCCCAACCCGGTTCAACTTCCGTGTCCAAACCATAAGTCACTCTGTTTCTCCCCTCCTTTTCCACTCTTCCTCTCACCACAAATCGAGGTGTCCCTCCTTCTACATTCCCTAGGTCATTATCAGAGTCATCCCTCCTTTTAACTTATCCCCACCATAAAACCAATCACCGAATCCCATCAGTGTTACTTCCAAAGTATCTTCTGAAACTAGCTTCCCTGTCTGTCCCCACGGTCCAGCCTTCATTTTTGGTTCTCTTCACCTTCTACTTGGATTACTGCACAAGCAGGTGACAGTTTCCCTCTACTCCAGTCCAATATCCACACTACAGTCCCAATTTTCTACCTAAAAATAAAATCTGACCTTACCCACTTAAGACTTGGCCAGTTCCATATTTGTTTCTCACAGTTCAATGCCCCATTTGCAGCACACAAGGATCCAACCTAGTTCTTCAGCCTATCCCCTGTCTCACACATGTGTTTTTCCAGTCACTTGGATTTTTTGCATCATCTCCAATATATGCTGAGTCCTTTTGGAGCGTCTGCTTTCGCACACATTTTTCCCTCTGCCTGACTTGGCTCTCCCTGCCTCAATGTCTGGCAAAATCCAAGACGCCCTTTGCGACCCAGATCAAACGTCATCTGCTCTGTAAAGCATTTATTGATTTCCCCTGGAAGGACTAATCTCTTTTTTCTTTCTGTGTTTTCCCAGTACTTCATTCATTCTCCAAACAGCAGTCAAGGGGATCTTTTTGAAACATAACTAAGATTATAACGTATTCCTGTGGAACATGTGCAATTTGCTCTTTATTCCACCGAGAATAAACTCTAAACTCCTTACCCTGTCCTACTCAAGAGCTTCCCTTAGAACTAGGAAGTGGGCCTCTGCCCTGGGCCCCACCATTCAGCACACCAAAAACACACCCATGATTCATTTATTAACGAACACACGGGTGCCTCTGTCACTTGGATCTGGAGTTCAGTGACGGCACTTCGTCGGGGGCAGGGGGTGGGCAGCAGACCACAGTTCAATGGCCAGATCCAGCCTGCCTGATTTTGTCAATAAAGCTTTATTGGAACACAGCCACGTCCATTCATTTATCTGTTGTCTAAAGCTCCTTTTGCTGGCTACCTGTTATAAATTGTATGGCTCGGAAAGCCAAAAATACTTGGCACTTTACAGAAAAATTTGCCAGCCCCTCGCACAGCCTGTAACCCTGAGCATCTACTCTCGTGACCACCCACACTCAGTCCCAAAGAAACGCTTCTCAACGTCTGTTGACCTTTGTTCTCAAAACAAAGGCTACTTTTTGTCCAAGTGATACAAAGGTCCATAGGTTGTGTCATCAGCATCAAAAATTGACATTTCTTTGGGAGCCAGAGAGGATTTGAGTGCTTTAGATATAATTAGGTATAGTAATTATCCCATCAAATCCTTCCTCTAAGACAATATGGATGTGGTAGACACCTATGTAATAAAATACTACTTCCCCAAAATGTTAAGTGTCCATTTTCTTACTTTTCTTCATGTTCTTATTTGTGGTTCCAAAGGTACTCACAGTTTATCACATTATATTCAACAGTGGTGCATGGCAGTCAAGAAACATTCTGTAATATTAAAACATTCATTTTTGTCTTAAATTTAAATATAAGTTGGTCTAGATATAAAGTGCATGAAGCGTGATCCTAACTCTACCCTCACAACTATTCAACACTGAATACCAGCAATGAATGACATTTATAAAATATAATATAGACATATAAAAACTAAAATGAACATCATTTTATGTTTATATAAAATATAATTAAATTTTTAAAATAAATAATTTTGACATACATGTTTTATAATTAGTATTTCCCTTTTAGCATAATACGTAATTTTGAATATTTTACTTTTTTATGTTTTTAATTTTTTTTGAATATTTTAGAAAAACAACTATATTTGAAAATATATTTAAACATTTTTCAACTTTTCTGATTTGCCTTGACTTGTATTTTTGGTGAGGCATTTAAATTTTGTACACTTTGAACACAGTTACATTTTATTTTTTAATCCTTTAGATCATTGCAGCCAATAAAATATGTTATGGACTGCTATTTATTTAAGCTTAATTAGTGATTTTGCTAAAACGAAAGCAAGAAAAATAAAATCTAAGGAGCAATGATGTAATTGTTTCTATAAATTATGAGTGTTTTTCTTATCTTATGAATACACGATCACTGACCCATTTACAGAACATCCAAAAATAAGCAGTAATAAAGAAAATCAGTCATCTTGAATCATTTGCTAACATTTAGTCATCCAAATCTTATCGTTTGATGGGTACTTTAAAACCTTGCCTTTGTGAAGGCGTATTTGTCAAGGCAGAAGAGAGAGAATGTAGTCCAGTCCAGTCAACACAGTTCAGTGATTTTGATCTATAAGATTAGCTCTTTAGACCTATGGCATATGGGTCTCCATTTTCCCTCCTGCCTGAGTCCCACAGCTGGAGGGGGTGGGCCTGCTTATGGGTCTCAGTGTCTGGCCCCTGCTTCCTAGGTTCCTGCCTCACTCCTAGCTGCCTCCCCTGGGAGCACATGCACCCCCGTTCCCTCTATAGGAGGTACAGAGGTTCCTGAGGCCAGACTCATTTGATATTCGGACCCCAGGTTGCAGCTTGGCCTTCTGGACCAACAACCTAAGGGAATTTCACAGATTCCTTATCACATCAGTTGTCTTGTTTTCCTCACAATGCCCTTGGCAAGCTGATATCTCTTTATTAATACGTTAACTTAACATCTGACTCGTCCAGATAGACTAGAATTGGTATGAGAACAGGGCTCTTATGTTTTAATACCGTATTTACAGTAACCAATAGAGTATTTGAAATATAGGAGGCATGCAATAAATGTTCATTGAGTAAATATCTATTTACAGCATGAATAATGTGTTCTAATTATCCATGGCCATGAACTTCTCTTGCTTGATAACAAGTTCTTAATGCATAATTCAGTGCTGACTCAAAATTACTTCTTGAATGAATGAGGGAGTAAATAAACAGATAAATGATTGAACAAATTCATCAACTGTAAGGAGTATACTCCCAATTAAATTAATGGAGTATTTTAGATCTTGGGTTAATTCTTTCTGCACCTTAGTTCCTCCACGTGCTGTATCTTGGAATCACTGTCTTCCACCACCAAGCGAATGTTTTTGCGTTAATTTGTGTTAAGCCAGTGAAACTCCTCCACTGACAACCATATAATTTTATTATTGTTGTGTCTCAGCCACCAGCTCAGAGCATGTCATTTGCCAAGAACATGTTCAAAGCAGATGGACAGGAAATCTGTGAAGCTTTTATTATTTTTGTTATCACGTGTTATAAAGGACATGAGCCTGTATAATCAAACATTGCTGCAGAGAGCCTGCAGCTCCCTGACAGCCACAGCCACGGCAACACAAATCCTGCTTAGATGAGTCTCCCTGCTACGAACACAAGCAGAGACTTGAGTCAAGGGCAGAAAAAGAGAGACTATTTTATTAACAATTTCCTGGCTATCTAGGAACTTCCTTGACACATATATGGAAACTGAATATCATGATAGTAACATCTAGACACACTCCTCTCACTTAGGTGACGTCTGCATTGATTTTCTCAGTAACTCACTTTTTTATCAGACAACAGACCCAAAGTTTGTCTGCAGGTCCTTCTTCCTTCATAGAAGAAAATGAGCTACTTCACTTTTCATCAAGAGATTTTCATCAGGGATTTTACATGGGCCCATGAAGTTAAGAAAGTGTATAATTCTTTCTTCTTAAAAATAAAATGGGTATCTTATTATTTAAAAAGTAGTACATGTGCATTATAGAAAGTAGACACATAGAAAAGGTACAAAATAAAACAATCATCTTCTCTCCATTTAGAGGGTTCTGCCACTACATCTTAGGGCAGCGGTCCCCAACCTTTTTGGCACCAGGGACCGGTTTCGTGGAAGACAATTTTTCCACGATGGAGGGTTGGCGGGGGTAGGATGCTTCAGGTGGTAACGCGAGCGATGGGGAGCGATGGGGAGCCATGGGGAGCGATGGGGAGCCATGGGGAGCGATGGGGAGCCATGGGGAGCGATGGGGAGCGATGGGGAGCCATGGGGAGCCATGGGGAGTGATGGGGAGCCATGGGGAGCCATGGGGAGCGATGGGGAGCGATGAAGCTTCACTCACCCGCTGCTCACCTCCTGCTGTGCGGCCCAGTTCCTAACAGGCAGCGGACCAGGGGTTGGGGACCCCTGTCTTAGGGTATCATTCCCAAGAAACACACACATGTATATGCATTTTTTCAAAATAAGACAATATAATACATAGGTTTTGTAATTTTTTTCAATTAAGGATATCTATATCTCCTTCTCAATAAATTCTCATATCATCTAATACCCACTCCTATTCAAATGTTCAATTAGATCCCAAATTTCTATTACTGCTGATTTGTTTGAATCGGAATCCAGTGCAGGATCACACATTGTTTCTAGTTGCCATGGCTCTTAAGGGCTTTTTAATCTAGAAGAGTCACATTTCTTATGATACTGAGTTGCCAAGGAGACCAGAAATTTCTTATCTCTTAACTCAGAAGCAGACAGAGGTTTATGAAGATAGATGACCATGTGACCACAAGTATATAACTCCATCCCATCAAACTCCTGATGAAATAACCAACAGGATTCCCTAAAATGGGGATGAGGGCTCTATATGTTCTAGAAACTTAATGATGCATGCTACTTTACATGGCAGAACCAATAAGGAATGTCTTCTAGACCTAGGGCGGATTGAATGGGATTGAAGGAAGGCAATTCCCTCTGAAAGTCTAGGATGTCTAAGAGGTAAATGGAAGGTACCATGGTCCCATAATGGGAGTTAGACATGGGGCCAGTCCTCAGCACAGCAGAGGCACCCAGTTTGGCATCTCCTTTGCCTCTGTAGACCAGTAGCCTTTAGAGTGCACCAGTCACTCTGCAGGACAGAGGACTTGTGCCATGAGTGCACACACCAAGCAGAATAAGGCAGGAATCTCTGAAGGAAAAATACTGGGGTTCAAAGGCTACACAAAAGCCAAGCTGGTGTACAGGAGTATAGAAAAACTTCATTCAAGGAAATGCAAGGACTTAGAAAATGCACCACCTACAAAGGCCTCCTAAATAATCCAATTGATGATCTATGCCAGAATAATAGAAAATGAAGCAAGCTAGTAAAAGAAGAATGAAGAAATCAAGTCATCAAGGACTAGTAGGGAGCATGAAATCAGTTAAATACAGAGAAATAAATCGTGACAAACATTCTAAGCAGTGTTACAAAATTAATGCCTCACAATATTTTGATAGAGATTATCTATTCCTTACAAAAAGTTTTTATCACTTTAAATTAATAAGAAAAAAGAAATGAGCAAGAAACATCAGCAAAAAGTCCTAATTCCAAAAGGAAGACACAGCCACTAGAAATAATGCTTTTCAATAATTTTTAGACTTTAGCATTTAAGTAAAAAGAAAAAGAAAAAGGTTAGAAAACTATAGTTGCTGTAATGACAAGTTCCTTTTTCAAGTAAAATTTTAAAAATCAAAGCAAATGGTGATCATCTCTAGTTCACGAAGCTATTGGTGATTTTAATTTTATTCTTTATGCTTTTCTGTACTTCTCTTATTTTCCAAAAGGAGCATATACTATCAGTATAATCAGATTTTTATCTTATTTTTATTAGTACAAATATTTTAATTTGGCCTTTCATTATCTCCAACAACGCTTTAAATGTAGTATAGCCTACGGGTCCTTCCTTGGTGTCCTATTATCTCACTATATGGGCTAGATGGCCTTTTTCAAATCCATAGCTTCAAATGTCATCTGTGTACTGACGACACACCCAAATATATTTAACTACTTACTAAACATCTTCACTTAGTTGATGTGGACGAAGCTTAAACAAATAATGTATGTTCAAAATGGAAATCATTCTTCTTCAACAAGTCATTCCTCTTTTCTAGAGGTAACTATTTCATCAAAGACATTTAATTTACCCAGCTGCCCAGATTAGCAGAAGGATGTTGAAGAATCATAGTATTTGAATGAATGATGGTTTTAGGGGAGAAATGACATTTGAGATGGGCCTCAAAAAATTACTAAGGTACCACCAAGTGTAAAACTAGGACATTATTTGCTCATGAAAAATCACTACATCTTACCAGAGGTCAGAATGAAAACTGAAGTCATGCAAATAAAGCATCTTTAATTTGAGATATCTAAAGACAGAGATGATTGGCTTCAGATGCGTTCCTACTTAAAAGTATACTGAGCTGATCACCAACATAGTTGAAAAAATTATTGTTTGTGCTTTTGAGACACAAAGTGCAAAGTAAGCCTCTGCTGATAGTGGCCTAGAGAGATACTGGCTTCCACCCTTCCTTTCAGAGATCTGAAGACAATATGTTTCATGCATGGACTTAGAAGTGGTTTATGTGTTTCTTAAACTTTCAAAGGAGATGTATTGCTTTGGTTAAGTCCAAGAACATGACAAATGAACACTTGAATTTTGATGTCAGAAAATGTTCATTTATGTTGCATTTTCTTGTATCATGTTTAATACAAATTGAGGACCCTCTTCAAATCAGTTTTAAACAGCTCAAAAGAAGAAAAATCTACTGCTTCTATTATGTGAATTTCAAAAACCAAAACAGTATATGTAAAACTTAATCTAAATATATGTTACATTTATGGGAAAAAACAAAATGAAAATAAAAGGTAGCCTTAAAAATCAAGGCATTTATATAGCACACAATTCAAATATGTATAATTATTTCTTTTAACAAGCTATAGAACATAAAAAGAAAACTGAATGCTAATTTCTATCATATATATCAGAGAAGTGATATTATAATGTCACTCTCTTTTCAAAACTAAAATGTTTTCAGGAGAAACAATTCCAAAAGTTTATACAATGTTTAACTAAATATCATTATTATTGAAATAATTAATCAGTTTCAGCTCGGATTCCAGATCTATTAGGTCTGGATGGATGGACGTCATATGAAGGAGACAGGAGATTGGACTTGTAGAAGTTTCCAGCACAGAAATACCCCTTTCTTTAGGGATATATATATAATCACTGCAAAAGTTTATAATGTCTAACTTGTGGCTCAAGGTAAATCATTCATATATGATCTGATAAGAGATCTACGCTCTGTTGCTAGGAATCAAGGTCAAATGGAGCCCAGTACCCTTGGCTCCTCCACTCAAAACTTAACTTCAATCAACAGCAAAGCTCGGGAGTTTCCAGATACGTAACAATATAGTTTAAAACACCCCTTCAAAACACTTCTCCCAAATTAGCGTCTCTACAATTTTGAAAATGTATTCCAGCAAGTATCAGAAAGATAACATTGCTTATTTTAAAATACACGAAAGAGCAATAAATAACACATGCTTGGAAAAAATTAAATACATACAATAAAAAGGCCACTGTTATCTGACCAGGGATTTACCAAATCATCAAGTAACTTAATGACTATCGATCATTTTTCAATCATTATCTATGGTTATCTAACTAATAAAAGAGTATTCAGGCAATTCTGTTTTCAACATATTAAAAGTCATTTTCGTGATATAGATTTTGAGTAGAGGAATGTAGCTCTTGGCTCTATTTAAGCATATTTCAGATGTAACTAGTTAAGAATGCCAGTGCACAAGAGTACACTTAAGTAATACATTAATAATAACATTTGGCTTAAAATACACCCTGATTTTAAGCAGGGTATCATTAATGTATTACGAATCCATACTAATTATCATGGTAGAATGCCCAGAATTTTAAATGGGAAACTAATTCATAATAGTAATTTCTATTTTTAAAAAATCAAGCTTAGTTCGATGTGTAATAAGTACCTTACCATTTGCCCAAAATTCTTTATCATTGTTACTGTAGCATATGATTTGAGAACATCTTTAAAAGTTATTACTTTTTCTGACAGCTAATTTGCATCAAGTTCTTAATTTTCAACTGAAAACCAATTAGGCACTCCAAAATAGAAGAACCAGTGAAATTACCTTCTCAGTAACAGCGCTATTTTACCAAAGCCAGTGAGCAGTAAAGACACTGACAGGCCTGAGTTTTTTACCATCAAAAATATTTCACTCTTTGAAGTTCATGTTTACAAACTCCCATCAAAAACGCTTATGGAGCCAAATAAATAGCACAACGCTTATCCCCTCCAATTTGCTTCGGACTTTCCAGATGACACATTCAGTGTTTCCAGTTTCAAGAAGGAAATATTCCTCTTCCACACACATTTCTCCCTTTATTCTTATGAGTCCTAAGTCCCAAGTGTCTTTCTCTAATTATGGCCTAATTATTATAGAATCCTAGTTACTCTTCCAATAAAATCTCTCTTGAATCTGCAGAATACCTGTCGCCTCTTAGTCCAAGTGTTTATCACTTCGTACCCAGACTATTGCAGGAACCTCCAGGCCTCTGCTCAGGTTTTATCCCTCCCCATCCATACCACCCCTAGGTTCATGCTTGCATCATGAAATACACATCTTAAAACTTGCATGGGTCCCCCATGGCTTGCAGAAAAAAATATACATATACACTCAAAGCTCTCCACTGTCTGACATTAACTTATCCACTCACCATATCTCCTACTGTTTCCCAGCAAAAGCCCTTGTCCCCCACTTCACCCATTGAAACTATGCCTCCAGAGCAAACCTTGGTCTACATTGAAGTCCCATGTTTCCTGAGGTCTCCAATAGAAGTTCCCACAAAGTAAGCAATATGTATGTGAAGCTTGGATTTATTTCAAGTCATGGGATCATCACATTTTCAGGCTGAAAAGGCCATTTGAAATCATCTGGTTCAATCCTCTCATTTTATAAACATGACTCTGAGTTGCAGTGAAAGATAATGAAGTAACTTGTATATGTCCGCCCAGCTGGATACTGATAAATCAGAACGAGAATTCACCTCCCAGAGAACTATCATTTTTGGTTATTTCATATCATGCAAATGATTTAGAAGCATTGCTAATGGTGATGAATATGATGCAATGACATGCTTTCATTGCCCTCTGAAAAACTGTCTTGAGACCCTATTCTCTCAAACCCCAATCCCTACATTTGAGCTATTACATAGAAAATGTTTCCATTTTACACTTTAAGATCAGTATTTTGACAAAGAAATTGAACTGTACCAATGAGTTTTCATGGCCTATGTGACAACTATGAGATATCTATTTAAATAAAACATGTTTTTTTAAACAAGATTTAATTTTTCCTCTGTGGACTACCATATAAAAGACCTATTTTCACCTCCTGTCTTCACGCATAATGCCACGAAGTCAAACCACATACATATGTTTACTGCAGTTGGTAACTGGTTCTCTAAGGACCACAACATTATTGGGCAGAAAAAAAGACGATGATCAATAAAACTTTTCTAAGCAAGCCTGAGGAAAACAGCAAATGTGATCAAGTAACTTACAACTTTAAGAGCTTACACCACCAAATCTGTTAGCCTAGTTCCTCTCTAAATCATAGGTAAACATCACAGGAGGAGAAAAAGAAATCAAACCCAAGAGTTATTTCCTGCCCTTAGAAGCTCTCCTGTGTAGACAGTAGGTGGCAAAACAACAGGGGGATAGAGCGCTGGATCAAGGTTGTAGGGGAAGTTTAAAAATAGTGTCTTTGTAGATAAGCAAAGAGAAAACTACCAAAGCAAATTTTCTGTTATCTACAGAAATCATAGTAAAATGTGTTTCAGAGAGGTTTGGGGTTGATGATCTGACACTCCAGCTGTCTTCGGGGGGTATTCAGTTTTAAGTTAATGACAGTAATCTATCTGATATATTACTTGCCTTATTTTTACTTTCTACTGGTCTCCCTCTGTTTACTATTTGTTGTACTTTTCCTTCGTCTTCTTGATAATTTTTTATAACCATCATGTCAAGACTCAGTAACAATAAAACCATGCCCCTCAAATGCAAGAGTAATCTGAGCTTCATCACTGTCTTTCTTGTGTAGATGTGTACAAGCAATTTTCTCAGATGTAACAGAAAGAGATCAATTTATTTTCCCCCTTTCTGTCTCCCGTCTTTGTACCCCAATAGTAGACAACTAGGTACAGATACATCCAATCTTTCTCTAGTCTTCATCCCTCCTTAGAAGATACCTACTGGGTAATAATATAGTGGCAATAGTTTCCATTTTTTATCATTGAAGTGAAACTTGAATGCAAGAGATCTGGGTGATAGGGATAGGAGGAAGTCCAATTTCAGTCCTGAAAAATACTAATAGGTGAAAATCTGCTGTGGTAGGTGTGGGCACTGAATGCTTATAAACGGACTCAGTATTGGAAAAACGTAAATTGGGCTAAGACCACCCCCAAACACACAAAACAGAAATGGGAAATACAAATATCATCGTCTCCATGCAAACTACTGCAAAGTAAGAGAAAATCATGAAAACTGAGGGGCAAAGCTCATTTCTGTGATAGGATGCAAATAAATATAATCTTTGTGGAAGAAGAACAGAAAACCATAAAGCAGGAAAGGTATAATAAAGGCATTATAACCGGATGGTGCCAAGAAGGCTGAATTTTAGGACATAGAATTGCTATCCTTACTGAAGGCAGCAAAGAGAAGCATTAACTCCGGGGGCAAATTGAATCACTGATGTAAGGATGACCTACAGAAGCATTCCTAGAAGTTATAAGAAGATAAAAATCAATTTGTAGACAATAAAATAGAAGAGCCTACAAAAACAAAGGAGGGAGAGCAAAATATCATTCTCAGAATTAATGGATTACTGAGGAATCATCAAGAACAGAAGCAATACTTTTAAAAAGCCTGAAGAAAGAAACGTTTCCTAACTAATAAAAGTAATTTGTAGTTCTATTTTTTTCAGATATATATCCAGGAGTGGAATTGCTGGGTCATATGGTAGAACTACCAAGTGTTCATCAACAGATGAATGGATAAAGAAGATGTGATATATATATAATATATGTATACACACACACACAATGGCATGCTACTCAACCATAAAATAGAACATTTTGCCATTTGCAGCAACATGGATGGACGTGGAGAGCATTAAGCTAAGTGAAATAAGTCAGACAGAGAAAGACAAATACTGTTTACTATCATATATATGTGGAATCTAAAAAAATAAAACAAACTAGTGAATATAAGAAAGAAAAGAAGCATACTCACAGATAAAGAGAACAAACCAGTGGTTACCAGCGGGGAGAGGGGAGAGAGGCAATACAGGGGTGGAGAGTGGGAGGTATAAACTACTGGGTGTAGGACAGGCTACAAGGATGTATTGTACAACACGGGGAATAGAGTCAATATTTTGTAATAACTGTAAATGGAGTGTAACCTTTAAAATTGTATAAAAAATTGTGTAAATGTTTTAAAGTCATTTGTATACAGGGCTCCACAAGTTTTAAACAAAATTAACAATAGCTCCCTCCCCAAATCCTGCCAGCATTGTCAAGGAATATAGAACAATGGAGGGATATTGTACAGAGCTTGGCAGCAAAGCTCTTACGACCCGCTAATTTTACTCACAGCCGAGTTGCTTTACTGCGTGAGGAAACAAGAAAGACATTTTTGGATAAACAAAAACGGAACAGCATATCACTCATTTACACTTCTGGAAAAAAATCACCTGAAACCTCACTCAGATGACAGCAGAATAGTAACAAAGAACTCGGGGAATAGGGAAGTAAAGTTGTTAATTGAGGTCTCAAAAAGCAAATGTCTTACCAGAGGAAAACCAGTAATATAAATGTGCAAACTGGCTGATGCAAAGCCACAGAAGTAGCAGTATCTGTGGCAAACGTGAAATTTTACACCCCACCATTGAAATGCAAATGCTGAAATACATCCACTGCCTCCGTCCAGCCGGAGGGGCAGCAGTGTTCCACCTCTACTGTGAAAACACATTAGAGTTTTCCCTTCGTGGCTTCCCATCCCAAAACAGCTGTCCCCTTGGATATCAGGTGGATTTTGAGGCCATGAGCACGCTTGGCCTTGCAGGGCTTCCCGAGTTTGGCCCTGCGCTCCGCCCACCCCTCTCTATTCCACCACTGGGCACGCATCACGCCACGTCCTTCACCATACAGTTCCCGAGGAATTTAGCACCGCTTTTGATGATGGTTAAAATAACCACAGGCTTTGTTCTATTCCAGTACTAGCTAAGAGAGCCTAACGTGTATACATGACTGAAACGCTGCGTCAAGAAACCAAAATTCACCCAACAAAACACATTTCCCCTTTTTTCAAGTTGCATAGAGAAACGCTATTGCCAATTTCATTGCAAGATATTTCTGCAGTACCTTTAAAATCCGTGTTTAACTGATTCCTTAAATTTTACATTAATTGGCTAAGTCTTTCATGCTAATTGGGAAGAAGCAATAACTACCAAATGGAAGATATCGCTGGTTGCACAATATTCTATATCAAAGGCCTGATTATACCTGCATTAACTACGTTTAAAAATTCATATTAACTGTTGAACTTAAACTATGGTAACCAACAAGGACCTACTGTATAGCACAGGGAACTCTACTCAATATTCTGGGATAATCTATATGAGAAAAGAATCGAAAAGAGAATGAATATATGTATACGTATAACTGAATCACTTTGCTGTACACCTGAAACTAACACAGCATTGTAAATCAACTATACACCAATAAAATTAAAATTTTAAAAAAGCTAAGAAAATACAGCAAAGTATCTATTTTATAAAATTCTGGATTATTTTCTATATTATATTTCTGTATTCAAAATTTTCTACATATGTGGTTTTTATATAAAGCAGATTAATAATTTAAAGTATTGTTCTAAAATTTGGGCAATGACTATGGATCATATTAAAATGAGAAATTATCTTTCAATAATTTATTTATAACAATTCATTATGAAATAGAATAAAAGAAATAAAGTTGTAATCTGGTCGTTTGGCATGCAGATACATCATTTTCTCAGAACAGGCTTTTTTGAATTAATGGTATAATTGTTCATACATTCTGAATAACCCAAACCCTAGTTACCAGTCAACGGGTGAAACACATTTTGTTCCAGATCATTTTCTGAAAGACCACCAGTGAAAAACAAAGTTAAGATGAGGCCTTTCCTCAAGACTTTTGCAAAAATAAATTCTAAGTTGTTAAAAAGGTAAATGTTAAAATAAATTGATGTAAATAAGAAATAAGAAAAGGTATATTAGTAAATATATGTGTGACTAGATTACACATTCTAAGTGTAAACCAAAGGAAAAGGATGGAGAGTGAAAATATCAATAGATGAAACTACAAATATGAAAATTTTGCTACCATTGTTAGGTAAAAGTAAAGATCAATAAGATACATATCACTATAGAAAAAACATGCAAAGGACATAAACACGAACTCAGATATTCACCAATTCAAACCTCAAATTAAACATCAATACAAGCCTCTTTCTATTTTTAATTTTTTGGCCTAGAAAATTGGCAGAAGTTTTTGTAATTTTAATATCTTATTCTGGTACATATGCAGGGAGTTTGATCAGTGTCTACTGATAAGAGCAAATTGTTATTTTTATGAAAGCAATTAGGCATTGAGAGTCTCAGAGTTTTTATTTTCATAGCTTTGGTTTAACAATTCCACATCAAGGAACTCCTACTAAGGATATAATCAGATCTATATCTATATCTAACAGCATGTTCACTGTGGTCTTATACATGGTTAATAGAGCTAAAAATCACTTATTAACATAATAATTAAGTGCTTTTTGGTAGTCCGTATGTTATAATAGTAAACAGCCATCAAAGTGTTTTCAAAATTAGTTGAATAATGGGAAAATCTTCACAATAAAATGTTAAGTGGAAGAAAGTGTATGATTTTAATTATACAAGTAAATACTTCAAAATCTCCATCATGGTTTTCTCTCAGTCATGATTTGCTAGGAAGTTTTTATTCTACATTTTCTGTGTATTCTTAAATATTCTATGATGAGGATACCCAACTTCCATAATTATAGGCTATTTTTCTTTTGTAGGGTAGATCTTTTCATTCATTCATTCATCCATTCACTCACTCACTTTACAAATATTCACTGAATGCCTAATATGGGTAGAATTGATACTTAACACCAAGTTCTAGGTTATAAAGCTCATTCTTCTGTGTCTCTAAATTAAATATCACTAAATCAGCAGTCTTAGTCATGACATAATTAATCCAAATTAAAAAAATCAATATGATGATATGTTCATACCATTGAAAACCACGCAGCAATAAGAGAGAGAGCACAAACCATGGATACGTGCAACAAAATGGATGAATCTAGCTCTGTGTATTTGTAATATTTACTTCCATCAAAATTATTCTATTGACAATAAAATCAACACCATGAAAAAGTCTATTGTTTAGAATGAGTTGATTCAGAAGAAAAATAATGGATTGCCAGAACTGTAATTTTAAGTAGTTTTGCACATTTTAAAATTTGTCTTTGGCCATGGATGATGCTTACTAACAGAACTTCCAGGGTCCATAAAAATGACCAAGAAAAAACACTTTCAAGGTATCTGGAAAGAGATGAATCATACAGCTTGAGATACTGCAGAGAGGTGAGAACATCCTTGCCAGATGTAACATGCTGGCTTTGCCTTGGTGAACTGTCAGGAGATGGGGCAGGAGCTCCTCAGGCACCTGCTCTGCCCTTGGTCCAGGTGTGTTGGTCCAGATCAGGGCTTAGAAAGTAAATAGACAGTGGAAGCCACGTGGGAAGCCAGAAGATAAACTTTGGGGCCACTTTCCAGCGTGTGAATTTCCTGAGATATAAATTATTTTAAGACATTTTAGAGTCATATGAAAATGGATATATTATAAAGTATAATTCAAAATCCATGCATATTTTTCGAGTAGAATGTAAGTTTTCAGGTAGCTACTTGTACTATCCCAGTCCCTGAAAAGGGGTTTCTTTCCTTTTCATCAGCCACTGGGGAACCTTCACAGAGAAGAAGATGTGGATCACACTCTCTGCAAGAGGGCCCCCGAAGTCCAAACCACACGTGATGCTCTGAATAGGGTAGAGGGCCCCTCTGAGGAAGCTTCATGGAGCTGTCACAGCCCTGCCCACAGATGCCCAAGCCAGCCTCGGGGAGCCTCAGGCTCGTGTGTGTGTGTGTTTGCATGGGCATGTTGTGTGCTGTGTGTGTGTGTGTGCCAGTGCGTGTTTGTGTCACATAGAAGCATCACAATGCAGATCCTCTGACAGTGGTAGTTTAGAGGCTGCCAAGTCCTAGGTTGGATAAATTCCCAGGTACAAACAACTTCCCTGCTCCTTGATACTTAGCTTTCTGGGGTTGGGGGGGAAGTGTCTGCTGGGGTCTGACGACGTGGCACGTGAACGCTGCATGACTAAAATTACTTTTGGGGGTGGTCACCAATTTATTAGACATGGTAGCACTTACAGTTTTTCAATGGTTTTATTGTATCCCTTGAATGCAAATTGCAATTTTTCACCCTATTAGAGAACATACATAATTGTAACTTATGTTTCAAAATGTAAGCAGCTGATTCCATGTAGTTTTGACAATTTCAGCCACAAATCTGACAATTACAACCTTCTTCCCGCAAGTCACATATTAGGAAGTTTTGTAAGTTTCAGTGGTGGGGAAGGAGGAAGACTCGAGGGCCTCCTTGTGCACCTCCACCCTGCTGGGTGTGTGGCCTGTCATGTGATGATCAAAACTTTGAAGCACTACAAAGTGTTACGCAAGGCGCCTGGTACGACTTCATTTTTTGCCTCTCTCTTGGCTGCTCCAGGCCAGGAAGGCCTAAGTGTACTCACATTGTGTGATGAGTCCACCCAAGTAGGGTGGCCAGATAAAACATAGGACACCCAGTAAAATGTGGATTTTAGATAAACAATGAATAATTTTTAGTGTAAGTATTCCCAAACTGCACCCTGCCAGCCCCATCAAGGTGGCATCTCCAAGACTCGAAGAGGGTCTTGATGGTGACAAAAATCCAATAGTACAAATGTACTTATTTACAAAAGAGAAACAGACTCACACACATAGAAAACAAAGTTGTGGTTACCGAAGGGGAAGTGGGGGGGGATAAATTGGGAGTATGGGATTAACAGATACACACTACTATATATAAAACAGATGAACAACAAGGACTTACTGTATAGCATAGGGAACTATACTCAATATCTTATAATAAACTATAATGAAAAAGAATTTTTAAAAAGAATATAGAGATATACATATATATGTATGTATGTATAACCGAATCACTTTGCAGTACACCTGAAACTAACACAATATTATAAATCAACTATACTTCAATTTAAAAAAAAAAAAAAATCACTGGTTCTTAGAACTCCAGAAAAAAGCTCAGGTCTGATTTCCACCGGGTATACTCAGCTTCCCTGTAGATGGAGCTCTTGGTGTTGTAGGAAGCAGCGGTAAGGAGTGGATCTAGGACTGTATCAGCTCCTTGCTCATCTCCAGCCCCTGCAAAAGTACTGAGTGGTCTAGAGGGTGGGCTGAACACCCAGCCTCTCAAGAGCATGACCCCTGGTCAGCAGGGCACAGGACCAGGCTCCCTTCACGTGAATCAGCTGCACTTTGCAAGTAGAGCTGGACTGTGACACACGGGAAAAATTGGGACTGTGCTTCAGTCGTGGCTCTTAACACGGATGGCGGTGCGGGAGGAACCGAGGACGAGGAGCAGAGGCGAAAGCCTCTGGGAACTGGAAACTCAGAAAACGATGCTCAAGCTGTTCCGTTAGACAGGTTAGAATGTGGCGTGCCTAATCACGCCCGAGAATCTTCCCTCTGGGCTGCAGAGCATGGAGCCCAGGATGAACAGCCAAGTGACTGTGCAAGTTCTCCGTTTGCCACACTCATCCGTCTCTACTCTTCCTGTTCTCCTCTATGCCCATGTGGGCCGTGGAGAGAGCCCCACGGGTTGCAGCACCCGGGATTCCTTGCCCTCTGACTGCTAGTTGGGTTTGGCCAACGGTAGACAGTTGAAGGAGACCAGAGACAGTAGGAGGGAGAGACTGGGGTAATTCTTCCGCTGCTCTCTCCTGGCCGTGGATTCGGCAGTGGCTGCTTTCCTCCAAGGCTCCTGTTTCTACAGGGTCGACCCTCCGCACAGCTCCAGCTCTCTCCAGCCTCTGGGAATGCCAGTGCTCAGGCCTATGGCATAAAGGGTCTTTGCTTGGCTGCTTTCAGGGTGTTTCCTCAATACGGCCCACATCCCTGCAGACAGGATCTTCATCACTGAGCTTTCAAGTCCCAGCCGAGTAGGTTTCTGTTCCCTGTTCAGAGCATGAGTGATACACCATCTCTACTGAGTCCTTGATCTGAAGGGCATGGAGGATTTCCTGGAGCCGAAGAAAGACCCTGGTGGGAATCATCCCCAAAGGCAGGATGGCTATTTCTATCATTGTCTCATGCTCTCCCTCTCTCTGCTCCCCCAACAAGGTCCAAGACAAAGTTTCCCCAGAGAAGAGAGGGCCACAACCAAAGGGCTAGTCTCTATATAGTTCCACACATTTGTTAGGGGGAATGTGTGTTATCTTCTCCACCTAACTCCCTACCTGGGGAACATTCTCCTAGACTGTGACTCCCAGATATTGACATCTGGGGAGACTAAACCATCATTCAAATCTTGAATACCTAAGGTGTGGCAGGCATCGTGTCAGGCACTGAAAACACAACTGTAGACAAAGCAAATTTCTCTACACCTTCAAGAAATGTATAGTCCAGAGGAGACACCAGTATGTAAACATGGAATTCTAACACCAGGTGATATGTGCAATCTGTACTGTAAGGCAGGAGCCTACTGGACTCTTACAGAGACATCTAGCTCAGCTAAGCAGGTATCAGGGAAAGTGTCTCATCCAGACTGAGATATGGAAGATGGACAAAAGGATCCAGTCTTACAGAGTAAGATTTAAGGCAGCAGAGAGATCAATGTCCCTAAAGGCCCAGTAGTCTAAGAGAATGTGGTCCAGCCAAAGAGTGTTAAAAGCTGTAAGGATGGAGAGCCATGAAGTTGGAAACACCTATGAAATGTATTAAGAGCTTAAACTTTATTCTCAGATCAATGGGGACGAGCTATTACAGAGTTGTAAGCAAGGACATGATACATCCACCTTTCAGAGTTCTCCAGCCATGGGAATGAGAAAGAGGCAAAATTGAAGTCTAGGAAACCTGGTGGTTAGAATCCAGACAAGAGATCATGCAGACAGTGAGAACGGAGAGAATAGAAAAGGCTACAGAGATATTTAGGAAGGAGACCTGAGAGGCTCAGTGGTTCTCTGGACACCATTGGATCTGGGTAATGGTCAGAGTTGTTCCTGCCCCTCTCCTGCCCTGACATGTTTGCTGACAGTCACCCGGAGAGCCCTTGGGTAGCTCACCTTAGTGTCCCTTCCCCAGAGACATACAGGGACTCTGCCACTGACTCCTGTCTTATGTTCTCTTTTCTGTTAAATTCTTCCTTTCTCGGCACTTACTTAGTGTCTGTCAAAATTCACTGTTTACCATTTATGCTTTTTCTATGGTATGAAATGAAACCAAGTCTGAACTTTCAAGGTGCCACAGAAAGAGGGGATTAGCATGTTTTCTTTCCTAGAGGAACTTGTATTAAAGATAAAAGTTATCTGTTGGTCTAATCAATAAATAATTATTGTTCAAATAATAAATAATTATTATTTGATCACAGCAGTGATCAAAACAGATAAAGAGTCTATCCCCATGGAGCTTACATTCTCCAGGGGAGAAATAGATGATCTATCACTAGATCTAGATCGTTTTTAATTTATATTACATTTGTCACATATATAAGTCCAAATATATTTAATAAGTCAACATGTAATATGCCAATATACAATGTGTCAGGAGGTGATAAGAAAGGAGACATTGCTATAGAGTGCCAGGGCAAACTTCATTGAGGAGGTGGCCTTTGAACAGAGACCCGAAGGATGTGCTAGAAGAAATCCATAGCTATCTGGGAGGAAAACAGTCTGAAAGCAGGATCAGTAAGGGGTGACTTGCCTGGCATGTGTGAGAAATGGCCAGAAGATCATCATAACTGGGGCAGGGCGAGCAAGAGGGGGGAGGCTCAGAGATGGACTCAGCGAAGCTGTGGGTGGGGTGGAGAGAGGGCTGATCATAAGGACTTTGGCTCTTACCCTTACTGACTTGGAAAGCCATTGGAGTGTTTTGAGCTGAGGTGTGATGCCATCTGAGCTGGGTTTTACTAGGCTCCAGCTGGTTTCTGGACAGAGAATAGACTGGTGGAAGGACAAGGGTGACAGAAAGACCAGTTAGAAAGCTTTTGTAATAATCCAGGAGAGGATGGAGATGGCAGCTTGGGCTGGAGAGGGTGAGAAGTTGTCACACTGGGGTACATTCTGAAGAAGTGTCCATAGACTTTGCTGAAAGAACCAAGAACCAACCAAGGGGAGAATGAGGAGTCAAGGGTGACTCCCAGGGTTGGTGCTGCCGACGTCTTAGACAAGCCTTTTAGGCAAGTCTGCTGGGACCGTCCTCAGTTCCTCTAAATATGCCTTCTCACCCTCTGACTGCTGGTTCCCCTACGAGCCATTTTCTTCTCTTTCAAGACTGGCCAATTTAAACATCACTCTCTCAATTCTCTACCCCATCTCCTTCCAAAAATCAACGATCTACATTCCAAATGTGTACAATGTTTGGGAAGACTAAGCTATTTTGAAAAGTGTTATCAATGATTAAGACCTAAAAGGATAAATGTTGGTGTTTTGTCTACATGGCCTCTTTTCCTCCCTCTAGAGCTAATTCTCAATATAGAGACAGCAGAATGGGGAACGAGCTTGTTTCCAGAAGAGTTCATCATATTCTATAGGTAATGATCTAATTTACCCACAGTTTGTAGAAGTTCATTTACTAGATATATCATATTGTACCATCAAGTTGAAGACCAAATAAAAGTTCCTTCTCAGCAGAAATCTAGGAAAGCAGAGAGCACCGGGAGACCACCCAGGGGAAGTCACTAGGCAACCAAGGTCGGAGAGGACCTGAGTGTCCTTCCAGCTCCAAGGCCCATTCCTTTGGACAAGGATGCTCTAAGGAATTTATTCTGCCTGAAACCTTCTCCTCATTTTCCAGGACCATTAAAAACATTTCATAGAGAAGACTGAATAGCAGGAGGCAAAATGGTAACTCTCGTAAAAAATTTTTAAAAGCTGAATTAATGTTTATGAGGATAAAAAAGGCAACTCATGCTATTTGGCGAAAGTCAAGTCGTTGCTTCTCTTTCCCATCACTCAGCCAAAGCATAACCCTTAACCAGGCAAGAGAATTGCTTCATCTTGCTTTTTGGTACCTTTGCAGGTCCAAGATTCTTTGAAGCTCTTAGTAGAGACCTGGCATGTTTAAGTATGTACCAAAGGCTTCAGGTAAAGCAATAAAACTCTAATTACAGAGTTCAGGCATCAACCAATGAGGGAGAATTGTAGGGGATATCAAGGAATCCCCAAGACATTTTACATTTTACTTTGCCTTCACTCAGGATGTGATGGTTTGCTCATTTCAATTCCACATTTTCAGCTCTGTGTGACTGCTCATCCCAAGAATCTCACTGACATTTGTTGAAATATTATCAGCAATATTTTCTACCGTCTTTCATGATTTTTAACCAAATGCAACTTTTTATCCCTTTGTGCCTTCATTATGACCTAATTATTACTTTGAATAGATACTCATGTTCTAATTTTTGTGATTGTGACACTGATACATACCAATCATATAAGTATCTTATAGATTTTTTTACTTATTTACATTACTATGAATATATGCCTTTGCCTTCCATGTGAAACTACAAACTCCCTATGTCTAAGGATAATATATGATTGCTAAAATGTGCCAAAACTCTGAGGTAGTGTTATACAGACTTATGTATTAATTGCAAACATGAATGGTAAAATTTGTAAAAGCAAAACTAAAATGAGTTTCCAAGTATAAAATTATAATGTTTCAGATTTAGTATCTATAAATGGAATCATATGTATACAGCAGTATGTTACTGCAACTGTAATCCTGAAAATAACAATTATTTTAAAAATTAGCTATAACTGTTTAAGCAAACAAAACAAATAGAGAAACCAAAAATTCCATATCAAGATATTTAATTCACCCATTCTGTTATTACTATACAGGGACTACATTTAAAATTACCACCAAGAAATTTATGGTGTGAATCCAAAATGGAAAAGGAAGAAACCAAATTAAGACCATAACATTTTGTCAACAGTACTCTAAAGAGATCACAATGCAGATAAATGTGAAAAATTACTGTGAAATGCTTTATCTCATAAAATGGACAAAAGGAAAAACCTATATAGTATACTTTAGTTCAGTTGGAATTCAGAAAGCCTTCCTCAGAGCTATTCCTTAGCCTTATTTAAAAAATCCTGAGGCCATGTCTTCTCTTGTTAGCTTGTGTTCATTATAGAAGAGAAAGCCGTGTTAAGGGACAAAATAGAACTGGCATTTGCCAAATGCCTCTAATCCATCTTCCCAAATACTAGTTCTCATTAGTTTCAGGAACAGGAGTCACAACCAGAAAACCAACAACAGCAATAAAAATGGATAAATGGCTACTTAAATGATGGACTTTGAACCCTGTTCAATCCAAAACTCAGAGAGATGGGAAAACATTTAAGTGAGGTCAATATTAAACGTGAATACTGATGCATAAATTCTTGTGCCTTGAATGAAAAGTAACATACTCTAAACTCAAATTCCTGGTTAACCTCTTAGAATGTATTTCAGCAACTTATGTCATAATTTAAATGAACCCATTTTCCCATAAAATCACTTGACTTGGTTCCTTTATCCAGTTTCAATAACCTTCCATCTGTTGAAGAAACTTGGATTCATCCTTGATGCTTTTCTACTCTCAGTGCAACACCTAATTCATCAGCAAATTTTGTCCGCTCTACCTTCAAATATATCAGGGCTACTTGACATCACCCCCATTGCAATCACTCTGGTCCCAGCTTCCATCATCTTTCGTCTGGATTACTGAAAATGCTTCTTATTTCCAACTTGTTCTCCATTAGTCTATTCTCAACCCTGCAGTCTTTTAACAGTTAGGGAGATTGTCATCCCTCTGTTCAAAACCATGAAATAGAAAAAATAGTTTTCCATTTCAGTCCAGGTAAAAGCCAGTTCCTCTCACGGCCTTGAGATTAGTCTCTCTTACATCTCAGAGCTCATCTAGTTCGCCATCCCTCTCTACTGTAGTAACTGGCCTTATTTTTTGTATAACTCATGCCCCAACTTGCAACCTTTGCTCAGGGCATTCTCTCATCCTGGAATGCTCTTTCCTCCTGCCCACAAGATGAACTCTCCCATGGCCTCCAAACGTTTACTCAGTATCATTCTCCTAATGAGGCTCCCCCTACTGCAAATTGTAACATCCCCACTCATGTCCCTGACTCCTTGCTCTGCTACATTTCTTTCCTCTGCACTCGTCTTTTAACGTACTCTATATTTTTCTTATTTATTGTGATTGTTCTTCTTCCACTAGAATATAAACTCTATGTTGATAGGGTGTTCTGGTCTGTTTTGATTCACAGGCATATCCCAGCATCAAGAATTAGTTGTCAGTATCACAGACACAGAAAACAAACTTATGGTTACCAAAGGGAAATAAATTGGGAATTTGTATTTAACAGATACACACTACTATATGTAAAATAGATAAACAACAAGGACCTACTGTATATCTCAGGGAACTATATTTAATATCTTGTCATAACCTTTAATGGAAAAGAATCTGAAAAAGAATATATATATGTATATGTATATAAATGTATAGCTGAATCACTTTGCTGTACACCTGAAACACTGTAAATCAAATATACTTCAATAAAAGAAGAGTTAGTTGTCAGTAAGTGTTTGTTGAAAAAAAATCAACAAATGAACATTTTTTTTTCTTTCTTCCATTTAACTTTCCTACTAACAAGGCATTTTTAGTTACATACTTTCTTTTCATTTTCTAATAGACATTCAGGGAGAAAAAAATTATAGACTAGTATTAAAATGACTTGTATTACTTGCTGACCGTTTCAAAATAAGGCACAAAATTAAGGCTGGCTCAGATACTTAGAGGTAAATATCATTATAATAATGGTATGAATTATATATAGTCAAAGGAAGCAGGAAGTTATTGAAGCAATCACACTAAAAAAAAAAAAAAAGGCAACAGGAAGGGCTTTGAAGATGTATTCCCCAGACAACTTACAATCAAAATCAGCACAAGAGAAATGCATTTTGCAGGAGAGCCACCCCATCCAGGTGTGAATTTTCTCATTAACATGCTGGATGGATTGCCTTTTAAGTGGCGTGATTATGACAGTCCCAACCACAAAGAGCTACACTGGCAGAAATGGCTCCCCCCCCAAACATTCATTAATATTGATTCCCAATGTCTCCTCCTATCACAGTTTCTGGTCTTTATTCTTTAAGTGGAAAGTTCCCCCCAAATTCCCAACATTTATCCTTTTACCGTACTTGAAATTTTCGTAGGAAATACCGTTGACCAAATATGAAACAAAGCAAAGTTAAACAAAAGAAGTTAAAAAGTAGTATAATTGGCCTTAACCCTCACCATCTTTCCTCTGCACACTCTGCCATGCACCTTGTATACATTTTTTAACCAATTCAATTCTATTTTAATTAAGACTAAGTTCCTCTTTCTTTCTCTTTTTCTTTTCCCCCACTCCCTGTGTGTGTATGTGTATGGGGTATGTGTGCGTGTGTGTGTGGTGTATGGTCTGGTGAGGTAGAACAATTTATCAACCTCTCGGTATGTACCAAGCACCATACTTAACCCAAATTTATTTAATCCGAAAATAATCCTTAAATGAAAGTTCATTTGCCCATAATCCTTCAACTGATAAGGGCTGGAGAAATGATTTGATCTAAGTTTTGCAACTTACAATTTTATGTTATTTTTCTAAACAACACTACTGTTTCTGTTAGAAAAAATGAAGGTGATGACACTCCATTTTCTGATTAATTATTAAGAGAAGAACTCTGATGGAATAAACAGTGACCACGACACTATTTAGGAATGTACGACATGGGCAATTTCCTGATTTGATAAAACTGAGTTCACTCTGACAATATATAATCCTAGGGAGTTAGTAATTTATTTTGATTAAGGTGAGAATAAATGTCCTCTGGTAGGATGAAAAGCTTGGGTACCCAGAGACCTGTGCAGTAAAACCAATCACCCTACTTTTTCTTTGGTATTGGAAGGTCAGATGTGCTAAAACAGAATTTCCTCAACTGAACCTTAATGCAGATATAAGTTGAAAATATTGAAAGGAAAATCACGCTACCTCATGTATAAAGGAAAAGCTGAAGACAAGATAAAGAAGAGATAAGAAAGTATCTTTAATTTCTACTCCTGGAATTCTGTTTTAGTAGCTGCCTTGACAATCAAGCTTCTGATATTTTCCCAGCTCCATTAAATTGTGGCTAAACATAAATTGTTGTTTAGTATGTGTTTATTATCCAAGGTCCCTAAAGCAGGCAAAAGGACAGGCTACTATTTTGCAAACCCATGTAGAGATTAATCAATAGTTAGAAGGGCTCTGAATGTGGAGTTGTGCTGAATGACAAGTCTTGATTAAAAACTAAAGACAATGCTTTTCTTAAACCCAATTTTCATGAGCAGTGGTTGATCTCAACTTTAAATGCAATTTGCTAGTTAATTTCAATTCAAATTAAATATAGACTTTTAGAATTGAGTGGTACTGCAGACCTTATTTCATCAAATCTCTTCATTTTACACATGAGAATGTAAGTGACTTTCTCAAGAAAATTAAAAATCAACAGCAACAACAACAAAAAACAAGGATATATATATATATATATATATATTTTTTTTTTTTTTAACTCTCAGAATTCACATATGCTAAGACTGCTGTATATCAGATAATAAATTGGTTCTTTTCCTTTCCTCCCATTCTGATTCCAGGCCCAGATAATCTACCTAGTTTGATTGAAATTCAACACGTGCAATTGTAACTACCTTTGAAGATGGGTTAACATACATGAAGCTGTGCGTTAAGCTTTTGAAACTCTGCAGAGTTACTCAGGGTGAGTCAAGGCAGCTTGGACAGGGGTTGGTCTGATGATGTGGGGTGAATTTGGAATCACAACACGCCCCAAAGACTTCCATGGCTGACCTTCTGTGCTATCCGAAAGTTCCTCTATGAGCCTGACTTGTAGGATCTGAGGCCGAAGGAGCCAGACTTTAGGAGGCAAATGTGTCATTTTTGGGGGAGGAGCACACAGATCCAAAAATAGCCCTGCCATAATTTAGTTCATCAGATTCGTTGGCTCATGAACTAGGACACAGGAGTGGTTCAAGTCGATGGGACTGGAGTTGGAAAACATCATTGTGCATTTTTGGAAATGATATACACTGGCGGGCCCTAAAAATTGTGAAAATCGGTGCAACCAGAAATAGTATGCAGCCCAGGGTAGGTGAAACATCAAAGAAGGAAAAGAAGAGAAGAATTAATGCAATTTAAGGGCTTCCTAGCAGTGAGACCTGAGCAAGGTTTCCTCATGACTACCTTGCCTGGACCTAGTGAGAATTAGGGATTTTAGCTCCGAACACAGGGTCTGGCACAAAGCAGATGGTAGGCAAAAATGGTATTGGGAGTTGTTTTTTTATCTGCTCTGCACCTTCTCTGCATCAGACACTACACACACTAAGCATTTTGCACACAACTCTTTTAATACTCACGACAACCATCTTATGGATGGAAATGTCAATTTCAGAAACAAGTATAGAAGATGATACTTATACAGATGTTTGATTTCAAAGCCCATGGCTTTGCTACTTCTCCATATGTGTGTAAAAATAATATGGAGAATTAACGTACACTGAGCACTTAGGCTGTATTAGATCTCTCACTAATATTCACATCTAACACATGAATTTGAAACTATTATTCCCATTTTACATAAAGAGGCACTAAGGCACAGAAGGAATGGGCCACATGCCCAAAGTCACACTTTAGTAAGTGGGTTTGTTTTCCATTCTTGTTTGGGTTCATTTCTCCAAAGCACACAGCTAACACATAATTTTTATATATAATAACAGCTTGACTCAACTGTCAACCTGAAATGAGCCAGAGACTAAGTTTCTCCTGATATTTTATCAAGTTTTAGAAATGCTGTATTTTAATAAAGGCTCTCCCAGAGGTCCTCATCTCAGCATCATTACCCAGCTCCACCCAACTGCCTGCAAACTCCAGTGCTGGACACCTCAGGCCAAACAACCAGCAAGATAGGAACACAGCCTCAACCATCAAAAAAAATGAGACAACAAAAAAATATGTTACAGACAAAGGAGCAAGGTAAAAACCTACAAGACCAAATAAATGAAGAGGAAATAGGCAACCTACGTGAAAAAGAATTCAGCGTAATGATAGTAAAGGTGATCCAAAATCTTGGAAATAGAATGGAGGCACGGATCGAGAAAGTACAAGAAATGTTTAACAAGGACCTAGAAGAACTAAAGAACAAACAAACAGTGATAAACAACACAATAACTGAAATGAAAAATACACTAGAAGGAATCAATAGCAGAATAAATGAGGCAGAAGAACGAATAAGTGAGCTGGAAGATAGAATGGTGGAAATAACTGCCAAGGAACAGAATAAAGAAAAAAGAATGAAAAGAACTGAAGACAATCTCAGAGGCCTCTGGGACAACAGTAAATGCACCAACATTTGCATTACAGGGGTCCCAGAAGAAGAAGAGAAAAAGAAAGGGTCTGAGAAAATATTTGAAGAGACTGCAGTCGAAAACTTCCCTAACATTGGAAAGAAAATAGCCACCCAAGTCCAGGAAGTGCAGAGAGTCCCATACAGTATAAACCCAAGGAGAAACATGCCAAGACACATATTAATCAAACTAACAAAAATTAACTTCAAAGAAAAAATATTAAAAGCAGCAAGGGAAAAGCAAAAAATAACATACAAGGGACGCCCTATAAGGCTATCAGCTGATTTTTCAGCAGAAACTCTACAGGCCAGAAGGGAGTGGCAGGATATATTTAAAGTGTTGAAAGGGAAAAACCTACAACCAAGATTACTCTACCCAGCAAGGGTCTCATTCAGATTCGATGGAGAAATCAAAAGATTTACAGAAAAGCAAAAACTAAGAGAATGTCATAAAACTCTTATCATAGCAGATACTGTATTTAGAAAATACCATAGGTCAGGTACAAAGATAAGTGCTTCATGCATAAGCTCATTTAATTTTCACAATTATCAAATAAAGTATATATATATATTTTTTTTTTAATTAATTAATTAATTTATTTTTGGCTGTGTTGGGTCTTTGTTTCTGTGCGAGGGCTTTTTCTAGTTGCGGCAAGCGGGGGCCACTCTTCATCGTGGTGCGCGGGCCTCTCACTATCGCGGCCTCTCTTGTTGGGAGCACAGGCTCCAGACGTGCAGGCTCAGTAGTTGTGGCTCACGGGCCTAGCTGCTCCGTGGCATGTGGGATCTTCCCAGACCAGGGCTCGAACCCGTGTCCCTTGCATTGGCAGGCAGATTCTCAACCACTGCGCCAACAGGGAAGCCCATATTTTTTGATTTATAGTTCCAGCTTAGGAAACTGAAGCTCTAACAAGAATTTGGACCCAAGTCACAATGATGTCAAGATTTTGCCTCCATAAAACATTAATGGTCAAACCTCTTTCAACTCTAACTATTGAAAATATTTGTAAAAGCTATTTATCTGCCTAAATAGATACAGAATTCAGAAAACAATCTTAATTTTAGAGTGACGTTTTCAAGACTGTAGGGAAAACTAATTGAGTACCAAGGTAATATATTTTAAATATTTGTTCACATTTGCTGGAGTGCAGTGAGTATAGTGTATCCTTTATGCTCACAACAAAACCAAATTGTACTCTATTATCATTTGTTTACCTTCTCAAATTTGAAGGAGAAATTGTTTAGCCCATAGGTGAAAAAGGTAGATCATTTCTGTAAATGTATTATATTTTATCCAGAAGAGGGCAGTGGCAGACATTCAACCTAATGTCTGATATTTTGGTCAGAGGAAAGCCAAGCTCAAATAAAATAAGTGCCTATTTCAGCAAGATGTGCTTCCTTTCATGCCCTGCAATGCAATCGGAAGGAACGTTAATACATCTGGATAAAATGTTTTGAAAACTGATGCTAGTATTTTTAGTGGTTAGCTGATTTTACCAGCCAGCAGAAGAGTGCGATTCTGGTCAGTGTTACTGCCTAAGCGTTCCACATTTTCCCCAAGCTTTACTTTCAAGGAAGTCTATATTTGGTATTCAATTACAAAAGTCCTCTTTATCTACAACTATGTTCAGTAATATGTAAGGTGGCTATGAACAAAATGTTCGTCATGACATCAAGTCTTCAAAAATGATTCTGCTTCACTGAATCTTAAAAAGGAAATAGAAAACGATGGTAGTTTTGATAAGTCTGATTTCCTGAGTGGCTGAGACAAGTGATTTATCAATCACATAATTGCTTCTGTTCATTTTAATTACTGGCTTTGTCTTCAAAGCAACTCTTTTCTGCACTATATAGATGTGAAAGTACTCTTAATTTTGTGTCCAAGATTTTATACTTGGAAACTCTCTGGGAATAACTGTCATTGGCAGGGCGTTGCCTCTTTTTCTCTTGTGTTTTGAAATTCCATTTGCCTGAAGCTCAAATGACAGGAGACCCTCTTAAAAAAAAATCATTTTCTATCGTTGGGTAATTCGCTTTATTATGCACATCTGGCCTTTTAGAAAAACTGGATAGATGATGCGCTCAAGGTCAAAATGGATCAATTTGAATATTATCATTACAACAAACATGTTTTATCAATATAATATATATACAACAGATATTTACTGAGACTCTACTATGTATCAGGCATTTATATTATGAATTTATTGACTCAGTTAATTAGTGTCAATTAATCTGTCAAGTAATTGTACTGTTTGCAAAATAACCTCTCACAAATAATGAGTTTGTGTCATGCGTTGCTACGGGGAAGCAGAGTGAAAGGAAGTTATAAGTTGTAGAAAACAGAATGGAGCTGGGTTGTCTTAGGCAAGTCCCAAGGTCTCTGCACCAATGACCACATCTATAAAATGGGGATAATATTTACTACTTAGAAATTGTTGTGGGTAGATACATTGTGCTTATAACCCCTAGCAGAGTCGCCAACTGCTGCAGACGCTCAACAACTGGTAACCATTGTTTCTGAATATAATTTTCATAAAAAGCCCAGGCCCGGACTGCAATGGGCACTCAGAATCCTGCCACTGGCCGAGGTGGCAGTGGTAGAGAATGTCACTTCCCACGTGTGCCTTCATGACCCTTAGAAGTAGCCCTAAAAACCTGGGGACAACCAGAATGATGGCTGGGATTCACATCTCCATTACAGCATGCCCATTCCAAAGAACAGATCCACGGATGCCAACTATGAGAGGGTGTCTGCAGTGTGGTCAGAACATCAAAGCACATGAGGTCCTTTTCCTACACAAGCCTTGTACCTGAGAGCAGACGGCCTGCCACTCTGAGCTGGCGAGAAGCTGACAGTCTAGAGTCCAAACGGATATTATAGCATCAAACCAAGACAGGGGTCTTAATACTAGGAGACTCAATGCCTACTTTTTATAACAAATATTTTATAATGTCTCCTTTGCTCTCCTGAAATGAAATTATTATTTCTCTCTAAACATAATTTAAATCAATGTAATAGGATTATGTAATATAAAAGAACAGGAAACAAATATTGGGTTGGCCAAAAAGTTCGTTAGGGTTTTCCATAACATCATATGGAAAAACCCAAACGAATTTTTTGGCCAACCCAAAACATACGTTATATGTATTTATATTTATGTACATTACATATATTATAATATGTACATGTGTATTTATATTTAAATACATTTAATGTATTATAATACACAAACGCCTAGGTATAACTATACTAAAAGACATGATTATAATGAGCAAGTTTGGATTCAGGAGATGTAAGACAATCGCCAAGTGTACCACTTACTAATTCATTGTCTCTCAGTTCCAAACTTACTCGATCCCAAGTTCTGCTTTGTGATGCTGTGTCTGGGACCCCCAAACTCCATTTCTGCTTGTCTCCCCATTGGGATCTGCCTGTAGGGGCACTGGAGACCTCAAAGCTGGAGAAGGAAGAGGAAAGTCGCAGAAGGAAGATGCTCCTCCCATCTCCCACTGGGGAGGCTCTTGGCTGCCTAGGGCTCCTGTGAGCCTCACCCTGCCGTACGTCATCAGCTGCAGAGCCTTTCCTCGGTGGCACCTGAACACAGTTTGTGGATCTGTCCACACTTAGAGAAGCAGCTTCAGGGGCCCACTTCCCTCAGACACCAGCCAGCCATCGTTCCTTCATCAGAGGTCTGGATCCCAGTTTCATGGCCCCTCCTCTGAGCTCAGAAACACCAGCACCAGTCCAGCCACCCTTCTCCCTAGAGGTCTGAGTTTGGGCTTCACAGGGTCTTGCCTCGAAGTTTCTACGTTTTTCCCTTTGTTCCCTAGTGGTGGTAGCTGCTTCCTTAAGTTGTTATTGCCAGGGTACCTTAGCATTTCTTTTTAACCTTTTAAGTTACCAGCTGACAGCTTTTTAGTAAGAATGCTTTAAAGTTTCTCTGTTCAAATATCTGTTGTCATTTCTCTCTCCTGACCAGACTCTGACTGCTACATCTACTGAAGATCGTTAAAATGATTTCTTTTTTATTCGAACATTTAAAATCAGGACTAACAGCGTGTTTATATATACACATAAAATGACCAGACCATAAATACAATCGCTACAGATACTGACTGATACGAGGACGACACATTGGTGATCCAAAGGCCACGAGCAGCATTGCCTTTGATGATGCCACTTTCAAAGATGGTGAACAACTCTTTACAGTGTGCTCAGCAAAACAAACTATCATCTCCCCTAATTTACAGTTTCATTCCTGGGAAATTCAGCCCATTTCTTAAAATGGTTAAAAAACACTTTGTGTTTCTACATAAAATACAGTCACGGGAGACGTGGAAAACTCGTGCAGGACAGTCAGGCTTTGCTGTACATCTAAAGCCTCCCACCCTGGACACTCTTCTCCCAGCCATGGGCAACCGGAACTACACCCTCTAAAGCCACATCTGTTGAGAACCAAGAAAGGCAACACAGGCCTACCTCGTTTGATCGCACTTTACTTCATCGCGCTTTGCAGATATTGAGTATTGTTTGTTTTTTTTTACAAATTGAAGGTTTGTGGCAACCCTGCACTGAGCAGGTCTATCAGCACCATTTTTCCAACAGCATTATTCATTTATTTATTGGCTGCACCATGCAGCATGCGGGATCTTAGTTCCCCAACCAGGGATCGAATCTGTACCCCCTGCATTGGGAGCGTGGAGTCTTAACCACCGGACCGCCAGGGAAGTCCCCAACAGCGTTATTTTTTACAGAAGGTATGTACATTGTTTTTTAAGACATAATGCTATTGCACACTAAAGACTACAGTATAGTGTAGACATAAATTTTATACACACTGGGAAACCATTAAATTCGTGTGACTTGCTTTATTGTGATATTTGCTTTACTGCGCTGGTCTGGAACCAAACCCACAATATCTCCGAGGTCTGCTTATAAGAGGCAGGCGAGGCAATTTCCTTTATGAAGTGAGTTGAGGGGCAACTCACCCCATTGGACTTCCACGTGGACAGAACCTCCCCTCATATTTCTTTGCACTTGATAAAAGTCTGAAAGTCTGAGTTGAAATGAAGAGTTTTTCTTGGAGGGGTAACACACTAAAATAAACTATTGACTACCTATAGACATACTTTTAAATTAACATATGTCAATTTCAATAGGAAATAAAACTAATACATAATACTAATATATTAGGTAACAGTAATAATATTAACGCATACAATATTATAGTTTGCAAATGCCTTGGTACAACTACATTGGACCCTGACAGTGAATATGATTAGCAGTCTAGTCGTCCTGGAGGGCCCTAACACAGGACACCAGAAAGGTAATGTATAGTTTGAGAAAGGAAAAGAAAGATATAGTAGTTCAAAATCTTAACAAAGATGTTATATGGCAAAAGTGTTATGAAGGATGGGCAGCATGAAAGCATAAGGCTAGGTCAGGGAGCCCTAAAAGTGCAGGTTGACCTGAGTGAGAACTCACGCATGTATCTATACATATGGTCAGTATACATGTGTATTTTCACTCTGGAAATCTACTAGTGTGGACACAGATATATACACATTGAGTACAAATTACACACATATCTTTACTTCTTTGGTATAAATTCGATAGTATCTTTTTTGTATCTTATTCAAAATTGTTAGAGTTGGGATACGTCACTTTGTATATGAGTATATCAAACATATTAAATCAGAGTTATTAGGGTAAAGTAGAAATAACAATGTATTTTAGCAAAGGTTAGCTCAAGAAATACCTGTAAAACCAGAAACGAATAACAATTCATAGACGAAGGCTAGTCAAGTGAAAAGAAACAAAATTATAAATGCAGACGGTCAGGTTAAACTTCTGTCCAGATGATTAGCAAAGATAAACTAATGGTGAAGCTCTCACTTCATGCAGACATTTGAAGTGGAGATCAGACCTCCTTGAAGAATGGTGATCAATGGCCTGGCATGTAAAGGACAGTCCTGATTTAATCTTGTCATCCTGATGTTTATTAATTTTCGTTCTAAAGCAAACAAACAAACAAAAACCAAAAAACCCTGACTTGGATGATGGTCACCCTCGTTTGAAAACTTAGAAGAAAAGTTTGATTAAGAACACACAACAGTCATTGAAAACCTAATATGAGCCAGGGAGTGTACTCCCAAGTTTCCACCTGTGATTTTATTTACACGTCGGAATAACCAAGCAAGGAGGTGATTTCCCCTGTTTTACCTCTCAGGACGCTGAGAGACTCAGAGAAGGTACCTGACTTTTTCCAAGGACATGCAGTTTCTGGCTGTCAGTGGCAGGTTTCCAACCCACAGCTATTGGACTTCAAGTCGCCACTCACCATCCCTGGACTATTCTTTCGGAGCAGAGGGTGGGCGCAGAAGACAACTAACCAGGAAATGCAGACTTCCTAGGTGCCAGGAAGGGAAGAAACTGGACCAAGCGTGAGCCAGGACCTTGTTTGAATAATGAGAAATTTTAAAAATTAAGAAATCGCCCACAAGATACATGTGAAGCTAGACTAATCTATGTCCACTGCCAGTGCCTATGCCTGCCTGTTTTTATAGACAATAGCATATGAGTACATAGAGTCTGTTCTCATATAAACCCTGTACTTGTAGTAAAATGGCTTCTGTCTGCCTCAGGCAAACAATCGGAGAGCATAATCTTTTCACTGACTATGGAATTGGGTCATAAGACCAAAAAAAGCTGTGTTCTTGAAAAAATACCTCCCACGTGGAACTCCAAAATCCTGGATAGTTGCCTCAAAATGCCGAAGACAAACGTTTGTTGCTTTGCCATTCTGACTACCTTAAATCTGTAGATGGTCGGCGTGTTCTTTTCAAAATATAGTCACGTGCTGCCTGTTCTGAAATGGTTAAGGTCTTCAGAACAGAAAGATTCAGAATTGAGCATTTTCCAAATTTCCCCAGATGGTCAGAGCCAGTGTTAGAAATCTACTGTCACTTGGTGAATCCATCTAGGATGACTAGTTTTCCAATATGCTTCTAGACAAATTTATGGTGAGCTTAATGAATTCTTTTGTCTACTTGATCGTAGTGCCAGCTCAGATACATTTATCATATCCTCTTTCAGTGAGCATCAAAACAGACTGGGCTGACACTGTGCCACATTCTTTACGATCCAAGTTGTTAAGAGCCTTATGTCTTAGACCAACCCAACAGCGCTCAGAGTTACAAAAGCAACTTTGGAGCTGAGGGCCAAACTGCTGACATCAGAAACTCTCTGTGGGATGTAAAATGACTGAAATGGTTTTCCATCTTCCCATTGCCAAATTACCCACCTCTCCTCCTTCACAGGAGAATGTTTTTCTCCTAGAGCACATCTGTCAAATAACACTCCCAGGAACGTTTGAAGCCATGCACGGTGAACAGAAAACAGAGGCAATGGGAGAATGACAACTGCCTTGTGTGTCAAGCTCACGGCCGACTGAAGTCTGGGTCCAAACTGTGAGCCCAGAGCCCCACGTCCACTCATCACGATGAGCAGTCAACCGAAAGGAAACTGCCGAACAGGAGCTTGAGCCTGGGAGAGCAGCCACTTATTGGAATGCACTAGAGCTCCGAGTGTAGCCCAAATTGCATCTGTAGAGTCATGTGCTGCCCTCCCCCTCATTGGGGTGAGGCCTGACTCCCACCTCCAGCATTACCTGTGCTTTTGCAAATGAACCTGCTCTAATTCTGCACATTCGATGCAACCGCCTTAACGCCCCACCGACCCTAGCTCTGTGTACCATCATCGGTAACAAACAAGAGCTTCCTTTCCGCCTCACGCACCCTGCGTCTCTATGCAGAAAACAAGCAGACAGTCTGTCGCCAATTTGCTTCTTTTGTTTAATAACCCATTTCCAGAAAGGCATGTCCCTGGATATTCACACTTAGAATGATAATATGGCTGATACACCCAGATGTAACACCGAGATCATCTTCTAAGAGTTGTTTCTTACAAACAGAGCATCTATTGGTTTTTCCTGAGCAAATGCCGCAGAATCATGTGTGTGTGGATTTTTTTCAGCAAATTTACAGATAACGTCCATGTTTTGATGCTCAGGCAGTACGTGAGTTCAGAAATACGTTGCATTTACAGCAACTCAGGATTTATTCTGGCTACATTCTATTGAGATATTTCTACAAATACACTGTGCATGATAATTAGCTTGATGAGAGTTAGATACTGAACCGTGAAACAAGCAAGAATTTGCTCAGAAAGCGAGAGGTGTTAAAAATGTTGCTGCTATTAAAAATGACTAAGACAAGGGGAGGTCAGACACAGGGTGTGAGCTGAATCCTGAGGTCTGTGTGCTCCGGGTGTGCCCCCTCACCCCTGTAAGATATACAGTCTATATCTTAAAGATGAGTAACCCTCAGCTTAGAAAGGTGAAGCCATTGGCCCAAAGTCACGCAGCTCGCTTTTCTTATTTCTGTAACAGGTAACTTTTCATGTCCCTTCCACTTAGCCTCTGGCCTTCTAGCAATGACCTTTTTATCCAGAAAAAGGTTATTTGGGAACATGCTAAAATAAATAAACCAGTAAATGTGACTCTGGTTGGTCCTTGCCCTATAATTATACAATATGATAGGGTAAACAATCTCTTCTGAATGCAGAGAAATCCAAAGGTAAAATAAGCAGACACATCATAGACACACCTGACAAAAAGGAATGTGGCCTAAGTTCACAATTTACGTCTTTTTTAGTTGTCTGCCAAACATAAGAATTATGGACAGTCTTTAAAAGGCAATAGAGCATGCCTGCTATTAATCTCAAACATACTTTGTGTTTTTTCTAAAGCGAAGTGCATTTTCAGAGCATATAAAAATGTGTAGATGAATGAAAATCAGGCATACAACATAGTCCCTTAGAAGTAGTAACTGTCAACACTCTACCAACGTTTCCTTTGTGACAGACAACCCCCAACAGAAGAAAGTCGCCAAATGTTTATTGTGCAGAGCATCCTTTCAAGGGACAAAAGACAAACCCTACTAAAAACTGATCTAATAAACTGGGCATGAGCGATTTAGTTTGCACAAATAACATAAGTAGCTATTTCCTCAGTGCTCCCAGTTAAACCATTTTAAAGGAACTCTAAATCAGAAGTAGCAAGAACAAAACGTAAGAAGAAATAGCAGTGAAAGGTGTTTCCTTGCCAAAAGCCACCAAGATATTTAATGGGGTTAGAAGTAGGTTTCTTACCATTAAGACAAAATACTTGTGGTATTCTAACAAGCAATGTTAATGGGCGTGCTCTTTGTTGAGAACTATTGTTACCTTGATACTAAAAGTGGGAAAACTTTGTGCTAATTTCTTGTAAGCAGCAAAGTTGGGGGTTAGAGCTTTTGCCCAGCCTCCTCCTGAGGGAAAACCTTGAGGGGCAGAAGAGCACTGTTTTGCCAGTGACTTCACCATCCTTGATGATCAATTAAAAGAACGAGCAAATGTGAAAGAAAAAAAAGAAAGATCACATGGAACTCTGCTCGGCCATTGAATATTAAAATAGTTCAGACAAGCCAGGGAGTGATGGAATCTCCGATGCAGCACAAATACTAATTAATTTGTATACACATTAATGACAAACTTTTATATGCATTTTTCATATTATCCTTCTAACCCTCTGTGTAAGTAAAACAGGTATTATTACCCCATATCACAGATGGGGGAACTGATATTTAGAGAGTCACATAGTAGCAGAGAAGTAAGTCGTATATAGGTCTCCTCCCACTTCCCCATCCCCATCTAGTGATCTTCCCAGGAAACTGTCTCTGCAATCTTAGAGAGCAACCTTTCTCCCTGCGGTGTCCTCAGGGGTTGGGGACACGGGCCAGCTCCCAAGCCTGCAGGTCCTCATCCTAGTGCACTGCCAAGGCAGAGTAAAAGAACTACAGAAAAGTATCTAAATCACAAGGGAATCACTGTGAAATCTGCCTGGCAAAATATTATTTCTCCAAAAAAGTCAATCTTTCAGAGATGCCACTGAAGGTCTATTTGCCATCCTTAAAAATCCGATGCAATTTGCTGAGTAGGAGAGGGCAAAATAAGAAGAGATTGACAGGAAGAATAGGTAAAGATCCTTGATTAAACTCTCCGTAAAGCAACCAAGCAAGAGAATGAATCCCAGTGGTAAATCATGGGCTCACAGCTCAAGAACTGCAAAAAAATACCTCTGCTCTGGGAGAAAATGAAAGCTCTAGAAGCAGAGAAACATCAACTTTCTCACAGGGTAAAATCACCACGTAGTTTTAGATCACCAGCCTTACAGAGCAGAAGGGAAAGGTTTACCTTAAGATGGACTCAAGCATTTTGACTAATTTCAGGAGACCAAGATGCTGGTACTTGGATATGCTCTGCGGTCATCACTCAGGATTTGTGTGTTATCAACTGAATCCATGCTCTTTGTCTAAAGGTTCAAAGAGCCTCAGATTATGAGTAAAAACATGTTTTCAGTTCCTTCCAGACTTGATTTGCTTCTTTTAACAACAACAACAACAACAACAAAATCAGTGTTTTGAGGCAGAGCCACTCAAAGTGTGGTCCTCACATAGGCAGCATTAGTATCACCTGGAAACTTGCTAGAAATGCAAATTAGCGACCCCAACTCAGACCTGCTGAAGGAGAGTCTGCGTTTTAACAAGGTCTCCATGTGGTCTACATGCACTTCAAGTTGGAAAGCAGTGTTTTAGATCCTTGACCTGAGTAGGCAGAATTTTAGGTCCTCACCTGCCTGTTGTACACTCCTTCTCCCATTCTCAGCCATAGGATAATGCGAAAGTCACCAACCATCTTGGAATCCAGATTACTAGCTCCGTAAAGGTCCTTCTGCATCATTGGGATCCAGGGACATCTACTCTGGCCATTCCAGCAAGCTGGTGACAGAGGCTAAGGTTCATTCTCTTTTCTCCAACTCCCTACTTCGGAGATCTTCCCATTTACTACTTTATTTTTATTGTTTGTCATCCCTGTAATGCCCTCCCTCCCACTGTCTCCTACCAAAAAAATAATAGGTCATCAAGCAGGAATGACCAGTCCAAACTGTAAAACAATGTGTTTATCTTTAACATACCCAAGTATATATTAAGGAACCTTCTGGTTCCATTCTTTCCCTAAGCCAGTCATTAGCACCACTATCATAGTTACATTCACCAAAAACATGATTATACCATGAGCTAAGCTCTGGACTTCTACTGATATTGCAAAGAAGTTTCAACAAGAATGAAAATGGTAACAACCAACTTCTACCGAACACGCAGTACTTGCAAGCAGCGACCTAAGCAAGTAGGCATTTAATCCTCACAACGTTTCCATTAATAGTAACTCACAATCGCAGTGAATTCTGTCCTTATTACATTTTACAGGTAGGAAAACTTTAGGTAGAAAACTGCAGTAACTTGCTGTAGGTCACACAACTAGTGGCCTTTATTCATTTATCCCTGGCTTGAGGAGACTGGTAATTTAAGAGCTCTCTTTCCCAAAGGTATTTGCATTCTAGCAACATTAAAAACCTTAAGAGAAAGGGTGAAATTTCAGCAGCCACCAGCATGAGAGCCCTCTTTTGCCCCTAAAGTCACAAGCCCTGCACCAGTGTCCTATGTACAAATGTGAAGGGATATTTAGGGATTAAATCAAGAGTAAAACACATTTTCAGAATTCAAATTAGGTTACAGCAAGGATCTTATCCAAAACCTAAGTGCAGAGTGTGTAGCAAGATATAACTCATGCAAAGAAAGTACCAATGTTTTTAATGTAAGGAGGTTCTGCTCCACTGAACTGCTGCCACGCTATTTTGATTGAAAGGACATTTGCTAAAGAACTTAGAAAAATGTGGCTAGTTGGCTCATTTCAAAATGTCAGTAAACTAATGATTGTGTCCTGAAGGCAGTGTATTGTGATCTGCTGCTGGAGGTTAGAACTTCACATTTTGATCAAAAGTGAAGTATTTTTCCATTGTTTCAGGCAAAGTCTTTGGGTCTTTTTTTCTAAGAGAAATGAAGAAAATTGCTGCCAGTATTAAGTAGGTCTAGAGGAATAATTAGGTATTTTCCCCTGATCATTTAACTGACCATGGTTGACCTCTACTGGAGGCAATTAAATTTTTTTCATGAAGAACCACTGACCTATTTTATTCCATTTTCATGCCTCCTAATATTTGACAAGACGGTGAAAAAAATCTAGTTTGATTGTAAATGTTTTTGAATTCCTGATTGCTAGAAATTCTAAAACATCTCCAGGTATTTTTATCACTGATAATCAGTAGCTTTGATGGAGAGCTTTTCTGCATTATTGGAGAGTAGATTTCTAAAAGTGTGAAATATTACAGTGTTAAATATAGCTAACTGGGACATGAAGCCTATTTCATTTATTTTGTTTTTCCAACAGGGCTTGGCTGACATGCTGGTTATCGCAATACATTCAGTCATCCAGAACCAGTAGTTTTTTAAGTGGAAGAAATTAAGCAGGAACTACCTGTAATTTTGTAAACCCAATTTTCATAGCATTTCAGTGCACTCAGCCAGATGAGTTAGGCAGTCAGAATATCACAATCCTGGATTCAATACAGAACGTATTTAATTTTAAATGGTCAATGTCATCATCTATTAATAATTGTAAGTGCCAGCACATATTGCCACATATTACAATCAATAGTTTGCACCTTCAATAAACATTCTTTGAAGATGGTGAGATTCCAGACTGTAGTAAATACATTGATTACAGGGTCTCTACCTTAGCATTTTACATTCAAACAGATCAACAGATTTGACACTGGATCACGGGATTACTACAGAGAAGCATCTCAAAAGTGATGAGGTCCAAAAAACGTTTTCTAGAGAAACAGAACTTCCCTTACTAAAAAATATTTAACTTGAATATTTTTATGTTCAGTAAGCCAATGTAATGCAGAGTGATTTATGCCAAGATACACACACCCATTTGCATGACCACTAAGAATATAAAGGATCTAAAGTTAAATCAATCTTAATAACTGATAAAGCTTTACCCCAAAGAACACGATCACAAGGTAAACAGTCGTATGCAAACATATCTATTTGTGTTTATGGTAGCTTCCAATATTTCCAGCGGGGCTGGTATAAGAGAAAATATGCTTACATGCTTTCTTGAGAACATAGGGGAAATATGACTTTTAGTTAACAAGTAGTTAACTGTATATTCATTTCATCTTTATTTATGCCAAAAATCACGTTCCATTAAAGTAAGTACTAGTCGTGAGTGAGGAAAATGAATCAGGTGGCCCACACCTGTACTGAGGATAATCTGAAAAGCTCATAGAACCATTTTAAGAAATTCATCTATAGCATGGACTGTTTCAAAATGTAAGCAACACACATTCATGTCCTGCTGATTTTCTCTCTTGATAGGCTCTAGCACACCTTGTAAATACATCATTTGGGAAATTTAGCAGGTTTTATCCACTTTTGAACTTCAATTTGATGAGTACTCATTGTATTTTATGTAAGAGACACAGTTTAGGGACAACTTTCATAAAAATGAATCTGAAACAGAGATAGGTACAGAACTTTGGCAAACTGTCCTAGATGCTGACCGCTTTGAAATCTGGTTCCACAGTACTGTTGGCAAGTTGCTATGGAATTAAATGAGTAGCACAATATTTAAAGCTCAGGTCAGAACCTATTTGCAGGGCAGGAATAGAGATGCAGATGTAGAGATGCAGATGTAGAGAACGGATGTGTGGTCACAGTGGGGGAAAGGGTGGGTGGGACGAACTGGGAGATTAGGTTTGACAGAAATACACTACCATGTGTAAAATAGATAGCTAGTGGGAACCTGCTATATAGCGCAGGGAGCTCAGCTCGGTGCTCTGTGATGACCTAGATGGGTGGGCTGGGGTAGGAGGGAGGCCCAAGAGGGAGGGGATAGATGTATATACATAGAGCTGATTCACTTCATTGTATGGCAGAAACTAACACAACACTGTAAAGCAATTATACTCCAATAAAAAAAAATATTGAAGTGGCAGGTTTGAACTCCAAGGAAAGACACCTGTAAAGTTTTTTTGTTTGTTTTGATTTGCCCGATTCCATCTTGACTTTTTATAGTGAGTAAAATGCAACTCAATTCAATACACATTTTGAGCACTACGGGGTTTTCAAAGATGAGGAAACAAGGCAACTAGCCACGGAGGAAGAGAATAAAGGAAAGGGTTATATTCATTGAGCACTTACTATGCCCTGGACACTTTCAAACACTTGTTATGATTTAATGCATAAAGGGAGATATAAGTGTTAATGTGTGTTTGTGTATAGTTGATGCAAGAAACAGAAGCAACAGTATCTTAATGAAATAGCTGGCATTTAGACTTACTTTAAAGATGGAGCTTAATTTTAGAAGTAGAAGAAGAAAAAGATGGCATTCCAGGAAGATTGAACTTCATAGGAAAGGCACATGTGCAGCAGAAATTATAAGACATGCTCAGAAAACAGACTTACAGTTTGACTGCATCACAGGTATGCTGAAGCAAAGGGGGAATGTTTACCTTTCTTAGAACTAAAGATAGAGTTCCCTTGTGTAGTTTATCAAAAAGACATCTAATCTCATTTGGGAATTCAGTACATATAAAATATTCTTGATGACTTTAATGGACTATATAAATATATTTTTATAGCATTTATTCAGGACATTTTAAAATTATTTAGACTAAACAGTGATGTTAAATTGATTTATATTAAATAGTAATTCATTATTCATTAAATATGAATTCATTAAATATGAATTACATAGTGTATGCCATGTTTTTCATCTTTGAAAATGATCAAACTTATTTTGTGCTCTAGATAGATTTTTAAATTTCATCTATTGTATCAATTTTGGGGAAAATCAGTACAGTTTTCCTTATTTTCTTTCCACGTCATAAATTTGTGTAACACATGCAACTTTCTTATTTATGACCCACCCAAATTTTCCTACTTATTACAACAGGTGATGTGGTTAGTCTCCTGTTTTAGTTGTCATCTGTTTACTTCTCATTGGTTTGCCTAAATAAACTGCATCTTACACATACTTGTATTCCTAACACTAGATCTAGAAGACAGAACTGTGTAGCAGTAGACAGCAGCAAAGGATTAGAAATATTTGCTGGATTGGAAATATTTGCTAAAAAGAGATTTGAGTTCAAAAAATGAAATCTGGTATCAAATTGGATATCTCTGAACCATGCTGATATTTTATCAGCTCTTTGTAAAGATTATTAGCCCTGAAAACAGGTTCTGTGTTTTAATCTCCCCCATGGTTAGGTATATATTTAAACCAGTATGTATGTATAGGTGAAAATGTATAGATGAATAGCATGTGTGTGTGTGTAAGTTTATGTGTAGGTGTATACATGTAAATTGCACATTTAATTGTATAACCCTTGTTCACATATGTGGGGTCTTCCATTCTTAGAGGGACGATTTCATGTTTCCTATGATCTGCCTGGTTTGTCAAGAAACAAATGGGACCAGAAGGTTTTAAAGAAAAGACCCTTGTTGACTTAGTAACACAATAAGGTTTTCAATTTAACACAATATTGTTTCACATTATGTACAATGTCAAAGACCTTTCAATATGACTCATCTTTGAAATCACTGACAGGGAAAAGAAAGTGAAAACAGAGGCTTTTCAGCTAGACTCCATTATGGTCACGAATCCCCTGAAATTGTATGTATGCACATACATATGAATATGTATATATGTAAAGTTATGTGTCTTCATGCATGTGCCCACATTTTTTTCTAGGGAAAAGTTCTTTCAACATATTCTCAAAAAAATCAGAGTCTCCAGAAAATTAGCCACTGTGTGACCCCAAATAACTTTCATTCAAAGTCAATTATAATTAAAGTTTAAATCATAAGATTTTTCTTGTAATTTCTTTAAGCAAGAACTTTAAGAATACTTGATAAAATATTCTTTTGGAAATGTAAGGCACTCTATTATCAATTACCATTACAGAAAGATAAAGATTTACATATCAGAATCCATAATCTTTTAACTTCAACTTTTGGTTATTTTGCATTCTACTGTCATAAAGTTTTCTCTTAAGCCCATTCACTAAGAGGGGCAAAGGCATTTCCTATTAATATTAATTTTTAATAGCTCCAAAGGACGCTTGTCTTATATCCTTAAAGTAATAAGGATATAAGAAGTGAGTTCGATAAAACATTTTTGGTAGAAAACTACATTTACATAAAGTTGGCATGGTGTTTGCCACCAGAGGTTTCTCTTCCTCAGCGCAGTTGGGATAACTAATCCAACGACAATTACCTCATTAATCTAGTTATAATAAACCCCCAACCACTACAAAAATGATGTACAGCTACATTTATAGTGAGGAACACATCTGCAGTATCTCCCGGGCTTGGCAACCACAGCCCACAGGCCAAATATGGCCAGAGCCAGATTTTGTAAAGCGTGTTTCACTGGAACACATCCATACCTTCTCCTTTAGGTGCTATCCAGGGCTAGTTGCATGCTACGACTGCAGAGTTGAGTAGTTCCATTTGAACCATACTGGCCCTTGAGCTGAAAATATTTACTCTCTGGCATTTACAGAGCAAGTTTACCAATCCCTGATCTAGACATTCGTGACTTCTCAACATCTACCATTGAGACTTGTCACTATGCTCCTTGGCTTGTGTCCCACTGTCGCCGCAGTCTTCTAGGGAAAGAGTTCCGTGCTTGTCTCCATCTTCTTCACTTCATTGCTGACTCAGTTTCTCTTCACCTGATTGTCGCAACAGCTCCCTTTTTTTGCTTCCCTACTCCCACCCCATTTCTTCCTGCATTAAAATAATAATTTACCTTTCCTGAAATACCATTACCTGATACCCCCCTTATAAATGGACAAAGTTTCCATTAGCTTGAAGAAAAATTTCAGAATCTTTACCCCGACGTAGAAGACTTGAGGAATGTGCAAATCAGACCTTGGTTTACAGAATCCTCTTACAGACAGCCTTCTGCCCCGCATTACGTATCCTCTTATCTTTCAAGTCTTACCTACCATTGCTGCCTGTTCCCCATCAAGTCCCCACCTTTAAGAAGGCCTTTCATGACCTTCTTACTCTCCGGCAATCACTGTTTTCTCCATACTCCCCAGCTACTACCACGTCTTGGCATGTACATGGAACTGGGCACACGCATCCACTGGTGGATCTAGGTTTGGGGTTCTGATTCTCTCTCTTCTACTGATTCAAATCCATCACAGCCGCAACTGTGCCTCATGCCCCTTGATATCCTCAAAACTTAGCACAGTGCTTTGGGCAGAGTTAAATGTAAAATATACTCTTACTTGTGGTGAATAATAGCAATAATAATAGCAATTATTGAATGCTTACTATATACCAAGACTGTGTCATGTCTTAAGGATTTCATAGGCTCAACAAAAAATAATTAAAACAAAAGAGAAACAAACAAACAAAAATTCTCCAGGAGCTTACAGTCAGTCTATTTAGAACATAAAAATAACCACAAGTTAAAATGAAACCAGTTGAACAAATATATCACCAAACCCAAAATGCTTAGGGCTTTATGTGTTGAGTAGAAAGAATGAGAGATCAAAGTAAGATGAATTTAGTTAGCAAAGATTTTGGTGGAGAAAGTGAAATGGGTGATGGTCATGGACTTGGAAGAAATGAAGTGGAAGAAAGCATCCTTAGTGGAAAATGGAGGGGGGGGGGATTCAAATAAATACCAAAACCAGAAGGGGTTGTTCAGTTGCTAATTGTATTAGTCAGGATGCCCTTCCCAAAACCTCAACTCTACATATACCAAAATGTAGAAATGCCAAAGTATTGAACAGATAAAGTACTTAACTGTGGTCTAAACTTGGATCCAATCTTAGGGATGCTTCTATAGTTCTTATTTTGGGGATAATTTATAAACTCTCTGGTGGGAATATAACATATTAGAATATTATATATATGACATATATAAATTCTTCATTCTTGGTCATTTTTTAGATACTTGTTATGGTATAATGAGGATTTTTTAAATATAATTCAAAACTAATTCTAAACGTGTCTGCATTAAACACATTAAAACACAAATCTATTATACTTTGGTGTGCTCTAAAATTGCTTGGATTGAGTGAGGCTGAAATTTGTGAGAATGCCCCACATAATTTTTATGCAAATAAAGAACCTTCCTTTGGTGTTTCACACTCAAACAAATGTCAAGGGGGAAGGGTGGAGGTAAATCCTCCAGAGTAGAACTTTTGCTTGATTTCAAGCTATACAACCAAGTCAGGAACTTCAATAACCTCGTTTTAGAAGCATCGTCTTATGTCTGGCAAAGAGTTTTAAAACATGATAGCAGATTTCTTTGAAAATCTTCATTACATATTTGGTTATTTTTCTAACAAAAGTCCTTCCTCATATTTTTGCTCTCATGCCTTTATGGCTTTTAAACACTGAATACCTTACCATAACTCCAAATTTCCTAGCAGAAATTCTTTGTACAGCAGTAACTTTTTCTGCCTTGTTCTACTAATAGCATTTTCGTTTCTGCTTTTATCTTTTATATGGGTAATCAGTTCCATCCAGTTTAGTATCAAACAAATGAGTAACACCTTTCTTCCAGATTGTTGTAATAAACTGAACCAAAGCAGAGGTATGGTTGTTCCCACAATTTATGCCTAGGAAGCATAAAGAATTCTAGGTGTAGTTCACCCATATAATTATTGCTATAAATACGGTATATTCAAAACCCCATACATATATAAAACATGAAATCATTTTGAAAGAAACTGTGTATTATTCAGTTGTAAGGACCTTAGTCTTTTTCAGTGTGTTAATACTTTTTCAAGGTACTGATAGTAAATATTCTCTCTTTGCTTTCCCCGAAGGGCTGAGCATTTTCTCCAAATATTGATCTCCCCTAACTGAACATAGCCAGTTCAGAAAGAAGACAGCACATTTTAAGCATTTATATTCATATTTATGAAAAAAAGCTTTCAAATAAAATCCAAATGATTTTAGATCATGCATTTTTTTTTAACTAGAATGAACTTGGTATAGCAAAAGTAGTACAATCTTCAAAGATTTGAATATTGTCATTTACTAACACTGCTCTTGGAAAGGGTATTCAACCTCTCTGAACCTTTCCTTGTATGTACCTACCTAATTTGGGGATGATAATTTCCTACTTTATAGGTCACTCTGGGTATTAAATGACACCTGTATGTAATACACCTGGCACAGGATAAAGGTGAGTTCCCCTCCCTATCATCAGACAGATAATCACAGCCTGACTTGACTCTTAATAACTTTGCATCCTATTATCTCATATGTCATGCAAGAACGAAGAATTTCTTTAGAAATAGTCCCTATACTTTAAAAAATTAAGTTTGTATTTTCTCTATTTAATTCTCACGTTATCCTCAGTTCTGTAGTTTAGGCTATACATTTAGTCCATTGCACAAATAAAATCTAACATAAGGCAAATCCAATTTGTAAAAATAATCACTACCCTTTATTGAGCACTATTGTGAATTGGTACTGTTCTAGTACTTTATACTTATTATCTCATTTAATCCCCCACAGCCCTGGGGAAGGTATTACTATTATTATCTCCTTTGTAGAGGTGAGGAAACTGAGGCACAGAAGGGTGACTTACAGTGACTGACCCGGAGAGTAGGTGGAGAGGCCAGGTTTCAAGCCATGCGGTCAGGCTCCTGAGCTCAAACTAGCAGACATGAATCTACACGTTGGGGACATGGTGAGGATCTGTGGGTCTCCTCTTTCACTCCCACCACCCACTAGTCCCAAAAAACCTAGAAACCAGCTTGGAGTCACACCTCATACGTGGAATTCTTACACATCACCTGCGAGTTTTGTACTGATTCCTTTCTCAGAAGATTATTAGATCATTTGAAAAGTATATTTACTCTACTTCAAAGTCCAGGTCTTGAAATAAACATTCATTTATTCATTCAATCAACATTTACTGAACGTCTACTCTGCTCTAGGCAGGTGGAAGTTGCTCAAATTATCTTGTTATTAAACAGGAAATGGTTCTGGGTTATTTTTAAAACATCCTTAATAATAATTATTCTTATAATTATAATATAAATTGACGTGCTAAATTATTTTATTTTAAAACTTGTGCAGCACTTTATAGCTTCTGCACTTTATACTTTCATTTCTGACCCTCATAATAACCTACAGGGTAAGTATAACATATTCTTCATTTTCAGATGAGAAAACAGATTTATCAAACTTGAGCAATTTGGTCATGGTCCTCTCACTGAGGTCTTCCAACTTCGAGTCCAGAATTCCAGAGACTTGGGACACAATGCACTATAAGATATAGTTCTTGCAGTCTTACAAAAGTAGCTCACAATTCTACGGAAAGATCAGACCTTTAGCTACACCTTCACTGACATCTATTTACTTTAGGATGTGACATCCTATGGCAGAAAATTATTTTGATTGACTTTCACCGGAAAATTCAATTAGCAGCATGAACAGATCTAACGACAAATATTTTTCATTTACTAATTGCAATAATCTAAGTTACATTAACAAGCTATGTCTCTCCACTGAGGGATGAATGATATATTGTAAAAATTGGATTTGCTGGTGTAACAATGGAAAAGATCAGAATTGGCCTGAGAGAGGATCTTCCTGTTTGGTCTGGGTACTGTGCTCATTAGGATTCTAGACAAGGGCTTCTCTTCATCCCTATCTCCACCCCCTAACCTGCCCCTCTGTGGCATGTGCACATCCTTCAGGGGTAGGACATTGGCAAATCTTGCAGCTCTGTCCTGGAAGGGGCATAGCAGAATATGAACCCGTCCTCAAACCACAAAGATCCCTGGGGATCATTTACTGTCCAACACAGCAGTTGCCAGATTATCATAATTAGCATTCAATTGTGGATGCATCACTAGTCTACACTAAGTCTACCTAAAGTTTTGAGTCAGAATTACCTGTGGAATTTTTTCAAAATACACACATCCACATCCATCCCCAGACCTACTGATTCAGAATCGCCTTGCTGTTTGTTAAAACCCAATGGCTAATACCAATTTGCAGCCACGTTTGAGAACCACTGACAGAAGTAAATACAAGACCAGGAGATGAGTATCTTGACCCATGCACCCCATCACCCCAGAGCCAGGAATAAGAAGATGCTGACGGTAAAGTTAAGATGGATTTACACAGAAGAAAACTACTATATTTAGGCCATATGTCTTCAAATTTCACCAGTATCAATACTAAAGGGAATACAATTACAGGAAACAGTTACTACCTAGGCTACCACACTGCAAGAAACAGACATTCAAGAAAAGGCAGGGAAATATCCTTGGCACCGCAGCCAGCATGTTGGGGTTCATCTGACTGTGAGGACAGCTGGTTTTACCTCAAGCTGAGAAGACACCTGGTCCAGGCCAAACAGAACCCTGACCCTTCAACCATCAAGGGGCCAAAAAAAAAATGACGATTTGAGACTGGAAGTTAGACTGATCTAGAAGGGAATAAAAACGATGCAAGTAATCCAGTCAAAGAAGGAAGACATGACTGGAAGGGGTGACTTGTATGGGTTCCACCAGAAGCCAAGCTGGAGACAAGGGTTCAGATGCAAGTAGTTTATTTGAGAGATGAAGGAAATAGCAAGTGCAGAAAGGAGAAGTGATGTAGGGACAGGAAGGCATCCGACGGGGCCAGTGTTCTCAAGACAGCTACCAGTTTGGAAGGCTGGAGCTCAACTCCAAAGGAAGCTCTGGGAAGAGGTGGCCAGCAGCAAGTCTCAAACTGTCATGCACAAGGATCTCCTGGAGAGCCTGTTGAAACACAAATTCCTGTGCCCCATCCCCAGGCATTCTGAGTTAGTAGGTCTGAGGTGGGGCTCCATATCAGCATGTCTGACAATCTCCCAGGTGATGCTGGTGCTGCTGGTCCAAGGACCTCACTTTCTGTAACACTGGTGTAGAGCATATACATGCATCCCACCCAAGGAGTAAGGGAACTGGGGTTTTTGTACACCGATTCTGGTCCTTCATTGGTCCATAAGGGCCACTGGAGAAGAGGCAATGATACTAATTCCCTGTTGCTTAGAGAGTACCACCAAAGTGACCTTCCTCAGGCAAAGAAATGCAGATACTGGTCATTGGAAATTAGCCTTGAAGTGGTAAAACCAAAGGGAGATGAAAGAGCCTGATAGTGTCTGTTACAGCACGGGAGGAAATTAGTGTTTCAGCTGATTAGGCTGCTTAAAAAACAAGAGGTCATGTACCAACAATTTAATCTTATAAGTTGAGCTTCCCTCTCACTTTTTCATTCATGCACTTATTTATTTAGCTACCATTCATTGCACCGGACACTAGAGTAGACCTTATTGAATACTGTCTGTGTGCATTAGAACATTTCATTGTCTAGCCTGAATTGGGCGGACAAAAATAGCAGGAAAGGATACTATTGGAAAAATGAATGTGGAGAATACACTGCCCACCAGGCATGTGAATTCAGAAGGCTGTGCCTTTCTTTATTCCCAGGGTGATGACAGCACAGCTACTTAAGCACAAATGGCACACTGGATGAGGAGGTTTCCTCTTAGAGGCTGTCCTGGGGAACAGATTTTGTTACACAGGTGATACTGATTCATGTCTGTACCTATGGTTCTTACTTCCTGCCCCAATAGCTCCTCCTCCTCCTCCTCTCTCTGTGCTTACCATGGTCTTATCATATCCACACCACTGCAGTGTTAGAAACAAATAATCAGGAATAATACCATTGCTCAAAGCATAGTTTACCATCTCATACCCAATAGGATGACTATTATCAAAACAATGGAAAATGGTAAGCATTGGCAATGATGTACAGAAATTGGATCTGTTGTGAATGGCTGGTGGGAATTTAAAATGGTACAGCTGCTATGGAAATCAGTTTGGAAGTTCCTCAAATAAATTAAACATAGAACTCCTGTATGGTCAGTAATCCTACTTCTAGGTATATACCTAAAGGAATTGAAAGCAGGGACTCGAACAGATCCTTGGAGGCCAATGTTCATAGAAGAATTATTCACAATAAGCAAAAGGTGGAAATGGATATGTGTGTGTGTGTGTATACCATAGACTATCATTCAGCCATTAAAAGGAATAAAGTTATGATACATGACGCAGCATACATGAACCTTGAAGACATTATGTTAACTGAAATAAGCCAGTCATACTGCATGATTCCACTTATATGAGGTTCTATAATATGCAAATTAAAAAGACCTAAAGTAAATTAGAGGTCACCAGGGCCAGAGGGCAGAAGGAATGCAGAGTTATTGTTTAATGGGAACAGAGATTCTGTTTGGGATGATAAAAAAGTCTTAGAAATAGATAGGTGGAATGGTTGTACATTTGTCAATGTAATTAATGCCACTGAATTACAAACTTAAAATGGTAAATTTTGTGTTATGCATATTTTACAAAAAATTTCTTTAAAAATCCAGTTCATCTCTTCATGGATCCACACAGCCCTGCCTTACCTCCAAACAGTGACTTGGACCTTTCCACTCAGCATCAACACCTCCCACCTCCCCACCTATAGGCAGGCTCTCCTACTTTTCTCCCACTTTTCTATTCTTGAGGAACTCATGTTAGCGAAACTGAGGGGCTGGTTGCTCTCTTAAAAGAGAGTTTCTAGCTGTGCCAACTGTTTGCCTCTGTTCCCAAGGTCTTTTACAGCTTCTTTCAGTTTGGAGCTTCTTGTCTGTTTTTCTACTTACCTAGCCTTCCTTTTTGGTTTCTATAGTTTCTTTCTTGCCATGACTGGCTTTGTCTTTGCAGGGGCTGCTCTGCTCGCCACATTAGATCTTTCTGAGTTTCTTGTCTGTTTACTTGATTCTACTCTTTACCTGCCTTCATCCTTATACTTCATGATGCCCTGTCATGCCCCCCTCTTCCCAGCTCACACCATGCTTTTTGCCTTTGATACCTGGACTGCAAATGTCTCTGTGGTTCTACACACCTAACTTTTAAGTCAGCCCATTTCCAATCCTAACTTTTATTCTAGGAATGCTCAACCCAGCTTCCCAGTAGCATCACTTGGAGAGCTTTTAACAACATTGATACTAAGGGTAGAAATCTGCCTTGAGGACATAGCTCCACAAGTACAAAATAGCAGACGCTATTCACAAACTAATCAAAATGGTTATTAATGGGGAAGCAGGAATGAAGTAGAGAGGATTGGGGAAGAAGTAATTCTCTGTGTGGACCTTTTTATATAATTCTGATTTTTAGCTAAGTGGGTATATTCAAAATATAAAATATAATAAATGAACACAACTGTATGCCAAATCAGTAACTAATCGCAAAAGAAAATTATTTCAAGCAACTTTTTAACACAAGACTCTGAGTATACATTCAAGATAAAAGAAAACCTGATGTGAAAATATTAATCATAGCTTTAGTGTTGGTAGTATACATTGCAATTGGAATTTTCAAATTATTATATTTGTATAATAGAGTAAGTAAATACACTGTTATTAGGAACCAAGATCGTAAATGTTAGAGAGAGAAACAAATAAAGAAGTTAAGAAAAACCCTATAATGTTAAAGTATTGACTTGATTAAAAACAATATTTTTCTAATTCTGACAATTAATACTCCAGTAGAATGAGAACCTCCATCACCCAGATATTGGTTATTATGTATGTTCCACACTCAAAGGATCCTGAGATTCTTGGATAAACAGCAGATCTATCTATTTTGGGAAAAATTAAAGATGCCACAAAACAAATAATTGCTCAAACACTAATGGGGGCTTTTCAGAAGGACTCGTGGGTGGACTTAAAGGGACTCCCACTGAGCAAGTTTGAAAAAACAAAACAAAATTTTAAAGTAATTCTATATTTGATTATAACATGTAAACTAAATAAAATATATGAACTCACAGTTATACCAAAAAAGGAAACTAAAAATCAATTCATTTACAACCACGAGATATAAGTGTTAACACACCCTTTCTCTGAACATTGGTAATAAAAGGAAGATAATTAAACCTTTACCCTACCTTTTTTGGAGTGAGTGTAGTTCACCTAGTTGGAGCTAATGAAGGTAGAAGAATCATAGAATTAGAACTCAAATTCTACAACCCTTAATGAAATCAATGAAAGAGTTGATCCAGGCAAGGATCATTATTGGATGCTGAGATCTATATTAAAGGAAGATCTGACAATCATCACCTTAAGCATCAATAATAGTGACCTCATGGGCCTCTGATGTGTTGCAGTATGAAGTCCACAGCATCATCTATGAGGCATCCTTGACAAAAAACTGAATCTAATCAAGCATCAGACTTAACTTCCTTGTTATAGGGAATACAAGGGTAGAGGAACAAATTAGCAAATACTTTGAGAAAGCACTCAGATCGATCTCGAATGTGGGTACTGATCAAGACAACTGGAGGGTTCTTTTAAACAGACAATATCATGGGGTGGGGAGGAGTTAGGGAGACAGTTCTAGATTGGGAGAGACTAATGAGACACAATAACCAGATGCAATGTATGAAATCTGATTGGATCCTGGATTGAAAATAGCTAGGAAACACAAGACAGAAATCCGAATATAGACAGAATACTAGATGACATGGAGTTTATTAGGAAGACTAATGATATATGATTACTTTAGACGAAGATATACATTTATATATAATTTATTTATATATTTATATATATATATTGACAAGTTTATCTCTTGATATATTTATAGATTTATAAATGTAAATTTATACATATATATAAATGTTATCTATTAAATGTGTGTGTGCACACGTACATGAGTTCCCATGCACGCATGTACATATCCCAAATATAAGAAAATGTTAACGATGATCAAAACTGAATAGTGAATAAAGATGCTTATTTTCCAGTTTTTAAACTCTTCTGTGTGTTTGGAATTTTTCATCATAAAAAGCCAGAAGAAATACAGACATGAGGGTCCACTCACAAAGATTCAAATTAGTTGGGATGAGGCTTGAGCATTAGTATTTTTAAGAAACTTCCCTGTGATACTGTACAGACAGTGACTGTAGAGCCAGTGCTGTGCCTTGCCCTCTCCCTCCATACACCACCTTCCTGCCACCCAGCTTCACTTGACTTGGCATCTCCAAGTCCGAAAGACAGCTCCCCAGACCTCCTGGTGCCTTGCTTGAGTCAAATCTTCAGGCTGCCTTCCTGGGGAAGCCACTCCTTCAACTCGCCATAAAGCAGATCTTTGGATAGCCAAACAAAATCCCACCAGGAGATGATTCATCAAGAAGAGAGGTGACACAGAAAACTGCAAATGCACATAAGTATAAAATGCAGGGGGGGCATATAGGATAGATATGGAAAGCAACAACATTAAACAACTGAATAAAAAACTTAAGAGAACCACCAAGAAACTAAAAATCTAGTACAATGAGAGTCCCAAGTGTATGGCTAAGCTGTGAGGTCATGATTATGAAAATTACGATTTAAACATGTCAGTAAGTGTATAGTTTTACAACAGACAGATCTATCAGAGAGAGTTCTGTCCGTTTGAGGGATTCAGAAGCTGGGATCCAGGGGAACAGGGAGAAAACGTAGATATACGTGGTCCTATTGGACAGTAACTTTCACCAGAAGATAAAATAATTTTGCAAGCAGCACAGGTGTGAGTTCTCAGATAATCTTCTGCCTCGCCCACTTCCGACAAAGACTCCTTCCAGAGCCCTGGCTGAAATGAGGCTTTTAGAACAATTGGTTACTAGTATAATAGCTGTAAGAGATTTGACAGTACAGCATGGCGTTGCCTTGTGGCTTATGTACCATAGAGAAGTGATCTATACACACTACTATATATAAAACAGATAACTCATACGGACCTACTGTATAGCACAGGGAACTCTACTCAATACTCTGTAATGGCCTATATGGGGAAAAGAATCTAAAAAAGAGTGGATATATGTATATGTACAACTGATTCACTTTGTTGTACACCTGAAACTAATGCAACATTGTAAATCAACTATACTACAATAAATGTTTTTAAAAATAAAAAATAAAAATAAATTAGGGAATGCGTAACCCAGGGCATACGCAAGCACCTTCCAAGGTACTCAGGAATTGATGGTTTAAGGGAATTGGAGTCCAAATCCTCAGCCTCCATGGGAACTCCTTCTAAAATTCTTCTGCCTCAGACAGCACCTGTCTGGGAGGTCTCATGCCCACTCTAATCTGCTTGCCCACCTCCCCCTCCCACAAACGGGCTTCCCCCACTTCACAAAGGAAAAGCATACCTTTCACTGACCAGGAACATTACTGTGGTACATTGCCTAGCAACAGAAAATCTGGTCAAGGGACAAGCCAAAATACTGGTGTTGGCAAAATCTCCTTTTGCCCAAGGGACCGTACCTTCACCACTCTCACCCCATTCATCTTAGGAAGATATGAACACCTAACAAACTTAGTTTTTCTATTTACCAAAAAAAAAAAGCTATTTATCAGTAATCACAAAAATTTTTTAAAGGATCCTATTTTGGCTCATTGTTTACTACTAATAATTATAATGATAAATTAGCACAGGAGAAAAATTTAATCCTTGGAGTCTTATTTCCCAAGAAAATTTTTTTAATTTAGTTTTCATTTGTGATCATATTTTGTTGCTGAAAACTATATGCTATAGATTGTTGAGTATTCAGGTAGAAATGTTTGCTTATGTTAATTAATACATCCTGCATTTTCCCCGAAAATATTCTTAAATGTATAAATTGTACATACCCAAATACTTCTATAAGACTGGAGAGGATGTCTTTGAATTCAGACCAAGAATGTAATGGAACCACTTTTGCTTTATCAGGTGGGTTCAGAACACAGCTAACAGACTGTGAATATCATCAAGCTCCTAATCTCTTTGGGCTTAAAGGCAACTAAACATCAAATTCTCAATGTCTAACATAAATAAAGTTGTCAGTACAGCTTGTCTTAGGGGGTCTAAGAAAACTGGTTTTTTGCCAAGGGAATCATTTTTGGCATTTAAAAGTTATATTTCAATTGAATGCAATCAAATGTAAATCGACCAAGACAAAATGAGAAGCCATTAATGACTGAAATAGTGTTTGCAACTGCAACAAATCCACAGGCTATATTAGCTTCCTGAGTTCTGTTCCCCTGGGATGTTTTTGCATTTCAAACAACAGATTAAAGAGCAGTTTAATTTATTCACAAGCTCACCCAAGCAAAATGTCAGCTAACACACTGATGACTTCTATATATTTTGGAATTTTCTAGTTTCCCAGTAATATACCAGGCTGTTATTTTTATATTCAGTCCACATACTGGTAGCAGGACTTCTGGTCTCAGTTGGCACTCTCTCCTCTTACCCATTATAGCTTTTCAAATTTCCTTCATTCTCTGGAAACTCTCAGTACATCCCGTCCCCACCATCAGACATACAGCTGGTACCTTAACCCTTCATCTCACAGTTTCCTGACAATAAGCCCCTAAATCTCATTTGCCTACATCCATTTTTTCCTCTTTTACAGATATGATGATAGCAGGAGTATCTCACTGTACATGGTGAGTCCTTCCATATGTTCACTGGGGAAAGCACTTTTTACCTCTTAAGGTGATCTCCCTGCAAGATTTCTAGTTTTCACCTTACTGCTAAATTCAATGGATATTTTTCAGTTGTTATGAACCTTGATTATTTGGTAGCATTTTACATTGCTGAAAATCAAAATGCAACTTTTTATAAGCATTTTGATGGTAAGAAAAAGATTTAGTTATATCCCCTAGATTGCATATACTCTGGCAGGAAAGTGAACATTTTGGTTTTAGAAAGATTATTAAAATTACTTTTGAAATAAATATTTTCAATAATGACAATGGCAAATATTGGTTAAAGACTTAAATGTTCCAAGTTCTCTTTTAAATGTTTCGTATTTATTAATGCATTTGACCCCCCAAATAACTCTGAGATAGTTATTTCCACTTTACAGAAGCTAAGGAGAAAGTTTAATTAACTTGCTGGAGTCCATAGAGGTGGCATGTGTTTGAACTTAGGCTGCCTGACTCTCAAGCCCATCCTCCTACACACCAAATGATGCTGAGTCACCCCTTAAATTCATTTAACCAGAATGCCTCAGGCCCCAAGTAAACAAATTAACTGTGATTTGGTTCTAAGGAATGTAGCCCTTACAAAAAAATTATATATAGAGATGATGAAGAAGAAGGAGAATGAGGAGGGGGAGGAAAAGATGACAGACAGGTACATAGATAGATGATAGATAGCTGGAGAGCTGTAGATAGATAGACAGAGCCTGGTAAGAATGAACTAATTAAGACGACACCTCTATTTCAAGTAGCTTATCGGTAAGAATATTGAAACCAAAGCACAGAAAGATTAAAGAACTTGTTGAAGGTCATAAAATCAGGTTCCGCAACAGAATTTTCTAGGTCATATGCAGCCGACCATGTCTGCTACTAGATTGAGAAGAAGCTACATTTTCTCTTAAGCACTTTGCTAAGTAAAATGGCAAAGATGGTAGGAGGAAGAATGCAAGGTTAATCAATAATTGAATGAAGTTAGAACATGAACTTTTGCTTAAGAATAAGATATTAAAGAATGAGAGCAATTAATTTAAATGCATAAAATGCTGCTGATATAGGAATCTAGTCCAGAGAGAAAGATTAAATAAAAATTGATTTTTCTCAAGAGACACTATCATTCAGAACATCAAGTGGTGGACAAAATAGAAATGGTAATAAACAAAATTTTTAATAGCCAGATGATCAAAGCTTTGCTTGATTTTCCAAATTCAAATAATATGAAGCTTTCAAAGTCCCTAGATAGGGTCCATGATCCCCATTATTTTTCTACTTTCATATTGCTCTACAGTTTTAAAAGAGTTTTTGCATCATATGTAGCTGATGTCATCAACAGTTTTTAAGGTAACTGATTTTTGATAAATCCACCACCCCAACCCAAACCAGATTTTAAATTCTTTGTACGCTGAGACTCACGGTGTTTGATTTATTTTTTTTTAAGTCCTGCAAGCCTATACACATAATAAGCATGAAACAAGAACAACGATCCTTTGTGTGAATTAAATATTTTAAAGTGGAAGTGCTTCAGACCTAGAAACATACACACAGTGACCTTAGTTAATGAAAATACTGCCACACTTAAGATAACTCAAGACTTCTCCAGAATGCAAAGTACCTATAGAATGAGACGTAGATTTACATGTTGATAAAAGGTACTCTCCAGCCTTATTCTCCAAAATCCAGGGGAGAGCACTGGGGCAGGAATAAGAAAGAATGGCGACATGAAAATGGCAAGAAATAGAACTGTTCATCCTCAGGTAAGTTCTGGGAACAAGGTATGTGTTATAAAAAGAGCGAAGAATAGAAAGTAATATTAATTAACAATCACTAAAAATTAAAAAGCTGTCCCATTTGAAAGTACTAACTAGGTTACTAAAAGAAACCTGGAAAAATTACTGTGGACTGTTAAGTGTGGATCTGGGACAAAAGACAGTATAGGAAAATGTAATTTATAGAATGGAAAATTAGGTGGAATTTTTTAAAAGAACATTAATTTTGACCACTAAAATGGAGATAATTGGACTTCCCTGGCAGTGCAGTGGTGAAGACTCTGCACTTCCAATGCAAGGGGTGTGGGGCTCGATCCCTGGTCGGGGAACTAAGATCCCATGTGCCATTCGGCACAGCCAAAAACAATTTTAAATGACTAAATAAACAAAAATAAAATGGAGATAATTATACTCTCAAGAAGAAAGAAATGTTGAGGTGTAGCCATATTGAGGTTATGTTACAGAAAAAGTAGAAGATTATGGAACATCCAGCTATGAAATTAGGGAGGAAAAGGCCAATTTTCTGTACTAATAGATTTTTTTGGCATTTGCTGAAATTAAAGAGATTTAAAACAAAAGGGAAAGCAGAATTCCTTTTACTCTTAGAATACACCAGCATAGCATCAGATCTAGAAACATTTTGTAGTGGTCATCTGTTCAGTTCTCTGATATGCTGGACAGATTTTTTTCTCTTCTCTTCCAAGAGCTGGAGAGCTAGCACATTCCTTGCTTTTACCAGTTCGAGGTTTCCCATATTTTCCTTTTATCTTTTTCTACCATCTCTAGCTTTCTCTTGAGCCCATTTGTTTTTGCTCCATTTTCTGTGTTTATAATGTGTTCAGAGAAAAAAAATTCTTTGGCATCCATTTTAGGAATAGAAAGTTTATGATGGTAGAGACTTCCCTGGTGGCACAGCAGTTAAGAATCCGCCTGCCAATGCAGGGACACGGGTTTGAGCCCTGCTGCAGGAAGATCCCACATCCCGCGCAACAACTAGGCCCTGTGCGCCACAACTACTGAGCCTGCGCTCTAGAGCCCGCGAGCCACAACTACTGAGCCTGTGTGCCACAACTACTGAAGCCCGCGTGCCTAGAGCTCATGCTCCTCAATAAGAGAAGCCACCGCAATGAGAAGCCCGCGCACCACAATGAAAAGTAGCCCCTGCTCGCCACAACTAGAGAAAGCCCGTGCACAGCAATGAAGACCCAACACAACCAAAAATTTAAAAAATAAATAAATTTATTAAAAAAAAGAAAGTTTATGATAGTAAATGTTATTTTTAGCTTCTTTTTCTCTGTATTTAAAAACAATAATTCCTTTACCCTTTGCTCTAGAAATACTATCTTACTACTTTAGTGTTCAGAACATGCCTCAGTTTCTCCAGGTTAAGTTTATAAAGTTCAGCAAACGACATGAAATTCCCATAATTCAAAATAGAATATAATAACCATATATTTCCATGAGATGTTGCTATTATTTTTAGTTCATCTCTTTAAAAAATTTTTAAACTATTGATTCCTTCTTCTTTTGGTAAACTAAACCCTCAGATATTATTGTTTAATATGTAAACTTGATCAAACTACCCCCATTGTATTCCTAATAATAACTTCTTTTGCTAAGGTTGTCAAGCTAGTTCTCCAATTCATTAGCCAATTAGATTTTTTTTTTTTTTTGGCCACACTGGAAAGCTTTATTGACTTTTCTTATTATGTGTGGAGTCATATTATAAAAATAATTTATACGCATAGTAAAAATGTTAGAAAACTTAGAAAAGTATAAGAAAGTTATTCATAATTCCTCAGCCTACAGATAGCAATTGTTAACATTCTGCTATGCACTAGCATTTAGAATCATAGCACTACTTCTCAAAGAGTAATAAACAAAACACGTCACTTACTAATGTGTGAAAACTAGTCCTCAAATTAGTATAGTTAGAAAGAAAATGTTGGTTCATTATACCTGTTGATGTATGTGTGTATCCATCAGCCATTGGACACTAGCCATTCTGGCTCTGGAGATCTTCCCTCCAGAAGACTGCTGGATGGCAGGACAGGAAAGTTGGCCTTTGTACCCAATAAAGAAAATAAGCACTTGAAAAACTATTTGCTCGTTGAGTCTTACTTCCTATTACAGAATTATAAAATGGACTTGAACTGTTTCTTTGTATAATAGATTTTGCGTAGTATAGTATAGTATAATACGCATAAGAGTATTTTAACAAATCTTTATTGTCTAATTTTCCTTCCGGCAACTGATGATGTGGTGTGGAAGGTGAAACAGGTTAATATAAAACCTCTAGGAAATCGATCAAGATGGCAGAGTAGGAGAACTCAGAATTCACTTCCCTCCATGAACACATCAAAAATACATCTACACGTGGGACAATTCTCACTGAAAACTTACTGGAAACTGGCAGAAAGACTCTGGTACAACCAAGGCTATAAGAAAGATGCACAAGTAATCAGGTAGGAAGGGAAGAAAAGCGATCAGGTCGGGACCTGTGCCCCTGGGAGAGGAATCAGAAGAAAAGGGAGATTACACGGGCAGAGACCCGTCCTGGGGAGCGAGCAGTTGAAGCCACAGATTGGGTGTCCCAGTCCTGGGATCCTACACAGGGAAGACGAGCCCCCTTGGCTGGCTAGAGGACTGCTGGGACTAAACAGGAGGCCTGGGGGAAGGCTGGACTCCACTTGTGAGAAGCATGCACGCTGATTAGCCCCTGGGGCAGGGCGGAGAGTTTGGACTGAGGACTGCCCCAGTGGTTGCTGGCATCCTGTGACCGCCTCCAAGCCCACCCCAACCCAGGCCAAGCAGACTCTCCAGCTTCACTTATTCACGGATCGGGGGCTGCCATGACCAGGGAGAAAGCTCAGCCGTGGGAAGCAGAGGCGCCTGGGTCCTGGGGCGGCATCTGGGGGCGGGGGGAGCCAGCGGCAGTGGCCGTCATTGACGTTTACTCAAGCAGTGCATCAGAAGCAGCCCAGGGCTCTGACGGCGGTCAGTCCACCAGAGCTCACACACACCACGAGTCCATGTGGGCCCCAGCTGCCCTGTGGCGCGGCTGCACAACAGGGCTGAGGCAGCTGAGGCTGGGGGTGTGATCAGCTGCGAGGGACAGAGGCGACTTGGACCTGCGGCTGTGTCCGCGCAGAACGAGGGAGACAGCTGCTGGCCCCTGCACAGGCAGTACATAGGAGACAGCTCAAACCTCTGTCTGCAGCTGACACAAGCAAGAGCCCCCCTTGCTTCAGCACTCCCCCGCTCTGGGGAAAGCGTGCCAGCGCTGGGACAGGGCAAAGCACACACTTAAAGGGAACAGAGCCAGCTCAGGCCGACCCTCAGGGCTTCTGCTCCAGCAACTTGGGATCGGACCCCGCCCCGATAGGGCAGTGATGGCCACTGAGCAGGGGGCGAAGCCCCACCTCACACCTGGCTCCAGTTCTAGCCCCGCCATCTGCAGCCCTACCTCCTACCAAGGTGATAGTGGCCAGCATCTCCTTAGGAAAGATGTGACTGGTGTCCACATCAAATCCAGCCCTCCCGCAAAGGCACTAAACCATTACAATAGTAGGGAGCTGAATGGTAGAATATACTGGTAGCCCATTTTAGAATAGTACTCAGAAGAGAGAAGCAACACGGCAAGACATAAAACAGATAACACTGAAAGAAAACAAAGACAAAAATCTATAGCACAATACTAGTTTTGTAAATTTAAAACATATATACACAAAACACTACATATTGGTGTATTTAAGGACATTTAATATGTATATTAGGAGAAAATAACAAGGAGTAAGTAGACAGATGATAGATTGGATAAATTGGATAGATGATAGATACAGGTGATAGATAATGATAGATTAGATAGATAGATAGATAGATAAAGGACCTTACAAAGACAGTTTTTCACACAGACCTAGTAAAGTCAAGGCATGATTATTTCAATCTGAGGTCCAAATTAAAGAAACAGATGACAGACAGATAGATGTATATACACAGACTCTAGGAATTCTTTATAAGCAGTTTAAGCAGTTTTTCTGTCTCCTAAGAGGGTTTATTTGGGCTACAGATCACATTACTTAGCCTTTATTTAAACCTAAAAGTGACCAATGAAACATTTGGTAGAACTGTTAAAAAGACTTTCAGGTGTTTTGTTGACCTAAATACATTTCCATTTGAGCAGTTACATTTATCCCTGAAAACATAGCCAGCAGGGAGCTTTGAAACATCTGCTATCAAAACCATCAAAACAGAAGGCCTTTCTATTCTAGCCCCTACAATTACATTGAAATGAATCACTGACCATTATTTTCTACCCTCAACACATTTATTTTTCATCAACAATTTCCCACCAGTGCAGCACTATAATATTTTAATGGAAGTGTTATTTAAAAATAATTATTTTTATTTGTGATTCTATGTCTATAGTGCTTTTAATCTGACAAACTATTCCAAATAGTTCTTTGTTCATAGTTATTATATAAAATTTAGAATAATATGACCAGGTTGGGATTACTTCTCTTAATTAAACAAATTTGTAAAGAAATAGATATATACATATATGGTTGTTTATACTTTAAGGAATAAAAGAGAATCACACTTATGAAAGTCTTATTAAATGGATTATAATTTAGACCATGCCAATCAGTCTTCTATAATATTTGTATATATGTGTCCATGTGTGCATAGGTATTATAGAAATGTATATATTATGGAAATATATATATATATATTACCCACATATACTGTAGAAGATTGAATATATGATAAAAGACTCGTATAGAGAATAACATATAAACTAAGAGATTTATATAGAAATGGAAATTGAGAAGGCAGGATTTCCCAAAGAAAGAGAAGAACATTAATTCTAATGTATCAACCGTGATTCCCTAGACTGATAATCTAGTTAAAACAGTCCCAACATCTTTAATCCATTAATTGTTAGCTGACAATTGACTTGAAGCAGGATTAATTAGTTAACAGTTTCATTCAGGCTCATTAGAAGTGTGTTTTTAGCTTCTGTCACACAGCAGCATCAGCCAGGGGCTGCCTTGTTTAGAATTCCCTGGTTTCAGCAGGTGGAGGTTAATACCCATGTCACGAGCACAGGGCAGCCTAGCCTGTGTACACAGGGAATGGACTGTTTACATGTTTCCTTACTATCTGTTATGGGAAAACAGCTTTCCTTGATCTCCTTCTGAAAGATGCAGGTAGTAAGCATATGTCTGAAGCATCAAAAACAAAACCATGAACAAAAAATTCTGTTTATTTTGTCATCTTTCTTCTCTCAATGTAGTGTTTATTACATCTAAACACATATGTTGTCTGTAGGCCTTGAACAAGGCACCGGGCTAAACCTTGAGTTTCAAACACAGACAAATAAGACATAGCTCTGCCTGCATGAAGACAAAAATCTCATCAGAAAAATGCAGGTGCACTGCATTATGAAGGGGGCCATGCTGTGAGCTTTACTGAATGTGCTCAGAGAATGACACAAGCATATATCTGCCACCTCCAGGTAATCAAGTCTAATGGATGGAAAAGCAGTGCCTATGATTGGCATCTTCCCACAGGTACAGATATATACTCCCATGGAACTCAGTATTTAAAGTAATTATCGGCATCAAATATTATTTAGCCTGCCTTAGGACTTATGCCTTTGCACGTGACAGAGTTAATAATCTTAATCACCTTGGTGTAGAAATTGTGGGAACAAACTTACAGCATAACGTGGCAAAGAGGTTTCCTCTCAAGTGACAAGTTGGGCTAATTGATAGTGGCTGTTTGGGGCACCATGCTGAAACTCAGCAATATGAAGTCATGAATGTTCCTTAATAATGACTGAAATGGCATCTGAAATGGAGGAACTCAAAATTAATGGTTTGTGATTATCTTTTTACAAAGTTGCTTAAATTAAGAATTTTAACATTAAATAAAAGAAAAATCTCTGTTGGCACAAATGTTTCCTGGACCTACTAAATTCTTCAACTCAACCCTCTTCAATATATCCTCAGGCCAAGTGTCTCTGAATGAGCAAATCACAGAAGAAAAGTCCTAGAAACTGTTTCCACGCACACCAGAAAAACGTGACAGTTGTCTCTTCTTAGGATCTTTGCTTCCATCTGACCGAACTGAGACCTGGTGCCAAGTCACATCTAAAACGAAGTCCACTTGCACTATGAAAATGCTCCACAGCATTTAGTTTCTACATGTCACGTGGAAAATACTGAACGTGCGGGAAAGCAATTACATGAAAACTTTATCTGAGCTATAAGCTGAATTTTCATTCGAATTCCTTTAACTGGCTGTTCTTATTACAAGAACATGACAAGAGTTAAAAATGAATAAGATACTAGGACTTTGGATGGCAGCTCTATAACGGAGTCTATGATATTTGGAAAACTGCCTGTAAACAGTACTTTTCTACATGTGGGATTTGAAGCTCATTTCCAGGGGAATTTTAAATAAGACTTTGGCTGTAATTCTTTTCTCTTATTTCACACGTGTCAATGCATTTGCTTTGCAGAGCTGTGTTCTCCGAAAGAACTAAGATCTCCAAAAGTGAAATATATCATAGTATGACCCAGAACTCTTTATCCAATGATAGTTTTTAAAATTCAACACTCCATTTGTAGCATTTTGCATCTTAACAATAAAAATCTTACTCATATCTGGAATGCAAATGCTGACAGGTGATATTTATCAGACTCCAAATACTGTATTAACCACTATATGTGTTTTAGGTCATGCAATACAGCGACCCTATACAGTAGATACTATTATTATCATTATTACTCCCGTTTTATAGATGAGAAAACTGAGGCACAGAAAGTTCAAGTAGCAGGCCCAAGGTCACACTGAGAGCTGAAGGCTGAACTCAGGCAGTCTCATTACAAGTCTGCGCTCATGGCTGTTAGACTAACCTGTCTTCCGTATTAGCAGCAGGAAAAAAATCCACAGAAAATAATCGGCTCCGGTACAGCCACAGCTTTGCTTGAAAATGGGCCCTCTTATTCAAAAAGCTTTAACTGCAAAAAGCACTATAGCAACCAGAATGGTCCTGCAGGAAGAATTAGTTTTCCTAGGATCAACATCGGCAGCAAGCCTAGCTATAAACCAGCCCACAGATTTAAATAAATGAATGCGAAGAAAAAAAAGCTCAGGTTGACAAGGTGAGTCCACAGGCTCGAACACATGAAATAATCCAAAGTAACGATGACTGATGTTAATAAGTAAACTTACTGTGTCCAGTTAGCCAAAACATAAAAACCAAACCACAAAAAACAAAAAAGTAACATATCCTTCTCCATGATTGCTATTTGAACGAGCTCACTTACATTGGGCTTATTCCATATAAAAACAAATTAATGCTTCAGAGTCATTCCCTTCCTGCTTCCCATACTTGGCTAATGGACCAGGTCTGGAGACTTGATCACAGTGAGGATAAGCCCTGGGACATTAGATTCCTCAGGCAAACAACATTTACAAAATTTGTCACAATGATAAGAATCTGAAATTAGGCCACTCTGCCCATTATATTTTAGAAACAGCAATGAGGTCAGTTCTAAACTCTGCTAAGTTTTTGGGATGCTAATGTGGTGCCATCGGTTCACTGTGAGATTATACAGGTATACAGCCATTTCTCTTCTATCTGGCATTCTTTAATAAACTTGATTTTTCAATTGTTTTTCCAATGGTCACAATGTATTTATGTTGAAGCAACCTCATCTCAGGCATCTATCTCTCTTGGCAACCAAATCAAGATAATTGACAAAGGCTAAAAACCAAAAGTTATGACCAAATAGTGCTTTCTCTGGATAAACAAAAAAGTTATTTGAGCAGGGAAACCTGGAGGCATCATATAGTTGTCTAGATCATGGATTGCTCCGTCATAATAAAATAATATGCAACCAAGTTATCTGTTCAGATGCTTGATGTGTCTGGATAAGACTGGACTCCATTATTTTTAAACACTAAATGAGGAGTTCTTGGGAAGGAATGGACTCAAGTTTGGTGCAATCCTACCTGTTGTGGACTATTAACACCCCAAATCTGTAGGGTGATGCATACATCCCATTTTTTGTTTACTGTCCTGGCATAGTTAATAATAGCCTTGATTTCACTCTCAAAATGTCTTGATTTGGGGAATGGATTGTACAGTCACCACACATCAGTACCCTTCAAATCTAATAACACAAATCTCAAAAATTGTACAGATGTTGTACCATTGTGTTATTGTCTTATTAGGGCCGTAGGTCAGGTCACAACCCTCAGGCAGGGTGAGGCTTTTGTCCGAAAGGAATAATGGTGTCAACGTTAATCAATGAAAGCTGTCAGTCCTGGGATATGATATGGTGACGTGGGAGGGGGGCCTTAGGCTGGGGTAACGAGGGACAAAAATACTTGGTCTGGGACTGGGATTTCACGTTGACCCCGACGCTGCGATGCTGAGGACCCCTTATGGTGGAAAGGGGTCTGCCGCCGCCACATGGAGCAAGTCCCAAGATGAGCAAGGTAGCATGATAGGACACAAGGTGGAAGATATTCCTTCTGCTGTCCTTCTGTCCCCATTACCCTGAAACACTTCCATAACTTCTCACTGTTCGCTACAATGTGGGAATTAAGGAAAAGAGCCTACATGTTTACAAGGAAAAAACACTGGAGAGCTGGGTGCCTGCCCTCCAGAGCAGAAAGACACCGGACACTCGTTTCTGAATAGAGTACAAGGGCCCACTTCAGAAGCAGCTAATTCCTAGCAGTAAACCCAAGAATGGCTTGTGCCATTATATATATATATATATATATATATATATATATATATATATATATATATATACTGTGAAACATGGGAATTATGCATAAAAGGTAAGCAGCTTACGTAAATGACTATAACTGATATTGTTTTTAATACGCTAAACCACTTTTTAGTTTTTCAATCCTTACTTCATAATTTTTCCAAGATCTATGATCAAACTCAAATCTTCCCAAGATCCATGTGCTTCTGAATCATTTATCACAATTCATCTTGTAAGACAAAGGTCACATGGTTCTTATTCCCCAATATGTAGAATTCCCTTTGACAGCCTGGCTGTGAGCTCCATCTATGCAGTGCATTCAGATGTCACCTGTGACCTTTTTTGAAAGCAGAGGTGGGACTTCCCTGGTGGCACAGTGCTTAAGAATCCGCCTGCCAATGCAGGGGACACGGGTTCAATTCCTGGTCTGAGAAGATCCCACATGCCGCAAGCAACTAAGCCCGTGCGCCACAACTACTGAGCCTCCGCTCTAGAGCCCGCGAGCTACAACTACTGAGCCCGTGTGCCACAACTACTGAAGCCCATATGCCTAGAGCCTGTGCTCCGCAACAAGAGAAGCCACCGCAATGAGAAGCCCACACACCACAACGAAGAGTAGCCCCCGCTCACTGCAACTAGAGAAAGCCCGCGCGCAGCAGCGAAGACCCAACGCAGCCAAAAATAAATAAATTAAATAAAATAAATTAAAAAAAAAAAAAAAAGCAGAGGTGGTTACCATTATCAAGACAGAACAGTCCCTGTGATGAACGGCCCTGAGTGTGAATCTTGGTTCTTCCACGTTGGAAACTGGAGGAGTTTGAAAGCTCATAACTCATTTGAGTCTCAGTTCCCTCATCTATGAAATGGAAAAAGCACCTACCTTGTAGAGCTGGTGTGAAAATTAGAGATAAAATACGTTAAGTGCTTAGTAAAGTGATTAACAAATGATAAGATGATTATTGTTAATCCAGAGAAGTTGTCCGCTGTCATCACCGGCTATGTCCCAGGAGATATACCCCGTGAGTGATGGCTTGATTATTGTTAAGGGGTTGGGGCGGAAGGATTCGAGGTAAAGATGGGAAGAAAGGAACTCAGAACAGGCTCTAAATTACCAGAGTGAGAGGGTACTGCGGCAGAGGAGTGAAACCACTGAAGTGTAGTTAGTTATGGGAGGAAATAAGCAAAGACTGGGAAGCTCCTGCCCCACAAAGCGTTTAACAGCAGGCTGGCTCTCAGGGCTGGCCAGCTATGGGAACTAATTCATCCTTTCAGTCTCAGCCTGATAGCCTGCTATAAACCAAGTCACGGGTAAGCATGGCTTACCTTTCAAGAGAATCTAATCTGCATAATAGTTTTCATTCTATTGTAACTGTCTTGTATTAACCTTAGTGAAGTGACTTTTTCACAGAAATTTTATTATATTCGCATCTTAAAGCAACATCAACTTTATGGTGACAGCTTTAGGTCAAACTCTTCAAGACCTCTCTAAACTGATCACTCATCCACATTTGGTGCTTTGGAGAAAAACTATGACAGGGTAGAAATATTTGGAAACAGGGCTGGGCAAATTCTCCACATTTGCTTATCTATAATGGGGAAAATAATGGAGGCCTTGAAAAGATATTGTAAAAATTAAAACTTAATACAAATAAAATGATTACACAGCATCTGGCATATAACACTCAATAAATATTGCTCTATATTTCACCCAAACTTATCAATGTTATTCTCTGTACTAGACGCAAAGTGGGATGTTGGATCATTTCAAAAGCAAAAGAAGTATGCCCTCAACCCACCCAAAGGTTTCTATACTTCACAAAATCTACGTTCAAAAATTACTTCAAAAGAAGACAAAGTTTATCATTCCTGAATTTTAGAGATAAAAGGCTGAAAAATTACTGGGGAGAGGTAACACATTGCTGTGAATGAACTCTAGTGTGCCTGTAACTTAGTATTATGTAGTCTTGGTAAGCGAGAGTGAAAAAGTAGGAATACACTATATATTTAAAAAAGAGATAGGGTGCTTCTAATTAGGGGCAAAGGAGTAGAAATTAGACTTGATAAACCCCCATACTGAAGAAGAGGTCACAATTTTCTGCCACTTTCACAGAAACTCAATTTCCCTCTCAATGCTCCCTCCATAAATTGGGTTATGAGAAAATCTGAGCAGAAAAACTGACAGTGTACCCAGTAGTATTATCATACTAGTCTGGTGAAAAGCGATCGAAGCTAAACTGAAAATCAAACTTACCTAAGGGAAACTAACCATTTATTGCATTACAAAATCCAAGGATGGATTAAACAACAGAAAAAAAACCCCAAAAACAGAAAAATAAAACAACACTCAGAATTATGGGAAGGGAAGACAGCTGGATCTCAATAAAAGTAGAAACCAGGAGTAGAAATGTCACCCAGACTTTTTTCCCCATCTTTGACTCCCCGTCTCTTACTAAAATCTAGCGGTAAACATGGCCGTCGACATTTTCTCTATGTTGGAGGGCCTCCTGTACCAGAAAGAGACTTACTCCCTTTCTCAGTTCTAGTGTCAAAAACCCCAGGAGAGGATTCTAGCTGGCTTGGTTTGGAAAACGAGTTCATTCCTGGACCAATCAACTTTGGTCATGTAAGAAAATGGATGTTTCAAATAGAGGTAGTGGGAGTTTCAGGAAGAAGAGGAAGAACTAAGCATCAACCCAGCAGAAGTCTAGTAGAGCCACGAGGCCAGGATCTAGTTCTATGTGGGTATTTTCCGTCAGAGTCAATTCTTGCCACGTTAAACAAGACAGTTTCCTTTTTCATGCAGCTCTTTAAGGATACTCATCAACACAAAAATAAGAAACAGGTTATGGATTAATGCTGCAGTTTAGAAGAGTTTTTATAAGGTGGATTCTAAAAAGAGAAAATGCATTGGTGGAAAATGTGCTTACTTTTCCTCAAAGAATCACAGCATTTGCTGGACAAATGGACCATAAACTTCATGGGGCAATACATTTTTGTGATCTAAGAACTTTCTCTAGCTAGATAAATGGTGGATTTAGTTTTCCAATACATAATTCTGATGCATTTTGAAAATATATCAAGCTCAATTACATGAGATTTTTCTCTGTGTGTTAGCATTATTACTTAGTTATTTAGATGCTGAATCATTATGCACTCAAAGAAAAATGTCAGGTTTCTCTAACTTACTGCAAAAATTCATGCATCTACCACTAGAGGGCACAAATAAGACTTTCTGTGGGAAAAGAAAGGTCTTGAAAATGACAAAATTCCACACTTGGAGTAGTGACTGAACTAAGATATGTAGCTATTGCATGTTTTCCTTAAATCCGAGAAGAAAAATCAAAACATACTCACATTTAACCATGGACCATTTTGTTATGCTCTCTCCACCTCCCTCTTTCTCCCCCAAAAAGTATTCATATACCAGGAGTATAAAAAATATCAATGGCTCATAAAAATTTAGACATATACAAAATTATTGAAGTTAAATGACTATCGAAAAATACGGTAACATAAAAATACTGCTACAGCAACATGGTAAAAATGTCACAAATTGGCAAAACTCTTCACAGTTGCCTAAACCACACTTAGGATGCTTAGAGTTACTCTCTCCTAAAATCATCAAGCACAGTACAGTTCACAAAACCGATTCTAAATCTTGTAAGTCAGATATACATTGCCTCTCTTCTTAGCAAATGAGGCACTGTGGTAAAAATAGGATATGATTTGGTTGCTATCTTCACACAATGCTGTGTTTGAGTCACACTTGCAGAATACCTCCATCTTCAACAGCTGTTTTACTCTTTAAAAACAAAAAAGAAAGAAAGAAAAAAAGAAAAAAAAAATAACCCAACGTCCCCAGAAACAGCAAACACTCCTTCCTCATCTTGTCACCCTGGATGTTTGACAAGTACTAATAACTATGGATAGGTGTGATGTCTCCCTTGATTTGTTTTCGGTTATTTTATAAGGAAGAGGGCTTTTCTAGAACCAGTGATTCTACCGGAAATAAAAACAAGACAAAAAAAAGAAAAAAAATATGACAAACTGAGAACAAAGTTTGCTGTTATGCTTTGAAGGTACAGAAAGGGTAGTGAAGTGACGGTATAATGATTTGACTTAGTGATGAGAGTGAAAGCGCCACTTTTGTGATAGGTTGGTAGTTTCTATGCCTTTTACATCTTAATTTTTCCTCCTGATACGTTTCAGGTCATTAATTCGCAGGTAGCATCAAAAATGTATCAAAATATAGACTGCCTTCATTTTACTGAAATTTCTCTACAACACAAATTTTAAAAGTTATAAACAAGGAGTTATAGATTTTCATAGAATCACTCAGCTTAGTCCCTTCCAATGCTGCTCTCCGAAAAAGCATATTTTTATTCTTTGTTTAATGTTCCATTCCACAAGCAACAAATCTGATACGTTCTGAAAATGTTTTCTCGTACTCAAATCCTGTTTCCTTTCTTGTTTCAGGTTTTGTCACTTTCTTCCTGATGCCACCTTAAGATTCCACCATGGTTCATCCCCATAATCTGGACAGATCCACAGGAAATGGCAATTATGACACAAATACCCATTTATCCTCCCACTGATGGGCATCCACGGAGTACAAAGTAAGCATCCTTTCTTAGCAAGAGCTTGTCTCCAAATCTGAGCCCCAGGGTAGAGTTTCCTCCACCAAATGCTTTTAAATGCTTTGTCCTATAGGATTTCTTTTGTATAATGGTTTTCAGAGGTATGGGGAGGGAGGCACAAACTACTTCCACGTGACAGAAGAACTATTACTCCTCCTACACAGCCTTTTTCACGTGTGTGTGTGTAAATATATGACACATATACCAGAGGGTATATGTATACATAATGTTAATAATGTTATATAGATAAACATGCATTAATATATGTTAGTAAGTTATATATAAGTGTGTATATGTATTGATACATATATTTAATGTCAACAAGCCTTCCAGAGAAACACTGAGGGGTACGGCAAACATTTGTAAACTAATCATGACCATCTACTAAAATATTACCAATTTCATCCTTCCTCAGGAAAAAAAAAAAGAAAAAAAAAACCTCTTGTTTCTCATTCTACACATTAATATTATAAGAAAGCAACCCAGTGAAGAGACCAAAAGAAGTTTCTATATGCCCAGTAGTGTCTGGATTTGAGAATCAGCTTTAAACAGTCAAGCTTTAACCCATGCTTCTACTTAACTTGATATAGTCATATTGACCTCAAAATTATTTTTGAATCCCAAAGACACTGTGTTTAAGATCTCTGCTCCCAAAAAGCAAGACAAAAACTGCCTCTCTTTTGCACAGAATGGATCTCATGTGGCGGTAGAGGCCAACAATCCATGCACTGGTAGAGTTTAGCATGGTTCTAGAAAAACAGGAGGAGGGAGGACTTAGGATCTAATTTCCCTAACAAATCCCAAAGCAAAGCGAAGAAGGAGACAGGAGGACCCTAGGGAGATAACAAGAGATGCCCATGGAGAGTGCAGCCAACGGGGGGCAGCATGGCTCCTTCCAGAGCCTTGAGTATGTAGCCTGGAGGGTCTTTGTACCTCCTCTGTCCTTGCTGTCACACCTGGAGCACCTGAGTTTATGGACTCCATAGGATTACCTAGATCCTGTAAGACAGCAGTGTTTATCTCTAAATAGCTTCTTACAGAGTAGAAGTGGTTCAGATCATCATGAGAAATGCCCTCAAGTCTTAAAACCACAGCAGTATGTATCATGTATCTTACGATTAAGGAACAAAACAATCCACACTGATCTTAAGTTACAACTTAGTCTCTGGTGGGCTCTATTTTTCTTCACCATTATCCATGATTTTCTTTCTAAAAAACTTGATTACATGAGGATATATATTGTTCTACATTGAAATTTTTATTGAAAAGAAATCATCAGTAGAAGTCTAGCATACAGAATGGTTCAAGGATTTTATTAATATAAATTTACTGTGTATATATACATGCTTATGACAGGTATTTTTGAAGTTAAATGAAAATAGGGCCCATATTTATAAGAAAATTTGAAATAAACTACAACCTTCCTTCCGTCTATTCCTCCAGTTTATTTCTGTATTGGATCTTAGTTGTGGAGAACTGGAAAAATCCTGAATCATTCAAGTTAGTACTTGTAAATTGTAATAGTTTTTTAACAGTTTGCCTTGTAAACAGAATATTCTTCAATGATAGTGATCCAGGAGCCTCTGAGAAGACTGACAGGAAAATTTTTCTCTAAAAATTGATTCATTACAATATCCATCATCTGGTATAATTCTTTGTCATCTGCTGTGGATTAAATGTTTGTGTCACTCCAAAATTCATATGTGGAAGCCCTAACCCCCAATGTTATGATATTTCGTTTAGATGAAGTTATGAGGATGGGACTCACATGATGGGATGAGTGCCCTCATAAGAAGAAACACCAGAGACCACTCTCTTTTTCTCTCTCTCAACCCACCATGCGAGCACAGAGTGAGAAGTAAGGATCTGCAAGCCAGGAAGAGAGCCTTCACCAGAAGGCCTTCACCCAACCACATTGGTTCCCTGATCTCAAACTTCCAGCCTCCAGAACTGTAAGAAAATAAATTGCTGTTTATGCCACTCAATCTATGTTATTTTGGTATAGAAGCCCTAGTAAACTAATACATCGTCATAAACACAAAAGACAAATACCCGAAACCTTTAATATGCACATAACCATCTACATTGCAATAAGTTAATGGTATTACATAGCCTATGACACAAATTGCCTAAGCCTTGGCTGGCATTCAGTTAAGCAAGGCATACATATACTGTAGTAGCAATTGTACCATTTTTATACACATGACATGTGCAAGCCTAAGAAGAATGAACTAGTGTAAAGTCACAACTTTTGTAATTAATCACAGCTTATAAGAAAATCAATTATATACAGTTATGTCTGGGGTCATTTATTAAGAGGCTCGCCCCCAAAAATAATTTAACTGGCAGCACAAGCTGATGATCTCCAACACATTAAAATTGTATATATTACGCATTACTGTGGTATTTATTATAGTTTTCAATACATTTTAAAGATATGCTTTGAAATATGTTCAAAAACAGTGTTAGCAGAATCTCTGAAGCATCTCCTCACAATTGTATTATTTCATGAAGCACGAACTGAAAACCTCTAAGTGAGATTATAAATATTGCCCATTATGGTCACTGGATGGTCAACATGGAATGATATCAATTTCCATATCCACTATTCTCTACCTACCTAAGCACCCTAGCTAAGGCACATGTATTCATAAGTTCAGCATTCATCAAGTCAGTGCGATACTCAACCCATCACATTTTGTTCTCTACTCTTGATATTATGCAGCTCAAAGCTTAAGTAAACAACATCAAAAGTACATGTACTTCCAACTGTTTTCATCTGAATAAACAGCACACGAACATAAAAGGAAAAAGAATTCTAAAAATATGATCTAAATCAGAAACGTTAAATCATTTTAACAATGAACTCTCTCATCTACTATTTATTTTTAAGTCAAATAAATATATGACTACCAAGTAATTCCCCAGTAATATATGATAACAAAATCCCGAAATAAACACTCCTGGATTTTGTTAGGTTATTTGACAAGTGTGACAGATGATCTTGTTGCCAACAGCCATTATCTCGTTTTTTCAATTCTAAAAGAACCTCAATTTTGTTCAAGATATTGTGAGTAGGAGTATGAATCGTGCCGCTGGAGGAGATTAAACCCTCCCTAGTGCTACTATGTGAATGCTGATTACGTCAAGACAATCACTATCATTACTTTTCCTTGCAAATGACTCATTCAGGAATGGGCATGAGACCCAATGCTGGCCAATGGGCATGAGACCCAATGCTGGCCAGTGAGCTATGGGATGGGTACGCTTTGGACATTGTTAGGTGACACCTGAATATGCTCCAACCATATTGCAATCACGAGGGTAGAGGCCAATCCACCCCAGGTGGCAGGGATGAAAGATGAAAAACTAGATCCTAGATGAATGTCAGGAAACTGCTGGATTAACCAACTCTAGAACTTCCCTGCCTTCTGCCTTCTTAATTACATTTAAGCCAATTTTAGTTGGGTATTCTAATTTTTCATTTTGAAAATATGTTAAATCCTATGACCCAAATTTCTAAATGTGAAATTTCCTTCAGTGGATCAGTTATAACTGTTAATGTCTTTATGCTCCAAAGTCATGAGTTTTCATGGTACTCATAAACAGCTGAAGTAATATACCTTCTCCCCAGAGCTACATAAGGCCCCCAAACCACCTCAGGAATTATTGGTGCATTAATGAAATTATTTGGTTACCCTAATGTATTTTTGGAACAGGAAACCCTGCCAAAATGGAGAGTGTTTAGAGAAATATATTAACATTATTTTATTTGAGTACAAGAGAAATGAAATCCATTTATAGTGAAAGAAACGAATCAGAAAACACCCTTGCAAAATCATCCCTGTTTATTTTTCAATAATGTTCTACTTAGACGCCAAAGGAAAAAATAGTGAGTATGGCATAAAAGAGCAAGTCCAACCTAGCACTCTGATAAGCAAAGCACATTACTGAATTCAATGACTCATGAACTTTTTTATTCTACAAGTCTTGTTCCTATGAGTCATAAAACTCTTCCTGGTTGCTTGTCCAAAGTCACTTCATGTTGACTATCAATGCCAATGGGGAAAAAGAGTTTTGTTCTGTTTTATTTTACCATTTACAGTGTAATGTGCAATTTATATGCATGCAGTACATGGCAGTTTAGATTGACCTAGTAGCTCTGGGTAGGGCCTTGCAGAAGTAGCTAGCTAACGAAGGTGACTGTTGATTTTTGCGGTTCCTAAGGCATTTTATGGGATGAGCATCAAAGTCATATTCGTTCTAACATAATCGTAAATATGGCACGATAACAGTATTTGCCCGTTAACACATTAAGAAAGATGGCCCCTTTTCTAGGTTTGATGTCTGCTAGAGAACCCAAACTCAGCAATATCTCATTAATTCCCTAATTCCTTCAACAAATACTCTAGACACTGCCTCTATGACAGGATTATAGAGGAATAAGTATTGTAGCTAGAAAATACTCTTTTCCAAGCTCTTTATATGCGAGAAACTGGAGGCCCAATGAGATGATGTAATTTACATCAGTATAGCTATTTAGTGACAACATCAGAACTCAATTCTAAATCCCTTACCTCCCAGGCCACTGCTCTGTCAACCACAACATGCTGCTTGGATAATAATAAGAATCCTCCAAATGACTGCCTACGTTCAACTCCACAAAGCAAAAGCATGAGCTTCAAATAAAAAGAATAAAATATTTTTTCAAACCAGTCCTAATGATCTGACTCACTCATAAAGAGTATTAACGAAAATGACTTCTGCAAAAGGCAGAGAAGACTATCACATAAAAATAACAGTGGCCAGGAGGGAAAAGAACAAAGTCCAAAGCACTGATGAAAACTTAATGACCAACACTTGGTTCCATTTTAGCTTCTGCCATTGGGTTTTGGTTTAAACTCTGACACTGTGTGGGAGGGATAAATTAGGAGCTTGGGATTAGCAGATACAAAATACTATATATAAAATAGACCAACAACAAGGTCCTAATGTATAGCACAGGGAACTATACTCAGTATCCTATAATAAGTCATAATGAAAAAGAATATGAAAAAGAATATATATACAACTGAATCACTGTGCTGTACACCAGAAACTAACACAACATTGTAAATCAACTGTACTTCAATAAAAATTTTTAAAAAAATAAACTCTGACACCAAAAGAGTTACCCGTGATGCAAACTGACCAAATCTGAGTTGATAAATAAATAGCACCCACGAGCAAACCCCTAGAACGAATTACAGTATGATTTAGTGGCTATAAGGTATTTTGTTGAATTATTTTAGATCACACTTAGACAAATATTATTGAAAATACTTAGATAAATATGTATTGAAAAGTTATCTTATTCATATCTAGGCAAGACCCTTTATTAGCAGATGAGAAAAAGCAACTGACCCAAAATGAGCCAAGAAGTAACTGACAGGATTCAAATGTGAGTCTTCTGAACTCTAGGTCACATTTTCTTCTGCCCTGTGTTTGACCAGGTAAGATTCACAGACTTGTCAGGAAGGCGGGCCAGGCCTTACGAATATGCAGGTATATATGTTTATAGTGCAAATCAGGTATTCAGCATTTCTATGTGCCACACACGGGTTAGGGGTTGTGACATAAAGATGAATAGGCAGGGTCTACTTTCAGGGAGCTTATGTGGCCCAAAGCGAGACAGACCCATACACAGACATGTCATTAGCATGTGGTCAATACCACTGCAGTGGAGTGCTTTGAAAGATTACCAAAAGGACAGCTTTTAAAAACCACCTCTCCTTGGACTTTCCTGGTGGTGCAGTGGCTAAGACTCCGCACTCCCAATGCAGGGGGCCCGGGTTCGATCCCTGGTCAGGGAACTAGAGCCCACATGCCACAACTGAAGATCCCGTGTGCCGCAACTAAGACCCAATGCAGCCAAATAAATAAATAAAAAAAAAATAAAAACCACCTCTCCTATACATATCAAAAATATCATCATCAGAAATGTCATTCTTTTGTACTAATCATTGGTCTACCTATCTAGACTTTTGAAAATGCAAATATTTCAGCATAGGAGCCCAGAGCCCTTGGGGCCCAGGGTGGCGGATCTGCCTGGTTCTCAGAAAGGGGAGGGGTAAAGAAGTCAAACTTCACTTAATTTCTATTTCTGTCACTAATCTGTCACTTGCTCTACTGAGAAGCTTTCACCAGACAAAAATGATTTCCTTGTTAATTTTAAGGAAAAGAAGCGTGCAGGTTTTAGGCCATCCTGTATGCTAGGCTATGTTTTTCGATAACTGCCGTGCGCACACACAGTATGACTAATAAGTACTCTTCAAAACTTGGCAAATGCCCAGAATGCAGCAACTCTCCCATACCTGGGAGGTATGCAATTTTTAGCAAAATATTTATTTAATATATCTGAATTCAAATGTTTTCCAAGCACAGTGCCTCCAAGGCTCTAACACATAATGTGTCAACAGTCCTTGCATGTAAAATGAAAGTTGTACCGTATGTAAAATATTCGTTTTTCTTCAGTTGCTTTCGAAAGTCTTATACTTAAGTGTCCTGCAGTGTAGTCCCCTCCCCACGCACATTTTTATGTATATTAGAATGTGGAAAATGGATTATGGAGATACAGAAAATTGCAGCTTTTTACGAATAACAGCTCACAGTTATTGAGCACCTACTATGTGTCAGGCTATGTGCTAAGTGCTTTACTTGGATTATCTTACTACTTAAAAGAATGTAATTTAGTCAAAATAGAAATGTCTAAGGCAGCATGTCATTAATTAAAACAACTGATTCCCAGATAGGTGTTTGAAACATTTATTGATATAAAGTAATGTCTCCTACAGTGAATTCTAAGAAACACGAGTTTCTTTAACTCCTAATAGGTATTGCTTTTTAAAAAAATTTTGTGATGGTTAATTTTCTGTGTCAACTTGACTGGGCTAGGAGATGCCCAGGTAGCAGGTAAAACATTATTTCTGAGTGTGTCTGTGAGGGTATTTCTGGAGAGATTAGCATTTGAGTTGGGAGACTAAGTCTTCTGCCCTCACCAATGTGGGCATAATCCAGTCCACTGGAGGCCTTGAAGAGAACAAAAGGGTAGAGCAAGGGAGAATCCTCTCTCTTCTTGAGCTAGGACACCCTTCTTCTACTAGACATCACAGTTCCTGGTTCTCAGACCTTCAGACTCCAGGACTTACACCAGGAGCCACCCCTTCCACCCTGCCCATCCCATCCCATCGGCTCTCCTGGTTCTCAAATCTTTGGACTCACACTGAATTATACCACCAGGCTTCCTGGTTCTCTAGCTTGCAGACAGCACATGGTGGGATTTCTCAGCCTCCATATTCACCTAAGCCAGTTCCCATAAAGTGTCCTCTTGTGTATCTATATGTGTCCTAATGATTCTTCCTCAGAAGCACCCTGACTAATACAGATGGCAAATGAGTTCTAGAGAGGATAAGATAAAGCAAGTCAAAGACATCTCTGTACCACAACACTTCTTAAAGGCTTTATTACACAACTACACATGGAACTCTGTGAGAGAGCGAGGCTGAAGACGGACATGCGTGCTCACACCAAGGCACACACTACATCAGACAGCATCTCTCTGACCCGGTGTTCTGCAGAGCACACTCTGGGAAACACTAATACAGAAACTCAAAACGCAACGTCATGTTGGTGTCAAGTGGGCAGGACACACTCCAGGGGGAGATTAGATTTGAAATCTGTTTGAAAGGAGACTTTCATTTGATTGCTGGAGGGAGAGGGGGATATGGGGGGTTGGGTGGGATGACAAGGACAAAGGCACAGTGGCAGGCAGGACAAGACAGATGGAGATAACACGGCAAAAGCAGACCCGGTCAGATCTGGGAAGGCCTTGTAAATCAAGTTAAAGAATGGGGTAATGAAGAGAGCTCTGCTCTGATATGTCTGCTCTTCTTTCCTTCACTGAGGATAATAGAAAATCACAGGCCTCCGTTCTACAACCTCTACTCAGTCATGATAAACAGTGTAGGACTAAAAAGTGTAAACTTCCGGGGGCTTCCCTGGTGGCGCAGTGGTTGAGAATCTGCCTGCCAATGCAGGGGACACGGGTTCGAGCCCTGGTCTGGGAAGATCCCACATGCCGCGGAGCGACTGGGCCCGTGAGCCACAACTACTGAGCCTGCGCATCTGGAGCCTGTGCTCCGCAACAGGAGAGGCCGCGACGGTGAGAGGCCCGCGCGCCGCGATGAAGAGTGGCCCCCGCTTGCCACAACTAGAGAAAGCCCTCGCACAGAAACGAAGACCCAACACAGCCAAAAATAAAAAATAAAAAAAATAAAAAAGTGTAAACTTCCTTGAGAAGTTTATAAATCAACTCAGATACAAAAATCATCATATGTATACACATAAAAGAACCAGCCTCATTAAGATGTATGAACAGGAGTATCTCACAATATTCTGAATTGAAGGGAAAATGCTTCCCTGGTTTAAGCAGCAGCAGATGTTGGAAAGAGCACTGACCAGGGAAAGTAGAAATTTTCTTCTGGTCCTGGTTCAACCATCTGGGTGCCTACAAGCAAGTCCCTTAGCATCAATGACCTTCCCAGGGCTCATCAGTGAAGGCAGAGATGTGGCTGGATGGTCTACAGTCTTTGTGTGTCCTAACAGTCTATGCTCTCTAGAGCATGTTTTGTTTGATAGTTTTTCAAACAGCAGCAGTAGATATTGTGATAGGAAGTAGGGAAGGTTATACCCACCTGGAAGAAGTGCTACAAGGATTTAATGTAAAGACTAATGACATAATGGAAACCGTTCCCTTACTTCTCTAAGGCACTGGCTTCTCCATGTGCCCGCCATCCTCACATATATTCTTCCAAGTCACCACTCTCTCTCCATGCTCCGTAGTCATCTTTGTCTCCTCGCTCCCCATTCTTCTTGCCTCCCTTAAATGTGACAGGTCAAGGAGTCAGGCAGTAAAGGACAGTGACAGCACTGTGTAGGGAGGAGGGCTCAGGAGCAGATAGAGTTTGTTCTCATCTTGGCATCAGCCTAGTCATCTCATTCTCACATTCTTCTCTGAGATTCCTCCAAGCATCATTCCCTTGATCTAGACCAATGGTCTTCAGTTACGGGCAATCTTTCCCCCCAGAGGATGTTCAGCAATGTCTGAAGACATTTTTGGCTATCACAAATGGGGGAGAGGATTTGCTGCTGTGGAACCTTGTAGGTAGAGACCAGGGATGTTGCTAAACACCCCGCAAAGCACAGGGCAGTCCCCACAACAAATAATTATATAGCCCCAAATGTCAGGAGTGTTGAGACTGAGAAACTGCCTAGTTGAAGTTCTCAGTTTAGCAAAGGAAAGGCTGTGGAGAATGTAAGGGGAAAGGGTACATTAGCAGTGGGTAACAGAATTGGGAGGGAGGAGTTATACTTTTTTATTAGTTGAGCGCTTTTGCATTTTAAAAGAGTTTTTTTGATGAACTTATATCAGTTAAAAAAAATTTCCCCTACTATGTGGTGAGGCAGAGAAAGAAACACTATTGGAAAACTCCATGAATCTGAGGTTTCATTACGATAGAGCACCGAGACAGGTCACCATGAGGGGAATTGCCAAGCTCTGTGATTCTTTGCCACTGGAATGAGCTATAACTCATGGATCGATCTCTAAACCCAAATGGAAGTGGCAGCTGTGGGCCACGTGGATTATGTGATTCTGGGGGGCTAGCTCATCCAGAGCAAGGCTGTGGACCCCATTTTCTCTCACCTTTCCTGGGACCCTTCCACCACCTTCTTACGCCTCAGTTAAAAAATCAAAGAAAAGATGAGGGAATTTAACTTCCATACTAATGTTAAATCACATGTTGAAGATGAGTTGAGCTTCAAATGCCTCCAGTTCTACTTTTTCCTTCAACTAAAGGGTCCACGTGAAATAATGACTCACATTATTATATAACAGTTACATTTACATAACTCTGTCGTTTACATGGTGCGGAGTTTCATAGCCATTAGCTCACGTATTTCTCACAACAGTCTTACAACACATTAATCAGCCCATTTTACTAATGAGAAAATATCCAGGAAGTCCACACAGCTCACAGGGTCTTTAAGCGAATTCCGATTCCCCCGCGGCTACTTTTTCACACTGCCCAACACACAGCATGAAAGTACGGACATTTACATACACTATTATACTCCACATTCAGGGACACAAATGCTGGGTTTCTACCCCTGAAAATAAAAATGGCGGTTTTCTTCACCACAGCGAGGTTAGCGCTACTGCTGATAACCTTTCATTGTTACTTCATTGGAAACTGAAGACCTGGCAAAACTCCTAAGCCCGCTCACTACTGTCTCAGTTTGCTAGGACTGACGTTAACGAAGAACCACTTAAAGGCTTAAAGGACAGAAATTTATTTTCTTAAAATCGAGAGGCTAGAAGTCTGAGATCAAGGTGTCAGCGGGGTTGGTTTCTTCTGAGGCCCCTCTCCTGGCTCTTACGTGGCCATCTTTTCCCTGTGTCTGCACGCCATCTCCCCTCTGTGCGTCAGTGTCTTCATCTCCTCCTCTTAATAAGGACAACAGTCATAACTGAATTCGGGCCCACCCTAATAGCCTCATTTTAACTTAATTTCCTCTCTAAGGAAACGTTCTCCAAACCCAACTGCATTTCTGAGGCACTGGGATTTAGGAACTCAACGTATGAATTTGGGCACAACACAATTCAGACCATAACACTGATGTCAGGAAACTTTTTAGAGCTCAGATCTGGGCTCCATGAATAGCTAAAACGCAATTCCAAAATAGAAAGATCTTTTTCAAGTTATGATGTTCTGCCTTCACCTATAATTTTTTTAGTCTGTTAAAATATACCTAAACAGTGCATTTTATTCTTAGAGCTTAGCTTTGTGCAGTGATGTGGAAAATGTATTGACATGTTAATCTACTAATGTTTCAAGTTCTGCTGAACATTTAATTTTAAAAGATGTGAGGGGGGTGTTCAAGAGGCCTATTTGGCGCTGCTTGGGAAACCACTTTTTGACTTTCTAGGTGGCTTCACCCTCCTCCTTCACCTCTACCACAGCGGTCCCAGGTCCTTGCTAACATCAGGCGTTGCATAGCTTCAGCGGGAGCTGATGTGAGCAGAGATGCTCGCCTTGTTTCCAGGTACATTAACCTGAGGTTCTCCTAAATAAGAAGTGATTAACTGTATTCAGAATTATCTCAAGAAAGACAAAGCCTTTGCAAACATACTTGACATTTTCTCAAATTCTGAGAGAGGCTGGAAGAGGGAGAAAGAGCGTCAGAGAGAAGGGAACTGATGGAGAACGAAAAAGAACTAGAATTTCGTATGTAGCTTCCCCCCCAGATACACATATGTATTTTTCTCTGAGAAAAGGTGACAGCAATTGATCTCTACAATGATGGCACATTAGAAAAATATAAGGAACTTTATTCTTGGGTCATAAGGTCTGGATTATATCCCCAAATCGGTCATTTGTTTCTTGCATGCTCTTGGACAAATTGCCAGTCTCTTGGAGGTCGACTTTTCATGTACAATAGGTGGTTAATAATCTCAGCCCTGCCTATTTTACAGGTTTCATATGGATCAAATGAGGCACAGTATGTGAAATGGTAATGTAAACTATCAGCATTTTGAGAAGCATTTTGGTTGGTTATCTATCTATGGAAAAAGCAAATTCATTTTCTACAGCTTTCTACTCATTTTCTTGAGGACAAATTCTGTCTTGAGGAGTTAAACATATACTGCTAGATTTCAAGCATTAGCCCAAGCCCAATTGTAGGCTAAAATGTGAATGAAGCTCATGTTTTCAAAATAGAATGCCGGGAGTGTTTGGTATTCTTTTAAGGAACACAGTTACCACTCTGTAGATGAGGGTTTGCAATCTTGTAGTGACTTCCATATTCCTTCTCTACTGAAGGCACTGGGAAGGTGGGGAAAAGGGCACGAACACAAGTTTGCACACGGAGCACACCCGTGAACCGAGTTCTCCTTTCTTTAGTTGGAAATCCAACTAATCTCAGAGAATGAGAGAGAACGAGGAGTCACAAATACTCTAAAGAGGAATTATACAAAAACTGCTACTTAATAATGTCCGGGCACTATGTTAAGAATTTATGAGCACTACCTTACCTAATCCTCCCAACAGCCCTTGGAGGCGGGCATTGTTCTTCTCCCTATTCTACTCTAGTTCTGAGGAAATGGAACCAGTCTCTAAAGAGGTAACAGCCAAGGCAGGATCTGTACAACCTCAACATCCCTGCTTTAGCTTCTGTGCTAGCTGGTGTCCGTGAAATAACAAGAATGGAAATACAGTGAAATCTCGGAGATTAAACAGCGACTCCACTTTAAGGATTCCAAGTTGGACTTGAGGATTTACAAGTTGATTCAGAACTTGTATAGTGTGAGTCAGAGTGACTGGACTGGGGAAACCACTGTAAACCATTAAGTATCAATCAAAACTGTAATAGTTCCCATGAATAAAATTTAAGGAGTTTGCAAATATGTTTCCTTATGTACATATGCAAGACTAGCCATAATAGATTATGGCAAGTGTAATAATTAGTGATGTGAACAAATACTACAAAGGCAAAAGAAGGCATTAAATGAATCTGACACCATCAAGGAAGACTTCGTGGTTTTGGCATTTTAACTGGGCCTCAGAGGAGAAATAGATTTTCTCCAAATGGAGAGAAGGGGTAGCAGGAAGAACATAACATCAGTACAGAGTAAAGAATTGAGGAATGGATGGTATAATTCCTCATTAATTGTAGCTTAAATAGTTCCCAAAAGAAAATTATAACTCTTCTCCATTATTCGTAAATGGGTTTGCAGAAAACCATGCCAACAATGGCATTTTAGAGCTTCAGAAGACATTTCAGCAATAAAATCAGAGATGTGGCTAATTGTTCATTTCTCTGTTACAGCACCCATCAAATTGTAGCATAATTATGTGCTTATTGCTTTATGAGATCCTACCTTTTTTATTTTGTACACCAAACACCCTGCCTGGGACCTGACCCACAACAGAATTTAACACACATTTGATTAACTAAGTACCAATTGCAAAACACGGTCAATATTGACGGAATTTCTATTAAGGCTTTATTTCCTCTTTTAAATTTTACAATTAAAAGTTTTCTCTGTCGGGTACTAAGAAAAGTAGAACCTATTTACTTATAACCAGTTTACTGAAGTATCTCATCTCAATGATATATACCCTTTAAACAGTTTTGTATTTTCCTAATCAATATTACTAAATACACTATGTCAAATCCTCCTTTCCTGCTGGGTAGAATATTTGGTCATTAAAACTTAGTCCAGACCAATTTAAAACTTCAGTCTCATCTCCAATTAAAGCTTTCCCTCCCCCCGCACAGGATGCTCTGCTCTGGGCACACCCTCTTCCTCCTCACTCTTTTAGGCTCCAATAGGAGGGCTCCAAGAAGGGACGGAGGGATGAGTGCATTTTTGGTCCTTTCCTTGTCAGTCCCTGCAGGCAACTGAAGGCAACACATATGCAAGCTCTTCTGAGAGACTCCCCACGCACAGCTCCCTGATGTGGGACACCTGGTACCCCTCCGCATCTCCCACTCTTCTCAGGTCCTGCCACGTGTGGTCCACCCACTGTTTCTTGATGCTATGGTCTCTTCTCCCAGGGACAGCCCCCTACATATTGTCACAGCAAAACGGCTCAAGACTGGCTACCCCCCAACACCATCCAGTTCACCTCCAGGAAAATCAGCATCTTTGCCAAGACATGTAGCAGGAGAGGGCTGGCTTCCCTGCTGCTGCACTTGACTTAAGCCTGTCCCTCCCCTACATCCAGCTCTCTCCCCCCACTCCCCACCTGAGGAAGATCTAGAGAGGCACGAGCTAGTCTCCACTTTCACTGATACCCAACTAGGGAATGAGATATCATCTCTCCTTTTTGGAAGACGTCCTATACTTGATGAGGGCTTCTCCTGGAACTCCTCCCACCTGGCTTTGGGAAGATGAAAACATACCCCACAGACCGGGAGAGAATTCCCTTTCATTAGAAACACTGCAATCCCCTCAAGATCAACAACCCCAAAGCCACTAGAATAGGAGAAGGGAGCATTTGAGGGATGGCAGGGCTTGGAGAAGAAGCCCGGATGCTGAAAGGCAGGGAAGACACCTAGGATGCTCACTGTTGGGCACGGCAAGGATGTGATTTGGGGTGTGTGAACATTATAATGCATATCTACTTAGGGTGGCAAAAAAAGTGGTTGCAAGGTGGTAGAACAACTGGTAAAGATCCTCTTCCAACCTCTACACCCAGCTCTAGCTTGAAGGGTGTTGAATTATGACTCAACAGAGGCACTTAAAACTAAACTTCAGTGCTTCAGTTGGACAGTCTTCAAAACCACATCAAACCATGCATGCATTTCTGCTTGGAAGATATTAAAAGTGATACTGATAGTTAAGATCAACACAGTGAAAAACAAGAGAGGAAAATCAACACAGGGTATTCCTAAGAGAAAGAAGAGGATGAAGGAAGGAGAGTGTAGTAAAAACTATTCCTCATAAAATCCAAATGGATAACTAAGGCAAAAATGTCTTCCACAACTTATTAGGCATTAAAAGTTTTGAAGGAATGAATTAATGAGTAAAAGAAAATATAAAAGTAAATTAAGAGGGAAGAAAGGAGGAAAGGAAGGGCAGCTACCAGAACTCCACATCTATGTTTTGTGGGAGGTTTTCCTCACTCTAAACAAGGAATTCCTACCATTCTCGAGGGAAGATTAAGCCTGCTGTTCCATTGCCACTCACGTAACTGTGCCTTTCTTGTCACCACTGTATCCCTGCTCTCCGTCTGGCTAAAGAGATGGGAAAGCAGCAAATCCGCCCTTCCAGGGAGCAAATCTTACTCAGGACAGGCAACAGTTAAACAGTCGATGTATTCTTGTCTTCGCAAATGAAGGAAAATGATTGAGGGGAGCTTCTCAGGAATTCTTTTTATTTAATTATGTTTTCATTGTAAATATCAATATTTGATGCAACCAACTTTCCATTAATCATATTATCCCAAGAAAAAGAATACAGATAATAGAAACGTAAGAATTCCTCAGTCAAGGTTGAAGGGAAATTGGGAATGACTGCCGATTGATACAGAGTTTCTTTTGGGGGTGATGAAAATGTTCTGAAAATTGATTATGGTTGTACAACTGTATGAATATGCTAAAACTCTTTGAATTGTATACTTTAAATGAGTGAACTATATGGTATGTGAATTATGTCTCTTTAAAGCCATTATAGAAGTCATTTGCAGCAATCGATCAATGAAACCTCCTCAGTCAGACTCTAAGCTCTGTGAGGGCTTTAATTAATCACTGTATTCCCAGCATGGTGCTCCTAGAAGATAATAAAAAAATATATTTTGAGAATGAATGAATGAGTGAATGTTAACTGTTCACTGCGGACGCTGATTTTCATCTGCTTATCATGTAAAAGAGTTGTATTGCCTTTTTCCTTCATCCTCAAGATAAAGTATAGTGGTTTAAGAATATCTCTACGAGTAATTTCTGATTTATTAATACGATGCTAGAACTTAGAATCTAAATGCAAAAGCTAAATGAAACAATGACTATCTGTCACATGTAAGACATCTTAGTTACAAGCATTTTTAGGTATCTTATCTCTTGTTTTTTAAGAGACACTAACCCAAGGGACTAGAGTCAGTTGCAGGTGTCCTAACTCAGAGCTCTGGGAAAGCTAGTTACTGGCACATTTCAGCTTTTCAAACAAGTGCTGTTTTAAATGGCAACTGAAGTTTCAGCAAACGCAGAATCTCTTGATCAGGGGCTGAACAAAGCCTGCTATTTTAGGCATTTTGTGATAAATCATAAGAATGGATCACAGGAATACATTTACTGGAAAGCAATTCAAGAGAAAGCTTTCAGAAAAACAGATTTTTGGCAAAAGCAGCCATGAGCTATTCTGGTCTTTGGCATTATGAAGCCCAGAGAGCAAATTTCCAAGGCAATTATTATAAACGAACATTACATTAAAATCAATTCTTTTAATGCCAGGAGATAGAGGCAAATATCTAGTCTTACAAATGAGCACTTTGCATCATTAAAAGTATCACAAAGGCTTGAACCCAAAGAGCTGATCAAGTTTATAGTATTAGTAACACTGCATGTCTTCCTGGACAGAAGACCTGATCTCTGAATATAACCCATAAAGTTTCTGGCATCTCCCAATGTAACATGAGACTTTGTTAACTGAGAGTGACCTTGGATTGAAAAATGGAAATTATATACACTAATATGTATAAAATAGATAACGAATAAGAACCTGCTGCATAAAAAATTAATAAATAAAATTTTTAAAAAAAGAAAAGAAAAATGAAAATAATAGAGACGTTAAATTACCTGGGAAGCCATAGTTATGGTTTCCTGGGTTTCTCTTGTAGGTTGAAAACAGTCAAAAACATGCCCCCATATGAACTATGTTTGTGCCCCAGCTTCGTGTGTGAGGACTGCCCAGCTTCTCTCTATTGTATGTTCATTAAAGGCTTTTCTGGGAGGATGTTATAAACCTGGGTAATTTTCCTCTGGTCAGTAGCTGTGCTTAGCAGTGTCTCTCTCATTTGTATGTAGGTTAATGGTAAAGACAATAAGGATAAAATAAACAGTATTTCTAATTCTTAGAGGAACCTATCTGTTTTGAAAATGCCTCTAAATAAATATCTATGCTGTTAACATACATCCACATATTTCATATGAATGGATTCATAAAACTTCCACCAATATATGAAACATTTGATTTTCTTTTTATAAAAAGTTCATCAAGTACCAAACCCACAGCCACAACTCTCAATAAATGTAAACACTTTTAAATGTTTCTTTGCCCAATTCCACAAAATGACCTTTCACAGATAAATTATATCTGTGATGACAAATAAGAGCACCTGGATAGTTTATGGGTATTAAACTCATTCTACTTTAATTTTATAAATTACCCTCTAGCAAGGAGATATTACACACCAAGTACAAAATCGTGTGTCATATGCCATGTTTTACCAGATAAGGAATTTTGCTTTTTGTCTCCCATAGAGGAAGGATATTTAAATTAAGCACCTGCTGTGATAGACACCATACTAGGCACCAAGCTTATACATGAGTAAAGCAGTTCCAGGAGTCTGTGATCAAGAGACTTTTAGAGCAAGTGGGAGGACAGCTAGTAAACCCATGAAAACTTTCAGTTTAAGCAATGCTATCTAACCAGGGATAGCATTTCTGTCTCACAGAAGCACCAGTGAGGGTACAAATCTCTTGGCAGGGCTGCTGGCAATAATTCTCAGAAGTCATTTTGGGCTGGGTCTCTGCAGGATGGTTATCAGGTACAAGCATTCTAGTAGGTGATCTGGCTGGGGCCAAAGACAAGCAATTCAGGGGCACGAAAGCATAGCGTAGATAGTGCGAACATGACCAAGAGGAGGCTGGATTGTGAAGATTCACAAGTACCATGCTTAGGAGTTGAGGATTTTCACATACAAAAGGGGGAGCCTTCAAAGGCTTTTGTGCAGGGTGATGAAATGACCTTTGCACCCCTGGAAAACATTCTGGATGCCACTTAAAGGATAGTCTGGAGCAGGGAGAGATGCAGAGATGGGTTAGTGAAGCCATTCCAAAAACAGAGGGAAAATAGAGCGTAATTTAGACATCTGATTCCTGCTGTAGATTACATGACTTTTCGCCAACTGTTCTGATGGCCTCCATGCAGAAGGGTCATATATTCCCTCCCTATTGACCCCAGCAGCAGCCAGGCGACTTGCTTTGGCCAAGAAAATGTCACATGTCACTTACTGGCAGAAGTTTTAAGATGCTGATCAATTAGCAGAGACCCTGGATAGAGCCACAGTCAGGTTACAAGGAGTACAGGGTGTGAGCAAGAAATAAATCTCTGTCTCTGTAGGCTAAAGAGATCTGGGTGTCTTTTTGTTCCTAGCCTATCCTGACTTCTACAATCCCCAAATAGCATACATTTTATTTATCCTATTTTCTTGTGCTGCAAAGCACTGCTGACGATTGATCAATAGGTATTTATTGGACATCTGCTTGAATATTAGACACTATGTTTATGAGGACCAGTTTTCACCCACAGAGACTTTGCAATTATGTCAGGAAGAGATGACATGAAACAAAACAATATCTTTGGGAATTCAGAAAGCATAGAAATCCCTTCCTCCGCCTGAATAGGGTGGTCATGGATGGTGCCCCTCGAGGTGGAATGTGAAAAGGGAAAAATGAAGAGGGCAGGAAATAAAGACCAGGTTGGGGAACAGGAAGAGGGAGAAGTTATACAGGCAAAGGCAAGAAAGAGGAAATCTGCAAATCACCTTTGGGACATAGCAAGCCGCCCACTCTTAATAAGCACTTGGTGTGTGTGCTGAGCCTGAGTGTCACCAGCCACAGTGATTCAGCAGTTCCTCAGACACACTCGCCATGCTTGGAGCGCTCAGCAGTCTCAGGCGCTGATTCAGTGCGGATAGAGGACATTTTCATCATTGAAGAAAGTTATACTGGACAACGCTGGTCTAGGAGAAGTGGGATATAAAATGAAAAAAATATGTAAAACCAGAGAGTCCTCGAATGCCAGGACGAGATTTTATTCCATTTGAAAAGTTTAACATTTGAGAAAGGTGGTAACAGCAACAAAGACATTGAAAAGGTTAATCTAGTGGCAGCAAGAGGGAAGAATAAATTAAAGACAAGGCGGGGGAGAGTAATGAGGGGTTTGCAGCAATCCAGAATTTACTGACCAGGACCTACATCAGAAGGATGATGGTAAAAATAGGGGGGAAAAAGGAATACAGTTGCCTCCCATCATTTGCAGAGTCTGTATTTGCAAATTTACCCACTCACTAACATGTATTTTAAACTGTATTGGAACCCCCAGAATGAATATTGGCTTCAGAGTCATTCACAGCCATGTGCAGAGTGGAGAAAAATTTGAGACACTGATGGCTGTGCTCACCCCCAGCTGAGGCTAAGCTGGGTTTCAGCTGATGGTGTAAACAAGTGTCCTTTTCACAGTCTGCTTAGTGCCACGTTTTCTGCATTCTTGTGCTTTTTGTTGGTGATTTCACTGTTTAAATGGCCCCCCCCACCCCCGCCACCCCGAAGCGAAGCACGGTGCTGAAGTGCTGTCAGGTGTTCCTGAGCCCAGGAAGGCTGTGATATGATTATAGAGAAAATACGTGTTAGATAAGCTCTGCTCAGGCATGAGTTTAATGCTGGTGGCCGTGAGTTCAATATTAATGAATACATATTAAATAAGGTGTCTTTAAATGGAAACACACAGAAAACAAGGTTATGTATTGATCAGTTGAAGAAAATGGTGTGAGCAGAGGCTCACAGGAACCTAGCCCTGTGTCTCCCCTAGACACAGTGGTGAAGGATTCCCTAACTCAGGGCTGGAAGCACCTAGTCAGAACATAAGTACTGTGAATATGCAGAATCAGCTGTGTGGAGGCGGCCTTCCAAAGGACATGTGACAGAAGCTGGGCACTAAGAGGCTGACAAAGACAGAGCAAATTAATGGATACTTCAGGCTGTACCTATTGAAATAATATGGTACCAAGTTCCAGACCAGCATTTTCCTTTAATTAAAACATAAGATTTGCTCACAGTCACTGGAACGAAGCCACCCATGACTGGATTTTTTGGCATGCATACTCAGACTTTTTTCTTTAAATCTACTGCTACTGAAAATCCAAGCAAAACCTTTCATAGTTTACCTTTTAAACTAAAACAAAACAAAACTAAACAAAAAACACTGGGTCTGGAAGTTCTAATTTCCATGTGTCTATGTGAATCATATACCTGGATTAATCTTTTTTCTATTTCTCTACCTGAAGAGTAAGTAAATAGGAAGTCCGAAAAAATAAGTGATACATTGAACCCATTGATTTAACAACTATATACATGTGAGACTTTAGTTCCAAAAAGCCTTGAACTTTGAAAAATCTGTTAGAGAATCCTCATTAAAATATTAGAAACTGAAATGCCGGATCTTTTTTGTTTTTGTGTTTTCAAAATATGGTTTGGAAGATGCTGAACATATTTAAGGAGGAATCAATTTGTAAGAGAATAAAAGGTCATATATTGTAATCCTTCAGATAATGGATCCACGGGGCAAAGATTTCAAACCCCCAATGTCTCGTTAAATTGCACTCATTCTTCAATATCAGTGCCCAATCCCAACACCGCGTCAACTGGTCTGTCACCATGTCATTCATAGCTCCCTGGGATCACCTTTCAAGGTTCTCATAACTGTGAAATTCTACAGTCTGCACCTATTTAATGAAAAACTCTCTCCCCAGGGAACTGTAAGCACCCCTCCTGGAGAGCTATTTGCTCACCACTGCGTTCTCAGCGCCTAGCACAGGGTCTGCATACAGCAGGCGCTTGCTCAAGGAATCAGTTGTTAAGTGAGTCAATAAGTCAGTGAACCAGTGAAAAGTTGAAGGTCTGCACCTCTCACTTAGGCACTCAGGCGGAAACAAAACGGCACACAAGGATAGCACATGCCTCTTACGATCAGACTTACAAAGCGGGGCTTGAACCTAACACTACCCCTGTGTGGCCCCTTCTCCCCACCTCACTGATACATGCACAGGTCTTAGGAAAGTGTGCAGACATTCATATTTACAATAGCTGTCTCCTGGGAACTTTGATGAACACCCACAATCAAAAATGCCCTCACTTTCTGAGTGTGGCTTCCATCTCTGGTACCCAAGAGTAGGCTGCCTACTTGAAGCTTGCTTTTTTTCCCCTGAAAAGAAAATATGGCTTTTAAGTACTGGGGAGGCTCAAGGAAACTAGTATAGCAAACCAGTAAAGCACAATTGAGAGGACGATGCATGAGAGTCATTTAAGGCTAAGAGGCTTGTTCCTCTGTACCAGGCTGGGAGGACTCAAGATTCAAATTTAGGTCTCAACAAAGATCCAAGTTACCATATATCATGGAATTTGGAGGTCACACTCAAAATGCACAGTAGTCAAATTTCAATTTCTCAAATGCCAAGGGTCTTCTCTATACCATAGTTAAAAGGAAAATTATCTGTCCTTTATTCTATGAGTGGTCTGATTTTAATGATATAAGCCACATTTTCAAGTACACAGGACCTGGTAATTTATAATAAAAATAATACTGACCTCTAACTCAGCTACCAGCACTTACAATGAATATTATGCTGGTCGTCTTCTCCCTCAATCATGATTCTCAGGAAATTGACATTCATGTGTCCTTAACTTTGACATTACTACTAATTCTGACACAATTTGGATACGCTGTGAGCAGAGATAAGGTTTTTTTCTTTTTTTTATGTGACCCAATTTTCCACCGCATACTATTTTTCCTTTTGTGTAACCCATTCGTTTAAATGTTGAATTAGAGGCTTCGGCTCTAATAATCGATGTTGTCCTCTCCTAGGAGAAGTGGGCTGCAGGAGAAGGACTCTGCACCCAGAGGAACTTGTGCAAAATGTGTTCTGAAAATCTGAGTGTCTAATCTGGCTGCAGAACCACTCGTAACTGAAAATCAGCCTGAATAATAAACAATTATCACCCTACTGCTAAACTAAGATAGGCCAGATGAGTGAAAAAGAAAAAGGAAAATGAGATATATTTGCTTGCATAGAAAATAGCAGCTGCCTTCTTTATCATGCCAAAATAAAAGAAAGAACGAAAGAAAGAAGAGGGGGAAAAAAAGGAAAACTGCGTAAAAGGGAGCCACAAACTGCTTTCATTTTATTATTTTTAGAAGCAATGAGCACATGTTTGATAAGACCTCCACAGTGTGGGGGAAATATGGCATCGATGCAGTGAATTCTTTTCTTGGGGCTGCATCAGGACAGGCTATGGAGTCGAAATAGTGAGTTTCAGAGCTGTCCTGGCTTAATGTGGTGAAACAGTCTGTAGGAACTGAAAAATACTTTAAGAAAGCCTGTATGAATCCAATGAGAGCTGGATTTCTTATTCTGACCTCCTTATAAACCACAGGCACAAATGCTGTTTCTTTAAAACAAATTAGTATTTTATTGCTGGGAAAATCTGCGTTAAAATTGATTTAGGCAGGATCTTATCACCTTTTGTTTGTTTTTCTCAGACTACAACAATGTTCTCCAGAGGGAGAGTCAGTCTAGCAATTTTTTAAAAAAGAATCCAGAGAAGAGGGGATGGAAATCTTCAGCTCTTTTTCCCTTGGGCCCATGGTTCTCAGTTTACCCTGACCAAGGCTAAGGGCACCAACAAGATCACATATATGCTGAAGGCTGGCGCTTGCTATTCACAGCTGGGCCTGCATAGGGGGGCTTTCTAGGTGAGCAAAGGAGACCAACCACACCCAGCGAATACACTGCAGAGAGCCTCGGAAAGGAGACAGAGGAGACTCCCAGGACAGAATAAGCCCCAGACAAATGTCTGTTCCCTTCCTAACTGTCTGTCAACAAACCCACACTGTGCTAAGGGAGATCCGGAGCAGTGTGAACAGCTGCTGTTCCCTGAGTTTAAGGCACTCGCATATAGTTGGGAAAGTCAGATGGAGAATTAAAGAGAGTTAGATGCTCCATTGTACCCGGAACAACACAGAGAGAGGGAAGAAAAAATACACACTCACAGTTTACTCTTCTCTTCTCTGAGAGACTGAAAGTTCTGCTCTGTCATTCACCCCAAGCCCTATCTTTGGACTTAAGAAAGGTATATCATCTTTAGACAACTTGATTACGCTGAAGGGTCTATGCCTTTAAGCCAGGAAGCCTGCTCTCATTCATAGGCTGGGCTCTTTCACACCCTCCCTTGAGAGCTGTTTTGCCCTCGGTTTTGCTTCCACACATTTTCCTAGTACCCTCAGTCCAAGAGCTCTCACTTCCTACTCTGTTTCCAGCCTCCCACTCACCCCTCCCACCCAACACCTGGTCACCCCTCCCAGCCTCCCCGTCCTTGAGTTAGCAGCCAGTTTCACTCAGGCCCCTGAGGACAGGACTGGGACCAGATGAGCAGACCAAATTTTACGTGTTTTTCTTACGTGTTGTACCAAGTGCAACGGAAATCATAAGCCCCAGATGGGAAGTTACAAAGGGAGAGGCAGTCATCGCTAAGCACCAGCCCATGAGACATTCCAGAGAGCAAAAGTACCAACAAAAGCCCCGCTGCTGAGAAAAGAAAGAATTCAACTCTTTAGAGTTATAGGACCAAATCTGCAAATTCACACTGCTGCTCAAAGATGTGCAAATAAAAAAATTAAAAAAAATAGTATTTTTGTTTCCTATTAACTGATCTAATGCTGCTTAAAAAGCCCCAATCGGAAGTAATCTAATTGGGTAACCTTTCTCCCAGTCAACAGGAGGAAGTTCTTTCAGGAAATCCGCTTCCCCATGGGAAGAGTGTCACCGTCTAGTAGAACTCTCCGTGATGATGGAAATGTTCTAGGGCCACGCCATCCAACGCGGTAACCACTGGCCACAAGTGGCCCTGGAGCACTTGAAGTGCGGCAAGTGAGACTGTGGAGCTGAACGTTTAAAATTAATTTAAATTTAAATGTATATAGCCGCGTGTAGTTAGTGGCTGCCAAGTTGAACAGCCACTAACTAACTCAAAACTAACTAGCTCTAGGCTATAAAACATAACTGCCCCTGTGGGCGTGTGGCTGACACAATGTTATGGGTGGGCGGGGAGTCCTCGTCCCCATTCATCCTATAACAGAGCCGGGGCCGGAAGCAGGCGGCAAGGGCTCTCCATCCCTTCTTTGGCTTATCCTCCTCCGCCACTGAGCAGTCAGTAAAACGCTATGATACTATGTCAGCTCATAAAGCAGAAGGTAAGGGTATTAAGATCGTCATTTTCTTTTTCGATAAATTATGGCTTTCATGTCCATTATGTTGATGACGACACAAAAATCCTACGTAGGAAACATCAGCTCCCCTCTTCTCTTTTTCTTCTTCTCCCTGTTGTTGTCCTCTCCCTTCTCCTCCTCTGTCTCCTCTTCCTCCTCCTTCTCCTCCCCCTCCTTCCCCTCTCCCTGCTCACCATCCTTTTGCAGCAATGCTACTACTTCTGTCCTGCACCCAAGCAGACGGCTGTCCTGGTTTAACAGAGAGAGAAAGCCACTTACAGACAAATGCAGCAGGAGCAGCACAGTGTGATATTTCTAGACACATCTCCCGTCACAAAGGCATTTATCTTACAATCAGTTCAGCGTTGAGGTTCAGTGAAAGAGTTACAATGACCAAGAACACAGGGCATCTTTTGTTATCATGAAACTACAGGTCGGCCAAGATGTTCCTCAGCAATTATTTTTAAAAACAAAACAAAAACCCTTCAGTGAAATTTAGCTGCCCGGGGCTTATATTCTTCCAGACTGTACAAACCAAAGGTAAGCCTCCGCAATAGCAGAAAGTGTGGACTGTTTTGCTTCTGTCCTCCTCAGAGCTAATCCATACCTGCATCTTATAATATGTTGTTTGCTGTAACTTCCGGATTCTTTGCATCTACATTTTTTAACCACTTATCTTGCAGAGTCTTTGTGTGAATAACTCACAAAGCACAGTGAATAACAAAAAAACAAAAGCATTGTTTTAAAATCATTAACAATGGAAGTTTTTTAAAAATGCAAACAAGAATTTTAAATGTGATTGGTTTTGTTAAAGTTATTTTAATGAAAATGAAACCATAGAATGATAGCAATTTAAAGCATCCTATAGTTCAAAAATAAGCATAAACTCAGGATATAAATACATATTTGAGGTAATGTGGACATGGACACTTTAAATAATACCTGCAGAAAGATGTAATGCATTAATTGACCCCCTCATTTTCAGACCAGTGTCTACCTGTGCTGTCCCTATGTCAGTCTTTAAAGAGGAAGAATCAGCTGTGAGCAAGACACTCACTACTCCTGAGAACAGCAACGGAACAGCGACTGAGTTGATGAATGAATGATTGTACAGTGAAGCATTCAGAAAGATACTTGCTGACAGTGTCTTCAAGAAATCCAGACACTGAAGCACTTAAATTCATCAGAAATGACAAATGATAAGGGAGCTTCTAACAACAGACCCTTCATCTAAGTATAAAAGGAAGTTTCTTCCTTCGAATTAACTTTTCCTTTAGAAAATCTTTCCAGGAAGAGACTAAAAGTCTAACCTTCATTTTTAGCAAATGAATAAACATAAGAAAATAAAAACAGCAAGCCTTAATGCCTTTCATTTCTCATTTTAATCTTGCTGGAAAATATTTAATTATTTGTACAAAAATGAATAAAATCATTGCAAGCAACAATAATTTTTCAAAAGAAAGTTCCTTTGTTTATGCTCAAAATAATTATATGTGCTGTTGAATAAAAGATATTCATATTGGAAAAGATTTATGTTGACAGTCAGTAAAACATTTTTAATGCCAGTTTTTGATAAGGGTTGCTATTCGCTTAAGAAACACTACAAGATACCCCCATATGTTGATGACTGGACATTGCCCACCCTCCAACAACTCTTCAGTAAATGAAAACACAAAATCTTTCAGTTTTCAGTTTTTTCACTGCACTATATAATTTTAAAAGAGATTTCAAAATAAATTTTGCAAAAAAAGTGTTAACTATTTACTTTATAAACTTAAACTTACATGTTTCTAAGATATAATCATAAAATACCTATATCAAATTTTAGGAAACAGCTCATGCAGCTCAATATCAAAAAAACAAACAACCCAACGAAAAAATGGGCAGAGACCTAAATAGACATTTCTCCAAAGAAGACATACAGATGGGCAGCAAACACATGAAAAGATGCTCAACTTCACTAATTATTAGAGAAATGCAAATCAAAACAACAATGAGGTATCACCTCACACCGGTCAGAATGGCCAGCATCAAAAAATCTACAAACAATAAATGCTGGAGAGGGTGTGGAGAAAAGGGAATGGTCCTACACTGTTGGTGGGGATGTAAATTGGTACAGTCACTATGGAGAACAGCATGGAGGTTCCTCAAAAAACTAAAAATAGATCTACCATACGACCCAGCAATCCCACGACTGGGCATATACCCTGAGAAAACTATAACTCAAAAAGAGTCATGTACCACAATGTTCATTGCAGTACTATTTACAATAGCCAGGACATGGAAGCAACCTAAATTTCCATCAACAGAGGAATGGATAAAGAAGATGTGGTACATATATACAATGGAATATTACTCAGCCATAAAAAGGAATGAAATAGTGTCACTTGCAGAGACGTGGATGGACCTAGAGACTGTCGTACAGAGTGAAGTAAGTCAGAAAGAGAAAAACAAATATCGTATAATATCACTTATATGTGGAATCTAGAAAAATGGTACAGATGAACTTATTTGCAAAGCAGAAATAGAGACACAGATGTAGAGAACAAACTTATGGACACCAAGGGGGGAAGTGGAGGTGAGATGAATTGGGAGATTGGGATTGACATATATACACTACTATGTATAAAATAGATAACTAATGAGAACCTACTGTATAGCACAGGGAACTCTACTCAACACTCTGTGGTGACCTAAATGGGAAGGAAATCCAAAAAAGACGGGATATATGTATATGTGTAACTGATTCACTTTGCTGTACAGCAGAAACTAACACAACACTGTAAAGCAACTATACTCCAATAAGAAATTTTTTTTTAATTTGAGGAAGAAAAAAATGTAGATATTCAATATTAAATCAATTCTCACCAATGGTTTAAAACAAATCTGTTCTACTCAGATAACCCAGTCTCTCCCCAGTCTACCTTGGAATGACTGACCCTCAATACTGTTTTTCTAGGGTACCCATGATTACGAACCCTTAGAAGGTTGCTGGGGGGAAGGGGGCAGACACAAGAACAAAAAGGCAGGATTTAAGAGATAGAATTGGGGTGTTTTGATGAAGAAAGGCAGGAGGATTGAGGGTAGCTTAGAATCTAGTCCAGTTACATGGTGATGCACACATATACACCCCTTGCTCCTGAATCTGAATCGGCTGGAGAACTTTGGTCAGTCATTCTGGAAATATGTTCCAAAACCTCCTAATATGCCTTTGCTCCGTCCTTGGACACTCTCTCCTTGAATCACCTCCTGTCTTAAGGGCACCCTGTGGCTGCTGCCCAGCCAGCTCAGCTTCTCTGCACAGCTCTCTCCCCTGTGTTTAGCCCACAACTGAAGAGCATCAGGCTGAAAGGCCCGTTTTGTTCACACAAGAGGGACATTTTCTCCTTCAATACACTTAGACTTTTCGCCTGGAACTGGAGGTCATCCTGCTAATCTGGGGCAAAATAGTGAGGCTCTGAAACCCAAGGGCACACTTGGATAACCTAGCATGTAACCTGTAAGTATCATCAGGAAAATTTTTTAGGCTTTGTTAGTCAGTTACCAAGCATGAGTGATACTCACTGTTTAACAACAGGTAGACATGGAAACCAGCCAGATCTGCTGGCTGTGAAGTAGCAGGATGGCCAAACTGGGGCACATCAGCTGTATCCCAGCATTGGATAATACTTTATCTATTTGGATCTACTTAATCCAAGGCATCCAGTAGCTCAAACATAAGCAAAAACTGGGAATAAAAACATATATTATTTGAAGCACTGTGTACATGAATATTTTTAAATAGTTGCAAACTCTATAATCTATTAATTGTCCCCTCATTTTCAGTGCTTTCCATGTGCTGTTGCTTTGTCAGTCTTAAAAAAAGAAAGGTCATCTGTGAGCAAAGCATTCACTGTTTCATACGAACAGCAATGGAAAAATGATGGAGTTGATGGATTAATGCCCACATGGTGAAGAGTGCACAAGCCCTGGGATCTACGTAACTCAAATCCAAAACGTACCTGCTGGTTCTTACCAAGGGACTCGTCCAGTGGGAAATATGTCTTTATGGAGCTTAGAGTTCAATAATAAACAAATTTGAAAGATTCAAATTTTCTAGAAAATAGACATTTTTCTCATTCTATTCATAGGGTAGAGAAGACAGCCTGACCTTGTGTCCAGGTAGTGGATCCCTCGGGAAGCCGTGCCACGTCTGAGAGGAACCAAGCTAAATTCAAACGATGTCAGTGGTTTCAGTCCTAGAGTCCTTTCTACTGGTTCCTGGTGTGGCGGTCAGTCTCTAGACTGCAGGCTCCTCATTTTACAGGAAGAATAATGCAGTGATCCTTTCTTTTTCTCAAGGAAAATCACTAGCTTTTTCAATTAATATGTGCGACAGTGACCACCATTTCTCAGACACACCATTCCTTTTCTGTATTGCCTCTTTCTGATTTGGCATCTGCCAATGTCTGTGCACCAAATCTATTCTAAACTGTTCTGTCAGCGAGTTCTTCACAGAAAAAAAAAAAAGCAAACCCCTTGCAGTCTGCTTGAGTTTTTTCTTAGGGACCTTATGGCTCATTGAAATCCTGCATTCACTGAAGGGGGAGTCTATTACCAAGAGCTATTCAAGGCTGGTGTGACACAGAAGAAATGATAAAGAAAAAAACTCCCATCTCAGAAAAAAAGGGCCCATCATTTCATAATTTCTACATAAAAGTTGATATCACTATACTCCTTTAAATCTGTTGCTAAAGAAAATAGACAAGATTTAATCATATCCTAACAAGCATATATGAAAATAACACAAGCCCTGATGCTGGTCCATCCTTTCCAACACACAGCACGTGTCTCTCTCAGCTCATGCCCCAGGCTTCCCCTGATCACAGCAGACATCACAACTCATGTGGACGGCCTAAACCAGCAATCCCCCGGCATCACACCCTCGTCTCCAGCACAAATATAGGGCCAAAGCCTCCTTGATCAGCTTCCCTGGCTTCACTGATATCTTGACTGATCCATCCACTTACCTAGTCCAGAGTCTTGACTTTGAGAATGCCCAAAGCCCAGCGTCCTGCTCTGCTTCAGGAGCTTGATGAGAGTAAAGTGAGGATTGCAGAAAGGAAAGCAACTACCAATGGGGATGACGGAAACACTATGACGGCTCAGAAGGCTGGAAGACCAAAACTCTGTAAACAGAACCATAATCCTCCCGTTGTGTAAAACATTGCCCGCATGGCCACTAAAAACTGACTTTGGTGATGTAAGACACCAGTTTCGCTCAAACTCCCCTAGCTTTCCAATATAACTACTTAATACTCACCCATTATTTTAACACATAACTACTTAATACTCACCCATTATTTTAACTTTAATTTTAAAATTGCATTTACCATTATAATTTAAACCCAAATGCAAAGATTTTATCTGATTCACTGTTTGTAATCAGGGAGCTATGTATCCCTTGGGGACTTGATATTGTGGGAACCGTAAGCAGTGATGAGGAAGAGATACTGAGGGAGCCATCTTAGGGAAGGACATAAAAAAAGAAAAAAAAGAAGGCGTGAAGGCTAAAAGAAATCCCAAACACAGCCTGCAGAATGGAATTTGGTAACGCAGCCGACGGCAATAGTGTAACCACAGATCAAACAGCACAGAAGTGGGTTTGTGACATGAAGTCCCCACTCTCCCTTGGGCTTCCTATAGCAAGTGATAAAGAAATAGGGTACCATTGCAGCCACTTATGGAAAACAGTATGGTGGTTCCTCAAAAAACTAAAAATACAGTTGCTGTATGATCCAGCAATCCCACTCCTGGGCATATATCCAGACAAAAGTATAATTCAAGAAGATAAATGCATGCCTGTGTTCACAGCAGCACTACTTACAATAGCCAAGACATGGAAACAACCTAAATGTCCATGAGACAAATGGATAAAGAAGATGTGGTATAGTACGTATATACAATGGAATATTACTCAGCCATAAAAAAGAATGAAATAATGCCATTTGCAGCAACATGTTTGGACCTAGAGATTATCATACTAAGCAAGTAAGTCAGAAAGAGAAAGACAAATACCATATGATATCACTTACATGTGGAATCTAAAATGTGACACAAATGAACATGTCTATGAAACAGAAACAGACTCACAGGCATAGAGACAGACTTGTGCTTGCCAAGAGGGAGAGGGATGAGGGAGGGAAGGATTGGGAGTTTGGCATGAGCAGATGCAAACTAGTATATACAGGATGGATAAACAGCAAGGTCCTACTGTACAGCACAGGGAACTATAGTCAACATCCTGTGATAAACCATAATGGAAAAGAATACGAAAAAGAATATATATAGGTATAAATGAGTCACTTTGCTGTACAGAAGAAATTATCATAACATTGTAATTCAACTATAGTTCAATAAAATATTTTAAAAATTAAAGGAAAAGAAATATGGTGTGATTGAGAAATACCCGGTTTGCCCCTAGAATCACTGCTGTCCCAGGAACTGCAGAGAATACCCGATCTCTGCCTCTACCTCCCAGCGTGCTCCTGGTCCCGGTGACAGTGTGACCAGCGGACTTCCTTCAGTCCTGGTTCAAGTGTTTCCATGATAAGCCAGGGTTTCTCAAGCTACCTAATTGTATGCTTAATGGTTTGGGGATTACATAATCTTATACTAGCCCTGGCTTCCACATTTCTTAACAGATATGTTCACTAATAAATGGCATCTTATTACTACCACCACCATCAACACTACTACTATTAAACTACTGTTATTAATAATAATAATAAACAAATAAATAGCACTTATATAATGTTTATTACTCGCCAGACACTCTCCTGAACATGTTATACTTAGGGATTGTCTTTATACCCATTTCACAGAGAAGTAAATCAAGACTTAAAGAGGTTAAGTGACCTGCTAGGACAGAGTACATGTGAAATTTAAATTCATGAAGTCTGGCTCCAAAGACCATGTTATTTATCACTCTTCTATGATAACTCTCAAGAGTGAAACTTAGTAATAAATTTAAGAGTTCAAATATATACCTAAAATTGTGAACAATATAATTCCTCCCTCAAGAAAGCCTTATGAATGGGATCAAGCAGATCATTGATCTTATATCCCCTTTCAAAATACCTCTATGGTTGGTGCATTTCTTTATAAAATATGGATTCTAAAATAGATCTGCTGGTAAAACTTGATCAGATTTATAAATATGATCACTCCTCATCCCTGCTTAACATTTCCCATCCCAGTTACCTCCTAAACTTCTCATTTTGTTACTAATGCAAAGAAAAACCAAGTGTGTTTCTGACAAAAGGTTATAGACTTCCTATGGAAATCTATTGAGAGAGAGGTTATTTAACATTGACCTCCAAGGCAGAACCATGGGCTAGCCATTTAAAAGTCAACGGGTATAATTTCCTTATTTGAAAGATAACTTATTTGAAATTGATGATGTTTTTCTGTTGACAGTATGCGTGTTAATCATTAAGATTGTTTATATCATTTCCATGCTGTAATTCTGCTCAAATATTGAAGTTTGTCAATATCATTTAAGATGAGTCATATCATAAAAGAAATATGCTTTTACCAATTAGTGTTTTTCCTAAATTAGAAGCCTGATCATATTATCCTGCTTACTAGTAACTGCCCAAGAAGAATGCATGTAATATATGAAATAGGAAATTCTTTGCTGGGTTATATATATATTAGCCTAGAGAAATATACACAGGCAGTAGGATACTAGAATTCCTTTGAAATAAATCAGTGATAAATATTAAGCATCCTAAATCTGGAAACTTTGTTCAAACTACCCAAAAGGGTCCATTTTACCATGTGGGTCACTCCCTTAGATGTAGTCCATCCTGACTAGGACTAATTTCTAACGTATTTTTCAAATCATGTTTATCATTACACTGTATGGCATTTTTAGTAACACTCTAGTAGATTTTGACTTATATAATATTTTGTTTAAAGGAAGAGTCAGCAAGATGCAGCCTGTAGGTCAAATCCAACTCTCTACCTGTTTCTGTGTGACTCATAGCTCAGAGGGATTTTTCCAGATTTGCAATCAATTTGATGATAGGGAACACTGATTTTGAGTCCCAATTAAACCACATGTTATCTCAAAAAAAAAAAAAAAGTTCTTATTAGTAAGTGTGGTTGATAGAATAATGGTTCCCAAAGACGTCCACACCCTAATCCCCAGAACCTGTGAAAATGTTCCCTTACTCGGTAGAAGGGATTTGGTAGATGTTATTAAGGTTATGGACTGTTATGGTTTGAATCATGTCTCCAAAAATATATGCTTAAGTCTTAAATCCCATCCCGGTACCTGTGAATGTGACCTTATTTAGAAACAGGGTCTTTGCAGATGTCAGCAAGTTCAGATGAAGTCACTAGAGTGGGCCCTAATCCAATATAAGTGATGTCCTTATAAGAAGACCGAAGAGACAGAGACACAGGAGGGGAGAAGGCCATGTGATGACAGAGGCAGAGATTGGAGGGATGCAGTTACAAGCCAAGGAACTCCAAGGACTGATGGCCACCACCAGAAGCCAGGAGGAGGAAAGGGAGGATTCTACCTAGACTCTCAGAGGGGCCATGGCGCTGCTGACACATTGATTTGGGACTTTTAGCTTCTAGAACTGTGAGAGAATACATTTTGATTGTTTTAAGCCACCCACTTTGTGGTACTTTGTTACCGCAGCTCTGGGAAACTAACTCGTGGGCAGCGAGATGGGAAGATCACCCTGGATTAGCCAAATGGGCCTGATATAAACACATGGATCCTTAAAAGTGGAGAAGCTTTCAGGTTGTGGTAAGGGAAGCAAATGTGAGGACAGAAGCAGGGTTAGAAAGAAGCTGTGCTGCTGGCCTTGAAGACAGAGGAAGGCAGACACGACCTAAGGAACACAGGCAACCCCTAGATGCTGGAAAAGGCAAGGATGCAGATTCTTCACTGGCGCCTCTAGAAGGAACACCTTGGTTTTAGCCCAGTGAGATCCGTGTTGGACTTCTGACCTCAGAATAGTAAGATAATAAATTTGTATTGCTTAAGCCACCACATTTGTGATAATTTGCTATGGTTACAGTAGAAAAGTAATATAATAGACCTATAAAAAAATTGTACTCAATTATCATTGTTATTGTTATCATATGAATTTCACCAAATTTTGTGGAAATTTGTTTTTTCTCTTATACCTACATAATGTCTTCGATTTTTTTATCTTGGCTCACAAAGCCTAAAATGTTCTCTATCTGGCACTTTACAGACAAAGTTTGCTGACCCCTAGTTTTGAGTTTAGCAAGTTTCAAGTTTGTCAAAAGGAAAATACAGATGGTTCTGATGGTTTGACTTGCAATTTTTTGACTTGTGAAAGCGATATGCATTCAGTAGAAACTACTTCGAATTTTGAATTTTGATCTTTTCCTGGGCTAGCAATACACGGTTAGATCGTCGTGATGCTGGCCAGAGGCAGTGAGGCACGCGATCACGAGGGTCAACAACCAATACACTTACAGCCATTCTGTACCCAGACAGCCATTCTGCTTTTCACTTTCAGTAAACTGATCAATAAATTGCATGGAATACTCAACACATTTATTATAAAATAGGCTTTAAGTTAGACAATTTGTCCAACTGTAGGCTGATGTAAGTGTTCTGAGCGTGTCTAAGGTAAGCGAGCCTCAGCTACAACGTTCATTAGGTTACATGTATTAGATGCATTTTTGACTTAGAATATTTTCGATTTAGGATGGGCTGATCAGGACATAATCCCACTGTAAGTCAAGAAAGGTCTGTACTTAAAGTGTAGATCTTTCATTTCTCAATATTTCTTGTTGAGTAGTTTACTGAGGTTCAGATTAGAGAAGCAGATTTATTGTAAAGAGTTGTAGAATTGTAGCTCTCAAAAGGAATTAAAAGAAACATACCCACTCTTACTATATTTATTCATTTTTAAAATTCATTTGGGCAGTTTGTGATGTGACACCATAGTGCAGTTGGGACAGCAAACACATGAGTCAAGAATCAGAAGGAGATATTAGACAACCTGGGACAAAGGCAAGTTCTGACTTCAATGTCCAGAAACATATGCAAGCCCACTTATCCCAGAGAGATGGGTAACACACTATCCCTCCCAGCAGGGGGCTGGCAGCATTGGCACTATGCTAGCATTAAATAAAAGTCACGTGTTTGATGGGAATGTCCAAGACTGGGAATAAGTATGTTTCTATTTGAAAGATGACATTCACCTATAATATGTTCAGAATTCATTCCTCTGTGGATTTCTTCAGAATTCAGAAATTCCAAATTAGATCACCAGTAAAGTTAAATAAAACACTGTTCTTCCTTATTAATCATCTGTTCAAAGAGTTCAAAACTTATTCAATCTTAATCACACCACTTGGAACTTGGTAGCCTCATTTTGAAGAACTGGAGATTAAGAAGGCATAAATGGATTGCTGAAGGCAGGCTGAGTCATGCAGAAAGGGGGTAAGCATTACCAGCTTGTTCCTGCTCTACAGACTAGTTAACCCCGCTTTTATTTGCAAGAAGATGGTAGCTTAAAGAAAAGCATCTCTCATTCAATAATCACTAGTAGCTCTTTGGTATCTACCGCGGGCTGGGAACAGAAGACCCAGACTTGACCCTGTTCCTCAGTGAACTCAGTCGTTTGCGGTCAGAACGGAAGGGGCCTTTGGCATTTTCTTTCCTCCCCGCTCACCGCACCCCACCTCACTCAATCACACCCCACGCGAGGTTGTTTGTGGGCCTCTTGAGCAGAGAGCAGGCACAAGCGGAGAAGTCCTCCCCCACTGCCAGAGAGACGAAGAAACACAGCGGAGAAGCCATGCATGGCCGTCAGGATCAGTCAGACTTAGGTTTAGATCCACTCTCCTCATTAGCTATGCGATGGTGGGAAAACAGTCTAACATAGGCGGCCCGCAGTTTTCAAGAGCTCAGATCCAAAAAAAGGAGCATAGCTGCCCTTTGTGGGGCTGCTGGAAGGGCGGATGGAGAAAGCACACAAATGCTTAGCCTTCTTTGCATCGTTCCGTAGGACTCTTGTTCATCAGTGAGGTTTCTGTCCAAAGGCGGCTCAGCAAAGGAGCCCGTGCTATATGCATAGGCACCTTGTAGGTACACATAGTGGAACTGTCCTAGGACAGTGGAAACATGTAAGGGAAGGACAGCGTGACACATGAGACAACCTGGCACAATGGCAAAGTACTGACTCCTATTTCCAGAGACACACACGAAGCTTACTAATCTCAGTTTACTACAAGGATGTCAACAGTTTTAAATCGAGGGGAGAACAAAATGGTGAGGAAAGATGCATGGAAGAAAAGGAGAGAAAAAGTAAAAGGAAGGGTGAGGGGGTGATAAAGACAGGCAGGAGGCACAGAGGCACATGTCACTAATCATCCAAAGCTTGTCGTCGAGATCCTTCATCTATCTAGACCCACGTGTATGGGAGCAGCTGGGCCGCGCTCATTCCGGCTCTAAATCTCTAAGATGGAAATGATTCTATTTTTCTGAGGTAGAGTGGTGATAATTGATAAATGAGATAAGAAGATGATTTAGACAGTTTTCAAAACAAGAAGATAAATGGCCAGTAAATATGAGCAAAACAAATGGCCCATCATTTGTTAAGAGCACAAATTAAATCAATGTGATGCAATGTTTGCCTATCAAAGAAACAGAGAATTAACAGGAGATAGCAATGCAGTTGAGGGCACAGTGAATACACACATTCAGACATTACTGAAGGAACCGTAAATTGGGATAAGAGTTTGAAAATTAATTTGGTGATATTTATAAAAATAATTTAGAATGTGCATATCTTTTGACTTATTAATCCTTTTTAGAAACTATCATAAGGTAATGAGTTATAAGGAGATACACCAAAATGCCCACAAAAAGTGATATACAGAAGTGCAGTACCCAGGGAGAAATTGGAAACCCCCCAAGTGTTCACTATTAACAGGATGTTTTAAAAAGCCAGAATATATCCATATGGTGGAATACTCTGTAGCCATTAAAAATGAAGGTTTTTCAATAACATGGGGAAATTTAATAACATTAAAAATGTCAAGTAAAGAAAGCATATGTTCTCACACAAGCTAAAAATTTCTTGAGAAAAATACACCAGGAGATTACTATTGCTGGAATTATGAACACACATTTCCTGATTCTTCATATTTTTCCAAATTTTCTAAGAGCACATGCATTATCTTTAAGCTCAGAAAGGACATAAAGGTAATAATTACCATCATAAGGAAAACAAAGGATAAAAGGAAACAGTTCTCCTCTGTTTTCTTTCATAGTTCTGAGGTCTTATGTCCTTGAAAAGATAAGAAAATGTTCAGTGGAAAAAATAATTTTATTAATTGTTTTCAGAAAGGCCATGAGACAGTGGGAAGAGAAGAGGCAGCAACATAAATTATTGAAGAGGGAGCTATTTCTAGGAGAAAAAACTTTCTAAACCTCTCTTCAAACTATATGCCACATAATGTGGCATTTTTCATGTTCATTTTTCAGGCTTATTTTAACTGAATAGTTACCTAACAGAACTAAAGCTTTGGGATATACCCAGGCTACGCTTTCTTCCAAGACGCTTCTTAAAGTCATTTCACCTGCAATAAGTTTCTTAGAAGTTAGGGAAAGAAAAGGTTTTCTCTCTGTAAAAGTCTTTAGAGTTCCAACGCATTTGATTAAGTTTAGTTTCAGCAAACAATGTAGTCCTTCACATTAATGTTTGATTATATCTTAATATAATTAAGAACAAAATTTTAGGCCGTGGTCCTTTAACTTTTTCAGCAGAGACCTTTTAAAAATTTTATTTTCTCCTTATCTTCTTCCTCTATTACTTGACTTTTGTATTTCAACCTGAGTTAAAGGATCTGTTGTATAGTACTGTGTTTTATCTAAATCCTTTTTGGTAGTCAGCAGAAATATATATATATACACACACCAAGGTGATTCAGTTATATATATAGATATATATTCTTTTTCAGATTCTTTTCCATTATAGGTTATTGCAAGATTTTGAATATAGTTCCCTGTGCTATACAGTAGGTCCTTGTTGTTTACCTATTTTATATACAGTAGTGTGTATATGTTAATCCCAATCTTCTAATTTATCTACGCTGCCCCCCATTATCCCCTTTGGTAACCATAAGTTTGTTTTCTATCTTTGTGAGTCTAATTCTGTTTTGTAAACAAGTTCATCTGTATCATTTTATTTAGACTCCACATATAAGTTATATCATATGATATTTATCTTCTCTGTCTGACTTACTTAGTATAATAATCTCTAGGCTCATCCATGTTACTGCAGATGGCATTATTTCATTCTTTTTTATGGCTGAGTAGCATTCCATAATACTATACATATATTTTTGAATTAAACAATAATAACAGTACAGTAACCATAACAATAATAATGATGTTAACTAGACATATTGTGATGATCATTTCACAATATGTACATATATCACACATGTTGTACACCTGAAACTAATATAATGTCATGTCAATTATATCTCAGTAAAAATATATATGTAGCAATAACAATAATAATAACAAACAACCATGTCCAATGTAGAATAAGAAATTTATCTTCAAAGATTTCCATATGTGTTAATATTATATCTTCCTTAGATAATTCAATTTCTTTTTTTTTTTTAATTTTTCTTTATTTATTTTTGGCTGTGCCTCGCAGATTGTGGGATCTTAGTTCCCCGACCAGGGATCGAACCTGCACCCCCTGCATTGGAAGTGCAAAGTCTTAACCACTGGACCACCAGGGAGATCCTTTTTTTTTTTTAATTTCTATTGATAATTCAATTTCTATCCAAAAATTAGTTTATATTTTATTCAGTGAAAGGAGCCTGAGGTTTGAAACCAGAGCACCTGCATTCAGAGCTAGATCCCCCAGGTTTATGGAAGGGACAAATCACTCCACTTGACCTGCATGTTTGTCATCTATTGAGTGGAAATGATATGGTCCCTGCCATATTATTCTGACAATATGAGATAATATATGTAGACGTGAGTATAGGTTGTGAAGTTATTATTTTAATTCTTTCACAAGAAAGCGGGGTAAAAGGCTTTGACAGGGCTTCTTACTCAATGAACATGCCATATTTATTCAAATGAAGGAAAGATTAAATGTAAACTTTGTTGACCAACTCTGGAAAAAGTTCTTAGCCTGGACACAATATGTTGAACACAGCCTCAAGAAATTACCAGTTTTAACATGGTGTAATTTTTTTCTAGGTGAAAGAAAATGTGATTCAATAAGTAAAGCTGACAGTTTACAAAACAGATCACAGCTACCGTAATAGTAAATGGAATATTGCCATTAGTAAGCATAATATATCCCTGGATAATATAAACATTATCTTCCCTAAAATAACTCATTGGGGCCAACGGATTAGGACTTACATGCACTTCAGTATAGAATGATATAGTGTTTTGCAAACTTAAGTAATGTCAAGAGCCTATTTAAAGAAAAACATCCTCTCATTAACTGCAAATGTTAACAAATTATTTTTATGACAATATTAATGTATAAAACTACGTATAATCTGCCTGCCTTATCCTTATGGCTTGTTTACAACTATAAAGCTAAAATTAACTTATAAGTTAAACGCAAAGAAAACTACAAAAATAGTATGAAAAATAACATTAACGTGAAGGACTACATTGTTTGCTGAAACTAAACAACTATTCTCAGTATGAATATGAGAGTACACATGCACAAAGTCTGACACATCTAGAAACACAATTCTCTCAATGTTTTTCTCTGTTCAAACTTCTATGAAATCCCCACTGGTATGGTGCGTGCCTGAGTTATACATGCGGTGCCCAGGTGGGCACAAGTAGGCACGCATTTCCGTCATGTATGTAGTGCACGTGCGGAACACGTGCAGACACATGCCTGGCTTACGTATGGAGGACAACTCGAGTCTTTTTCGTTAACCTAAGACAGATAAACAACATCCCCTTGTGCTAATCATATGATCGGTCCAATAGAAAATGTGGGGACTGAAACTGCATGACCATTATGAGCCCCAGATGATCTGGAACATGCTTACGTCGCTATTTGTAGACTACAAGCAAAATGGGAATTATAAAGTTGATCATCTTCTTGAGTAACACACAGGCACTAGGAAAATGTTTATACAGCCCCATTCGAGAAACTCTAGCACCTACATTGTGAACTAAGTCTACATACGTTGTGACGTTTTTCATAAAGTGGAATGCTAGGATCCCTGAGGCGAATGGGACTGTCGGGGTGCCGCATCCAGCCCGATCGGACGGACTGATTTATGTGATGCTGACTCAGGCCAGCAGAATCAGCAACAGCATCCCCAGGTTGGCCGTCCTGCCAGCTAATTTAGTCTAGTCTTCATTCTTGTCCCTTATCTTCTTCTCTTTCCTGACTTCTTTTTCTTCCCTTTTCCACCTTAGGGCCCTGCCCTTGATCTTCTTAAATACCCCATTCATTGGGAGACAGGCAAAACAGACATACCACGGAAGCACATTTGTTTTCATCATGACGGCCTATAAAACGGCTTCTCTGTGGAAGGAAAGCCTCAGTTACGGTTGTTTACATGGCTAGAAATTCCAAACTCCCCTGCAAATATTTAAGGTTGATGCCCTTTCCCTTTGTTAACTGCCAAATAAATAGACCTCCAGGCCTACTCACTTGCACAGTAACACAAAAAGACCTTTAATGGACCTTCCACATATATGTGGTAGATGCCTCAAGAGCTTGCTCTTATGTCCATAGCTACGGTCTGCATAAAGGAAGCACAGAGAAAAACAGACCCCCCAAAAGCTGATGGATTCAATTTTCAGCAATTCATTCAATTTAACAAATAGTTATTAAGTGCCTATTATCTGAAAAATACTGCACACTTTTGATTTTTCTCTTTACATCAATAATGAAATGAAAGATCAAGACACTTATGTTCAAAGTTTTATTTATCCATCTCCTTTATGTAAAATATATACTGGCCATCTATCATGATGCACTAGGCACTGTGTTGGGTGCAGTAAGAGGTTAAAGAAGGGAAAGACTTAACTCGACTGGAAGACCGGGACATGTGTTATGGATGAACTGGCATATAAATTTGGACTAGAAAACATCAGAATTCCAACAGAGAAAGAGAGGAGAGGGAAAAGAAAGAGGAGCAAAGATAAAACAATATAGTTTTGTGGTTAAGAACATGAATATGGTCAATTGAAAAGATCCAAGTTTAAGGTGCAGTTTTTTCAATTAATATCTTTGTGACCTTGGGAAGTTATTTAACCTCTCCAAGCTATTATTTCCTTTTATGTGCCAGAAGGCTAAATAGAAGTAGCAACAAATTGTTTTGTTTTTGTTTTTGTTTTGGAGAATTAAATGAGATAAAGTACAGTATCTGGCACAGGGTTGGTGCTCCGTAAAAGCAATAAAGGCTACATATTTCATTACAATTATTACTTCGAACATTCTAGTGTGAAACATAGCATAAGAAAATTCGCAGAGATAGAAAATAGACTGCTGTGGAAACGGTGATCACCCTGATTTGGTAAAAGTTTAGATCTCAGAAGAAAAGTAGAAGCTGACAGGTTTGAAAAGTTGATTCCAGTCAAACTGAAAAACAGGCTGAGATATTGGGTTTAACATGTAGATAGTAAGAAAACTTTGAAACTTTTTCAGTGGGGTAGTGATAAAATCAGAGGTGTACTTTGGAAAGATAACTGAGGATGGTAGGATGAGCTGAATGGAGAGACGTAAAAAGAGAGAGGGCATTTCATGAAAAGTGTTTCAATTAATCAGTTAAGACTTAAGGGTTTCCCTGGTGGCGCAGTGGTTAAGAATCCGCCTGCCAATGCAGGGGACACAGGTTCGAGCCTTGGCCCGGGAAGATCCCACATGCTGCGGAGCAACTAAGCCCGTGTACCACAACTACTGAGCCTGCGCTCTAGAGCCCATGAGCCACAACTACTGAGCCTGCGTGCCTAGAGCCCGTGCTCCACAGCAAGAGAAGCCACCGCAATGAGAAGCCCATGCACCGCAACGAAGAGTAGCCCCCGCTTGCTGCAACTAGAGAAAGCCTGAGCGCAGCAACAAAGACCCAACACAGCCAAAAATAAAAATAAAAATAAATTTAAAAATAAAAAAATAAATAAAATAAATTTATAGCATTTAAAAAAATAATAAATAAATAAATTTATATTAAAAAAAAAGACTTAAGAGGCAAAATGGGAACTAGAGAGTTGAAGTTCTATGAAAAGGAGGGATTGGATTTAAGAGAGACAGACTACGGTGGTACAATCCCTTACAACTTTATGTAACGTCTTTAAGTTCAGAAATCTTAGCTTAAATAGTTCTCACATGAAAAGCAAAGATCAGGACTTCCCTAGTGGCACAGTGGTTAAGAATCCACCTGTCAAAGCAGGGAACACGTGTTCGATCCCCGGTCCAGGAAGATCCCACATGCTGCAGAGCAACTAAGCCTGTGAGCCACAACTACTGAGCCCACACACTGCAATTACTGAAGCCCACGCGCCTAGAGCCCGTGCTCCGCAACAAGAGAAGCCACCACAATGAGAAGCCTGCACACTGCAACAAAGAGTAGCCCCCGCTCACTGCAACTAGAGAAAGCCCGCAGGCAGCAATGAAGACCCAACGCAGCCAAAAATAAAATAAAAAAAAATAAAGAAGAAAAGCAAAGATCATGGCATAGGCCTAATTTGTGTCTTAATAATAACTCTAAATATTGTACCATTATGTACACATTATGTACCATTTTAGTTTCATGCTAAGGCTGAACATCCAGTGGATTTTACAACCTCACACAACCCAACCTTGAAGGAGAAAGAAGGAAACTTTTCCTCCAGCTGTTTGCAGCAACCTTTCCTCATATCTCCTGTTCTTGAATTGGTTACACCTCCGCCCTTGAACCACTAATTGTGATCATGGAATTTCCATGTGTTTTAGAACTTAAGTCTTGTTTACCTGAATCAACTTTTGTGTCTAAAAGAATGAGACTATATTAACATGGTTAGAACGGTGTTCTCAACCAGGGCAGTTTTTCCCTGCAGGAGACATTTGGCAATGTCTGGACAACTCTGTGGCTGCCACACCTGGGAGGGTGTTACTGGCAGCCAGTGGGTGGAGTGCAGGGATGCTGTTAAATACCCTACAAAGCACAGGACAGCCCCCCACAGCTCAATTACTGAACCCAAAATGTCAATAGTATCAAGGTTGAAAATGCTGGATTAGAACAATCAGGGATTACCTCTGGATCTGAGGGTGGGATCAGCTCCAACCCAACTTCACATTCACAGAGAAGTATAAAATCAATGCTGGAAAGAAAACCACAAAGTACATTTAATTCATATTGTGGATGGAAAATGTCACCTGTCATATCAATAAACAAAGGATGTTGAGGTCATCAAGCTGTCAGCCACTGTAGCCACCCCCAACTGTGCATCCTGAGGGGATTCAGGATGGAGAAAAACAGGATAGTGGCCCTAGACAGTTAAGGTGCATATCAAAGGAATGATTTCAGGGAGCCCAGACTTGCATCTTCCCATACACAGAAAAGTGCTAAATTCATTAACGTGAAATGTCTGGTTTTCTTTAATTAATAGTCATCTTTTGATGTTCCCACTACCTGGTTTTTGTTGCAAAAGCTCTGATGTATCCTGGTTCCTCCCTCACCTCTTTAGAGCAGTCCCTCAGAGCTATTATCTGAGAAGCTGCCTCCAGGGATTAAGTCCTCAGCAAGTCCACTGAATAAAACATAATTCTCAGGAATTCCCTGGTGGTCCAGTGGTTAGGACTCAGTGCCTTCACTGCCGTGCCCTGGGTTCAATCCCTGGTCAGGGAACTAAGATCCCGCAAGCCGTGAGGTGTGGCCAAAAAACAAAAAAACAAACAAAAACATAATTCTCAACTTTAGGGCTGTGCATTTTTTTCAGTTGACAATATACTCATTAAAAATTCATTGGGTGTGAGAGCCCTGCAGAAATGTTGCAGTAAAGACCTTTAAAAATATTCTCCTTCATAAAAGCAATGAGAAAACTAACAATAATGTTAAAATCAACTTTTTAAGAACTCTGGAAATTAGCCAACAGAGGAATCCAAGGAATGTTTATTGAAGAAAATCAGCTGGATCTCAACAAGAACAGTGGTGTTTTAACTTGCCGTATTCCCATCCTCTCTCCCCAGCTCCACAGTAGCCTTGAAAAACAAGAGCTTTGCACACATGATAAATGTGAAAACCAGCAGCCATTGGAGAGGGCAGAAAAGGTTCAAAGCTCCCCAGAAGCACCACTAACAGCTATTATCTGACCTGTCTGGTTTCCTGGAAACCTCCACTACCAGGACTGCCTTTCTTTGGCCTGTCTCAGAGATCATTCACTGCAAACAATCTTCCCTCAGGGCATTTGTTAAAAACAATCAAGGGTAATTGTTTAACATCAGAGCTACCTCAGAGAGTTGGGGCAAACAAGAAGCTGACCAAAGGGACATGTCTCAGCCTGCTCAGACTGCCATTAAAATAGGCTGGGTGTTTTAACAACAGACATTTATCTCTCACAATTCTGGAAACTGCAAGTTCAAGATAAGATGCCAGCATACTTAGGTTTTGGTGAGAACTCTTTTTCCTTGCTTGTAGATGGCTGTCTTCTTGTCGTGTGCTCACATGGCCTTTCTTCGATGCATGCACACAGAGAAAGAAAGGAACAAGCTCTCTGGTGTCTCTTCTAAAAAAAGGCACTAATTTCATCATGAGAGCCCCACCCTCATGGCCTCATATAACCATAATTACCTCCCAAAGGCCATTTCTCCAAACATCATCACACTGGGGAGTAGAGCTTCAATATATAAATATGAAGGTAGAGTGGGGAGACACAAACATTCAGGCCATAACAAGGACTTTGAAAAGTTCCAGCATATTACTGGGAATCTAGAAGTCCACACACATGTGCAGAAAGTGGAAAGACCAAAAGACTTGAGAAAGCCCTACTCTCTCAACTCTTGCTGACCTTGAGGCTCTGAGAAAGCAAGAAGTGAAGGCTAAGGCAGAATTTTTAACTGCCTACCAGGAAATTGAAAGCATTCTCCAACACAGAAACCAGATTAATAGCTGATTTCTCATCAGAAATAATGGAGACTAGGAGATGACATAATCAAAATATTGAAGAAAAATACTATCAATCGATAATTCTATGCTAGCAAAACTATTCTTCAAAAATGAAGGCAAAATCAAGATATTACCAGATAAACTGAGATAATATACTGCTCATAGAGCTCCCTGTAAGAAATACCAAAGGGAGTCCTCCAGACTGAAATAATAGGGCACTAGACAATAAATAGAATCCAAATGTAGAAATATTAAGAGTAGCAGTAAAGTTAATATAGATATATAAATATAAAAGTCAATATAACTGTACTTTTGGTTTATAACTTTTTTCTCCTATTTTATTTGAAAGATATTTTATTTAACTCAACAATTATAAAACTGTGTTGATGGACTTACAGTGTATAAATATTTATATTTATAACGTACAAGAGTACAAAGATGGGGGAGGGAATGGAGCCGTATAGCAGCAAAGTTTTGTATACTACTGACATTAAGTTGGTATTGACCCAAACTAAATTGTTAAGATTAAGATGTCAACTGTAAGCCTCATTAAGAAAACAACTTAAAATATAATAAAAGAAACAATAAAGAAATTAAAATGCTAAAGTAGAAAAGATTTATTTAGCACAAAATAAAGTAATGGAGAAATAGAGAAAAAAATGAGACATATAGAACACGAGTAGAAAAATGGCAGATGTAAATCTACCTTATTAGTAATTACATAAAATGTAAATAAAATAAACTGCAATCAAAAGGCAGAGATTGGCAGAATGAAAAGACAAACATGAACCAATTATATACTGTCTACTAGAGACACATTTTAGATTAAAGTCACACATAGTTTAAAAATAAAAGGATGAGAAAAGATATGCCACCCAAACTGTAACAAAAAGAGAGCTAGAGTGGCTACACTACTCTCAGACAAAATAGACTTTAAGACAAAAATTGTTACTAGAGACAAAGAAGGACATTTTATAAGGATAAAAGTGTCAACCCATCAAGAAGACACAACATTTATAGGAACATATGCACCTAACAACAGATTCTGAAAATGAGTGAAGCAAAAACTTACAGAATCAAAGGGAGAAATAAACAATTCAGCAATAATAGTTGGAGACTTCAATAACAGACCAAATTGGCAAAAGCCAACAAGGAAATAAAAGACTTGAATAATACTATGAAACAGCTAGACCCAACAGACATACATAGAACAGTCCTTTTAAGAACATTAGAATACAAATTTTTCTCAAGTGCACATGGAACATTCCCCAGGATAAAATAGTCTTGATAAATTTAAAAGGACTGAAATCATGTGAAGTATGCTACCTGACCACAATGAAATGAAGTTAGAAATTAATAGCAGAAGGAATTTGGGAAATTCACAAATATGTAGAAATCTGAAAACACATTCCTAAATAACCAATGTATCAAAGAAAGTTCAAGGACATTAGAAAATAATTTAAGACAATGAAATGAAAACAAAACATACCAAAACTTTTGAGATTTAGCTAAATGAATGCTTAGATTGAAATTTATACCTGTAAATGCCTATATTAAAAAGAAGAAAGATCTCACATCAAAAACCTAACTTCCTACCTTAAGAATCTAGAAAAAGAAGAGCAAACTAAATCCAAACCATGAAGAAAAAAAAAGAAATAAGAAAGGTCAGGTCTGAAATAAATGAAATAGAGAGTAGAAAAAAAAGAAAAAATCAAGAAAAACAAAGTTGGTTCTTTGAAAAACCATGAGACTGACCAAGAAGAGAGAAGACTGAACTACTAAAATCATTAGTGAAAGAAAGGGCAATACTACTGGGATTATAAGGGAATATTACGAACCACTGTTGTAGGGAATAAAAAGGATTATAAGGGAATATTATGAACCACTGTATGCCAAAAAATTAGCTAACCCAGGTGAAATAGGCAAATCATCAAAAGATACAAACTAATAAAACTGACTCAAGAAGAAATAGAAAATCTGAATAGACCTATAACAAATAAGGAGATTGCGTTAATAATCAAAAAAACTTTCCACAAAGAATCCCAGGCCCAAATGGCTTCCCCAATGAATTTCATCATATGTTTAAAGAACATGAATCCTTCACAAAAACTTTCAAAAAAAAAAAAAATAGAAGAGAACAGAACACTTCCCAATCATCCTATAGGGCAAGTGTTACTAATATAAAAACAGAAAAAGACCTCCCCCCTCCAAAAAAATTGCAGACCATATACCTTATGAATTAGAAATGAAAGGAACTTCCTCAACCTAATGAAGATCACGAAAAACCCACAACCAACATCATAGTTAAGGTGAAAGACTGAAAGATTCTCCCATAAGACAAGGAAGAAGAGAAGGATATCCACTCTCATCACTTCTACTCAACACTGTACTGGAGGTTCAAGATGGTGCAATTATGCAAGAAAATAAAGTCATCCAGATTGGAAAGGAAGAAGTAAAACTATTTATATTCAGATATGACATGATCTTGTATTTAGAAAATCATAAGGAATCCACTAAGAATCTATTAAAACTGATAAACAAGTTCATCAAGGTTGCAGGATACAAGATCCAAATTAAAAATCAGATGTGTTTCTACACACTAGCTAGGAACACTACAAAACCTGAATTTAACAATAGAATTCCATTTATAACAGCATCAAAAAGAATAAAATACTTAGGAATACAGTTAATAAAAAAAGTGTAAAACTTGTTCACTAAAATCTACAAAGCATCATTGAAAGAAACTGAAGAAGACTTAAATAAATGGAAAGACATTCACTTTCAACAATCAGAAGACCTATTATTATTAAGATTGAAATACTCCCCAAACTGATCTACAGATTTGACACAATTCCTATCAAAATCTGACCTGGTTTCCTTGCATAATTTGACAAGCTGATCCTAAAATTCATATGGAAATGCAAAGGACCCAAAAGAGCCAAAACAATCTTGAAAAAGGTGAAAATAGTTGGGGACTCACCTTTCTAGATTTCAAAATGTACTATAAAGCTAAAATAATCATGACAATGTGTTATTGGCATAAGGACAGACATAAAGACCAATGGAATAGAACTGAGAGTCCAGAAATAAGCCCTGACATTTATGATCAATTGATTTGGACAAGGATGCAAAGACAATTCAATGAACAATTAATAGTCTTCTCAATATTTGTTCCTTGGACAACTGAAGTCCACGTGCAAAATAATGAAGTTGGACCCCTACCTCACACCACATACAAAAAATAACGCAAAATGCATCAAAGACCTAAATGCCAGAGCTAAAACTATAAATCTCTTAAAAGGAAACACAGAGGTAATTCTTCATGACCTTAGATTGGGCAATAGTTTCTTAGATATGACACCAAAGCACTAGCAACAAGAGAAAATAATTGATAAGTTGAACTTCATCAAAATTAAAAACCTTTGTACTTCAAAGAACACCATAATAAAAGTGAAAAGACATTTCTCCCATGGAATAGAAGAAAATATTTGCAAATTATATGTCTACTGGTCTCGTATTTCTTGTAAAAAGAATATTGAAAGAACTCTTACAACTCAACAATAAAAAGACAAATGACCTAAGTTAAAAAAAAAATAGACAAATGATTTAAATAGACATTTCTCCAAGGACGATATAGAAATGATCAATAAGCACACGAAAAGATGATCAAAATCATTAGGCATTAAGGAATTGCAAAAAAAAAAAAAAAAAAAAACTTTATACCACTAGGATATCTCTAATCAAAAAGACAGTTAGTAGCAATTATTGGCAAGGACATGGAAAAACAGAAATCCTCACACACTGCTGGTGGGAAAATAAAATGGGGCAGCTACTTTGGAAAACAGTTTGGCAATTCCTCTAAAATTTTAACGTAGAGTTTATGACTCTATGACTCAGCAATCCCACTCCAAGTTTATACCCAAGGTAATTAAAAACATGTATCTGCACAAAATTTGTAAATAAATGTCCACAGCAGCATTATTCATAATAGACAAAATGCAGGGGAAATGCAAATGTCCACCAACGGATGAACGGCTAAATAAATAAAATGTAGTATATCCATTTGATAGACCACTATTCATCCATAAAAAGGAATGAAATATTCATACACGCTACAACAGGGATGAACCTTGAAAACATTATGCTCAGTGAAAGAAGTCACACAAAAAAGACCACATGTTGCATGATTTCATTACATGCAATGTAGGCAAATCCAGATATAAATTAGATCCATGGTTGCCAGGGGCTGGGGAATGAATGGGGGAATAAAAGAGTGACTACTAATGCGGAAAGCTTTTTTTTTCCTAGAATGATAAAAATTTTCTGAAATTAGGATGTTTGCACAGCTTTGTGAATATAGTAAATGCCACTGAATTGTACACTTCTGAAAGGGTGGATTTTATGGTACATAAATTATATGTTCGTTTAAATAAAAACATTGGGGGGAACTGTGAGGTTGGTTGAGAAGAGAGAACATTAATTTTACTTAATTGAAAAAATTGTGTGTTTTATAATGGCAATAGGGCCATGAATATGAATATGGTTATGATGATGATGATGATGACAGTTAAGATTAACCTTTACAAAAATCTTATGAAGCAGATACTATTTTTATCCCCAATTTTCAGATGAAGAAAATCAAGCACAGGGAGACAAGGAAACCTGCCAAAAGTTATCCAGCTAGGAAGAAAAGTAGCAAAAATAGAATTCAAAACCAGGACCTTTGATTTTTTTTAGGCACTAGCAGTGTCAATGTCTCTACTCTTCAGATCACATTTTGTAACAAAAAGAGCTGTGTGCAAGGCGCTTTGGTAAAAGAAGAGGGAAAAACACAAAAGATGGCTCCGCGTTCCCCAGGAAGAAAGGACAAGAACATTCTTTGCAGATAACTAGAGTAACTGAGGTCCTGCAACCAGGATTTCAGACACTTTCTTGATGCCTTTTGGTATCTGCTCTCCCTCCGTACTTCCTTAACTTACTGTACTCCCCCTACACACATGCGCGAGTGCTCGTGCACGCATGGTATAGGCAATTTAGATATTCGCTGAGCTTATAACTATACAATTAGCTGACCCACACATTCTAAGGCGAACTGGTTTCTTACTCACATTGGTTTAAAGACTGTGCTTACATACTTTGGAGACAAGCCTTTAGGTACAGAGACCTGTCTCCTGAGCATTTTGAACTCTTTCAAGTTCTTCTTTGAAAAGAGTTCATTTAAACTCAGTTTTGCATACAGTTATTAGCAGACTATTCAATGAACTAGGAACTCTACCCTGAACAAAATATATGTTAACAGCTGTTAATCACAATAGAGGAACCGCACCAAAAATCTACAGAGGAAACAACCACTGTCTCAAACACAGAAAGAAGAACATCACATTTGGATAATGATTTTTCTGATTAAATTTGTTGCAGACAGACAGAAGACAGAATTAGATCAGTAGTGAGTTTACAGAGTAGCATTAGCAAGAGAAAGGAATTGAATCCACAAATGTCACTTTGGAGAGAGGAAGCAGGATGTATATGTCTTCTCCTAATAGATTAATTAGGATAAACTAAACAGCATGTTCAGAAAGTTTATACGATTGGCAAATAATGTTTTGGTAAGGTCATTATAAACCACTCAATGGCCATTAGGATGGTAATTTACAGCCGTGACAATGGTCTAGACAAGAGAATTAAGACATAACTGGTTCCAATTTTAATTTGAAACAAAGCTAACCGTATCATGTTAAGTGTCCTGGTCTTGTGGCCTCCAGCCACTGGCTGCAAATGTTAAACTCATTTGCTGTTTTTCCCAGAACAGCTAATAGGAGTGGGCAGGGGCAGGAGAAAGAAATGAGTCAATTGTGAAGAAATTTGGACTCTAGCAAAAAGACTCAGGGAAGAAAAAAGATCCTTCCTGCACAGCATTGTTATCCAAACAGCAGGGTTGTCAGATTGCCTGGTAGTGGAAGACATCCCATAAACAGCCTCTCGTAAAGGGAGAGATAGGGGTTTATCTTTGAAAGAGTCCATAACTGAGCACAGACTCTGTTTCTCCTGCCCTTACAGAATAACCTTAAAGCAAGGCAGGGGCTAGTGGTCTCAGGGAATGGGAGAGAAAGTAGAAGGGAAAGACCCTTCTTCCCCTTTCCTGAGGAACCTCTAGGTTGCTTGTTCAGGAACACAGTGATGGGTATACCACTGTAAGACCATGTATTCATTTGCATTTGATAGCAAATTAGCCTTGTGTAGTTTTCCTACTGAAGTTTTATTATACTCTCTAGGCCAATTACTTCTTTTTTTTTATTTAGAGGAATGGGGTTGAACAAAATATTTTATGAATAGTAATTTTACCTGTTTCTCTTTACTTTTAAAATCACTACTAGAAAATTACGTATGTGGCTATTGCTGTTGGATGCTATTGGAAGGCACTGAGCTAAAGCTTCTGGTCCTGGTGAATGTGCCTATGACATAACCTGGAAGGCAGACACCGCTCAGAGCTGTCCTACAAGGCAGGCCCACTTGTCCCACTCTCTGTGAAGTGGCCAATTACTTCTTAACATGTCTCTACTTGGTCCTTCCACAATGGACATCAAGTCAGAGTTAGAGGGGGAACATCTCAGAATCACCCTTAGGACGCAATGGCAAGAGCCCCAGCCTCGCACTTCCACCGACACCAGAAACCACTGCTCTAGGCTCAGGGGCGTGTGGGAGGGTGTCCGGGATTGCAGAGAGCAACGTGAGTTTTAGTTAAGGTTCTGCCTTTTCCTAAGACCTTGGCCAAGTCACTCTACTCTCCTGGCCCTCAGTTTCTTTATCTGTAAAAGGAGGAAGGTAAACTTGTACCTTTAAAATTCTGTGATTTTAGATGCCCATCCCATATGAAATAAATCCCCCACTTCCCTTAAGATAAATGAATATATAATATATAAATATATGTTTATCTATAAATATACTTTATAGATAATAAAATATGTTTATATACAATGAAATAAATAATATCCATTTATATGTAATTATACATATATAGCATAGCGCACATACAGATATACTATATAAACGAAATATATTACCGTAAGTGTGTTTTCAAAACAGTCTCCCGACAGCCCATTCCAAAGTAGCTTTAGGTCAGTACGAAATTAGTTTAGGTCTCTCAGAATCAGAAGACAGAAAAGCCTCAGGGCACACGGTAGCCCACTCCTGATGGAGGGTAGTCTTTATCAATGGGAAACTTCTCAATGGATAGGAGCCAACATTGTAAAACATTTGTCCTGGGAGCAATGGCCTCGGACATCACGGTGAAGTCAGCAATTCTGACTTCTCCTATTCCCTCCAGAGTCCTCTCACCAGCTCTCTTCTCTTTCCCGGCTTTCTCATCCACCCACACACCCTGACTCACCATTGTCATCATCTTCTTTTCAATCACACTCCCTTCCAGTGAGGTTTTACTGAAACTCACTCATTCAAGGTAGACCTTGGGGGCAGCGGCTGCAGCAAACCACAGTGCTTTCTTGAGTCACCAAGAAGAGCCAAGGCTCAGTGAGAGATAAGAATCAAAGCAAAGAACACGGTCTTCCAAGGCTAAGGGTGTATTATCCCAACTGGAAGAGGAAGTTAGACTACAATGGTATCTTCCAAGTATATAATTCTAGGACAAATCCATCCACATCAGCGTAAAATATAACACGTGAATTTTTTCTAGAAAGGATGACCCAGCCACTGTTAATGATTCAAAGAGTGGATATTTCAGGCAGGTGGGCCTTTCTGCTTCCACCAACACTATATTCTACTGGCAGCAGCCTATTCCTCAAATCACCTTTAGCAAGAAGCCACAGAAGACAGAACTGCAAAACGCAGCGGGGCTATTCTTACTGAAATTGAACACAGCATCCTTCTGAGTGGAGAAATGGGGGTGTAGTAATTTTAGTTCTTCCTTCTGAAGACCAGAGAGGATTTCTGCTCTGCCTGACAAATTCCATATCCTTTTGGACTTTTTAAATAGTGCTCCTGGAATTGACTGTCATTTAAATATTGAGAGGAAAATCTGCCAGAGTGATTCGATTATTCAAATGCTTTAAAGAACCGTTAAAATGCCGACCCTGTGGGATGGGAGGAGCTGGCCCACCCTTCCTGGACGCCATTCTCATGCAGCCTCCGACACAACTAACAGACATCCTTAGCCTCTCCCTAGGGCTTCAGGGTTTAAGCTCACTGAGCAACGGAGGGCACTTAGTTCTCACTCTTTGCCAAACTCTAAATCTAAAGTCTCCTCAGTGAAGCCCCAAATTATCCTCTTATGTCTAAATGTCGCAACAGTGACAAAGGTCCTGAAATATACAAGGAATTGACTCAAGAACATGAAACATTATTATTCCACAACTACATACCTCTTAAGATTCGTAAGATGTGTAGGTGATTCTCAGTTTTATTATCTTTGTCATGAGTCACTAAGATTGCATCAGGTAGAAACTGTTCATCCAAATTAAAATAAATCTTGTCCAAAGAGAAGGCAGGTATTGATTGCTTATCAGTGGAAATGGTCTAGTGCCTGGGTTTAATAGAACTTTATTCCTTCCAGGAATTAAAACTCTCTGTATAATATGTCATCCTTTTAAATCTCACCTCTTGCAACTTTACCTCTGATAATAGCTACAAATACAAATCTCATGTATGTTTAAGGAGTGTTTTCTAAATGCTAGGTACTGGGTTAGGATTAGCTTTATGTGGACTGTTTAATTTATCTTCAAAACAACCAGATGAAGCAGGAACTATTATCACTTGTCCGGCTCACAAAGCTAGTTAGCAGTGGAGCTAGAATGCCAATGCTTAACACTAAACTAGCTGATAGATTACCAAATCCTTCAAAAGGTTCTTATTATCCAGCCTTATTTATTTTACACCTTTTCCCACTGCTGCAAAAGTCCTATAACTCATCTCTCTGACTCCAGGCTGTAACCTAGCCCACGGAGGGTCCCCCCAATCTTCCTAACGTGCTATTCACCCTGCACTGTGGTGTAGTCACTCCAATTCTTCAGAAAAAATGCAAACTCACATCCCCTCCACATTCAGACCCCATGTACCAAAACAAGAGATCTTCCTATTTCCATTTAAAAACACTGAGTAAGGTTCTTTCTCCTTCTTCCTCAACATGTCACATTCCAAACTCTAGAGCATGTTCCTCTCCCTGTCCAAGATCCCCTTTTCTTCTGCATGTCCAAGGCTTTCCTCAAGCCCCACCTTCTCCAAGCAAGCTTTCCCGTTATATTACACGTTGGAGACTCATCCTCACACTAGTTTAAGAGAAGAAGTTATGCTTCAATAGAAAGACCACAGGGTTTAGAATCCAGAGATCCATGCGAAATCCTAGTTTTACTTACACGATGTCATGTGGCCTCAGGGTTTTCATTTACGATGTGGAGTCATTAAGGATGCTATAAGGATTAAATGAAATTATAAATACACACACGTATATGTATAAATATAAATAAATATATGCGTATGTCTATACACATTTAATTTCATAAGGTATACTTTATTTAGTCCTTATACAATATTTATACATGAGTATACATATACATATTATTTTGTACACACATATAATAGCTTGGAAAATTATAAAATTTTCTAAAGAGGTAAAAAAATCATTAATGTGTCTTAACTGGTAGATAGACAGATACAGGGTTAGAGACACAGATACAGATAGCTAGATGCTGGATTCCTAGAGGGTAGCAACCTTTTTTGCTGATAACCTTCTTAGGTTCTAGCATAATGATATACACAATAAATAATGCCCAAAAATACTTGAATAAGAATTTTTCCAGGTCTCCTCGGAAAAAAATCATTCTTCCCAGATTATCCACTGGAAAAATGTAAAGGCTAGAGAAGTACACCAGCGACCAGGCAACCAGTCCAGAGCAAATGCAAATCTCCGAATTCTCATTTGAGACTTTTTTCCATCAAGCTGTTCTGTCAGCTCTTTCCCTGATGAATCGGACTTCATTTTTCCTAATGACATGTGGAGAATGTACTCACTGTTTGTGGAGAGCACCAAGTGCGTGGAGTATCAACCACATGTGGAGGGTGTCCTGCAATTCAAAACATTCCTGACAGCTTGAAGATGTGGGCAGATAAACAACAGCACTGAGAAGGCCACACGTTAAAAAACAAACTAATGTCTTCTTTATCGAGTGTCTCCTCAGGAAAGTTTAAAATGCAAATGCTGAAACTTAAGATCTAGCAGACAACCTCTCTATCATAGTAAATATAACAGGTACCTTTGAATCCATCTCCACTTTAAGAGCGCCCAACTGGACAAGCATAGAGAATATGGAGAGGGTTGCAAGAGAATAATAAACACACCTAATGGATTAATAAACTATATTAGTGAACATACACAGTTCACAGGAAGAGACAGTGCCTAATTGTACAACACACACACACACACACACAAGCAGCCACCATCTTTTTCATTTCCCTCCAAAAGACTTACAAATTCCTTAAGCATCGGGTTTAGCTAAAAAAAATTCTCTGAGGTGTAATATCATAATCTTAATTCTCTCTTCTGTTACCTCTGAACATCCTTTCCAGGGCAGATACTGAAATGTCTTTTGAACACATGCATCTGATTCTTTAGCAAGAGTTTAGGGGATGCTAAATCTTGGATAGTCCAGAGCTTGAATGATGAGCGATTGAGCACGACTGTTAAGATAAAGTGGAGAAGATGGTGGGGAAAAGTGTTTAAAAAAATATTAACCTGGCACAGCTGTGATCCCGAAACTAAAGGGAATAGTGAGGGACAAATACAGAGAGGTAGCGTTGAAAACTAAAGAGTAACACTTCCCTATGTCTGTCACTGGTGACAGACAACATGACCAGCTGCGCCTCCTCTGAGCCAACGCACCAGGAAAAGTTACCACGGTCCCTGGAACACTCAGTTGGTCCAAAGAGCCTGTCAGTGTGCAGACATTGACTAGCAGGGGCGGTGTGGAAGTTGATAGCATTTGTTCTCACTCACCTACAAGGAAAGGAGTCTCATTAGCAAGAGGCAAGGTTATGATACTTCACATAAGTGTCTGGGAACATGAGTGAGGGAGGTGGCCAGAGGGCAGAAGGAGAAATCACGAAACTTCTTGTACCACCACTACTTTACTATTGCTAATATTACATGGAAAACATTTTTTTTAATGCCAGACTGTATTCTGCTGCATTGGAAAAAAAATCCTTTTTAGCTCTTTCCCAGAGTTAAACTTTATCATCCTAGCACTGTTGTTGCTAGTTGCTGACACTACAAGCTTCCTGGTGAGGGCAAACTCATCTTAGAAAAGGTCTGACCTCCGTGTTTTTGGAGTTATTGTTTTTCACTTGTAATTCTAGACCTTCAAAAACATTTGCAGAGAAGTGCTATCCTTAAGCAGTAGACAATTTGGCAAAATTTCCATTTCTAAACTCGTGGTATTACTCTGACCACCAGCAACAAAAGGGCTCAGAGTCAGAATACCGCAATGCTGATAATTTTTTTCACACTCTTCCCAAAATTCTCTGAGAGTTGGAGAATGGGAAAAGGAGCTAATGGGCCTCTTTATCAGAGCTTTGGGGGCAGTACTGACACAAACATTACCACAGGCCTCCCGGAAATTCCTTTGATTTCACCATAGATAACTAACAACCAGATTAGGATCTCCCTAAGTGCATCCAAGACTGAGAAAGAGCCCCCATCCCAGCAAGGTTATGGAGACCTGCAACCAAATTAATCCAGAGCCTGGGGCAAATTCGACTTCAGTTTGACCCTGTGAAAGGCATGGGTTTTCCTTTGTTCTGATAACAGTGTATTTGTCTACTGAGTTATGTTTTGCTTAAGCAAATACCGTAACAAATCAGTTTGCATTTCCCAAGTACAGATCGAAAACTAATGAAGTGAGGCAGCCCCCAAAAGGGCTGGGTGGTGAGGAAAGAGAATCTGCTTTTTAAATTTATATTTACAAGTCTCAAATTGGATGACATATATGCAAATCTGGGGTATAATTTTCAGAAGAAAAAATACAATTCTGCGTGACTCTAGGAAAATAAAGCAATTAGGTCACTGCCTCTGGAGAGAGACACTGGATGTCTCTCTCTTCCCATACGCTTGTTACAATTTACTAACATGCATCTATTACCTCTTTGAAATATATGACATAATTTATTGATTTTAATAAAGAATGAGACCAGTGAGAGAACATTAGTGGAATTAAATTATATTATAATTGAAATCTAGAAGTCTCAAAACTAGGATGCTTATATTATTTTTGTTTAAATCCATTGAAACAGTTTATTTTAAACACATGCCTGCGTTGCTTTTAAGTGTATTTCATGGAGTCTAATTTTTTCTTGTGGAATTGGGTTGCTATTCCTTATTTTTTTCCTCCCAATTAACACACGTTTTGACAGCAATTTGCATGAGGACAAATACAATTTAGCTCAATGAGCCCATGTGCCCCTCCCCCCCATTAAAGTTTGCACAACTGGAAACAACTGCTAATTAAAGCTTAATTCTTACCTACGATGCACTTTTCATGTTATTAGATAAGTGGCTTCTGTTGGAACAACTAGCTTAGCTATGCTCAGTGGAAAAGACTAGATAGCCAGGTCCTGTCCATGGGTAAGGTCTCTAGCCTTGCAGAACGTGGACTTCCATTGTGGCTCCAATTACAGCTCTAACAGGGCAAATCGAATCCATGGCAACAATAAATAAAAGAGTCAGGTTCCATAGGACGTACGTAAGTTTGGCAGGTGGGTAGCTTGACTCGCTCTGCCAAGCTTGTCACACTACCTGAAGTTTGTCCCAGACAGCTTTTCCTTAACCCACTTGGTTGCACTTTCCCAGGAGGCACACACCCTCCCCTCCTGACTCTCTGCTCCACCTCTCAGATGTCTCAGTTAAGATTTGGGGTGCATGAAGCGAACACCCTCACCTCCTACCACCTCTCTGTGCCACACCTCACTTCACTAGTCAGGAAAGCCTAGGAACAGAGTAGGCTGGTTTTGTTCTTCAGGGGAAAAAATGGATGCAAATCAGACTGGAAGTATTTGCCTTCTCCACAGACACTCCAGCCCCATCGTGAAGACAGTACAGAAGGGCTTCCTTCCCTCCTGTTTATGGAGCACCAGAAACTGAGAGAAGAAGGGCTCTGTGTGTGGCATTGGTGTTTGTGTACGTGTGTGTACATACACATGCATGTGCATTAACTCAAGTGAGTTATTTAATCTCTGTGAGCCTTGGTGTTTCCATCTATAAAATGGGGACTGTTTCTAATGGCGACCTTACAGAGTTGATGGAAAGACTAAGTGAGATGATGCATGTGACATGCTTAACAGAAAACAAGGCACAAAAAATAAAAACCCTCAGTAATAACTATTACTATTGTCATAGTTAATGAAAAGTACCAGAAGTTTGGCACACAGACTTTAGACATTATATATGTAACATATATTGTGCTGTGGGAGATATAAAGTATAGTATATGATCTCTGATCTCAATTTGCCTTCCAAGGTCAGAGGGGGAGGAATCTATGTCACAGGAAGAAACCGGTGACCTGGACTTCATAGGAAAGAGTCCCCCAAAATGGGGGACACTAGATTAGAAAGGATACAAAGGGTCTTCAGAAAGGGAGAGAAACACGACAGCATGTTGTTGTCTCTCCCCCAAGTAAGGGTTGAGAGACCAAAGGAAACCTTCCGGAACAAATTGCCTAAATTTGTATTGTAATCCAGTGTGTCTTCAAAAGACTGAAGCAGCACACCCAAAATGGGAAGTGGGAAGTGGGTACCTCGCAAGCAGTGACTAGTACACTCATGTTCAAGGCAGTGAGGATTATCACCCAGCCAACTGTCCCACTGGACATACACAGACCTCTCCGTTGGACTTTGCTTCCCCCAGAAAGTACCTAAAGAACCCACCTGTGGAGGCTACAAGGGTCAGAGTATAAACTCATTTAGGTGTTGGAATGACACTAAAGTATTGAATTCAACCCAGTAAAACTTCAACACACACACACACACACACACACACACACACACAGTCCTACACATTAATAGAGGGTGCTCAATTTCTCAAAGAGGCTGTTGCTAGGTCTAAAGAATATTAGTATTTGCTATAATTTGGGGGACGGTGGAAGAAATATTTGGGGCACTGTCTTATCTTAAATCACACTACAGACTACCTAAATGTCAAAGATTCACGACAAGCTGTATTTGATGAAATGGTCAGATACAAATCTTCCCCCCAACACCTTTGATTTCATATTTTCTCAATTCAGGTAATGTGAACGCTTCCAAGAAGCCCTCTTATGCCTCTAAGCCTCTAAACTCAGGAAAACTGTAAGAAGACAGTCATCAAAGAAAGCCAGATTTGAAAATAAGCAACAGACCTCTTTCCAGACTACTAGGATTATCCCCAAAATGGGAGGAAGCAGGCTCCAAATTATTTTAACAATCCCTCCAACAAAAGAGAGAGGAACAGAGAAGAAAAGGAGGGGGAATCAAAATGTCTGAAAAGCATTTAGATGGGGAAAAATAACAAAGCATTTTAACAATTTTTTGCAATATATCCCCTTAAGAAAGAAAGGAGAATCAGTTTTTAGAAAAATTAGTGTCCATGGACCTAGAGCCCATAATGAAGGCTTTGAACGTGAAAATCAAGTGTATATAAGATTCTTAAAAATGTCTGTGATGAAAGAATGTTTGAAATCACCTAGTCCAAACCTTGCATTTTTCTAATTACAATGGTGAAGTTCAGAGAGGCTGAACTACCTGCCTGTAGTCACACAGTGAATTGGTGATTGTTCTCACCCAGTGATAGAAGCTGGTTCTCCTGTCAGGACTACTTCCCACTAGTTACCACTGTGGTAACTCAAAAAATCTACAGATTATAGCATTAACAAAAGTTTCTTTGGTGGGATTGTGCCTTCGGTTTATGGAGAATAAAACGTGTTTTTCTGTTGTTTTCTCTAGGAACTGTCACTTCATTAAAACCTTAATTTCCAAGATAAGTTCCAAGGTTAAGATGGCCTTTGAAAAATATAAAAAGTTAACCCTCCTCATTCAGCTGAGTCAACACACAGCCATAGAGAAGCAGTGCTAGTGGAAAGTCAGCAGGGGAAAGATGGAATCACTGCATTCACACCCATTCTCCTTCTGAGCCATCTAACAGGCAACCAGAAACCGTGCTGGAAGTATCTGGAGATCCTGGAATGTGAGGAGACACAAATCAAGTGTCACTCATTAAAAATAAAATGCCTGGATGTTCAAAATTGTCTGTGTTGTTTGTATTGCTGTTTTATTTCCTAATCCTCATATCCCTGGAGTCAGAGTACATGACATCATTCTTCCATAAAAACAGTGATTAAAGCTTTTAAAAACATACATATTAGCAAGTCACACACTCCTATCAGTTTATCTTGTGAATATCATAAATATCATGCACACAACAGATGGAAATGGCATAAACAGCAAAATTTTGCATTATTCATAAACCATAGTTAGCTTTTCCCCAGGTTCCATGCTACTGAGGATTATGTGTATGTGTTTATATGTTCTCTGTTAGAAACCAAGTCTTTAACAACAACATAGTTGTTACTGAAGCATTTTAAATTGGGGGATTATCACAGTCTTAAATTTGAGTATACTGCACACTCGAGTTTATCCTACCTCTCAAACCAGAATGAAAACAGATAATCCAAAAGACATAACCCAAGTATTTTTGGCTCAATAGGAAAATATCAAGGAGAGTATTTATTAAGGGTAGGTCATATTTTCAACAGCTGTCCTCCTGTTGAATATAGATATTTCATACCACAAACATCACAGAAAAGATACCATCAAAAATAACCACAACAAGGAGGCTTCCTGGTGGCGCAGTGGTTAAGAATCCGCCTGCCAATGCCGGGGACACGGGTTTGAGCCCTGGTCCAGGAAGATCCCACATGTCACGGAGCAACTAAGCCCGTGCACCACAACTACTGACTGAGCCTGCGCTCTAGAGCCCGTGTGCCACAACTACTGAGCCCATGTACCACAACTACTGAAGCCCGTGCACCTAGGGCCCGTGCTCTGCAACGAGAGAAGCCACCGCAGTGAGAAGCCCGTTCACCACAACGAAGACCCAACGTGGCCAAAAATAAATAAATAAATAAATAAATTTAGAAAAAAAATAACCACAACAAGTGAAATAAACCCACTGTATCATTTCCACCCCCAACTGAGTGATTTTTAAACTGCCTTCTGCAGAAATCACACTCTTAAAGTGCAAGTTAATGAAGGTGTGTTTCACAATGAGTTTCCTGGGAACAGATTCAGAGAGTCAAGTGGAGCTTGACAGGTGCTCCCAGGAATACACCTACAAGGAAGTGAGGAAGGCAGGATTGGGCAGAAGAAAAACTAAGCCCTCTGAAGCTCAGGCCAGTTCTACAGGGAGCTCTGGAGCTGGGATGACCCTGCAGATCTGTCCCCAGTTGAAGGCAGGCTTTGCATCTCTGCACCGGCCAGTCACTGGCTGCAGCTCGGCGGGCAGTTCCTGGCAGCTGAGGGCAATTCCCAGTGAGCTGTGAGCCATCAGTGGCCCATGTTGCCAGCACATCTGGGGATGGTACTTCTGATCTGAAGGAAGGATCTAGAAAGAACAGCACAATATTGCCTACAAAAAGGGTTTTTCATTGTAGTAAGCACCACCAAGCCAGATTTCAAACCATAGAAATCTTGATTCAAACTTGTAAGACCTCAGATACTCTTGAAGGGTGCCTAGCCAATGAAAAAGAAGCATCTATTAAACAAGAAAGAATAAGCTTTTTTTTTTAAATTCAATACAGGGAAGAGAAGAAGGATGGAGAAATCTTTTTATCAACTTATTTATATGAACAAGTGTTCTCAGCACTTAAAACTCTAAAAATTAAAATAGAATTGACGCTGATCCTTTTCTCATTCTAGCAATAAGTAATAACTCACCCCAGACACAAGACCTAATTGAGATTTTTTTTTAAAGCTCCATCCATTTCATTGACATGCATTTTAACATAATTTTATTTTTTATGTTTATTAACCATAAAATCTACAGATTATGCTGTTTTGAACAATGATTCTAATGAGAACCCAATTTATAAAAAATATTTTTTAAGTTATATAAATATTTTTATTACAGAGAGGTATGAAAGAGTGATCAACAAAAGGCTTTCAGGAATAGATTAAGTTCTGCAAGGGAAGTTAAATGAAAATACAAGTTCATGGAGGAAAGGAAATGATGGAAATTTTCCAAACATCAAAGAAGAGCTTGTTCATGTGCTTTTTAAATGAAAAATGGTGATTAACAAATCACCGTAATTTCCAGATGCAACTGTGACTCTGAAAAGAGAGATGTTACCTTTGATTTTTAAAATATTTAAAATACATTAAAAATTACATACTTTGCAACTATGATATAAAATTTAGGCTTCACTGTAAAATGTGCAAGGGGCAGAAAGATTTTCAACACTTTTTTGGGGGTGAGAGTAGGAAGGCAACAGAGTTTAAAAGAGCCTGTACTTTAACGTCTCTCCCTACACTGAGCTACTCATAATTATAAACTGTGAGCCAAAACTATTGCCTATGTAGCACCTCAGAACTACCAACAGAAACATGTTTCATTAAATGTCGAGGAAGCATTTTAAGAGTCCTATTCAACACAGCAAAGGAGTAAAAAGTGATCACATCCAAAACAGTCTAGGAGAGACTATCACTGGAAAATGAGGGCTTTGCAAGGTAGAAAAAAATCCAACTGGTGGAAATCAAGAGGGCCGAAATGCTGCATTGTGCTGAGTCAAAACAAACTGGAAACCCAGTTCTGCGTTTTTTTTATTGTAATAGGTAACTCTTGCCTTAGGAAGTGGAGAACGTCTTGGGACAGGGGCAAGACCCCTGAGTGATGTCACCCGGAGGAAATGCAGCCTCATCTCAGCGTTGACCTTTGTTTATTTTTTCTTACTGTCTTTACTCCTTTATTTTCTCCTTCTCCTTATTCTCTTTCTTCTTCTATCTCCTCCTCCTCCTCCTCCCTTCCTCTCTCTCTTTCTCTCTCAAGACCCCTATCTCAGAAAAAAAGAAAAGCTTATGATTACAATGCAAAAATAACCAACATAAAAATCATTCATTGTTTTGCCAAGCTGAGAGACAGATTGGTCAAAACTGCTTTACAGGAAGAAAGGGTAAATGAACAACACACCCTAATAAGGCTCCAAGAACCTTATAACTACCTACTCCCCCCAAAATTCATTACATATAAATACTGTGTCATTCACCCCAGCCTTATCTAATAAAACATTTTAAAGAATGTCTTGCCCTATTGCAAATCTGTTTGTTCCCTTCATGCTAATCAGAATTTACATGTTAATATGACTCCTTTGAATTATTTTTCAAGATTATTTTGGTATCTGCCATTTTAGCTTGAAACTAGTCAGACTTTTGGTTCAATTACTCGTGAAATTTTTTGAAGTTAGGAATAGAAAAACACACAGACACACAATGTAGGCTTAGTATCCCTTTTGCCATTTGAATGCAGTAAACACATTTGACCCCTGTGTGCCAGGCACCTGCTAGGCCCAGAGGAAGCATGGCTTGCAAGTCTACTTTAAAACTGAATTTTGTTTAATAATTTTCCAATGAAATTTGGTTGCTCTTTTAAACTCTAATACCAAGAATTCAAGATTGGCGATGTTACACAGGACTCTGTTCATACCCCAGATCAATTTACCAAACAGAGCTTGGGCTCTCGAAGGAAGCATTTCAGGTGGCCAGCAGCTGAGGGTGAATTTTGGACTGATTTTCAGAAAAAGGACTTCAATTTTGAGACTTATTTTTGTCATTAATGCTTCTTAGTTCAATTTGATAAGCATATAATTTTGCCCAATTTTTTCCATTTCAGTCCTTAATTCCTGTTCTATTAAGTCAAATACTCTGATTTTCCTTAGATTTCCCCTTCACCATTGCTCAGATATTTTCTGAGAGAATATTTAGGGCCCCTTCATTTACAGAGTTTCTCTTGTTAGAGGCTAGCAGGAAGTGAACAGATGGCCCCAATTCCAGTCCCCTAACTGGTTCCACAACGTGCCTCCCCAGAGTCAGCCTCTGTGCATTTTATTCCACACCAGCTCCTGCTGACTTTCTTCTCAGCACTTTCAGGCTTCTTCCAAAACTTTTGTTGTTGTTGTTTATTTAAAATCGTGTGTTTTTCTTAAACCACTAACGTAGGTCAACCTGCTTCCCAAGCCAAAAGCAAATGGAGGGAGAGTCTCCAGAACAGCACGCAAATTCCTCGCGGTGTCAAGCCTAAGTGCAATAGCCCAGAACTACACCTTCGCTCAGCAGCACTCCCCACCTGATACTTTTTGGGGTTGTTTCATCACATGCCTTCCTCTACCACCAGACCTTTAAGCTTCTTCAGGTCATAGGTCACATCATCCTTCTCTTCCTCTTGACTGCTTTATGGCTACAAGTGACATACTCTGGGAACAGCTTTGAGAATATGCACTGAACGAAAAAAATAGGGAATTATGATTCTGACATTATTATCAGATTAACAAGAACTAATTACAACACTGACCATTACGGGGGGAAAAAACCAAACTATCTTCATCTTCAAAACGAACAGCACAGATATATCGGTGTAGTGGAAGCAAGATGGGTTGGCACCAGACTGCCAAGCAAGGCTTGCAAAAACCTTTGCTCAGGTAGGAGTCTGTATTCTAACCAGGCAATATGCTTCCACTAAATCCAAATAAAATCTGCAACGCCACTTCCCCCCGCGGCACAGAACAGTCTGAGCTTTCAACGAAAAGGACAGAAGAGTAAGCTGAATGGTGCCAGCTGTCAGCTTTTTTTTTTTTTTTTACATATTGTTGCAACTGCCACTTTTAAAATTATTCAACACCTTGAAGAAGACAGTGACAAAGATGGAGATTTCTTAGAAAAGAGCTCTAAAGCAGCCCACTAATCAGGCGATTCGTGCCTGCAGCCAGGGTTCACCCAGTCTGCTTTGCAATTTAAGGATCAGGACACATTAAATGAAATGAACTGCCTGGGGAATTCTACCATTACCTTTTTTAAAAAAAGCATAAACATTAATAGAGCTTTACTTATCTTCCATTAAGGGGTTCTATATGTTAATACAGTAATTCACACCGGGGGGAAAATACAAATGAAAGTGTTTAGAAACCTTTGCTTAGAAAATAACCTCACCCTCCTAGAACATTCCTTTCACGTGTGGATCTCAAAGCACTTTGCATTCCCCAGCTAGTGGCAGGGCTAGGAATAGGATCAAAATATTATTCAAATGGTAGGTGAAAGAAACGTCGTGGAGCATACATATCAAGTTGATTTTTTAGGGGTCCATGAATAGATTCATCAAGTGACTTTAAAGTTAAGAATCTGTTGGGGTAACTGTCAGTAAATCAAGAACCAAAAGAAGTTCTTTGGAAACCCTGAAGCACTGTACGTATTTAATCATTACTGTTGTTGTCAATGTTAATTTAAAAAAACAATAAATCAGAAGGATGGCATTGAAGAGTGAGAAGAAATAGGCTCAACAATTTAAATGGAATCATTCTTTATTCCCCTTCCCCAACAAGCAACCTCAACGGCATTTGCTTCTGCCTGCCAGCCGGCCAAGCCAACTGAGAGTCTAACACTCCTCTCTCTGTACTCCAGGCACCAAATAAATGTGTCGGTAACCAAGCTGGTCTAGATGGTACTGATGAAGAACATCCCATAGTCTTCCCATCTCCTTTAATTAGAAGGCATTACTCTATTGCCTAAGGTACCAGTAGTCTTTGTTTAGAATGCCCCAACCTCAGAAAGGAGGAAAGACCGATGCTGCCTTTCACCTGAGAAAGACTACAGGTGAGGATTCAGCTCGGTACTCGAGAGTCAGGCCCTGCAGACAAGATGCCCCTCTCTTGAAATGACTGACAAACTAGGAAACAAGCCTTGACTCCATAAAGGTGGAATGGTTTAGCCTTGACCTAACCTTTGACTTCACAGTCTTGAGTTGCATGGCACAACCTCTAAATGTTGACTTAGTTGCAATCAGCAGGATTAACAATATTGCCCATTGTGGTCTCCTCGGGAAGACCCTTCCACTTTCTCCACTTGCTCATTAATTTCTTTCTTTTGCCATAAATTATTTACAACCAAGTGATGAAATATTGTCATCAGAAAAGATTCCATTTATTTTGAAGCCATGATTGAGTCATTTCATTGTCTCTTTTTTATTCTTAATTTGAGTACTGGGCCCACCATTTAAGATGCAGAAGCATTTAAAAAAAAAAAAGGTAGGTTTTCTTTCCAAGGGATGAGTCATTGGGTAGCTCCAAGAGGGGTCCACAGTCTTCTATGAAATCATGGGAGTACACTGGGCATCACACAGTAAACACGACTAAAACACCCAATGTGCTAAGTTCGTCCTTCTCACTCTCTGAATACCATTCTGAGCCCTCAGCTCTCCCCATGGAAGTCAGGTAACCATCTGGAATGGTCTCCTCCCACTAAGTTGTTATGAAGTTCATTGTTTATCATATATACTTCTAGATCAGGGGTTCTCAACTGGGAGTGTCTTTGCCTCCTTTTCCCCAGGGAATATTTGGCTACCGCTGGGGACAATTTTGATTGTCACAACTTGGGGACTGCTACCATCATCTAGTGGGTAGAGGCCAGGGATGCTACTCAACATCCTACAATGCACATGACAGCTCCAAACGAAGAATCATCCAGCCCTTTGTCAATAGTGTCAAGGTTGAAAAAGCCTGTTCTAGATATTCTCTCCTGCCTGCCTTGTTCATATTCGGTGTGGAGAGACTCTTTTACTCATCAGCCTGAAGAGTTCCCATAAATCCTGAAAGAATGACTCACCTATAAATAAAGGAGTGGGAAACAGATATATTTTTTTGGTGGGAACTGAATGTCACCACCCACATTCTGTGAAGGAGAGGCAGATCACTATTCACTCTTCTAGGAAAATTAAATTGAAAATTTCACAATTTACTTCTTTTTGGTTCACATGCAAATTATAATACACTGAAAATGGGAGACACTGACCACTCCTCTGGTCCCGCTGCACAGAACTGATGCTGAGGAATCACGGAGCCGGAAAAAGGCATCAGAGAGGGTCAGCCCGTTCCAGGAAGCTGGGTGCATCAGTATCCCTTGAGTGTTGAGTTAGAATGACTGATAATATAAGACATACTTAACATTCGCTGGTTTGATTCCAGCTTTTTAAAATAGTCTTTTAAGAAGAAGTTGGCACTGCTTTTACTCCTTTATTTTTTTCCTTGTACTTCTTAAAAAGAAAATATAAATGCAACATATGTTTCAGGCAAATTGGCTCAGAGCTCCAACAAGGTAAAAAGAACTCTCCTAGACAGCCAGTGCTCTCAAATAAAAATCATGCCCAGTCCCCAAGCCTTTCTAGTCACACAATTTTTGTTCCCAACAATCAGATTAAACGACCACACATTTATCTTTGCCCTGAGACCTTTCCCCATGACCAGCAACATATTTATCATCCGTGCTATACCGTTTGTGTATGTGTATGTATGTTCAGGCTATTTATATAATTCCAATTAGAACATTTTGTATCCTTCTTGAGATGATGAACTTTTCAAAAGCAAACTGTGAGTTTCTGAATCATCTCAAACTGCTTTTTCAAGCACCGGGTTATATATACAATACTCAACACATGTTAGTTGATCATTTTTATTTCTGAGTGGAGAGGGAATAGGGATGGTATGTACATTATTTTAGCCATATGCCTCCTCCTCTTAAAGCACTGTTCTTATTCATGATTGAGTTTGAGTTGATATCGTACTGTTCAAGTTCTTAGAGCAGCCGGAAAGAGAAAAGTAAAAGTCAGAGATGAAGGTTTAGGTTCCAGATAGATCCAGACCTGTGAACTGAAGGCACGAGAGAAGATGAGCTGAGCAGAAAGGAGCCAGGAGACTAAACGGAGCATAAGTTAAGTGGCTGGAAGGAGAGAAACCATAAAAACCAACGCAAGCTCAGCAGGAGAAAACGGAGTGATCACGCGGCTTGCAGATACACAGTATTCTCTGGTGCTGTGGTCACTCTCTCAATACGGAGCCCAGGTCTACGATGTGCCTCATTCTAGGCTCTCAGTGCAGCTTGGAGGGAAGGCAGGATGAAGTGGAAGAAAACAATAACCACTGAACCAGACAGAACAGACTTCAATGGTTGCACCACCTGCTAGTCGAATGACCTCAAATAAGTCACTTAAATCTCCCCAAACTCCATTTCCTCATCTTTAAAATGGGGACAATCGTGATTACATATCAGGGTTGAGGTGACACGTGTAACGAATGGGCCAATGTTATGTGGAGCACTTTCTCATCACATCACACAGTACGCTCAGTACTGGAGACAAAATGTATGAGTGATAGCCAAAGCAAAATTGGATTATGAACATCCTTAATCCATGGCAATTTAAAACTACATGGGCTAACCACTAATTCCCAAAGTAGAAAATATCGTGTTCTCTTAGAAGACTTTAAAGCACTGAGTTTACCATATAACTGGAAAAAAACCCTGTTTTCCTGCTATTTCCTACCAGGGGAGAAAAACAAGGCATTCCTAAAACCTTCAGAGCAAGACATTTCTCTTCTAAAGGAAACAGGAGTCTTTTGCAGAAATTTCCAAGTCCAACATCCGTGTTACATCCATTGTGCAGAGAATTCCTCAATTTACTACGAGCCAAAAAATCATTTGCATGTCTTAAGAAATAATTTGCTAAAAATGAGATAAGTAGACATTTTATACTCAGGAAATAACATTTCATTCTCTCAACAGGTTTCAAATAAAAGCCTACTCTGTGTGTTGAAATTAGAATTTAAGTTCCTGGACGAGTGGCAACCATGAAACTCAGGGAAAGAGAATACTGACTCAGAAAAATAAAGGTAATTCATAAATAAGTCAAAAGTCACCCCCCTTCGTCTTACACAGACAAAGCGACATGCAACCAGCACCAGCAAATTCAAGGTCCTACTGGTTGAGCCTTACAAGCTGGGCCGGCCTCAGATGAAGCCCACACTTATAGGCCTGCCGGTGGGAGGGTTGGAAAACCATGCTCATTAGAGGAAGCTGTGAAGCCAGGAGGACTAAAGCGAGGGTTCAGGACCCGCTCAAGCCAACCACAGCTGCAAAGGGCAAGTCAATATTGCAGAGTAAAAACTAATGTTCAAAAATTAGCACTTAAAATGGTTTAGGAAAACTCTCCTCAGAAGCAAAATTCTGATCCTGTTTCAAGAGCGAGCCCTCTCTACCATTCATGTGTTCCATTTTTCAGAAGCACAATTTGCCTTTGGGCCCTCAACAGCTCCAGCTTTGCCTACCTCTGCAAATGCAGTATCGATTCCTGGGGGAAATCAATCCCAGCTTGAAGTCAGAACTTTCACCAAATCCCCATTTTTCTCCTCCACGCCAGAGCTCTGCTTGAATCAAAAACGTGGCCCACAAAGCAAGGGTTTCTTTCCATCTTATTTGTTCAGCAAATAGGACTGAGACAGAGATTTTTGATCCCATCAGGATGGCCCTTGTCCAAGGTTACAAGAGGGACACCAGGCCCACGCCTGACCTGCAGTACTTGATAGAGAATATCTGGGCATGTGAAATTAGAATTAGAGGTGAGGGTAGAATTTTTGGTTTGGAAATTGTAACTGGAATATGTAGAATCCCTAGCTGAATTTTAAAGAGCTCAGAATCTTCTGGGAAGTGCAAAAAAAATTTAAAACGAAAGATTATATATTAAGGGAAAAATCAAATCATTCAGAGCTTAGGCTTATTTTGTGTTAAAAGGCATCAAGTTAAGCTAGAATGCTAATGGCCCTCACTCTTCACCTTTTCCTTTCCTCTGCACCCATGGTACCCACCACCTCCTCTCCTCCCACCCAAAATTACCATCTTGGTGTGTTTTCATTCATACCTTTATACTTACTGATAAGATAATATGCTGACATATATGAATATATACATGAGTATGCAGAAATATAAACATGTAGAATTTTTCTCTTTATTTTACAAACCTGAGATTATAAGCTGATCTTTTCAGTTAACAGCAAATTCATGATTAACTCATTATTTGTCATGCCTGCATAACTCCCAGTTGCTCTTCTTTTTCAAATTCTCCCCTGATTCGAAAGAGCTGTACTGGTTAGACTAAAGACCATTTTTCTCTACTGTGCTTTTTGTTGAGTGTTGCTTTAGAGACTGTCCATCCCCAGCACCTCTAGAATCTTCCCATTGCTAATTTACATGGAGGCATTTTGCCTCACAGTAACTCCACAGGGCTGTTCCCTCCATGCAATGGGCATCCCAGAGACAGAAGAAGGAATTCTTAACTTAGGACCTGATGCCAATTGTGCCCTCCAGGGTTTCTACTGTCAAGTGAGATTGTTCCATTTCAAGTCTTGTTGAAATCGGTTGTAGAGTTGAACCCTCTGAACTTGTTGTGGAGATTGGTTTGGAACTTGGAGACATGATGTTCTCAATCATGAAACAAGAAGTAATGTGTTTCAGGTAAGAATTTATAATGTTTACTTTTAACTTCCTCCTGTAATTGGAAGGCCGGATTACCATTTTGGTGGGCGGGGTTCAGCTGTTGAAATTGGAATTAAAATACCCTCAATTTATATATCTCAAGCCCTAACGCACAACTCACAGCTCTGGATTCTATAAAATGTCTCCAGCACAATGATCACAGTAGAGTCAATGTAGTGTTGACTTTAAAAAAAAAAAGAGTAATGTGAGGGTTGCGAGTTAAGTTTTATTTGGGGCAAAATGAGGACTGCAGCCCAGGAGACAGCGTTTCAGATAGCTCTGAGAAACTGCTCCGAGGAGGCGACGGGAGAAGCCAGGATATATAGGAGTTTTGCAACAAAAGGACAGGTAGTCGGGAATGTCAAAAGATTATTGTTAATTAAAGCAAACCAGATACCTCAAGTTAAGGAGTTTAGCGCTTTTCTATGTATGGGAAGGTGCAAGAGTCTGGGCTCACTGAAATCATTCCTTTGATGTGCACCTCAGCTGTCTGGGGCCAGTATCCTGTATTTTCACATCCTGAGTTTCCTCAGGGCTCACTGGCTCACGTTGGAGGGCTGCAATTGTTGATGGCTGTGACATCCTTTGTTTATTGATATGGCAGGAAATATTCCATTTATAAATATTCCATTCCATTTATAAATATTCCATTTATCAATAGCAATCAAAGCAAAAGACTTCCTTTTTTTTAAAATTTATTAATTTATTAATTTATTATTAATATTAATTGTTAATTAACATTAATATTAATATTAATTTATTATTTTTGGGTCTTCGTTTCTGTGCGAGGGCTTCCTCTAGTTGCGGCGAGCGGGGGCCACTCTTCATCGCGGTGCGCGGGCCTCTCACTATCGCGGCCTCTCTTGTTGCGGAGCACAGGCTCCAGACGCGCAGGCTCAGTAGTTGTGGCTCACGGGCCCAGTTGCCCCGCGGCATGTGGGATCTTCCCAGACCAGGGCTCGAACCCGTGTGCCCTGCACTGGCGGGCAGATTCTCAACCACTGCGCCACCAGGGAAGCCCAAAACTTCCTTTTGATTAAACTTGAGCCATGTTCAGAGCTTCTCAAGAAATATTTATTCACCAAACCTAACCCTGGGACACTGCCTGTACTCTATAGGTTGGCTATAGCTTAATTTAATCTTGTTAACAATATTATTAATATAAATAATCATATGAAAAGTATAAATGCATGGCTTTTGGCAAATGATCTTACATTTTTGGCTTTTTATTTTCAATTGCATAAAATCTAAAAGTTGGATGAGAATCTAAAGTTTCTTCCTACTTGGCCTTTTTGAATTCTAAACTTCTAAAATCAAATGACCCAGCACTGCAGAGAGAGAAATGTTTTTACCTGAGGAGTAATTTTAGTAATTCTCCTAACAAAAATATTTGGCTACATTTGTCATTTAAGAAGGTAAATAAAAGTATTATACAAACAATTCAGAATCCAGATTGAGTCTGAAAGAAAGAAGAAAAAAAAAAAAACACCTCTAAATATACCTCACCTTCAGTCATCAGCAGGAAAACTCTAGACCTACATATAAAATCCAAAATTCGTTATTTTCTGTAGTCATTACTAAAAACAGATGCAGAAATTTAAGGAAGAGAGCAAAGTATCTAGAAGTTTCAAGATGTTAAGTGCATTTTTACTTATGGTTTTTGGAAAATACAATTCAGGTCACTAGATATGGTTAATATAATAACCATATAGCTCCTATTTAACTGTCTGTGACTAGCACACAAGAGTAAAACATTGGATGATGTTCTTGTTCTAAAACACAGCAGAATTCTTCCAGGTAGTATATACATTTTTCAAAAGGATGTTTTGTAAGTTGCTGTAACTTGGCACTAAGAGGCACTTCACACAGTGTTCGCAGCGACCATGGACTAATGTGTTTCCCTACTGAATTCACAGCACGTGGACATTCCACAGCATAAGGATATACATGCTAACATCATGGTTTATGCATGGAGGAAGAGAGAGCCCAGAGCTAAAACTTGCATGCTGGTCTCAGCTCAGCCCTTCTTTAAGCCATATAATCTTAGACAAATCACTTAATCTCCCCAACACTCCTCTCCCCCTCTGTAAATAAGGAAAGGCACTGCACGTGGGTGTTGAGATAACAGCTATAAAAGTGAAGACAGTTCTCCCTGTAGATGGGTTATGACAGCATTAACATCTGTCATGCTAGGAGAGCAAACATACAGTGGATTCTGGGAAGAAATTTTCCGATGAGTCCTTAGTCTTTCATGCCCAAAATGTCCAATGAACTCTAGATACCCCAGCAGTGCAAAAATTAAAGAACAGAATTTTTACAAACGCGTCCATGTGATTCTAACCCAACTGTAGTATGGAAGCACTTATTATCAGAAGAGAACTAGATTTGGAGATAAAATGTTTTTTTCAGATGGAAATTTTATGAAATAAATCAGAACTCCCAATCACCTAATGAACCCAAACCCACTAATAACAAAGGAAGAATGTTAAACTCATAAAAATATAGTTCTTTCAAGACCACTGAGTAAAAGAACAAGGAAGTTTCAGATGCTAACTCTAAACCTATTGCCTATCACCGCTCTGAGCATTGAAGGGATCCCCAAAAAAAAGGCGAGATCTCTGTCCACAAGAGAATCTAAAAAGGTGGGGCTCGAAATCCATCAACGAGCCACAAGAAGACTGTACATCACAGAACCTTAATGCATGAGCATTTCAGCCATTCAGAATATATACCTGAGTGCTGGGTTGGTGGGGATGATATCTCACGGAGAACATGGCTTATAAATGAAGATGTAACCGTAAGTTCTGTGAATTAACAGATAACTTGCAAAGAGGTGGAATGAAAGTTAGTCATGGTTGGTTGAAGTTCAGCTGCAAACACAGAATTACGGCGTAATAAAGAATTGTTATTTAATTATCTCATATCATTGCTTACTTTCCCAACTAGACTGCAAGTTTCTTGAAGGCAGAATGTGTATCCTTTGTTTTATACCCCACTACTAACTAGAAGATATTTGGCATCTAATAACTATTGGTTGCTTGTCTATCCTAATCACTTAGTTGTGTGGGCAGCAGGAATTTTTACCACTGATTTGGAGACCATTAGGAGCTAGAAATGGTTTGTCTTTATCTTCAGCAATACACTCTTTTGTACTCAACAACTGGTACATCCCTAGAGCTTACTGTAGATTTCCAAAGCCTCCCCACCCCGTAATAACAGACTTCAGAGTTACAACAGGCCTCGGAGTTACACTCTGAGCATGGAGCACAGTAAAATATGGGTCCCTCATGTGGCAGGTGTATAATAAATAGCTGTTAAATTCATTAACTGCCATTCCCTGGGTCCCCTTAGGACTTTGTTTACTCCGTTATTACACCACTTAAACACTACATTATACTTAGTCTTACGCATGTCATGCCCTCTGATTAGATTGCTAGACTTTCTGGCAGGGTCCATGCTATATTCAGCTCTGCATGTCCCAGCATCAGTACAGTATGTGGCACACATATGATCCACAAATACTGGTTTGGCTGGCTATACAGTTTCGAAAGTGGAAAGCTTTTTTTAAAAGACATGCGTTGCCGCCCTGTACCCAGCTAAGAAATTCTGACCAGTGGTTTGCCAGCCCGGCCTTGAATACCTCTGCCTCCTGAGAGAGGGGAGGGGCCCTGGTTGTTAGGGAATCCTCTTCCGAGCTGAAATCACTCTCCTTGTGCCTCCTGCTTACTGGTTCTAACCTTTTATTAAGAGAAAAGCTGAATAGCTTCTTCTGCTACATCTAGAGGTTGTTCATTTGAAATAGAGGTCAGCAAGCTTGTCTCATTCGGGACGTTTCTTCCTCAGGACGTGTCCCATTTTCTTTGAGTAATCCTTGTGGCATGTGGTCTCTGGATCAATAAGCATCTTAGTCATTTTCCCCAAATACTCCTCTAATCTATGCCCTTCTTGAAATACAGCATCAGAAAAGGGACACAGTCCTCTCAAAGGTACTGACTACATACCAAATCCAGGCACATTTTCTCCATTAAGGCAGCCCAAGACCCTATGTAGGAGAAAATGGAGGAAACAGAGTTAAACCATATTTGAGGGGGCTATTTAGCGCTCAGCTTTCATTAGATCTTTCATCATCTATTGGGATGCTATCTGGGTCAGTTAAACTATCCTAGAATAGGCTAGTTTTCACTTTAAAACCTCATTTCCTACGTTCCAAATATAGGTTCCAAATTATCTAGAGAAAGACCAACTTTGAAAAATGGTGAAGCCATACACATTCACACATTTACCAAAATTCAGTATGAGTGGGAGTAAGGGTGTAGGCAAGACCCTTTGCTACAAGATGTGACTGGCGACTCAGTGCAAATAACATCAGTGACTAGATACAGAGACAGGTATCTGGCTGGGGGCAGAGGCCATGCATAGAGACAGGAGCTTGTAGACTCAAGAGTGACAGTTGTCATGGCTACTGGAGATCAAGAAAGGGACCAGAATTATTAGTAGTTTTTCTATCTTTGATAACTTTTCTCTGTTTTTCTCCTCCGCAACAGTGGCAACAGTGGCAGTTATCTATCATGCTCCATCACTTTCAAAAGAGTTTTAACCTAATTTTTAAACATTTTTAAATCATCAGTGTTTTGCCCTATCTTTTAAAGCTATTGTCATAATTCACATGTATCCTGTTTCAATCTCCATCAACATCTAGCCTACATTTTGCTTCTGTTGTTCACCAGCATACTGTATAAAATGTTCTACTTTGGGATACATTATATTAAAATTTTTTGATTTTTCATTCTGTTGTAAATGATAGGATAACACAGCGGTAATGAGAACTTGCACTGAGCTACAGCTGTCAGGACAATGAGAGGTGAGTTCCCATAATCTCTGCATGGGCACTTTGATTTTATCATCTGGCTTCTCTTTTCATATATAAACATACTGAAACTAAGAAAAATGTCTGGTTGCAAAATGTTATCAAAACTACTTTCTTCATGTAACTTTCCCCCACCATTATTAACAGAAAAAAATTTTGGAAGTTAGAAAATATATCTCTAAAAATGTACTCACGCATTAGTGCGCATTGAAACAGTCCTTGGATTAAAAGACACTCTCTTTGTCATATTGACACCATCTAGACAGCTTAAGAGGAAACTCCAGATTGGAGGTTTTTAGCATTAAACAAATATTATTTAAGAATCACCTCCGTGGTGGTATCTCTATAGGAGAGTTCTTTTTCTAAATAAGAAATTATTTGAATTGTGCTGTGTACAGGGCCATTGGGGTATTAACTCTTTCCTGCACCATCATATGATACTTGATCATTGCTTTGGTGAATGAATGAATTCCATTTGTCATTTCCACAGGTTGTCCAAGACAAAGAGAAGGCAAGATTCAGGGTCCTTCCCAACTGAAACTGAGACAAAAGTAATTTTAAAAAGCACCGAGAATTGCTGAACGCACTATTTGTAGATGGCAACTTGTGCTATATGTACCAAATAGACTTTAAACTATTAGATCAGCTGCTTTAAGCGTCCTCACACCTCTGAGTCTAACCAAACTATACTACGCAACATATCTAATATCAAAAATAAGACATGGCTCAACAACTCAAACACTAGCTCTAGTTTTATCCCTCTGAGCAAGTACCTTGATGATCAATGATTATGGCTATCTTAAAAGATGCTTTAAAGCGGAAATGTTTTAGCTCAATTTTGGCACGTTCTCCATCTCCTAGTGACTATTTTTTATGCAGTTCTACGTCTTCAGCGACTAATAATTGATCATTTGTAGCTTCCATTGTTTTCCACTCTCCCAGCGTCCACAGAGAAGAGTAAAAACTCGTTTCAACACATACTCATCGAAATTAGTGCTTTAGAACTGCATCTTGGCCCCCGTCATGCTGAACAGAAGAACATTTTACTCTAATTGATTCCTTTTTCACAGAAAAGTTCCAAGTCTCCTCCCACTCCCAAGTCCAAATTCGGCCCCCAATTCCCAGCAGAAGAGCTGGCTCTTAAGTAGTAAGTGGTAGCACACTTACCACTATCTCCACCTGCCTTTCCTCTTGACTCAGAAAGCCCGCCTCCGCCCCTGAACAAGCCCTTCAAGCCCAAAGAATCTTCCTGCAACCCTGCCTTCCCCCAAAGTCCCCAGCACTTCAGTGTACATCTCTTCAGTGCTACGTTTCTAAACGCAGAACTGTTACCTCCATTTTTACTACTTGCTCATCCAGGGCCGGAGCAGATACGTGGGTACCCTGGACCAGCTCATAATTTCAAGCTCTTTATTTTATGATCTCCAAAGGAGACAATTTTCTATTAATGCAAACTGCATGCCTCTCTGTCAGTTCAAAATAAGAGATTTATTTCCCGCACTAAACCTATGCTACTGTTAACTAGTTTAGAATTGCCTTTCACTTGGCACTTTTTCAATCACCTCTAATAGATGATGTTAGTCTCTCTGAGTACACGCTAAGGATAGGAGTAAATTACAGACTAAAAGACTGAATCAAAAAAGTTTACAATGTTTTTTTTACTTTCAGATCAGCAAAGTAGGTCTTCCCTTCGATTTTCTCTTGCTGTTTTACAAACCAGACCACTTCTTGGAGGTATACTGAGGAAATTCACATTTACGTAATAAAGTAAATCATGTTTTCCTTGAAAAATAACATTCTGCCATGCATTTGTTTGGTTACAGAATTCACAAATTTTAACTAGCAACTTGAGGCAACTATCACTGAGATAGTGGTATACTGAGGAAATTCACATTTACGTAATAAAGTAAATCATGTTTTCCTTGAAAAATAACATTCTGCCATGCATTTGTTTGGTTACAGAATTCACAAATTTTAACTAGCAACTTGAGGCAACTATCACTGAGATAGTCTGTGAGTTTGGGTTGTAGTCTCATATTTACACCTTTCAACTTGTGGCAGCAGGAGCCATGGAAGAGTGTTTTTGTTTGTCTGCTTTAAGCTCCTGTCAACTTTTACAGGTTCTGTCCAATCGACATAGAGTCGATTATGCAAGAGCTCATGTGTGCTTTAATCTCCCCAAAGTAATAGCACATCAGGAAGCCGCCTGGCTGACCCCCTCACCCCCGCCCCGGGCAGCACACCTGCACACACCGAATCTGACTTGAAGTCACTACAATTTGTGCTTAAAGAGTTGAGCTCTGCAGCCAAATGGCCTGCGTTTTAATCATAACTTGGTCATTTACTGGCTCTATGATCTTGATAAGGTTGTTTCATTTTTCCATGCTTCAGTTTCCTCATCTGAAAAATGGGCTAATGATTGAGGTGCTATTAGGAGTGGAAGGAATACACCAGACACCAAGAAAGGGCTGAAAGAATAGTAACTAGTTATGCTCATTTTAAAGTTCTTATCCTGTTAAAATAAATAAATAAATAAACAAATAAATTTATTATCCTGTTTATCTGCTAAAACTACCCTTGCTATTATCTGTATCATGTCCAATATTCCAATATTCTCTTATTTCTTATCCTATTCTATTTTTTTATGACATGTAATATTTTGGAATGTGATGTTTTTGAAATGTTCTACAACACTGCAGCTTCAATACTTCAGCAATAATATTTCCTTCTGGTTTTCTTTCTTCTGAAACTTCTATCCTCATTCCTGAAATGTACTTATTCCTTATGTTTTTTTTGTTCTTGATCTTTTTCTTCTCAACATACCTGATCTTTTAAGGCAAAATCGTCTACTCTCAGGGTTACAATTACTGCTGTGATTCAGATAATTCTCAAATCTGTGTCTGCCAGCCCACTTAAACCTAATCTTTATTTCTAACACTTTGAGAACATTTCTTCATAAATAGCCACAGAATTAAACTTATAATTTTGACCACACATCTTACCTTCATTCCTCCATTCCCTTCTCAAACCTTGCCTCTTTCTGCGTTCCCCATCTTGGTTAAAGGCACCGGCTTTCATCCTGACTACCCAAGCCAGCAACAACAGAATCCTATTTAACTCCATACTGTCATTCACGTTTGCTCTCCCAGTACACATTTAGGAGCCAATTCTCCTGTATTCCTATGTTCTACCATTTCCAGTTCCGGGGCTTGTTTTCCAGCCTTACTGCCTGTGTCTCCCTAGCGTTCAGCTCTGGTTATTTTCTATCTCCAGTTTAATAACATTTAACAGATTCCCATTCTTCTCAAAATAAAGTCTCCATTATTACAACACCATTCAAGGTCTGTCACTATCTTCCTCCCATTCTGTCCACCACGCAGCCCACACTAGGGTCCCTCCAGGCTGTTCCTTCTGGGGTGTCATACACTCTCTTGCCTCACGAAATTTTGCTTTTGCTGTTTCTCAGCTTGGCATGTCCTGGTCTCTCCATCTGCAAGGGGAGATCTACATATTCATTCCTCAATGCACTGCTCAAATGTCTAGTCTTCAGTCAACCTCTCATCCAGCCAAAATTAATCACACAGATTTTGGGTGTTTGCCAGTTCTTACGTTTTTCATACTGTCTTCCTATACTACCTTGCCATCTCGTTGAGGGCAGACATGATATCCTATACGTTTTTGTCTCCCCTGTGCCCCACCCCAATATCTATCACAATGTCTGACAAACACAATCATAAATTCGTGCCACCATGAACACTGGTCTACATCACACAAAACTATCTGATATCAGGAATAGCTCTGCTTCTAACTCAAATATTTTACTAATCCTTGTCTATTTATAAAATTATATTATTTATACTCTGCCTTCCCCAAAGGACTTACTGCAACCTAGAGTAATAGATACAAGTAATAGAGACACATTAAGTATTAACAAAAATAAAGTCATCAATGAAAGGGTTGTGAAAATCCAGGATTCTGCCCATTGTGTGCTCAGAGTAACAGGTGGGTACTTTCTTGTCTTGGGTGCCATTCAAGCAAGCATACCCACCATCTGGCAACTTGCCTGCTGAGCTACGTAAACCACCCGCCTTTGTTTTACATCATATATTGCCTGCACCACATCTTTGACTCACAGACACTTCCAGATTTCTTTCTTTGAAATACACTCACAAAGGGAAGCTCCACATATGACACGCTCCACTGCTGATTGAGCAACAGCCCACCTTCCTTGTTGAGAGTTTACGTTGACCAACATTCTCATTCATGTTTATTAACTATAAAATGACTAAATGAAAACATACTTTCTTTGCTGCTTCCTCATGGCAGATATTCCTATTTCAAAGATTTTTTTCATCAAAAATGATGTTACCTTTATCCTACTACATTTATCCTCAGGAATGCTGGACAGTTTTACTTCTTTACCAACACAAGTGTATTTTCTAGTTGTTCAAAGAGAGCTTAAAAAATTAAGATTCGTTACCATGCGGCAGGGGTGCCACTTAAGAAATGATGTAGATGAAATAAATAGAATTCTAAGCCACTCAAGTCTCAATGTGTCCCTTTCTATTCTGACACTAATGGTGGTTTTGCTTACGCAGAAGTATTAATTGGATGATTTTTGTGATTAAGGAAAGTTAAGACTGGAAATGCCTAATTAGTACTTAATATCTATTTTCCTGGGATTGAAAACAGGGTCTATCTATCTGTCTGTCTATCTATCCATCCATCATATTCTGTCATCCTACAGTATCTATTCTGATTGATCCTTTCCTATGCCCGAGGCCCTCTGCAAAGTTTTTTCCTAATATTACACAATTTCATCCTTAAAGTAGTCCAGGGAGTTAGCTATTGTATTTCCCATTTAACAGAGACGAAAACCAATGCTTAGACAAGTTAAGAAAGCACCCATGATCACACAGTAAATACGTCCTACTGCTGGGATTCTTGTCTTGGGTTTTACTGGCTCCAAAAGTGTGCTCTTAACAGCTCCACTCTGCTGCCTTCTAAACATAGTGCAACTGTCCTCTGCACGCTGAATATTAAAATATAAAACCTCCCCCTCTGCCATTAAGCGTATTTTTAGGAACAGTCTCAAATACATTTGGAGCTGATTTAAAAATGTTCTTCTCAAGATTACTGACTTTGAACTTCTCTCCTTCACTCTCCTTCTCATATCCCTTCATTTCCTGCCCTTTACTCCTCTTGGTTCCACCTTGAATGGTTATGCAGCCCGGGTGAGAGCTGTCAGAGTCCGACTACTCCTGAAGCCTGGAAGATCCAGAGTGGGTGCTGCTTGGGCGTTCTCGCTCCCAGGAAGTTCTTTCCTTGCTAGAAACAAAAATCTCACACAATGATATCAGTTATATTTCACTAATTTCATTTGGCTCACACCAACAACAACAGTATTAGTAACTAGTATTTATTTAGCACTGACAATGCGTAGGGCTCCATGCAGGGAATTCCTTCATCCCCAGGACAAGCTAATGGCATAGGAATGACCACTATCCCCATTTCACAGATGAAGTGAGAGCCATGATGATGTAAAGAGGCCATGAACTGGCACTTTGCCCAGTATTCCTTCCTTCCACTACCTCTTGCTACTGGTAATGGTAGGTGTAAAAGATTGTACAGTTGTGATTAATCATGATTTACTGACTGGCAACTGTCTTTTCCTGAAAACACCTTGCTCTCTTGGCTTGGGGGACTCCACTTCTCTGGTTTTCCTCCTCTCTCTCCAATCGTTCCTTCTCAGCCTCCTTTTCTCGAATCTCTTTCTTTATCAAACCACAGGGCTTCTCAGGAGGTGGTCACGGTGTAATAAAATAGACTCTGCCCTTCCCACACCTACATGTGTGGTTGCTAACAGCCATGATAGGAGGCTAAGGGCTAAATAAAGAAAAGGAGCTTTAATTCCCAATTTGCCAGATGAACTTTGGGTTTGGACAGTGGAGAGATCAGAGGTAAACTTGGGGTGAATTGTTTGAGCGTGCTGTGAATGGCTTTATCACATGAGAAAAATACTGAATAGCCTTCAGTTATGCAATAATATGTTATTTATCTATTCTAGGCATTGTTCTAATCTCTGATAAACCAAAATTATTGAACATAACCTTTGTCTTTAAAACATTCACAATCTAACAGAAACATATAAACACATAATTACAAATCAAAATAGAAATAAAAAAGACTTCTAAAATAGAGCTCTAAAAAAGACATACTGGGAGCACACAGAGAGGGTGTGGAGAAAGGGAACCCTCTTGCACTGTTGGTGGGAATGTAAATTGGTGCAGACGCTATGGAGAACAGTATGGAGGTTCCTTAAAAAACTAAAAATAAAACTACCACATGACCCAGCAATCCCACTCCTGGGCATATACCTGGAGAAAACCATAATTTAAAAAGACACATGTACCCCAATGTTCACTGCAGCACTATTTACAATAGCCAGGACATGGAAGCGACCTAAATGTCCACCAACAGAGGAATGGATAAAGAAGATATGGTACATATATACCATAGAATATTACTCAGCCATTAGAAGGAACAAAATTGGGTCATTTGCAGAGACGTGGATGGACCTAGAGACTGGCATACAGAGTAAAGTAAGTCAGAAAAAGAAAAACAAAGATCATATACTAACACATATATGTGGACTCTAGAAAAATCATATAGATGATCTTATTTGCAAAGCAGAAATAGAGACACAGACGTAGAGAACAAATGTATGGATACCAAGGTGGGGGGGGGGTGGGTGGGATGAATTAGGAGATTGGGATTGACATATATACACTAGTGATACTATGTATAAAATAGATAATTAATGAGAACATACTGTACAGCACAGGGAACTCTACTCAGTGCTCTGTGGTGACCTAAACGGGAAGGAAATCCAAAAAAGAGGGGATATATGCACACGTACAGCTGATTCACTTTGCTGTACTGCAGAAACTAACACAACATTGTAAAGCAACTATAGTCCAATAAAAATTAATAATAATAAAAAAGATATACTGGGAGCACAAAGGAAAGAGTGGTTAATTTACACAGACTCCCAGGTCCCAGCCAGCCCAACCCCACTGTTGGGGAGTAGGCCTCAGAAGGCTTCATGGAGGAGGTGACTCAAGGGGCCCTTGTAGACAGTAGCAGGTGTAAGGGATGAAGGGCATTCAAGAAGGAGTGTGCCTGCACTTTAATATCTCTATTATTGTGATAGTTAGTCCAGCAGGAACTTGTGTTGGTTATTCCTGAAAGCCTCTAACTTTTCTCAAGTTCTGCGTGAGCAGATGGGAGCAGAGCATTTATTTGCAATCCATCATAATACTTGTAGAGAGCATTAAAAATATATGCAACAATATAAGCTGAAGCTTATTAAATAAATGTATAGTTAGAGATGGCTAAAGCCAGATTTTATAAATATTTCAGTAATATTCAAACCAAATGAGGGTAAAAAGGTATCCCTATTCACCTGGTAAAGAAAGAGACTTTAAGAGTTAAAGTGACTTACTCAAGGTCTTAGGGGAACTGAGTGGTTAGAATCTGACCTTGGGTATATTGATCCAAAATATATTCTTTCCCCTAAATTATTTTCCTTCTTCTTTTCTTCTGTAATATCATATTTTGATGTCTGGCAATCTGGTGAACTGAATTGCCACTAAATGCATTTGTTTGTTTCTTCCTCTCTCAGATACCAGTTTAATATGTCGTAGAACATATGAATCATTCTTTAAAAGTCTTGAATTGTAAATTGAGGGGGAAAAAGTGGCAGATTGCAAATCAATAGCTTATCAAGGTCACATAAAATAAGTACCCTACTTTGCATTTTCATCTGTTTATTTCTTTTAAAAGTAATCTTCCCTGCCTTTCCGGCACACTGTGAACTTAGAAAAATCTCCTTCATGAACAACAGCAGTGCCGAGAGGTGAGCTGGCTACAAGGACGAGCTAGAAATGTTTAGAAATGAGAGGAAAGAATTTAAAGTCAGAGCAGAAGGCAGAGTTGGGGTTGATGGAGGAGGTATCACCACAGACAGAGGTAAAGAACTATAAGACATAATGTTTGAGACGTAGAAGCTAGCTACCCTAATTACGCTGCTTTAGAGTTTTGTTGCTTCTTAAGTATTCACTAACTGACAATCCAGCCAGAGAGATGCCCTTCTCTCTCCTAGGATCAGTCCAACGGCTATTTCATGACTCAGGAGAACCTACTAGAGAATGAGCAAGGAGTAAGATCTCCTCCATCCAGTGAAGTTAAGAGGACAGACTGAATTCAGATACCCATCTCCATCTCGTTCTGGCTCTCAGTCCCTGGGTAAATTACCTAAGCGCCACCTAACTCTGTTTCTCCATCTGCAAGTAGTAAGTATGACAGTAGTTCCTCCCCTGAAGATACCACACTCATTCTCGGCACCAGCTGCCTGCCCCTCATCTCTACCTGGACGTCGAACAGGCTCAGAATTTCAACAAACTCTACATCTCCCCTCTCGTGCCAGCTCTCTCGAAGTCTCCCACCTTAGTGAGTGACAGCTCCATCCTTCCAGGTGCTCAGGCCCAAAACTGCAGGCTCAGCTTTCTCATCTCTAGCCAAGTCCTGCTGTCTCTACCTTCAAGCCATGGTTGACCACCTCTATTGCTACCATCTTGCTCCAAGCCACTGAATATAGGTCAACTGAACTTCCACAACAGTCTCCTGCCCATCACTCTTACTTCTGCTCTCACCCCCTTCAGCAGTGAGAGTAACTCTTCCAAACATGTCAGGTCAAGTCACTGCTCTGCTGAACACCCTTCAGAGGCTCCCATCTCATTCCAAGTAACAGTCAAAGTCTGCATAATTGACTGCAAGGTCCCATCCGCTTTGGTCTTCCGTCATCTCTCCAACCTCATCCATCACCTCCCACCTCCCCCTAGCTCCCAACTCTGCCACAGTACTGTCCTTGCTGTTCCTGGACAGGACCAAGCAGCCCCCACTCCGGGTTTCCACACGTGCTCTGGCATCTGTGGGAGACACCCACATGGCCCCTGGCCCCCCTCCCTCTGAGTTTCACCCCTTCCCTGGGCCCACCTCATACCATCCCCTTTCCCCTTTCCACTTCACTTTTTACCAAAGCATGCCTCACCACTGAATATGTGGTATCATTTTTACATTTAGCTTACTTTTTGTCTGGCTTCCCCCACCAGAGTGAAAGTTCCATGAAAGCAGGGATCTTTACCTGTTCTTTCTGCCACTGAACCCCCAGCACCTACAACAGAGCTTAGCAAAATGAAGAGCTCAAATTCCCGAAAAAATGAATGAACCTGGAAGATCATCCCTGGTTCAACCCCCTGAGTTTGTAGATGAAATATACCTGAGCTCCTCTTAGCTGAAAGGACAGTCAGATGTGAGAATCTTCTCTGATATCATTCTGCCTCCACGGTTTCATAGAAAGTCTAGCAACTCTATGCTTAATGGTGGTGACACACGAAAGAAGGAAGTCCATGAGAAACTGGGTTCTTGCAACCTTGCATTTACATCATGCTGACTTTTAATGTGTTTCTGATTGGTTTCCTGCTATGTTTTTAAACATCTTCAACCATTAGACTATGCAGTTCCATATGCGACAACAAAATAGTAGATAGTTTTCCATTTACACTAGGTACCTAGAATAATCAAATTCATAGAGACAGAAGGTGGAATGGTAGTGGCCAGGGGCTAGGAGGAAGGGAAATGGGGAGTTGTTTAATGGGTGCAGAGCTTCAGTTTGCAAGATGAGAGGAGTTCTGGAAATGGATCGTGGTGATGGTTGAACACAATGTGAGTGCAGTTAATCCTATGACACTGTACACATAAAAATGGTTAAGATGGTACATGTTATGTTATGTGCAGCTTAACACAATTAAAAATTAAAATTAAAAAATTAAAAAACCAGTAGGTGATTTTCAACATTTTTTTCTGAAATGGCTAGATATTATATTTCTATCTTCAAAGAGTTCAGAATTATTCTCTCAAGTTATGTAAATATTTTATTGACATATACACATATATGTGTGTCAGACACATTAAATGCATATTATTCATAAATTATAAAAGTTAAAGGTTTGATATCTCCCCAGTGGTGTACAGTGGAATTTGGAATCACATTTGTCATAGACAAACAGTGTGTAGAAAAGACTCTAAGAGTCAGTAAAGCTTTAAAACACTGTTTGAGTGGGAGAAGTAAAATTTTTCAAGGTAAAAATTTCACAGTGCAAAACTAACAAAACTCTAATCTGCAAATTAACAAACAACAATTACAAATCTAAAATAACAAATCTTTTAAAAGTAAAATGTTGAATTCAATAGCAAAGTGATTTGAGTTACAATAATAGATTCATATGCAAATTTCTGAACCACATATATAGAGAAATCAGTGTGTTGGCATCCACTCTAAACTGGTATTAGGGACACATATTACCTGAAAAATCATGTTTTTAAAATCTACTTAAATTTTAGTTATGCAGCTCTTTATACTCCCCCCAAATCAAGTTAATTACCATTTATGTGGCCAACTTTGTACATAATAGGCAACATTTTCTTTACCATCATTAAATTTGTCTCTTGACTAAAGTGACATGCTTACTAAGTGAAATAATTGGGACATAAGAAATTCATATTGTAAAAGCTGCACCAAGTCAAAATATTCTGAGATATACTGAGGAGATTATTTAACAAGAAAATAAAAAGTGACGCTTTAAGAGAATGAGACAAAGATTAATCTGATGACTAACATAATTCAAGATAAAACAGGTTGCAGGCAATTTTCTAGAGACTAAAATGTTTAGAATATAATGAATATTTCCATCTTCTGTACTATTTTGTATACCCTGTCTTTCTACCTCCACCTAAGTCACAGAGATATTTCCTTTCTAGGATGCTATTCTAAATTACAAAAGATACGCATTTCATCAGCATGCCTGGCACTGTATCTTTTTCAATGAAAATTCATTTACATATCTCATATCTAAATCAGATGGTATTTCAGAGAGAAGCTGAATAAGATATATTTATGGACATAGTTCATACTAATGTAAAAATTTTAAATTTGTCAGTGAGTCAGAGCATCATATCTTCATCAGAAATTTCCCCATATTGTTAGAGGGGGAAAGTACAGGAAGTCAAGTTAGAAAGAGACAAGGATGAGACAGCCAGGGTCACTGATTCATTTTTACAGAAAATTGGCAGAATATTTAGTTGGAAACTTAGTAATGTTAATTTAAACTATTAAAATAACCTCATAGTGCTTAAACACAGATTTCCCCTTACCCCTAGCTCATTTATATGTCTATGTGTCTGGTTTATGTTTCTGCCCTTAGAAAGGCAGTACATAAAGAATAAAATGTAAGCTATTGAAAAGAATAGCCTGACTGAATATAATTATGTGGCCCATGAACTATTTTGCTTATCAGCCTGACATAGTGGAAAGCACAGTGAAGTCAAAGTACTGTAGAACTGAGAACCAGAATGCTTCCTTTCAGCTGAGGGTAGAGAAGACGTGAAATGATTTCCTGGTAACGAAACTGGTAAATCACAAAACCAGGATTCCAGCCCTGGTCTGCAGGACGGCAAAGCCCTGAGCTAGCTATTGCACTGAATAAATTTCCATTTCCTGGTTACTGTAGGTTTTTCCTTCTCTTCACATTGTGGCCAAGCTAGGCTATTTTTTCTGTTCAAAGAGATAACTGATGTACTATTTTTCAAAGGAGCTAAAGATAATAAGATCCAAGTGATGCTTGGTCTATTAGTGCTGCAGAACAGTGCTTCTCAAACATTAATCCTTTAAAAACATGCAGATTCGGATTCACTAGGTCTGGGGTGGGGGCATCCCCAGCACGCTCCCAGGTGACACTACCACTGCTGCTGGTCCAAAGACCACACAGAGCAGCAAGGCTCAGGGAAGACTATGATCAATTTTCTGCTTTGGGATTTGAATGAGGTTGACTAAATTGCTAAACTGGGTGTCTACATTTATAGCAGTAGCTGCACATCCAACACAGTGATCACCTGCAAGCTGAAAAAAAAAAAATAGATGAAGATATGAAATAAAGTTCTTAGCCAAAAGAGGTTTCTATGGTTTCTGGACCGACTCCAAACAAATGGAGCCACTGGAGGAGCAAGAAAATCTGGACACACTTTTACTGTGTCCTATAATTTAGGATTCACTTTTCTTCCTGCAGTCCCTCTGACATTTTCTTAATTATTTTTGATTCTTCACCCACTCAGAATAGGATATCTTCCAAAAGGAGGACAAGAAACTCTTCTCCTCCAACACAAAGTTTAAGAAAATACACCTTTCACCTACTGTATAGAACAAGGAACTATACTCAATATTTTGTAATAACCTATAAGGGAAAAGAATCTGAAAAAGAATAGATAGATAGATAGGTAGATAGATAGATAGATAGATAGATAGATAGATAGATAGATAAACTGAATCACTGTGCTGTACACCTGAAACTAACATGACATTGTAAATCCACTATCCTGCAAGAAAGAAAGAAAGGAAGGGAGGGAGGGAGGGAGGGAGGAAGGGAGGGGAGGGGAGGCGAGGGGAGGAAGAAAGAAAGAAAATACACCTTTACAAAATGTCAACGGAAGCAAGAAAGTGTTCCAAAAGCACACCATTAAGATTGAAAAGTCTAGGATATAATTTCACAAGGAAAATACAAAAGATATTTTACTCTAATTAGGAAAAGACTCACTTTTTCAAAGAAACACTCCCCAGATGTGCTGTTTTACAATGGAACTTTAACACAATGCATTTACCACCTCACAGCACAGCCTATCTCAGGGATATTACCAGAAATGCTGGCCATCCCCTTGCACCTGCATTATCATTTTTTTATCAGCATCATAAGGAAGAAGATGCCTCTTATAGATAACATACCTAACTCTCAGCAAGATTATGAACTGGCACTCAGAGGTTACACAGAAAATATCTCAGAGGTTACAGCGATCCTAATCCAAGACAGAAGACAAAGCATATGGCCAACCAAATGCAGTCATTCTGGTACCCCTGCTACTCCCTGCTCCACAAAGCCACGCTTTCCCCAGCTCAGCGTTACATAATAAAGACTCATCTTCACTTGAAAAGCACACTCTCCCTTCCTACTTGTCCTGTAACACTGCCCAACCAAAATCAATCTTTTCAGCAAGGTTGAGAGTGGATATTTGCCTCTGTAGAAATAACAGACCAATTTTCTGTGCTTCCCACTGCATCTGTTTCCTTGTTTCCCTTCTTGCACAGAGCAGCGTCGTAGAAAACACACAACTTTCAAGTCTGGCAGCTGCAGCCCCAGTTCTCCCCATCTAGGGACCACTCTTTATGGAGGAGACAGAAGCGGAAGGAAGGTAAACCCCTACCCCAGAATAACATATGGAAATTCCAAAAGGATTGAAGAATCAAACATCAGTAGGAAATAAGTGACACTGGGAGAAGCAACACGCAAGAAAAAATTTTACCCTCTCATTGGGGAAATATTATCAAAATATATAGTAGTGAAATGGCCAAGGTCTAGAACAGGAAAAGCACTTCTACAAATCATTAAGAGAAAGGGGAACAACATATAAAAATGGGCAAGGTTTCTGAAAAGATAATTCCCAGGAAAAAAAGAAATGCAAAGGCCTGGTGAACATGGGTAAACATGGGTAAAGATTTTCAATCTCACCAGTAATCGGGAAAATACAGATTAGAAGAATTAGAGTCTATATTTCCCACCAGATTGATAATAACCTATGGTTGGAAGATTGCAGAGAAAGGGACGCCCTTCCACGTCCTGCTAGAAGACACCATCTCTCAGGGAATCCAACATCCGTTTTTTTCTGTCACATAGAGAGGACAGACTACACACGTGTATGAGCCATCCTTCAAAAAGGAAGTACAAGTGCAAATTCTATACGCCTTTACCCCAGTCCACGGAAATCATAGGAGTCACTTGATACCTTCACTTTCCCAGGGTTGTCCTGGGACTGTACCCCACACAAACCATGCAGCCAAACATGGAAGCCCTGTTCTTCCCCCACCATAAAAAAGACTCTTTAGAAGAAACAAGAATCAAGTTCAAAGATACAGATTTCTTTGTTGCAGATCGATCAAAAGGAACTGGGACAACTAACGAAGACAGCTCCAGAATCCCCCTGGAGTTACACTACGGAGAAAATATCATTTGTCCACCTGCTTTGCTAATTTGAGCTCAAGAACTTCAAGATGAAGATAGTCTATTTTTTCCATTATTAAAAAAAAATCCTTTCCATGAGTAGCAGCCAACCTGTCCTCCCATTACCTACAGAACAATCCACTTGATGAAGAAGGAAAGTGTCTGTTTAGAGCACAGTGAGGACAGACAAACCACTGGAGACAAGGTTCTGCCAATGAGAATCCCTAAAGCTCTGATCCAGCAAACAGCTCCTGCCAGGAAGTCTTATTTTTAGTTAGGAAATAATTTTCTACAAGCCATGTAAGTTTTGCTTGCTTTGTGCTTAAGATTTAAATCATCTTTGTTCCTGGCAACCTCAAAATGGAAAATATACTAAACGCTCTCTTCAGGCTCTAAGACCCCAAAGTGGAGTAATGACAGATACAGTGGCTTTTGGTGATGGGAAACCAAACCCCTGCCCCTTCCATTCACTGGCCTGCATTTCAAATCTAAAGCATTTGTATAATGAGCATTATCAGAATAACCTAGCTTGGAGGCTAAAATAAAATAAGATACATGTAAAAGATTTGTAAACTGCAGAAATAAGTTTTGAGCACACAGAGGTCCTAGCCAGTCTTGCCCCCATCTCTTCTTTCTCCAGTATTCCTCAGGCAGTAGAAAAAATATTACATGTAAGCACAATATTTAAATTTTTATTTATATGTTAAATATATTTAATATTTTACAACACGTAAATCTGTAATTTTGAAAAAAGGCAGAGCCAAGCCCTGACCACGCCATGGAGTGACATGGTAGCATCTCCCCTGGGTATATCCACTATGCATATTTAACCTTTGTCCTTTTCTCAGTATTTTGCTTGGAAAACTATTTGTTCAACCAATCCTACCTTTTTAGAGTGCTGTTCCTTCCAATGTGTGCCAGACTGCTAGCTTTCCCTCCAAATCAGTTCTCTACTCTTGCCCTGGGCACATGGCTGCACAGCTAGAGACCATACTTCCCAGCCTCCTTTGCTCTTAGGCATGTTGTGACTAAGTTCTTGTCAGTGGAAGTGAGTGGAAATACATGCCACTTCTATACCTTGGCCATTGAAGCTTGGTGATGCACTCCACCATTCTTTCTCCCATTTCTCACAAGCTAGGACAGAGTTATAACAGTGACTCAGCTATAACCTTGAAGATGAGGACAAAGCCCAGAGGAGACAGAGCAACAGTATGGAAAGAACCTGGGTCTCTGAATGACCTCCCAAAGCAGAGCTAAGCTATCAAACTAAATTGGCTGGACTATTACATTAAAAAAAATAAATTTCTATCTTCTTTAAATGACAGTCATCTGGGGTCTCTTTGTCATTGCAGCTTAATCATTATCTTAATAAACGCAAAAGAAATCAATTTGTTCAACCAAATTCTGCTCTTTAGAAATGCTACCTTTTCCAGCAGTAACTACATTTCAATATGAACTTCTGGCAACTCAAAAAAGTTTTAAAGTCCAAAACAGATTATCTAAGTTTTATAAACCCAAGCCATTGGTGAAAAATAAATGTCTAGGCCTGACATTTATTTATAACAACAACTGATTGAATTATTTAACTAAAACTAATTAAGGAGGGAAAAGGACCAACTTCCAATTATTGCTATAACATAAGCTGGGGGTATCAGTGTGGTAAAATGGAAAGAAGGAAGGCAGGCCATGGTTTAGATACAAGACCTCACAAACACTAGGCATGTTAGTTAATTTCTCTGAGTCTTAATGTAATGTAATGCATGTAATACAGGGATAAAACAATCCAGCACATGATGTTATAATAAATGTTCAGCCTAGAAATGGTAAATAGTAGGCTGACAGCAAGAGTGTAGCTACTAGCAGTAGTCCTTTAATTAATAAACATTTATATACAACAGCTGTAAAGAACAGCCCTTCTCACTGAAATAATAAAATTCTTCAACAACCACACTGATGAGAACGCTTTCATTTCAAGTCCCATTCTGGTTCCTCTTTTTGGATTGTCTAGACTCAGATGAGGCTCTTGAGTGCCTCTCCTGTATCTCATCCCAGACTGTCTGCACTGAGATGTTTTCTTCCCCATAGAAGCCCCACATCATTATATTTAGGAAATGCTAATTCTTTATCTACAATTACTTCAAAGTTTCCTTTAAATTCTAAGTGTTTAACGAGAGTGCTGCTAAGGAGGTTTGCATCCTTCGTGTGTTCTGTAAAACCTAAGCTGGTACTTATTACTTTGGGACTGGATTTCCTTGTAATTTGTGTAGTGTTGTAGACCTGCACTGGGTCGGAATTCTTCTGCATTTTGGGTTCTGTATTTGGTCCCGAGTTCTTCTTTAACTGAAAAGTGTAACTTGCAGGATGGGAGTGAGGTGAAAGCCTCACCCCCAATGCACAGGAATAGGGAGACAATGGTTCTCCCTATGCAGCACCCATATCCTCCCTGGTTACTCAGAATTCTACTTTTTGACCAATTCACACACACCACTGGGTGAGCTAAAAAAAAAGAAAAAAGGAACTAAAACACAGAATTTTAAATGAAACAAAAATTCTTTAAAATCACATTATCGAACTAAAGAGTTTTGAAGCCTTATGCAAAACAACAGATGAGACAGCTAAGTGTAAAATTATCAGATGAATCTATATGCATTATCTTGAGTCCTTCAGATTTTTCATGCTATGGCATGCAACAAGCTGAATCTTTTAACCACCCTACAAATTAGGGTGTCATGTGATCACTCATTGATTACTGGGGCACAACTGGTTTAAATATATTTTCTTCTCAAGTGAAGGATATTGAAAATAACAGTGAAATGTGCCTGATCTGGTGCAGTGAAGGGGACTATTCCCCAGTCCCAACAGAAGCTGAGGGTACTGGTCCATTATTGTGAATGACCTAAGAGTCCTCTCTAAGGAAGAAACATGTTTCCGTGAACACACAAGTGCACAAGGAGAAAAGGATTTAATGTATCTGAACCAGGGAATGAAATAACTTCACAATGATAGCCCTTCAAAATCGTGGCAGAAAAACCACCAATTTGTTCTTATTATATAAAATGTAGAAACTATGAGCTATCTCTAATCAATGTCAAAGGAAAGAAAGAAAAGCTGTTATCTCCTGCTTAGGGAATGGCACCAGAGATATTTATTTCATCTTCCCTTCACAAATCCCAACCAGTAGAGAAATCAGCCTTGTGTGTGTGTGCCCCTTCTTTAAATGATCCCTAATGCTTTCTTCTGCCTGCCTAAGCTTGGGTGAGTTATTGAATCATGTCTAAAAAATAGACATGATGCTACCTGAACCACCTCTCTTAAAGGTTACTGTAAGAACTGCTCCAGAAGAGTAATGTAGGTATGTCTGGTCAACCTTGCAGCAATATGTAAATATAAGCACTTTTGTTAGAACCTGTTAAAACATAGTCATCTTGCGTAACTGAAATTTAATGCCCGTTAATTATCAAGATGAATAAGCTCTGGAGACCTGCTGTACAACATTGTACTCATAGCCAACAATATGTATTTTACACTTAAAAAAATGTGTTGAGGGGAGATCTTGTGGTTAGTGTTCTAACCACAACAAAATAAAAATTTTAAAAAGAATCAGTTACTTAGAAAACATAGAGAACAATTATTGGAACTTTCTTTAAAGTATTTCTGGTGAGTCTTTACAAAACGTAGACTAAGTTGCCCCAAGGAAGGGACCACGTTAGTTTTATCCATATTTTCGATGACAAGGGCTTGGCAAAGTGCCCGGCATATAGCAGGCATTTGATAGAATGGTTACTAGATGAAGAAATGAATTAACTAAATAAGTAATAACATCTTGGAATTAGAAAAAATTTCCCATAATCTCTAACTTAACTACCATTAATATTTTGGTATAGTTTTTTTCTAGTTTTTACTCCTACAGGGCCCTCATGAAAAATAATTTGTGTAAAATGATAATAATAGCTAAGGTTTATTGAAAGCAAACTATCCATTAGACTAAATGAACACCTGACAGCATTATCTCATTTAATAAACACAACTGCATGTGTTAGGGGCTTCTTTCATGCTCAGAAAACAAATATGAGATTTGAGATATGGATTTAAAGTGTCATTTGATGTCCTAAATTTGGTTTTTGTTCAATATTCAGGGACTAACCCATGTGCACAAGAGATCCATTTTATCCAATTTAAAAGTGTAGTAAGGAAAACATTAATTTAGCAGCTTACAATCAATTAAAACTGTATGCCACCATTTTCCTACTTACTTCTTAAAAAACCTTACATGCAATTGAACATAATATGTAAAACATTATATTTTGCTTTATTCCTTTCTTTTTAAAACAGATTATGTAACAGATGGATATTATCATTTTCCTTTGTCTTAGAAAAGAATTGAAGCACAGAAAAGTCAAGTAACTTGGCCAAGATATCCAGCAGGCTAAAGAGAGAGTTATTCCCAGGATTCATCTCTCCTTAATCTCTAAGCTACTACTTTTGCTACATGCCCTCTCAAAAAAAGTTAATAATGATCACACTAAGTGTGAGAATTGAAAAAGCAAAGAACCATCCACATTAAAACTTACACTACCTTGCAGTCCTGGTAATGTTGTTAAGATTTGCAAATATCAATTAGTCCTCAAATGTTGAACTAACAAAGGGAAGCAAACAATGTTCCACAAATGTGACTGCGTCAACTTTTTAAAATCAAGACAAGTTGGCAAACACTCATTTGCAAAGGCACTTGAAAGAGATAAGAGTTGGCACTGGCAGAGAAGGCAAAGCAAATTTGGATACAGAAAAACACAAATCCCAGTTACCCTTGGGGAAAAGTGAGGAAATGTCATTTCCAAGTTTCTTAGACAATTTACGACTGACTCTCATATGTTTTCATCAGTCAATATTAAATTGTACGTACTCCATTTACAGGGCACTGTATTCAGAATTATGGGCTATATAAAGAAGTAGAAAACATTGTCCCTGTCTTTTAGACTCTTAGAAATTATTAACGTGTACTTCTTTACCAACTAAAGTAAAATGAGGGAACAGATAAAATGAGGAAACGTTGCAGATGTGCCTTATTACAGAAGTTTAGGGAACATATACCCTCTTAAGATTTTCAAGACTCAAACAAGAAGATAGAGTTGGGAAACTGACTTAATAAATTCAGTATGAAACCAAGCAGGCCAGTGTGACTCTAGCCCAGGGCTTGTGAAAGGAATAAGTGGAGGCTAGGTTGGCAAAGGAAGGCTGGAGACAGATTACACAGAGCTTTGGATGGCAGGTTAGATTTGCACTTAATTTGTCAGGAAATTGTGAGCTATCTATTTTGAACCAAGAACTAATAGAATCAAAGCTGTGTTTTAGGATGACTTCAGGTGAAACATACAAAACATATTGCCTGCAGAAAGAAATACGGGAAGCAAAGAAAAATGTGCAGTCTAGTCTCTCGTGATGTAAAAAATGACTGAACAAGATGAGTAGTGGGAAGAAAAGAGAAAGAAGCATTAAAGGAAAGAACCGTTGAAACCTGGTGACTGACCACATAAAAGCAGCTGCTGCCAAACATCAACTTTCAAGCCTAGATGATCAGGATAGTGTCAGATAACAGTGCCACTGCTACAACAGTGATAACTGAGGGAGCCTAGGAAGGAAAAGAAACAATTTAGTTCTGGAGAAGAGTTCAAGGAACAGCAGCACATCTCTATAGAAACAGGTACTGTCCATGGGACACAGATGGCTGGAGCTGTGGAAATGGAGGCCGGAAGGGAACTGAAGGCCTGAAGGTGAAGATTTAAGATTTGCAGTGCCTGAGATTTCCAAGAAGGGTAGAAAGAACTAGCAAAGGGCTGAGAGTTTATCCTCGTGTTATTTCCTTCCTTGGGAGCAAGGGAAAAAAAGAGACAGTGAAGAAGGAATGTTTAGAAAAGTAAAGAGAACCTTGATAGTATACTGTTGTTACCATGGAATGAGAAAATTCTGAGCCGGTCAGAGAGCGTTGAGTACTGGAGAAAGACAAATGGATTCCGCAGCCAGAAGGAAACTGGTGATCCTGCAGACAGCAGCTCTGCAGAATGATGGGAGCCATAGTTGAGGATCAAGGGTACAGCAGACAGTGAAGAATGGAGGCTAAGTGGGAAAAATCACCAACCACTCAGATAGCTACAGTACTGCAGTAGAGTTCTGAGAACAGCGTGTGTGTGTGTGTGTGTGTGTGTGTGTGTGTGTGTGTGTGTGTGTGTGTGTGTTAAGGAGTATATTCTGTGGTAAAATGAATGACACCAGATGTTAGAACAAGACTTCACTTGAGTCCATTTCAGGCGAGTTGCCAACCTGGAGGCGTTCACGTAGACAAGGGAGGGGGAGGGCAAGAGAGCCCCCCACCCCCATCCCCCAATTCCTAAGCAGGGTTGAGGAAGACAATGGTCCTGAGAAGTTCTTCCATGTCTCTTGAACTCCTTGGTGAGAGTAAAGATCCAAAGAGGACTTCTTCAGAGTGAGAATGCAGTAGCATTCCCTCCTCCTCCTCGTGAGAAACCCGAAATGGATTCCAGAACCCATGACTGTGGATGGGCTGGGGGAAGGGCTGACGGCCCTCTTTGAAGGCAGACCCAGGGTGACCTGAGCTCCCAGACTCATTGGGGCAGGGAAGCATGAGTGCTCCCCCTAGACCAGGCAGGAGCCAGGCAGGAGCGAGAAGGGGCCTTGGCCCGTCCCTGTAAGCCCCCCGGAGGAGGAGACCCCTGCAGAACAAGGTGGGAGCCATCGTGGCCCAGGGTCTGGGAGGAGACCACCTCCACGAAGAAAGAAGCATGTGTTCCATGTCAAGCCAACTCTGGGAGGGAAAGGCTATGCAAGCACCATCAGGGGGGAAGGGTGAGCTTGAACAAGGGCCAAGACGAGGGGAAAGCAGCAGAGCTGGGCCACACCTGTCTTATTACACTCTCACCTCCACCCCCAACCCTGCCAGGGAGTTAAGTGGCTGCTGCCAAACGGAGGAGCTGAGCAAGGGGGCGGCAGCCACCATTTCCTGGGACACAGGTGTCCAACTGAACCACACCTGACCTGGGAGAAGTCCAAGACTGAGTTAAGGCACCTATTTAGAATTGTAATTATTCACATGTTGTGCATACGCTTTTTGAATCATCTGTTTTTACAGCCAGAGGAATGTTGTCACCTGAGAGTGATCAAGCATCATGGCCTCATCCAATCCTCCGGTCAGGCGAGAAGGAGATCACGCCCACCCAATGTGTAAAGGGACAAAGTGGAGTTGAGTTTTAGTCATGAGCTTATATATACATATGGCACAGGTTACACATTATGTTCCAAAATGCATTTTAACATGTTAAAACTCCTGAAAAATCCTGCAATAAAGAAGCGTGTTTACCTCATTAATCCTAGTACTTCCCAAATTTACTTATCCAAGGAATATTTTTTTCTGAGAACTCCAGTTAACATCCTTGTAATCTAATATTTCATTGAACAGAGTTTTAAAAACATCATTCTAGACATTTAGTATATTATGAAATCCAGACCTCCAAAACATTTTTGGAATATTTGATAATTTAATGGTTCATTCTAAAGAATGAGCTACACAATGTTATTCCTTTATTTACAAAATGTTATGACAAAATAACTGTTATAGTACTTTACTTTGCAATTCTCTGTTTAACTAACCTCATCAAGAAATTAAGCATAATAAATTCACTTATGTGACAAATTCCTACATAAGTGAATTTTCATGATAACTAGAGCTCACTCCTATACATTTTAACATTCTAAACGTCAGCTATTAAAAATAAAACCTCTGAAAATAATTCAGCGATTTTATTACTCAGGGTATCCATTATAAACATGAATGTTATTGGTATAGCATCTAGGCCCTTGGAGACTACAGGGGTGGGGGACTCGGTCCCCTCCAGGCTGCTGACTTTTGATGGCTTGGGTGCCCGCTGTATACTTTCTTTGGTTGCCTTGCTTGCAATCAACCTGTCAGCTGTCAGTCACAGTCGGCGAGCTCTGAGCGAGGGCGCGAAGGATCTGGCCTTTGTGAAAGCTCTGTTGATCACCCAAGAACCTTATCAGGTGGTGTTGGTTTTTGTTTTATTCATTTCCAGATTCAATCTTCTAAAATGTCAGGAAGTGGGATCTCATGATGAAACAGTATTTCCTTAGACCTCAGGGCTGCTGTACACGGTAAACAGCTTGTGCACCACAAAAAGGACCGAGGACTGAGGTGAGTGGGGCTAAAATCCAGTGCGGGGGGTGGTCAGCCAGTCATGAGCCTGTGGGGCTTCTCTACTGGCTAAGCTCTGCACTCACAGGCCTGCCCTACCAGGGTGGGCACCTTGTCCCAATCACCCAGGAGCACCCTGGGGGCGGGGGCATAGGCTGTAGTGACGGTCACCCCAGTAGCACTGGTGCCTCAGTCCATATCAGGTGCCGCTCCCCTTACATGTTTTTTAGGCTTCTCTTCCAGCATCCTCCAAATAATTTAGCTAATTCTGCCCTTCTACCAAGCCTCTTTTAATCACCAAACAATATTCCCTTTATTGGCAAGAGTGCACCATTATCTAAATATCACTGATAAATCAGAACTGAAATTTACCCACCCACAAAACTCATTTCCCTTGTTCTTCTGCATCTCAGCCTACACAAGCTATGACCCACAACAGATAAAATTAAGTCAACGTGATACTAGACTAGCCCGGTCACAACTTATTACTGACCCCAGACACCTAAATATAATATCTACGAAGTTAATCCTATCTGTCTGGACCACGTTAGGAAACAAGGGAACTAGGAAAAGCATTATGCATATTTGCAATCAAATAGAAAAAAATGAGCCACTTGCTAAACGTAGGTGGCACTGAGAAGAGCTAGAGCAGGTCTGAGATAATAGAAAATGTATATAGATTGGTCTCTGCCCCCAATTCCTTGCACAGAACTCTTAATCCCTTGTAAATTCCAAGTGATAAGAGCGCTAGGAGCATCTTGTATGCTAATGCAGCAACTTTGAGTGGGCTTCTAGATGGCTCCTGGATGCAGGCTGGTCACCAGGACAAACAAGCCATGATTAGAAGCTTGAGAATTTTCAGCCCAGCCCCCTACCCTCCAGAGAGGGGAGAGGGACTGGATACAGAGTTAATAATTGATCATGCCTACGTGAGGAAGCCTCCATAAAATCCCAGTAGTAGGGGGTTCAGAGAGCTTACAGGTTGGTGAACATGGAGATGCTGGGAGAGGGGTGTGATCAGAGAGGGCTGGAAGCTCTGCGCCCCTCCCCACAGACCCTGCCCTACAAATCTCTCCCATCTGGATGTTCATCTGGATCCTTTATCATATTCTTTAATCAACTGGTAAACGTGTTTCCCTGAGTTCTGTGAGCTGCTCCAGCAAAGCAACTGAACCCAAGGAGGGGGGTCACTGGAACCTCTGACCTAGACCCAGCTGGTCAGATGCCCTGCGTGACCAGCATCTGAAGTGGGGGTGAGGGGACCAGTCCTGTGGGACTGAGCCCGTAGCCTGCGGGATCTGATGCTGTCTCCGAATTGGGTTAAATGGTAGGACATCCAGCCGGTGTCGCAGAGATTTGCTTGTTGTGGGGAAAACCCTCCACACGCCTGATGACCGGAAGTGTTGTGAGTGTAGTGTTATCTGGTAAAGGGGACAGACAGGAGAGCCGCTAGTTTCCGGGGGGAAAAACAGCACTTAGGTTCTGATTCTGCCACGGAACTCATCAATAAAATGGGGATGAAAATAATGATACCTGCTTCCCAGGGTGAGGCTTACTTGAAATTAATAGAGATGAAAGTTTTGTAAACTGTATAAATAAATAAATTAAAAAGTAAGTATCATGTACTTCTTAAATCTGAAACCCTGGTGATTAGAAATAACCTGAAAAGCTTCCATTCATTGTCTTGAGACAGGTCTCTGCTCCCCTCCTACAAAAATAAGATGCCGATTCCTTCCCCCACCTCATGTTTTGACATCATGAAGGTCAGGCGAAGGCAGACTATAAAACACTGCGCATGTTAACACCCCTGCCAAGCAATAAGGATTTCCACCCCCAGCAGTAGAGGGCAAGGGAGACCATGCTGGTGATGGTGAATTTCTCCACTATTTGGAGAAAATGCTTATTAAATTAATGACCCCTCCCAAACAATCCAAAAACTTCCAAAAATACATAATGGATAGCTGCGTTCATAAAGTTAATCTAGTTAATGTTGTTGTTAAGCTGGTACTGAGTGCCCACGACACACACTCAGAATCCATGGTTCCTGGGAGGGTTCTAGAATTGCCTGAAATGCAGGAGGAAGGCAAAGTCGACAGAGGGGATCTGCCAGAGCTCTGGATCTGTCCTGAGGAGACAGTTGAACATCAGTTACAGACAGATCTCAGGAACTGAACCACGATCCTAAAACTCCTCAGCATCGGGTTTACAGGAGCTGCCAGGAAAGCCCAGGAACCCCAAATATTAAATCACTCCAAATAACCCAAACCCAGGAGCAGTTTTATACTTTATTAAGATTCCTAGGGAGCAGTGATGGCCACAACTCTCCAAAAGACCTCTATTTGAGCCTAGTAGTCAGGGACACCTACCATCTGGTCATAGCTCAAGGTTTCTCAAGTGCAGCACTATTGATACTCAGGGCCAGATGATTCCTACGCACTAGATAGATTCTTGTAGCACTATACCCCAGTTACAACAACTAAAAATGTCTCGGACATTGCAAATGTTCCCTGGAGAGCAAAATGGCTCCCAGCTGAGAACCACTGGTGTAGCTGAAGTCCCAGAAAAAATATAGTAGAGACTGCATGCTACTGACCAACTTGCTTTCTTTTTCAATTCATGATTAATAGACCATTTCAGCAAATAGCTGGGTGACACCTCTAAAATCACTGGTCATCTGAGTTAGTTCCATTTAAATTTACCCAATGGTTCTTGCTTTGAAACAAGAGTTCAAATTCTAACCCCTTTTATTCTGTTCATTGTTCTCAGTGCTCTGTTTCCATCAATTAAAACTGAATCATTTTGTCCTTGTCAATCAGAAATACGGTGGAGGCCACCTCAGAACTTCTCTTTCATTTCTGCCTTCCTGCGAAAGCAAATGATTCTCCTGTATTCTGTAACTCCTTTGGGCCTTTATTCTGATCAAAGTTGAGCAAAATTTGAGCTTGAAAGGGACTGAATGAAAAACCAGGACCAAGAGCAAATACAAATGTCCAACCATCTTTGGGTATTAAATACAGTGATAGGAAAATTTTACTGAGCTACATTCAGTCAATTAAACACACACACACACACACACCCCCCCCAAAGAACAGGAAATAAAGCAGTGTTGGAAGGGAGACAATCCATTTAAGGAAGTAAATTAGAATTCTAAAACAGGAAAGAAAACAGACTGTCATGTACAGTCAGGTATCTTACTAACCCATAGGCAGAGATACCATCAGAAAGGTCTGTGATGGAAGATTGACCCTTGCTTGTAAATGAGGCAAGATTACAAAGTAATGTAATTTCCTGGATAAACTGTGAGTAAGTAATTATCTCATCAAGGAATTCTGCTTCTGGTGGGCAATTAGATGGAAGAAAAAAAAAAAAAACAGAGCATTTCCTCTGTCTCAGAAACTCCTGCTGGAATACCAGAGGCTATTACTGCTTGATGTAGTTATGTGTCTACTTGGGTTAAAAACACAAGTCTTCAGAGAGGAAAACAACACCTGCCATCACCTAGTTTCTAAAGGGCTAATCTTGTGACTAAGTAAACTCATCTGGGACCTTAACTCTTAGTACATCAATGCACACGTCCTCTAAACTTTCCCACATCAGGACACCTTTACAAGGCATACTTGATGTGGGACAGATTCTGGTAGAGAAGGTAGGTTGTAGAAGATAAAACTGGAATCTGACAATTATAATAAAGTATAATCATTGATTAGAGAAGGATCCAAGACCACTCAACTGCCATCTGGGAACTCAGTTTGGGTGCAGCACCCAACCAAACTCCAAATTATTACTGAGTGGTATTTTGATTGAGAACATGAAGGGATGGTACCAGCTGATGGAAGAGAGGGGAAAAAATGAAAAGAAGAATGAGAACCCAGATCACACCCATCCAAGAGGTCTTTTAAGAGTAACAGTAGAAGAAGCAAAAACAGAGGTACCCAGCAACTCATCAAATTTTGTAGGAATGTTTCCCAAACTTTTCTTGGGAACCATTGCATTAGATGTTCTAAAGAGTTAATAAATCTTCCAGAATTTTCCACACCTTAAGCAGAACTTACTTCCTCCACAAGATCTTGTCTAAATTAATATATAACTTACTAGCAATTGCTCATGCTAGAGCATAAGGTAAGCAAGCTTAATAAGTGGGCAGCATTTCTTGATTTCAAATTAAGACGATGCTAATAATACTATAAAATTAGCTTATGTAGAATGTAGTTTGACTTTAAATTATGTGCTATGCAATATCAAGTTTATAAATTAAATGTAGGTAGTTTGGAATAAAACAATAAGAATGAACGGAAAATTTATTGAAAAGATAAATGGTATTTTTCCCAGCAAAATAACATTCCTTTGCCTTCACATTTTAAATGGGATTAACATCTTTCTATCCGAATTGAGGGGTTTGTTTCAAACTCATTTCCTGGCATATAAGGAAAAAGGGAGGGTTGGCTTGTATAATAATTGGCATAATAAAAACAGTAAGATTACTGCAAAATTCAGCATTGGCTGGCTTGAATTAACATTTTTCTCATGACAATGGCATTACAGTAAATGATGGTGAATATATACAATTTACTCATTAGAATAAAAATACCCACCACCAGATGGAAATTCATTACACCCAAGAATAAGTGTTCAGAATAACATTTTTCTGGGAGTAGATTCTTTCAGTAGTTACTGAAAGTGGATGATTTCAATAGTCTACTGATGGTTTTGATGTCACCTTGGTCTTTTTCCTTTTCACGTGCATCTGAATTTCTAATCAGTAGAGTCCCCGACTACTTATCTTGTGACAAATGTGTATTTTTTCCACCTCTACGTCCAGTTTTCACAATTGCTTCCACTAGGCCACAAGGAAAGGACAGAGCTGCATAAAGAAATAACAGATGCTGACAAGACTGCCGGTGTGCAGTGTTTCTGGGGAGATCACTTTTAGTCCCCTTTCTTCTCTTCAAGCTGAGTTAACTGGGGTCCCGCCCTGCTCCAGTTCCCCAGACAATTATGCCTACAGCTGGGGACACAGCCGCGACCTCAGCCCCTGCACGGGGCAGGGGTGCTACTCCTTTGCTCCTGTACCCTCCCCCAAGGTGGCGTCAGGAAGTGGGGCAGCCGCGGATCCTGTTTGCCTCTCCCCACTCCTGCTTGCCCGGTCTGCTGTTTTCTTTCTTCACGCCCTCACGCTGCCCTCAGCTCACTTACTCTGCCTTAGCTCCCTTTTTAGCCTAAACACTGGCCCGCCTGCCTAGGACTCTAAGAGCTTGCCTATCATTTGCCAAACCCCTGCTTCAGTGGCCAGCTCCTGCCCCCTTGTCCCTTCGGTCTGAGGGCTGGGAGCATATGGGAAGAGTATGGTAGCATACGGCGGCAGATTGATGACTCCAGCTTGTCCTGAGCGCCTAGAGTGACAGCTGTCTCAATGAATTATTTATTCCACCTATTTTATGCCATGGATAATGTCAGAGGGACTACACATGAAATTGTGAGAGATGTGCTCTTGGTTTCATTAATTGAATGGAGGATATGAACGATAACGTGACATTTTCAGGATCAGTTCAGCAGCTTTGGGACAAATCCCACTGACGTCAAACTAATAAAAGTAAATATACGATGTTAGCGCAGTGAGTTTATCCACTGTGATCCTGGATGGTCTTCAGGGGGGTCTCTCTGCCCCCTGCGACTATACAGATATAGATTTACCTGTAGATGCATTTTTCTGGAGATAACATTCTCAAAACAGAACATGATCTGAATAAGTTAGAAACCATTCTCCTCATTCATCTGCTCATTTTTTGTTTGTTTGTTTTTTAGAGTTTATTCTTAATTTTTTTTTTAACATCTTTATTGGCGTACAATTGCTTTACAATGGTGTGTTAGTTTCTGCTTTATAACAAAGTGAATCAGCTATACGTATACATATGTTCCCATATCTCTTTCCTCTTGCGTCTCCCTCCCTCCCACCCTCCCTATCCCACCCCTCTAGGTGGTCACAAAGCACCGAGCTGGTCTCCCTGTGCTATGCGGCTGCTTCCCGCTAGCTATCTATTTTACATTTGGTAGTGTATATATGTCCATGCCACTCTCTCTCACTTGATAAATGCTGCTTCCAAGGCGCAAAGAGATTGTCTTGAAAGGCAAATAGAAGGATCTCACCCCCTTATCGGAAAGATTTCTGTGGCCCACCACCACTCTCCAGATAAAATCCAAGCATGACAGACCCAAAACCAGCGTGGGGACCTGGCCTCAGCCCACCGCGGCCTGTGCAGGTTTGGGCGCAGCCCTCATCAGCACACGTGGCCCCCGCAGACAGACTGAGTGCTCACGGTTCCCGAGGGCCCCACGGCCACACCCCCCTTTGTCAGCAAGGTCTCCCGCTTCGTCTAGCAGCCCTTCCTTTGTAAAAACTTCCTGACTCCAGTCTCCATCAGCTAACGCCATCCTTGTTCTTACAGCACCTGAGTACACCTCTCTCACAGCACATACCCTCTCCCACTATCGATATATATTTGCTTATCTCTGGGTTTATCACTCCTGGGGAGGCCCTCCCCCTACATAGCTCTTTGAAGGTAAAATTCTTCTGCCTTCACAATCCTCAGTCCTAAAACTCCTCCCAAAACATTCTAGTTTCTCCACAAATGTTTGCTATATGAACAAACAAATGAATGAATGAAACTTGAATTACAGACTAGTAAAGAGAAAGCACTGAACATCTCCTATAGACCCATATTATATTTTATAGCTAAAACAGGTCATCCAGGATGCCACATAGCTAGCTGGCTTGTGACAGAGGCCAGGACTAGGAACCTGTTTCTGATTCCAATGATATTTCTTTCATGCTCCAGTGCTTTATGTCTTTGCTCTGAAAAAAAAAAAAAAATCACAAACACTTTTTTCTTTTCAAAGCATAAAGTGTAACTGCTGCTTGCACAACGGTTCTGAGAGGAGGGAGCTGCCCCTCACCTCTCTACAAGGATTACTCTGCCCGACACCTTTTCAAGCCATCTCTAATTCGCAGATTTGGTAAGAGTGAGTGCATCACCAGAGAAGTCCTTGATGTTTAGTGCAGAGAGAGGGAGAGAGAGAGAGGAAGGGAGGGAGGAAGCAGAAGGAAGTAGAGGAGAGAAGCAGGGAAGAAGAGAGGAGGGTAAAGGAGGAAACAGGAGAAGAGAGGAAAGGAGAGGAGAGAAAAATTTTAAGCCAATTTTTAAGACACCAGTTGAAGCCTAATTACCTTGTATATACATAAATGACACTCAAATCCTCAGTCATTTGTACCTCAAGTAAAAACTAAATCTCAAGTTATCTCAAGTACAAAATAAACTGGGTCACCAACGATTGTGGTAACCCAAGCACACTTTCTGGAAAACAGGAAGTTTGATTCAGTATCCAGTGGAGACTGAGCAAAGCGGTACCCCACAAGCACAGTGGTGGCCGCGAGCCAGTCTGCTGGGCTGTCCTGAGCCACTCTGCATTCGCTTTCTGGACAGTTCCAAGGGGAGTATCACAGTACCACTATGTTTTCATTCCCTCTGCAAGCCTGCAGTTGCTTCTCTTCTCCAATTCACCACAACATACTAAAGATAAAAACGTTTTCCCCCTGTATCACATAACTACTGTCCATTGCACGAAAAGTGCCAAGAAGTAGAATGGACACCGGGATTGAGAGGAAAATAACTGACCATATTCTAAGCCATTCTGTAGATAGGTTGAATCCTACCCAGTCACTTGCACTCTCCCCAGGGCAGCCTGTCCTTTCTCATCTCCTGTGGTTAGATGTGGGATCTCTCTGTTCCCAGTGCTCTTCCCTGCCCCATTCCCCTTCTCTGAAGACCACCTCTTTCACCTCATGGCTCAGCAGAGAAGTTACTTCCCCAGGAAGCCCTTCCTGACTCCTGCAGAGACGGGAGCAGTCCCTCCCAGGGCTCCCATAGTGCCCGCATTGTAACTCTTTCCCTGGCTCTGTCCAATACACTGTCAGCTACTGAAGGGCAGAAACTGTGTTCATAGGAGACACTCAAAAATATCTGAAAAATGGATAATTTAGACTGTTTTACAAATAAAATGCATGTAATTTTAGTTGAGATCAGTATCTGGGGAAAATGGAAAAGGGCATAGGGTGCCTGGTAAGACCCATCAGGGCTGTCCTACAATAGGGCTCAACTAAGCACCAAAGACAAAGCACAAGTTCTGTAAGAGGCAATGAGAGGATTTTGCATAACATTTAAGGAGATTTACCCTTAGCTTCTTGGCTGGTATAAAAAGTTTTAATTCAGCCTCGGCTGCAGGTTGTAGAGAAAAATCTTTGAGATATTTAAACCAATCACTGTCCTCTCAGTTATAAAGAAATGAGAAAAAAACAAAAGTAAATGAAAACCGATATGAATGTAGCATCTTTAAAGAATAATAAATTAGCTGGAACCAGCATCCAAATAGCAGTTCCCAAGATGTCACTATGTAATTATAGCTCATAAGCGTATGTCTTGCATATTCCAAAATAACCCGTTACACTACCCCCTTTTTTCCCTCACTTGGGAAGGAAAGATGACAGCAGGCCTCAAAAATAATAACTAAATGGTTCCTTACTAACAAGGGTGGCTATCAGCTTTCAATGTCCAATATTTTCTATAAATATATCACATATAAAGAAATCTGCAAGTGTATTCCTAGAATTCAAATTACCCTTAGTCTATTTTCAGGGATTTTCATAACAAATCCCTGAAAATGATTTTTTCATTAGAGACAAAATGATTTTTTTTTCCTTGAATTTCAAATAAAGAGGAGATTATTACCGTACAAATAGAGGGTAGCCAACAGGTTTTGTTGGGCTGGGGATACGGCAGACTCTTTCTGCCCATGGCCTCTTAGGTGTGACCATCCTAAATAACTCACAGATGAGATGAACGGCTTCATTAGCGAGTGGTACCAGGAGTCATGGAGAATTGGTATTCATCTCAGTCCCCTGAGGTTAGGCTGCGTAGAAGCAGTGGGCTCATGCACTCACCCCGTATCAGCTGGGGCTGAGGCCTGGGTAAATTCCACTGGACAAACAGATCTGAACATTATAAAGCAGAGGCTGATCTTCAGTACGACATAGTTGGGGAAAACTGCCCTTCACGGATAGTACAAGAAGGACTTGCACTGCTTTTAATATTTTAAGTACTCAAGATAAAACATTTTAAGGTTCATACGTCAAAAATAAACATTTTAAATGCTTAACACAAAATATTTAGATTAAACAATCTAAAACTTTTCAGAAGCAATAACTTACCATCTAAAATGGAAATAAAAATTCAAAATTGTTATTTTCCACCTTTTATTGTTTGGCCCTCCCTTGCAAGTGATGAAACTCAAAAAGTTTTACTTTTCATTCCATGTTCATTCTGTCCCTGTGAGGAGCTATAATAAAGGAAAATGGTGCCACAATTCCTATTGTTGAGAATCTTTCAGCATTACTGTCTCTAAATAGGCAGTTGTTTATTTTAGATGGTCTTTCTAAAATTCCTAGCAGGGATGATTACTTGTGATAATTTTTTATGTAAATGTAGCGCTAAGAAAACTTCATGACTTCTTTTATTAAATCATGTAATAATAATCCAATATAGCCAATTATAGCCAAAATTTAGCACCTACTAAGAGGCAGGCATATGGTAGGCAGGGGACACACAGAAGTAACACATTTTCATTGGTATTTGGGCTTTTTATGAGGACCCCAAATAGTTCACTTTTACCTGTATTTTATTGATGCTTTCACTCCATATCACCTTAGGAATCAGTGATTTATTTTTTAAAAGGAGATTTGATAAATATTCCTTTGGTGTTAAGCAAGGAAGACTTTTCCTTTTAAATATAGGAAAAGGGAATATAGGGCTTCCCCGGTGGCGCAGTGGTTAAGAATCCGCCTGCCAATGCAGGGGACACGGATTCGAGCCCTGGTCCGGGAAGATCCCACATGCCGTGGAGCAACTAAGCCCCTGCGCCACAACTACTGAGCCTGTGCTCTAGAGCCCGCGAGCCACAACTACTGAGCCCGTGAGCCACAACTACTGAAGCCCGTGCGCCTAGAGCACGTGCTGCGCAACAAGAGAAGCCACCGCAATGAGAAGCCTACACACCGCAACGAAGAGTAGCCCCCGCTCACTGCAACTAGAGAAAGCCCGTGTGCAGCAACGAAGACCCAACGCAGCCTATAAATAAATAAATAAATAAATAAATTTTTAAAATTAAAAAAAAAAAGAAATATAGGCGGTGAAAATTACATGGTACTATGATTTAAGAACATAACAAAAATTCGGTCCCAAGTGTTAAGGGTTTATATACTATCACGTTTTCTTCACTCTTCAAAAAACAGGAGAGGCACTCACAGTGGAGATAATATCTGTTGTGCATGAAGATTAGAGAGATTATGAGATTAATAAATGCCAATATGCTCATTTTATGCCAACTTTTATTAAAACATATACCTAACAGCTTGTTTTTTACTTTATCAGTATTGATAGTTTGACGCAGTGGATTTTCATGGAACCTAAAATAATATTCTGTTTTTAGATAATAAATATTAGTAAACATAAAAATATTTCTAGTACAGTGCTTCAGGATATAAAATTGCCTTTAATTCATGAACTATTATTAAAATTCAGAATTCAAAAAAAAAAAGCAGCCTAGAGGGAAAATCACAGTAAACACTCTTACACGGTGTAATGATTTAATCTCTGGTATATATGGCTCTGTTTTAGGTAACAGCAAAAAGTTCAAGAAGCAGAAAAGTTTGTCATTTAAGTGCAGAACCCATCAGAAGCTTTAACCCAGTCTTTCCAAATCTGGCTGCGATCAGAATCACTGCGGTGGGGGTGAGTGGGGCTTATAAAAAGATACCCACAGGCTGCACCCCTGTAGGGTATTTTTTTCAGTACTACTCTGGGTTACTCCTGGCCATCTGGATTTTTAGAAGAGCTCCCTATGTACTTCTGAGGTACAGCCGGTTTAGGGAACCAAGTTTGATGGATTAAGATAGAAAGAGTTTGAATCAGCTCTGCCATTTACCATTCCTGAGACGTTGGACAACTTAAGACCGGCTAAACTTCATGACACTCATCTATAAAAGGAAGGAAAAAATACCTTTCTTAGGAGAGTCTTACTTGGATTACATAGGATAATGAAATGTAGAGCACTGACACCAACACGAAATCGATGCTGGGGGTAGTGGGGAAGGATAAATTGGGAGACTGGGATTGACATGTACACACTACTGTATATAAAATAGATAACTAATAAGGACCCACTGTATAGCACAGGGAACTCTACTCAATACTCTGTAATGGCCTATATGGGAAAAGAATCTAAAAAAGAGTAGAGTATGTATATATGTATAACTGATCCACTTTGCTGTACACCTGAAACTAATGCAACATTGTAAATCAACTAGACCCCAATAAAAATTATTAAAAATTTTCTTAAAATAAAAACGGGAGGGATTATAGTGGTTCTACTCACTGGACTGTCCTCTGATGAAGATGTAGAAGTATCTTACATCATGCTCATAGGCTAAGGCTTTTTTAAGAGGTAAATTGATTTAATTAATGAATATATCTGTATTAAATAAAGATAAGGTTGGCTATCTCCTTCTCAAGAAAAAAGAAGTCAATGCTCAGAAAAGGTTTGCATCCTTTCTTTCCTCTCTTTCCCTAAAATTAGCATCTACTATTGACATTGAGGCATACTTGCAGTTCTCTAACTTTGTGAAGTAATATTATGCAGGCTTCCACTTAAAGCATGAAAGGTGGCCAAAAATAAATGTCCTGCCCATTTCAGCTGATTGAGCTATATGACCACCGGGTCATCTGTGTTTGTTCTAGGGGAATTCCAGACACTATAAAAATACTTATATAAACCAAGTAAGCCCAAGGGCCTCTTGCGGCATCATTCAGGCTTCCAGCAGAAAACAACACACTTCAATTGGGTAATTTGAGAAGGGGGTCTATAGAGGCATTGTTTACAAGAGTCCGGGCAGGACGTATAGAAACCACAAGGGATAGTAACAGGACCCTGGAACTGAAGATGGGGGTCAGGGGGTTCCTACCACACCTGAGCCAAAGGGGCAAGGCAGCAAGTGATTATGCAAACCTGGAGTCAGATGACCCCTCTCACAGAAGCTATGACCTTTCGTCAAGGGACACAGCTGGCCCACAGTGACACTTCAGGATGACAGTATGAGGAAGAAGTCCCCAACCTCACTTCCTGCTGGTTGCTTGCTAATGCTCCCCATTGGTCAAAGGTCAAGATCGGCCTTCCAGGCAGGACGAAGAAGAGCTGAGAGGAGACTGGAGTGGAAAAGGGAAGGCATCCCACATAAGTCCTATGTTCTTCTTTCAGTAATCCAAAGAAACTTGGACCCTCACCACAAATTAATTTTAAAAATAGTTCTTTTTTTAAAGATTTTTTTGATGTGGACCATTTTTAAAGTCTTTATTGAACTTGTTACAATATTGCTTCTGTTTTTTTATGTTTTGGTTTTTTTGGCCGCAAGGCATGTGGGATCTTAGCTCCCCGACCAGGGATCGAACCTTCACCCTCTGCATTGGAAGGCAAAGTCTTAACCACTGGACCACTAGGGAAGTCCAAGAAAGACAGTTCTAATGTTTACTTGTCTTTCAAAAACATTAAAAGAAATGCAATTCATAACCAAAACACAATTTAAAAATGCCTTTTCTCTCTTCCTCTCCCATTCTAGCAAATCACACAAAATTAAAGGATAAAAGGATAAACACACTGAAGAGAAAATAATAGTCATAGAAGATTTAAAAAACATTCAAATGTGGAAAATTGATATTCCTGAAGGAAACAAAAAATGAAAAAGAAAAAAATTAGATTAATGAAAGAAATATTTCTTAAAATAAATGACTTGAAATTAAACAGTCGTGCTTAATTTACAAAGAAATTACTCAGAAGTATAAAGACAATATTCTGGTGAAGTTATTGGACCTTGAGGAAAAAGGTGAAATTTCCAGTCAAAACTATTGGGTTAGAATGATGCCCATAAGTCAGACAACTGACTTGGAACTCGACCACATCCTACTCTGGGAGCTTCTCAATGAGAGTCAGAGAATTTTCCATCCTTGTCCCTCCAGCACCTGACACTCTGCTTAGCGCACTGTAATGTAGGAAAAGCAAATTCAGGAGCATTTCAGATAGACCTTAGACATGTCCACGTCAATTTTCAATGTCCAACACAGCGGAGAGGTGAAAAAATACATGATTCCCAAATTTTATACTCTGCCAGGATTTTGAGTCAAGTATATAGACAAAAGAAATGAATTTTTAGACATTCAAAGACATAAGGAATCTATTGGTGAGTCTTTAAAAAATTATATACCATACATATAAATATTATATGTATTATACATATATACACATATATATATCCAACCAAATGATAAATCATAATGTGTGCTATATGAAAGATTAGTGCTGAATCAATATAAATGAAAAAATAGATCTGAATAAATATGGGAATTACAGTTACAGAATAGAGTGCAAATGTTATAATCCTTGACAATATAAAAATAATAATTTAAAACCCTAAAATTATGAAGTAAAGGAAAATGTAAACATTAACGACTGTCTCATTTTTCAAGGCAGGGAGAAATTGTATAAAGTTAATAATCAAGAAATGATTATCCAAATTTATTATCTAAGAATATTTTAAAAACCACTAAAAGAGACCAGTTAGTCCAGCTGGCAATTTTTTATACCCTAAAAAGCACAAAAAAGAATACAGTCAACTTAACTAAGAATAGATCAGAAGGGAAGCAATAAATCATGAAATACAGCATCCTAAGACATTAGAATAGGACCAAATAAACTTATGAAAACAAGAAATGTAAATGAAATAAAATCAATTCTTAAAAGAGAAAAATGTTGCAATAGTGAAAAACTGACAGCAATATGTGTCCATCCTTACGGGCACAAACTGTATGCACTCTGAGGAGAGATCTGGTCTGTGCTGTTTACTGCATCCCTAGCAGCCAATCTAGGTCAGGACATTGCAGGAACTCAACCTGACTTATGGGCATCATTCTAGCACAATAATTTTGACTGGAAATTTCACCTTTTTCCTCGAGGTCCAATAACTTCACCAGAACATTCAGTCTTTATACTTCTGAGTAATTTCTTTGTAAATTAAGCATGACTGTTTAATTTCAAGTCATTTATTTTAAGAGATATTTCTTTCATTAATCTAATTAACTTTTTAAGGGTTAGTGGAGTATTCATAATAATCCATACAAAGCAATAATGTGTAGCTGTGAAAAACAATAAGATCTAAAAATGACAAATGGGAAAAGTTTTGCATGATTTTGTAATTAAGTGAAAAGAGAACACTGCAGAATAATGATCTCATTTGTCTAAAAACAAGATATGTAGATACTATATAAAAGTTATATAAGTAATACTACATTATACACACATATAATGTTGTTTACACAGAAAAATGTCTAAATTATATATAAACTGTATAAGAAAATCTCAATAGAGGTTCCAACGAAGGAAACGGGGAATAACGGAAGAAGGAGGAGAAGAATTTTACCCTTCATTCCTGACCTGTCATGTTTCAACTTTTTAGGATGAATATGTTAATTTTATAATTTAAATTAAAAACAAAAACTACCAATGTCATCTGGAAATTTCTAGCACTGTTCCTTAGGTCACTAAAATATAGAAGGAAAAGCACACTATATTATTCAGATAGAGACAAATTAAGAAAACTATTTACATCAAAAATCTGGCTAATCTTATAAGTCTAATGATAAGCTCACCATAGCAACCAGTTTAATTGCTTCCATAACAAGATGGTTCAATGGGTCACCAAGAAGATAGAGTTGTCATTTATGTCAGAGAGAGAAGCTTTAGATTCTTATACTCTACCACCTAATAATTAACAATCTGGAGAGACAGAACCTTCTCTCTAAGTGTTCAAATAACATTCAACTGAGAAAAACATAATTCAAGCCTCATGTTTGGTTCATACAAAAAATGTGGTCTGAAACAGACAGTAAAAAGTTAGGCACAAATATGCATTAAAATGAAAACCAATTCATCAGGAAAAACAAAAGCCCTGAAGTGCTAGGTAGAGTCCAACTGGACATATGTGAACTCAACAGTTAAGGCCATGTCCGTGAATATATCACAAACTGCAAGGATCAGCAATAGACTACGGGTGTAAAACAAAGTCTTTTTTATTACCTCTGAAAATGTCTCTCAACATGGAAAGCACAGGCAGCTTATTTTGGGAAGACAATAGAGAATGTAATTCTACTTTTCATATTAGATGGGTTATTATATGAAGAATGTGATCAACTTTTCAACATCTCTTATGAAGACAGTATTAGGAAAAATGAGTTTAAACTATATGATAGAGAATTTTGTTCAGACAGAAGTAGGAAGGTGCTGAGTTTCTAGGGTAAATCAAATGACCACCCTAGAAATCTTTTTTAAAAATGGATGGATAGCACTCGTTTAGAACCCCAAGGTTATAATGGCGTCAATGAGCTAGAGACCTGAGCAGGGGAGTGCACCTGACCACACCTGAGTCTGGGAGCTCCTCCCAGACAAGGAACGGGTTTTCACCGTCATTGGCCACTGGCACCTAGCACTGTGCCTGATCAAGTAAAAAAAATTCTCTGGTGTCAAATTTGTACAAATTTAAAATAGAATTAATCTACCATCTGACGAGAGAAGGGTAAATTTTCAAATAAAACATGTTATAAAATTATTTGCTACTTCAAGAAAATATGGAACATTCAAAGAAAAAAATGACCCATATCTGTTCCCCTAAAAACAACCACATACTAAATGGCTTTTATTTTAATCTCTCTCTGCCTAAGATAGTTTATATATTTTAAGCTTGAACATAATATTACTTTGATTTTTTACTGCATTTTATGTCAGAAGCTTTCCCCATGTTATTGCATATTTTTCACATATCATATTTTAAAATCTCTATCATATTACATGAAGTGATTTTACCATTGATGCCCAAAACATTTCTTTGTAGCTGGAAATTTAAGGTGTTTTCAATTCTTTATGGTTGCAAAATAATTATTACACAGAAATATTTTTCTAGTTAGGTTCATTTCCTTAGGATAGATTCTCACCAAACAGAATTACTTAGCAAATATATGTAAATTTTAAAGAAAATTTATAAATATTGTCAAATTGCTTCCTAAGAAGTTAATTTGATAAAAAATATAAGTTGAATTTTAACTTACACACTTTCAAGTGAAATTTAAATATACAGACATGTAAATATATAAGTACATATGCATATATTATATATAAGTATATTATATTGCATTATATGTCTTAGCTACTTGTTTTTCCTTCTTTCTGATTATCTGTTCAAGCTCTTTGATCATTTATTTGTCTCAATGTTTTTCTTATTTATTGTTATGAATTCATGACAGAGCAAATACATTAGTCCTTTGTTATTTTGCAGCAACTAATGTTTGTGTACATATTTTTTTGTAAAGTTCTTTCAAACATTTTTTGTCTTGAATAAATTTCATTTAATACCAGTATTATTGTTGTTACTATTGAATAAATACACCGAAGTATTCCTTCCATGCTTATGCTATATGTTAAAAGAAATGAATGAATACTCTTGTACAATAAGTAGTTGACATGATTCATAATGGAAAAATTTTATGTATTCATATTAATTAATTAACTCTACACGCCCTGCAGATATATTATCATTTTTATCTTTTTCTATGGAAGAATGATTTGATCAATTGCCCTTGATTTTGTGGTAAATTCTCATCAGAATTAAAGTTAAGATATAAAAGTATTGGTTCATTTGGTATCTGGTTTACTTTTTTCTCAGATTAAATTCTGAATCTTTGTCAAAACTTTTTTTAATATCTCAGATTTGTTTGCCAGTTCCCCAGTACTCTCTCTTTCCTGCAAAATTAAACTCCATCGTATGCCTCCTTCTCTTCATAATTCTCACTCTTGTCTATTTGCTATATTCCAGTCACACTGGTTCATAATTCTCCTCCCAGAGGCATTTCTGCCCGTTTCTCAACATGGCAAACTCCAAACTATCACTTGAAGGTGCAATTAAATACCGTTTCTTCAGTGAATTCTTGTGAATAACCCCAGACAAGTGAGTTCCTGTGAGTGCCTGTGCCAGTGATTCACAAGCACTGAAACCGTTATCACATTGTATCATATGAATTCTTATGTGTCCATTTTCCCCACCAGACTAAAAGTTTAATAACTAGCACAGTATCCCGTTGTTCAATAAATATGTGATGAATGACGACTGTCTTCATCAAGTACTTTTGGATGCCTGTCTGATAGGCTGTCAAGTAGAGGGCGTGGCATAAAAATAATTCCAAAAATTAATCAGATATTTCCTTTTCTTCCATCTCAACTCCCACCTCCTTAGACGAGGCTGCCATCATTTCTCACCTGGCCCCCACTGGGGGTCTCCTGCTTGCTCTGTGCTTCCTCTTTTGCCCAAACCCAAGGGTCCACTCATAACTGAGAAGAATCGTTTTAAAACATAAATGTACCTTGCCTGCGCCCGCCCGGAGCCAGCGATCCTTCACGCACCCAGCATCCAGTGAGACGCGCTGCGCACCGACGGAGCGGACATGGGCAGAGCGATGGTGGCCAGGCTCGGACTGGGGCTGCTGCTTCTGGCACTGCTCTTACCTACGCAGATTTATTCAAATCAAACAGCTACTGTAACACCTTCAAGTAATTCCTCCCAGCATACCTCAGCTGCCCCCAATCCAGCGAATGCCACCACCAAGGCAAATGACGGTGCTCTGCAGTCAACAGCCAGTCTCTTGGTGATCTCGGTCTCCCTTCTACATCTCTACTGTTAAGAGACTCAGGCCAAGAAACATCTATACTTCCCCATCCTCTAAACCCAATTCAGATGGCATCCAGACATCCAGTGTGACAAGGGAAAAAAAAAAAACAGGTCTTCATTGAATGAATCTGTTAGTTCCACACCTTATTTTATTGACAGAAACTGTTGAGGATCCCAAATTTGATTGGTTTGAAGAGCATGTGAAGGGTTTGACTAGATGATGAATGCCAATATTAAATCTGCTGGAGTTTCCTGTACAAGATGAAGAGAGACAACATCCAAAATTAGTTAAGAGGTGATTTCCTTAAATGTGGCTTAAGAAGTATGGACACATAAAACTCTACCTTGAAAGTGAGAATAAATTTTATCTTACCTAGAGATAAAGAATGGGATGTGGAACAGAGATTCAGTTTTCATTTGTTCCTTAAATTTATAAGGCCATAAAACAATGAGGTAAAACAAAGCTTCTGTGATTCTATTTATATGTACATTAGAAGGAACTTCCAGGTGTTACTGTAAATCCTCAGTGTGTTGTTTCAGCAGTACTAATTTAATGCTGATGTACTCTAGAGAAAATTTTATGTTAAGCTATCGCTGTTCTCTTGGGAACTGAACTCTTTCCCTTGGGGTTTGGGTTTGACATTGCATTTGAATTTTTATATAGTCATTGATATGTACCAGGGCAATGATGGATTGGAATCTACCCCAAATCCAAGCATAATGAGTACATTTTGCTTATATACTTATCAACTATTCTTATTCAAAAAGAGCAGTAGATTCATTTAGCTAAACAGATAACAAAGAGTAGAATTACATTGATCTCAACTAATTTCAAAATGCTTTTTCTGCATATGTCGAATACTTTTTACAATTTAAAAAATGATCTGTTTTGAAGGTAAGATTGACAAATCTTGAAATTAAAAAGGCAAATATGTGAAGGAGCTAAACATTTGGCAAGGGAAGACTGGAAGCTTGCTTACATTAAATTCAGAAAAACTTTTATACTCTTTTCTGTAAATACTTCTTTTTAAACTGAATCGGAATAGCCACATTTGGAACACTTTATGTTATCATTCAATATTTTTAGATAGTTAGAACCTGGTCCTAAGCCTAAAGTGGGCTTGATTTTGGAAAGTAAATCTTTTCACAACTGCCTTGATGCACAGAAACCTTTTTAAAAATAGACACTCCCTAAAGTCTTTTGTTCGCATGGTCACACACTGATGCTTAGATGTTCCGAAATCTAATATGGCCACAGTAGTCTTGATAACCAAAGTCATTTTTTTTCCATCTTTAGAAATCTACACTGGAACAACCATATCCAACAGATCTCAAGCTACTGTGTGTGTGAATGAACATTCTCTTTTTGTTTCATACCTGAATGCTGTACATCTATTTTGGATTGTATATTGTGTTTGTGTATTTATGCTTTGATTCATAGTAACTTCTCTTGTTATGGAATTGATTTGCATTAAACACAAACTGTAAATAAAAAGATGGCTGAAAGAGCAAAAAAAAAAAAAAAAAAAAAAAAAAAAAAAAAAAAAACATAAATGTGATCAGTCTCTCCTCTCCAATGGCTTCCAGTTGCATATAAAGCAAAATCCAGATTGCTTATCCTGGCCTAACGGCTCTCCATATGCTAACTTTGGACAACCTTTTTGACTGTCTCTCCTTTGCCCACTCCTTCAAGCCATTCCTTCTTCCCACCACCCGCCACCAATGCTTTTCCCTTGTAACATCTTTGGGCTTGATTTTTATTATTTAAAAATTTTGAGTTTATGTCACAGACTCATAGACTAAAGTATTCCACATCTTTCAATTAGATCACCCCATGTTAATTCATGCATTTCTATTGTTTGCTTATTTGATTTCTTTTTGGCTTATATATTCTTGTTTATTATTTGTCTCCCACCAGTAGAATGTAAGATCTATACATTTTTTTCATCATTGTAAACCCAGTGCTTGGCGCAAACTAGGTACATAGTAAATATTCTTAAATGAGTATACACGGTAACAGTATCAGCAGTAATAATACTAGCTAGCATTTATTGGATGGCAACTACACACAAAGTACTGTTCTAAATACTCCATATGTGTTAACCCATTTACTCCACACACAAATACATGCACACACAAAACTATGCAGTAGAAAACGGACACATTGATTACCCCCCATTCTAGAGATGGGAAAACTGAAAAACAGGAATGTTAAATAACTAGCTTAAAGACACAGATATTGAGTGACACAGCCAGAACTTCAATTATGTCACACCGACAGGAGACCCCACTCGCTCAGCCATTGTACTATATGCATCTCATTTTAAAACAAGGTGGCAAATTCATCAGAAAGATTTTTCTCCTAGTTTTAAATCTATTTTGATTTAATTTAAAAACATACCTGATGAGTTCAAAGAACATTTTAAAAAATAAAGCAGATTGAAATCATATCTTAAGACCTGTCAGGAGATAAACAAAAACCAGTGACAGGAGAACTAAATCCAACGCCTACCTACCCTTAGAAAAAGGCAAAGACTTTCTTTCCTTTTAGCTGAGGGGAATGCACAGGACTCCGCTGCATTGCATTATCTTGACAAAAATGTAGCAACACTGGACATATGGTGTGGTTCAAACCCGTGCTGAGTAACTTTTGGACAGGGACACTCAAAAATACACCTAACTTGGTTAATAATAGCAAACCACTGATCCGTCAACTAATGGTGTTTATAGGAAATAGAATTCATAAGAACAAGAAATAGCAGCATGAGACAGAATTAATCCACAACAGGTAATTTCCTTTTCTGTGCACAGCCTTCACCAAGAGGAAACCTGAAGATTTACCACCTGTTCAGATGTGCCTTTCATAAGATTTAGAATGCCCTACCACCAAAACGACCAAAGGCATTCATTTATCTCACATGATAAAGGTAACCATCGCATTGGCTGAAAGGTAAATTTTGTGATATAAAGAAGAATGGAGTAAAAAATAGTTACATTCTTAGTCCCTGATCTCTTCATTTTAGTAACAGATATTTTGTGTGTACTAACTTAAAACACCTGAAATTTAATATGCAAAAAATAGTGATTTTTAATGCTTATCTATGGGCAAGCTATATTTCCAGGATGTATATTCATAGGAAATACTTTACTCATCTTAAAAGTCTTCAACTTTCCTTTCTTTTTATACAGACCAAGCTTTAATACCCCTTTCAACACACACACACACTCTAAAAGGAGCTTTGGGTGGAGGAAATATTGAAAACCACTGCTTTAACCCATATCCTGGTCATGTCTGACTTGGTGTATTACATCTTTGATTCTCAGCTACACGTGCAGGAAACATGCCTGTATACTTTATGCCCAATGCAGACGTTTCGTTTTTACTCATCATTATTTAATAAATTTACATAATGGTAATCACAGCATTCAACTCATAAATACGTGTGAAATCCACAATAATTAAATGTATGTTGATTTTATGTGAACAAGATTTTATGTTGCCTAGACAGAATCTCAGCATATCTTTGAAGCATTTTCTCCTGAGTGCTTGCAGGTATGTCCTCTGTCTTCACATTAAATGACAAAGGTGAACTATTTTCTCCACGGTGTGACTTCGTGGATGACACTCTCTGTAATACCTTGCAGAAGCCTCTGCCTCTTGACACATCTCTTTTTTCACTCTAAAATTATTAATGGTTCATCCTTGGTATTTTTATTAAACTAAAAATATACTGTCTAATGAAGAATTTAAATCATGATGTCCGGACTAGGAGTTATTACCTTCTCTTTTTTCACAATCTCTGAAAATTTTGCATTAAAACTAGAGGGATTCCTCTACTAATCCTTAGATTAAAAATAACTTTTGGAATATTCAAAAAGTATAGAAGGTAAAAATGAATTTGAGACTAACGAGCTAAGCTCTCAGAGAGGAAGGCACTCTATTGGGAAACAACTTAGCGATAATCCCAGTGCCTTACAGGGATCCTTGCAAAGAACAGCAGATGTAGAATTTAGGTCTCAGACTTTTGTGACTGACAAACTCCCAGATTTTAGAACAGAAATGACACTTCTAAAATCCCGTGCTGTGATGTGAATCCAAATTCTGGACCCTCAAAGGAGATTTCCCTTCCCAATGACCACCTCTGCTTAGTCCAATAAACTCTTCTGCCTTGAATTTAACTCCCTGTAAAATCTTCCCAAGACTAGGAAAAAGGAAAAATTATTTAAAGTGATTTTTGGCATATTAACTTTTAAGTTAACTAAGTGATATTAAGTGATCTAAATTCACCTTGCAAATTGAATTGAACCGATACGATGCCAGCTGTGTATCAGTTGCAATCTAACACAGATAATAAAACGGGGATAGGAAGGATGACAGACATATTCTGTCATCATATCATGTCAACATATTCTCAGATTGGATTTAAGAGCAATAAACAGTAAAAAAAATAAACAAAACTTGCATCACACACACTTCTTGACCTACTGTCTTACCACTGTGCAAATATGAACGTGGAATACATATACTATTATTAAGAAGCACTGTGGGATATGAAATGACTATGAACTTTGGCATCAGACTCGATGGAATGGTTTTCTGCAAATTACTCGGTCTGAGATTTTTTTTTTCCACTAGTAACATGGAGACTCCAGGTTGTCCTGAGTAAGATTGCATGGGATGATATAAATTAAAACCATTGCATGGGGCTTCCCTGGTGGCGCAATGGTTGAGAATCTGCCTGCCAATGCAGGGGACACGGGTTCGGGCCCTGGTCTGGGAAGATCCCACATGCCGCGGAGCAACTAGGCCCGTGAGCCACAATTACTGAGCCTGCGCGTCTGGAGCTTGTGCTCCGCAACGGGAGAGGCCGCGATAGTGAGAGGCCCGCGCACCGCGATGAAGAGTGGCCCTCACTTGCCGCAACTAGAGAAAGCCCTCGCACAGAAACGAAGACCCAACACAGCCATAAAAATAAATAAATAAAAATTTTAAAAAATAAATAAATAAAAATTTAAAAAAACAAACAAACAAAAAAAACCATTGCATGGTTGAGGTCTCAATTATCATGCTTTTACTTTAACTACTGAGTTATACTAATTAGGGTTTTCTGGAAATTTCTGTCTGCCTAGCTTAGAAATATATGTATATATGTAATATTATATATAATTAGTTTATCATTGCTATATCAAAAGCACATCAGCAAAGATCTCTTAGAATCTTCTCCAAACTACTGAAATATTTAGATTATGGAGCCTTTCTTATAGTTTATTACATTCGTTGCAGGCCATCAGACAAAAATTCTGCAGCTCTGAAAAGACTGTTCACTGTCAGTTCAAAGAATTATTTATCCTTTTAAGAAGAGTTGTAAAGCCTTCGGTGCATTATTCAAGTTGTCTAAAAAACAAGTAACTGTCATGGCATACATAGTCTTCTTTCTGAAACACTACAAAGAGATGTATGTATCTGGCCTTTAATGTTTCTAGAGAATTTTTTATTTAGGCAGTATCTTACATAAGCAACTGGAAACACATGAATGATGTGCTCAGTTACAAACATGACATTTTAAAGTTGACAGTAAATGATGCAAAGAATTAGAGGTTCCAAGGTCTTAGAGTTGCCATTAATAATAGAAGAATGTGGCTTTGACGAATTTGGTAGCGTGTTTATGGGTATCTGCTCTGATGGTCACCCTTATAAAATTAGTGGATGCGCAAAAGCATAGATTATGAAGCCAGGATGCTTGCTAGAGGGTATCAACCTAGAAAGATGATGCAAGGGGTAATACTTCGCCTGACTTTTTTTCATTTTTCATTTTAATTATTTTATCTGTTCAGGTATTTTTTGTAGCTTTTAATTTTATCGACTGCCACATTACCAGAATATGGCCAATTTTATCAACCTTATTTTTAAACAGATGCTAGACAACAGAATTTGTGGTTTATGAAGTTCTATTTTAGAATGACTGTCAAGAAAATCTATTTTAGAAATCATTATTGACTTTATATTCCCATTTTAAATAACCGCAATGTCTCTTTGCCTTAAATTTATACATTTCTGTTTAATTCTAAAGTTGTATTTAAGCTGAAAGTTATTCAAAACTTAGGAAAGCCACACTCAGTGTCTTCTAGGAGAGACTGCCCCACTATCAACTTTTGCTCTCAATCTCCCCCCAACGTGTGGGCAATGTCCAGTGGCCTCGATACTCTCCTACAAGTGCACACGCAGCCTGTTGGTTCCATGCCACGCCCACCAGGGTTATTTAGAAGATTCTTCATAAACTTAACTCACCAGTCTATTGTAGCCTGAAGACTCACTCTTCCATTCCCCAGGGAGAGGGACTGGGAAGAGGTCCAAGTGGAGGCCAACCCCAGGCTCTGCTCTGTTGCCTTCCATTATCCTGCTGGAAAGCATCCCATGCAGGGGAGGATCCCAGGAGAAAGAAGACCTTTCAAATCTTCAGTCATTTACTGGATCTCATCAAGGGAAAAGGGAAGGGAGTCGAATGCTGAATACCCTTTTTCCACTAATTTTCCAGCTGTTCAAATTCTTCACTGACACATGTTTGCATCTGCTAAGGTGAACCCACAAGGTGCTCCTGCACTCGGTGACTTCTTAGCCTACCTATGTGACTGATCTAATGTAAGGCACGTGTCTTTTAAAATTTACATCCTTACTATCCCTGTCCAGGTCATTATTATCTGTATTAAATGCAAATGATACGTGGCTGGGGTTATATCTGTCCAATTCACTTCGAAAAGTGACTGGCCCCAAACCAAATGGGACTCCTAGAGTAAATGCTTCTCTTGGGCTGACAGTCTTTGAAGAGCCCCTTCAAGAACTGTAGTCAAGGTGGGAACCCACCCATCATTCAACTTAAAGGGCTCTGCTACCACTTTCCATGACTGAGCTCTAGTAAAATAACACAGATGCAGCTCAAGTCCCTTTGACATCCTACTAACGTCTGCAGTCCATTAAAAGAGGCTTCCTGGTCACAGGCTAAGGGTCTGAAGAGTCCCTTTTTTCACAAATGAAGAAACAGAGGCTTGGGAGGTAAAATGGTTTGTGAAGAAGGATAGCGCTAATTGACAGCTGTCTCCTGACGCTCAAGGGTTTGCCCATCAGAGAATGAACAGTGGACAAGTTAAAAATTCTAAAAGGGCAGCTTCTAAGATAAGAGTGAACAAAATAGCAATATATGTTGACATCAGCCCCTAGCCATTCCTAAAGTTATTCTTTTATAAGCTAATGCATTTAATCAGCAGACTGGGTAGATTAAACAGTGGCTGGGTGAGCATAGGTTCAAAATGCATCATTCCTTCAGAAAATAAGGTCAAGATACTCTACAATGCAGGATTGCAGACACGTGACCCCAAAAGTAAGCTTCATTCTACATATACTTTGTGTACAAAAAAAAATTTTCATTGAACTCCAAGGCATGTATTACTCTGCAAAATTCTGCCCTGCTGCCATCATAATGTTCATTTGTTAATTTTTAAGCTAAATGATTCAAAGAAAAAACAACTGTGAAAGAGGGAATCACGTTCGACCAAATACAGAAGGTCTGGCCCCATGTGCTCTAGAGTGTAATGATGGCACCCACTGTGAGGCCACATAAGCACAGGATGTGTCTGAAGCCCTGTCTTCAGGGGCTGTGCATAAAGTGTCTATGAAAGAAAGATGATGTGGCAATATACAGTATATATTTTGTGGCTTATATACCATCTGGGTTAATTTTTATTTTATTTTATTTCAATGGTGTTTTATGACTATGAAAGTATTGGGAACTTGAGGAGGAAAAATGGGGGGGGGTGGGGAAATTACCTGTAATCACTTATTGAAAGATTACTGCTTTTAACATACAGCTGTGTTTCCATCCGGTCCTTTATATATGTATGTATAGAGACAGATAGATGGATGGATGGATAGATAGATAGATAGATGTAGATTAATTAAATACAATATCTTAATCCTTTGTGCATGTAATACATTTATGTGGAAAACATGATATCTTGGTAGCTACCATCATATATAAGCTTATATGTTTATTTCTCTATTGTTGGAGGTTCAGGTTATTTCCACCTTTTGGTTATTAAAATAACACTACAATTAGCAATATTTTAACAAAATGTACATGTTATATTTAATCAGTTCAGTTGCCAGAGTTTTCTTCTTAATGTTCCAACTGTGAGTTACGTCTTATATGAATGTCTTTATTACTATTGTCTATCGTTCCTCATCAACTTATAATACTAATAGTAACAAACTTATTGATCCCTTACTGTATACCAAACACTCTTCTAAGCACTTTCTATATATTTGCACATTTTAACCTTCACAATAACTATAAGATAGGATTATTCTTATATTTTACCATCTTTAAGGAGAAAGGGAAACTAAGAAAGAGAAAACCACGGAGAAAACCCTCTAATTTTTCTAAGGTCACACAGCTAACACAGGATGGATCAAGCATCGAAACCCACAGTCCCTGGTCCCTGCTCTGAATTGTGTAAGTACACCATCTGCCTAAAGAACAAGATCATGTGTTTAATAAGCATGCTATTTTAATATATTTCCCATTTTTAAAAAGAGCACTTTAGGAATATTAATGTATTTGGATAACGAACAATTTTAAGGGAAAAAAAATACAAAGGAAAACTGTCCCAGTGACTCAACTCCTTCACTGAAACAGCTTTATTCTTCCTACAAATGACATTTGTCTTACCCCTCCTCTTGTGGAATTACACAGTGCCATGCTCATATTTTTTGAGAGAAGAATAGGAATACAAAGTCGTAAGTTCAAGAAGTGAGTAATGGAGAATTGTGATTTCCATATTCTGAACTGTCATGGTGAGCTGGACCCGAGTTGAATCCTAACTTTACTCTTCTCTAGATGCAACCGTAGGAGAGATACTTACCTCTTTAAGTGCCCCATTTCTAATCTGAAAATAGTGATGTTAACCTCTCTCGCAGAGTTATTGTGAGGATGAAATCGAATACCAATATAAAGCAACTGGCACAGTGGCTAATGCATATTAAGTAATTGTTTTCTCTCCTCTGCCTTGCTCACTTCAAAAAAGCAAATAAATAAAAATAAAATCCTTCTCGGAAACAACACCGTTGAAAAGTCTAAGCTTTTATGATATAACTATTAACATCTCATTCAGAATAAAATCCTTTAGGAACTCCATTTGAAATGTACCTAGGCTCCCCTGGAAAATATCCAGTCATCCTTTTTCCCACTAAATGCACAGGATGCCTTCAGAGTCTGTTCCCAAATTTATGCTCATTGTTTACAGAGCTTACATCTTACTGTAAACAGGTGATTTGGAGACACAGTGCTCAGGGGCCAGGCCTAAAGCAGTACTCTGTGCATGATTTAACATATCAGGGAGGAAGCTCTCCATACGGTAAATTACAATTACAAGCATATTTTGAGTATATTGTGGATGCAGGTCTGTACATATTAAATAATTATTATTATTTCTTTTATTCACTCTGTTCAAATAACAGTCCCTACTTAGACCACAGGCTGCAGGGAAAATACGCAATTATTTCAGCAGTATCCAGACACGTCAGCCACTGAAGAATAAATATTTATCTTTTTAAAATTATGTAGCACGTTGAAAAAATGTCATTTTAACAGCTGGCACCAGAGTTCCCCTAAAGGACAGAACTATCTTTGTTTAGGAAAAATACCTGGATAGACTGCTTTACCCAGGGAAGTGTGACCCAAGGGGAATGCTTTATGGGAAAGCAGCAAAAGCAAGTAATAGCTTGACTGCCCCATGAAATGTTAACAAAATCTGGAGGGTGGAGGAGGCATCTAGAGAGGAGAGAAGGCAAGTCATCAGTGAGAGTGGATGGGACAGCAGACAGCAACTTAATAGAAGGTTTGATCATGCAGAAACGGAGGTCGGTAAAAAAATTCCAAGTGGCAGGGAAGTCAGGGCATTCAGTTATTAACCAAGTCAGAGTTTGGTTCTTCGAGGTAAACTGCCTTCATCACTGCAAACCTTCAGTAAAGCCATTACACACCAACGCATTCTTTGAATGGTGCTTTTGGTTTCACTTTTTTTTTTTTTAAATAAATTTATTTACTTTTGGCTGCGTTAGGTCTTTGTTGCTGGGCGTGGGCTTTCTCTAGTTGCGGTGAGAGGGGGCTACTGTTCGTTGCAGTGCGTGGGCTTCTCATGGCAGTGGCTTCTCTTGTTGCGGAGCATGGGCTCTATGCGCACGGGCTTCAGTAGTTATGGCACGTGGGCTCAGTAGTTGTGGTGCACGGGCTTAGTTGCTCCGCGGCATGTGGGAATCTTCCTGGACCAGGGCTCGAACCTGTGTCCCCTGCATTGGCTGGCAGATTCTTAACCACTGCACCACCAGGGAAGTCCCTTGGTTTCACTTTTGAATATACGTGGACAGAGAAATAAGAATAGCTCCAGGCACTGAGATAAAAATGAGATTTAGAGTCAGCAGAAATATGAAAACAGCTTTAGGGGTGGAAATGAGAACATGAGTCCCTGGGAAATAGCAGAAATTGTGGGGAGGATGTTGAGCTTCCTACAGAAAATGGAGTTGGGAGTTTGAGTCAACTCTATGTAAATTCCAAAGGGACCTAACACCAGGGTTACATGAATGAATAGAAGTAATCTCCAGTCAACAGCCATAAAAGAAACAGAACAAAGAGGCACTTTCCAAGGTGCCTGGGGAACTGAATTTGGATTTCATCTATTTTTGCTATGGGTTTCTATTTTTTTCCAAATGCTTGCGCTTTCAAGAGTGATATTTTCACAAAGGTAAATAAAAATAATTTTAAATGCATTCTAAATGAAATCAAGTCATTGTTTTGATGAAAAGTAAGACATTCCTTTTATTGGTTATAAATAGAGTAGCATCAAAACTGAGTTTCCTGGATGCAAGCTCTGAGTGTGCTCAGAAGATAATAAGTGCCGCCCAGTGGCCTGTGCTGCCACTGTTCCTTGAAGCTTTTATGGAGTTAGAATGTCCAGTGAAGAGGAAGCAAGAGTGACCCTCCCCATGAAAACTCTATTCAGCAGCCCAGCAAAGTAGAATGTGTCCTGTCTGCATTCTAGCACGTTCTGGCCCCACCTCATCTCCCTCCTCACAGTCATTCATTCCTCAAAGCAGAGCAATCAAACCCCACCCCTACTTCTCCAACCTGATCGACTCCACCATGGTCATCAACAGCCTCCTAGTTATCCAAACTAACAATCTTCCCTTGTTGGAATCCCTGACTCTGTTTTTCCTATTCATCACATTATTACTCTGATCCTAACTTCTCAGTCATTCTACAGCTCTCCTTCCTCCACCAGTGCCTTAAATGGTTTGTTTCCCAAATCCTATCCCGTGTTTTTTCTTTTTATTCCACATATACTCCATGCTTCAACTGTCACTGAAAATGACTTCCAAATCTACTTCTCCAAGATCTCGCATCTCTCTGAGCTTCAAACCTCTACTCCCAAAAGCAGGCGGCACACATCCATCCAGATGTCTCTCCAAATATCTCAGGGTCTGTATGTCTCAACCAGTGGAGGCAACAAGGGATGACCTGGCCAGGATTTATCCTTCCTCCACCAGGTACTTCTCACAACTACACCAAAGAAACGAAATCGTACATTTGCATGCAAACACTGTAACTTCTTTCAGCCATATAATGACCAATAAGCTCCACATATATAAATTCAGAAGACATCAGGGATCCCAATCTTGCTCCTGAGTGTATCCCTATCTCGTCATAGGTCATCACATAAGCAACCCGAGCCATCTCTTATTTAGAAATTATTTCATCTATCTTAACATCATAATTATAGTTATCATAGTGCTTCCAATAATAATTGATTTCATTTTCCTTCTAAAGTAATGTATCTCTATCTCCACAACTCTTGGTGTTCCCTAATAATATGTTGAATTGAATGGCTCTCTACACCAAAACTTCCTCGTGCCTACCTCTACCCTCAAAGTACTACCCTCAACATTTACCTTAAGCTTAGCCACTAAGAGCTTCCTAAAGTTGCAGTTCTCAAAATGCAGTCCACATCCATAGGATGCCCCATTTAAAAAATTATTTTCACAATAAAAAAATTAGAAATACTGCATAATTCCTTTTTGAGATTCACCCCTAACACTCATCCAATAAGAGCTCTGAAAAGTCCTAAAATTAAAAAAAAAACAAAAACCTTTCTAGCTTTGTTTATGTAAATTTTTGTCTATGGATCCCTTCTCTCAAGTCATACTTATTAGTATCTGAAAAGGTTAGGATACGGCTTGTCAACGTAAAAATGTGCAGTGGCTTCCAGATAGAAGTTGATCTCTTCCTCTGAGAGAGATAAGCAGTCAGTCCAAAGCAGACATGGTGGTTCCAAGATGTGAGGGACCAGGCTCCTTCTACCATGTTGCACTGCAGTCCTCAACAGGCAATATTTCATATCCTAAGATGACTGCTCCAGCTCCAACCCTCACACTCATGTTCCATCCAATGGAGAAAAGAAAAGTGGACATACTACAACTTCTATTTTAAGCAAATTCCCTGAAAATTATTCACACTATTTTCACTCATATCCTGTTGGGTATGGCTTGATCACATGACACAGCTACCTGCAAGGAAGGCTGGGAAATATAGTCTTTAAGGACATGGCCAAGCACTCAGCTAGAATATCTACTGCTGTAAAAGAAGGTGAGAATGGAGAGAGGAGAATTACTAGCAACCTCTACTACAACATCTACAGAACCCATGTGGTGACATGTTGAATGTGAATGTGAGACCTGATGAATGTGAATGAAATTATAGGGGACATATATTAAGCAAACTAGAAGGAAGTGCTTACTGGCATTATCCAAAAGTTCACACTGAAAAACAACACTTTGCCGTAAGTTCTATTTTTCCATATCCTTCAGGTTTAGTGTAGATTCCAACCATTCTTAGGAAATATAAGTTTTTTCACAGATTTACATTGAAATATTTCTCTGAACTCATTATCCACTTCAACCATTCTACGCTGAAAATTACTTTTCTCTAATGCATATATTCATAAGGGAGACATTAAGTGACCTAAAGTCATTTATTTTATTTCCTAATCCTTAATTTCAAGAATGCCACTCACTGACAGTGTAAACTTGGGTGGGTCAATAAACTTTTCAAGTCTCAATTTTTCCACTGTAAATTGAAGATAATACATGCACACTGCAGTATTATTTAAATGGTTTAAATAGAATAATAATGCATATAAAACACCGGAAGATAGTCAATAGTTGTTGATACTTTTACATGCTTAAAGTGGGTGTAACTAGATGATCTTTAACATTCTGTTTCTATGACCAAAAAATAGTGAAGGGTAAAGAGGTGTCACAGAACAGTCCTGGCACTGGAGCTTCAGGAAACACTGTAGTCAATTTTGCTTTTTCCTTTTCCAACGACAGAGCAGTACTCGGAAACAAGATGATATCCTGGTAGCATCTCAAACTCTAGGAAACAGCTCTTGTACACACAAAAGTATATTTCAGGTAGCCCATCCGAAGGTCTCCAAATCTTAACCCTTTTACAAAGAACAATCACAAAACTTTCTAAGATTGTCTTGATCTAATCATCACCTCCATGAAGGAGTCTATAAAATGTAAATCCTCAATAAAATTTATTGACGTAAGGGAATGACTGAGGGTTGCTGGATAAAGGAGGAAAGTACTAACGATAAATACGGCAAAGTCCTAAGGGAAAAAAAAACACTTCAGTAATCTATACTTTGGCTAAAGTTTAACCTTTCATAATATGAACAATAGGAGGATAAACTGTGCAGCTACCTCTCATTACAATTCCTCATTTTAAAAATGGAATTAGACTAGATGCTCTGTAAGATATTTTTCTACTTTAAAATTTTAAGAAGTTAAGTTTCTGTGTTAATTTTAATGTGAATTTTTTAGATTAAACACACATCTATGCATTGATTACAAGTACAGGCCCCCGTGTGAGTTTGTGCATCAGCTATAAAATAACAGAAACATAAAACTAAAGCATTTCCATGGAGATTTCAAACACAAATGCTTATTCATTGTTTAAATGCAAACAATCCTATTTTTAAAATTTTAATGACATTTCCTACTAACTGATGAGTGTGGAAGACCCTAAATAATTAACACAAATATTGTTTCTATTGCAAACAATGTTTATAGGTCTTTAGCTGTGTGTGTGTGTGTGTGACCATTTTGTTTGAACTGTATATATCACATATTTTGCAAAAAAGGCAGGGAGAGTCACCAAAGGCATGAAAGAAAGAAAAAAAGAAAATAAATCTTGGAGGACCATAAAATTAAACATGCTTATTCATCTAAAAATTACTACAAACTTATACCCTCCTGATGGCAGAGGAAATTATTCATAGAGCAAAGGATAATATTCATAACTCCATAATAATCCCTTTGGTGATTTGATGAATGTTCTTGGTACCCAGATTAAAACTATGCTTTTGGTTATGAATGCTGCTTCAAGCGCCATGTCACTACTTCATTAAGAAGAACTTTCACATTGTGTTTGTGTGTATTATATGAAATATATTCATGGTAGCTGTTTTCTGAAGATAATAAAAAGCCTAGAAAAGTAACTTCCTTGGAATGATTTATATACGTGCATTTCTAAAAACAGGAGGAACTAAGGATTGGTGGGATAAATGCTAGTTGGCATTTTTATCACATCGATAATAAACCTGGTTCCTAATAACCTGGGTAGTTACACTAAGAATTAATACCACACAATCTTTGCCCTGAGTTTTCCTCAAGTTTGTTACTATGAGAGTACACCACATTCCAATATTTCTGATGATCTCCTTCACAAATTCTCCACTCTTTCAGATCTCTATTTAGTCAGGGAATGGATAAGCCAAATCTTTGTAAACAAGCCAACATAATACTTTGATAGTTTTTTGTACTTTTATAGTGCTTAGCAAGTTCCAGGCACTGTTCTAAATGTTCTTAATACAGAAATTCTAATGAGGTAGGAACTGTTTTTATTCCAATTTACAAATGATAAAATGGAGCAAAAGAGAGGGTAAGTAATTTGCCCAGCGTTACAACAGCCAGTTACATAGGACATGAAGCCAAGGCAGATACTTCAAGGCAAACAGAGCTGTAGTTGCAGAATTGTGATACAAGGCAAGGCGCTGGTAACAAGGACCGAGGAGAGAGTATTCTTCCTGGAACAGGGTTCAAAGTAACAGAGCTGCAGAAGGAAGGAAAACCACCCTGAACCCTTGGTTCTTAGAACATGCTCTGACTCAGGGCAAAGTTGGTCTCATCGCATAGGGCAGGCTCCAGCCTCTTAGATGGAGTTAAGTAATCTCATCCACAGATGTTTTAATGTGAGGGGCCCGGAATCCTAGACAGTTGCTGAATATTCAGATGTGTTTACATCCTCTCTCCTGAATGCATTGTGAGCATTTACTCCCCGGCACCGTCTTTGCTTATTCTGTTCTCCCCACCACGGTTCATCTGCCTTCCCTTGAAAGAAATTTCCTGCCGCTCAAATCTTCCCCATCACACAGGAGCTGATTAAGTTCTTCTTCCCCCTTTTCCTTTTAAAGGCTTAAATAGCCACAGTATCTACTAACTGTATGTTACACTCAGTCAGCCATTTCACTGATATGTTTTGGTCTTCTGCATGACAACTTACCCCTGTGACCAAAGACCACGTAGTGTAGCGTCACTTCTCCCTATCACTCATAATGCGTGAGGTTTGTTTGTACAAAATGCCTAATGGACATTTGTTTAATGAAGGTACCAATGAATATCATAATTTATGGGTTACCCTACTTCTTCCACTAACCCATTCATTTCTGGAGCACAAAAAGTGCTCAATAAATCTTTATTGATTAATTACTTCACTGTTGAGTCAGAAATCTTTTGCAGTATTATGAAAAACGATTATGAATATAATCAGTACTTGTTCTTTTAAATAAATAACATTTAACAGGATGTACCTAAGGTGCTTTGTGTCATTCCATAAAAGCCACACTACGAACACAATCCCTGGGATTCATTGCTAGAGAAGGCAAAACTTTTCTTCCTTCCTTCAAGCGAGGATGTATGGCATACCTTTTGTTCCTGGTAAGCTTTCCCTCTTTCTGAAACACAGTTGACAACAAGAGAGAAATGTGAGTTTTAATAGTGATAGCAATCAGGAAGAAGGCTTCTAACTCAAGGCTGCCAAGTCCCTGTCATAAATATATTTTGGTTTTGTTTGGACCTTTCTGAAAATGTTGCATATGTAGGCAGCAACACAGGTGCGTGTGCTCTGTCTGGCGTTAGGCTAAGAGTGTGAAGGTAAATATGAAGGAGCCTTGGTTTATAACATTATTTGGGATATAACAACTACTAACATCTCAATTTCATAGGAACTGTTTAAAAGGTAGACCTGCAAATCTTTTGGTAATTCTTTGTGAAAACATCTCTATTGATGTATATAATGCCATATCTTCTTTTTCTTCTCCCCACACAAATGTTTTCTACTTGTTTTTATTTAAATTTCAGACCAGAACTGTAGAGCAGATCACATAATTGATATCTCTATAATGAGAAAATATCTCAGTTGATCAAATGTCTAACACTGAATGTTTAATTTTTAAAATCTTCTGGCTCTTAACATAAATGGCCCTAGAAGACATATGAAAATTCATCAAATGGAATTTTTAAAAATAAGAGACTTGTAAAATGATTGTTGGTATGCATAAAATAGCACTCTCTGCCCTTCTGCTATTAGACCGCTCAACCCATTACAAAAATTTATCTTTGGGAAGATGATTCCTTGGCCACTGGAGTTCCACGTTTTACCTTTTTACCTTTTTGCACTTGAGCATGCTGGGAACTCACTTTAATCGTCCTGTTATTCCGTGCGTATCAGGCACAATGCCTGGCACACTGTGGGCACTCGATAATTGTTTGATCAATGAATAAATGAGAATCTCTTGAAGCCACACAAATGAACTAAAATCTTTTGAGGATGGATGATAAAAAAAAAAAAAAAACCTTTGCATCAGAGAATAAAGTAGCCTTTGAAGTTGAATCTGTCTAAGAATCTAACAATTCAAAGGCTCTTCTATGTTACCCTAACATTTTTTTTATATCAGTACCATTCTGGAACAATGATTTTACTTTATGTAGCTTTTTCCTCTCAGTTGCGATCAGGAAAGACTGATAAGGTGATTTGTGTTCATAGAAGCCTGCAAACTAAAGCCTATCGTGAACTTACAAAAGCAATCTACCAAAACTGGGGGAACAGCCTTATTCTCACATATCCCCAAATTCTCAGTAATTAACAGGAAAACTGATTCAAAGTTCAAAGATGAATTCAACTGATTCAGCTTTGTATTCATTCTAAATGCAGACTAAGATATTTACTTAGGTTTTTTTTTTTTTGTTTACTATTCCATAATAACATTCAGAGAATTAGAACAAAAACACTTTGAATCCTTCAGAAGAAAAGTATTATTCTCATAAATTTTTAATAGTCTCCTCATCACACAAAAATAAGCACCTTTGGCTCATTTATGGAGCACAATATATTTCTATCATTTCATACACATGAACAGGTCCTGTCTTTTCTCTTTTTTAAAAGTATCTATCCTTCAACATTTTTCTCAACATACTGTGAATTTGTCAGTTTTCTTTTTCAGTGGCAGTACCAGTAAGTGCCAAGGGTAGCCAGTGAAGGCCTGAGAATTACAGGATGTTATTAAACTTATTCAATATTTCTGGCCCTTTTGCCTTACAAACGTGCAACACCAGATTGGAAGGGATTCAGTCAGAAACCCCTAAACACTTAGTATTACTAGAATTATGTTACCGATTACAATTTGTTTATCACTCCTTCAGTGTGGTCTCTTGTGAGCCCTGTAAAGAATTTAACAAAAAGTGATGAATGGGGACTTCCCTGGTGGCGCAGTGTTTGAGAGTCCACCTGCCAACGCAGGGGACACGGGTTCGAGGCCTGGTCCGGGAGGATCCCACACGTGGCGGAGTAACTAAGTCCATGTGCCACGACTACTGAGCCTGTGCCCTAGAGCCCGCGAGCCACAACTACTGAGCCCGCATGCTGCAACCACAGAAGCCCGCGCACCTAGAGCCTGTGCTCCGCAACAAGAGAAGCCACCGCAATGAGAAGCCCACGCACTGCAACGAAGACCCAACACAGCCAAAAATAAATAAAATTAAAAAAAAAAAAAGTGATGAATGTATTAAGGCCACTGTGGGTCTGCTTTACCATCATTACATTTCTAGGTCCCATTATACAAGTTCATATATTTATACACCTTTCCTACCCAGCACTTATCACGTGTGTATTTTAATGGTGTGATAATCTGATGAATGTCTTTCTACCCCACTAGAAAACCCATTGACAAACTTTTTTGGGAAACAGTCAGATACTAAATATTTTAGGCTTTATGGACCAAAAGGTCTCTAATTACTCAGGATGGCCATTATAATGTGAAAACAGCCATAGGCAACAGGTAATTGAATGAGTGTGACTATGTCCCAATAGAACTATATTTCTATATCTGTATGCCCAAATTTGAATTTCATATAATTTTTCATGTACCACAAAATATCAGTCTTCTTTAGATTTTTTTTTTTAAGTCTTAGCTTGTTCTCCTTACAAAAGCACTTGGTGATGGGTCATAGTTTGCTGACCTCTGCTTCTGACCATAAAATCCACAAGAACAGATTCTGCATCCCCTTTTCATTTGCCGGCGCAGGTTCAGGCCTTGCGTAGTTCTCTGGACATTGTTGGTGCTCAACACATGTTTATTAAATTATTCACTGCTGAATAATTTATGGTTCTCATAACACTGTGATTATCTTATTTATGGTAAGCAAATTTATTGGCACCCTTATTTTCCTCTCTCTTTCTCTAAGACTCTAGTGAGGCCAAAATATGCCAGCCTTACAGGGTTAAGTCATTTCCATTAAGTTCAGCATATTTAGAAAGTGACTGAGTTGTCCAAGCAAAGCTCGGTTAAATAAGTAGAAAGGTAATTAGCCGCACGGCACATTATCGAAACTGTCACAGCCGCTCCCTTTCCAGGCCAGCTTCGGGATGCAGTAGTCACCAACCTCTAAGGTTCAGAGGAACCACTTATCTTTGGCTCTCTGGACCTGATCTACTTTGTTCTGGTGCCAATTACCAGCTGTTCCACTAAATTCTAGTGCTGTGCCTGAGCCCAGCCTCAACGTAGCATCATGTTCCTCTGCATACACAAGACTTGGCTGTAGCCTTGAACTTCTGTCTAGAGTGAGTGATAGGGGGCAACCCTGAGCTAGGTCTAAGGCCACTGTCACCCTCGCCTAGCAGTTTTACTGCCTTGTTCCTCCGCATCCTACCTTTAAATCACATAGTTTTCATCCTATGCCGTCATCACCAGCCCTTGCTGGAGCCACTGTGCCCCAGAGATGACATAGCAGCAGCAGAGAACCACCCTGTCTTAGTGAAACCTGCTCTAGGCACCTATGCAAACCTATGTATTGATAGTTTATAATTTTCCCTCAGCGGAACCTCAAATGTTGCAGAATTCAAATATAAGTTATTTAACCAATAACATTTTAAAAAATAACATTATTCTTTTTCACTTTGTATCACTTTCACACAAAAAAATTAATAATCAAAACAGAGGGCACTAAAACTGAGCAATAGTTCTTTTTTAGTAAGCAGCATATTTTCTTGTTCATGACTCTAAAAGTACTAAAAAGATGCTTTTGCTAAAAAGAGTAATTGATATAGATTCTCTAACTTTTTAGCTACAAACTGTTGAAATTCTTTAACTACCAAATAACTCAAAATAACATTATGAATTATCTTCTTTCCTATGTAAGCTATCATTTAAAAGTTAAAATTAAGCATTTTCTTCTTTTGAAGTTTACAAATTTCAGACACCACCCTGGGGATTTTATACAATTGGCTTGATCCTTACCTTTAGAGCAGAGAAAGTGTATTTAAAGATCTCAGTGGAACACAGAGAGAGGAACTTGCTAGTGTGTTCAGAAAGTTTGGGAGAAAAAAATGTGTGGAAGATTTCACAGCAGTACTAACAGAAGCCTAGTGGAGCTTATTCCTTCCCTGTCTCAAGAAATTTTTATCTATTCACCAAAGTAAATAAATTCACAAACATAAATTAAAATAGATGGACTGATAAATAAAGCTTTTTAGAACCAGGTAATTATGCACGGAGCTAAGAGTCCTACATGCTGTCAAGCTACACTGGGCAAACTGAGGAAGAACTTCAAGGACTTAATCTGAATAAGATGGGATCCTAAAAATGAAGCTGGCAAAAAAGACACAGCTCAGAAACTAGCAGCTTCGGTGCAGCTGGACGGATTCAACAGGTGACCTCCCCTCCTCTGGTTCTGACCACCACAAATGGGACTGGGAGACCCCAGGCTGCCCCTCCTACTTGCCCATATGACAGCCACTCAGCCTTCTCTCTGCACACATGTGGAAGCACTTAAAAGAGAGAAATGCTTCAGAGTCACTGCAATGAGTCAGCACATTAATGCTGACTCTCCAGTTACCTGAGTTAGAGCCAGTCTGGCTGGTGATCCTGGATCCCCTTTTCCCCAATCCCAACAGCTGCAGAATGGCCAGCTGACCAGAGCCAGTGCAGATTCCTTCTTCTGGCTTGCATTTAATTTTTTAACATGAATCAGTGGTCAATACTGAACTAGCCTTCCCATTCAGAAGTCTTTTGTCACACCAGAAATGTGTTGATAGATTTCTGAAAATGGCTGGACCATATTCCACTTAGGAAAGCCTAAGTTTTGTGGGGCTTTGTTGTTGTTGTTAATAAAAGGACCGCTTTTACGAAATTTAAATGAATTGGCAAAAACTCATGGGGTTTAAAAGAAGTCAAATCTTACCTGCCAAACATTTCACAATATACACTCCAGAGCAAAATAAATATGGAAATTTATGACCATTTTCAAAGCAGGAGATTTAAATGTATTATTCTTCTTGAGGGTAAGTCTTTCATGTTATTATCTTCCAGAATTTCAAATACAACAGGAAAATGTGAGATCAGTATCCTAAACCGTTTCCTCAGATAAGAGTAGATTATTATTTTTTTAAAAGACATGCATATCAGTTTGTTCTTGACTTTCATATATAAAGCGTTTACTATGATATCAGACACTAAGTACTCAATAAACATTAATTCTTAGCTTTTCCTTTAAGGCTTTGGTAAGAGTTTGTGATTTCCAAGTCAAAAGTTAACAAAACATTATGTACCAGACAAAAGAAATCACTTCACCTAAAACAATGGGCTTGACACGCAGCAGGATATAAGGCATCTCTATATGAATACATTTTTAAAAATATGGATTCAGTCTGTATAAAGAAGGGCAGGGCAGGTAAAGCAGAAGACAACAATGAGAGCCAAGGGGTGGTCTGGGCATCTCTTCTGAATGCAGTAGACCATAGCAATGGCGCTGGTTAATTTCCAGCGACATGTGTGGCATGTGGCCCTCTTTGTTAGACATTGTGCAGAAACCAGAGATAAGGGAGCACCTGATACGTATTCATCAGGCTAAGATGAAAACTACACATGCCCTCCTCCACAGCCCTTTGCTCACAGTCTCTCCAGAATCAGCGAAGAAGGGAGGGAAGATTATTAGCCCCCAGTTTTTCAGGCAGTAGAAAAAGAATCCACAAACTGCAGTCCCCTCACTAACCCCACTTTTCCATCTCTGGTAACCATCTCCCCTTCACTCCCCAGTCAACAGGCTCCGTGTTTCTTCCTCCAGAAGATGGTGACAGATGGAGGTCAGGTATCCAAAAATGCCACTGAAGGCCCTCTCTTCTCTGCCATGACATTTTCTGGCATCTTGTCAGTTGGCTACCAAGTCTCAGCATTCACTTTGCAAAATGAATTAATTTATAAGAAATGTGCTGATAGTTGCAGGCTCAGCACTCTCAATATTAGGAAATGACAAACCTTACTTATTGAATTTGCTTTTTAATTGTTCTTCTTTAGAGAAGAAAGCCTCCCTTGCCTCGCATTGCCCTGGTCCTACCACGAGGACTACATTTGTCTTGACCAGCGTGTTAACATAAAGGGGTCACATCTGAGGCAAACGTCGGCTCCACGTCTCATTCCCTGGTTCTCTGCTGAGGGTGTTGCTTACTTCCAGATGTGTAAATAGTTTGCACTTTAATGTAATCAAAGACTGCAAAAACATGCCACTTGAAAACCGTTTGAGAAAAGAGAAAGAAAGGGGAGCAGGTCTCTGAGACGGCATCTCTAAAGCAGTACTGAATTTCACGACCTTCACGAACGGGGACTCGCATGTTTTACAACATTTTCCCATGGCATTATTTTCTAATAAATCTCCCTCTGTTTTGCATTCTTTCTGCTGTATGATACGCAAAAAAGAGAAGAATAATGACTGAAAATTCCGCCTCTGTGATTTGAAGTGCTCTCGCACGCTGAGAAGTGTTATAATGAATATTTTTGGCATCAGCTGCTGATAGCAGCTTGGAACTAGCAGCTCTTGATTCAAAATGTCATGATACAATAATATACAAATTGAGCACACAGAGGAGGGAAATAATCATGCAACGTGTCACAGGTGCAGCAATTTTTCATGAGTGTTCAGCGAGGGAAATGCAGAAGTAGAAACCTGCAGTATGAAATAAATAAACAACATCTACAATACCAGGAAACAGAATTATTAACAAATGGAACAAAGCAATTTTTATGTTATCATAACACAAATGGTTCCTTTAGTCAAAATCTTACGACATAAAGTTATGATCTGGTTACGAACTAAAGTACTGAAGCCAATGAGAAAGTATATTTACTCAATATGATCACATGCTTTTCCTATTAAGAATTAAACTTAAAATAATAGCCCTTTTCTCCAACTACTTAAACTTTGTGTTCCACTGGTCTTTCCTCAGAAACAGATTAAAAAAACAAAACAAAACAAAACGACATATCCTGAATATGATTAGGATAACTACTGGAATGGCCTTATTTAAAAAATGTTTAAATATTTGCCATTCACTACCTAATATTAACTTTAAAAATAAATACATTCCAAATATTAATTTCAGGATGTTTCCTTTTATACTATGGCATTCTCTTGTCTTATATTCTGTCATTTGTCTTTGAACATTTAAGTAGTTACTGGTTCTGAATTGTCAATTGGTTAGCCCCTCTTCCTTTTTTATTTCCACTATTTTCCCAATTGCCCAAATAGCTATTTTGCCCCGAGTCTATTAGTGACATCTTCCCAATTTCATTTTTGTTTAATATTTATAGTTCAATGGCCTCTGTCCAAGTCCTGGTTCCCCAGAACCAGCTGCATGACCTCAGTCAAGTCATTCCTTCTCTTTGTGTCTTGGTTTCCTCGTCTACCGCATTGGGTTGCTGTGAGGATTACTGAATTAGGTTGGCACTGAGAACACGGTCTGGCACACAGTAAGCTCTCCATTAATGTTCTCATCTTAAAAGCTGAAGTTATTTAGATGTGAAAGCATATCATTCAAAATATTTTAAAATATTTATTTTTATTTGTTTTTCCCCCATTGGTCTATGGTTTTCTTCAACTTAAGTCATTGGTTTGATCATTGTAAGTGGCCATCCAGAGGATTTCAAAACCAGGAAGTACCTTAAAAGTCCTGTTGTCCAACTTCCAATTTCTATAGTGGATTCTTAATCATCATGATTATTGTCATCAGGCTTTTGTTAAACAACTAGCTGTAATTCTCATAATTCTGACGCCACTGAAGTACATTTGTAATCTAAGCTTCAAGCATGGAGATGTTCTCAACACTATGCATAAATTCACTCTCTTCTCTGTCCCTCAGGTCCACTTTTTTTTTTAACAGCACAGGTCTTCACCACACCCTGCACTGCGATACCTAATAGTGGTGTCCGTAGAAAGGATTCCTGGAGAATTTTCCATGCCATTTAGCAGACTCCCATTCTTTCTTTTCCTTTGATTTTCCAGCACAGTGTGGTTTGTAATGCATTTGCATAATTAGCATCCACTGGATCCTAAAACTACCTTCCTAAAGATAAGCAAAGCAGTTACAACTGTCCCCTCAATCTCCCCCAGGCAACTACAGGTCAAAGGTTAGGATCTTTAGATCTTAGAATTAGAAGTGACAGAGGGAACTGTAAATCCGATGTCTTAGGATTTCCCTTCCAAAGGTGTTTTCACAGTGCCATGCTGCTTCTTTCCAAAATGTGTCATTTCATACTATGGTATCAGTGGAGGCAGATACCCTGGCAATAGGCAAAGAACCAAGACAACAACATAGGACGGTAAGATAACGTCTGAATGGTCAGTAAGCTGTTCACATCATTCATCTGCTCAAGGTTAAGTCCACACTGAGGTTGTCTACGTGATGTAGATATTGGGGAAACAGATGCATACGTTGTGTATTCAGCCAAGATTAAGTTGAAAAATAAAGTCCTTTGGGGCTACAGGAGAGAAAACCTTGAAGAGAACTGACCTCAGCCTTATTTTCCTTTCACATTGATAACGTAAGATTAAGTTTAAACTGCCAGGACCAGCGTTTCTGTTCTTTTCTGAGAGTTAGAAAACCGTTATTATTTAAGAAAGGTAGATGAATTTCAATTCTAAAATGAAAAGTTTTCACATTCTCACCATATAACTCCGGGTAAAAGGAAGTTTGTGTAACATCCTCACAATTTCCAGGCCCACAAAAGGCAACAGATGGTCTCTGAGGTTTAGAGATCTCTTTGTGTTCTATATTAAAATGTTTCCAATAGATTAGCATAGTGTAGGCGTCTGATTCTTTATTAAAAGATTGTTTCTCAGGTTTTGTGCAACTTCTTCTGTAAAGCATGAGAAATGAGAGGTCGTGGCTTGCAGCTTGGGCCAATAGCACAAAACTTTTCTCTACACCGTATTGGAATCACTTTCCATCATAGGGATGGTTTACAATTGGGCAATGGACTTATCAATGCTTAATTGGCCTTGGTCATCCACTGATATGCTGCAAGGTGATTATCAAGTACGCAATACATTTCTGCTAAATGCACCCAAGAGTAGTGAGAAAACTTTTAAGTTGCAAGAAAACGTTAACCACAGATTCAAATAAAACTGAACCAAGGAATGGCACATTTAGTCGAGCTTGAAATCCTGAATCGTGCAACTGAAAAAGCACAACTGTACAACCAAAGTGTTCCATTTTCCTTCCAAACCACTGCCAAAAAAACATCTTTGGAGCCTGTGTTTCCCTCAGTTAGATACTAAAGCTCAAGAAACATGAAACAAGACAGCGAAACTGGAATTCAGTAGGAGTGCTAAGATGACATTAAGTGCATTTCTTTCAGCTACTCACAAAATCCTCATAAAGAGGCCAAACTATCTAACTCTATCATGAAGAGAACACGGTTGAAAGAATTCACCTACCTGCACATGTTCCCATTTCTCTGTAGCAAACCATCCGAGTATAAAAATCGCACAAATGCAGCAGAGGAGACACTTGTCTGCACTACCTCAGTCAGGTGATCAAGGTCAACATCAACAGTGATAAACTGTATTGATCGTATTGAGAGGTGTCCTTCGTATGATGTGACGAGAATGGTACTTTACCTCTGGGATCTCCCCCACAAAAACCCCTAAGCCCAGGCTAAACGTGAGGAAAATGTCAGACAAAACCAAACTGAGGAACATTCTACAAAACATTTGACCAGTGCCCCTTACAACTGTCAAGGCCATCGAAAGCAAGACAAGTTTGCAAAACTGTCACAATCTAGAGAAGCCTAAGGAGACATGACTACTAAATGTCATGAGGTATCCTGGATGAAATCCCTGAAAAGAAAAAGAACATTTCATTCGTTTTTCATTAGTAAAAACTAATGAAAGCTTAATAAAGTATGGACTTGGATTAATAACAATGCATCAGTATGAGTTCCTTAACTGTAACAAATGTACCACACTAATGTGAGATGCTAAGTAAGGGAAAACTGGATGTGGGGTATATGGGAACTCCATGTACTACTATCTTTGCAACTTTTCTGTAAATCTAAAACTTCTGAAATAAAAGTTTTCTTAAAAATAAAAAAGTCATTCCTTTTATTTTACTGATATCTATGGATCCAAATAATTGAATTAACCAACTATTTTTTATTTCTTCTGTTGTACAGAGGAATGTGATGGATGCCTACCAGATGCTGACCACATGGCTGGGATGCCCTCACAGACCATCCATGCAATGCGGTTCTGTTCCTACTAACACAGGCCCCCAATCTTGTTTATACCAGTTGTACTTGTTATTTTAATTATGTAATTTAATTATTTTTGAAGTCACAAGTATAACTGCAAAAGAGAGAGTCATTATTTCTATGAAAAAATAGACTGAATGGCTTGAAAAAAACCTGATAAAGGCAAATGGCTAAAAATACTCCTTTGAAGATGTATGTTCTTGTACCACAAAAGATTAGGAGAAAATGTCAAGAAAGTCAAGAAGAATTCTGCACTCAGATTGCTTACATCCTTCAAATTCTGCTCCACTTAAAGATACCACAATTAGAAATCATGGGTCGTGGGTGTGATTTCTGCAGGAATTCAAATCAGTTCAACCATAATCAAAGAAAACACCATGGGGCTATCTCAAAGGACTGTTGAATGAGCATTTATATATTTAGTATAAAGTAAAATGTTTAAGGTACACTTGTATCATTTTTAATAACTGCCCTGTTTTACTGCCTTTTTCATTAACTTATCTTTTCAATGAACCAATTACCACTGATCCCAATTGACTAACCAAGGCATTCTACTGAAGATGATTTTTACTTTCATCTTTCATGCAGTCATTTACAGTCCATTTTGAGCTGTTTTCCACTTAACTGGTAAGCTCAGGTTTTTATTTTGCACTGTTTTATAATGAACCCATTGTGCAATTCTGTCACTTTTTCCCCCCAGTGGATTCTAGATGCAAGGGTAACTGCCTAATTATTCTGTGCTGCTCATAAGAAGCAAATTCGTCCAAGTTCCTTCTTAGATGAACAGTGTAAAGCAACCCGTGAAAGCGGGAGGAAAAATCCCTAAGAACAAGGGAACTTGAAAATGTTTGTTTGTTTGTTTGTTTGTTTTAAATTCAGTGTCTGGGAAAACAATATCATTTCCTCAGAATGAAGTGAGTCTATTTTTAAAGAACTCTAAATAGGAGTGAAGATGAAAACGGAATAAATGTGAGGTGCTTCTCTCTTGGCTTCTAGGTAATAAATTCTGCACCAGATGAGCACACTGGATGTGAATCTGTTTCTTCCACTGTGCTGAAAGCAAGATCACTAAGACATACTTTACCCTTCCCAACAGAATCTCACTTTCTCGATGATGGTGACAAAGCTGTTTCTTTCTACATCGGTAGGAAACTCATTCTAATCAAAGTTGAATAGTACCAAGCTGTAAGAATTCTCTAAGCAAAATGAACAGCAAAATGCTCTAAAGATACCACAAATGGAATTAAATGGTTATTTACAAATTCAGCTATGCAACCCCCCAAAAATGTTCTTTAAAAATTAGTGTGGTTTTGTCTGGGATACACTTTGGAGAAATAATTTTTTAAATAGGGCATTTATAAAAATACACTTGAGAAACAAATCGAGAGAGCCAAAATGGATACTAACTATCCCTTAGGAATATAAAGCAGTACAGAGGATCCAAAATCTATGCTTCCTAGGATTAAGCAATATGCAAGTTTAAAGGTTAGGATTTGCAGCGTGCACATAGGTCTGGCTGGACTTTTTACGTTTCCATTATGAGCAGACTATTGCCAGAGATACCGGCTGGCAAGTAGGCAAGATACCGAGAGGGAAATCAAACAGGAAGAGAACTGCTGGGGCTACTGGGTTTCTACCCACGACCCAGCACCGCCCCCCTCTCCCAGCTCAGGGGAGGAGACCAACTGCAGGGTGGGAGGTGAAGACAGAAGGAAAGGCGGCGAGTGAGCAAAGGGGGTGTCCACGAGCAAAGTCTCAGGAAGGCAAAAGGTTCCTCCTATTTCCCCTCCTGCGCTTCCCACAAGAATTAACCTTGAGACGAAAAGCACCACATAAAAAGGAAAGAGGCAGACAAGATGGGCTGGGCAGTACAGCAGACATTCCCTAGGTCCGAGGAAGGTCAGATTTTGAGAGTACATCAACTTGGGTAACAAAATGTAAGTATCCCCCAGTAATATTTTAGGAACATCAGGGAGAAGCAAATACATAAACCAAATACAGAAATGCAATTAAACTTTAAAAGCTTGCTGATCTTGTCCCTAAACAAACTTCTGTTGGTATATGTATTTCATCTTTCAAGTGTTGGAAATGAAATTTGATTTAACTGACATTTTCATAGCTAGCTATTCTACCTTTAGAACATACTTCTATTTCCTGGTACATTCCCGTATAATTTCAAATCTGCTGTGTGATGAAAATACAAACCTCATATTCAAAAACTACAATGACATAAAGTACACTAGCACTGACTGTTTCATGGAGGCAGCGACAAGAAGCATCCTTCTCTTTACAGCCCGGCTCATAACTCACCACTCCCACCAATGTTCCTGTTGCTTCCTCACACCCTTCCTTCCCTCCATCTAGAAACTGCAGCAGCCGCATGTATGTGTCCTGCCTTCTCACCTAATTCCCACTGGACATTTCCATACAAATCTCTGTACGGACCTCTCAACTAATCTCGCATCATCTAAGTCAGCATCTTTCCCCAGACTCTGCAGTCCTCTCGGATTCCCGACATAAGTTAAGCCAGCATCTTCTCAGGATCAAGCTTCTGTGTGATTGTCTACAACCCTCTCTTCCTAACACCCCACATTTAGTCAGTTATCTGAATTTGCCCATTCTCTCTCTACAGGGATTCTAATTTATAGCCCCATTGGATTCTGAACCCCATGACAGCAAGAATCTTATCTTTCTGTTTATCTGTTTTAATTACTATGGCCCTAGCAGCTAGCATAGCACCACACACGAGAAAGTGTACAATACATAGCTGATGATGAAAGTCATGTATTGCGTGACCTCAAGGCCACACTCTTGGTTGTTAGTCTTTAATGTTAGGCAGTCACACACAAGAGGATATTTTTAGAGCTCCTTTGCCAATCACTGACCTCTGACCTAACTTTTTTTCATTCCATGTTCTATCCCTGACCCCACGAACCCCTTACCAAAACACACACAAACACACACACACACACACACGCCTAGCTTTAATAAAATTTCAAATTGATAACCGTTATAAAAATATTATTTTCAAAAGAAAAAGGTGATTGCCTTTTTTCACCTTCTAGGCTTTCCTCAAAGTAAAATGGAAAATTGGCAAGCGTTAGGTCAATTTGATTAAATGTACACAGGTCAAATCAAATAGTTCAGGCCAAATACTTTATTGAAATATTTCTTTTCATCCATCTACTTAATTGACAAAATTGACCATATCGTCAAAAGTTTAATTTACCTCAGCTGTGCTGATACATCTATAATCAAAAGTAGCGTTTTGGAGCAGAACAGTTCCTTATACATATTTATGTGGAGCTGACTTTTTAAAAGAGTTTTCAATAAAATTTCACATAATGCAACTGATGTATAATGACTAAGAAAAATATGAAAACGCAATCCAAATGACAGTTATGGATTTCCCACTTTGGAGGAAAAAACTGCTACAGAGTATGTTGGAAACATCAAAGAATGAGACACGGGCTTATAAGCAATTGGGGAACGTAGAGATAAATACAAATTATTAGAGGAGATAGATTATAATCACTGGCAAAGTGGAAAAACAGAAGGCTCTGATTTCGAAGCTTCCCTCACCCTCCTCCCGCCCTCTCATCTGGCCTTACCCACGTGGATCTCATGGGGCATCATCGTAATCACCCCTCCCTGCCTTACCCCCCTCACTGTGACCCACCAGCCAAAACGCGGTACACCCTGTGCCCATGCAGCTGAACATAACTAGAGAAAACCACCCAGCTTCCCCGGCATGCTCCCCTTAAAATCACGACTGCTAATCTCTAGCGGGTGGTCAGTGATGGAAGGCAAGCCTACAATACTCCCTGGAGATTATTTTAGACTTCCTTTTTCCTCAAAACTCCACTCTCCCCCACTTTCACACGTTCCCACCACTGTTTTCCAACCACCTGCATGTGCGCCCAGATAGGCTGCCTCCTTCCTGTGACTTCTGTTGACATGTCCAAGCTTTGATATAAAGCCTCCTCTACCTACAAGCCAGACCTTTCTCGTACTGCCTATTCAAGAGCATTGCCATGGCAAGAGGTTCTCTCCCTGAGTATTCTTTGCTTCCTCACCAGCTCATGGAGAATTCAGAAAGGTTTTAAAATATGATATCCAGCTTTTTTCATTGCTTTTTCCAGAAGGTCAAATGGAGTGCACCATGTTGCAGATACATTACTGGTTAACCCTCAGTCATCATCTCACTCAGTATGTCAGCAGCACTGACTATAACTGCTCTCCCTTCCACGTGCCTTCAGGCAGCATGCTTCCTTAGTCCTCCTTCCTATCAGATGTTCGCGTGTGCTACAAACACTGGCTCATCCTCACACCACTCCTCTTCCCCATCTACACTGACTCCTCACCTGTGGATTCAGTCAGTGCCTTACACTCCCAAAGTTAAGTCTCCAGTCCCCACCCTATCCCCTGAATTCTAGACTTAGAGATCCAACTCTCTATTCACCATCACCAGTTAAACGTCTCTAAAAAGCTTCTCAAACTTAGGATGTCTGAAACCAGACTCTTGATCGCAGCTCTGACATCCTCCCGCAAACTTCCCCATCCCAAGAAGCAACTCCATCTCTCCATTTGCTCAGCCCCCAAATCTTGGAGTTCTCCTTGACTCTTGTCAACTCTACTTTCAATCTATGTCCAGAATCGGACCTCTTTTCTACCACCTCCACCAAAACCTCCCTGGTTCAAGCAAGCACTCTTTTGTTCCTGGACCATTTCAATAGTGTTATTTTTAACTCTGGCCCCTGCAGTCTATTCCAACACAGTAGCTAGAGTGATCCTTGTAAAATGTAAGTCACATCATTATTCCTTTGTTTGAAATTCTCCAATGTCTTCCTATCCCTCTAGTAGTTAAAGGCAAACTCCCCACTATGACCTTCAGAACCTTAAATGAGTTGACCACCCACTGTCTCTCTGACATCGTCCCCTACCACTCCCTCACTCACTCTGTTCCACCTGAAGTGGACTCCTTGATGTTTATCAACATGCCAAGTATGCCACCACCTCAGGACCTTTGCACCTGCTGCTGCCTTTGCCTAGAATGTCTTCCCAGATACCTGCATAACTCTTTCCTTCTCTTCTTCCAGTTCTCTGGGCATATGTCATTGAGGATTTCCTTGATGATTCTATACAAAATATCAATAGCATCCTCTTCCCAAATAGGGTACTTGCTTTCATCCTTCTCTGTTTTATTTTCTATATAGAATTTATCACCAGCTTATACACTTCATATTTTTGGGCTCACTTTATGGCTATAAGCACCACCCCATGAGGATAGTGATCTTGGACATTTTATTCACTTCTGTTCCCCAAAACCCAAAGATATGCCTGGCATATAAAAAGAAATCAGTAAATAATTGTCAAATAAATGAATTAATTGAAATTTGAGAAAGGATATTTATATGAAAACTAAAAGCTAACATGTACTGAGTGTTCACTATCAGGAGTATTGAATGCTCTACATGTTTGCCTTACTAAACCTTCACAAAAATCTTTGAGGTAAATTCTTTTAATCCCCAATTTTACAGATGAGGAAATTAAGGCTTGTAGAGGTCAGATAACTCACCGACACTCCCAGGGCCATGGGTGGTGGGCTTGAGATGGACACTCCAGCCTGATTCTCTCCAGAGTCCATTGCTTTTCTAAGTTGACTCCACCCATCTCATAGCTGTGTCGCTGGGATGAACCTCAATAGTGACATTAGTGTGCATTAAGCACTTAATAAATGTCCGCAGCTAGTGTTATTAAAAATTAAACTCCACACAGTAGGTACAATACTAAATGATAACTTACCAGGTTCAAACAGCTACGTAAAAACAAACTTATGGTTACCAAAGAGGAAAGGGGTGGGGGAAGGATAAGTTAGGAGTTAGGGGTTAGCAGATACAAACTACTATTTATAAAACAGATAAACAACAAGGTCCTACTGGATAGCACAGGGAACTATATTCAGTATCCTGTCATAAACCATAATGGAAAAGAATAAAAAGTTATGGAGATTTCTAAACACTGCATTTTCCAACAGAGATTTGGTATAACTTCACTGTCTTGCTAAACGGAGACCACCACTGTAAGTTTGGAATTTTCATATCTTCAATTTAGCTACCAAAAGCTACTAGGTCTTTGTGGATGCTAAAGTTCAGGTTGTTAAAAATCTATTTGCCAGGGTGCTACCAAACCCAATTCACCATAAGCACATGCACAAACCAGAAAAACCCATTAGATTAAATATCCTCTCTGAAGATAAATAGCTAGGGGTGCTTCTTGCCCAGCTCTCTAGGACCCATTCCCCACAGTCCTGTCTTCCTACGTAACCCCACAAACTCTCTTGATCAAAGGAGGCAGCTGCCCTGAAATGTGCCTGTTTCAATATCTACTATTCTCTGGACTTGTCTTCCTGACCCAGATTTCTGCAGCTACTCTGATTCTGAATCCAGCCCTACTATCTCCAATACTGCTACCTTATGTTCTGGCTCCTGATGCTTACCTGACACAGGTTCTCTATTCAAGCCTAAGTAAATGTAAATCATATTTTCTAAGTATGCAAAATCAGCAGTTACGCAGTCAGACAGGCTTAAGGAATAAGAAAGAAGGATAGGTGTGTGATAGCCTGCCTTCACGAGGACGCCGGTGATTCCTGCCTCCTGGTATTCATGCTTTTTTATAGCCTCCTCGTGCACTGAATAGGACATACCTCTGTGGCTAAGGCTAGGTCCTAAAGACCTTGTGGGGTCTTCTTTGCACTCTTAGACCCTTAACTCTGGAGGAAGCCAGCAATCACACCACGAGGACTCTAAAGCAACCCCAGGAAGAAGTACATGTAGGAAGGAACTGAGGGCTCCAGCCAACAGCCAGCAGCGGCTTGCTATCCACGTGTGTGAGCCGACTAAGAAGAAGATTCTCCCCCCTCAATCAGCCTTCAGATGACTGTGTCCTCAGCCAACATCTTAAATGCAACCTCATGAAAGACCCTGAGCTAGAACTACCCAGCTAGGATACCCCTGAATTCCCATCCCCCAGAAACTGTGTGAAAGATAAAATGTTTCTTCTTTGAAGCCACTGAGTTTTAGGGTAATCTGTCATGCAGCAAAAGATAGCCAAGAAAATATGCATTCAAAATCCATTTATAAGGAAGTAAATCTAAAAAGTCATGAGCCCTGTAACAAGAAGAATTGTATATAAATACAACTCAGCATCCAAAATACATGTGGAATATAAGACAGATAAAATAAGGAGTGTCTTTTTACAAAGTTGAAAGTTTTGATTATGGGTTTTTAAAAAAAAAAAAAGGTTATGAGCTGGCTTTTTCTGACCTTCAGTAAAGCCCTAAATGTCAGCACTTCAATAAATGTGTGTAATAGCACAAATAGCTTAAACTATAGAAAATGGAGCGCCAAAGACTTTGAACTTTAAACTCTGAACTCTGAGAAATGCTAAGAAACATAATTTTCTGCTGTTAATGAAATAACCCTGACTTAAAATATAATAACCAATTGCATGCACATTTTCTAGCACAGAAACAGAAGACTGAAGTGCAATACAGAGATTAAAGACAATGCCAGGCCATGACTATGAAGAAAATAACAAGATCAAGACAGAAACATTCGCCTTAAGGGTGAATCTGGCATTAATATGAGAATAGCATTGTCAATGGATCTGTATACTTGCTGTACTTTCTTATATAAACATAAGTTTGCTTTGGGTAACAAACTAGAAATCTGAATATAAATTATTCCGCACGTGACATCAGTCATTCTCAACTAATCCTCTGTTGCCTTGGACTGATGTTAAAGTGACCTGAAACAGGCGAACGCAAATTGCCAACTGCAGACAATATAAGAAATTCAAGTAAACAGATGAAATGAGGTGCACCCAACTTATAGAGTCATGTAATATTGCCAATATTTACTCTGATCTTGGTATATTATGCATTAACATAGGGAAGAGGTGCTAGAAATCTAAAACTGAAGGCTGAAGACCTGAAATAATATTTGGCTTCTGTTTTGAAGCTCTAGAAAAGTATTTAATAGATAAAAGTTAACAATTTCAGTGACCTCTCTTGCCCTCAAATAAAGCACTTTGCATCCATCTCTTCATGAGGAATGCACAACTCGCTTTGTCAGAGATGTATCACTTTGATGCTTCCCTAGAAATTAGGCTGCAAACCCCTAGGGTACCAGAACTGTGTCTATTTATGGCTCTGCCTCTGGTCCCAAGTTTTGCACCCTGTGTTTGGCCAATAGATAACCGTTGAGTGACAGACAAATACTCATTTTCTAATCAGCGCACTGGGATACAACCAACACGCTTTACATGCTTATCTTCTATCAGGCACTGTAATAGACGCTAAGGATACAAAGCATTTTAAGGAACAATCCTAGCTGTGAAGGACCTCACAGTGCAGCAGGGGACCCAGACCTGTACACAGACACTGTTGGGGCAGGGAAAATATGTCACAACTGAGGGAAGACATATGATGGAAGGAAAGACACAGAAAAGAATCCTAAATTCTGGAGAGAAGTACATTCGTACAGTGAACAGAGCACTGCAGAAAAGGAGTGATGAAAACAATGACCTTTGAGCTTGATCTTTAAGTGGAAGGTCTCCTGATGAACAGCTGACTTTTGACAAAGCAAGAATTGACAGTATGCCACAAACAAATCGGAAGCTTCTATGAAATAAGACTGTGCTGGAAATATCGCTGAAAGAGTAATCAAATAAGTGTGTTCTAAGGGCCCATAAGACCAAAAGAATGAAGAGAGAAATTAGTGTGTCTTCTGGTGAGGTATTCTGGCTTTTTCACCTTCTGAACAATGAAATTTGGAGCTTGAACTATCCACAATTAACCAGGTTCATAGGCCAGAGTCATTTTTTGGTATTCTAACTGTGGTATGCAGAACTATACCTCCCTGCAAAGATGTCTACATCCCAATCCCCAGAGCCTGTGCATATGGCATCATACATTGCAAAGAGGACTTTACAGATGTGATTAAGGTTAAGGACCCTGAGGTGGCGAGAGAACCTGAATGATGCAGGTGGGCCCCATCTGATCACATGTGTCCTTAAAGGTGAGGAACATTTCCTGGCTGTGGTCAGAGAAACGGCAGCATTGGATGGACTTGGTACCCTGTTGCTGGTTCTGAGATGTATGTGGCTACATGCAAAGGCTGGAGAGAGGCCTCTCAATGCTAAGGGAGGCCCTTGAATCCCAAGGAGCAAAGTCCACCAAAAAAACAAAAAACAAACAAAAAAAAAACCCACACAAGCTTCCCTGTCTGCTGAGCCATTTGACAACACCACCTACAAAAATCGCCAGCATCATGATGAACAGCAAGCAAGGAAATGGAGACCTGGACCCTCCAACCACATGGCACTGAGTTCTGTCAACATCTGGATGAGCCTCCAGAAAGGAACCCAGCCTGCTGACACCTTGATTTTAGCCAGGTGAGACCCATACAGGACTTGTAACCTACTGAATTGTAAAACATTAAACTTACGTTGTTTTATATGACTAAGTTTGTGGTAAAAATAAGTTACAACAGTAATAGAAAACTAATACACCAACAAATTCTGTTTTTCACTTAAAGGTGGAGTTACAAACGCAGGCTTATAACTTGGTCTTATAAAAATAAACACTGTTCAAGATCCAGAAATGTTGTTAAAGTGAAACCACTTACTTTTATGGACCAGTTCTTCTAAAAGGGAGGAAAGAGTAAATAAGAAGAAGAGCTACTTTAATGAGTAAGCATCATGGCCTAGTTACCGCACTAACCACTTTACACAGCGACAGTAATTGCTGACTTTTTTGAGCGTATGTGTATGTATGTTAGCAGGTGGTAGGCACTATCCTAAGCTCTTTACACACATTGATTCATTTAATCTTCACAACAACCTTCTGACTCAACTTCTAGTATCATCCCCCTTCTACAGATGAAGGAATTGAGACACAAAGAATGTAAGTAATGTGCTAAGGTCACACAGGTGATAACCACGTAATCCCCACAGCAGCACTCTAATAGAAGCAAGCACATCTTAGGAGCCTGCCGTGTCTCAGGTTCAAGGGCAAGTTCTTCCATGCATCTGTGCACGATGGCCCCATAGCACCCTGTTTTGCAGATGAGGAACCTCACAAAGGCTTGGTAACTCGCTTAGTGTCTCACAACAAACGAACAGCTCAGGATGGAACTGACCCCGGAACAGACCCTCTTACCCATCCAGCTGTTCTACAGAAGCCAGTCAGGCTAGGCCAGCGGCAGAAAGGTACAGCTACTTGAGGATGTCTTTTCCTGGATCATCTTCAGAGAAGTGTTTTAGTTAAAAGCTTTCCAAACACTCGAATCATGGCGGCTCTCTCCCAGAGGACACTGGAGATCCTCTCCGTTGGCAAAGGGTGGGCCTCACGGATGCCAAGTGGACAACTTGGAATATTTGTATTTAACAACGACAACAGAAAGCTTTAGTCAACTTCCCACTTTTCATTCCATCTGATTACAAAATTGATTCAATATTTATTGAGCACCTACTATGTGCAAATCACTATGATGAGCATTAAGGAACATCTAATTAGATATAACTTAACTGAGTGTACTGATTTCAAACTTAACAACTTTCAAAAGAAGTTAAAAGAGCTCCAGTGATCTGTTGGGTAACAGCCATGGCACTAAAGAAACTTAGAGGACATATTGGGGGAAATTCAACCTTCTCATAATCTTCTAGAAAAATTCAATGCAATGATGTCAGAAAAAATAAATTGGGCTAAAGGTCAGTAGACCCAGGTTATACCTGAGTGACCTAGAACAAGGCATTTCATTTGTCCACGTCCATGTCCTTGTTTGTGAAATAAAAAGATTGGTCTGTTAAATATCAAATATCTTCCTGGTTCTGATTTCTATCCTTGCACAATTAGAATGTCTAGATTCGGAAAACGTGCAGGACAGCGGGACTGGAGTGGGGCCTTGTACCTGGAGTGGTACCGGGGGCAGAAGATGGTAAACATCCAAACCCCAGAGCCATTCATATATGAATTAGGAGGGTTTCATTCATATATATATATAGAGAGAGAGAGAGAGAGAGATTGAGAGAGAGACAGAGACCCTGGAAAAAGAGCACTCCAAAGTATCAGCAAAAATGTAGTGAATTTTCCAAGACCTGGATAAAAATGGGACACCAGAAATAGTAACCTTGCTAAGTAAGTAATCGCAGATGTACTTGACACTTGGTTAATGGGATTTAAAGAAAAGTAAACATGCACCCACACAAATGCATACATGCACATAATACACACACACCCCTTGCACAGAAGTGAGTGAGCACTTCCCACTCGCTCAGTGGAGCACAGAGCCGATGCAAGCAGCAGCGTGGAGCTCTTACACGAGCCTGCTGCACGGCACCGAGCCCACGGAATACACAGGAGCTCTCACACAAGCCTGCTGCACTGCGCCGAGCCCACGGGATACACAGTGCGCCTGCACACACCACCGCGGTTCCCCACAAGCGCAGGGGAGGCCCTGGAACTCTTCCAGACCCTGATGCTGTTATCAGCCAGGTAAAGGCATTCGTTTAAACCAGTGGAAATGACTATCAGCCTGAACTCGGCAGCCCTGGGAAAGGCAGCTTCACAGCCCACTCGGCAGTACTGGAGAGGAAAGGCGATTCTGCCTGGATCCTGCCAGGAACAAATCAAAGGATGAAGAAAGTTGCATTTTAGTGCCTATGAGTGCTTTTTCTTGCACAAAAGGATCATGCAGTTTGGGCACAAAACCTAGAAAAGTAAATTCAAGAGTAAACAGAAAAAATAGGGAGAGCACTGAAGTGTTTAGTAAACAGAAGGCCAAAACGAGTCCTGTCTATCGCAAAACTGCAAGAGATGCTCCAAATGCACGTTCATCCATGAAAGGGATGAGCTAACGAAAATTCTACAGAATTAAATAGTAACAATCTTCTCGTTCCCCACCCTGCTCCATATAAGATGTCAAGGTCCTCTCCGAATCTTCATCATGCATTTTGTTTAGTCTTTGAATCTCAGTTACCCTTGAACCGGTTAAATTTCAATTTAGTATTTAGTGGAAACCACTGGTAAGGTCTCCATGACCTTAATTTTTCACACACATGTGGATCCCTCTCACAAGACAGACAAGGTGCTCACTGCCCACACCTCTGTGTGACCCTAGTCATCACTGCCAATTAGAAAATGAGTCAATTTAGGACTCACTTTCTTACCCTATAAAATGAGAACTTTGCTTCCTTCTAGCTCCATGATTCTGGCATCAGCTTTTACTGGGAAAACCTTGGAGGGGCTTCAACTCTAGCAAGTCCAGATGATGAAAAGAAGCGGAAATAGGAGAATAGTTTTATTCTTGCTCAGTTGAATCTTATTAAGGTAAAACACACACACACACACATACACACACTCACACACCCTTCCCCTTCCCCCTTTTATCACTTGAGATTCTTTTGGGTTTTTTTCTATTCTTTATTTAGATTATTAACTACTTAAAGTGAGGAATCCTGACAGACAGAATCCTAGAATTTGAAAAATAGAAGTGACCTTGAGAAGCACAAGGAAAGAATGGGGCTGATAAATATTAAAAGAGAAGGGAATTTACTTTGTTAAACAGAATGGAGTCTTTTCTCTTTGAGGAGAAGCTGTGCTTCCATATGTATCTCTATTGCTCTGTCCTCAGAATTCGTGCCCATAGGGGACAGAAAAGTGTCTTCCGAGGCCAGGAGATAGAGGAAAGTAAGGAATAAAACCTCCTTTTTTCTCTGGTTTTTTTTTTTTTTTTTTTTTTCCAGCTGCCATACAATGCCCTCTTCCTCTATCTGTGAAGTAACAAGCCCTAAGCTCCGGGTGAAGGAAGCTTGGCTTCACCGGGCCTGAGGTTCAGGAGTTAACCAATCATTTGGGGCCAGATGCCAGACCAGATTGTTCCCCCTTGGGGGCAGGAAATGATTGCCAGGGTCTCATCTTCAGGAGCTGAGAATTGCATCCAGGGCATGACCTAATTCAAGCCTGTGTCCCTCTACTGTGCCAGCATTACCTCTGTTGATATTACCAGCTGTGTCCCATATGGCCCACGTCCGTTCATTTACACAAACACACACACACACACACACAAAATTCGGAAAGGTTTGGTCAGCCATTTAAATAGGCTTGCTGCTCTGACTGCCTCTTCATTCAGTGTTCTTCCATTCATTTTGTCCAGGGTGGTCCAAGGGAAGAGGTTATTTCTTAAGGGTGTGAAGAGAGATGCATTTGAAAGTGCATTCCTCAGGGAAAACAGAGCTGTTCTTTTCTAAGAAGGTCATGAACAGATCACAATGCATTAGGAGTTTCTCTTGCCCTGGTTTCTGGGCCCTGGAGGGTTGAGCTTTATGATCTACTAGGTACAATTATCTGATTGGTGCCGAAGAAAACATCTTTTCTGTGTGCGGCTTTTAAAGCCAAGCTTTTAAAGTCAATGATTCTCCCCAGAAAAGAAGGGTGTCTTTAATTTGAGCTCCAATGCCCTGCTGGCAAGCATCCACACTTTCCCATAGCTGAATCGGGCCGATTTAAAAGTCACCTCATGAATTTGGGACAGGTTGGAGGTATGGAAAAACACTACCATCACAATTCAAAGTACTGTCATACTACCAATAACTAAAAATAAAGCTGTAGATGGCGGGGGTGGGTTGGGGGGTGGTGAGGTAAACAGAAGAGAATAAGCATCAGGCAAGGCAAAGTGTTACAAGAAAGGTGCATAACACAGGACGTTTAAAAAACAAAGGACTGAGCTATTCTAAAGCACAACTACAAGCACTGTTCTCAAATATCTGCGATCACATTTAAGAACAGAACAAGTTAGCCCTTCTCTTCCTCCTTCTTAGAAATACAGAAGACGCATCACAGCATCTACCGAATAAAACATAAGAACATAAGTAGAAAACTTACTGAGGCACTAAAAAGTTTCTTTCACGTCCAAACCAAACAGAAATGAGTATTTGAATACTATTAGGGACTCATATTTTCTTTTTTTTTTTTTTAATTTATTTATTTATTATTTATTTTTGGTTGCATTGGGTCTTTGTTGCTGCACGCGGGCTTTCTCTAGTTGCAGTGAGCGGGGGCTACTCTTCGTTGCGGTGCGTGGGCTTCTCATTGCGGTGGCCTCTCCTGTTGTGGAGCACGGGCTCTAAGTGCGCGGGCTTCAGTAGTTGTGGTACACGGGATCAGTAGTTGTGGCTTGTGGGCTCTAGAGTTCAGGCTCAGTAGTTGTGGCGCACGGGCTTAGTTGCTCCGTGGCATGTGGGATCTTCCCGGACCAGGGCTCGAACCCATGTCCCCTGCATTGGCAGGCGGGTTCTTAACCACTGCACCACCAGGGAAGCCCAGGGACTCATATTTTCTAACACTTGTTTAAGATAGCTCCTGCCCGGGAGCTTTCACCAAAAAAAGGGGGTGAGGGAGATTCTTCACTCCTATTTTCCAAAGTATTAACTACATTTTACTATTTCATATTTATGGGTTAGTAAAACTTGAATTTAGAAACCAAGGGACCTGAGTTTCAGTTTAGCTATGCTGCTAAGGACTGTCTGGCTTTTCATAAGTGACAAACTCTGTGTTTCAGGTCCCCATCTGCTAAATAAAGGACTCCGTTCTCTTTGAGGCTGCCTACGATTTACAGAACTACTATCGTCCCCTTTAGTACTCATGTTTCCATTGTGTGACATGATGAACAACGTACAAGGCCTAGAAGAAAGGTAAATCTGACTTGTTCATTTTGATGAAAGTAAAGAAAAAAGATCTTAAGTGGGAGAGAGCTGATAATAGCACCCACGTCTGGACAATACTAATATTTTGTTTCCAAAGAGGTTTCATGGACATAGTCTCATTCGAGTGTTACAACAAACTTTGGAGGCTAATATTCACCACTGTTTTACCAATGGGGAAATTCAATGATTATCCAAGGTCAACGAAAAAATCTTTCTTAAAAAATAAACAGGGACTGAAACTTGGGCCAAAGCTTTGAAATGTCTGTAGATCCCATCACAAATCAAATCCACCAGAAATCATATTTCCCACAGACAATTAAACTGCCAGCATTATGTCATTTTGCTATTAATCCCAGTACTGTTTCGGTATACCAGCCCCTCCTGGATACCTTAAACTGATAAAGACACTCAGCGCCAGCCCTAGGAACACTATAACAGTGGTTATTTATACTTGAAGGAGGTTTATTTTCCTTTTCAGGGCACAGGTTTGAAAGCTTCCTACAGCAGGAAGCTACTGCAGATTATTTTGGTCCCAACAATGTCCTCAGAAACAGAGAGAGAATAAAGAAACCAGCCCTCCGTCCAGAGCTCCCCTGGGATGAGTGAAAAGAGGGTAGATGGGGAGAGGAGACGAAACCTGAGAAAGACAAGGGAGTCCCTCTCCCCCTCCATGGAACACATGCAAATATGACGTAGGCACGTGTGCTCTGTATGACGGCACGCAGACCAGCCTGCCCCTTCCTGGGCCACAGCCACTGGAGCAAATTTAAATTTAGTTCAAGGACACTGGAGCCCCCTCAGAACACTGACAGCCTTACAGCTCTGTAGGGGCAAAGGAAGTTCCAAGCAAGGCTCCATAGCAAGGTTCCCACTGATCTAGCCAACAGGAAGTTTAACAAGTATTAAACCTCAAACTGTGAACAGAGCACTGTGCCTTGAAGGTACAACTCAGTGTAAAACACAGTCTTGAACCTGAAAGAACTCACAGGCAGTGAAGGCTGTTGTAAAAATAGTCAAATCACAAGTATGTGCTTGGTCTCTTTATAAGTTACAGCAGAATCGGAGAACTCAGAAATTGAGACCTAGAAGGTAACATTTGAGCTTAATCTTGAAAGATGGATAGGAGTTTATCATCAGAGCTGAGGGAAGGCCATTCCACTCATGGAGAAAGGCATTTAGGGAGAAGCCTAGATTTTACAGGAAATGGTGAGAAGTTTAGTGTGGGAATTGTAGTGAGTGGTCCAAACAGGAGATTCTTTGGGAGTTCTCTCAGAAATGCAAGGTGGAGGAGGAGCCAAAACACCTTGATTTCTTGTCTTTATTTTTAGATGAATAACATAATGACATTTAAAAGGCCTATTTCCATCTTCAACCCAAAGAGAAATATAGTTTTTCTTTTAACTAAAGGAGATATTCACCAAAACCTTTCAGATTAAATAAATTATATGGGAAATCATCCCTAGTCATCAATCCCTTTGATTTCAACAGTCCAAATGGAAGAATAACAACATAGCCCAAACACTTCCCAAATCCCTCCACAAAATAACACATAGTTGTTCAAGAAAGAGAAATAAAGTAAGCTTTAATGGTCAATAATTAAACAACAAGGACTTACTGAATAGCAATTGTCTACTTTGAAATCACCAAACCTGGTTTCCATCATCACTCAGAGGAAATGCAGCAATCAGGTAACAGCTCTGCCAGATTGAGGCAGAAAGGCACAGCCAACACAAAACTACCAAGATGTTTACTGCATTTAAGAAAACGCTCCTTGTGCCATGCAAGTCATGGTCATGAAGCATTACATATTGAAGAGAAATGGTTCCTAATCTGAGAGGTCAACTGGAAATAAAGAGGGTGAAATTTCTTTCTGCTACTCGTACAATAGAAAATCTATCTTGAGCCAAAATGAATTAACAGCGTCGTGGTTTCCCTGACATGGTGATTCTACAAAATGAAGTTATCAATCACGTTACCGACATCTCCATTGGTGTACCATCGCGTTTTAGTCAAATGGAACGGTTCTTCTTTCCACTTATTTCCCAAAACATCTATGATAGGCAAAACCAGGCAGCATTATCCCTTACTGAGCACTTATTAGTTCCTGGCGAGTAAGTCCTCAATGTGTCACATCCAATTCCTGAAGTGAAGGAGCCGTGTCCATACGTCTTCATAGTGCAGGTCATTTCAACCAGCCAACCATATCTTGACTGTTTTCCATACACAGTACCCTTTCCAGATACTGTACTAGGTACAAGGATCCAACAACTAATGAGAAACCGTCCCTCCCTGTGCAAGTTGGCAGCCTCATTTCATCATCGCAGTAACTCACAAAGCAGTTATTCATAGCAAGCACTCAAGAAATACTGGATGAAGAAACAGGTGGATGGACATGCAAGTGAATAAATGCCAACCACTGTTTCAAAAATGTTTAGGACAACAGAGTTGCTGTTTTTATTCTGAAAGTTCGTTTCTGCTCTCAGAAAAAAAATCACCTCTCATGTATTGACTGTTAGGGATTTCCCATTACAAGCGCTTGGCCACACCTGCCAGGAGGGTTTGGTGTTTGAGGACAAGGGAGCAAGTATAATGTTTTATTTATCTCATTTATATCAGCTTTAGCTCCAAAATTACTCACATATATAATGTATATATTAATATAATATATAATATCCAAATAATATACATATATGCATATACATACAAACATATACATACATACACACACATGTGCCTTCCCTAATAGCTAGGTCAAAGAAATCAGTGGTGAAGAGAAAGTATGATAAAACCTGCTGTTCTCCCCTTTTACGAAATTTCATTATCTTTTCAAAAAGAAACACACATTGCTCTAAAAGTTAGTCACCTCCATGGACATAGGAGCCCACTTCCAAGGTGCCTCTCAGCCTGCATCCTGACTGAGCAGAGGAGACCGAGAACTACCCTCTGAAGTCTAGTTCAAGGAGCTCCGTGAGCCCTCTCCTGTAAGCAGTACCTGTAACGCTTCACTGCATCCTCTGCAGGTCTGTTCTCCTTGACTTAGCTCCCTGAGGGCTGGCACTGTGACCCTTTCTTCCTTAAATGCCAGGTACTCAGCAGAGCCCAGGTCAGACCCCACAGCTTCAGGAAAGGGGACTCAAAAGCACATATTAGTTTATTAAAGTAAATTTTAAATGCATTTTCTTTTGAGATATTTTGTAATCCCACTAAAATCGTTGAGGTTCCCCTATCATATCACAAAACCAGACTTGGAAATTTCTGTCCCAAATATCATGCCTCTAAGATATATTAGCTTGTGTCCTGTGTACCTTAGGGAGAACCCCAGGCCTGAAATAAACTAGGTAAGACCTCAAACACAGCCAGGCAGTGAGCCTAACACAGATTTATTAAAGCCTTAATTCCCTCTTCTTACCTTTCTAGCCAATTACTCCCTTTTACAATATCCCAGGATATTTTAAAAAACTGTTGTGTATTACATTACACTCTTTCATGAATATACCAGCACTATGAAAGAGCAGAAACTAGGACATAACTACTTTGATGCATAGTAAGTGCTATGCAATCCCATAGCTACATTGTTCAGGGAAGAATAAAGCATTTGGCCAGTGCAGTCTAATTAAGGGGAAGTATGCCCTGCCAGGACACGAGGGTCTAAACCAGAAGACCTGTGGAGTCTCATATTAAACCCAGGGGGGTGCAACACACCAGAAACTGAGCTTCGTGCCTGGAGCAAATTTTAACGTTCTTAAATCCTAAATTCCTGACTTTTTAGCCACAGTAGTCAACCGAGTTGTGATGACACCCTATTATGTTACAATCAGTTGTGGCTCTGTCAAAAGCAATGCTACCAATAATAGTTAAAATATTAATATTTGAAAACAATGAATTTTTAATAAATTAAGGCATATTCAAATTAACTCTCCAACATCATTTCTGCCACCTGCGTACCCAGTAGGTTTTCTTGAGTGTGAGAGAGGAGAATAGACATGCACAAGCACGTCAAGGACTGAACATTCAAAGAGAAGCCCGTGCGCCGGGCAAGCTCACCATCAAATTCAGCACATAAAACATGGAGGAAGGCTAAGGAAAATTTAAGCAAAATATATTTACAGATTGCATGAAGTAGCTCTCTTGGACTACCTGTGTGTGTGTTTGTGTATAAAATGTTACAAAAGCTGACACCCTGCTTTTCGGCCATAATATTATATATATATATATATATATATATATATATATATATATATATATATATATATATATAGTTGTTCCAATATCTCAAACAGACCTCTTTGAGAATCAGAATTTTTAAAATTTTAACTGCTTTTTTATAAGGCTGACGTCAGTATGCCTGCCTCTGGTGAGGATGCATTTTTCCTAAATATGAATGAAATTCTTTATTTCTCTATAGCTTGGAGATATGCTGGTTTCGAAACCTCCTTTGTTTCTTTTACACGCTTCCCCAAATGTAGGACCACATTCTCGATGTGCTCGGGAGGCTGGAAGTTTGAGAGGCACACGTGACTTCCCTCTGGGGCAGGACCTGCCCCTCTATCGCTGCTGGGGAGAGAGCATCCTACCCCATCTCACCTGCACTGAGTGCCACCACTTGCCTGACTGGCCCTCTTCCCAGGCCCTGATTTCTAGGTCCATTCTCACACTCTCACATTCCACCTGGAGGCAGCTAGGCTCCAAATTCCAGTTTGACCAAGTGGAAACCCTTCCTTAGTTCCTGACGGGTCCTTCCAATAAATCGTCCTATTTGCAGTATCTTTGCTCAACTCAGATAAACCCTCCCCTGCCCCAATCTAGCCTCCTGCAAAAATTGCAAGATCATAAACCCCTGCAAGGTGAAAGTCTGATGCTATGATGGGCACTGGCCTTCACTCTGGATCCTTGGAAATCAAAACTGACTCCAATCATACTTTATTTTTTATTTTTGGTTGCTTAGACTAGCATTTATCCATTATTTTACCCCCATGCCACATATGAATATTGATAATAGCACCTGGCATTCTCAGTAACTGGAGGAGGTCCCTTCCAGTCACCTTGAGGGCTGAGAGGATAAACGGGTCAGCACTCCTATAGGACATTCAAGGCACAGAGGTGGGGAAGATTTAAACCACCGGAGGAAGCCAGAATTCAGTTTGGACTCTATCCACAGAAGGAGGACACTATCCCTGGACACTGTGTGAGCTGAATGTAACTCTTGCGCCTTAGAATGCCCTGCCCAACCCAAACTGGGCACGTAGTTGTATTAGTCTACTGGGGCTGCCATTACAAAGTACCATAAACTGGGGGGCTCAACCAACAGAAATGTATTGTCTCACAGTTCTGGAGGCCGGAAGTCCAAGATCAAGGTGTCAGCAGGGTTGGTTTCTTCTGTGGGTTATGAGGGAAAATTTGTTCCATGCCTCTCCCCTCACTTCTGGTCGTTTGCTGGCAATCTTTTGCATTCCTTGGCTTGTTGAAGCATCACCCCAATCTCTGCCTTCATCTTCACATGGCGTTCTGCCTGTGTGAATTTCTGTGTCCAAATGTCCCCTTTGTATAAGGACACCAGTCATGTTGGATTAAGGGTCCACCCTACTGCAGTATGACCTCATCTTAGCTAATTACATCTGCAGCGACCCTGTTTCCACATAATTTCATATTCACATTAAACTGGGGGGTTAAATGTCAACATATGAACTTTGGGGGGATACAATTCTACCCATAACACCAGGGATGGTATTGACCACTATCTGTGGGTTACCTGAGACAGCGCCTGGCCCACAGTAGGTCGGTATTCAATACATGTGCTAAATAAATGAACACGTGAATGTACAGTCCGTGCTGAGTGCAAGGATTCAGTCAGCAAGGATTATTCATCTGGTCTGGGGTGATGAAGACGTACGTATCTGGTTTGGGCTGATGTGGTTTTCATGATCATATTGAACACCGTACACTATTGAAGAGAAAAGCTGCTGCTGTGAAAAAGTTTCTGAGACTGTTTCCTGAAAAAGTGAGGCACTCTTAGCTGTCTGATCACAGCAGAAGGCTCTGAATTTGAAGTTAGAGTGCTATAAATAGCAGTTAATCTTATCCTTCCAAATGTCGTATGTACATATAAAAAAGATTTTAGTGTCAGATAAGAGTCTCTGAGTAATTCGATTTATAGGAAAAGGAGACCAGGGAGAACTAACTATATTATAACTAATTACATATGCAAATGGTGGACTAAATTTAGATGCACAATTACATGTCTAATCACAGCCGGCAAAGGTAGGAGATCGCGTGCGTGGACTGAGGAGCATGCCTCCCGCTCCGCTCAGGGGCTCAGACCCATCAGTCGCCTCTCTCAGGACCACTCAGGCTCTGGATGCTGAAGAGGAAACCTGGGAACGTGGTCCTGGAAGAGCCCAGGCTCCCGCCCCAGGAGCCTCGTTGATGTCACTCGGCCTCTGGGATGTGCTCTCCCCAGAGCAGCGCAGAGACTACACAGTGTGGGGTTCTGTGGTGAGGGCCGCCCCGAGACTGCGGCTCTCAGGAAGTGAGAGGAGAGAACAAGTTGGTGTCACTGCTACAAGCCAAACAGCCGTGATCGTGTGCACGTGCTACTTAAATGCAAGCAATGTCAGGAAAGTCCTTCTGGATCCATAGGAGCTTTCCATGCACTCAAGCCAAGTGACAGGTCGCCTGTGTCCTCCCATCACCTCTGAAACAGTCAGCTCTACAGGCTGATGCTAACGGCCACCCTGCGCGGAAATGGGAGACGTTAGCTAAGGATGGTGATTGACCTACAGATATAAATATACATGTGCTAAGCACTGTGTGTGTGTGTGTGTGTGTGTACAGAGAGAGAGAGACTGATGAAAGCCACTTTGCTGACATCCCCAAATAGCTTCAAAGTTTACGAAGCATATTATAGGTGCTTTTTCTGAGACTACCTACAAAAGTGTATCATACAGGTGTGTTCTCTGTACACACCTGTATGATACACACCTGTATGGTTTCCATATTCAAAATGTATGCATGTGCCTGTGTGTGTGTGTGTGTGTGTGTGTGTGCCCTCCCGAAGCAGCTGTAGGTACTGCAAAGAATAACAGTTTGGGAGTTACTCAGGAAGCCGAAGTTTGAGTCCCAGTCTTGCCACTGGTGAAAATGGAAATAATGTTTTCTACTACCTAATCTGTGAGCATGAAATAAAAGAGATTATGTGAAAGCACCCTATAAACTACAAAAAATAAAACAACACTCATGAGTCTCACAGGTCAGGGAAGGTAAGAAGCACGTGGGGAAAGTTTCCGGCAACCTTGCGATCCAGATGGAGACGTGCCTGACCCTCCCTGGCTTCTGGACACGTCCCCAGCACGGATTCAGCCGGTGCTGCACTAGAGCAGCCATATGGTCTCACCCTGAGCCTTTGCTGTGGGACTGGACGTATCCCAGGGACAGCAGTGACTACACCAAGTTTCTCTTCAGTGTCTACGCTTAGCCTTTTCACGGCCATTCCCTCTTTTTTGGAGACTAATTCCCTCATGCAGTCTGAGAGGGAAGGGATGAGGATTGCTCGTTCACAGTAAGAGGCTGAGGTCAAGGATGTGCCCCTACTTGGAGCAGGTGCTCTTTGAAAGGGGACCTCCGAGGACAAACCTGGGAACACGGGGAGATACGCAGACCGGCATCTGCCTCCTCACCCACGGGCCCCACGCCGACTTAACCACGTCCCCTTGAGTGGGTCTGAAATCCAGAAAACAGCCACAGGAGATGTGATGAGGCCATGGTGTGCATTTATTGTGAACCCTTTAGGGAGTGAGACCTCATTTCCTATTCCCTTTGCTCCTTCCACTGAACTCTTAGCCGCCTCTACATGAAAGAGACTCCCTCTGGAACCAGTACGGCTGTTCTCTGAACGGCTTTATCTAACACGGGCTCAATTCGCAACCTGGGTGGTTGGTAACAGTTCAAACAGAGAAAAACTTCAGGCTGTTCAAAAGCGTTCAATTTTCTGATTTCTGCTTGACATTCTGTAGAGGAAGGGGCACCAGTCTGCAAGGTACCAGGCCAGAGTGCAACCCCTGCGGGGCTACCGAACAGCTGGATGGCCCTGGAAAAACCCCTTCGTTCCTATCGATTGCATTTTCTTATCAATAAAATGACTGAATATATATATATATACATATATATAGCTAGAACTTCAAATTATATGAACTGTTTTAATCTCCACAGTACAGATAAATGAGATGGTAAGCACGGTATGATATTTTGGTTAACCTGGAGTCACCACACAACAATTCTCAATTTTCAAGGAATCACAGTGTAAAGAAAATGTATTTAACAATGCAACTATACAGAGTATAATTTTTAAATGAATTTGAAGTGTAATACCTCCCAGGGTCATTATAATCACACGTTTTCATTTACTAGTGAATGTTGAACTGCTATTTTTGATAAATTCTTGTTATTAGACTTTTCTATACTTTATTTTTAAAAGTATGTGTGTGTGTATGAGATTATTATAGGTGAAGGTAACTGAACATTTGGACTATTGCCAAAATGTGCGTATATGTCACTAATTTTGATTGGGCCTCCATGTGTTTTCTAAATTGGGGCAGGGCACACTGAACACAACAAAATTAAGATTCCACATCTGGTTCATAGCCAGTAGCATTCCAGTCGTTTTTGATTCTATAACAAATAAAAAAATCACGGTTCATCCTTATTAATTGAGTCAGATTAATTTGCACCCTCCTCCCACCTTACATTTTAATTGTCTTCAAACCCAAAGGTTCAGCGTGACCTTTAATTTCTAAAAATCTTTTCAACCCAAAGTACACCAAGAACAGACCAAATTTCCTCCGGCAGACCCAGGCCAGAGCGGGTCTGAGCCCAGTAACGTCAGGATCCGAGGGAAGTACCAACCACTGGAACACAGGGCGGCTCTCCGAGCACCTTCCCCTCCAGCATTCACCAGAATGAAAAGCAAATGGGCTGGAAATATGCCTTCTAGGAAGAGCTGAAGCATTACTTTTCTAAACACACCTACATATTGCTTTCTAAATGTCACGCTGAGATGAGCAAGTACTGCCATGAACTCCTTGAGCAGTTAACTCAGTGGCTTAATACTTGCAGTTTAGCAACTTTAAACTGTAATTTCCTGAAACGAGCTTTACCACCAAGACTGAGGCCTCACCATGGTAATGGAGGAAATCAATAAAATACACCCTGGCATGGAGAACAGGAACACATTTACTACAAATGGGAAAGACGTATTAGGCCTGTCCATCACCATGCCAGTACATAATGTATCCCTGCAGCTTCGGGGATCCCATAACTGCCATGATGAATGGTGGTGACTCACAGGCATTTATGAAGATGGAGAACATCAGTAACTATAGACTGGACTCTCGAGATGTCCACACTCTTAAAAAAATTGTCCAAAACTTTGCCTAATATGTTAAGTCTTCTCATATTTCTAAATAAAGGTTTGGTTCAATATTTCCTTCCCTGCCCCCTACATGATTTCCTCCAGGTAAAATTATCTTTTTTTTTTGGCCAAGCCACGTGGCTTGTGGGATCTTAGTTCCCCAACCAGGGATTCAACCCGGCCCATGGCAGTGAGAGTGTGGAGTCCTAACCACTGGACCACCAGGGAATTCCCAGAATCATCATTATTAATTTTGCAAAATAAGGTAAAACGAAAGGCCACAAAGAATTTTTAAAATTTCATAAGATCACTATGGTTATTGTTTCCTATTAAAATGTATATAAATCATTTCTAAAACAGACTATGTAACATGTGTTCTAATCCCACATACCTTTTCAGAGATAAATATACATTTGTTCCCTTTATGTCTAATCTCTACCTCTTCCCAGTTTATCTTCAAACTAAAAAAAATAAAAATAAAAAAGGAAGAAAGAAAGAAAATTCACTGTGTGATACTAAAAACAACAAAATAAAAGCTAGAGAAATGTTCTATTTTGATATCTCCAGTCCTTGCTTTTCTCACAAATTGATCCTTATGCCAGCATTTCTTAAACTGGAAAATAGCACAAAGGTGAAATAGAAGGCCTTTGGTTTCTGCCTGTAACATAAATTTGGTTAGTACTGACTCCAATGATTTTTTCCTTTTTCTGCCCAAGTGTAAGGTTAAAAAAGTTGTTGCAATGTCAATTTACAAATTATGGTTAATACTGTGTCAGCATTTGACACATTCCAGTATATAAGAAATACTGAGAAAAACTGCTACACGTTCGTCTGAGACCTTTTCAGCTGCATTAGTCACAAATTTCTCTAAGAATACCTGGAATTCTGAGTCTTCAGATGAAGGCAGGATCACATGTAGCTATGGATTTATAATACCATGTTTTCTATAGTTCATTAACCTGCTCCTTTTTATTTTGTTTCCTGTCTTTATCATTGATGAAGTAAGCTAATTGAGTACCACTAAAGAGTCTGATTCATAATTTTCTTAGGAGTTATCTAACAAAGTTACATAAAAAGTTGATATTCAAAAGGTATTAATATGACATTGGTAAGGACAAAACCCTACCTCAGAGTCAAATTGAAATTGTATTGTTCGTATATTAGTTCAGATTAAATTTAGCAAAAATATTTTAACCGTAATTCAAAAAGACACATGCACCCCAATGTTCACTGCAGCACTATTTACAATAGCCAGGACATGGAAGCAACCTAGGTGTCCACTGACAGATGAATGGATAAAGACGATGTGGGACATATATACAATGGAGTATTACTCAGCCATAAAAAGGAACGAAATTGGGTCATTTGCAGAGACATGGATGGACCTAGAGACTGTCATACAGAGTGAAATAAGTCAGAGAGAGAAAAACAAATATTGTATTTTAATGCATATATGTGGAATCTAGAAAAATGGTAGAGATGAACTTATTTGCAAAGCAGAAACTGAGACACAGACGTAGAGAACGAATGTATGGATATCAAGGGGGGAAGAGGGGGTGGGATGGATTGGGAGATTGGGATTAACATATATACACTGCCATGTAAAAAATACATAACTAATGAGACCAGACTGTATACCACAGGGAACTCTACTCACTGCTCTGTGGTGACCTAAATGGGAAGGAAATCCAAGGAAGAGGGGATATACATATACGTGTGGCTGATACACTTTGCTGTAGAGCAGAAACTAACACGACATTGTAAAGCAACTATACTCCAATTAAAAAACAAAACCAAACCCTTTACTGGCTCCTTTGAGAATATAAATTGTAAGGTCTTACCACGCTCGCCTCAATTTTTTTTAACCTTTGAGAACTTAAAAAGATATATGACCTACAATAACCAATATCCAATAACCAATAACCAATCATCAGGGAAAAAAAGACTGGAATAAAATTAACCTCCTAGTAGAAATAAAATATATTACCTGGGGGGGTGGGGGCGGGATTTAAATCCAGATTCTGAGTTTCATTTGCTGCTCTCCAATTTGTTACATACAACTAAAGGAAACAAATTTAGTCCAGATCAGTGATTATTTCACTGAGAGTAAACTACTGCTCAAGGGATCTTAAGAGAGTTATGTAGCATAGGACTCCTCAAAAGATCCCAGTGTGCAGCCCATGTGTGTATGTTCTGAGCCTGTGTTGTCTGTGAGCACGCGCACGTGTTTGGAGGCATTACCATGTTCATCTTGGCTGGTGTTAAGGGGAAAAGGGAGAAAGGCATAATAGACAGACATGACAATACTTTTGTACCCAAGGACAATAATCGTAGCAATAAAATTCAGTGTGCCTAATACGTGATCTCATTCTAAAATCAAAGTGGAAAGGAGGGGCCATGGACTTAAAAGAATGGAGGGAGAGACCGCTCTCTCTGTTGCCCAACACACACTTACAAAAGCCTGCTGGTGTCGTGATTAAGAGCTTGGGCTCTGCCCAGGTTCAAAGTCCGGCTCCATCATTTATACAAACAGCGAACCATAGCGATGAGATTTCTTCTCTTGTGGAAGTGCGATCAGACCCTGGGTGCAAAGTCTTTACACACGGACTAGAACAGAGCAGCCTCAATGAGTGTTGGGTAACAGGGTTTTTATTATTACTGGGCGCCAGACATCATATGAGGCAATTATGAACATGATCTCTAATCTTCAAATGGGTAAAATGGTTATGAACCCTGTTTTACTTGTGAGGAAGCTGAGGCTAACTGAGGTGAAGTCTCTTGCCCATTCACAGTTCTTTTTTTCCTTTATTAAAGAAAGACATTACACTTTCATATGAGAAACTCTGTTCTAAGCACATTACAAATATTAACACATTTAAATAGTTCATTAAAATTCACAGTTTTTTACCACATTGTCTGCTAACCATTAATTGATATTTGTTGTTATTTCTGTTGATACTTTTAGAAATGTTAAAGGTGAATTTTTTAAAACTTTACTGTCATTCTCAGTTCAATATCATAAACACACCACACACAGAGCAGTCGTAAGATTTTTTTTTTAAAAAAAAGAGGATATTTTTGAAATCATAGTACACCAAAGAGAAAACGCTCAAAGGAAATGGAAGGAACCTAAAGAGATGGGGCCAGATTTCCACAAATAGCTCTCAAATATCACCGGACAGAAACAAAGAATGAAGGATGCCAAGGAAAGATGAAAAGATTATACTGGTTTCTCATGATACCTGGAATTATTTTTTCCAAAGAATTTTAAAAAGAGGCAGAGAGTATCCAATCAGATCAAGGTTATCAACAAAAGAAAAAAAAAACTTTTAGAAAAATATCACTATGAAATTATTTTTCTCTCTTGTTGAATAGAAAGAATATCCACAGTCCTCACAATAGCACTGTGGGTATTTATGGGATTGAAATGTGAGATGAATCATAATCATTCTGATATTGTTTAATTCAAGTTTTAAATCATAGTCTCAAATAACAAACCAAATGCAAAATGTAAAGAATAAGCCCAAAAGCCCAAGAACAATAATCAAACTTCAAATGCAAAGGACTAGAGAAAATAAATTTCTCCGCTGAAAATATGGCAGCCAAAATTTTTTTCAAAAATGTCATTTAATATGCTAAAAGCCACAAACTGCACAATGCCAAATAAAACTGTTAATATAATCAGGCCAAACTTAGTAGAGAATTATCCCATAATCTAAGTTCAATTTAAATAAATCAAAACCAAAAGAAGAATGTTGACCCCCTTCTTATGATTTCCTTAGCCTTGTGAATTATTTTCTTGGGACAAATTAATGATTAGTAAATAGACAGTAAATAGCATATTTAGCACCATTTCCTCATCACTCACTGGAGAAAAAAGTACTCATCTATTACCACGTTGGTTAGGAAACAGGGTTGGGATGACAGGAGGAACAGGAGCACAAGAAAACAGTTCAAAATGATTATAAAGCATTTTAAAATCTGATATGCTACTTAAATCCTACATTTTAAAATAAATTTAAAAGGGCAAAAGAAAAAAAGATCCAAAAAAAATGCATGTGAGGAAATGAATGTTCCAGTGTCCTGGAGATTGTGCCTGAAAAAGAAAGGCCATAAAAGACCAAAATAGATAAACTATAGAATAAGAACGGAACAAAAAGTCAAGAAAATAATCCCAATTATTCCTCCACAGAAGGCAGACTTACAGAGAAGGTTCTGTTCAGCTCATGTGTTAAACCAGAATAATAGTTCAGTCTAGTATAGGATAAACCCAGCAAAAATCCAAAAATTCAAATTGAAAAAAAAAGTTAAATGGATAATTAGCTTCCAGCAACTGGGCTCACATCTCCAGGTGTCTTCATCAAAATAAAGTTGAAGAATGCCAGGTAATCACTTGCCACCTAGGAATGGCTCTCCTGTCCTCCAAAATCGCATGAACTATTTCAACTACCTATTTCTTTGCTTTCAGTAACATTAATGAAAATTTTTTAAAAAAATCATGCGTACAACCCTTCACGTTTGGGTGCCCTGTGATACATCTGTTAGGATCCAAAGGTTCAGACTATTTTGGCAGGGGAGGGGGCGGAGCCAGCACAGAGCAACAGAAAAGCACTTAAAACTCAACACTAGTAATTGATGGTTATATCATCTAAGTTCTTGTATCAATCTATGATGCAGAGCAAAGTAGCCATTAAATTACTGAAAGATGCCTACAACTCCAAATAATTCTCTTAATTCAAATAAATAGGTCCAGGTGGTCAAATCACTTCTGTAAATCTCTGTTGTCTGGTAAAAGACAACTGTACTAATATCCTGAAAACAGAGGAGATAAAGAATGGACTCATTCCTAAAACAAACAGACAAACAAACAAAAAACTGCATAAGCAAAAGGCAGCATTAAGGGTATTGGAAGGGTCAACAAAAAGATTTAGTGCAAATACTAGAATGTGACGTAAGAATCTATAACCCAGGAAGACTCCTCTTCCCCTTCACGGGGAAAAACACGAAAAAAGAGGACTAAATTTCACAAGCCTCCTCCCTATTCTCTCCAGAGCACACACGGTCTCCCCTCCTCCATTCTCCCTTCTGGAGTTCAAGGCAATGAAGTCCAACTGTTTCATCTTGTACTTGAATTTTAACATAAACAAGAAGTGTTTACAACTAATTCAAGTTAATCATCTTGAAGGCTGAAGTCCTTCATAAGTATATTTATTATTTATCCGTCCATTCATTTATTGATCAAAAATACTTGAGCACATACTATATATAAACATTGTGCTAAGTGCTATATTAACTGCCCAGAAATCAAGTTCTTTGCACGCGGCTGTAAAATTGTGTTAATAATCTGACGAAAATGGGTGAAATTTGTCCTCTAGACAGGATGTTCTGCCCTATATTTCTAGGAAAACTGACATCTAAATATGTCACTATCTCCTCTATCTCCCCATATATATGACAGCTTTCCCTATAAACTCCTCAAAGAAAGGGACTTCTATCCACCCATGGGCCTCCCACCTACTCCCTCACTGAAAGCTCAAACGCAGAGCTTGGCACGTGGTAGATGCACGATGGAAGAGATACACAGACAGCTAAAGGGGGGAAATCTGCAGCTCCACAGCTGAGTACTCTCGCACACGAAGAAAACGAATGCCTTAGCGGAAGTGTCTAGTATGAAACAAGCGTGTGCCCTAGCACTGCTCACGTTCTCGGACTCAGAAGAGCATTCCAGACATGCCGGCGCTCAAGGTGAAACTTGCTCTCTGCAAGCCTCTGCACCATCGTTTTCAGGAAGAGGAGAATCCCAAAGCCCCACACGCTCCTGACCAACCTCCCTTCCTCCTCACCGCTCATCACACCCAGCCTCAGCGCCGCTATCTGCCCAGCAAGCGTCGGCGCTCACTTGATTTTCCGCTTTGAAGTAGCCCAGGAGTTCCGGTCCATTCTGCTCTCTCAGTCTACCATCCCGTCCAGCCCTTTACGTCCTCCTCTCTGGCCCTGTCCACCGCGCCCCAGCTCTTAAAGTTCTTACACTGTGTCCACCAAAGCCCATCCTCACCAGTACAACTCCTCCTTGCCCAGCCCCCTCTGTCTCCCCACTTCAGCTTCTTGCTCCGAGCCGGGACCTGGCTCTCCTCCGAGGACTCAGCTTCTCCTTGGCCCCGTGAGTGAAGGCTGCCTTCTTTTCCGCACCACCAGGATGATGCGAGCTTGGTCTCCTCCTCCTCCTCCTCCTCCTCCTCCTCCTCCTCCTCCTCCTCCTCCTCCTCCTCAGCAGGGGATTCTCCCTTCCCCCCCTGCTCTCAAAAGACCCACAGGTCCTCAGTCCCACTGGCGAGCAGCGCTCACGGCAAGCAGACTATTCTTCCTTAAAACCCGTCAACAACTTGCTCCTTCCTGCGAGCATCGCTGACCTCTGGCCACAACCACTCCCTTGGAGGAGTTCTTCAATCTTAGCTCATCGTCAATCTCTAGAAGAACCCCAACACAAGAACCCCAGTTCTTGGTGGTTTCCCTTTCCAACGAATGGTGATCTTTCAGGTCCTCCAATGATCTCATCCTCTGGCCCCCTCAGCTGCTCAGACCTGCGGTTACAGCCAAGAAGACTTCAGTCACCCAGAGTAGCCTCAGCATCAAGCATCCCACTCTCAGACCACCACCCCTGTTTCCCACCTCAGTCCCTGGCGCTTGGACCCTCCCAGGGCTCACAATCCACTGATCTCATCACACGTCCATGTTCCTCACCACCCCCCATGTCCTCACTTCCCACCTGCCCAGCTTAAACTTCACGATTATTATCTCCTTACTACACTCTTCCGGCAAAACCCCTCCCACCTCCTCTGCGCATCCCGACTTGGTTTGGGAAGCATGCCTACTCCTCAGAAACTGAACCCACAGTCACACCAACTGTCTCACTCCGAACACATGACCACTAACCGCAAGGGGACCCTTAATGCTGGCAGACGATGAAACTGCTGAGATATGTTCCAGCCACTCTATCACTCTTCCAGTGGAAATTCTGCACTGCTCCCTCCTCGGATTTCCAACACAGCCTCGCCCATCCGCACCCTCAGCCCAAGATCTGATTTTGCTTTTTCAATGAGAAAATAGGAGCAATCTGAAGAGGATGCCCTCAACTCCCACAGGTGCATCTCTTCACCGACCTGCGCTGTGCGCCTACCCTCTGCCTTCCCTCCGATCTTGGTGAACCATTTTCCATGCTCCGAAGATCGAGCCCTCCACTTCTGCACTAGGTCCCATCCATCTCACCTCCTCTGAGACATTTTGGTACAATTCTCACGTCTCTCTTGTGCATTATCAATCAATTTTCCTTCTCCACTATAGACCATTAGCACTTAGCACTTAACCATGCAATGAAATCTTAAATCTTAAAAAAAAAAAAAAAATCCCATACTCTCCTGATCCAGGACCAGTTTCTGATACATGACTTCAAAGAGTTGTCTTTACTCTTTCTCTCTCCAAGTCCTCTCTCTCTTCCCTTTCCCTTCAGCCCTTTCCAATATGCTTCAACCCCACCCCACTGCCGCTTCAATTATGCCTTCACTCATGCCCTTGTTCCAGTGTGATCTTCTCAGCAAAGCCTCCCTGACCACCTTACTCAAAACTGCAAGACCCACCCCCTTGCTCATCACTCCCTACTCCCTTCACTGCTTTATTGTTCTCCAAAGCTGCCATTACCATATGACATCCTATACATTTTACCCATTTCTTCATTTACCGTCTTGCCTATGAGAACGATAGTTCCATGAGATCAGGATTATTTATCTATTTTATTCTCTGTTTCCCTGGCATCAAAAAGAGTAATATGCCTATAAAAATGTGGTCAATGACTGGGTGATTTGGGGAGAATCATAGCATAGTGATTAAGAGTATGGCTTTGGAATCGGACAGTCCTCAACTTGAATAGCAGCTTTGAGTGCTTAAGCATGTCGTTTAACCTTTCTGCAACTCAGTGTCTGTTTCTGTAAAGTGTGGACAATAAACTATGCCACAGAATTATTATACTCATTAAACAAAATGCTATACGTAAAGCAGTCAGCAAAATCCTTAAAACACAGCAAACAGCCAACAAATGAATGGCCACTTGTACGTTACCCCAGGTCAAAAGTTACAAAGCAGTTGAATGATTATATTCTGAACTGCTCCATTTTCTAACGTTTTTAATATTCCAAGGCCCCAAAAGACATAGTTCCAGCTTATGCAATTTACCATAGATTCCGGTACAATCCCAATACCTTGGGCCCCAAATGGAAGTGATGTTCTGCTCCATCACATATGTGCATCCTCAGCCTGCATTTATTAGCTAAATTTTGGCCTCGTCATTATACATTCACAGTTTGCTAGGCCCTGGGCTCCACAGTTCACAGTGCTGTAATGTGGGTCTGCGCTTACCACCGGAAAAGGCACGGAGAATCACGACAGTGCTACAAAGCCCAGCTTGTTCACAACATAAGACCCAAGGCAAAATGTAACCAACTGTTTAAAATAACTGAACCCTTTCTTTGAGCACTATATCACCAAGGGGCATTACAGCACTATTTCTCATGCCATCTTTAAGACAAGGTGAAGTAAACATAAAACACAGCATGATGAATACAAGCTACGTGAAATGCACAATGAAGGATTTTCAGGGTTCGACAGCATTTTTCATGTGTGATTGATTAAAGGATGATAGAATCAAGAAAGTTCGGAGTTGGTAGTACAGCATGCTCATTTCATAAATGAGGAAACTGAGGAGGTCCACTGAGTTTATGTGAAGAGAACAGGCACTAAGAAAATTCTTCCCGTGGAAACAAAAGTAAACTTCCATAGAGCAAATCCCGCACAGCAAAGATGGGCAGGCAGCATAATGGAATAGGAAGGGCACAGAAATAGCAACCAGCACAGCACCCAGCGCAAGACATATTTGTGCAAGAACTGAATTACAAGTAAAATAAGTTACTTCACCTCTTTGGTCTCATTTTTCTCCTCTTTGTACTTACATCTCAGTCAATAGTTTCCACCAACTTAAGGGCATGTTAGGTGGTTGACTAAGTTGTAAGGGTAGGAAAAAGAAGAGAAACTTTTCAAGGTTTTCTTGTGCTAAGACTTGCGGGGCTTCCCTGGGACATAAAGGCCTAAAGGTAACACTCTATTTCATACAGTTGAACACAAGGATAAGAATGAACAAATAGTTGACTGCCCATTTCTACAAAGAAAATGCATAAATGTAGCAACTGAAGTAAAACGGTCATTATTACGAGATGCCATTGTATGTTAATATTTTTAAATATATCTTTAAGATAGCATTTTTAATTATCACAGATTTTATTGTCTCTATGTGTGTGTGAAACATTAATAAGAATCCAAAAATGCAAAATAGTGAGGATCCCTGCTGCCGTGTTTGTAAAGCTGAGGGAAAATTCCATTTTCCCAGAATTTAAGGCTGCAATCCATGACTTCTCCAAAAAGAGCTTTACCGACATCTTTTTTATAAATTCAACTGCTTTGCATCACGTCCTCAAATACATCATCCACAGAGGATGACTAACTCACAGCAGACCTGTCGCCTCTCGAGGGCTGGCTGAAATGTTGCCATCCTTCCTGACAGTTTTAAGTATTTCAGTCATTAATAATTTTTACATTTGAGTGTCTTAACATTTATAAAGAACCCCTCCCAAAAGCCTTGCAAGTTAGACAGCTTTATTTTGCATACATATATTTTAAGCATCAGTGAAGAGACAGGATAAGCAATATTTCTCAAGAAATAGCTCAATTATAAACCAAATCAGAAAAGACCAGAAGTCCCACTTTTAATGCTCTGATCTGACTGTCCCATAATGCTTCTAGCTAACTAGTGAGGCAACTTAAAGCAGATCACAAAGTAAAGGTCTTATGAAGATATTTCTATTTATGGTATTTCTAGAAACATTACCAGTTCTATGTGTCAAACTATGTAAAATTTGGGAACTAGATTAACATACTGCACTAAGTAAGTCTTGGGATATCCAACATGCCACCCACAGGCCAGATGAAGCTTTCAAAATTGAAAAGCCTCATATTATATATATATATACATATATATACATATATATATATATATATATATGTATATATATATCTCAGATTCATTCCAAAAAGTAGAACTTCCCTTCTACCTTAACCCCACATAGCTCTCACATATGTGCATATGTGAAATGTTTACTGTTTGAAAACACATCAACGTCCATGACAACTAGAAAATCAGTCTGCATGTGTGAGAATATGACTCATAGATTTGTGAGCAAGGTTGGGGGGTCTTTATTCCAAATAAAGGGAAACTGGGTCATAAAACAGTCTAGTTCAAGGTCAACCTGTTAATATACTAATGATTAATTAATCATGCAATGATATTTCAAATCTTAAAAAATAAAAGATCCCACACTCTCCTGATCCAGGACCAATTTTTTTGACATGTGACTCCAAAAAGTTGCCAAGCTCAGGGTCAACTTGTTAATATTGAAGATGAAACGAGGGTTAAAGCTATGGTATTGGTCTTACTTAAACTGAGTCTCTCGATTACAGTCTCCTCTGGACTCAGTGAAGTGGCAAGAATACGAATGTGACACAAGAAGAGGCCCCTCAGCTTTCGGTACAGTAGGAACACAAAGGCACTGCCAGAGATATTGAGCAGGATTCCTGTTTGTGATTTCCTGTGTTCTGAGGATGGGAGATGTAAACAGTTACCAACCAGTTACGAAAAATACTGAGCCCAGCCACAAAGGATGCAAAGCGTCTGAGAGTGAATAAACAATGCTCCCTCCAAACCTGCTTCTGTCCATTCAGTGCCAACTTTTGGTCCTGACAAAAAAAGTCCCTTCTGAGGCATGAGTTGGCCATTTGTTATGTTCATCTCCAGTGTGTGAAGGGCTCCTTCTATCAGAGAAATCACCCAACAGCCACCACAGGATGTTTCTTATTTTGATGACTGAAAGGTACATGCTGGGTCTGGAGGAGGGAGCCATTGATTTATTTTCACCATTTTTCTCTGGCTGACAGCAATTTAAAAGAGAAGGAACAAGCCAGATCACTCATCTGCCTGCCTGGCATGCCTGGTAGTCATGGGAGCCCAGATCAAGGCCATCTGTTCAGGTCCCAGCCTCTCCAAACACACACAGAGAGATGATGTCAAAAGGGGTGTGCTCCAGCCCTCCTAGCAAGGCACCTGAGGTAAACCAGAAGACCCAGCCCGAGCAGCCCACGCACTCTGCTGGATTTGGGCTGACACAATTATTTTTAAGTTCATTTGCCTAAACAAATGTTAAGCTGATTTGAACATCCCTGGCTTAGTCCTATCTTCCAGACGTGTCGGTAGGTAGATCCAGGGAATCAACAGAAACGCGTGTTGTACACAACCTACAAAATGAAACCCACCTCAGAGGACATCCTGCTCAGTGCTTGCCTGATGGCGTGGTACTGCACCTTCAGACTTAGCTCTCAGATGCCCCTAAATTACTGCAGCCAGGAAGGCTGTTTGCAGCAAAGCATGCAAATGATAGCCACTCTTCAGAAACAGCAGTGTCATGTAGCTCCACTCAGTGAAATAAAAGCAAACGAGACGTCCTCTCTCGCCTCAACATTGCCCTGTTGCACCACGATTCATGATCTATTACAAAGAACTGCCAATCATTACAGATGAGGCTGGGATAAAAGAATGCATTCGTATAACATTTCTGTGATTGGAATTCTAACTTCATGTTTCACACATGTCATAAACTCTACTGGAAATAATCTAGCTTTCTAAGATATTTTGAGTTTTGCCTTTTGTACTCTAAAATGTGTTATGCTTTTTAGTTATCTTTGAGACGATCATGTGAAGGATGTCCTAGATTTTTCAAAAGAACCCACTATGATAAGAAGGGAAATTCTGGGATCTAGGGCCATTTTGGCAGTTGTGTCAGTGACGCCCCCATCCCCAGGAAAACACCTGTTTTCAACCCACGCTGACACCAAGGCTACCAGGCAGCACCTTGGCTGACTAGAAGCCACAGTGTTAGAACCATCTCCTTTTTTTCCTCTCTATGACCCCTTCCACCTAACCCTACTTTCCCATCAATACACGTCCACATCCCATTCCTTCAGAGACCTTCCTATATCTCAATACAGGAAAAGTAATTCATGATCACATGTTAATATTTTAGGTCTCTCAGTTTATAGGTCTGCATTTCCAATTAGGCTCCCTGTTTTACATAGCCCAATCTTAGAAGTAACCGGAGAGAGAGAGAACAACATCATCACAGATACACTAAAGTACCATAATGGTAGCCTTCATTTCATTACTCTTTGATAATTTCCATATAGATTACATTGTTTGGTTCTTCCTGATGAAATTTGCACAGTACTGGTTAGATTTTGGACCTTGTGGACTTTCTAAATTACTTTTAGTTATCTATATACCTATAGCTATATACCAGTCTATTCCATACATAATGTAAGTCTTCTCAATAAGGCCAGCCTTTTTTTTTTTTAACATCTTTATTGGAGTATAATTGTTTTACAATGGTGTGTTAGTTTCTGCTTTATAACAAAGTGAATCAGCTATACATATACGTATATCCCCATATCTCTTCCCTCTTGCATCTCCCTCCCTCCCACCCTCCCTATCCCCCCCCCTCTAGGTGGTCACAAAGCACCGAGCTGTTCTCCCTGTGCTATGTGGTTGCTTCTCACTAGCTGTTTTACATTTGGTAGTGTATATGTGTCCATGCCACTCTCTCACTTCGTCCCAGCTTACCCTTCCCCCTCCCCGTGTCCTCAAGTCCATTCTTTAGTAGGTCTGTGTCTTTATTCCCATCCTGCCCCTAGGTTCTTCATGACCTTTTTTTTTTTTTTTTAGATTCCATATATGTGTGTTAGCATACAGTATTTGTTTTTCTCTTTCTGACTTACTTCACTCTGTATGACAGACTCTAGGTCCATCCACCTCACTACAAATAACTCAATTTCATTTCTTTTTATGGCTGAGTAATATTCCATTGCATATATGTGCCACATCTTCTTTATCCATTCATCCGTCGATGGACACTCAGGTTGCTTCCGTGTCCTGGCTATTGTAAATAGAGCTGCAATGAACATTGTGGTACATGACTCTTTTTGAATTATGGTTTTCTCGGGGTATATGCCCAGTAGTGGGATTGCTGGGTCATATGGTAGTTCTATTTTTAGTTGTTTAAGGAACCTCCATACTGTTCTCCATAGTAGGCCAGCCTTTTTTTAAGATTTAGTCATTTTAGCAGACAGACACCAAACCCAATTCCCACCAAGAAATGAGATACAGCCAAAAATGTTAGTAGGAATAAGGAAGGTGCCTACTGAGGAGGACACCAGTGAGATTCACTTCAATTTACCCTTCAGAACCTAGAAAAGGCCTAGGAGTTGGAAGTACAGGAAGAGTGTAAGGGAAGAGTATATTGGACTAAGAAGTTTGAAAATAAAAGAATATTTTGGAAGTCTCTATAAAGAGCATTAATTTTCCTGCATCCCCACCTCCAACGCACTTATTACGTGATTACTCATCCCTCATTGCCACAGGAGTACGGGGAAATATTCTACAGAGAAATTAAGCCTGAGAAGATCAAGACTCAAGGACACCAGGGACAGTGGTGGGGGAGGGGTGAGAAAACAGCGAGACACCCATCCCTCCTTCCAGGCCGCTCTAGAATGTCAACAGCCAGGCTCATGCTGCCTTCAAAGGAGACTGGAGAATCCCGCTCTAGAGAAACTGGGGGAAAATGTACTCAGACTGAATTTGGGGGTCCCCAGCCAAGAATGATCTGGCTGATCACAGAAAAGCTGATGAATGAACACACCCAACTTTCTCACAAAGCTTCTTATTGGTGTTTAAGCATGAACGTGAGTAGAAAAGCAAGAATTACCAAACACTTGAGAAAAGCCTCCAACTGAAAGATAGAGAATGAAATCAGAGAAAAAACAAAAGAAACAAAAATGGAAATTTCAAATAATTGACAATGATAGCATCATAGATCAAAGACACTGCATGCATGCATGAATTAAGAACAAAATGTCATACAAAGGATGATAAAAATACAAAAAAAGAGTTCTTTGAAATTAAAAGTATGTAAGTAGAAAATGTTTAAGTCCAATAAGAGAATTAGAAGATGCAAGCAAGAAAATATGTCCCAAAGAGGAACAAAACAACAAAGAAAGGGCTTATAAACAAACAATACCAAAAATACTAGTTTAGAAAATCCATATGGTCCAAAATCTAACTAATAGGAGTTTCAGCAGGAAAGACCAAACAGTCTATATAGAATTATCAAAGAAATAAAAGAACATTCCTCAAAACTGACTGATATGAGTGTCCAAATTGAAAAGTCCTTGAAAATGTCTAGAAAATTCAATAAAGATCCACACCATATACTTAAAAATTCTAGGCAGTGGAGTGAGAGAGAAGGTTGCATACAAAGAATTAGGAAAAAGTGGTATCGGATTCTCAATATTAACATTGGAATCTAGAAGACAAGAGAGTGATGCCTTCAAAATTCTAATGAAAAATAATTTTCATCTAAAAGTCTGTAACTGGAAAAATTATCAGCACAGCATGAGGATAAAATAAAGACATTTTTAGACATGCAATGTCACACATTTCTCCTTTCTCAAGGAATCACCGTAGTTAGGAGTGATATGAGATCTGTGAGATAGAGGGTCCCACATATAAAGAAATTAAGGACATTTCCAAAATGATAGCATGGACTATATAACTCACAGTACTCAAGAATAAAAAGGAACACATCATATGAAGTGTGTTGAGCATCTATCACAAGTCATTTTTCATTTTTACTAGTTTGCTAGAAGGCAACTGGAGGTGATAGTGGAGGTTAATGACACACTGAATAAGGAAGTTGTCTACTTGGATTAGGATAAAAGGTTAATAGATTTTCAAAGGCACTTTGATAAGTTCAGTTTACTTTAAAAAATAATAATAAAATAAAGTAATACTTAATATCTTCAGATTTTTGGCAGACTTACAAAAAATCAACCAAATTCAGTTTAACTGCAATTCTGTCCAATGAGGCATGGCTCTGAATTTCTTTTCAGTTGTATTGTTTTTACATTAAAATTGCTCCTACCCCCACCATTTTGTGCCATTTTGGCAAATCCCTTAGAGGTGAATCATGTAGTTTGGAATTGGAAGCAACTGTATTTCACATCAGAAAGTATTTTTCTTTAAGAGAAACTAAAAGAGGAAAGCACAATAGTAACATATAGTTAAAACCTTGATTCTCTTTCTAGTTAACATCTAGGATTACTAGCAATCCTTTGCCCTCTCATCCTTGCCCCAGTGCAAAACACACACACACACACACACACACACACACTCCAAAGAAGACTGTTAATCAGTCCTAGAAGGTCTGCAAAATATGTAAGCCTTTTATTTTACCGTGAATTCTTGTTATGCATCCCAAAATATCTTTAGTTTACAATCAGAGACACTCTATTACCTAGTCAGTCCTTTTGTCTATGAATCATGTTTCCTGATTCTGAAATAATAACTCACAACTATGATGAAAAGGAATACAGTAAAGTGTCCAACAAACCAACCTTAAAATCAATATATGGATCAAGAAGACAGTAATAAAGATGCAAAGGGCTTCTTATTGTAATAGCTAAAGTTCCTGCAAGAAGAAAAGGTAATCAATTAAATTACCATGATGAATGTACTTTTGTGGGCATTCAGAGTCCTTAATAAACTGGCAATCAGGTTTACTCAAAAGAGTGACTCCCCCATACATCTGTAATAGTTTAGTCAATTGAGAAGTATTTATTAATTACCTACTATGTGCTCAGCACTGAATTAGATGCTGAGAATTCTTTAAGTAAAATATGTGCTATTACTTAGCCTCATGTAATTACCGTAAGAAAACTAAATAAGCAAATAAGCATCAAGTAGAAACAGGAGTAAAGTTGAATAACCAATGAGGAGCTTCACAGAGGACGTGCTGCTGGAGGGAAAATTAAGGAAAATAAGGGGGAAAAGAAAGGCTCTCCAAGCCGGGGGAAAAAAAGACTTTTCTTTGTGAGAATTGTCGACCCAAATCATCATAATTAGAGAAACCACTTATCAATTATAAGTAGGCAGACAGTAAGCAAATATTAAAAACCACCTTGCCAGGGAGTACTACGGTTTCCATCTTAAGTGTGGGAATATTCATCCTCGAAGAGTTTGAGCTGAGCTGCAGAGAATTAAGAAGTAACTGGAAGGAAAGCAGTAGGTACCCACCACTCCTTTAAAGAGCTGAGTGTCGAACACGGGGAAACGGTGTGGCAGAGAGTCAATGCCTTCTGAAGGGGCAGACATTAGGGAAGCGAGAGAGACAATTAAGGGGTCAGGTCCCAAAGAAGGAGGATGGGAAGGAATCCAGAAGAAAGGTGGGTAGCTTTACAAAGAAGGCTCTTTTTTTTCAGGTGAGACTAGAGAAGAATAAGAGGATAATTCTTTTATTTATGCAAATAAAAAAGGAAGAAAAAGTATTCCATTATGAGGAGACAAATTTATTTTAGAGATCCTGTGTCATTCAAAATGACACAAAGTAGATGTAAAATATCCATATCCATTTATCCATCCAACACACCCATTCACTCATTCAGCAACCACCTTAAGGTACAGACTGCATGTTTAGCACAATTGTAGGCTTTAAAGGATACAAAGAATGTCGAGTTCCCTCCCTTAAAGTGCTCCTGATGTAGGCAGAATTAAAGGCTGTTCTTTCCCCCTCCTCCAACCCACGTACTGTCCCTATTATCAGCTCAAAGCAAGAAGGCTGACAAAGCTGCTATTTGAAATGTTTTCTGACTGAAAGGGCTACCTTCCTGCAAGGTTTCCAAGACAGGGCATTTTTCAAGAACTTTTTATGTCCTCTTACTATGAATAAAAGGCAGAAAGCTGACACAAAGCTACGGTATTACTTTTTCTTAACTTGAAATTGCAAAATGATTAAAGCCGCCTAGCAACAATAGTTGACCTATTAAGGAAGAATGCCAGTCAGGTGCCAGGCAGGGATTGGTGTGGAGATATATTTATTTATAAAGGACTCCAAGACTGCCTGCATTTTTCTCTGAGACTGTTTTCCCTCCCTTGCCTCTCTTATTAGCTTATCCGTAGCTCCACGAGGCCATCCGTGCTGACCCTGCTCAACATGGAGTCTTGCAAACCATAGGCAAGTAACGGGCACACTTGTTAACAGGAGTAATTATAATTTGACATCTTCACTCACTAGTCAAAGTTTCTGCTAATTCAAGTAGAAAATCAGCTTTTTTAAAAAAATCAGCTTTTTGGATACTTTTAGGGCATCACCTAAAAGTATATAGTCACTTTGATAAAGCCAGTACTTATAAGGCAGCTTTGTGCTTCAATCTCTTAGTTCATTGAGGATTAATTATTTATGTGGCAGTCCTCTACAAAGGGACAATGAAAACACCAATGGAAAGCAAGCTACACTGTAACTCCACGCCTGCTACCTCCTGAGTAGTCTGGAATGGTTTTCAGATCCAAAAGGCAGGGGAGGCATTTTGGAAATACTTTGCGTGGGGCTCAGTGCTTCTCTGAATTTGCCATGAAATCCTAGATAATCACTTAAGATTCTAGACTTCAGCTTTCTCCACTTCAAAAATAAAAGGAAGATAGACAAAATTAACTCAACGCTCTATGCCCCAGTGATGGTGTCTACTTCAGAACTTACTTTTATGCCTACAGACAACAGCAATGACTAATTCTATAACTACATATAATACCTAACATGATAATCTCTGACTTTATATAACTAAGATAACTCAGACGTAACAATAATCCAGCAGCCAAGATTAGTGACAGCTCAAGGAACAAAATAACACAGAATCACTCTGAATGGTTAGGAATCTAGCTAAAAATGGTGATGCCTTGCCCATGTTTGCTCCCCAGAAAATCCTAAACCCATCCAAAAACACCAGTGGAGGGCAAAATGCATCAATGGGCACATTTTGGAAGACAAATTTCTATGGGGAAAAAAGGTCAAAATTGAGCATTTTGCTGACTATGCTGGTTTTCTTAGCCTAAAGTATTTTCTTCTGTAGGAATCTAAGTATTTGAGTAAGAGTTGAAATTATAAACCAAAGCTACTCATCTCTAATGTTTTAAACTACAACATGAAAACAAAATCAGTAAGTATAATAATAACAGCTCAGGAAAACATCCCAAGCTGGAGACCATTTATTTTGAAATTGTTGGCAAAACTCCCATGAAGGATATTGTTTTCAAGAGAGAGCAATCACGTTCAATACGTCTCTCAGGTATGGGTGAATCCATTCATAAATCTAGTCAACCAAGGGCCACACAGACATAATAAAAGCTTAGAGTCAAAGAGGGAAGAGTAATTGCATACACAAAACGTTAAGAGTGGCTTGAAAGAACAGTGGTGTAGCGGTAAATCATGGGTGCAAGAGAGGGGGTGATCAATTCCGCTGGGAGAATGGACCGAGAGCGTCCATTCCAGGCTGACAGGGACGGCTGCATTATAATAGGAAATAGTCAATGGCTGAGGTATTCTGCACACTGGGAGCTGCTCCTTAGGGCTCCAGCATGGATTTCAAGGGCAGTTATTTTCAAGACCTGCTTTCAGAGGACCCAGTCTGCCAACCTAATGTGTTTAGATTCCACAACTAAAGGGCTTGCAACAGATGAACCACATAATCAGATGTGCCTTTAGAAAGATAACCGTACCAGCTGCGTGAAGAATGGATTGGAGGGTGTGATATTAGACAGAGTCACACGCGAGAGTGTTGGCTTTCAAACTAAATTTAAGTGACCCCTTTCTACAAATTCTATGGGTCAAACCTTCTACTAACCATAGCTCTCACAAGTCTCATATTGCCTCTTTAGAAGCATAGCAGAATCTAAACCTATTTTGAAGGTTAATATGTTTTTTAATATCCTGTTAGATTTCCTTAGCTGGAAAAAGAAAAGCCACTTAAGGCTGACATTAAGATACATTCCTTGGGCGGCTGTTCAATCACTCGAACCCAATCTTTATCTGACTGTAGTGCTGAATATAACATCATTAAGCTTCTGCAGGGGAGAAATTCTAATAACCATATTCTCTGCCTTGTGTTTTTCATACTCTGTCACAGAATGAATATGGAGTGCTTTTCAAGCTGATTATATAACTCACAGCAAGATCTGTTCCATTCTTAGTTATCAGTAAAATTATTAAGTTAGCAGCTGCAATCCACTTTTTTCTATTTCTACCAGAAAAGGAAAGAGATTCATCACTTACAAAATGATACCCCATGAATAAATTATCCTGTGGGTATAATATTTTAAAATTCCCTCATACCCATTAAAAACTAAATTAATCAAATCACTTGGATGTCAGAATGTTTTAAAAAGATAGATATTGTCAAAATGCTACAATTTCTGGTAAAGATTCCTCCAACCTCTTAGGGAACCTGAATAAAAATAGAACTGCTTCCTTAAAGAACCTTCCTAAATCCATTAGCCATTGAAATATAACACAGGTTGCTTCCCGATAAAAAATACTCATGTTTTGCCCACTTGGGCAAAACACTAATTAGATGTGTAACAATATAAACAATGGCTATCAATAGAGTAGCCATTTGAAAATTGTATTTTCAAAAATCACACTAAATTTCTTTCGAAATAGAATATGGTCTAAGGACATTTATTTATTCATTGATTTAGATTTACTCTCACATCCTATTTGGTACAACCTGTCAGTTTAGCCCACTTGAACAATATTTGAGCAGTCACTACATGTTAGGTTCTGAGTGTGCTAAGAATTTATAGTAAAGTAAAGAAGAGGCACATAAAGAGATAAATATAACAGTAAGAACCTTACAATGTCAAGTGCTAGGACGGCCACACATGAGCCCTTGCTGGAGGCTCAATGAAGGCTACTTGGAGAAGAGGAGCTAAAGTCTGATACAGGCATAAGAATCTTCCAGGTACAGAAAGGTGTGAAGGGACTTTATTTAGATGGACTTATACTGCCTAAGACGCAAAGGCATGAAGCAGCCCTGGTGCAGGGTAGGGAAAACTACTGGCCGCTTGGTGTTCCTGGAACATGAGATATGCAGTGAGGAGCTATGGGAGAGAAGGGTGTCAAAGCAGGTGAGGGCTGGATCCTGGATGTTCTTCTAGAACCTACTACTTGAGCCTGACTCCCTCTCCTAGAATAGAACAAAAGGAAATTTTACTGAATTCTAGATGAGGATCCTGCTAATAGAACCTCCGGTTTATGGTTTTAATTCCGATAATAATTTGCTGTGAACTTCTGGGGAAAATCACTTAGCCTTTCTGTCTCTTCTCCCTTTTGAGAGATCCCCTACCAACCTACTGAGGTGCGCTGAAGAACTAAAAAAAGATACTGAGAGAGTGCTTTTGATAGACAGGTGGGATAGGGAGGATGGGAGGGAGACGCAAGAGGGAGGAGATATGGGGATATATGTATATGCATAGCTGATTCACTTTGTTATAAAGCAGAAACTAACACACCATTGTAAAGCAATTATACTCCAATAAAGATGTTAAAGAAAAAAAGAGTGCTTTTGAGAGCATAACCACAATATTATTTAAAAGTATTATGTTATTTTAATAATAATCATTATTATGCATAGAGTGAACCACCCCAGGTGAACAAGAAATGGTAAACACGTACGTTTCATAATATGCGTAGCAGCCTTTATCCATACGCATTTTGCTATGATGACTTCTTTTAAGCATGGCACTACTTCGGCATGTCCTTTCCTTTTCTTAACATAGAGTGTTGTGCCAAGAAAAAAATAATGAAGCAAATAAAGATTCTCTCCATCCTCCAATTTATCTTCTTTCTCCTTTCTTTCCTTTCTCCCTCTAAAGCATACCTTCCCTTCCCCCCATCTCTTTTAAAGTAAAAAGCTAGAATGGATCTATCTTATATTTTTACGTTGGTATAGATGTGTTGCTATAGATTTTCCTTTTCCAGAGGTAGTTACATTTTAAATCATATGTCTATAGCTCCTATATTATTAATAAAAATGTTAAAATTTCAAGGAGCGAGTATGAGTTCACTAAAAATTCATCAGACTAATCTAACCTTATTTACTTTTATGAAACTCTTACTGGAGAGGTAGATTATGAGAATGCTGAAAAGATAGTATATTCTTATTCAATCAGGGCTTCTGACAGCATTTCTTTCTCCTTTCCTTGGGACCAGAGAGGGAAATTGATCAGGAATATACCAATCTGTTGGATTGATTGGACACTCAATAGTCTTAGCCAAAGTCTCTTGATCAGTGGATTCACAGCCCTAGGGCGATGGGGGAGGGGGTACTACTGTAATGATAACAACAATGGGACGTGCAGTTCTCTACTACATTTACTGTGCTTAACACTTCCATCTATAAATTGGATTAAATGTTGTCCGATTATCAAATTTATATATGACGTACAGATCCAAGAGATAAAGATTGAAAAGTATTTTAAAATTATTCCAAAGCCTGAAATATTGGGTTGAAGTCAACAAGATAAAGTTTAACAAGTACAAAAATATAAAATCCAACTTTAGGATTCAAAAATTAAATTGTAGGATTGGGGGGACCTAATCTAAAGATGCTATCAATTGGCGTATCCATAAAACAGAATGCTATATAGCTATATGAACTATGTAACTATTTTAAATAGTGTATGTTATATAACCATATAACTGAAATTTGGAAAGGGTAAGTAACCTACCCAAGGTCATACAGCTAAGTAAGTGGTAATGGGATGCAGAGCCCAGGTCCACCTGGATTCAAATCCTGGATTTTTAACTACTATTCACATTACTTCCCAAGGCAGAACAGAACTATATTTACTGACATGAAGAGACATCATAATATATGACAGTGTACAGAGCCATAAAATATATATAAAATGAACATATGAGCTCATGATACACAAACATGCGTATATATATATATATACACATACACATGTATATACTTATGTCAATATAAACAGCTCATGGGAAAAGTCTTTAAGGTTATAAAATTTTAACACTGGATGTTTCTAGGTGACAGCATTATTTGGTGATTTTAAATTATTCTTTTCCATCTGAACTTTCTAGTTTTTTATAATGGTCATATATTGCTTTATTATTTAAATGTATCACGCAAATAGCTGAAGTATTACAGTGGTCAGATTTTTTGCATTTGTCAGCAGTGTGACTCAGGCGCTAAAATCATTACAGCAGTCCTGATGCGTATTAGAGAAGGACCATGCATGAATAGAGGAAAAGAACACTCCATGTGTTTTGTGCTGACACCCAGAACATCCAAAAGTGGGTAGCCAGAATGGTAGGAGGTCTGGAGACCACATCCTATAAAGAAAAGCTAAAGAATTTAGCTCTGTCAGCAGAGCTTAGAGAATGAAAACAAAGAGGGTAAAAATGAAGGCGAGTCATATGATCATGGACAGTCAAATGGGAAAGTTTAGAAGCAGAGTTCTTTTTTTTTTTTTAATGTTATTCCAGATAGCAGACACGATGAAGGGAACCACTAGTCATTAAATATGGAGGTCCTTCAGGCACCAGGCCCTATGGTTGACAGCATGGATTTACAGTGACCCCAAAAATAGACACTGCCCTTGGAGAACTCACAGATGAGTGCGTCGTTCATCATATTATGACAAATAATTAAATAATTACACTGTGCAAAGTGTCCTGAAGGAGAAGAACAGGTGCTCCAGGGTGGCTTGACCTGGGTGCCATGGAAGGGCTCTCTGAGGTGGTGAGGCGGTCATGGGCAAACTGACAGCTGAAGGATGACCAGGAGTTGGCTTGGCAAGGAGGGGCTGAGCTTTGTAAAAGTGGAAGGCGGCTTTAGAGAAGGTACACAGGTGGGAGCGAGCAGGGCCTGTCGCAGAAATCACATGAAGTCCTCTCTCACTGTTGCTTAAGGAGCAATCGTTTCTAACAGTTTCTAACAGTGCGAGAATCCAAACTGCCCCCCGCCGTGAAGCACACCTAAAACGAGCGTATTGTAAGATCCAGAGTGACAGAATTGTCACCTTATGATGATTCACTGGGGTCAGCTACGTAAGTAGAATCAGGACCAGGAAACCAGGTGGTGTTAGAGGCAACAGTCTACTCTGACCCCAAATTGGAGATGGAAGGGTAGCAGAATATGCCACCCCAAAATATGCCGCTTTCCTTTATTGACTCTTTTGAGCTGTAGGCACTTCAAAAGCAGCAAATGCAGAGAGCAGTTTTCTCTGAACTCCCCTTATCTGTTTAAAGACAGATTTTCCAAACGGAACTCAATTGTCATAAGTCCCCTCCCCTGGAATTTCACCAACCAGAGAGGACTGACTCGTCACAGGAGAGGAGACCAGAGGTTGACACTACACTCAGCCAAACTTTGTCACATTGTCACCCCTCCACAGATTCTTCTTAGGACCCATTCATCTTTCCTAAAAACCATTTAGTCTCTCCCTTCTCCCCTTTCCCTTATTAAGATGGTATTTAAGTCTGGATTCTGATCCGCCTCTGGGAGTTACTCATTTTTCCCTGGGTGTCTCCCATGTATACATGAGATATACATGTTAATAGACTTGTTAATTGTTCTCTTGTTAGTCTCTTTTATTACAGGGGTCTCAGCTAAGAACTCAGAAGGGAAGAGGAAAATAATTTTTCCTCTCTTAGAGGATCGTGTGATTCTGTTTCTTGTGGATAGCGAGTTTGTTATCAACATGCAGCAAAGGGAATGCATCTGTAAAAATATAAATGGTGATGGTCTCCTGAGAGCCCATCTATATCTATTTAAAAATACAAAGCATTTTAATGACTAAGAAAGGACAGGATACAGTGATATCTCTAAGAATGCATATGACCCTAAGTAATCTTTCCTGGGTAATAAAATGCAGTCTGATAGGGACATCTCAAGAGGATGTGTGAGTGGGCAGGAAATTCACAGATAAGCTTTGATGTGGGCAGGTGTAAAATTACACATTTATGCAAAATAATTCAAATGTCCCTTGTAGAAAGATGAGTTCCAAGAAATCACTTGCAGCTTAGAAAAGGATCTAAAAGTCAGATATTTCCTTAAAATGTGTTACTACAGTCAAAATAGCATATCAAATGCTGAGCGACCCCAGATTTTTGACAACTGTGGTGTGTGTTTGTAACCCATCCTTATGGCACAGATGTCCTGAAAGATGGGCAACCCTAGGAGATGGTACAGGATGTAGAATGAGGGAAACTGAGTCTCACAGGGTTTGAAGCAAAGAAAAAAACATGCCCAGAGAGAGAAGTAAAGAAAAGAGGAGGCATTTTCCCTTCATCCCTCAGTGCAGAATGTGAATTAAGGAAGACAATTAAGAGCCACGGGAAGTAAACAACGCAGGGATTAAATAGAAAGCGCAAACTGTGAACAAGAAAACCTGAAGGTAGCAAGCCTGAGCATGAAGGAAATCACAAAGGTAATCAAGAAAGATCTAACACTAGATAATGGCAATGGTAGTTTACTCTAGAAAACTGGTTCTCAAAATGTGGTCTCTGTGACGCAACAGCATCCTCTAGGAACGAGTTAGAAATGGAAAACCTCTCTCAGGCCCTCAGTCTATTGAATTAGCAACTCTGGGGGCCCAATAATCTGTAATTTAATAAACCCTCCAGATAATTCTGTTGCACACTCAAATTTGGGAACAACTATGTCTGGGAGCTAACAGCCATGAAGATACCATGAAACTTAAGGAGACTCCCCACCCCCCAGCTCTGGGTAGTTACCTGGGAAGTTGGGTTTGTAGGTGGCCTCACCAGTCAAAGGGCCTTTGACATTCCTTTAGCAAAAAGGTACTTCTTCCTCAGCAATCTCTTACTGCAACCTTGAACACAGGTTGCTATCCTAATTCAGTGCTTCCCACAGGCATTATCTAGACCAGTGGTTCTCAACTTGGGCTATTTTGCCTCTCAGGGAACATATAGTAAAGTGAAGGGCAATTGTGGTTGTCAAAACTGGGGAAATAGGGGGTTCCCTGGTAGCCCAGTGGTTAGGATTCGGCACTGTCACTGTGGAGGCCAGGGTTGGGGAACCATCCCGCATGCCACATGGCGCAGCCAAAATATAGAAGAAAAATTTAAAAAAAAAAAAAAAAAAAAACAACTGGGGAAATGGAGTGGTTCTACCATCATCTACTGCGTAAAGACCAGGGGTGCTGCTAAACACGCAACAACACACAGGACAGCCACCGCAAGGAAGAACTGTCCAGCCCAAAATGTCATTAGAGCTGCTGCTGAGAAACTCTGATGTCGATCAGTGGCCCTGGGAACTAAATTCACACCAAACATCATCTATTTGCTCTTCCATTCCTCCAAGTTAGTTCCACTAAAGCTTGTGAAATCCTGGTTCCACTGATATAGTCAATTCTCCCTGTATACACAAACTTTTCCATTATCTGCCTTCCATCCCCTCATCTTAATCATACATGGCTTTCCTCAGGCAACACAACCCTCTCAGCTGCACCCTCCATGTCAATATTCATTCTACCATTTAAAAATCCCCAAAGAGAATTGATGTCCTGTTTTCAGCACTTCATCTTTTCTGACTTGAACATGGTGAATAAAAACAGAAAGATAGTTTCCATAATAAACTGTAAGTAAACTATAAGTTACAGTCTGATTTTCAACTACAGGGAGGGTCGGCACCCCAACCCCTGTGTTGTTCAAGGGTCAAACTGTATACACACATGAATATCCAACACTTGAATCTGGTAATTTAATTTGACAGTTAAAAATAACTATGGAATACCAATAGGGTTCTATAGAAAATAACAGGATTAGATGACTCACAGATGGAAATATAGGGGAAATTTTAACTACTAAGGAAACAAGTTGTTTTAATAGCTCATAAACATTATCTACATTTACTCATACATTAGGACAAGTCCATCATTAGCTGTCAGTGATCACATAATCTAGGTCTTCTTTAAGATACAGGTAAGTAAAAGAACATTGCATCTTTAGGAATACAAGTTTTCCTCTCAAAATATTCTCCCTTATAATTGATTGCTCTAATTCCCACCTCCCTCCCACTGCCTTTCCTATTTCTCCTGTCCTTGAAAAAAGGTGTCTTGAACCGGAAGAGTTTGGATTTACTTTCCTCCTCCTCCACACGAAAGTATGGTCCAAATTCTGAAGTGACTTGTCTAAAATAATTATAATTCAATGTCTAGTTCACAAGGAATCAAAAACCATTATATCTGAAAATAAAAGCAATAAACCTGGTAAGAAGGTATACTTAACTCATATGAAAAAATATGAGACACAGCCCATGAAAGCATGAGCAATAATACATTTAGGTTACTAATAAAGTGCTTCTTTTTCTGTCTATGTACTCTTTCTCAATCTCTTTTGCTGGCTCTCCTTCACCATCCAGGTGTTCACTACTGGTGTTATTTAGGGTTCCGTGTATGGCCTCCTTATCTTCTCATCTAAAGTGCTTTCCCTGGTGGTCTTGTCAACCTCCATGGCTTCAAAAACCAGCTAAATACCGGGATCACTCCCAATGCTGAACCCCCAGCCTAGGAATCAACCAATTATGGATCCTGTCATACTTCACTATTTACTATTGAAAAAAATCCAACTGTAAGTGGCCCTGCACGGTTCAAACCCATGTTGTTCTAGGGTCAACTGTATACACCACTGGCTGGAAGCTGAGAGTTTTGATATAGTGGGGATGCTTGCTTAAGGCCAATTTAAAGAGCCCCTCTTGTGTGAGACAGAATATGTGACATCCCAGTACCTGAATTAACACAAACTGCACAGCCTCCCAAACTTAGACAAACCTGAGTGTTCTATAGAAGGAACAGAATTTTAAGTAGGTCTACTCTCTAATGTTACAAAATCATTATTTATTGACAGTATGTTCTCCATTGTAGTTTGTCTTCAGCATCTGAAAACCTTGTGCAGTACCCTTTAAATAAAATGTGAATATATTTATAACACTTCCTTAAAATTAATTTTTATAAAAAATTACAGAAAACGCTCATACCAATTCAACAAAATGCAATAATAAGTTATCCTAAGACTAATTCAGTCCTTAGATTTTTGCTCCATCTTATTCCACTTTGCAGAGAGAGCAGGTAACAGTTGAGTTAGCACAATGTTCCCATCCCTCATGGACATCAATTTTATTGCCACATAGAAGTCACTTGCTCAGGATTATTATTTTTGGAACTTTTCACAAAACAGTTTTAAAGACTGAAGTGAGGTCATAACAGATTTTTAAGTAGAGGACTGGAGAAGAAGAAAGTGGTGAACATTTCAACAAAGAAAGGAGACTCTAATGAGTCCTTGCTGGGAAGCAACTGCAATGTATCACCCTTCTCAGCTGAAGGTAAAACCAGACCCAGAAATACACCTCTTCCTTAATACAACCCTGCTACTTACTACAAGTGAAACATTTTTAGACCCAACCATGCAACTTGCAACGAGACCGAAGAGCTCCTTCCAGGACAAGAATAACTGAAGCAGTTACACATATACCTAGATCTTCAGGTTTGAAACCCTTGTTCTATGCCTGATCTTTAAAAACACAGTATTCAGAAAGCTAATACCTACGTCTCGCCCGACAAAAGAATACTGAGCATTAATGAGTCAGCCAAACACGGAGAGTTCCTCAGGCTTCCACTCCACACAGTTGTGTGTCACATAAAATCCGTCATTAATAATGAGAAACCTTGAAAATCTGCTAGACGGAAAAATATCCAAGAGGCAAGAAACACATTAGACTCAACACCTGAAGGCAAGATGATGTCCCTTTACCCTGAATGTCCCACGTCCCACTGTCCGCTGATGCACTGAATCACACAACTGGGACACAACTCAATTCCCATTAGTAGGGGATTGGTTACATAAATAATTTTATTACTTTAAATGTTACTTATTTTATTTACATTAAATAGATCACACAATGGAACATTCAGCAAATATTTTTTAAAATGAACCAATTCTCAATATACTGACACGGATTTCTGAAATTGAAAGAATTATAATTTATTAAGTGAAAAAGGAAAATGTCAGAACAATATGTATGTAAAGTATGATTTTATTCTAAAAAATACAAATATGTACATATTCATTATAAACTACATATAAACATAGAAGGAGATTCATTTCTGTGCATACCTATTAAATATCTGGAAAGTTCTATTTCACACTGTTAAAAGTTACTACCTCTAAAGTGGTAGAGAAAACCAAAAGACATAGACTGGCTGAATGGATACAAAAACAAGACCCGTATATATGCTGTCTACAAGAGACCCACTTCAGACCTAGGGACACATACAGACTGAAAGTGAGGGGATGGAAAAAGATATTCCATGCAAATGGAAATCAAAAGAAAGCTGGACTAGCAATTCTCATATCAGACAAAATAGACTTTAAAACAAAGACTATTACAAGAGACAAAGAAGGACACTACACAATGATCAAGGGATCAATCCAAGAAGAAGATATAACAAATGTAAATATTTATGCACCCAACATAGGAACACCTCAATACATAAGGCAAATACTAACAGCCATAAAAGGGGAAATCGACAGTAACACAATCATAGTAGGGGACTTTAACACCCCACTTTCACCAATGGACAGATCATCCAACATGAAAATAAATAAGGAAACACAAGCTTTAAATGATACATTAAACAAGATGGACTTAATTGATATTTATAGGACATTCCATCCAAAAACAACAGAATACACATTCTTCTCAAGTGCTCATGCAACATTCTCCAGGATAGATCATATCTTGGGTCACAAATCAAGCTGTGGTAAATTTAAGAAAACTGAAATCATATCAAGTATCTTTTCCAACCACAACGCTATAAGACTAGATATCAATTACAGGAAAAAATCTGTAAGAAATACAAACACATGGAGGCTAAACAACACACTACTTAATAACCAAGAGATCACTGAAGAAATCAAAGAGGAAATCAAAAAATACCTAGAAACAAATGACAGTGAAAACACAACGACCCAAAACCTATGGGATGCAGCAAAAGCAGTTCTAAGAGGGAAGTTTATAGCAATACAATCCTACCTTAAGAAACAAGAAATATCTCAAATAAACAATCTAACCTTACATCTAAAGCAATTAGAGAAAGAAGAACAAAAAAACTCCAAAGTTAGCAGAAGGAAAGAAATCATAAAGATCAGATCAGAAATAAATGAAAAAGAAATGAAGGAAACGACAGCAAAGGTCAATAAAACTAAAAGCTGGTTCTTTGAGAAGATAAACAAAATTGATAAACCATTAGCCAGACTTATCAAGAAAAAAAGGGAGAAGACTCAAATCAATAGAATTAGAAATGAAAAAGGAGAAGTAACAACTGACACTGCAGAAATACAAAGGATCACGAGAGATTACTACAAGCAACTCTATGCCAATAAAATGGAAGAAACCTGGAAGAAATGGACAAATTCTTAGAAACGCACAACCTTCCGAGACTGAACCAGGAAGAAATAGAAAATATGAACAGACCAATCACAAGTACTGAAATTGAAACTGTGATTAAAAATCTTCCAACAAACAAAAGCCCAGGACCAGATGGCTTCACAGGCGAATTCTATCAAACATTTAGAGAACAGCTAACACCTATCCTTCTCAAACTCTTCCAAAATATAGCAGAGGGAGGAACACTCCCCAACTCATTCTATGAGGCCACCATCACTCTGATACCAAAACCAGGCAAAGATGTCACAAAGAAAAGAAAACTACAGGCCAATATCACTGATGAACATAGATGCAAAAATCCTCAACAAAATACTAGCAAACAGAATCCAACAGCACATTAAAAGGATCATACACTATGATCAAGTGGGGTTTATCCCAGGAATGCAAGGATTCTTCAATATACCCAAATCAATCAACGTGATACACCATATTAAAAAATTGAAGGAGAAAAACCATATGATCATCTCAATAGATGCAGAGAAAGCTTTTGACAAAATTCAACACCCATTTATGATAAAAACCCTCCAGAAAGTAGGCATAGAGGGAACTTTCCTCAACATAATAAAGGCCGTATATGACAAACCTGCAGCAAACATCATTCTCAATGGTGAAAAACTGAAACCATTTCCACTAAGATCAGGAACAAGACAAGGTTGCCCACTCTCACCACTATTATTCAACATAGTTTTGGAAGTTTCACCCTCAGCAATCAGAGAAGAAAAAGAAATAAAAGGAATACAAATCGGAAAAGAAGAAGTAAAGCTGTCACTGTTTGCAGATGACATGATACTATACATAGAGAATCCTAAAGATGCTACCTGAAAGCTACTAGAGCTAATCAATGAATTTGGTAAAGTAGCAGGATACAAAATTAATGCACAGAAATCTCTTGCATTCCTATACACTAATGATGAAAAATCTGAAAGTGAAATTAAGAAAACACTCTCATTTACCATTGCAACAAAAAGAATAAAATATCTAGGAATAAACCTACCTAAGGAGACAAAAAACCTGTATGCAGAAAACTAGAAGACACTGATGAAAGAAATCAAAGATGATACAAATAGATGGAGAGATATACCATGTTCTTGGATGGGAAGAATCAATATTGTGAAAATGACTCTACTGCCCAAAGCAATCTACAGATTCAATGCAATCCCTATCAAACTACCACTGGCATTTTTCACAGAACAAAAAATTTCACAATTTGTATGGAAACACAAAAGACCCCGAATAGCCAAAGCAATCTTGAGAAAGAAAAACGGAACTGGAGGAAGGAGGCTCCCTGACTTCAGACTATACTACAAAGCTACAGTAATCAAGACAGTAATGGTACTGGCACAGAAACAGAAATATAGATCAATGGAACAGGACAGAAAGTCCAGAGATAAACCCACGCACATATGGTCACCTTATCTTTGATAAAGGAGGCAAGAATATACAGTGGAGAAAAGACAGCCTCTTCAATAAGTGGTGCTGGGAAAACTGGACAGCTACATTTAGAAGAATGAAATTAGAACATTCCCTAACACCAGACACAAAAATAAACTCAAAATGGATTAAAGACCTAAGTGTAAGGCCAGACACCATCAAACTCTTAGAGGAAAACATAGGCAGAACACTCTATGACATAAATCACAGCAAGATCCTTTTTGACCCACCTCCTAGAGGAATGGAAATAAAAACAAAAATAAACAAATGGGACCTAATGAAACTTAAAAGCTTTTACACAGCAAAGGAAACGATAAACAAGATGAAAAGACAACCCTCAGAATGGGAGAAAATATTTGCAAATGAAGCAAATGACAAAGGATTAATCTCCAAAACATACAAGCAACTCATGCAGCTCAATATCAAAAAAACAAAAAACCCAATCCAAAAATGGGCAGAAGACCTAAATAGACATTTCTCCAAAGAAGATATACAGATTGCCAACAAACACATGAAAGGATGCTCAACATCATTAATCATTAGAGAAATGCAAATCAAAACTACAATGAGATATCATCTCACACTGGTCAGAATGGCCATCATCAAAAAATCTACAAACAATAAATGCTGGAGAGGGTGTGGAGAAAAGGGAACCCTCTTGCACTGTTGGTGGGAATGTAAATTGATACAGCCACTATGGAGAACAGTACGGAGGTTCCTTAAAAAACTAAAAATAGAACTACCATACGACCCAGCAATCCCACTACTGGGCATATACCCTGAGAAAACTATAATTCAAAAAGAGTCATGTACCAAAATGTTCATTGCAGCTCTATTTACAATAGCCAGGACATGGAAGCAACCTAAAGTGTCCATCAACAGATGAATGGATAAAGAAGATGTGGCACATATATACAATGGAATATTACTCAGCCATAAAATGTAACGAAACTGAGTTATTTGTATTGAGGTGGATGGACCTAGAGACTGTCATACAGAGTGAAGTAAGTCAGAAAGAGAAAAACAAATACCGTATGCTAACACATATATATGGAATCTAAAAAAAAAGAAAGAAAAAATAATGGTCAGAAGAACCTAGGGGCAAGACGGGAATAAAGATGCAGACCTACTAGAGAATGGACTTGAGGACACAGGGAGGGAGAAGGGTAAGATGTGACAAAATGAGAGAGTGGCATGGACATATGTACACTACCAAACATAAAATAGATAGTCAGTGGGAAGCAGCCGCATAGCACAGGGATATCAGCTTGGTGCTTTGTGACCACCTAGAGGGGTGGGAGGGAGGGAGGGAGATGCAAGAGGGAAGAGATATGGGGACATATGTGTATGTATAACTGATTCACTTTGTTATAAAGCAGAAACCAACACACCATTGTAAAGCAATTATACTCCAATAAAGATGTTAAAAAATAAATAAATAAATAAATAAAGTGGTAGAGAAGCAAGGACCAATGTTCACTTTACATAAAACCTGAGCTGTTTCATTTTAACAAGCTTGAACTACTTTCATTATAATGTTTTTTTAAAAAATAAGTGTCCTAACTCTTCAACAGGGTCGCTCCCTCATACACCGGGGAGGCCTCCAGAGCACAGCACACCACGTGCATCGTGTTCATGGACACATGGTTCACAGTGTACCCGGCAGACCCCCTCCAAAAAGGAAGGAGATGCACCTGCACACACTCCCCGGAGCGTTCTGAAGTGGGGCACAGAGGTTACTGAGAGGGCCACTGCCTGTACGAGGGCACCGCCAACACGGTATACAGAAGGCCCCTGAGAGCAAAGCCAAGGTCCAGAGATAAAAGAATACACTGTTTAACTCTGGAATTCTTACCCTCCCTTAAAGAAGGCAACTCAAGGCAACAGTTAAAACAGCCCGCTCTACGGACTGCCTAAGTCTGCATCCTGAACCCGTCCGTTATCAGCTAGGGAACTCTGAGCAAATGGCTTCTCTGTGCCTTATTTCATGGCCTGTAAATTGGGGATATTAATACGGAGATTGTGAGGTTTAAGTGACTTAGTGCAGAAAAAGTGCTTAGAACAGAGCCTGGAACGTAATACGTGTTCAATAAATGTCACTTTTTGATAGTGTTCTTGTCTCTACACCAACAAGCAGTTGGGGGGGGGGGACGGGGGAGTGGGGGTGGAGGTGTGGCAGAGAAGGTACTGAAAATGGGGCTCACTGATTGCACCCACTTTACAAACATCTCCAACCAGCCAAGCTCAGAGAGAAGCAGGCATAAGCCGTCAAGGTCTGGCTTACCATTCTCTAGAGCTAGATGTACATATCTTTGGGCATAAATAAATTACCAGCAATTACATGCCAAAGAATTGTATGAGCAGCTGATTCACTTTGTTATACAGCAGAAACTAACACACCATTGTAAAGCAGTTATACTCCAATAAAGATGTTAAAAAAAAAAAGAAAAGAATTGTATGAGCAGAGACATCAGAATGGAAAGATTTTTCACCCACAGCAACCAGATTATTTCCATTTTGACAGAATATCTCACATCAGGAAAATCTTATTTCTAATGGGCAAAACTTGAACTTTATACAAGGAAAATTAGAGAGTTGTTCACCTTTGAAAAATGATCATGAATTTTAAAAACCTTTGGTTTCTTCTAAATAGTGATTTCCCATAAAACAGCTGAAATATGAATCATTAACAAAAATATATCCACTGATACATGTTCAGTAATACATCAATTGTGTGAAACAAAGAATTCCTCCATCATGACTGTCTATGATCTTCACTGAGGCTTGATTTAAATTAGTTTTTGATACGCAGTAGACATTCACAACACCATTAGAAGGATTTTCTAATATCGGGTGGGTATCCTGGTGGTTGTATGGGATTTCCTTACCTTCAGGCTTTTAACCATGTACTGTCTTGTCAGGAGGCCTGACTATGTACAGTCTGATGCTATCAAAGGTTCCAGGGGTGCAGTGGAGAGAGTGCATGAGCTGTCAGGGCCCAGTTCAGCTTATGATTTGAGCATCTACGTGTTAACATGGTATTTGTGTGTGTGCATGCATGCACACATGTGCGTTCTTACCTCTCTACTTGAAAACATGATAGGTATGTTTTGGTTCATGTTTGTTTTTACTTCCATGATACAAAACCATTCTCTTCATAGGCCACAAAAATACCTTTTTTACCACAAATTAGAGCTCCATAATGAACGCACGGAAAAGAAGGACTCAGATGACAAAATTTCCTTTTTCAAATGTTGTAAATGCTAATTTGAGATACGATTCTACAATGAATACCAGTTAAACCCTAGAAAAATTTTCATTAGTCAATTCATATAAAATTTATAACCACCTAATATGTGCCACACATGTTCATTAGTCAATTCAGATAAAATTTATAACCACCTAATATGAGCCACGCATAATGCAAAAAATGTGCTTTCACATACAGCAGAAGAGCAAATAAACTATTATTGCACCTTAATATTCCTCTCCATATCTGCATCATTTTTAAGACATAAAGTTCTTTCTACATTTTGATGACTTAATCCAAATACCAAGGACTCCTGCATTCTACACATCTTGCTAGTTTTTGCTTTCTTTCTGTCTAATTCCAGCTAAAAGGCAGCTCTTCCTTCACTCAGATTCCCTAAAGCAAGAAGATATGATGAATTTTGAAGTTTGTAACAGTGCATCTGAAAATATACAGTGGTTTAAGTAAAGTTACAAGCTGCTGTTTCAAATAAAGTTTCATTTTTAGCCCTTCATCCCCCAGTGAAATTCTCCTCTTACGTTAAACTTCTGAATTAGATAAAGTAAAAAGAAAAAAAATCCACATCCTTTATGTGTTAACTCTCTGAAATTCTAAACAGAATTCCATTGGGAAACTGCTGCAGTGGCTTAGAAAAGAAATTAACCAAAATTAACTTTATGTTAAAAAATAAACAGTCCTCAGGGAGAATAATTTACTTTTCCATACTTACAATTTTTTTCTGGTACTTAAAATATAATGAAAGAAAATGTTACAGTATACAGAATACACACAGAATGAGTAGACTGGATTTTGAATAAAAATGTCATTTCAAATACTTTTCCCAATTAGGTTGTTACAGAATATGAAATTTGAAAAAGAAGAGATACATGCATAGGTATAACTGAATCCCTTTGTTGTATACCTGAAACTAACATAACATTGTTAATCAACTATACTCCAATATAAAATAAATAGTTAAAAAAAGTGTTATTTCAACCCAGAATATGATGATGTCTTTTAAAACAAAGCCGAAGAGCTAGAAAGATTAGACAGAGCTATAAAACCTTCAAAGAATGGACTGATTGTCCATTTGCACCTTCGTTTTTACTCAGCAATAATTAATGCCACGTAAAGCAATATCTTAGCATACACCCAAAAAGGGGTGCGCCGTGTGTAAAAACCTGCTCTGATGGGGGATCAGGGTCATGCCTTTTGTCAGCTTGTGGCTACTTTAAAGCCATGGAACATCGTGTTCTTCGTATCAAATTTACTAACTACATATGGATACAATTCCAAGAAGACCTTGTTAGGAACATTCTACAGATCTGAAAATTAACGTATCAAATAATTAAACTACTTGCCCCCAAATGTACACTGCTTGCACTAATTCAGGGCAGATAAACCCATGCATTTTAGCCTAGATGGGAGTATCTTGATTCAAAATGTTTAATGTCATGGAGGAGATGCAGCAGGTTAAAAAGGAATGATCAGGCTTGTCCACATCCTTTAAAAACGACATAATTTTAAGAAAAAAATGGTGTTCCATGCAGTGCTGGTTACTTAGTAAACTTATAACCTCAAGAGGTAGAACAAGATGAAAATGTAAGTACTCACTTCAAGTTTGCATAAATCATAGGTAGTATCTCCACAGTAAGCTGAGAAAAATTGGAGATGGTAAGAGTGCAATTATCTTTGCAAGTCAATGTCAAGGAGGAAAATGACCACTCCCCATAGCTAATCATTCACACCTGTCTCAGAAATTTCCTTAGATGGACTTTGCTCTCCCTTGAAATACTATTCTTCATGTTCTACCTTAGCCAAGCCAGTTCCCACGGTACACTCCACTCTAAACGTTGCAAAGTACACACACACACACACACACACGCACAACGGCATCAGCAGCAGACACATTCATTCTGTTAGTGCACAGAGCCTGTCTGTTGAAGAAGTGATGCGTAAAATAGGCCATGAACACCAGGATGTCTCTGCACCTAGGGCATAAACTGCAAAGCAAAGAAGTTAGCAGTTTGCTGTTTCATTTGAAGGTAATTCTACAATATCTCCTAGTCAAATTATATCATTGTCTGATTTGTAGAATTTATAATGGAAAAAAAGGAGGGTGGGTTAAGGTCCCCACATCAAAATTATGTAACAGATAATATCTCAGTGTCTTAATAAATTAAGGAGTAAATTATAAAACACTGCATTATTAACTGATATGCTCTTTTCAGGGCATCCCATTTCAAGACAGACAGTCAAATCAGAGCAGTCCCAAAGTAAAAAGAAATGTTCCTGTCAACAGCATGTCAAACGCCCAGCACTCTCATCCTGCAATTATCTGCGGCCCAGGAGGAGCATTAGCTTAAACATGATAGAATTTTTTTTATTTCTCAAATTGCAGTCCAAGTGTAAGCATCCAGGGCTGATACAGCAATATCATAGCATCAGGAACTCAGGCTCCATCAGGCTTCTTTGTCTCTTGAATTCACGTCCTCTTCTGCACTCCCAAGGCTGCTGTCTTAGTTCAAGACTCCATCTTCTCTTATTTGGACTATTGTCATGGCCTTCTTTCTGGTGTCATTGCTTCTGGCAGCTTCCTCACTACTTCTAGAAGATTCTAAATTCATTACCACCAGAGTCAAGGCCCTTCAAATTATGGCCTGGGTTTACCATTCCATCTCCATTTCCAGCCACTCTATCGTCATTTTCCAAACACTTCACAAACTTTTGTTCCGTCATAATTTTTGCTGGACTGGAACTTCCCTTCTCACCTCTGTTCTTTCCTTTTTCTGCCTTATCATTCTTCAAGGCCCACCATGAACGTCACCTCATTTGCTGAGTGTTAGCTCCTCTGTGAGCTCTTCTGACTTCTGTCCACCAAACTGAATTCAATAAATATTTAATGAGCATAAAGAAAGGTAAGGACTAAATACACTGAGATAAATAAGAGTGCTTCTGCCCAAAGTGGTTAAATTATTAGCAGATGAAATGGGAACTTTACTCATTATAATAAAACATTATCAACAGGATAATTGCAATATGAACAGAGTGATATGGGGGCACTTAATCTTGCCTGCAGACAAAAGCAACGGTTCCACCTCTATGTACAATCCTACGTTCTTAACTTAGTATTGCATGTTCAATAAATATGCTTGTATCTCTCTTCCTTTTGCCAAATTATGAGTTTGTGGAGCACAGAAACCATGCAACTTTGGGGGCCCAGGGCAAGCCACCCCAAAATATGCCTCAATGGCATATTGATTATTTTGAATTAAAGTTACTTAAGAAACAGCCAATGCAAGAGGGACACTTTTGATCCTCCTGTCTCCCTGAAAGCAGGAAATAAATCTCCCATGTGAAAGGTACCCTCCCTTGTCTCCAGAGATAGGGAGTTTGGGCCTGAGAAGCCTGTATTATCAAACATTGTTACTTCTTTACTAATTTACTACCCAAACTTTGCTTAAACTCCTTATTAATTAAGCACCCAAACCTAAATTTCTTTGTCTTGTCAATTCCTCTCAAATTGATTGTTTCTTTGTCTAAAAAATATAAAAGTTGCCTGCCTTAGCCACTCCTTAGGTCCCATTTCTAAAAGACTCCAGGCTAACCAGTTAAATTTGTTTCTTTTTCCCCTGCTAACCTGTCCTGTCAATTTGAGCCACAAGAACTCAAGAGGGGTAAATGGGGAAATTTCCCCCTCCCCAATGCTACCTACACCACTATTTCATTCACTGCCAAAACAAATAGAGAGGATTTCATTTTGACACTTATTTGTGAAGTCCGTACAAATATAGGAAAAAGAATTCAAACTTTAAATAACTATATTGCCATATAAAAATTTTAAAACCTGATTAAAATAATACTGAGTTATCTTTAGCCATATTATGAAGAATAAAAGAATTACATGTCAATTAAATCCAAGTGGAAAAGGTTACTTTTTTGAGGTACTGAAAAAGAAAAAGATTTACGTTCCATAGGAAAAAATTAATTGAAAATAATGAGCCTGTTAAGAAAACTAAACCATTAAAGCATATGCTTTTTATTCTACTACAGATTGAGTTAACTTTATTATCACATGAAATACAATAAAAATTGTTTAAGATATACGCAAGTGAAAGAAAAACACTGAAATATCAGAGATACTGAGATGTAATTCTGCACCAAGCTCTTCTAATCATATGTAAAAATTAATGTACTCCAAAGCTCAAATTAAATAGCTGATTCGACTTCACAGTGAGATCAGTTGATTGTGACCTTCGGTTACTGTGGTTGCTAATTTATTTACAGAGAAAACACACTCTTATTAATCTATTTGAAAGAAAGCCCACTCATTTAGGATGGCACTAATTTCCTCATTTTGCAAGAAAAAGAAAGTGAATCTGGGAGAGGTTTAGCAGTTTTCTGCATTTCACATGGTAGATCAGCTGGGAAATCAGAGATAGGACTCCAGCCTATTCAATGAGATAATAAATATTCAAAGAGCTTTGTAAACTGTAAAGAGCTATAAAAATGGATGTTCTGTTACAAGCTGGATTAGAACACTACATGTTCAAAGACGCTTCAACTAAATTCTGTTGCAAAAGACTCCTTTTCCCATGGCATGCGACTGCCATTAAGATGAATGTTTACTGTTATTCCAAAAGGGAAAACAAAAGGCATCTCTTCAAACTCAAGAAAATATGTAATATTTTATTTTTTTAAATATGATGTCACTATCAACCGTTGATGACGCCTGCCGGGAGTTCTCTGTCTTGTTGCCATTTTGAAGGGTTTGAATGACTTCCTCTCTATCCATCCCCACAAATTTATAGCCGAGATTCTTTACCCTCACATTTACCATTCAACGGGGAAATATCTGAATTTTTCATAGGATCTTTTCTTGAAGAAAGGTCTTAACCGTGATTTAACTGCATTTGAATATCTTAGCCCCAAAACACACTTTCAACTTTCTTGTCTCTACCCGAGAGAGAGGTAGAGCCAAACCATTTTAGATCATTTGGATACCCTGGTTCATGGCAGTGGATCTGAAGGAAACTGTTGTTACCTTTTCATTAGAGAGAAGACGCTGTGTTACAGGATTTTTCTCTAAGCTTTTTAAATTAGTTGCCAACAGCACAAACGTGCACATCCATATTAATGTGATAGCACTGATTTCCTTAGTAAACATTGGAAGGATCAAGAGCGGTTGTGCTGTAAAACGTTTCAGGGGGCCATGCTTGAGGTTACGAGCCATCAGGGATGCTTTACCCTGACACTACTTTCATGTCAATTTGTTCTTATGGTTTCAAAGTTTTTATAACAGGCCAAAACCTCATGGTGGACTCAATTCAACATTAGGAAGTTGCTAGCATGTTCACAGTAACTCCCACCAAAGTATTCTTCTGTAGGCTACACTGGTTCACGCAGTTTCAGGTTCCAGCCTCACCACTTTAGTTCTTCACTGTTTCATGCTTAAGAATGTTTCCTGTTTACTACTGCTGAGAGAAAAAAAAAAAAAAGAATTGTGGCAACCAAAGAACTTCTCAATGGACATTTTTATATAGTGCCATTTAAGCCTAACAATATTTCACTTACAGAGTATAAACAGATCTATTGGAGGTTAGACTATAAAATGGCAGAGAAAGGCCTTTGATATCAAAATCTAAGCCTGTTTTCAACAAAAGGCACCCACCTCCCTCACTGGAACCATCCACAGCAACAAGCTGACGGGGGTCAGAAACCACAGTCTCCCCAAACTTCCCCGTTCAGCTCCTCTGCGGGTGGTCATCAGCCCGCAGCAGAGTGCTAAATCTACTGTCTGTAGGAGGAACCCCAGAAGCGACCGGAAACCCCATGCGTGTACAGGTGAGTCGCAAGTCCTTTGCCTAGTCACAAAATCTATGAGACCTAAGCTCTTAAGTCCGACCTGTTTTCCTAACTGGGATCCAGAGCCAGCTCAGTCCCAAGTAAAAGTTTTCCTTTAAAAATTCACTAAATTCAACAGTCTTGCTCTTTTCTCTTCATTCCACACTCAGGATTCTTCTCACCACGAGGTGCCTCCATTCTGGGAATGCACTTTTCCATGATTGAGTCATTAGGCAGGACTGCCCCTCCTACTTCATCATCCTTTTAGTCACGTGGGTCAGACAGTAACCAAGGAGAAACAAAGTTCTTAAGTTCTGTTGAGTCATGACCAATTTGAAAATCTCGAAGTCTGAGTCCTCCAACCAAGAAAATTCAGACATACACTCAAGTATACATGACATTTTAACACTTTATGGATCCCCAGAGAACCACGCATGGACCCTGGATTGAGGAATCTCTGGAAATAGAGAGATCTACGTAGATCTGAAGACAGAACCCCCAGATTGAACTTCCAGTTTTGTTCCTTATTCACTGTAAGACTTTAAGCAAGTCAATTAAAATTCTTTGAGCTGCTGTTTTCTCATTCACAAAATGATGATAATTCCTGCCATAGCTACCTCTATGGGTTCTATCAATAAAAACTGCTATGTATGTCAACATTTTGTACTTATATATCCCTATGTAGGTTAAAGTATGTCTTTTAATTAGAAACCTTGGCGTTATCTTTGAGTCTTTGTTTTTGTTTGTTTCCTAACATCTATTAGATGTTCCTTCAATGCATCTCTCATCAGCTCACTCACCTTGTTCAGGTGAACCCCAATCTCTGCTTCCCAGCTGTTATACATATGCATTGTTACATATGAATAAATAAACATAAATATACATATATAATGTCTATATCTATGGTTGTATATGTAAACATATAAAATTTCATATGTGAATGTAATGTATATTCATTTATCTCTCTGCCTTTGCTATGTTGCTATGAGATAATCATGTTTCCAAAAAGAATGCCTTGTTTCATCTAAATGATGTTCTCTCTAATCACTTCTGCTGGCACAAAGTAAGCCAAGATAGAAAATTTAGAGGAGAGAAAGAGAGAATTCGCTGATGGGGGGGTGGAGAGAAATGGGCATGAATAGCCAATGAAGAGGCTTTCATTAAGAAAATTTCTTCTCATCCAATAGAACAAAGATTTTGAAACAGATATTAGGAAGACGTTAAGTAGAACAGTATAGCATCCTGTTGCCTTACAGGGCTTCATAGACTCTGGCAAGAGCTGACTCGTATCAACCTTCTCTCTCCTGGTACCCTGGGAAGCGCTGGGAACCCCAGCTTAAAGACCATTTCTGAAAGACTGTACAACATTCAAGAGTAAAACATGAGTGATTAAAAAACATAAAGGTACATGACATCAGTACATGTCATACTGGTGTTCCAGATTATAATATTTCTGAAAATAATTATATTTCTAAATATCACACGTTCCTTGATTAATAATCTAAGTATCAACAATACAGAATCACATGAAAATGATGAGGCATGGCATCCAGGACATAATTAAGTCTGTGATCCACGTGTGGATTTGGTGAACATTTTGGTTCATCAGTGATGCCAGTAATAATAAGCCTCACACGTGGCTGTCTGCCCTCCACTGTAGGATTCTGTTTTTTATAAATTCTATCCTCCTTCTGCCCAGGCAACACAGCACTGACCAAAACACTGAAAACACTCCTCCCTGCCAAGAAGCCAGCAGTTACTTCTATATCCTGTCTTCCTCCCTACAATAAAGTGTTCATAAAAACGTCCTGGCTTGTTCTTTCTCCAAACTTCACAAAGTGATTTAAAATATAAAATAATCTCAAACAGATAATATCTTAAAGCAGAAAAACACATATTTGTTGGAAAACAGATTGCAAAAATTCTCTTCTGAACTAGCACAGTATATCATTTTTTAGTACAGATCTTTACAACAAATTTGCTTAGAACTACTAGATTGAATAAGACTTATTCAGCTACAATTTCCTTACATACTGTTGTGTGACAATCACTGTGAAATGAACCACTTTATAATTCAGCTAGTTTTAAAACTCACGGTCATAAGCAGGAAGAATCCAGAGTTGAGGAAAAAACACAATGAAAGGAAGTAACCAAAAGGGTCTGTATTATACGTAACAATTGCTATGTAACAAATCACCCCAAAACTTATCAACTTGAAACAGCAGTAAGCATTTACCATCTCACGCAGTTTCTGTGGGTCAAGAATTACCTGGGAGCATCTTAGCAGGGTGGTTCTAGCTTGGGGTCTCTCATGGTGTTGCCGTCCAGGTGCTGGCCTGGGCTCAGTCATCGGAAGGCTGACTCGTTGATTCATCCACTCTCAGATGGGCCACTCTCGTGGTTGCCCAGTTGGTTCTGGGTGTCGGCAGGAAGCCTCAGTTCCTGGCCACGTGGGAGCTCCACAGAGCTGCGTTAGTTGCCCTCACATCATAGTGGCTGGCTTTCCCCAGAGCCAAGTGATCCAAGAGAGAGCCAGCAGGAGGCCACTATCTTTTATGATCCAGTCTCAGGCCATACTGCGTCATTTCTGCAGTAGTGTACTCATTACACAGGTCAGCCCTATTCACCGAGGGAGGAAACCACACGAGGGCATGAACGCAGGAGGCAAGGCTCACCAGGGCCACCTTGGAGGTTGGCTACCACAGACCCACACATAACTTTCAACCACCAAAATATTCAGAGCGTGGGGTGGGGTGAGGGTAGAGGGCATGGAAGGGTTCCTTGGATCCAGAGAGACCTAGTTTAAAGAACTAAGTCTACCAATTACTAAGCGTGTAATTGGGGAACAGGCTCTGATTTCTCTGAACGCTGGTCTTCCGCCACTGTCTTCAGTGGCAGACGCAGTGACGGTCACCACTCCGTACCTGCTGCCTTACACTTCCCATCCTCCTACAGGGCGCTGAGACCATGGGACCAGCTCCGGCCAATGGGCAATGAGGGCAAGTAATGTGTGAAACCCCCATGCATGTGTTTTCTGTTGCTTTTTCCCTGCCACAGCCACGAGGCAGCCCCTCGACCTGGGCAGTGCAACTGCAGGGTGACGGCGCTTCCCCTGGCCTCAACTGCCAAGTAGCTGCAAGGAGGAGTCGCCCCGGAAAGTCACCTGGCACCACAGTCAATGTGGTGTGAGCAAAAAATAAACCTTTACATTATTAGGCCACTGATATTTGGGGTCTGTCTGATACCACAGTATAATCTAGCCGAATCTAATTCACATACCTAAAAGAATGAAACTGATTTTGAGGATTAAATGAGAGAACACATGTTCAGCTCCTAACACACTCTAACACATGACAGGTGTTTTAAACCACCTTCTCAACTCTGAGCCTGTTTCCTCATTAGCAAAAAAAACCCATATATATATGTGTGTGTGTGTGTGTATACACCTCACAAAATAGCTTTCAAAATTAAAAGAAGTAAAATACATGAAAATTTTACCACATACAAATGAGGTAATAAACATAGTTTTTCCCCTTTTTGCCTCTGAATTCTGATCAGAGGTGATTCAGAAGATCTTTTTCCTCTCGTCGGAACTCCTCTTCCTCTGCATTCAAAGCTTCAGAGTCCCTGGGAAGCTAACATACTGAGTTTACTTGATAGTTCCAGCAAAAATACCCTGTTCTACTTAAGACATAAAATGCATGACAGAAATGATAATAGTTTAAAAGATTTACCAATCCTGACAATAATGCAATGACTCCATTTCAGAATTACTTTACATTAGCCATTGTTTCCTCACATGTAAAGAAAATACTGTTCACTTGCTTTTTAATGCTGATATTAAAGGCCCACAAATGCCACCTTTCAGGGCTTTTGTCCCCACAAAAGAACTATGTAAGAAGTGACTTGACCTGTCTCATCTCTAAACTCAATAACAGAAAAAGCTAAAGTATAATTGGATCCTCCAGACCTAAATGAATAGGAGGAAGAGCCAATAAGGAGAATTCTTTTCTTTAAGAGAATCCAGCCATTTGTGTGACAACAGTCATCACACCGTTTCACAGGACTTGTTCCAGAGAGATTTCATCAAGGATGTACTGTGAGCTCTCAATCAACAGACTAGTCAACTCATCTGTCTCCTCACTGACAAACTAACCACACGTGTCTCTGCCACCTAAGCCATGGGACCACTGGCCCATCTGTCACACAGCCTGACCCTGGAGCGCTGGTGTCAGTGGAATGTGGCTTTTCAGCCACATGGAGGCTCCGGACACCTCAGTGTTCTCCTGTCACTGTCCTTCACGGAAAGGCCTCGGGGGGTGGCCACCGGGGCGCCGCAGCACAGAGAAAGGAGCACAGCATGTACCCTGCTGCACGCCCTCCCCTCCGCAGAAGCTAGAACAGAAACTGCCCAGACGCATTCTGCTTTCTCGCGCTGTCGTCAGAGACACAGGGACGTGAGAGATGCACTGTTGAGAATGCAGGTGCAGCGTCTCAAACTAAGCGCCACCTGACAGGCCAGCTCTGCTCTTCTGTGTGTTCCCTGTGCTGCGGAATCAACGTGTGAGCGGTGCTGAGTCATGGTGACATAGTATCTTGCTGCAGACGTTATCAGACAGGATGTCACAAGGTCACACTGTCTCCCTACTCTGTGGCCAGGTGGCTCTTCACCTGTTCGAGGTTAAGCTTTGCCACCTTAGAGTCTGGGTGTCTGAGAACCACGCTCAGGACCTCCTCAACGGGTGTGCTTCCCTTAATGCACCCATGTGAACCTACACTTACAATCAAATAGCATTAGATGTCAGCAAAGTAAAAAGAATTACCCAGAAAAATAAAGAATTCATATGTAATAATATTTAAAGAGCACATTATTGTTCTGTATATAAAGTAATACACTTCTTGGAACACGGAAGCCTTTCTATTAGCATCACTGCTTGCTGCTTCTTGGTCTCAGGATTTATGTCTTAAGCTTTGAGGCACAAAACTACAACTGTGAATTCAAAGTTCATGATTTGGTCTGTCTCAGACTTCCCTAGCAGAATTCTTTAACTGTAAAATGAACAATTCTATTGACACATCAAAACTTAAAAGGATTAGAGACAATTACATTTAAAGTAAATGGTAACAATTACAAGACAAAGACATTATTAAATACAAAGAGTAATTTTAATGAGATCATTATGTTATCAGATGCTGGATTATTTTATTTAACGAAAGCGGGTGAAGAATGAATTTTCCACTATGCATCCAGGGTTATTCCTGTAATACCCAATAGATTTATCAAAATAATAAGAAAGTACAGATATACAAATATACCCCATCTTATACATTTTGTGTTTCTTGTTCAAATGTAACAAGAATTTTTTGAGCATCGTTTGATGTGTTGTGGGTACCAAACAGAAGTGTTAGGAGAGGGTCCCCTCTAATGACCTTAAGGCCTTGGGGAGATCACTGACACACACACACACGCACACACGCACACACACACACGACTTAACCCTATCTTTTATACTCAAAACTTCTGCCCCTATACCAAAAACACAAAAACAGAAAACAAAACCAGCCAGAAAAATTGTTCAAATCCTAGTAATTCTTAGCAATGTTTCCGGCCCAAGATCTCTAAGCTCCTGCTACAACTGCTCTATTCCCATGTGATCGCGTGATCGCCCATCAACTATTGCAACGACAACTGGCCACCTGTCTTTCTATATTTCAGGTATATTCCTGAGACACAAACAGTTTGGTGTCACTGACTTAAAACTTTGGGTGATTCCCCGTTGACTAGACAATAAAATCAAAACTTACAACCGGATATAAAACACTCTTCACGGGCTCATCTTGCCTGTCCTTAAACCTAATCGCCAGCTCCACGGCGTCTACTGCTTCCAGAGCGCTCCCTCCCTGCATCTTCTTACAGTCAACCAGTTCTGCCGGCTTCCTTCATAGGCTGGGGTATTGGAGTGTTTTTCATTCTCTCTCTCTCTCCCTAAAATGGCCTCAAGTCTCTTCTCCAGCAAACTTTTATCCATCCTTGAAAACCCAGTTTCAATGCAAACTATCTGGTGAAGCTCCACCAAGCTACTTTTCGTGGATCTAGAAGCAATTCGTTCATTGTTATAACACTTGTCACGCTGCATTAGAATATCAATATTACCCCTCTCCTTCCAGAGCTATACTGTGAGCGCGACGTGGGCAGCCATTCTGTCTTATTTTTGTCCCCAGCACCAAACAATTCTTGGCACATTTCAGAAGATGCTTAGTAATGTTAAAAAGAATGAATGAATGAATGAATATCAAAGTAAGTGCTTTAAAAGTTTACAGAAGGGACAATTCAATATGTTCTGGGGTGAACAGGAAATGCTACATTAAAATATATGTAAATAAAATGTTTGTACATGTTTTAAATACACTTGAGTAAGGAATTATTCAGAAGCATGAATAATCATACTTTAACCCTTTGTAACTTCAGACTTTATTAAAATAGGATACACTTATACTATCACACATGCTCTTTTTTTTTTTTGGCCTCACCTCGCGGCATGCGGAACTTCCCCAAACAGGGGTTGAACCCGTGCCCCCTGCGATGGAACTGTGGAGTCTTAACCACTGGACCGCCAGGGAAGCCCGTATCACACATGCTCTTTAATATGCCGTAAGTATCAAGTTGGAAGAAACTTAGGTTCAGAATTAATTTAAATTCTTGGGATTAGAGAAACAGACATTCTTCTATCTGCATCATCATTGTCTAATTTTACTTATTAGTATCAACCTGTAACAATTATATTTATAATATTTCAACAAATGAAGCCATCTTAATGCTATAATCTAGATTTTCACTTATATAAGCAGTATTTCCCTCCACTTCATTTGGAAATACTACCATTTTACTCCAGGATAAAACCTGCCTAGCATCTAATCCAAAATATTCTTACATAGCATATAGGTAGGATTGCCCAATTTAGGGGAAAAAAATAAAAATAAGAAACCTACAGGATGCCCAGTTACATTTGAATTTCAGATAAATAATGATTTTTTTCTTAGTTTAAATCTGTCCCAATTTGAGGCATACTTATAATATTTATTTATTTACTTATTTATTTATCTGAAATTCACATTTAAACAGGTGTCCTTTACTTTATTTGACAACTCTACACGTAGCAGACAAGAAGACTAGCAATGAATTGATGCTAGGAGGGCCTTAGATGACCAAAGAGTGCCATCTTAAAGACTAGCTTTCCCGGTAACCCAGAGGAAACCAAAGGACCTCAACCATCTCCTAGGCTATATGTATGGCCTTAAAGAGACCCATCCTCACCCATGTGCTATGAGCATTAGGGCTCTCAACAGGAAAGTCAGTTTGGTGAAGGCACAATCCAAGACTATGTCTGAGGGTAGTTTTTTTTTTTTTTATAAAGGAGAGAAAAGATGATGTTCTTTACAGAACCCCGGAATTTTGTCCTGCTACTGTCTTAAAAGATCTTATTTTACAACTATTGTAATCTGCCCAGTAATACTGATGATATACAAAAGGCCAACAGGTATACGAAAAGGTGCTCAACCTCACTAACCATCAAAATGCAAATCAAAACCACAATGAAATACCACCTCACACCTGTTAGGATGGCAATTATAAAAAAACAAAAGATAACAAATGTTGGTGAGAATATGGAGAAAAGGGAACCCTGGTAACACAGTTGGCGGGGATGTAAATTGGTATGACCATTATGGAAAACAGTATGGAGATTCCTCAATGAATTAAAAATAGAAGTACCATATGATCCAATAATCCTACTTCTGGGTATTTATCCAAAGGAATTAAAATCAATATTTCGAAGAAATATCTGTACTCCCATGTTTATTGCAGCATTATTCACAATAGCCAAGATATGGAAACAAACTAAATGTCCAACAGTGGATGAACTGATAAAGAAAATATATGCAATGGAATATCATTCAGCCTTTAAACAGTAGGAAATCCTGCCATTTGTGACAACATGCATGGACCTGGAAGACACTAGGCTAAATGAAATAAGCCATACAAAGAAAGATAAATACTGGATGATCATACTTATATGTGGAATCTAAAAAAGTCAAACCCATAGAAGCAGAGAATAGAATGGTGATGGCCAGGGACTGAGGAGAGGTGGAAATAGGGAGGTAAATGTCAAAGTGCACCAAGTTCCAGTTATGCAATATAAATAAGTTCTGGAGACCTACTATACAGCATATACCTATAGCTAGCAATACTCTATTATATACTTAAAATTTTCTAAGAAGATAGATTTTATGTTAGGTGTTCCTACCAATAACAATAATAATAATAGGGACGAGAGGAAACTTTGGGAAGTCATGGATATGTCTGTGGCCTTGATGGTGGTGATAACACCATTAAATATGTTTACATTAAACATGTACAGTTGTATACAACTGTATACAAACTCATCAGCTGTATACATTAAACTCATCAGTTGCACATATTAAATATGTACGGTTCTTTTACATGTCAATCATTCCTCAATAAGTGGTATAAAAAAATTTAAGTTAATGAGCATTTCCTATAACCCAGGGGCTAGTATGAGATTTTATATGCATTATTAATATTAATCCTCACAACATCCCTACCACATATGTGTCATTATCTCTACTTTACAAATAAACTGAGATTAAATAATAATTTTTGCCCTAGGCCGAACAGTGAGGAGAGGTGGGGATGAGACTCAAATCCAGGTTTGTCTGACTCACAACTAGTTGAGTATTTAATAATGATGCTGTACACTAACTTTTAGTACCTAGATCCTTCTAAAGGATTAAAGGAAATGCAAAAGCACTCAAATGAGTTGATATACAGGTAAGTGGTCTCAGGATAGATAAGTTCCTAAGCAAGAATGCAGGTGTGTATGTATCTATGTGTGGTCACATACAGCTTTCTCTAAAAATTCTTCTCTAAAATCAAAGAGCTTTACAAAACCAAACCCTCGCCATTCCCCTTTCAGTATATTTGAAGTTTCCTAGATGGCATATTACTCTCCTAAGAAGCTAATACATTTCCAAAAGAGTCTACCTAATGGGTATGGGCAGGTAAATACAAAAATAATCTGTCCATTTCTTCTCTGTTTCCCCAGGTACAAGAAATTGAAATGAACATGATACTCCAAGACAGAGCAGGCTGTTCATCTGAGTCACACCAAGTAACCTGATTACCGCTAAAGTAAAATTTGAAAATGATTGAAGTGATTTTCATGATCAGCCTTTCGGAAGTCATTCAAAAGTGCTGCAGTACTACTTCAAAGAAGATAATTCAAATTTAAATGTCACTCTCTCTTCAGTGTTGTTTATCAATAGTTGAGTATTAAATTGGGAAGCTTGATTTATGTTATGTAATTTAACTAGTATATAATTTAAACACTCATAATTAAGTCACTATTTGAATAAATGGAATAAACATAAGATTAAGTTTGGTAGTGAGGTGCTCATCTCCAGAGGAGTTCAATCAGACTGGGAAAACATTTGGTAGAGATTTTATAGAACAATGGCTCTGAACCTTGACTGCCGCACACTGGAATCACCTAAGGCAGCGGTCCCCAACCTTTTTGGCACCGGGGACCAGTTTTGGGGAAGACACTTTTCCCATGGACCGGGGTGGGGGGGGGGGAGACGGCTCAGGCGGTGATGCGAGTGACGGAGAGCAGCAGATGAAGCTTCGCTCGCTCGCCCCGCCTGCCCGCCGCTCACCTCCTGCTGTGCGGCGCAGCTCCCCGGGGCCTGGGGACCCCTAACCTCAGGAGTTTTTAAAAAGACTGATGCCCAGGTCCCGCCCATGGAGATGCTTATAACACTGGACTGAGGCGAAACTTTAACACTGGGTTTCTGAAGCTCCTCAAGTCACTCAAATAGGTGGCCAAGGTTGACCCCCCTGCTACAGAAGGAACTCAGGCACTGGATGGAAGGTTGAGACGGGTGACATATCAGGACCCTTCCAACGCTGACAGTCTAAGTCTGACTGTAGCATGACCCATGCTGCAACATAGTACTAGATTAGACCTGAAGTTTCTTTGGATGTGCAAATTCGGAATAAACTGCTTCAGTAGTATTGTTTCCTGGGTGTAGTTTCCAAATACAAAGAGGGTGCTACCATTATTTACACCTCCTCCCTATAGTATCCTATTTTCTCTAGATTACACATTGAAGAGATATTAAAAATGAATAATTCAATCAAGTCAATTATTAAGTATCTTCTGAGGATCTACTATCTGCATGACACTCCTCTAGGTACTGAACATTAAATAATGAGTTACTGATCTCACTGGCGTCTCAGATCTTACTGGAATTTACAATTTAATAGACACAGATGGCTGTAATACAAAAATAAGGTAAGTATGTTTGAAGTTTAAGTGCACGATAGTTCATTTAAGAGATTATGTCCAGTTGTGAAGGAGGGGTAATGCAGGCAGAAGTATTTTCTTATCAGTGCAAAATCCATACCTTATGTATTTTATTGAAGGAGAATAAATATCAAAGTAAAATGTTCAAGCTGTAGGTCAGACTTTAGGTATATGGACAAGCAGGTGTGTCAGACTCTTCCACCTCCCTAAACATTTACTGAAAGGGATTTTGTTATGCAAAACCTTCTGGAGGTATTTTAAATCAAGGGCTAAAGTGAAATCTTCTAAAGTAACACAGGTCTATTGGTAGTTTATGCAGTTTAAATGCCCAATAACTTGAAACAATTGCATAAAAATAGCCAGCTAGCTAGTGAAACATGCTAATCCCACAGTATAAAGAACACTTGAGATATGAGAGAATGTCAATTAACAGACATTTGCTGAATTCTATTGCAGAAAACTAAACTTCCACGCACGAGAGTTTAGACAGGCAGAACAATGTACCAGAGCTGTAGTTAAAGGAAGACTTGGACTAAATAAATACATCATAACTACTGGCCAGTCCTTTCAGCTGACCATACCCAGCAGAACTGGAAATGCAGAGAATGCTAGGAACGGTCACTCACTCTGATAAAAAATAATACCTCTGCTACCACAGTCACACTGCCCAAATGAAATCCACATCCACATGTGGTTTTGGTTAATCTTCACCGCTAGACCCAGGATCAATCTAGAGGCAGATGCTCGGCAGGAGCCAGGAGGAAGCTGTGTTCCGTATCCCTAATTCCAGCACAGGGTACCCATCACAGCTGTGATCAAATCAGAGCCGGCAGACAGTGCAATACAGATAATAAAATGTTTTAGCTAAAGGGATAAGACTTTGGAGTCTACTAATGACTGGAAAGTCAGCTCTTTGACACGAATTATAATTCTTTAATGATAATGATGTAGAAGACTAAGCAAGGTTTTATCAATTTAAAAAAATCAAGTTAAATCTATCATATAAAATCTACCTTCTAAATGAAGCAAATTAAAGACCCGACCTTCAGATGATAAGACTGTTTATATGGGAAGCTATATTTGGAAGTATAAACTGTAGTTTCTATTTTAAGACTGTGTCCTCCAAATTCCAGTAATGAAAAATATTCACCTGAATTCTTTTCCATACAAGATAACCACTTCTTAGTTTAAGAAAACCCAACCTCAACTCAGCAAATAAAGTATCAATAAAAGCCCTCTGCCTTCTTTTTTCAATCCTGCTCCTTAAAAATGTCAACAACAGATTAAAAACTATACACATAAAACAAAAAAATCGTAACCAAAGGAACAGTGTGCCCTAATGAATCTTCTTTCTTTACTGAGTTCAAACCCTACAGAAAAGAAAAAAACTATTAATTCAGAAGCTGTAGTATCTAGAGTCCATTTTTCACATTGATTTGCAAATTCTAAGCAATAAGTCAGCTGGCTCTGTTGTCAGTAAAAATGCCTGGCTGGCTTATTATTTTATTCAGCATTGGAGTCTGTAAGGACCCTGTTCTAGGTTGTCTTCTCCCTTCCCTCTTTCTCTCCTCTGTCCTTCATTCATTCCTAAGTTTTCAGTTACCGGCCACACACTGATGATGCCAGCATGTCTTTATGTGGCCCAGGCCTCTCTTCTGAGGAGTAGCTACAACTGCCTACAGTCTACAGTGCTCTTAAAGATGTATTTTCCTCCTGCACAGCCTCTTCTGGAAAGAACTCCCATTACTATATAATTCTAAATAAATAAAGTACGTAAATACTAAAGGAAGCACAAAGTAACTTTTAGTGAAACTTCATTGCTCCTGGTATCGTATTAAATATTCAATAGGAAACCAGTTAAATAATTAGTCGTTGATAGACATTTTGAATCAGGTCGTCTTCACTTGCTAGGTTCTCTAAACTATATTTTCCCAGCGCGTTGAAATTTGTGTTGTCCAGTGGTATTCCCAAGAAAAAGAGAAGTCTGTTTTTTGTTGTTACTCCCAAGTAATAAGCAGCCATCACAAGCCCAGTGGCTCCAGGTCTTAGAAACAGCCCCCGTCACCTGAGTCCTGGGGTGGGAAGTGTGCTCATGGGGTCTAACCTCTCTCCCAACCAAGACGGGATTCTCATTTACAAGCAGAGTGTTTCCTACAAGGCCCCTGAAAGAGGCAAATTCAAGCTAGACTTTAAATATTAGGTTATTTTTACTCCTAAAGAAAATAAATGAATGACAGAGCCTAAAGTAGTCAGGTAGGAACAAAGAAAGGGGTTACAATTTTCACAGATAATACAAAATTGGCAGGATAAGCTATTTATAGTTTTCAGGGTGTAAGCAGCATGTCCAGTAGCAAAACTAAGACTTAAATACACAATGGTGGGGGGATGGGTAGTGAAATGAAATGAAAGCTCAGGAGCGAAATAAAGAGTTCAAAACTACAAATGAGATTCTTAAATCCAAAGAAGTTAAAAAAAAGAGTTGGGCAGTGACTCTTAGCAGAACAATGATAGGAAAGGTTGCTTTAAAATATGTTTCATTCCTTTATAACTAAGGTAAAAAGCCTCAGAGAATGGGAACAACCCATAAAATTTACCTCAACATTTTTGAGGTAATTATTGTTAGGTATAAGCAATTAAGGAAGATAACAATAAAAAATAAACTATACATATTAGAAAAGCATATAAAATATTTTAAAATACTCATTTTGGTATATACAGATGACTAAGACTCAACTCTGTAAGATACACAGGAAAGGCAGATACTGAAATAGTCTATCACAGATATTTGACAATGTTCTTTAGCTCAAGAAAAATATATGAACTCCAAAACCGTCTGTTTGCAGCCAGTTCCACTCTGGGCAAAATACAAAATGTTCCAGGCTCCTTTAGGCCCTGAAGGCTTGTGAGTAAAGAACTGGTTAGGCCCATAAAGTACAAAAGGAGGCTCAGCAAGAACACGGATTCTACTGGGCCTCTAAACCTGTCTTCGTTCAACCTTTACTTGGACACTTTTTAAGAATTCATTTGCGTATCCTATAGTATTAACTATAGGTAAAACTTTAAAATATTATATTAATTAACAAAAAATAATAATTTTAGCATAGGTCACCCACTGGAAAACGTAGGAAAGAAACTAAAATTGTTTCTGAAAAGGAAATGGGGTGGAAGGAACTGATAAATAAATAAATGTCCGTGTGGTGGGTATTTTGTTAGGTGCTTTATTTATATATTCTCCTTTAGTCACTACAAACACATAAGGGAAGTATTCTCCCTCTACTACCAAAAACAAAATAAGCTAACAAACAAAAACAACTCTGAGGTACAGAGAAATTACAACTACGATTCCAATCTTTATCTAACGCCAAAGTTCGCACACACACTGCTGTCCTTGTCAGTAAAAAAAACACATAACAGCAGCCAAAATTAGTTGTAAAATATACTCCTATCTAACAGTAGTTGTCAAAGGAAGACAATAAGAACACAGAGGCACTGAGTGGTCTTCAGACAGGGGTCACAGAACTAGCCATCTCAATCAATAGGGCTGGGGACACCTTGGCCAGCACAAGCCAAAAGAAGATAAAATCATCTGACTTGGACTTGTACCAGAAGATCCTTCTATAATATGGCGGAGGACATAAAAAACTGAGGTTTTTCTATGCTTCCTATTAAAGGGAAATACCCAGGCAAATCAAACTCCAGATTTTTAAATGTTTCATTTTTTTACACTATAATAATATCATCAAAAACCTCTATTAAAGTGGTTATTTGTACTCAGAGCTCTACTCCCCAGTTTAGATTGGAGATATCTAAATTAAGGACATTAAGAAAAATATTATTTTCAAGTAAATCAAACTTATTCTGAACGCATTCATTCAGCAAACCCACGAGGCATCTGGAAGTATGTTTCACACCAGAGAATAAGGAAATAGCAAAGAGATATGCCTATGTTTGATTCATTTGTATATCACATGTACACCTACATAATGTGGAGATATATACACACATATGCATATGCACACACACACACATGCACAGAGAATTCAATGGGCAAAAATTTACTATGTGTTTCTGGATGTTAAATGTGCATATAGATTAAGGCAAAAGAACACCAGCATGCTAACATGCTGTTAACAATTCCACCTGTTCTTAAAGTTTGGGGGTCCAAATAAACAAGTTAGGAAGGTGAAGTAAAAATCATCTCATAACTGCACTCTTCCCTGGCAATGTAATTAAAAATAAAACATTTTTTGATATCAGAAAACAAGAAATTTAGCTCTGAAGGAAAAATTTATTATATCCCTTAAGATAATAAAACCGAGATCTTCCAAAGTTTTCAAGCCAGGCCTTTTAGAGCCTTAGCCATGTCTCCTGAGATGCATCTCCCCTTTGGGTATCTCACTAATGACGGCTACAAGAGAGGGAATATTGGCACTGCTCTGAGTTTAATACTCTGGTTCAAGTAAAGGTGAATGGCCCTTCTCTTAATTCTCTAGTGCACAGCCAAGGCAGGGCTGCAATACTTAAATGTAAGGTAATTAAATATTTGGATATCACACAAAGGAAATCAACACAGAATATCATGGAACTGGATAATCTAGCATACAGTTTACCTGTTTTCAGCTTGGAGTTCAGTACATGGATGCCTCCCTACTCAGCATCCAACCTGCCAAAAATGCCTAATTACATCTAGCAACCTAATATCCAAACCCAAGAGAAGTATTACGGAGAGCATGAAGTTTCTTTTCCTATACAGTTAACTCCCACTTTCAGGGTTCAAGTTCATGTCTGAACCTTTCCACGTATGATTGGTCCTGAGAATGTCCACCTGCTGTAGGAAAGCCTCTGCCCATTTACAGTGACAGGACTTTACTGGAGAATAGGGTGATTTTTTTTTAACAAAGCACAGTAAGATATAACAGGAGGGGTTGTTCTCTTACAACTTTAGATGACATTCATATCAAGGAATGTTTAAGTTTTGCATGAGATATTTAAGAGGTGAACCAGAGTAAATTTAAATATCAATAAAAGTAAAATGTATATCTCACAGTGAATTCTGAGCTTCATGGCATTAACATTAAAGCTAAGCAAACAAATTATATGTAAATATAGTATCATATTGTCAGTATATTAATGAAATGCCCATGCTTTGAATATAGATAAACATAGGTAAGAAGAGTCAGAGCAATACTTTAATCAGAGATAAATATATAAAAATTGCTCATTCCTTATATCTATAAATAGTGTTTTATTTTCACAATGGTATTAATTTCCTTAAAGTGCTTATAAGTTTTATAAGGGTATTAATTTTTTTAAGTGCTTATAGGCTAAACTACAGTAAAAGTAGGCATTATTCATTAGATAAGTATACCCAGGGACTTCCCTGGTGGCACAGTGGTTAAGAATCCACCTGCCAATGCAGGGGACACGGGTTTGAGCCCTGGTCCGGGAAGATCCCACATGCCACGGGGCACTAAGCCCGAACGCCAAAAGTACTAAGCTAGCGCTCTAGAGCCCACGAGCCACAACTACTGAGCCCATGTGCCACAACTACTGAAGCCCGCGCAACTCGAGCCCGTGCTCCGCAACAAGAGAAGCCACTGCAATGAGAAGCCCGCGCACCGCAACAAAGAGTAGCCCCCGTTCACTGCAACTAGAGAAAGCCTGCGCGCAGCAACGAAGACCCAACGCAGCCAAAAATTAAAAATAAATAAATTTACAAAAAAAAAAAAAGATAAGTATGCCCATTGAGAGCCAAGTAAACAAATTTAAAAGTACAAAAAATGCACAAAGACCCCAAGGGTATTGCTAGTCGGTTTTGTGGGAAAATAAACCAATTTCCAGTCATAACCTATTTTACAGTTGTTGTTACCTTCACTGTATTTTTCAACTTAAAAATGTACCCATAGAGTCTGTCATACAGAGTGAAGTAAGTCAGAAAGAGAAAAACAAATACCGTATGCTAACACATATATATGGAATCTAAAAAAAAAAAAAAAATGGTTCTGAAGAACCTAGTGGCAAGACGGAAATAAAGACACAGACCTACTAGAGAATGGACTTGAGGATATGGGGAGGAGGAGGGGTGAGATGTGACAGGGTGAGAGAGTGGCATAGACATATATACACTACCAAATGTAAAACAGATAGCTAATGGGAAGCAGCCGCATAGCACAGGGAGATCGGTGCTTTGTGACCACCTAGAGGGGTGGGATAGGGAGGGTGGGAGGGAGACACAGGAGGGAGGGGATATGGGGATATATGTATACCTATAGCTGATTCACTTTGTTATAAAGCAGAAACTAACACACCATTGTAAAGCAATTACGCTCCAATAAAGATGTTAAAAAAAAAAATGTACCCCATTTATCATGAAATGCTATCTAAGGACAGCTATGGACTCTTCATTCTATTTGGAATACTCCAGCCCGAATCCGTCCCTCATTTGGTCCAACAAGCAGAATCTCCTGACATAATTGGCAGTGGCAAAGGGAAAACGAAATGGGAGAGAAAAGGGAAAGGAGGGTGGATGAGTTCATTCCGTCCATCTCTATCGATATCGCTTCCTTAGCTCCAGGACCGACCATCCCCAGCAACTCTTCCACCTTTATCTAACCTTCCAAATCCCCTCTACTCCCCCTAGAAAGACTAAGATACCATATATTTGGAGGTAACAAAACTAACTTCTAAGTTACCTAGATGGCCTACTTATTGGAGAGAAGTTTAAAGTGCTAGTTAGACTGTACCAATCCATAATGTCCAACGCCAAGGTGCCTGACTAATAAGCCTGATACAGGAAGTAGACATACCTCACTGTTCAGCCATTCCATGCTATGCTGCAGAGCTCAGCATCTAATTTTATTTCTTTTTTTTGGGCGGGGTGGGGGAAGGCACTTTATTTTTTTTTTTTAACATCTTTATTGGAGTATAATTGCTTTACAATGGTGTGTTAGTTTCCGCTTTATAACAAAGTGAATCAGTTATACATATACATATGTTCCCATATCTCTTCCCTCTTGCATCTCCCTCCCTCCCACCCTCCCTATCCCACCCCTCTAGGTGGTCACAAAGCACCGAGCTGATCTCCCTGTGCTATGCAGTTGCTTCCCACTAGCTATTTATTTTACGTTTGGTAGTGTATATATGTCCATGCCACTCTCTCACTTTGTCACAGCTTACCCTTGAGACTAGCTCCCAAGTTTTACATTACTTGATAAGAGGAACTGACACAGCAGAAAGGTTTCCCTGATAGACCCCGTGGGGCTCAGTGCTTAACACAGAGGAAGAGACTTCCTTCCTTGGACAGTATCTAGGCCCCTGCTGTGACCAGAGAGACAACAGTAGAATCATTATGTGTACCTAGGATTATTTCTAACTCATGAACCTGTCACACTAAAGGCCTTTGCCTTGGCTATTGTTTCTTCATGTTTGAGCTGACCTCTAACAAGGATGGTGCTAGTTAAACTTAACATTGGTTGATGTGGTCAGGTAGGTGGAGCCCTGTTCCAAGAGATGCAATGCACTAAGTGGTGGTCTTGGAAGTAGACACCATCACAGACACACTGAACCGTATCATTTGTTAGTGCTCATTACGGCCCGTGAGTCTGCAGCGGGGCTGGGCCATGACCTTTAAAGTAAGAATGTATTTGTGGTAGGTTTCCTTATTCTAATTTACTATGATTTCATTATTTTGGTATAGAAAATTATGCTGGTGATAACCTACACACATGGACCCTAGGGTGTTTTTCAGTTCAAGTAACTGGAAAATGAGTGACGTTTCTGTGTAATGGAATGGGAGGTGTATGTTGGCATGAATGAAGGAGAAACCTTCATTCGTAACTTTTATGGCCACAGAAGTTGCTGCTGACGCTCTGGGTGAAGAATGGAAGGGTTATGTGGTCCAAATCAGTGGTGGAAATGACAAACAGGGTTTCCCCATGAAGCAGGGTGTCTTGACCCATGGATGAGTCCGCCTGCTACTGAGTAAGGGGCATTCCTGTTACAGACCAAGGAGGACTGGAGAAAGCACAAATCTGTACAGGGTTGCACTGTGGAGGCCAATCTGAGCAATCTCAATTTGGTCATCGTAAAAAAAGGGGAGACGGATATTCCTGGACTCACGGATACTACTGTGCCTCGTCGCCTGGGGCCCAAAAGAGCTAGCAGAATCCACAGTTTTCAGTCTCTCTAAAGAAGATGATGTCCGCCAGTATGTTGTGAGAAAGCCCCTAAACAAAGAACGTAAGAAACCTAGGACCAAAGCACCCAAGATTCAGTGTCTTGTTACTCCACGTGTTCTGCAACGCAAACGTTGGCGTATTGCTCTGAAGAAACAGCGTACTAAGAAAAATAAAGAAGAGGCTGCAGAAAATGCTAAACTTTTGGCCAAGAGAATGAAGGAGGCCAAAGAAAAACGCCAGGAACAGGTTGCCAAGAGACGGAGGCTGTCCTCTCTGAGAGCTTCTACTTCTGAGTCCAGTCAAAAATCAGATGTTCTAAGAGTAACAAATAAATAAGATCAGACATCACGAAAAATATATATATATACAATAATATTTAAAAGTATTTCTACCAATTTAAAGAATACAAGAAAGAAAGGGTCAAAGATCCGTCTTACGCTAAAATTGTAACAGTGAAAGCAAAAGCATAGTTAGGCAAAAAACTGTTCCCAAGATTCACAGAGGTAACTCCTCCTTCTGCTTTGAGTAATAAAAATAAGAGAGCAAGATTATGATGCACAGAGCGAGCTGAATGACCCTAATTTCCTTTCCTGAAGGCTCTCACAAATACTAGCGGGCACCAAGACACTGAGTAAGCAAGTGTACGTGTAGCTGTGGCAATTCGTATGACGCAACTTGGACTGTGGCATCTTTAGATGCACATTTTAATTTTTCATTCAAAACTATGTAAATGCAACAACATTCAGACCCTTTACTTAACTCTGTGGCATTCAGACCTTTTGCATTGTGCAGCTGTCTATTGCCTTTACACTAACTGGCACCCCCAAAAAAATTGTTAAATCACTCACTACCCACTGAAATGACAGAATTCAGGTTTATGCTGCTAATTTGCTCCCAGCACAGGGTGTCTACAACTGTTATCACCACCTAAAATGAATCCCTTCCCTTACTTGTATGAATTATGCTTGTGACCCTATAAATATGCATTTTATAAACTTATAAACTAGGATCTCTAACAAGGATCCCAGTTCTAAATCAAAAAATTGAAACTGCTGCTTATAAAGCATTACTAGTTATGTATTTGTAAAGTTTAAATGGCCATTGAGAATTGAATTAGTGCTCTTGTTTTAACAAGTGATATTCCTTAAAATATTATTTTATAAATTGTGTGGCATTCTTAAGCGTTAAGATAACCGAGAAATAGATATTGACCCCCTAAAACACAATTCAAATTTTATAACAGAAAGGAGCACAAAATCAAAATCCATTTCCAAAAGTTGTGCTTTTAGCAAATTGTTCCTTAATGCATCTCTCCACTAAGCAACGGTCATCAAGGGTTACTCAAACATAGATCTGCTGCTAGCGCCAGAGCAGTTTATCAGGATTCTTGTGTAAGAAATTGTGGTTCAAATTGCTGGAAATTTCCCTGTAGCCAAATAGCCTGTGACATTTTCAGTCCAGCGATGTTTCACTAGAAAACATCATCTTACTGGGAAATTAACTGCTGCCCCAAGTACCTTAGGCGCCACAAACAAAGTTGTGCCGTCTTCCCACTCCAGAAACATTCCCTAGTTCACTAAATTTTACCACATCCAGTCTAACTCCTCTGCCAGGCTTTTGGACTCCAAATTATGATTCCTCTAATCCCCCAACATAAGACTCCATTAACATTCCCAAAATCCCCAACCATGAACCTTTCAGCCTTTGACTTTCACTCACATTGCTCCCGTTGCCAAGAATATACTTATCTCTCCTGCCAAATGAAACACGCTTTCAAAAGTCAGCTCAGGTCACACTTCTCGACAAGATTTCCCTTTCTTCCCGGCTCATCTTTGATGGGTCTCCTACAGACGCCCCGCGGCCGTCCATCGTTCAAGACTCTCTCATTACTGGTGTTCTCTGTACACTGAGCTTAAGTACTTTGGGGCCAGAGACCAAATCCTTATGGAATGTTTTAAATCTCTCCCAGTAACTAACATGGAACTTACCACAAATAGTTATTTAATAAATACTAATAGGTGTATTGTATAGATTGTATATTGTCTGTCTTCTCAAAACCTCAGGATCATTTTCTAGATAATTTCCAAATAAATTTTTCTCTATGTTAAGTGCATCTTTGGAACAACAAGAATGGCAGTCCTGAAGAAACCAGAAAGGGAAGAAAAGGTTGCTGTGCAGAAACAGCTTTAAAGAACAACTTATCCGTGGGATTTCTGCTCTGTCTCCTAAGAGCTTCTGACTCAGACTGTCTTCACGAGGATATCTGCATTGCAGACAACCTTGCACTCTAAAGATAGTGCTTCCAGGTTAGAGGGCGATTTTTTTCCCCCCGACCCCAGGATAATAAAGACCATGGCTCGCTGCTGGGCAAAGGTTGGGCAGTTTTGAAAGACGTTCCTTAAAAGAAGGGGGATTTCCTAAACTCAGAGGTCCTCAGCTGTGACACAAAACCACTGTGTGCAGGCGTCCACCTCGGCTACTCAGCACTGCCCCTGGGAGATGTTAGGACAAGGGAAACAAGAACGTGGCGCCTGTTGTGCCCTGAGTGATCCAGTCCTTTATCTCTGACCCAGGAGCCTCCGTCCTCAGCCAGCATCTCTGTAACTGGGGCGGGCTGGCTTGTGAGCCTGCCCACCGGGTCGGCTTGCGAACCCTTTGTAGTTTCGGGCAACTTTTGGATGTTAACTAAAAGTGGGTGTGTTCAATTAGGAGTTTCTAGTTTACAAAAGAAAACAGAAGTTACCCCATGGAAGTCTACACATCTCACGTGCGATGGTATAGGTGGATCTCAAAAACAACAACGTGTGGAGTGAAAACAGCAAACTCAAGGCATGAGGACTCCAGGATCTGATGATCTGAGGCTCTAGGACAGGCTAAGGTAAAGTCAGAGAGCAGGACGGTGGCTGCCTCTCACAGAAGGCACGGGTGGGAACTGAATCGAACTGAGAATGAGGTTTCTGGGCGACAAGAATATTCTATATCTTAAATGGGGTGTCTGGCACAAGGATACACATAATAGTCAAAAGACATCAAACTCTACAGTTAAGAGCTGCGCATTTTAATGTATGTAAATTACGCTCAATAAAAAAGCATTACAAATTCTAAATATCTGAACATGTTGCAAACACTGAATATGTTGCATTCCTCTTTAGTTTCAGGATATAATGATTCACAGAAACACTGAGACAACACCAGCCACTTTCACATATACGCTTTGAACACACTCTTTAGGGAGGTAGCTGCAATACAGGAATTTAAGAGGTTGTCTCTGGAGAAAGACTGCTTGGGTTTCAACCACTGGCTGGGTGCCGCCAGGCAAATTCCTTAACCTCTTCATGCCTGGGCGTCATCCTTTTTCAGATAAATGTAAGAAAAGTTCCTACATATGGTTTTTGAGGACTAAATTAGGTAATATAGATAAAGTATCTAGTACATAGAAAGCATCCTATAAAGCTAGTCTTTTATTATTACTTAGAGCATAAATACTAATACAGGATTCAGAATAATTCAGGATATTTCTGTTCAAGTAGAAGAGCAATAAGTCTTTTAAAATCTAGTAAGTTTAAAGGCATTCATTAGTGGGACTATTAGGTAGAATAATTATAATAATATCCCCAAATTATTTAATTATATAACCTATTAAAGCAATAGATCCACATCACAGTTTTTTTAACATGTTATTTGAAGCACAGAAAGAAAAAAATTAAGTCAAATAAATGCTACTTTGGGTAAGTGTCTCAAGTTCAGACAGATGTGTCTCGTTTACTGTCTGACAACTGTATTGTTAGCATTTTTTGCCGTTTTCCCCTAATGTAATACATGTAAAAGTTGAAAAGCCAACTGAATACGAATCCCAGCCTTGCCTGAAGAGTTAAATTGATGACAAACCTTTTGAAAGACACAACTAAAGGAAAGATGTGAAGGGACAAAATCTCGAGTATGACAGTACAAATACAAGGAGAGCGGGACAAAGTGGGGCAATCCTCAGTGATGGAAAACAGAGTAGCAGGACTCCACGGCCCTGCAGATCAGCTCACACTCCACCTTCAGCGCGCACGTCAGGGGTTCACGTTCCCATGAAAAGGCACGTGTGCCACAGATGAACCAGAACCACCTAAGCACTGTGTTCTTTGAGATGATTCCCAAGATTTTAAAAGGAAATATAATTAGGAAAGATAAACAATAAACAATCATGACCCCCCAAATTTCTATCTTTTTCAAATTTATTTATTTTTTAATTTGTTACTGTACCATTAAAATATTTCTAACATTTCGTATCCATTCTATTAAAAAATATTTCCAATATTTTATATCTATTATTATATATCTGATGTATGAGGAATTCTATGTCACTTAATTGGCATATGAGTGGAAAGTTTAAATGTAAAAGAAAAAATAATTGAGAAAATGTTGCGGCAGAATGATGGTAACTGCTGTGTTTAATTCGGAAAGGGATTCAGGCCTCCTAGCAAACAGAGTCCTTTCTTTGCTTACCAGCAATAACACCTGGGGTACAACAGAAACACAACCAAAAAACATGAGTTTCAGACTCTGAAATAAGTGGCTGTTTAAGAAAAAAACAGAAACCCTACAAATGTTTTAGTCTTCGAGCCTTCTTATTTTCACATTTCTTCTTTTTTAAAGTACGACAGTAGTACGCCACGTGCTCCACACAGGAAGTGGAAAGAATAGAGATTACAATCCGTCCCAAACTACACTTTATCTAAGTAAGAGGCAGCATTACAGAAGAGGCTAGCTACCACACACTTCAGTGATCCACTGTAATTGCGCAGACAACAAAATGTTACGGGGAGCAGAAAAAGGCATTTTAATTACAACTACATTCAATGCTACCCAAGAAGCAGGTGCACAAACTTACATATGTAAATTCAATAAAGTTCACACTTCCTTCTCTTTTCTTGCCAGACCTGAATAATCTGAAAAATTGGCTTTTAATTGTATTATTTGACTTCTCAAATGGAACAAAGTATTGCACACAAATCATCCACTATCAACAAAGAACTGTACATCATTTAAAAAGAAAACAAAAAACCTTTGACTTATCTTTATTGTAAGGCTTTTTTTTTATCCCTAAGCACTTTCAGGTTTGGAGTCAAGAAAACGAACCCTTTATCCCAGAGCAATTCTCCTAGAACTGCCTATTTAAATTATGATCTAGAAGGAGAAACTTGTCAAAGTTTTCTACTTGCTCTTAAAAGTTACCACAGCCCCTCGAATACAAACAGTCTGGAGAGAGTCAAGTTTTTGCTCCGTGCTTTGAGGAGACAGGAGTGGTCTACTGGCAAATGGTCAGTGGCTCAGCATCAAAAGGAATGGTCCAAATCAAAAACCTGTGGTCAGAACATCCTAGACACCTCCCTCTTTTCCCTTCCCAAATTCAAACTGGCCACTGAGGTAGAGGGACTCCACTTCCTCTCCAGCCCCTGTCACTGCCTTATTTTTGACCTCACCACTTCCTCTGTGGCCTTTCTCACCTTCAATCCCGCTCCACGCAAAGATATTTTCCACACTGTTGCCATAATGATTATCTAAAGGGTAAAGCTGACCAAAAGGCTTCAAGATTCCAAAACAGCTTTACTGAAAGATTCACTGCAAACGGCTAATGCAAAATTAAGGACACAAGACACCTAAAACAGAAGACTCTAAGTAGTGACTTCTACTACTCCCCGTATCCGTCACCTCAGTCTTCACTGTCTGCTCGTCCTCTATCTGAATTGTCTTTCCACTCTGAAGAAACTACAAGACCATAAACAAATTAGTGACAGTGCAGATGCGCCCACACCTGCCCTTGAAGGGTGGCCCCCAAATGCGCCCCTCTCAGAGTTCATGGGACTCCAAGGGATTCTCCAGGAAACCAGTAAACCGCTACCAGTTATTCTCTTAAGCAGCCAATAGGAAACTCAAGTTAACATTAGTGAAAAACCTTGCCAAATTCAGGGAGATGCCAGAGCTACACTCTACTTTAAACCCCACTTGCTCTGGAGCCTAAGAAAACTGGCAGATGCCAGAGAATTCTTACCAGAGTCAGCTCTCCTGCATCTCTGTCTGTAGTGCCCAGTTGAGAGGGGAAAGGAAAATCTCACGCTGTTCCTTCCTTTCCAAGATGCACTGGTTGTGGATCCTTTCTCTCCCAGGGACAGCTATGGCCTTCTTGTTTGTCTCATTTTGGGGCTTGAGACCTTGGCCTGGGAACCATCAGGCTGAGGGCCCTCAAAATACGGCCGGACAGAAGTGTGGATGGCACGCCACTTGCAGCTAGTGTCCTACTGACCGTTGCCAGCGCTCAGGGGAACTAAGTCTTTCTTTGGCTACCTTTGGATGTGGCTCTGGATCTTGGGAGGGTAGGATCTTTTGCACATTCTTTGGGGACACCTCTTGAGTCCAACAGGTTGTTCAGTACTGCCAGGAATATTTACTGTTTGTCTCGGCTGAAACCTGACAAGATATTTGAAAAAAAAAAAACAAAACTTTTTTTTTAAGTAGCTCTACTGTGAGAATTTGGCCAGACTGGAAGCTGATATTCAGAGCCTGATAGGAACTTTTTTTCAGGCCTCCTCCCCTAAGCTAAGTGAAACTATGTACACCCAGAAGGAAAGACCTTCCAAATCAAAAAGCTCTAAATCTAGAACACAGAAATCTTTTTATTTCCATCTCAGTTGAAGACCTTCTCCCGGATCTAAAGATGCAAACAGAAGATAATGTAGTTGGATGGGTGATCAGCCCTTTGATGTCATAAAGGTTGCAACTCAATTCTTTGAAGAATTAAAAACAACTATCCCTGTCTCAGGAACTGAGTCTTTGTAAGAACAGAAATGCAGCTACCGAAGCAAATCAAAGCCCATCTATCCTTTATACCAATCCCAAAACCTCCCCTATGCTGACACGTATTGTAAAATTCTGGATTTAGGAAACAAAAGTCCTTCTTGGAGGCACTTACTTTCTTTCCCTGTGCCTTGAGATGTAAATATTCTACCCAGTCTTCTTGAGGAACTGATGGCCAGGTCTTTGAAAAGCAAACTTCAGGGAGGTAATTCTTATCATAAGGGGAACAAAAAAAGGTAAAAAGACTATTTGGAAACTAGGCCAACAAAAAGTCTTTAAAAAGTGTAAAGCCATCTGAGCAGGTAACCTTAACCTACTCCATCCGCTGAAACACAATTTGGATCTAGCTGTTCTTTTATAAACTAGTGAGCTTGCCTTATCATACCCTCAAAATAGTCTTTTTCAACTTCTAAATATACAGTGAAGTTGTGTGTGTGTTTTAAGATGTGAAAATGCTTGTGATTCTTCCCAATAGTCCAAGATAACAGAAGGAAAAACAAGCCAAGGTAGGTCGAGTCCTCTCCAAAAAAATGTTTAGAGACCGCAGGAAAAGGCATCTGGGGAATACAACAGATACAAAGGAATGCCATCTGTTTCAGCACCCATCACACAACTCTGTAAAATGCATGAAGATCTCTTGGTGGTGTCACCAGTAAAATACAACGCGTGTCTTCTTCCAGGGCTCAAAGCTGTGAACTGTGCTTTCCCTACCACTCAAAACCGGCTCTTGGAAGAGTCACCTCTGCACCGGGAAGGAGTTGCCACATCTCTAAAAGGTCGGTCATGAGCCCGCAGGTGGCCTTCGATCTCTGAAAGCCTCGGGTTTAAACTACAACTTAAATATACCCAACATAGTCCAGGAGAGATACAGGGAAGAGGGAAAAGTTCATTCAGAATCCGGATCGGGTGGAAAGTCACAAGACGCTTGGAACATGAGAGCGGGGGCCGACCTGAGATTATTCTAATCAACGCCCTTGCACTGCCGTCGAAGAAACTGAGGCCCAGAGAACTTCAGGAGCCCTCCTGGGCCTCCCAGTAGCTAGTGCGGGCTGGGCTCATGCTCTCCCAGTCCGGAACTTGGGCGCATCCTTTTCCTCTAAACCCTGCAGTGCGTCGAGAGGAGGCGGCCACCTGTGGGCTGGAACCAAACTCTTCCGCCGCCCTTCGGCCCGGGGACGCACTGGGGCGCGCGCGAGGTCGCCGGCCCGGGGCCCGCCAAGGTGCGCCGCGTCAACTGCCGGCGCGGCCCGCGCACCCCGCGGCTTCCGGCCACGTGGTTTCCATAGCAACGGCTGCGCCGGCCTCCGAGCCCCCAGAGACGCTCCAGGGTCAGAGGTCATCCCTGTGGCAACGGAAACCTCCCGCGCTACGGCGGCTCGGACGAGCCGCTTCCGCCGCATTGCGCCGCAGAGCCCCAGAAGCCCGGAGGAGTGGATCGCGGGGTGGCCGGTCCCGGGAGTTGTGGCCGCGGGCCACAACGGAGGAAGGCCACGCGTCGCCTGCGTGCCTCCTCTCTTCGGGGCTCCATTAGGCAGACTCCGAGCCCGTCTCCGGCCAGATCCCCGAGGGCCCCGACTCCTGGAAGCAGATCCGAGCCGCAGAGGTGGGCAGCTCGCGGCGAGCAGAAAACAGTCCACGGCCCGCTCGGTGCTCTGGCAAGCGGGGCTCTGCCCCAGTCGTGCGTCCGCCTTTGTCGGTGGCTCCGGAGGGCGGAAGCTGAGTAGCTGAGTGTGGTTTTGGGAAAGCAGGGCGCCACCAAGTTTGCAGATGACTGCTTTAAAACGGAAAAGAACAAAATAGGAAGGGAGGGGGCACCTCCTTTCAAAGCAAGTGAAACTCGAGGCTGTTGAGGTGCTGTCCCCTCTAGAACGGAAACATGCCACATCGGATGGTCCCAGTGACCATCTTCACAGAAAGGAGTTCAGACAGGAAGAGAGAAACAATTCAAATCCACTCCACTGTTTTTCGGAATGCCTTCCTTTTGGAGAACATTAAAGATCAGAAAAGAAAATGAAGGGGGGGCCCTTGCAGAGGGAACCAAATGGTGCCCTAACACTTGTTATTTAAAGGCTGAGCGGGTGAATGCGCTTGTGTGTTTGAGGAAGGCCTGAGCCCAGGCAATGTTTGCAAACCATGTTTCAGGATGCCCTGGCATGGAGCATGAAGAGAAAGAAGGCCACTAACAGCTTTTTTTCCTTCTTGGTTTTACCATTTAGAAGCCAAATTCTTGGTTGGCACTGCTGGAAAGGAGTAGGCGTTAAGTGAACTTAACCAAGTAAATTGTATGACAGTGGCAGTTAAGTCCCACAGTTAACTTTCTCAGAGAACCCTATTTTTCACCATTAGTTCATTTAATACAAATGTATTGAAAACCTGAGACTTGTCATAACCTGAGCTTTTGTCAGGGGACAGCGATAAAGGCAACAGTGCTCAACAATTGTTAGGTGACTTTCTTCGATGGTGTTAGTAGGTTAGATAAACAAAAACTTCAGTGTTCCCTGTAAAACATGTCTGCACTATGCCTCCTTTTTTGCTTTCATGTTTAGCAAAGCCCTAAGAATTCCTCCTTTCAACTCCTCTTCCCTTCATCATCCTACCTTTTACTTCTGGCCAAAGCAGAAAATTAGTTTGTACCAACTAGAGAAATATACAGGGAAAACATCAAGACATACTTGGTCCTTCAAAAGCAGAATAGCAAAAAAAAAAAAGTTAGTGCATCTCTGGAGGCATATGGAGGAACTGAGAAGTCGCCCTCAGACAATTCCCTGCCATTCTGTGCTCAAGTTCAACTCTTATAACTAAATGTAGCACACAGTACACAATCTAAAACCCTAAGAAACACCACACAGACTATGGCACCAGGCAGATAGACGTGTCAGCAGGTATTTCCCTGGCCCACTGTCCCTCCTGGAGGTGGTACTAAGTTGGGCTCAAAGGTTTTATTAAGAATATAGACACGATGCAATGTCTCATTTAAAACTTAGTAGAGAAGCTTCAAATATACTGTTCAAACATCCCAACTGTTTCCCCATAAGGCATAAGAAACTCTTGAATAAATGCTTCCATTTTGAGACATCTACATATTTATAGAAAGCGTATGAGTCAATTGAGTGAGTTAATGATGCCAAAATGTACAAAGGAGCAAAAACCTTGGTTGTTGTCCTTGTTACAATATGTATAAAAACACTTCACAAAAGTCCTCAGTGTTTGTGTTGCTAAAACATGGAAGACTGGGTTTGAACATTTTTAAAGGAGTGGCTCCGCGTGGGAAATGTGAACTATAGAATTAGCTTTAGCACCTTCTGAAAGCAATGCATCGTTTGAACGGATGTTCTCAGGGAGGCTGCCTAAGAGGAGAACAGGCTGGATATAGGTACAACTAGTGATCTCCACTGTTAAAACCAAGTTTAGATGGTCACTGATTGGATTTCACACTTGTTAACCTGGATATAAATTAAAACAAACATAAAACAAAACAGTCGACACTCCCAACAAGTCAATACTTGGAAGCCTACCTAACATGCCATCCTTTGGTTCAGGAAGTACTACTGCCTGCAAAACTCATTTTGCTGCTTCAGTAATGAAGCTTCCTAGATGGAACCCAAGGCCCACTCATATTACATGGAATCCCACGCTGAAGGCAAGCATATTAGAAAGAGAAGGACCTTACATCTGTTTGGTGTTCCAGCCATGCAGTCTGAATTTGATGTCTCCATTTTACATATGCTCAGTGTTTAGAAATGCACAGGTTATGGCCCATTTGTGGCTCACCCAGCTCTACAGGAACCCAAGATGAGTCGGCAGGCGGAGGAGAAGGGGTGAAAAATGCTTACTCTTTTTTCTTCTCCCTCTTCCTATTTTCTCACTTCTCAAAGCCATGACCGCCCCTAGATGTAAAGCAAGTAGCTTTAAAAGAATAACATATATTTAAATGAGTGACAGTGGCACACCAGATGTTTTTGGCACCTAAAACAGCTTAGTCAAAGGCAAAAGCAGAGCTGGAAGACACCCCAAAAAAGTAGGAAATAGAAAGTGACAGTGACTTCTACCAAGCCCTGCTTGTTTCATCTCAAAGTTTCATGGCAGAGAGGGAGACAGTTCAGAAGAGGAAACACTCAGGGCCATGAGTTTGTGGGATTTTCTAAATGTGCTCCGCAGAACTAGGTCTAGGGCATCCGCTTCGTACCCTCCTTGCCACAAACACTGTTACCCAATAAAATTACATCTGGTTACAATTTTTCTTAAAATCTCTGCTTTCCAAAATCCTATCAAGCCGTGGAAGTTTGTATGTGTGAGTAGCTGTATATATTTGAGGGTCTGTGGCTTCCTTTGCCTGTTGGACATTATGTATCTGAAGAGACACCCATGATACGACCTTCGTATTTATCTTTAGTGTGGACTTTTTTTTTTTTTTTAATACTTATTTATTTGGTTGCGCTGGGCCTCGGTTGTGGTAGGCAAGCTCCTTAGTTAGTTGTGGCATGCAAACTCCTAGTTGCGGCATGCATGTGCGATCTAGTTCCCCAACCCGGGCCCCCTGCATTGGGAGCACGGAGTCTTAACCACTGCGCCACCAGAAAAGTCCCCTATTGTGGACTTCTTTTTTCCAACCATATTTATTTCCTTAGTAGCCATTGCTCAGATTTCAGTGACCTAGATTATTTCCCAAACTGGCCCGTGACACACGTCGGTCAGTCCAAACTCTCAGTACTAATTTAAAGAAACATATCAAGCCCTCCTCCAGGCAAAGTAAGTGCCTTGGACTCAGTATTCCCTATTTAATGATCTGCCTAAAATACAGTCACCTTGCATGACTTATGCAGTGAGAGTTGAAGCAGGTAACATCTATTCTAAACATATAGCTATTCCTCTACTGGGAAAATAAGGGAAGGTAGGACATTAAGCGTGTGTGTGTGTGTGTGTGTGTGTGTGTGTGTGTGTGTGTGTGTTCTCTGATAATAGTTGTATTGTGAGATTTTGGACATGTTTATGAAGACAGTAAATTTACTTTCTATCCAGGATTTCTAAGCTATTGCATTTTAAAAAGCATATATTGTGCAAATATATTCTTCATGCTCTTTTCCAGTTAACTTTTACATAAAAACAACTCAAAAAAAAAACCTACTTAATTAACACCTCTTATTTAAACATGAATTAAGAACTTTTGGGTAGATGAGTAACTTTGCCCTTAAGTTCATGACTCTATTATTTGCTTATTTCTACACCAACCTGATTATATAGCAGTGCTCTGAAATTCCTCTCAGGAACCCCTGACCGAACTGCCTGTACTTCTTGACAATTTAAAGCAGTGGGAATAATCAGTAAATTATTTTATAACTTACAAAGATGCGGAAGAAAAATTCATCTAATAAGAAGTCGTTACACCAAATTTATGATCCTACTACTGGTACGTGCAGGTATTCTGACAAGCTTCTTAGTTTGAAACCAGTTAATTGTCCTTGTTTTAGATTTAAGATAACATAATAGGTAGTAGTCAATCTGTTCTTTTTGGTTTTAACAGTTAAGAGGATTTTAGTCTTTGTTTTATTTCAATTACCCAATTAAGTTCTTAGTTATACTGCTATCTTGGGATCAAAAACCTGCAAACGATTATAGGCTTCATGTTAATAGCAGAAGGAGAATGGAATTTACCAACTACAATCCTGAAAGGGAATGGCTAGGCATGGGATGGTTTAAGCTCAAAAGGCAAAACTTTTAGAAGGTGAGATACATAGTGTGACACACTAATGTCCCATTTAAAAAATAATTTACAAAGTGCTCCAACTCCCAGGTTGGAACTCTCACCCCTGGCAATCTAAGACTTAAGCTATCCTAGTGGAATAGTTGGAGTGGTTGTTAGAGTTTGAGTTAACCCATCAATTCACCCCCGAGTACTTTAGCATTCATAAGCTGCAAAATAAATTGCTCTAAAAATAAGTCGTCATTTGTTTGACACCTTCCAAACGCCTCGGAAGGAAAAAAAATTCCATTCCAGAGAGATGAAAGTGGGTGGGGTGGGGGAGGTGTAATAAAAAGATCTTGAATCGTGTATGGGTGAAACTTAGCGTTTCCAGTAAAACTGTTTACAAAAAAAAAAAAAAAGACATTATCAAAGGCAGTAAGGAAACTTACTGTTCCATGCTGAATTATTGCCCACTCTCCAGCACTATGGAGGGACTGACTTCAAGATCCCTAAACAAATGGCCAAGTCTAAAGAAATGTTTTTCTAGTAGTCCTGTCTCACAGGGAGCTAAATCTTTTCAAAGAAGAACACAAGAAGGCTTCAAAAACCAGTAATTTTACTGTGTGAGGGAGGAACCCCACCGCAGCCCTTGGCTTGTCCCACTTTAGGAAGTCTTGCCAAAAGGGTCTTCGCGTGAACTTGTGAGATGGTAGTGTTGCAGATCTAGCTATGACCAAGGCATCAGCAAGTGCTGGGCTTCATGCGGGGTTAGGGTACACCTGACAGCCCAACTGGAGACGTGGTTGGTAAGGTGACCACACTGCTTTCTCCTTGGGTAACTCTCAGGATGGTGGGATCATCTCAGAGCTGCTAAACTTTAAGTTAAGAAAGAAAAGGGTCAAAGGACCGGGGACAGAGGGGGTGGGGGTCGGGTGGCGGAGAAGAAGAGGGGGACGGGAAGAAAGCGGGGAGAGCTAGAGCACAGGGATGAGAACTCCAGGACAGAGGCACTGAGCCCGCTGCAGCACCGCGCCCACAGACTCAACAGCCATCCGAAGGTCCCAGCTGACGGCAACTGCCAGGCGTCCGCCAGCACGCGAGCATCTGCCGTTCTGGATGGTTTCAGAACTCGCAGTTTCCCTTCTGCCGCAGCAGAGGGGGCTGCAAGGGGTGCTCAGCCTCCACACCCACCGCCTCCATCCCCGCCCACCCACACCTCCTCCCCCTCCCCCTCCCCTCCCCTCCTCCCCCTCCCCTCCCCTCCCCTCCTCCCCCTCCCCTCCCCCCTCATCCCCTCCCCCTCCCCTCCCCTTCTCTCCTCCTCCTCCTCCCCTCCCCCTCCCTCTCCACTCCCTTCCCCCCTTCCCCTCCCCCTCCTCCTCCTCTCGATCCCTGGCACCCGCAGGCGGCAGCTCACTGGGAGCGCGCCGCCCAACTAGGCTGCGTTAGGCAGCTTCGGAGGCAGGGAGGCGGCAGCCACTTGCTGCCCGGCCGCTGGGGCTCCGGGTGCCAGCGCGGCCCCCGGCGGAGCTCGGGGTGTCAGGGCGCCCGCGGGGAGCCATGATCTACTACACCGCAGTGCCAGCGTCAGGAGCCTCGGACACCCGGGCTGCCGCTGCAGGACGGCCAGGGCCCCGCCCCCAACAGGGCCCCAGACACAAAACACCCAGCCCGGGTCCCTCCCCGGCCTGAAGCGAACCGGGGGACACCACACACCCCCGCCGCCGGCGCGCGCGGCTCCCGGACCCGCTGCGCCCAGCCTCCTCGCCCGTGCGCCGCCGCCGCCGCGCAGCCCTCCGGCCTGGCCTCCCCGGGGTTGCTCGCCCACAGCTCCGCGGCCGCCCCCAAACGCCTCAGACTGAGATAGCGGGAAGTGAACCCCGGGGACCCGACTCCCCGAATCACCTGCATTTGCATTTCTTATGTAATGTACTGCAAGTTTCCCGGTTGGAGCCTTTTGGAATGGGGGCGCACGATCACCAGGAGGCTGAAGCAGGGACCCGGGGCCAGGCTCATCCCACCCGGGGGACCCAGACGCCGGGCTAGGGCACTGCTTTTTAAAAGGGAGGTTTAAATTACATATACTAGAGAGACCGGGCTTGTCTGCTCCGTCTGGGGTTCCCTCCCGGCATGAGCCCTGCTCAAGTTTTCCCAGCGGCAGGCGTGTCGGGGGCAGACGGGGGAAGGAGTTCATACTTCGGCACGCGGAGCTAGACGGGGGCGGGAGGCGGGGGCTGACGGAGGAGCGGGGCCGCGACGGAGGGGGCCTCTTTTCCTTTGGTGAAGGTGATGGGGTGGCGAATATTGTGCAAGCTACTCAGAAAGTCTAGAGCAGGTTCTCGGCACCGAGCTACGTCCCCGGACCTGCAGCACGAGTCAGGGGAGCTCGCGGTTCTTTCTCCTGGCAACTACCGAAGCTTCAACTGCCTCGGGCCAAACCTTAAGCCATAAACCCTTCAATATTCCACCAAACATCGTCAACCAGATACATTCCAAAAAAAGAAAAAAAAAAAAGTTTCCTCCTCCCTCCTAGTGATGGATTGTGTCACAGCCAAGAGATGCTGGTAATGATTTGGGGCTCACAGACGCCGATCCAGCTGCTACTTGTTTATCCATGCAACACCTCTATACACAACGCTGTCCTGGTCCTTCTCTGTTTCCCCTGCCTTCCTGCATAGCCGAACTGCAGATCTAGCTCAACGAGCAACAGACAGGTTATTATGAGGAAAGACATAACATGATGCATGTTTTGCTTACCAGTTGGGTTCTTGTTTTTCTTAAGACTCTTGCCACAAAGACACTGCAGCATATGCGTTCCTTTGCTGAAAATGTTCCAAAGAAACCACATTGATTTGGGCGAAAAGCAATCCAGCAGCTTAGACACCCTGAGAAAGAAGAGATCCTTGTGGTTGCATAATAATAATTTGAAATCAGTTCTCCTGAAGAGGGGCACCGGTTTTACCATAGGAAAAACGATAATATTCCGGATCTTCTCCCAGTTTTTTCCCCTCACGTGGTATATTTCTTTGAGACTTCTCAGTGATTGTTTTTTTTCGGCCAGGGTGAATGATTTATCCCCTTGATCACCACTGGATTATTACCAAACGGTTGGCAAAAAAATCCTTTTTCAGCATGAAGCCAAACAAAAAAGCAAAGAAATCCCAACTGAGACCAGAACTAATCAGGGAGAACAGTAATGCACAAAAGATCCCCAAAGAGAAAACCATAGCCTTTTAGTTGATCGCTATGAGGCTGGGTGAGTCTGCAGGAGTCAAAGCAGGATTCATCTCACTGAGAGAAGACTGCCATTGTGTAGTCCCTAGGAGAGAAGGAAAGGAAAAAAAAAAAAAAAAGGAAAGGAAAGAAAGAAAGAAAAAAGAAAAAGAAAAAGAAAAAAACCACCAGCACACATACACACACCAATACCACCTCCGAGTCTGACAGCCGAAGACACAGCCTCCCTTCTCCCAGTGTCGATTTTTTTTTTTATAATCAATCGCCAGTGCTCAGGGGGATCGGATTGAACCTGCAGTTCTCAACCACCACGAAGAAAAGATGCAAATCTAGGTGCCCCCTCCCCTGGTCAGGCTGGTAGTAGGTAGAGAGCGCCTCGGATCCCCTGCTGCCTTCCTCTCTCTCTCTCCCAGTTTCCAACAACGGTGAGCATGAGGAAAATCTCCCCTCCGGATTCCTCGCCCAGCCTTGGATGTGAGTTACCGGCATTAGAGGGAGGAGGAGGAGGAGTTGAAGTTTGCATTGAAAAGACTGGCTTTCCATGACGTAGCCACGTGCTTTCAGACCCGTCACCAGTGAGATGCTTCCACCCGCCCGGGGAGGGCAGTGTCACTGCAGTCTCTCCGCTGGTTCCCCTCTCGAAGTCCCCCACCGCTAGCACCCAGCCACAGCCCCACTATTTGACCCTCTCCCTCCTCTGCCCAGCATGATCAGGCTTGCTGCTTGCTCTTGCAGCCAGCTAGCAGCGCCTTCTCTTAAAAGTGAATTTTGAAAAGGAAAATTAATTATAATTAGTAAACCTTAAAAAATACACAAGGTGGAGGGGAGGCAGGGGTTTAAATAGAAACAGTAGTTTAGTACCACTCCTTGGCCAAAATTAGTTCCACCTTACATTTTCAAAAGCCACATCTAAAGCATCTAAAACATTAAGGAAAACTCAAGTTCCTTTAGTTATTATTTGAATCCTACTTAAAGCACTGTTTGAAAAATATACACTAGGCAGATGACAAATATGTACTTGCAGAAACAAGTACTGTTCAAAGGGCAAGCACTAAAATCGGGGTGACAAACTACACTTTGCTGAGGAGGGTCATATGTCAATGAGAACATTTATGCCTTTTCTAGACAGACAACCTTTTATCTTCAAATATTTTTTTGGTACAGAAAGCACTCTGCTTGATTCACACACTAATTCATTGCTTGTTTCTGCACCCATTAATTGAACTAACACTGAATTCACCCCCGTTCACTTAGCTACACTAATATACAACCTTGTCACCGGCCACCACGATCTACCCTAACAAAATGGACAAAATTTCTCTTTCATCAAGATGCAACCCAACTCCCTAATTTCCCAGAAAATCAAAAGATTTAGGGCAAAGCTATTGATTTCTCTTATTTGGGAAAAAATACAATGTACAAAATAGAACAAACTATTTCAAAGAATAATGTAACAAACTCCAGTGTACTTGCTAGTCAAAATTAATAAATGTTAGCATTTCATATTTGTGAGCTGAGCATTTTGGAAAAGTAAAATTGACCACTCTCACTGCTGCTAGGCAAATGAATTAACATTATGCCAGTTTATTTCCACTTTTATGGGAAAATTGACATAAAATGTTTCATTTTTAAAAATATATTTAGAAGCTCCATCTTAATTTCAAAAAATTAAAACTACTACCTCTACTGCATGGAATATCAAACTATCTTATAAACAAATAGATGTAGATTTATGTTGTTGAGGACTGATTTTAAAGAAAATTAACTTCTTAATTATCAGTTATCAAAATATGAAAATGTAATAAACAACTTTCCCACTGCTAGTGTTTTCTAATATTTAGGAGGAATTTTGAGATGCCAAAATTTGCATCCAATATCTTGAACCCTTTGGGGAAATGTCAGTTGATTTTAAGCAAGATGGAAGAGGAATTTAACACAAGCAAATTTTATGAAAGTTAAGAAATTTGAAAGTTAAATATGGATGTCCTCAATGTGCCTAAGGTATCATGTCATACAGCTTAAAGAAATTACTAAGATTAATTGCAGTCTAAATCAAGTTTGGGAAGTAGGGAAAGAGAGAATAATAAAAGTCCATGGATTTAATGTCAAATGACTTAGAATCAGGCTGAAAAAAAAATTGAAGAGCGGATTCTTTTTTGAAAGAGGTAAAATGGAATAGCATTGCTGATTCATTAGGAAAGAATTTTTGATATCAATCAATCAGGGTCACTTACCACATGCTGCTTCTATAACATTCTGGTGTCCTGTCAGGGGTTCCAGAATATCCCAATATATTACCACTGGACATATGCCAGAGAGACAGTTGGATAAAAAATATTCTCCAGCAAGGTCTTCTGAACTCACACAGCTCGAAGGTTCTGTAAAAGCTTGCTGAGTTCCCTGGGGTATTTCACAAGTAAAATCTGGGGACCTGTTCGGTAACTATTGTATCTTTCCATATGCTAAGTTTGTGTAGACAGAGTATTTCTGAAACGAGCTCTTCTTGCATTTCCAAATTGGACTCTCTTCTCTACATTGTGACAGTGAATTTGATCCCTATTAAAATAAAGAATGATTGAATGACTGCCAGAAAGCTATGATTTGTTTTGTATTGGTGGAAAACTTATTACTTCTTTGTCCTGTGACCTAAGGAACAACATAAAAGGTAATTAATCGTGACTACTATTTACTGAGAATCTATTACGTCAGGCACTGTGCTAGTTGCTGCTCTTCTTTTATGCTGTTTAAAGGAAGGAGAAATCTCTTCTTACAATGAATGAAATTTCTATAGTTTTCTTCTATATTTATTGATACATTATTTATTTACATTACATAGGCTATAAATCACATTATTAAATAAACAAAAAATACCAAGTACTTTTGTCTGAAAAAGATGGCCTAACACTGATTCAGGTCACCTTTGTTCCAAGGGAGTTATCATTTCTAATGAGCTCTGAGTAACCCAGTTTAATTATTCAACCAATATTTATTGAGCATTTACCCTGTGAAAGTAACTGTACAAGACTCCATGGTGCATGCTAATTCATAAAATTAAACCAGATTTCCAGTTACACAATAAAGAAGACCAAGGGTGGTTTGCCTCCAGTTTAGGGATGATCCAAAGATACACCAATCTGAGTTCAGACCCTTAAGTTTTGTTTTGGAAGACATCAAAATATTTACTTACCCTTTGCCACGCTACATTCAAATCAATAATAGATGATAAAAATGGAAATTATTAGAAAGCAAATGTAAGCTTTCACACTAAAGAAAATAAGGAAAATCTCATGTAAAATTGACAGTAACATGTGTAGTATATATAGGTAGAGAAAAATCTTAAGACTGTGTTGTCATAAGGCTCAAGTAAAATAAACCCAGTACTTACAATCAAGTTCACTTAAAAATTAAATTTCAATTCAGCATATTAGAGTAAGCAAACCTAAAGGTAAGTGTAATGACCATAACACAATAAAATATACATTTTATCTTAATATAGGACATATAAACTTTCATGAGATTAGTCATCAAAAATCTTTGTAACTATCTTACCATGCTTTTTCTGATTGTTCCCAAGTTACTTTCCTACTTCATTCTTCCTTTTAGCCATAAAGTCCCACCCCCGCCACACTTTTGGAAAGGCACATGGATATCCAAACAGAGACTTAATTCCCAGCTCCGTTGCAGTTCAGTAGGGTCATGTGACTAGATTCTGACCAATGAGCTGTGAGCAGAAGTGCCGTATTCAACTTCCGGGTCACATTCTCCAAAGGAAGCTGCTCATCTTCCACTTCTCTCTTTTCTCTTTCCTACCAGCTGAAAGGGATGGTGTGGGCGGCTCTGAGAGCATGGAAAGGAACACACCCCAGGAATGAAGTACCGAGATAGGACAAACCCAGGACCATGGACAGAGCAGCCAACCTATCCCGGATCGGCCACCTGCCTCTGTTCTGTTAGATGACAGAAAAAGAAACTTTTATTTTGTTTGAGCCACTGTATTTCTGTGTGACTTTGTTACAGCAGCTTATCCTCCCTACTATCTTATGGACTGGTCTGGTATTAGTAACAATACACCTAAATATTTGGCTTATTTACTTATATTAAAAGGATAAAGAACACAAGTACGTCACATATAACCTATGGATTGATTCACAGTCTGCCACTCTCCTTTGCAATCACTGTCGCAGCTACTGATCTCTTAGCTGCCTCTCACAAGCCACTCTTGCTTATCCTCACCACCCGTGCAAACGTCCCATTGTCAGATCTTACTTCCCCTTGTCCCCTCTGCCCTGCTCCCTGGCCATCGGATGTAGCCTGTGACAGTTCAGAGCTTATGATCATGACAATAGAGGAGAAGAAAGACAGAGGGAAAAGTGATTGGAAGAAGAGTTGGTCAGAAAAGGAAAAAGAAGACCAATGCGTAGACAGGGACCTCAGTGTCTTTACCGTGTAAACCTTTTTCGAAAAGATGGTGCCTTTTGTGATTTGCACACTTATTCCTCCTCTGTTGTTGATGTTGACAATTATGATCATGTTTTAAGGACTAATTCTCCATTTCACATCACTGAACTACTCAGTAGTACCACTTTCTTCTCTCCGTGTTCCTCCATTGGCTCCTGGTGTACCACCTCTGCTCCTCACTCCTGGAGGGAACAGTCTGGAAGGGGAACTGCAGTCCTTCTCTCTGCCACCTCCCAACCTCTCAGTGAAAATGGAACGACTTAAGTGGCCCAGGCTTCTCCCTCTCTCTCTCTCTCTCTTTCTCTCTCTCTCTCCCTCTCTCTCTTTGGATCTGCCTGCCTACAAAATGTTTTCAGACTCCTCTGCTTCAGCTTCTCCTTGCAGGAAGCATTGGGTCAGCCTGGAAGCCCACAGCCCGTCTTCTAGAAGCAGGCCTGGAGACTGATCTCCCTCTGAACTCTTTATGGGGTCTCGTAGCCACCATCATCCGTGTCCCATGTACACCCCTTTCATTCTATCACGTCAGTGTGCTCTGGTTGGCTTTCACCTTCCAGTATCTCCATCTCTGAACCTGAGGAATTTTTTCAAACCACAGAGGTCCCCTGTGCCCAGGCACTTACAGAATTAGCACACCCTAGGAGAATTCCTCCATTACTAAACACCCAGCTCCCTTACCCCTCAGGAGGGATAATGATGAGGCATGTGTTTTACATTCTTTCCCAAAGTTTTCCTGTGGAATTAAGACACAGTCTCCCACCAGGATAGTTGGCTTAACACGTCATTGGCCCTCTCTCCTTCTTTACACCATCCATCCCTTGCTCATCTACTGTGTTCTTTCATAAATAGACTACTTGTATTAGAATCTTCGTTCTCTGCGGAAACTCAAACCAAGACAGGGTTGCAGAGGGAAGGCGGGGGTTCTGGGTAAATGTGCCTGCTCTCCAGATCCAAACTCTTCCTTGCGCAGTCAATGCAATATTCAGATGTGGGGGAAATGGTTAGAGAAACCAATTCTTGCCCACAGGTTCAATTTCATTTCCCAAAACAACCTTATCGGTAATAAAACTAGTATTTTTATTTCCATCTTTCCAACTTGTGAGACCATATTTCTGAACTGAATCTGAACTCAGAAGTGGAGGGAAGAGGGAGAATTAATTATCACCTCTTAAGACCCCCCCCCACTGCTAGAAAGTAATATAAGAAAAAATCCTCCTCTTCGTTCCTATTATGCTGGTGAGTATAATAATAAAACTGTGAGGAACCGGCCAACAGATACAGGCCAAAGCAGGTGAAACCCCTTGAGTACTCAGAAATATGAGCTTCTCTTGGCAAAATACCACAAGGCTTCATTTCTCACCTACAGGAACTTTATCTCAGTCCACACAGATATGCCTGACAGTAAAGCCCTAATTTCCTGTACAGCCCGGTAAGAGTCCAGAGGACCCTTCTTTGCATCCTCTGAGGCAGGTAGGAGTTCACTTTATACAAGTAGGATTGGCCCTAAACAATTTGAGGACCTGTGCAGCCTGGCCCATTGTATCAAAGTCTCTGGACATTTATAACCCATGCTTTCTATTGATACACATATTAAACCTTCTTTAATGTGATTTAAATTCAATGTGAATTAAACATCTTTACTAAAACCAAATCAAAGAAATGGTAACTTTATACAACTACTTCAAACAACACTCTACTTTCTCCCACTAATCCCAAATTTTGTTATGCCTTATTCTAGGGAAGTATGCCCTCAGTTGAAAAGCATTGTCCTCCATGATTTGAAATGTTCTAAGTGGAAACTACATCTTCTCTATGTGGAATCTGGTCCTTAATCTCTATAACTATTGAATAAGACAACTTTGAGGGTATCATTTTAAATTTACAGGAGAAATTTGTCCACTAAACTTTCTCATTTGGGCAGAGATTTGTATATTTCAAAATTCAGAATATTATTTGTCCTGGACAATAGTTCACTTTATAAAATGTAGATAACTGCAGAACAAGAATGACAGTATTGAATATGTACCTGAAGAGAAGAGGTACATCCCTCATTCTCAGCTTTTCCATTAGCTCCAAGTCCCCAGTTCCCATATTAAAACACTTTGAAAGTCTAATATATCAGATGGTTTCAGTTTTCCTGACTGATCTCAGATGGATACATTGTTTTCTCTGCCTAGATTCCGGGTACCTGGTACCTCATTGATAAACAATTCCCTTTGAGTATGGGATGGTAAACTTAATAATACCTAAACATCTGGTGTTATAATGCAACCTGCAATTCAGGAGCCACATGTTTTATTACACACTGTTAAACATGTAAACAGTATTCCCTCCTATAAATGTTTGCTGAGCACCCCACCCAACAATCCATTTTTTAGAGAAAATCAAGTTGAATCTGTAGCACATTTTACTTTGAATTGAACGAAAATGACTTTGTTGGGCTCATTTCTCATATTTCCTCAAAAAAGTGGTTTATAAAATCAAATTCAATGCTCACATAAGAAAATGTATGGAATTATTTTGCTTGTAAACCAAAATTTCCTGTCATTAAGTTAAAATATGTCATTCATAAAGCAATTTATCAGAATTAATGTGAAAATTGCAATTCAAAAAAGTGTGTCATATGTTCTAACATTGAGGTTACAAAGTAAATGAAGAAAAATGCCAAGTCAGAGAGAATTTACCTTCCAAAAAATAAATGGCACAAGTCTGTTGGATCATAAATTTCCAGAGGTCAAAAATTAAGGCAATTTAACTCACTTAACTACAGCACCCTAATAATCTCAGATGTATGCCTAGCTAATAATTCGTGTCCTGAATTTCCGTGTAAACTTAGATTCTGACGATTATATTATGAGAAGAAAGTCCCATTTCTTTGTTCATGTCAACAGACAGCCTCATGAACTTTTACAATATTGCAGATTTAAGTGCACATAATTGAATTACTGTCCAAGCAGGTGTGAAAAATGTTTAAAATATTGTGTTTGAACACTGATTTGGCTTAATGTATTACTGGCATCTGGACAATAATGCATTTTACTTTATTACTTGTTTGAATGACATAAATAATAGAATACACACAGGTATAAAGGCTCAAGATAATTACTACTTAACATTGACTTTGTTTTTTAAAAATAAACATGGCATTAAACAATACATAAGTAATTAGTCAAGCACATCAAGACTAATATTTTAGGTTATATTTAAAGAATTTACAATTAGGATAAAATCAGAAAAAAAAAATACAAAAATTATATTGTAACCTCAATATCAACCACTTTCTCTTAATCAACAGATATTTCTCAAGCTCTAATACATATTAGGATATTTTTGTTTGTTTCTAACTTTTTATATTAGCATGTGTTTTATATAGGCATTCCCAAGTGTTTGGATGTCTTTATTTTAAAGTTCCATTAGTAAATTGCATTTACTATTATTCCATTAAGGCAATACTTTTAAGTGAGATTTTCAAATATGTTTAGGTAATTGAAGGCAGGAAGTCCTGATATTCAAGGCAGAGCCATATGAAATATTGTTATAGGAAGCTTAAAGTTACTAAATGTACTTTTCTGATAATAGTCATATCATCTTTATTACAGTATGAACATTAGCAACAGCAGGCACCAAAATCTGGGAGAAAAAAACAAAATTGAAAAGAAAATCCATCAATAATGTTTCAGTTTTATTTCCTACAATAGAGGAAAAAAATACCTCTACTTGCAGCCAAACATGGTCGTTTAATTCCAGACATTGCAAGTTCAAAGCAGCTAACCCAGGGGGTGTAATTCAGAACTAAAATGCAAACTGGGCTCCATTTGTCAAGCCAGTACCCCGGGCATCAGCCTAGACTAGGAAGGACATCTTCTAATTGGTTCCCCCCTAGGGGCTGCCTTTTTCTCATTTGTCCTCCAGAAGTAGTGCCTTTTTCTAATTGGTCAGACCAGAGGCTATGCTTTTTCTGACTGGTCAGCCTAAAAGGTGTGCCTTTTTTCTGATTGGTCCATGCAGAGGAGACTTTTATTTTTTCTGGTTTTCGCGGAGCACTGAAAGCTCGGCCTTCCTGCTAATACACCCACCAGATCAAGGAGACCCGTGACAAGTGCCCATGAGACCAAGGGCATCCATCTCTAAAGACAAAGTGTATAGACACGTAAGACTGATCAAAGAATATAGACTCAGATTCAGAAGGAATGGTAAGTTTTGAATACAGTACCAAGTTTGATGTTTAGATTAATTGAGGCTTACTTTCCACCTTTTTCTAATTGGTGAGCCCAGAGGATGCCTGATGATATTCTAGATAAATTGTTTGTCGTTCCTTGAAATCTGAGTACTCATCACTGAACAAATGTCTTTGTACCAGAGTCCATTCTCAAGCACCACGTCTCTCCAACCTATTAAATGTCAATTTCTGCAGATGAAGACTATTTATCTCAAACATACAAAATCAGAATGGCATTCAACCAAAAGCAGAGTGGACCACTGGTCTGAATCTAATGTATTTGAGGATTAATAGTTCTATTGATTTAAAAAATATTTGCAAATCTATATCATGCACGCCTGCTGATATTAATTCTGGCATTTAGCCAGCCAATTCATGAGAAATTTAGCCAGCTTCTAGGAGTGTTAGAAAATCTGTTTCCAAGTCTCTAGAGGATTTCAGCTTTGTCTATGTGAGACCAACCATTGAAAGTTTAAAAATTCAGACCATCTACATTAATTCTCCGTCCCCTTCTCTCTGTCCTCTCTTATTCCTCTCTCTTTCTCTCTCTAACATGGAACCTGCATGAACACACACATAATCACAACTCTGGGAACTTAATTTTTCCTAAATTGACCATTCATTTTTGTCACGTTTAAAAAAGAAGGGAGAAACATGGTGCCACCTGCAAAAAGGGCTTTTGTGGGCGTTTCTTTAAAAACACTGGCTTTAGGGACCTGAGCACGTGGTACAGGTTTGGACCACTGTCACAAAATGTGGCTGAGTAAAATCCTGTGAGGTTTTGCCAAGGCCAACACCTCCTCTTACCTCCTCTCCACCACTTCCATCCACACTGGAATTATAGATAATGAACAAGTTAACCAGCAAGCCATGAGCAAAGGACTTCCTTAACCCCGTACACTCCCCAGTGTTATGCCTGAATATCTAAAATTGGACTCATTTGTGAAATCATAAAATGTATTTTCATTTTAAGCTATTCTTCACAATAACTTATAAGTGCTGTCTTTTAACTATACATCTATTATAATTTCTATCTTTTAAATTATTTTTCTGTCTTTGATTCTTATATTATTTTCTTTTTATAATTATTCTCATTTAGAAGTGCTGCGCTCTCAGAATATGGTGCATTGAGGCTTCCATAGGGCCTGGCACATGGTAAATTTTTACTCTCGGGTAACTCTTAAGATTTTTCTCTTTCTCTTGGATGATCTGCAGTTTCTCCATGGTGTGCTTATGGGTGGATTTATCTTTATTGACCCTGCATTCTAAGCAGTGGAGACTCTTCAAGTCCAAAATTCTCAGTCATTACCTCTTCAGATATTTATTCTTTGCCATTCTCTCCATTCTCTTTTCCTGGAAGTTCTAACACAGAAATATTGATTCCTTATTACTTTATGTCTTGGGTTCATGATTTCTTGTTCATGTTCGATGTGAGTTGTGTTCTTGTTTCTCTGCTCAAGCATCTTAAGCATACATTAAAGTCTCTGTCAGATTGTTCTAGCAAGTAAATATAACATGGATTGAATTCACATTCCGTCGGTTGATTTTCTTAGTGGTGTTTCTTAGCATGTGATTCGAATGCGTGTTGGAATTTTGGCTTTTGGAAGGTGCATAAGAAGATTTCTCTTTAGATTTTTGTGTCTCTCTCTTTCCTATTCTCCCTCACTCTCCCTAGTGGTTGCCTCTATCCAGCACTTCCCAGAATCTCAGGCCAGACCAGAACTGATGGCATTGCTGGTACTCACAAGCTTCAGTGATACTCAGGATACTGTACATCCAATCCCCAAGGCCGTACTTGACCATGCCATGGCTGCCTTTATCCTTTCTTTTCCTAAGCTCATAACTTCCCAGGTCCCAGGGGGTAGCAAGGACAATGGTGTTTCAGAGTCCACTGACAAGACAGGGAGTCCCATCCCAGCTCCTGACCTCCAGATCCCATTACCCCTCAAGAACCAAACCCCCAGCTGCTTCTGCCCTATGTGAGCCTCACTGTGGCTTTCACCTCCACCTCTGTTGAAAGTTTCTATTCTATTTCTGGTTCACGAAAATATCAATCTTGATTTTTGACCCTAGATATGTAACTTTGGTTTCTGGTTTTTGTAGTATATGCATTACTGCCATGTGATTGGAGTAGAAAGGGTAACTTAATACTGTGCCATATGTATTAACTATCTAAATATCATCAACTTTAATGATAAGTGTTTATCAACAAAGATTACATGGAAGAAGCAACAAGGGATGTGTGTCTATTTTTTTCTGATTACTATGGAAAATAACAGCTCTTACTTCTCTATTGCCTTTTTTTTTTTTTTTTTTTTTTTAGTAATCTCTATGACTTTGCAAACTTTTCCTAATGCTCTGGCATCAATATTGGCCGACTACAGACTAGCCATCACCACTGAGCAGTTTCACATGGTCTGAAATATTTTCTTCTTGTTAAAGACATTTTTGGTTGCAAGTGACAGAAATACAACTCTAACTATTGACTCCATTAAGTATGAGAAGAGCAAAAATTTCACTGATTCTCAAGGGTGAAAGGAAAATGGGTTTTCCATCTATTATCTCTGTTCCTTTCAGTGTGTCCTGTATATTCTATCAGAGCAGCTTCCTCTACAAGTTCGGAAAAAAATGATTCCTGGAAGCCCTGAGGTTTCAGGAACAGAGAAGGTTTGAAACTTTTTCTCCAGACCCAAGTTTAGAAATTCCAGGGAAATGTTCTGATTGATTCAGTTGACCACCTCTGGGCAAACTGAAAGTGGGTCATGGGTGTAGAGTATTTAATAACATGGTAGCACTCATTCAAACCACATGGATAAAATGGGACAGTGCTGGCAGACCCATGGCAGACAAGAGAATAGATTTCCATTATGGCTTTTCAATAAACATAAAAGTAAAGATTATGTTTGAACTCTCAGGAAACAAAGATTGTTGCAGTTAGTGTTTGATTCAGGAAGGAGAAATCACTCTATATTACATTAAGGATGTAATAGAGACAGTTATTCACTTACAAAGTCACTGGAACCAGTGGAGGAGCCGAAGACACAGAGGCTGGTACTGAACTAACTTTAGGGACAAAATAGGATGATGAATTATAAAAGTGTTAGGCAATCTAGACTAAAATTTAGACAATAATTGTATAGCTAATGAGTCATTTCTTTAGGTAATATAAAGATTAATAAAGTATTATCAGGGGCTTCCCTGGTGGTGCAGTGGTTGAGAATCTGCCTGCCAATGCAGGGGACACGGGTTCGAGCCCTGGTCTGGGAAGATCCCACATGCCGCAGAGCAGCTAGGCCCGTGAGCCACAACTACTGAGCCTGCGCGTCTGGAGCCTGTGCTCCGCAACAAGAGAGGCCGTCATAATGAGAGGCCCGCGCACCGCGATGAAGAGTGGCCCCCACTTGGCGCAACTAGAGAAAGCCCTCGCACAGAAACGAAGACCCAACACAGCCATAAATAAATAAATAAATAAAATTTAAAATCTCTTTAAAAAAAAAAAAGTATTATCAGAAACTCCCTTATTCTGTTTTTAAAAATTAAGAGGAAATGGATGCAGTTAGGGAGTTATTCAGATAAGCACGATATGGAGTAATGTTTGGAATATGATCAAGGACTGCTGAAATCTTCTGAGCTATATTCTATGAGTTGGCCAAAAAATTCATTCGGGTTTTGCCGTAAGATGGTTTGGAAAAGCCCAAATGAAATTTTTGGCCAACCCAATACATGTTCTACTAATTTATGTGATCTAGAAGTCTGCTTCCTCATGACAAAATACACTGTTTCCACTTTTGTGTGTGCCCTGTGTTTTTTGCGAGTTATTTGTGTCTGCCTCTTTCCCCCTTGTATGGAACAAAGTCAACCTATTACAACATACTTCCAAGAATACAGAACAATAGAATAAGTATAAAATCAACCCTCAATTTGATCAATGTGAGTAAGTTTCACATTTGAGTTTTCAGGCAGCCTGGGGAAAAAGAAAACACGATGAATTAGAAAAGTTTCATCATAGTAAATAATGAAGATTATCAGTCATCAGGGGAACAAATGCTGTCGGTACCTGGAAAACACAGTGACTGCCTCCATGAGAACCTGGAAATATAGGGAATAAAATTTACTTTAGCTAAAAGTAATGGAAGAGTAGAGACTTTGTTCTAACACTCCAGCTGAAGACATATTCCTCTTAAAACATAAATACTATAGTATACTGTACTATACTATACTATACTATATTAAAGGAACTTCTAGACCAAGGTCTTGGATATGAAAATAATTAAGAGATTTTAGCCCTGTATATGGCACTGCTTCTATCCTAGGGACAATTATCAATTAGGAGCTAACTACTGAAAGGCTGAATTATACTTGGGACAATATCCCAGAGCTTTGGGGGCAGCAGTCAGAGAGTCCAGAACCAGCCAAAGGTTGGATCCTGAAAGCTGTACCCCAGGAAAAAGGATGACTCCCAGGATTTCATGACGGAAGTCCAGCTTCAAATCAACTGGACGGACAGCCCCAGAAGGAAAAAAATAATAATAATAAAGATCTCTCCAGAGGAAGATAACATTACCCTGTCTTTCGAAATATTTTTACAAATAATTTCATCACCTGTGTATTCACTTAAGAACCTAGTACGGCAGGGTAGTTGCCATCTGGAATATGTCCTATGGCAGGGGGAGAGAAAGCGTGGAAATCATGCACAAGCTTAAGAGTTTCTTCTTAGAAGTAACGCACATCACTTCTGCTCCTATTCCACTGCTTAGTGCAATTCTTATGACCACACCTGGGTTTGATGGAGTTGGGAAGCACAGTCTTCTTAAAAGGTGGGAGACCAGAAACTGGTCATTAGTAGTACAACTTCTCAGGTCCTGCCCTGCTAAAGACCAAATATTCGTTTCCCTCTCCTTTCTCAGTGCAAAGTGCACTCAACCTGTCCCCAAGGGAGAAATCCAAAATTTCTATCTGATCATTGCTTAAAGCCAGGATCTCTGAGAGATACACAAGAGTTTCTACATCTAATCTAGATGTGGCTCTTCTTGATCTGGATACTCAGGGGCTAAAGAGACAAGGTATCTGCCCCTCACACTCCCAAAAGAAAGTGGGAAAGGGTGATACCAATACATTCTCCTGCACTGAAAGAGCAAAAACATGAGACCCACAGAAGTCACTAGTAATTAGCAATTCCAGAATCCCGTGAGCAGGTGCCATGAGAGACTTTGTAGTCTCGGAGCAGGATGTGCTCTGCTCTCTGGAGTACCTCCCCAGCCCATCGTTCTCCGTGCCCCTTGGCTCAACAATGCAGACATCCTCCTTTGCGCCACCAGCATCCTTGACCACAACCTGCGAGAGCATGGAAGAATATGCCCTCCTTGAGGGCTGGGCTTCTCAGCCAGCCTCCTTCTGGTGGAACTATGGATACCCCCTTGGTCTGTTTGGGCTGCTGTAACAGAACACCAGAGACTGGGTGGCATATAAACAACAGAAATTTTATTTCTCACAGTTCTGGAAGCTGAGAGGTCCAAGATCAAGGCGCCAACGGATTCTGTGTCTAGGGAGAACCCTCTTCCTGGTTCATAGATGCCCATCTTTTTGTTCTGTCCTCAAATGGCAGAAGGACCAAGGGAATCTCTCCGGGGTCTCTTTTATAAGAGCACTAATCCCATGCATGAGGTCTCTGTCCTCATGACCCAATCACCTTCCAAAAGCTCCTCCTCCAAATACCATCACATTGGGGATTAGGTTTCAACATATGAATTAGGGGAGGACACAAACATTCCATGTATAGCAGGCATCTAAGTGGCCTCTTAAGTATCAATTGTCGTCTCTTTAAGTCCAAGCTGGTGGCTCTTTGTGCAGTACAGTTTGCAGTACAATTCTCTCAAAAACTTAGGCAGCTTAAGATCTATTTTATCCCAATCAGTTTGTTTTGTCCCGTGCCCTACACCCAGTATAAATGCAGCTATCTTGTATTTGTAAGACATTGATGGGAGAGCCACACACTTAGTCTCTTTTTCTTGAGGTGTTTTGCCCAAATAAAAGTATTTACTGGGAAAATCTTAATCTATTCAGAAATTTGAACAATCATTGTGACAACCATACTCTTCATTTGATCCTTACCTTAAAACTAAGTTCCAATTGGCCTTTGATATTCAAATAATTCCTCAATTTCATCTTTCATTGTTTGAGTTTCAGAAACATTTCTCTTTTCAACCTACGAGTCCCTGAATTTATAGACTGCCTCTATTCTTTTTCATTCTTGCTGGCAAAACAGCCAGTATTGTTCTGATCTTGTCTCTTCCTTGTAATAAGCTTTCCAATGCAGCCAACACACGCTACTAAGAGTTTGTTTTCCCATAAAGCTACAAATTTATTAGACATAAAATTTTTCTTTAACTTAGCACAGGCAACAATTTTACTAAGTCATTTGCCACTACATAACATGGATCACCATTCTTCTAACCTCTATTATCTGTTTTGTTGCAAACTAATGCCTTGCCCATAAACCAAAGCCACATATTTTAGGTTGTTTGCTACAATATCACTTCAATCCTGATTCCAATTTCTGTTTCAATCAGATAGATCTGATTACAGTGCAGTAATAAACGACCCTAGAATGTCAGTGGCTTAAAGCAACAGACGTTTATTTCTGTCTCATGTCATTTGTCCATCACAAGAGGGATGGTAGCACTGATTCCCGTCATTATTGTCCTCATGCTGGGTAGCAGGCTGATAGAAGAGTCACTCTCTGAAATATTACCTATAACCGCAGCGAAAGAAAAGCAAAGCATGGTGAAGCATGTACGGGCTCGAAAAGCTTCTGCCTAAAAGTGATACACATCACTTCTGCTCCTATGATCACACACACCTGAGTTTCACATGGTAGGTAAGTATAATCCTAAGGTAGGAAGCAGAGGTAGATATTGGTGGAAGATGTTAGAATCTATCGTTAAAATCTACCAAGTAAAAGTAACCTACTTACTACTACTAAAGGAGATAAAAGCCAAGCTTGAAAATTTCAGCTAATGGAAAATATGAAAAGAGACATAGGAAATCTATATCAAAGTAAATATACAGGATTCTAGAATTAAAACATGCAACTGAAATTATTGAAAACCAGAAGGACAGGTTTAAGAGCAGTTCAAGCCAGGCTTAAAGCAGAATGTGTGAACTGGAAAAAAATAACTATGCAGCCTACCACTAGACAGACAAAGATATGGCTAAGAATCAAAGAGGATGTCGTAAATTCTCCATTCACAAACCTATGTTAAAGGAAGCAATAAATACTCTCCAGGGAGAAAGAAAATGATCACATTTTTAAAGGGCAGAGATGCTGGAAGAAATGAAGAACAAATAAAAAGTGATAAGTAAAAGAGTTAAACTAAGTAAATACTGACTCTAAACCAGTAACAGTAGTGTCTTATGGGGTTCATTTTCTATACAAAGAGAAATGAAATACATCTTAACAATAGTATTCGAGCAGGTAGGGGATAAGTGGAGAAAAAGTCTTCTCAGATACTTGCATTTCCTGAGAGGAAAGAAAAAATATCAACTAACGTTAGACTTTGATAATTAAAGAATTCATGTTGTAATTTCCAGAGTAACAATGAAAAAATAAAAATAGTATATGACTTCCAAAATAGTGGGAAAGTATGATCATAAATAAAAATGATCAATCCTAAAGGAGGTAAAAAAAAGAAAAAAACATAAAATAGATTCAACAAATAAACTACACATAATAAGATGGAGAATTTTAACCCAAATATATTAATTATATATTAAGTGTAAATATAGAAAAAGATTCAGATAAAGACAAAGGCTTTCAGATTGGATAAAGAACAATAACAACCATGACAACTATAACTTCTTTACATTGCACACTTGCAACATAAAAAATCAGAAAGAAAAAGTAATACTAAAAAAGGCACTATGTAGACATTAAATTAAAAAAGTTTTACTTCATAATGATAAAAATTTGAACTTATCAGAAACATAAAACAAATTTTATATTTGTATGCACATATTAATGTGGCTCCAAAATATATTAAGATATACACATATATAAGGAAAAGTAGAGAAACACACAATCATAATGGAAGATATTAATACTCCCAATAAAACAAGCAGACAAAATATCAATATGCATATAGAAGATTTAAACAGCATAATTAACATTAACAAATGGATACAGATATATAAATATGTAATCCTGCACTCAACATTGAAGAATATATCTTCTTTTCAAGCAAGTCTGAAACATTTATAAAATTTGCGTGTATGATCAGGCAGAAAGCAGGTCTTCACAAATTTCAAAGATATGAAATAGTACAGTTTTAGAGATATAAAGATTACAGTGCAATTACACTAATCATGGTGTAATTAATCTAGAAATAAATTGCAAAAAAAAAGTATAATCCCCATATATTAGAATTAAGATATATACATTTAAGTGACCCATGGTGAAAGAAGAAATCACAGTGGAAATTGATTAAATTTGTTAAAATATTTAACAAATGAAAAATACCATTAAAATACTACATTAAAATATATGGGATACAGCTAAAGAAGAAATTAGAGGGAAATTTACAATCTAAAATGTTTATATTGGAAAAGAAAGAAGGCTGAATTTTAATGAGCTGAGTTAATCACAAAAATTTAGTAAAAGAATAGCAAATTGCCGAAATAATGGGAAGAAAAACAAAGAAATGAAATCAACAAAATGAATATTAAAATAAAGAAGATCAACAAAGCCTTGAAAAACTTACAAAACTGATAAACTCTGCATCCCCCCCCAAAAAAAAATAAACGGATAAAGCGTGCACACGCGCGCACGCGCGCACACACACACGCTGTTAGGAATGAAGAAAGGGGTTATCACTACAGATATTGCACATATTAAAAGGACAGAAAGGAAATTATGAGCAACCTTGTGTAAGTTTTTAATGCTACTTACTTGATTGACGTAGCTTTGTGAATTATTATGAGGTGCGCACTATTGTATCCACTTCACAGATCAAGAAAAGGAAGCATACCAGCCCCACAGTAGCCCCTAGTCACAGTTATCTCCCTCCAAAAGCAATGACTCTCCTGGCTTTTAAGACACTCACTTCCTTGCAGGAGATTCCAGGAAAGGAGCCTGAGGAAAAGCTGTCAATTAGGGAGAAGGAAATCATGGAGTGAAGTGTAACAAGCCAAGACAAAAGAAGTGAGTAGAGCCAAGACAAAAGAAGTGAGTATTCCTGTGGGAATGGTCCAGTTGAAAGAGAGAGAAGTACAGCTGGAGGGTGGAGAATTCATCACAGAGTATGAGAAGGCTAAAAGAGATGGGATGCAGAACCCAAATGAAGGGTTGGATGCTTCGAATTTTTAGAAAATGATCTCCCTCCCTCTGGAGGGAAGAAGTATGGGTAGGTTTCTGGACTTGGAAGTGAAAAGATGAAGAAATTCCTAGCTGATGATTCCAATGTTTAAGTGAAAGAAGACTCAAAGTTAAGAGTAGGGATGAAAGTATAGGCAGGGGAAATAAGCAGTTTGTGGAGAAAGGAAAAGGAACAAAATAATTAAAGAGTGAGAAACTTACAAGACAAAGCCTGTTGAGTTGTTAGGCCTGGCTGAGTGCCACCTTGGAGTTTTATATAATTTATTTAAAGGGAAACCAGTCTGCGTGGCTGCATTTCTCCTCTCCTCCTGCAACGTTCATCTGTGTGTAAGGACAGAACTCATGGTTGGATGGTTGAGTCATCACAGACTGGGGTTTGACGACGCAAAAATGACAAAACGAAAGAGAAGAAGGTTAAGGAGATTGCAAGAGAGTAATAATAATGATAAGCCAAGGGCTCTGAGTTGCACAAGGAAGAAAGTGAAAACAGGTGTGTATGTGGGGCTGGGGGAGTGTTAGTGAGAAAGCACTGGGGTAGGTTAACTGGAGAGAATTCATTGATAAGAATTTTTGCAGTAAGATTAATTGAGCCCATGAGCTGTTAGGAAAGGTGGTGGTTGCAGAATTGGGATAAATTGAAGATTCCAAAGATGGTACACTTTCTCCAAATGACAAGTTTCAGGTAGGACTGTGAGAGTGGTAGTCTGAGGGGGAGGGGAGGAAAGGATGATTGGGGAAATATTGGTTAAGGAACCGAGAGGCCAGCATGTCAGATGGGACATGCACTAGGATGTCGAAGTCTCTGGGAAGGATGGTGTGATTCAGGGAGAAGGGGAAGGCAGTAGCGAGAAAGCTTTCTGGAATGAAGGACAGAGCCCGGAGCCAGTGGACGGAGCAGTGAGGGAGAGAAGAGAGTGATTGCACTGGCTGGCATCTGCATACACCGGAGACTCATAGGGAAAACCTCAACGGGTTCCCTTTCCCTCTGGTTTCTGGTTCAGCCATTGGAGAGCCTCTCAGGAGTTTGGAGGCAGGGAGGCCTGAGTACTTTTTCCCCAGGTTGCATCAGGCTGACTCTGTCTCTTGGCTGAAGGTCACTAATAACTCAAGGCAGCCAATCCTACATGAGTGTCTTGTCCTGGGTTTTGATAACAATTCCCTCCTGTCTTTCTTGAGGCCACCAACATTACTAGCTCCAGGTTTCTGCACTATTCCATGTGGTTTCTCTACATCCTATTTGTATCTTTGTAAATGCTCCCTTTTTAAAACCCTCTTTGAATTTTCCTACTTTGATGTGCCATCTGTTTCCTTGCTGGGTCTCTGAGTGATACCATGATAGAATCCAATGGCGTGCCATGAAGTTTAAAAAGAAAGAAAGGAAGGAAGGAAAAAAGGAAGGAAAAGAAAGAGAAAGCTTAATGTTCCAGAAGTGGTGATGAGAATTAAGGAGGATGCCTACCCCACCAAGTGTCTTGGAATCTTGTGGTGCATAAGAGAGAAAACCATGCCTCCAATTGGGAACAATGTCCTCAAAAACCTTCCAGGCATCCGTTAGGGCCACAAGTGGAAGGAATGACAAAAAAAAAACAAACTTGAGGATGGAGGGGAAGATGAGACAAAATGAAGGAAGGCGTCACACTTCTTAGGTCCTGTAGATCTATGACCATAGACGTATACAGCTGTGAATGTGCATGATTCTTCAAGACAAGGGAAGAATGACCCAGAAGGCAGTTCAGAGATCATCAGGGCTGTCTCTTCAGCTTCAAAGAGGGGGGGCCTCATCTCAGTTTCAACAGGCAAGATGGCAGTCACCTGGAGCCTTGGGGACGTGACCTCTGCCCAGCAGAGCGTCAGAGGCAGGACCTCCCCCTCAGTGGGTCTCAAAGGCAGAACATTGAACCAAAGAGGATTATTCTTGAGCCTTAAGAGCTAATATTTACTTGCTTGGGACGCATCACCCCTTCCTTCTTCCCTGTTTCTCCCTTTTGGAGTGGGAACATCTATCCCAGGCCTATCCCACCAGGAAACACATGACTTACCTGGTCTCACAGGTTCACAGCTGGAGATGAATTTTGCCTCAAGTCTCACCCACTTCTGAGTTAGATAATATTTAGACTTTGGACTTAAGATTTTAGAGTTGATGCTAGAAGGAGTTAAGACTTCAGCGCTATTGGGAAGGAATTAATGTATTTCACATGAGAGGTGAACATGAATTTGGGGGGCCAGAAGCAGGATGTTATGGGCCGAATGTTTGTGTCCCTCCCAAATTCAGGTTGAATTCCTAATCCCCAGTGTGATGGTATTTGGAGGTGGAGCCTTTGGGAGCTAATTAAGTTTAGATGAGGTTATGAGGGCGGGGGTCCACGAGGTGGGATTCGTGTTTTTATAAGAGAAAAGACTGGAGCTCATTCTTTCTTCCTTGTGAGGACACAGCGATAAGTCCACAAACCAGGAAGAGAGCCCTCACCAGGAACAGAATCTGCCAGTACCTTGATCTCGGTTCAGCCCCCAGAACTGTGAGATATGAATGTCTGTTGTTTAAGCCCCCAGTACTTTGTACAGCAGCCTGTACTTTGTTACAGCAGCCTGAGCTGACTAAGCCAGAGGGCATGTGGCCAATCACAGAGCAGGAACTTCAGAAAGCAGTGACAGGAAAGGAGGGAGGGTTGCAGGTTGGGAGAGATTAGGGGTACACAGAGAATATAAGGGTGATTTGAGGTGGTAGCAAATGCCTGCAGAGGTTTGGAATTCTGGGGGTGATGGAAGCAAATAGGGAATCAGGCACAATAGGATTCAAGGCAGATGGGCTTGGGGCTCTAGCATTGTATGATGGCCCCGAAACATTTCAAGTGTTGATACTGCAATTGGTTACTCAGGTCATAGCAGTTTTTTATTTTAGCAAGCAACGGGGCAAAGCCACTCCTGTAGGCTATGGTAAGTGGTCTAGCTACAGATAAGGGGCCCTACTCTCAGAGTACAAAGGTTAGGGGGCAAGTCGTAGAAAGCTTTTTTAAGATGGAAGAGACTAGGATGTGTTTAATAGCTGATGGGCAAGAGATCAAGACAAAGCAAGAGGTTGAAGACACAGAAGGAGAGAGAGGGTAATCAAGGCCGAGAAGTCTCAGAGGCAGCTGGACCCTGAGAGTGGGTGATGGGACTGGTCTCTTTCATTCTGATGAGAGGGAGGTATTTTGCTAAGATGCCACAAGGATCTGTCGAGAATGATATGTAATGTATTATGCATATTAATTACTCACTATGAATTAGTAATGACACACTGACATAACAAGCTCTGGGCTGAACAAGTCTGTGTCCTCCTTGGTGTACTCCTTGTTCCCATGTTGACTTGCCCTGGGATATCTGCTTCTTTTTTTTTTTTTTTTTGGCCACTATGAGTGTCACCAGTGGCTCTCACCTGTGAGCAAAGCCGTGCAAGACTGCATGTCTTCCATGTATCTGAACACTCAAGGTAAAAAACAGGAGTCTCTTCTCTGCCCCCTTTTGGTCCAGCAGAAACATTCTCCATGCTGTGATGATGTTAAAGATCTTAAAGCTCCTATGATAGGAGGAGCCCTTAACTGCTTGGAGTCCAAACATTTTGCTATGACGCTTCTGGTAGAATACCGTTACACATGCCCAGGCTTTAGTTTAGCGAGGTAACTAGTTACACTAGCCCCCATGGAAGTGGTCGCCATATAGCACATTAAGAACAGAGACAAGAAGGTCAAAGTCAAAAGATCAGAAGGATGAATAAAAGGAAATGGGGGACGTAGTGGCATTTGTGCAAATGATCTGAAAATCGGAAACCAAATCCGAAGTAAATCCAGACAGATCCCATCTCCAAGTCTCAGCTCCAAAAGAGGCAGAGTTCAAGCCAAAGGGAGTATGAACTGGGCAAGTCTGTCATGTACAGCACAGGACAATGAGCTCATCCAAGGGCTGTGTTACAAAATAAGAGTGAAACGTAAACGGGGAAGGGACCAGAAAACTTTTCTCAGCCAGTCTACTGCAGGCATTAGATCCATGAGGGGTAAAGAGAAAAGCCCCAGATGCCCAGAAAAAAGGGAAAAGAAACATTCATACTAGTTTGGGAAGGAAGAGTGGAGTGGGAGGGGTCGCCAGCTGAGAGCATAGGAAATTGCCCAGCACCCTGTCTTGGGCATAGACCAGAGACTATTTCCAAATAATTTCTGGGACAAATGCTATTAATATTCTACCAGTGGCTCAAGGGAAACTTATTGAATAGAGGCTCAGGGACAGGGCTGCTATGCCGTAGGAACGGTCACATTCCCATACAATAATGACCTGAGTACAATAAATACATATAGTAAAACTCTGATGTAACTTGATTAATGTACGTGACCAGGTGTATATTTCTTCTGAAGAAAATATCTCCCACTCAGGAGACAGCAAGTGATGCTGAGCTGAGAGAGGAAAAGGTTTCTTCCACCCTTGAAACTCAGAGATGCTAAGGTTGAAAAGATAAGACTCTGGTTCCCCGAGATGGTGAAACTGATCAGGCAGGAGAAGGCTTGGACCTGGATGGGTAGTTGTGTGCATGTGGGTAATTCTATTGACGGTAATTCTATTGCGACTACTCTGCACTAGGATGCAATCTCACATCACTTTAATGTCTCCAAATTCAATTTAATCTGGCTTGGCACCCAAATGCCAGATTGACGTGAAGTCAGCACATTCTCAGCCTCTTGGGGGTTCTCCCCCTCTCTGTTGGATAGTCAAAGAAGCTGAATATCCTGTGTGTCCCCAAGGGTTCCCCACAAATGTCCATTCCTTAAAAAGGAAGCGGACATTTCCTTCTCACTTTGGTCTTCCAACTGGCCATCCCCACGTCAACAAAATAGAGCAGTCACCAGCTGCAGGCTCAGGCCCATCAGATCCTTTGAAAGCAGTGCTTCAGGTGCCCTGACCTGGTTGGCCCAGTGGCAGGACCTGGGCTTAGTTTTCCAGTTTGTACACCAGCATTTCCCGGGAAATGCTGGTGTACAAACTGGAAAACTAAGCCCAGGTCCTGCCACTGGGCCAACCAGGCCACAGCAGAGTTGGGCCAGAACACATGCGTCACCTGCCCATAATAAAGCCCACACCCACCTTCCCCTTTCCAGGCTGCGTTTCTTTTCCGCCCCTGAAATATCAGCTCCTTCCCTCTAAAAGAAAAAAAATGATTACTCAAAAGAAGGCCCTGCACTTTTGAGATACAAAGAAAATCTTCTTCCCCTCTCTGAGAGAAAGACTCGGAGCTTAAAAACATGAAGGCTTTTATGCCCGATCTGAGAGCAGGGGGTAGAGGCAATAATCTCCATCCTTCCTCCTTCTAGTTGAGTAAACTGGCTCTCCACACACCCAACAGCAAGAAAGAATTTTTGGCGGGTGGGGTGGGGGGTCTGAAGGAAGAAAAGAAATGGGTAGAGCTATCTTTATCAGATCACCCCTACTCTGTCTAAACTCAAAAAGCTGTGTTACCAATGAGTGAAGCTGAACCGAGATCACTGGTATGGAAGGTCCAAGAGTCTGTGGGCTCCATTTGCACACCTGAGACAGGTAGCTCAAGCACCTGTGTGTCATGTAAGAACATGCAGTCAATGATGGTGACTCCGCCCCATGGAAAGAAGCGTCTGAGTGGAGGAGCAGCACCAGAGAGCAGCCAGGGATCGAATCAGAGTTCCAGGTCACCAGGTCGTTTAGGGAGGGGGTACCGGGGGTGGGAGGCCCGGGCCCAGTTCTGGGGACAAAGGAGACAGCACTGGGGCAGCTGGTCGGCCTGTGTTTCAACAGTGACACCATGTGGCAGCAATGGCTACAGGGACAGCGGAGGTCCATTAGACTTCTGGTTTTCTCTCTGACATTATTGACTGGTGACTACCTGAGACTATTGACACTTCCACTGAGAAAAGCCCTTGGATTCCCACACTGGGCGCGGGTGCTGGTGTGCATGCATGCTCCGGGTTGGGGAGTTGATGGGAGAAAATGGCCAGGGCCAAGGAAAGAAAACCTTCCCTTCCTTTCTTTCCAGATCTCTTATTGTTAGGTTATCCCCATGTTTAAAAAAAAAAAATGTGAAACTCAGGAGTTTGGGAGTTTCCTGTACAGGTGATGGTCCTGGGCAAAGCTTTAAAGAGTTCTCCTCGTATCCCAGGTAGAGATATGGTTCTGCAACTTATAGCCTGACCCAGGAGCAGTTGTATGACCATTGACTGGAAAGTCATTCTCTTCCCCTACAAAGAGGGATGAATTGATGCCTTAGCTATAGAAGAGACCAGACTGCCCGTGGGTGTGAAGGGTTAGGCTCCAAATATCCTTAAGATATTGTATTCAGTGTTGAAGTTGTGTGTTTGTTGCATTCGTAAGACCGTTGTTACTTCTTGGTGAATCCTCATGTCATTTCCCTGTGCTACAAGGAAGACAGAGGATCTCAGAACGTCTGTGTGAGAGTCTAGCACCAGTCTGTGTGATGCCATCTCCTCTACCTCCCCACTCCTGGAGTCCACACAGCCTCTGAAGATAAGCCAGGCGTATCTTCCCAGGCAAAACTAACAAAATAAAATCATTCTAAAGCAATTGTTTGAACTGGGAACACAAAGGCCTGTAGTCTGATGGCTGGTGCCTGTCCTGGAAGCTCTCTCTTCCTTACACTTGAGGGCCCGTGGTCCATGGTGGGCTATTGGCTCATCCTAAGAGCAGGGACCAAGATATGCAAAGGGCAGACCAGCTGACCCAACACCCAACACACACTCACACACACACTCAAACACGTGAGGGTCTGACACAGTATCCCACACACAGTGGGTGCTGCACAAATTTGGTGGAGAGATGGACACGATACTCACCAACAGCGGTGAGAAAGGTTAATTTGGGGACAGGAAGAGGGAGTTGAGAAAAAAGTTACTATTTTAAGTGACAATTCAAACCCAAGCTGCCTTGGCTTCAGAATCCACAAGCCCACCAATCCTCTGTACTGAGTCAAGTGTCATTTTATAAGAACAAGGGAGGGCTTCCCTGGTGGCGCAGCTGTTAAGAATCCGCCTGCCAATGCAGGGGACACGGGTTCGAGCCCTGGTCCGGGAAGATCCCACGTGCCGCGGAGCAACTAAGCCTGTGCGCCACAACTACTGAGCCTGCGCTCTAGAGCCCGCGACCCACAGCTACTGAAGCCCGTGTGCCTAGAGCCCGCGCTCCACAACAAGAGAAGCCACCAAGATGAGAAACCCGCGCACTGCAACGAAGACCCAACTCAGCCAAAAATAAATAAATAAATTTATTAAAAAAAGAAAAAAAAAGAATAAGGGAAAAAAGTAAGAAATTTAGTTATAAGCCACTCGCCTATGACTAGCCCAAACAACAAAGATTGTCACACCCTCCAGGCAACCCCAAGGGGTTCATACATAGAGATTTAGGGCCCAGTCTCAGAGTCAAACAAGTGCCTGTTTCCCTGGCAAGGTTCTCTGCATATAGTTCATTCGGGAACCTCAAAGGAGAGAGTAGCTCACCTAGGACAGAAACGTGTTCCTTTTTCCTCCACTCAAATGCCGTCTTGAACTCAGCCCATTCGTTCTCTGAAAAGACCCCAAGGTACAGGCTGTGAAAGGGTGTATGTATGGAGACAGCAGGATGTGGAACAAAAGCACAGAGGACTTGGACTTCTTTCTAAATTCCAAGATTAAGATTCTTTGCTGTGGGAGGAGTCGCAAAAGACAGGACTGAATGTGCATGAGTCCAGGCACCAACATATTGAAATCCGGTCTTCAAATCTAACAGATGGCCACAGCCAAGAGCCCTCGAGTGTGTGTTCAAAGTACACATTGTGAGGGACTTGGCAAATAAAATGTTGCCTGAGCCCTGACACTTTATATATGGCAACCTGTGTTTTCAGAGTCACTTGCTCAAAAGCCAGTAAGGTTAACAGAAGTGATGAAACACTGTGTAATCATCAGAATTTCATGGCAGAAAGGGGTGGGCAAGCAGAACCGAACTCCTTTGGCTAGACTCAAAGAAAAGACGTACTGGAGTTGTAGAAATCAAAGCATTTCAGGGCCAGAAGAAACCCTATGTTTCTAATTCTATTCTCCCACTTCCAGGAAAGACTGTTTTGTTGTTTATCTGTTTGTTTGTTTCTTTTAATTTACACTTGGAATTTTCCAGAGAAGACTCTTCTAGTTTCTTTGTAAATGTATCATAGCTCCTCTCAAACTCCACCAGTTACCTGGGGGCTCAGAGGTTTTTATCTTTGTTTGTATACCTAGTTGCATACATTTCTACATTAAAAGAGATTTTTCTTTTTGCCCAAAGTATAAACTCAGCTACTGAAGTACACTCAGGAGATCACTGTAAATGTAAATCAGAACTGTTGATGATATAAACAATAATCCAAGGCTTTTAAAAGGCTTAGTTGAAATAGCACATATGGTTGATATGAACTTCTTCACCATGAACTAAACCCAGATCCATAGTTCTAAAAAGGTGGAAAGCCAATAAGCTAATACAACATGTTCAATATCTTCACTCCTTATGCAATTTCCATGTCTGTGGCGGTCACTTGGCTCTTAGAGATTTTAACCACTTCATGCATCCAGAGGTATTTGTGGGTTATATTCTCATAATCACTTTTGCTGCTTTTGCTGGGGTTCCCTTCTTATCTGAACTTGCCTCTTATCCTTGTGCTGACACACATAGGAAACAGAGCCCCTTTTCTTTTAAATGCTTTCCCCCAAACAATCCATGCAGTGCTTTGTGGGTGGAGTAGACTTTGCTGAAGACAAGAGGGCAAAAGAAGGGTTTACGGTGTGGGAGTGCGATCAACTTAAAATGGGAAATTAAACATCCCTGTTGTGAAAGTGGCTTCCAGTTCCGCGGATTACTCACCAGCTACATTCCCTGCAGGCCCAGCCTCTAGCCAGGCGGCAGCTTCCTGCCCCCTCTCACCACTTCCATTCCCACGTTTTCCCCTCTGTCTCTCTCTGCTCCTGAGCTCCCTAACTTTTGGACTATCTGCTCCTCTTACCTGGAAATTCAGATGAAGCCATTTCATCACCCACTATGAAACTCTGGGTCCACTTTTGCTTATCCTAGATGTTGTTAATATTTCCGCTCAAAGGAAGGGCTTTCTAACCTGGGTCTCATCCAATAGCAGTACCAAGGGATTGGCTAAAGCTTTGAAATTTTAGTCTTTTATTTCTATGTCTTTTTCTCCATCTTTACAAAAGGCGAAGAACAGTAGAGAAACACATTTTCCCCCTGAAATGCCTTATTCCTCCTTGTACTTATCTCCAACAGCTGTTATAACAACAGTCAATTTTAGTTTAGACTAACATTTTTCCTTCATTACATAGAAACTAAAACTGAAACAAAACAAGACAGAGTGAGGGAGCTGCAGGTAAGTTTACCCAGTTTAGGCCATTTTCAAGTATATCTCGTATGGTTGTAAACCAACTCTCATTTTCCTAAAGCTGTCGTACTCTATGCTGTTCAGTTGCCCAGTGTGGTAGACACTAGCCACGTGTGGCTATTTAAGTTTAAATTTTCTTTAATTAGAATTAAACAAAATTAAAAATGTTATACCAGCCACCTTTCAAGTGTTCAATAGCCACGTGCAGCTGGTGTCTATTCTATTAGGGCAGAATTATAAAACATTTCCATCAATACAGAAATTTCTATTGGATGGTGCTATTCCAGGTGGAAAAAACATGTTGTACTCTCTTTTGGTAACCTGTTCCACAGTTTCACAACACATATCTAACCTGTGGTTAATCTGGAAGAAAAGGTATTGAATATACCGCAATCGAGGAGATTCAGGTTTTAAATCATGAGCTACATAATGAACAAAATACTATCTTTGAATTTTGGAATGCCCACCAGCAAAATTTGATTTCTTCTCACTGCTTCTGGAACTTTCAAAGGAATGCCAACTGATGACTTTGTTAGCTGACATAAATATGCTGATTAAAGTTGGGGGAGGTACAAGTAAACTCCATCACAGTGACCAAGGACATTCAAAATGAAGAGGTCAGGCATTTACTGCTTAACTCACCTCTTTACCTGAGGCCAGGTGAAATAAGGCAATCTCAGTCCACTCTTACTCCAGTTGGTGAAATGTAGATTAAAAAGTAGCACATCAGTGCTAGATTTTTATCCTCTGATCAAAGTAATTCTAATGAGATAATTAAAAGAAAATATTAATTTCTCCAAAGAAATCTTAGGAGTTTTTCTATAATTTATTCATAGATTTTAATGCAGGGACCTTCCTATCAATGAAAAAAATCACACATTAAAGGAAAAATGTAATTAATCAAAATGGATTTACAATAATGCCTACATGTATATGCATTGCACTTTTTCACATAGTATCTCATTTAAATTCTTGACAATTTCCTGGAGTAGGTATCATAATCCCATTTTACACATGAAGGCATTGGAAGATTGAGATCATTCTTAAAGACCACATACCCAGTAGGTGCAGAGCCATGTTCCCCAAAGCTTCTTCACTCTACTGTGCTGCTCTAGAATGTAAGACAGTTGGGCATTCAGGGAACACATGGAACACATGGAACTCTTTGCTATTCATTGAAGCTCAAGACCAACTGATGGCAACCAACAAGGAGAGCAGTCATCCACCTCCAACCTGCTGCTAAAGAGAAACAGAGGGTCCCATGAGCCCCAGGATTGTCAGTGATCACACATTTAACACTGGCATCCATGAATGATAACAAGCACCACATTGTTCATTTCCAAGTTCACTGTCAATAGAAACACACCCTTCACTCATTCAACAAATATGCCTTGATCTCTCTTTCCCAGTGCAGGACCTCTGCTAGGCACTGCACTAGGCATATGCTAGGGTGTGGTCCTTGTATCACAGACTTAGTTGACTAGGGGCCACTAAGACTTGGTGTTCTCACTATGTGATGCTTTAAGAAGATGCTTAATTAAAAAGTCAATGAAAGTTCAATATTGGCTGAGGTCTGTTGAATTTTAGGTGCTTAAAAATATACCTAACTCACACCCATTAGGATGGCTACTATCAAAAACACAGAAAACGATAAATGTTGTCAAGAATGGGGAGACATTGGAATCCTTGTACACTGTAGGTGGAAATGTAAAATGGTGCAGACACTATGGAGAACAGTATGGCAGTTCCTCAAAACAGTAACAGAACTATCATATGATCCAGCAATCTCATCTCTGGGTATATACCCCCCAAATGTTAGAGCTGATAGACAAATTCAGTAAAGTGTCAGGATACAAAATCAACATACAAAAATCAGTTGCGTTGCTATACACTAACAATGAGGTGTCTGAAAAAGAAACAAAGAAAAAAAAGCCAATTTATCATAGTATCAGAAATAATAAAATACTTAGGAATAAATTTAACCAAGGAGGTGAATGGATTAGAGAGGGATGGGAGTGATAGAGAATACTGTTAGGAAGTCAGTGAAATGAGGAAGAAATGAGGAAGGCTAAACCACAATACAAGGGCAGGGGAAAAAGAGAAGGAAAGATGAATTTGGAGATAATTGGAAAGTAGAATCAACAGTGTTAAGTGACAAAATGATATGAAAAAGAAAAGGAAACAGAAACTGTAAGTGAATTCTTTTCCAATGCTCTTTTGTTATTTCGTAAATTGGACCTTATTAATATTCATCCTTTCTTCTTTATGTATATTAGAATTTAAGGATATACATTTCCTATTAAATATGGTATTAACTGCATCACACAAGTTTTTATGTGCAGTATAGCTATTATCAGCTCTACGTGATTTCAAATGTTCATTAAAATGTCTTTTTTGGAATGTGTTATTTAACACTGCACATTTATATTTTCTACTACATAGTACTTTTTGGTTATTTTTATTACTTATTTTTTACTGCATTGCATTGGAGTAAGAGGACATATTTTGTATAATAATTCATCTTTAGTTATGTTGATACTTTGTGGTGTTTCCTTTTTATAAAGGTGCCGTGGGTGTTTGAAAAACATGTGCATTCTCTAGCTGTTGGGCATGAAGTTCTACATATGTCCACTGAATTAAGATTGTTCATTGACTGCGTTATTTAAACATTCTATATCCCTCCTCATTTTTTTCTTCATCTATCAATCACTATGAGAAATATTTACATTATTCCACTAAAATGATTGTTTTGTGAATTTCTCGGTCCTGCTAATTTTCACCCTATGTGTTTTGAGGCTTCATTATGGATATAGTTTGGGATGGCTATACCTTCTTGGTGAATTGAAAATCTTATCATTATATTGGGCACCTCTTTATTCCTTAAAGTCTGTTTCATTGGATATTCTAATCTGTTGTTGTCTCATTAGTGTTTGCCTGATACATCTTTTTCTATGTTTTTATTTTCAAACCTTCAGAAATACAACTTCTGAAGATAACACATAGATGAATTTATTTTTAAATTTTGTGTGACATTCCTTGTCTCTTCAACAGATTTTAAATAAATTTTTTAAATGCTTCCACCAAAATAAATTGCTGTGAAATTTGAATGCTGAGAGAGAATTGTCTGGGTTCCGTAAGCTCTTGTCATTCTTTGCTCTAGACCCACATGGTCCCATATGGTAGCCACTAGCCACATGGAGCTTTTGAGCACTTGAAATGTGACTAGTTCAAATTAAGATGTACTATAAGTGTACAATACACTCTAGATTTCAAACACTTAGTACCAAAAAAAAAAAAAAAAAGAATATAAAATATCTTGTTAATATTCCTGTGCTGATTACAAATTAAAACAACATTTTTCATATATTTGGTAAAATTAAATATATTATTAAAATTAAATTCGTCTGTTTCTTTCTACTTTTTTAGTATGGCTATTAGAAAGATTAAAATTACCAATGTGTTCTACATTTATAGCTCACATTACTTTTCTATTGGACAGCACTGTTCTACATGTTCCTGACACCGGCTGCATTCTTGCCCTTGGGGTCTAGATGATACCCTTGTTATTACTGTAACCGATCCCTCCTTTCTTCTTTACTATAGTTCAAGTTGATTTTTGGTACTTGCTTTCAAAAGACTCATAACTAATATACTCACTAAAAAGACTTTTTTAGCATATTATTTGTTAGGGACTGAATTGTGTCCTCCCAAAATTCACAAGCCAGGAAGAGACTTCTCACTAGGAAAGGAATCAGCCAACACCTTGATCTTGGACTTCCCAGCCTCTAGAGCAATGAGAAATAAGTTTTTTCTGTTGTTTAAGCCACCCAGTCTATGGAATTTTTTTTAGCAGCCCGAACAAAGACATTATTTCATCATCTAAAGATGCCAAATTCTTACTATACTGATCCTGAGAAGTAAGTTTTCAAGAAACGACTGTATCTTACAAATAAGAGTAAACCGAATTAAAATATATAAATAACATTTTTGCCAGAACATAGAGGACAAAATTTTTGAAGTGGATCCATTAGCATATGATTACTACCTTAATTTTCTCTCCTCCTAAGTGTTCCACAGAGAAGAGGTTGAGAAATATACTCTGTGATCCTGGGAATTGATACTTGATAAATTCTAGCCCAATTTCACTTTCCTGGAGAGTCACAACAGGCATTATCGCATTACAGATTTTGAATTGTCCTGACATAAAGAAATCAGATTACCTTGGTTGAATTCCCAAAGGTTCTGAAACTCATTTGACCATTTCTATGGTCAAATTTGACCATTGTTTTCTCGTAATAACAACCAAAATCTCAAATAAATTTGGGAAATGCTGCCTTAGCATTTTAAAATATTTTTTAAACTTCAATGATAAAGTCACAAAGAAAGAATTTTTAAAGACTTTCTTCATTTTCTTTTCAATAAGTTATGTCAGATTTTTGAACAACAAATAATTCAGAGGCTATGTGCTCTCATTATTTTGTTTGCCCAAATTGTCAGTAAGTCACTTAATCATATCAATCGTTGTTCAAAAGGTTTGTAGCTGAACTAATGAAAAAATTGAAGCATTATCCTTCATGAAAGAAAATAGGGATAATAACTCACTATTAAGACAGGCAAAAGTTGGTTTTCACCAGTAGTGATGGATATAAGCAATTGCTTCTACCCTCTCTTTCCTCATATGATAAGTGACAGACTTTTCTGTAACAGCTGGCACTCTGGGGAAGGGGAAAATCCACAGAAGGAGGATATAAATAAAACCATCACTTTTTGAACTTTAGACTTTATCAATGCAGTTTAATAATGGAAGGTTTTTAAAGATATCCCTATCTCTCATTGTTAAGGGTGGGGCTCCAGTTTGCCTATTTATTTCTTAATTTCTAATGTATCAACGTACAACATATCTACAGGACATTTCAAAAACCATAATTATAATTAAGACCTAAATCCACATTTATATGTTCAACTGTTAACGTTTCTCTTTAGTTTTTCTTCCATTACCTTTTTAAAAAATATTTGTTGCTGTTTATAGAACATTTGGATGCCTGCGTATTTGATGAATGTTCCTAATTTAACAACTAATCCCAGTATATATAGGGTTAAATTGAGATTTGTTTGTATTCACCTTTGTTCAAGAGGAAAATGTTCCACTTAGAAAGAAATTATTTTAGAATGCTATCAAATTTAGTATTTTTAATTAAACATTACCATTTTTAATTTTTTAAAAGTCTTGTTAGGTTAATTTAGTGAATGCTAAATTCTTTAGGATAGATTGGCATACTTAGGAAATAATAAAGGATGTACACCAAATTACATCAAATGACCTCACTCAGGGTTTTATCAGCCATTCTCATACTGCTTTCCTTCTCTAACATGGCAATTAGGAGTGATAGTTACCATTTATAAAGAGCTTTACTCACTTTGTCTCCATTAATCTACAAAACCACATTATGTGGTAGTTATAACCATTTCCATTCAGTAAGAAAACTGACACAATTGTCAACTCGTGGATGAGACATAGTAAGAATGGCAAAGTCAGGACTGAATGCAAGTCTATCCGCTCTTTCTCACTTTTCTGCTCTCACTTGTATTATTTCTGTCTGACCTTGTACTCTGTCAGAAAACAACAGGTTTTCTATCATATAAGTGTATAATTGTGAGGCCCATATCCAGGGGATGAGGAAAGTCCAAAGTGCCAAGACCAGCATTTGGACCACTTCTCCTTTAGAGGCACCTGACAATTCTGAAGGCTGTAGATGAGTCTCAAAGGTGAGCAGAGCCCTCAAAAGACTCACAGGCCAAAGGATCACCAGCAATGAATAAATGCAGAAAACAATTCCAATAACAATAGTATCCAAAGGGATAAATACCTAGTTATAAATGTAATCAAGAAGGTGAAAGACTTATACACTGAAAATTACAAAATGTTACCAAAAGAAATTAAATGGTGGTGGCAGAGGGGATGCTTACAAAGGGCTGGTAATGTTCTACTGTCTGACCTTGTTCGTGGTTACGTGGTAACTCACTGAAGTATATTTTATGATTTGTGTACTCTTCTCTAGGTATGTTCTACTTCAATTAAAAAGTAAAAAAAAAAAAAAATTAAAACCACTGTACCCAAACCCTAATCAAGGCCCTACACATCTATTCCTGCCTTCCTCCTGACCTGTTGCTCACGTCCTATCATATTCCAGCATTTGCTGGTTAGCCTCTGATTTTACCTCCCATATTGAGATCTGCTCTCACCTCTGATTGCAGCCATGTTCACCAGCCCTTAGCCTTTCTCCTGGTCCACTTTCAGCAGCCACAACAAGCCCACATCACTCAACAATGTGAGAGACCACAGCTGGCCCTTTCCTCGAGGTGGAAGCAGACACACTTACAAGGCCAGTCTTACACACCTTGCACATGTCTGTCTCACTAAGGAGATCACAACCTCCTCATCTAAAGAAACTGTTTTCCTCCTGTTTGCATTCAGCAGAACGCCTGGCACAGGGCCTGGCGTACAACAGACATTCAATAGATGAGGAATGATGTTGCCTTGACAATGTATTTGGTGAGATGTATGCAAGTGTCAAAAGAACAGAAGGGGTGGTAGAGACCAAGCTGGGGGGTGGGGGGGGATACTTTTGTGCTTCTTGTTCTTAACAAGATGGATTTCATTACATATATCTGAAAGAGCTTAATGGTTTGTTTTGTTTCCCTTGATTTTGCCCTAAACTTGACTCTGCTAAGTTCTAACGAAGGTACACTTCGCTACAATTATCTGATTACCAGAGAGATTAATAAGCCTTTCCAGCTTGGCTCATAAATCACAAATTTCTACAAGTAGGAAATTTTCAAATAAGAGGCCAAATCCCATTGCTTAGTCACTCTATTGTCCCCTTGAATCAGTTTTAGAATCTAACAGCACTTCATGTTCACAGGCATATAAAAGTATTGACTTTCTTTGAGATGAATATTATGTTCTAATGACCAAAAGTGATAAATATTGTATTAAGACAAGCCCAATATCTCAAATGCCTATAAATCTTCATGTTCTCCCAAACGAAAATACATTCCTATTGTATTACCAGAGAACAATTTGAAAGATTTAAACTACTAAAGAGACTAAGTAACATTATGTCCGGTAAAAGAACTTGGATCTTACTGAGCCTTCGAGAAGTTGACATTAAAGAAACATTGAGCAGGCACCAGATTCACTTTATGAACCAAGAGGAGAGGCTCTCAGGGGATGCCCAGGTTGGGAAGTTCTAGGGAGGCTTCTAAGGACAGTAACCAAAGATTATTTACCTGAGAAAGCAGGTGTGCTTGGAACACAGAAAGCAGTGGTTGGTATTATTCAATTAATTCTATTGTGTGAATCCTTTTTCAACAGTCCAGACCAAATGACATCTTACTACCTACTACCGGAACCACTTAGAAAGTTAAGTCTAGCTAGGAACCCCTAGCCTAGTTCACCCCACAATTTCCTTCCCTACTCTTACACCTTTGGTGTTACTAAAGAAAAATCTATAAGAATATGCATTGGGATCTTCTGAACCAATTATTTCTCATTTCAATGGTACCAACACAGGACCAATGGAGGAGGGCTTAGTCAATTACCTCTTCAATTTCCTTCAGAGACCTTTTGAAATTTACAGCTAATTTTGCAGAAAGATGGCTGATCACAATCTTAAACTCTTATGAAAAAGAGGTAAAATGTAAAATACATCAGATAAACCCATGCACATACAGTCACCTTATCTTTGATAAAGGAGGCAAAAATATACAATGGAGAAAGGACAGCCTCTTCAATAAGTGGTGCTGGGAAAACTGGACAGCTACATGTAAAAGAATGAAATTAGAACACTTCCTAACACCACACACAAAAATAAACTCAAAATGGATTAAAGACCTAAATGTAAGGCCAGACACTATAAAACTCTTAGAGGAAAACACAGGAAGAACACTCTTTGACATAAATCACAGCAGGATCCTTTTTGACCCACCTCCTAGAGAAATGGAAATAAAAACAAAAATAAACAAATGGGACCTAATGAAACTTAAAAGCTTTTGCACAGCAAAGGAAACCATAAACAAGACGAAAAGACATCCCTCAGAATGGGAGAAAATATTTGCAAACGAAGCAACTGACAAAGGATTAATCTCCAAAATATACAAGCAGCTCATGCAGCTCAATATCACAAAAACAAACAACCCAATTCAAAAATGGGCAGAAGATCTAAATAGACATTTCTCTAAAGAAGATATACAGATTGTCAACAAACACATGGAAGGATGCTCAACATCACTAATCATTAGAGAAATGCAAATCAAAACTACAATGAGGTATCACCTCACACTGTTCAGAATGGCCATCATCAAAAATCTACAAACAATAAATGCCGGAGAGGGTGTGGAGAAAAGGGAACCCTCTTGCACTGTTGGTGGGAATGTAAATTGATAACAGCCACTATGGAGAACAGTATGGAGGTTCCTTAAAAAACTAAAAATAGAACTACCATATGACCTAGCAATCCCACTACTGGGCATATACCCTGAGAAAACCATAATTCAAAAAGAGTCATGTACCACAATGTTCATTGCAGCACTATTTACAATAGCCAGGACATGGAAGCAACCTAAGTGTCCACTGACAGATGAATGGTTAAAGAAGATGTGGCACATATATACAATGGAATATTACTCACCCATAAAAAGAAACGAAATTGAGTTATTTGTAGTGAGTCGGATGGACCTAAAGTCTGTCATACAGAGTGAAATAAGTCAGAAAGAGAAAAACAAATGCCGTATGCTAACATATATATATGGAATCTAAAAAAAAAAAAAAAAAGGTTCTGATGAACCTAGTAGCAGGACAGGAATAAAGACACAGATGTAGAGAATAGACTTGAGGACATGGGGAGGGGCAAGGGTAAGCTGGGATGAAGTGAGAGAGTATCATGGACATATATACACTACCAAATGTAAAATAGGTAGCTAGTGGGAAGCAGCTGCATCATACCAGGAGATCAGCTCAGTGCTTTGTGGCCACCTAGAGGGGTGGGGTAGGGAGGATGGGAGGGAGACGCAAGAGGGAGGGGAAATGGGGATATATGTATACATATAGTTGATTCACTTTGTCATACAGCAGAAACCAACACAACATTGTAAAGCAATTATACTCCAATAAAGATGTTATAAAATAAAATTTAAAAACATAAAATAAAATAAAATACATCAGAATGACACCAGAGAAGAACTGGCTCACTTTCCTTAGTCTCAACTCAAAAAAATCCCTGGGAGGAACTCTGGCTTGGGTCACATGCCCATCTTTGAGGACAGAAAGGCTGAATATTATATGATTGGCTGTTCGCCATAGAACAAAATTTTCAAGTAGGGAGAAGAATTGGTTCTTTCCACCCACCCCCAAAGCATGTTATTACCAGAAAAGACCAAAGGTAGATTATGGAACAGGAACCATAAAACCCACAAATCTATGATTGACTTTATATAAACCATAGTGGTTAGAGGCCAGTAGCAGTTCTTCTGTATAAGCTGTAGCCCCTACTCCCTGTTCTCAAATCAAACCTTGGGTCCTTTGCCTTCTTTTCCTTTACCGTGTTCTTCTTGCCCTGAGAATGACCTTACCATCTCTTTCCCCACTACACTCACTACACTACCACCACTTAACCTATCTTGATTCTTGCTGGGCTTATCACTTTCTAATTTTTATAGTATTTCTCGTATGCATCTTACATCCTCTACTATACTGGAACCTCTCTGAAGACAAGCACCAATTCTTATTTACCAAGGAATAAATTGCACATAGCAGAGACCCTAAGTAAGTGTGATGAATAGTGAATGAGTAACTGAAATAATTACTATAAATGATACATTTTAAACAGTGACTAAGATTTCAATAAAAAAAACTCAGAAAGCCCCTAAATAATTAATAGTAAGTCTCCTGCCAACTCAAGAGTTACATTTAAACTAACTTTAAGTTTGAAAAATGCCTTCCCTTCTTATGCAATATTAATGCTCCAATTGAATGATACTATTAATTTTTGATCAACTTTAAAAAAGGAAAAGAAAGAAAAGACTGTAAGTAAAAGTAGTGCAAAATTAATTCAAAATAGTGACTTGCTTGTATACTTAGAAACAAATACATCACACCTTCCAAGGAAAATTTGGCAGCCATTCACCACATTATTGGTACACTACTAATTTCTGTAGCAAATAACACAATTTCTTATTAAAGTTACCATTAAATCTATATTGAATTAATTTTCGATTGTCAATCACACCCTCAAAACTGGCATCAATGGGCACCCTTATTGCAAATGGAACAAGTTTGATTTTATTTTTCAAGAGCAAAGGTGCTTGTACATCTAGTATACTTAAAGAAGATGGAAAATTAGAACAAGAAGAAGAGTAGCAGATACTTTTCCAAAATGACTTCCTTATGGGATTCCATATGACCTGAAACTCTCATTCTTCAACTCATTATTGGGACATATATCTATAGAGTCACTGTATATTTTTATTATTTTCTTGATTATAAAAGTACTGCATACCCATTGTAGAAAATTTTAAAAACATAACAAAGATAAGAGTCAGTTTACCTCTCATGACCAACTTTCCCTTTTGTTCTATCCTGAAATTTGCCCTCGGCCGCAAAGAGCTCTTTTTGCCCAAACACTGTTCCATCCCTTAAACAATCAAATGCATCTAAGTTTTAACCATAAAGTTAAATAACTCTTTCCTGAAGGCTTGAGGGATGACAGGAGTAACTAATCCTCCTACTAGCAGTGGCCACATTAAAAACCAGGGCCCTATATATCTGAAGAAAAGTCTAATTCAAAAAGACACATGCACCCCAATGTTCATTGCAGCACTATTTACAATATAGCCAAGACATGGAAGCAACCTAAGTGTCCATCAACAGATGAATGGATGAAGAAGATGTGGTCTACATATACAATGGAATACTACTCAGCCATAAAAAAGAATGTCATTTGCAGCAGCATGGATGGACCTAGAGATTATAATACTAAGTGAAGCAAGTCAGACAGAGAAAGACAAATATCATATGATATCACTTGTATGTGGAATCTTAAAAAAAAGGTACAAATGAACTTATCTACAAAACAGAAATAGAGTTACAGATGTAGAAAACAAACTTACGGTTACCCAAGGAGGAAGGGGAGGGAGGTATAAATCAGGAGTTTGGGATGGGCAGATACAAACTACTATGTATAAAAAAGATAAACAACAAGGTCTTACATATATATCACTGAATCACTTTGCTGTACACCAGAAACTAACAACATTGTAAATCAACTGCACTTCAATTAAAAAACAAACAAACAAACAAACAAACAAAAAATAGCCAGGGCCGTAAACCCAACCCAGTGTTTCTCTACCTTCCTACAGGCTCTCCCACCAGGTAGGAAGCAGCCCAACCCCACACCAGAGACATTTCTAGATTTAAATCCAGTTTACATTCATTCAGCTTCTATTAAACTTAATTTATATTAAAAGGTAAATCTTGATTAAGAATAGAAACCCAGTGTAAACTGATGGTTACCAGGGGGTAAGGGGCAAGGGGAGGAAGGAGAAATTGGGAGATTAGGATTGACATAAGCACACTACTATATATAAAATAGATAACTAATAAGGACCTACTTTATAACACTGGGAACTCTACTCAATACTCTGTAATGACCTATATTGGAAAAGAATCTAAAAAAGAGTAGATATATGTATATGTATAACTGATTCACTTTGCTGTACACCTGAAACTAACACAACATAGTAAATCAACTATACCCCAATGAGTTAATGCCCTCTCCCAGGGCAGAGGCCATTGAACAATTTGCACATGTGAAAAAACATACCTGACAAGACGCACCCTTTTTTCAGCCCAAACTCATAACTTTGGCACATTTCCACACCAAGGAGAGGCTTGGGCGAAGTATCTCTGTTTTGAAATACACATGCTAAATTGTTTTCCTTATAGGAATATGTTCTGACCTTGTGGGACTATGATTTTTCCAAATATATTCAAGTTACTTGGTGCAAAAATAATTAGCTTTCAGAGATGTCAGTGTTTACTTAAGAGGGAACATCATGCTTCTTTATCTGATGCTACAATTCAGAATCTTTCCAATTTATCCTTCCTGATAAATTAGGTTGTATCTCAATAGTTTTAACTTTTCTGATATGACTGTATATTTTATTTCTGCAGCAAGTATGCAGTAACCCCAGATTTATCATGTTTTAATCCATTAAAATTTTTATATGTTTACACTAAAAAAAAAAAAAGAATAGAAACCTAGAGAGTTCAAAAAAAATAGAATATCAGTGGCCAGCATAGGGGTCTGGCTGCTTAGAAGGGTGGGGTCGTCTGAATTGGGCTGGTGGAAGGAAAAAAGTGGCACAGACAGGGAAGCCTTACCAAGAGGGAGGGTGGCAGGGAAATGCTGAAAATTGTGTTCCTGGGGAATTGTGTTGTGTGAGACCCTCCCTTATTTTGCCTGCCGGGAAATGGCCCGAAATGCCCTTGTGCCTGTATCTGACAGCCCGGTGTTCCAGAACACAGAAATGGAAACCTTTAAAAAGAAAAAAAAAAGTGCACCTGGACAGATGGCCTTTTATAACTTGTCTCCTGGGGGAGACTCTTACTCACTGGGTCAGCAGCCTGAGTCAGCCCTGAAGAAAAGGTGGCCTTAGAAAGTGAACAACAGATTGAGAGTAATTGCTCCCCTGGGGCCTTGCAGATTTTTCAGAATGACTCAGAGTCTGCATACCTCTAACTTGGGGAAATGAGCAGACAAAAAACTAAACACTGAAATTTCCCATTAAGAACACTGATAAAGACCAGCTTCATTAAAAAAAAATTTTTTTTTAATTTTGAAACAATCTCAAACTTAAAGGAAAACTACAAGTACAATTATTTTCCTGAAGTATTGAAATTGGGGAGTGGGTTGCTGACCTGATGCCCTATGACCACTGTATACTTTAGGGTATACTTCCTATAAAAAAGGACATTCTCTTACATAATCACAGTTCAGTCGGGAACTTAACATTGATATATATTACTACTTTAGTTTTTAGAGCAGTTTTAGGTTCACAGCAAAACTGATTGGAAGGTACAGAGTTCCCACACACCCCCTGGTTCCCACACATGTGCATAGCCTCTCCTACTGAGAGCACCCTGGCATCTGTTATAATCCATAAACCTACACGGACACATCATTATCACCCGAAGTCCATGGTTTACGTTAGGGTTCACTCTTGCTGTTGTACAGTCTATGAGTTTTGACAAATGTGTAATGATATGTACCCACCATTATCGTATCAAACAGAATAGCTTCACTGCCCTAAAAAAAATCCATGCTCTGCCTATTCATCCCTCCTACCAACCCCTAGAGCCCACTGATCTTTTTACTGTTTCCATCGTTTTGCCTTTTCCAAAACTGCCACGTGGTTGGAATCACAGAGTATGCAGCCGTTTCAAACTGGCTTCTTTCACTTAGTAATATGCATTTAAGTTTGTTTTCTCCACGTCTTTTCATAACTTGATAGCTCATTTCTTTTTAATGCTGAATACTATTCCATTGTCTGGATGTACCACAGTTTATTTATCCATTCACCTATTGAAGGACACCTTGGTTGCTTCCAATTTTGGGCAATTATGAATAAAACTATAAACATGTGTGCACACATTTTTGTGTGGATGTAAGTTTTCAACTCTTTGGGGTAAATACCATGGAAAGCAATTGCTGGATCATATGGTAAGAGTACGTATAGTTTTTTAAAGAAGTCGCCAAACTTTTTGCTTATCGTTGACCATTTATGTTGACTTCCGTTTTTGATTTTACATACAAGGTTGTAAAGAGAATTTTGACACCCGAGAGTTTCTCTAGAGTGTATTCTAAGAATGGAATTGCTGTCACACAGGCTTTGTGAATATTTAACTGTACCAGATAGTACCTAATTGCATTCCAAAATGATTGTAGCAATTGACATTTTTTATACCAGGAGTGTGTAAAAATCGCCCGTTACTCCACATTCTCACTAATGCATATTAACAGACGTCTTTGCTTTTTCCAATCTAGTGATATAAAATGGTATTGCACTGTTGACTTAATTACTCATAAGATTGAGCGTCTTTCCATAAGTTTATTGGACATTTGTATTTCCTTTTCTATACAATGTCTATTAATGCATGTTACTAATTTTTCTACTGAGTTGACATTTTCTTACTGGTTTGTAGCTATTATGTGTCCTGATTACTGATGCTTTATTGGTTTTATATATTGTAAACATTTGCTGCCAGTTTGAGTTTTTACTTTCATTTTCTTTGTAGTGTCTTGAACTGAAGTTCTTGGTTTTACTTTCATCAAATTTATCAATCTTTTCTTCTATGTTGGTATTTTTTGTATCATGTTTAAGAAATTCTTCCCTACCTCTCTGTCCTAAAAAGATTTCTTATATTTTCTTCTAAAACTTTTCATACTTGAGTATTTAATTTTGTGAAAAGTATAAAGTCATAATCCAATTTCAGTTTTTCTTTAGATAACCAAGTGTCCAACACAATTTATTAATAGTCAGTTCTTTCCCCAGCAATCCAGAATGCCTGCACAATTATAAAGAAATTTGCATATATACCCTTGCTCATGAGGCCATTTGCCTACGCCTGACCATAATTACATGGTACTGATTACCATGGCTTTACAGAAAGTCTTCAAATTTGGTAGAGTAAGCTTCTCTATCTTATTCCTCTTTAGAGGTATTTTAAGTATTCTTGGACCTATGAACTTGAATCTAAATTTTAGAATCAGTTTGTCACCATCCTCAACAAATCCCATTGGGATTATTATTGAAATTTTATTGGATTCTACCTCCATTAATATCTTTATGACAGTAAGTCTTTCACTCCATGAATGTGAATTATCTTTCCATTTATTTAGCTCTTATCTAGTGTCTCCCAATACAGTTTAACAAATTTGTCCATACAGACCATGCATTCATTGCGTTAGCTTTATGCCAATGTACTTTACATTTTTATTGCTTTAAAAATGACCTCTATATTTTGTTTTTAATTAACCTTTCAATTTGGAGATAATTGTACATTCACACGAAGTGAGAAAAAGTAATACAGAGAAATATTGTATATGCTTCATCTAGTGTCTCCTAATGGTCACATCTTGAATAACTACCTTTTTTTTTTGGCCGCACGGCTTGCGTGATCCCCCATCAGGGATTGAACCCATGCCCCCTGCAGGGGAAGTGCAGAGTCCTAACCACTGGACTGCCAGGGAAGCCCCTTGCATAACTGTTGTACAATAATACAACCAGGAAACTGATGTTGATAAAATCCATGCATCTTATTCAAATTTCGCAGATTTTACATGTGTGTGTATTTAATTCTAAAAAATTTTATCACATGTGTAGATTCATGTGACCACTATCATATTCAAGACACAGAACAATTCCATCACCACAAGAACCCCTCTCCGCTATCCTTTAGCAGCCACCACTGCCTCCTTCCTACTCACTCTCCAACCCCTCTCTAACCCCTGGCAACAACGAATCTGCTATCTACAATGTTGCCGTGTCAAAAACGTTACCTGAATGGAATCATATACTATGTAAGCTTCAGGGATTGGTTATTTGACTCAACATAATTTCATTGAGAGCCATCCAAGTTGTTGCACGTATCAATAGTTTCTTCCTTTTCATTGCTGAGAAGTGTTCCATGGTATGAATATACATATATTCAACCATTCACCCATTGAAGGACATTTTAGTTGCTCCCAGGGTGGAGCTATTATGAATAAAGGTTTCATTTCTCTGGAGTAATGCCCCAGAGTGCAATTGTTAGGTTGTATTGTAAGCACACGTATGGCCTTATAAGAAATAGCCAAACTGTTGTCCATAGTATGTCTGCACCACTTTACATTGTGTTTGTGAGATTAACTGAACTTGATCATGTTGTATTCTCATATTTATATGTTACTGGTCATTTTGGATAACCTCTTATTGATTTTTAGAAAAGAATTTACCCTTCATTTTGTTAAACAAATTCCAACTTGATATTTATATTCTGTCTCTGATGACGCCAAAATCCGAAATGTTGGAGTCCTCACCTAATTTTTGTTGTTTCTGCTGAATTTCATTCATGGTGATTTATTTCCTGGTGTGTTTGATGGGTTTTTTTTATTAGGAGCTCATATTTAGTTGATCTTAATCTGTGGGGAAACTGGAGGCCATACCTGAGGATGATTTCCCTCCGGAAGGATTGTGTTTGTCTCTGCTGGGAGTCAGAGGTACAACCTGCCTGGGATGCTTTTAGCTCCTTTCCAGTAACCTGCCTGGGATGCTTTTAGCCCCAAGTTTAATTTAGGACTCAAATTCCATTCCCCCAAATTGCACTTATTTCACACCTTGGTCTCCCATTAAAAGTAGCTATTGATAGGATAAAGTAAGCAGGGAGACAGCAGCGTGGAAACCAAGTGCTGAGTGGCTTGGGACCATGGCGTGGCACGAGCAAAGGAGGTGGACCCAGTTGCTGTCCCTCAAAATGCACACTGAGCCCTGCATAGGAAGAGGCAGAATAAAAATATAAGTGTGAGGGTTCAGTGCAGAAAGGGTTGTGTAAGACCCAACCTGGGAATGAAAGGTTTTCAGAGGCAAACTAGTACCTTCTTTCAAATTTTACCTAAGACCAACCCTGGAAAAAGCCCTTTTGGGCATCTTTCAGATATTTGAAAGTCTCCTTTCCAATCTTACTAAGAGTATTAAAATAATGAGACCTCGTTTTGCTAGAATCCCAGCCCATCTAAACTGAGTCATGTCAGTTAAACAGCTACTTTAGGTAGTGAAGCTGTAAGTAATGTTCCCTGAGACCAGTGTGAACTAGAGCAGTCTCCATTTATGGGGTTTGTAGCCCAACTTTTCCATGAGGCCACAGTTACTTATCCTGAGCTAGGGGATATTTCCATGCACATAGAGTTAGCCAAACCTGGATACTATATTAAGTGGCCTATTTCCATGTCTAACAATCCTTTTTGTTGCATAAGGATACTGAAACATAAACAAAAATGTAAACTCTTGGTTATATATCCCTTACCAAGTGGCAGAAGCCTGGGTCTACCAGTGTTTAAATATTTCTATTTTGAATATTTTCAAACATACATAAAAACAGAGAGAACAACATCATAAACTCCCATAGACCCACCACTCAGAGTTAAAAATTTATCAAGATTTCTGTCATACTTAGTTTACCCCTTTTGAGGTTCTCTTGTTTGTTGTGTTTTGTTGTTTTTTTGAAATGGATTGTTGTTTTTGTTTTAGCTAAAAACTTTTAAAGTTACAGATGCGATATTTCAACACTAAATCGTGCAATATTTATTACTAATATTATGAGTCAATAAAATTGTCTCCCATATGCACAATACCATTATTGTACCTAAAAACTTTAACACAATGCAGGCTGCATAGTAAGGATTTTTCATAATTTTTTCAACCCGTCCTCTATAGAGGATCATTTGGGCTATTTCTAGTCTTTTGCTTTTATAAGTAATTATCAGACCTTTCACGACTAAATAATTCCTAAAAGAACACAGAAGTTTAATTTTGCTTTGAGGCTCCTCCTTCGAATATATGCTTGTTTTACACATTCAAGTCCCCCTGTATGTAACCTGCTCTGGATTTTGGCAGGAAGAGTAAATATGTTTATTGAGAGTATTTCTTGAAATGGACTAATGTGTTTTGGTTTCCTTGGGTGGAGATGACTGAAGTCAATGTCAGACAGACAAATGTGGCCAAAAAACATGTAATTTACAAATAGAAAGCAAACCCAGCCTCTGGTCATCCTAAAAGAAAATGTAGTTTGGATTGCTTCCCACTGATTTTTAAAAGAACAAATCTTGGAATGTTCTCAATTTCCTTACAATCTAACATTTATTGGCTTCCATTTCCGTGAGTTCTTTTTAATCAAATGAATCTTTTGAATATCTGAGTCAGTGTGAGGTCAAGTGGCAAATTTTTATATTCACCATTTGTTCAGTGAAATGGAACTTCTAAAAGACAGTCAGTAAATCACTCTGTCATTTGAAAAGTGAGCTAGAAGAACGATAACGGGAGTGGTAAGAAAAATTATAAAATGCCAAATATATTCATTGCGATTCATTCATGAAACAGAAGAGAACCAATTTCAATCTTTGAAGCATAATTCCAATATAACCTTTCTTTTCTTTCACTCAAGGAGCTCAGAGAACCAACCTCAGCTCAAATGTCTCTAAATATAGAAAATCAGTTTAACTTGGGAATATCGGCCTGTAAAATGTTAGCAGCCTTTTTTTAAGCTTCTGAAGTCCCAGTTTTCACGTGTACACTCCATGTCTAGTATAAAAGGTGAATATCATCGACTCTCATTTACCCAGGGCAGGGCCTCCTTGCTCTCCCTGCCCTGTTCTCTAGCAGAATCCATCAGAGAGCAGAACAGCCTGTGGAAAAGCCCAGGCCCTGGAGTTGGGCAGAGTGGCATTCCAGCCCTTGCTTTGACACTTACTGGCTGCATGACCTTGGATAATTTATTTACCTTCTCAATATTACTTGTGCCACTATATAAATTTGGATTATAATACCTGCCCTGTAAGGTGTGGGGAGAACTGAATTGAGTGGTTCTCAAACTTCATTGTAATTTAGCATCACCTGGGAAGCTTTTAAAAACCCAGATGCTCAAGCCTCATCCTAGACCAATAAAATCAGAATCTCTGGGGGACACCCAGGTATCAGTATTCTTTGTTAAGCTCCCCCAGTGATTCCGTTGTGCAGTCAAGTTCAAGAACCCTACTGCTCTGGTATATATAAATATCTAGTATACTACCTGTCCCTCAGCAGACTTTGTATGTGGTGACTATGACTATTATGTCCTATCAAATTTCAAAACGCCTTCTTTCTTTCCATTTACTCATCTGGGATGTCTCCAGACTGTTAAACTGGGTAAAATTTGATATTAGAGCTTCCTTGCTCACACCATCATCCTGTTTTTCCCTTTGAGATTTCCCTTTCCTTTCTTATCACCCACTGACTCCTTTAATAAAATAGCCATCTAGGGAACAATATTCAATATCCTGTGATAAGCCATAATGGAAAAGAATATGAAAAAGAATGTATGTATATGTATAACTGAATCACTTTGCTGTACAGTAGAAATTAACACAACATTGTAAATCCACAATACTTCAATAAAATAATTTTTTTAAGGCAAAAAAAAAATAGCCATCTAATACCCGCAAAATTAAACATGCCAAGAGAGGGTAGAAAGTTAATCTCTCCAAGTAGAATTTCATACTGCCTGGCCTCAAAAAGTGAGATGGAGATCACTGGGTCATCTTGGTGATATCTCAATAATAACCCTTGTCACCACTTACTGTACTAGGGTAACCATGGGGTTAAAATTTATGATTCACCATTTCCAACTCTATTCAGTGACACAGTGTGGCTGTTTCGGTTCCTTTTTCATACGATTCCATATTTTTATTCCAGTTCTTCTTTGTGCAGTGCAGTAAAAATTGTCCTGGTTAATTTCTTGTCACCATTGTCATGGGCGCCATGGCACGTGGCCAAACCAACACTGCAAGCATCTCACTTGAGACACATCCATTCCCAGGGTTGCCAGACTGTGATTTGTTTGCTTTTAACTGAAATGAAAATATAAGTTAATTAAGATGAGATGATAAGTGATGAATCTGTCCTGAGTCAGAGAATTGTTGCTTCAAGAAAACAAGCTGTAGTGTTACTGCATGCATGAACCAACTCGTGTTTATACTGATGTGCTTTATAAGTGTGTGTCAACCATCCTCGGTAGACTTCTCACACAAAGATGAATACTTTTCTGCAAGGCTTATTTTTTTTTTTTTTTTTTAGAAAGTGTTCTTTTTCTTTCTTTCTTTCTTTAATTTATTTATTTTTGGCTGTGTTGGGTCTTCGTTTCTGTGCGAGGGCTTTCTCTAGTTGCGTCAAGTGGGGGCCACTCTTCATCGCGGTGCGCGGTCCTCTCACTGTCACAGCCTCTCTTGTTGCGGAGCACAGGCTCAAGACGTGCAGGCTCAGTAGTTGTGGCTCACGGGCCTAGTTGCTCCGCGGCATGTGGGATCTTCCCAGACCAGGGCTCGAACCCGTATCCCCTGCACTGGCAGGCAGATTCTCAACCACTGCGCCACCAGGGAAGCCCTGCAAGGCTTATTAAATCAAGGTGACGATTGAAAATTGACAGATGAAAAGTTGAACCTCCCAAGTAAGCCAAACATTCGAACTGAGCAATATGAAATTTCAATCTCTGCCTCTTTAACATCTACAAAGTCTTCTATCAGTTTGTAGCTCAGACTGATAACACGAATCGACGAAAAAGTTTCATTCTTGTTGAGCCATCTCCAAGTCCATGAATATAAGGTTTTGAGGGAAGGTGTACAGCAGCATTTAGTTTCCATTGTTCTGTGTTTGCTGTTCAACTGCTTCAAAGAGTAGTCGACATGTACACACTGCTATATTTAAAATAGATAACCAACAAGGACCTACTGTACAGCACAGGGAACTCTGCTCAATACTCTGTAATAGCCTAAATGAGAAAAGAATTTGAAAAAGAATAGATACATGTATATGTATAACTGAATCACTCTGCTATGCACCTGAAACTAACGCAACATTGTTAATCAACTATACGCCAATATAAAATAAAAATTGAATTAAAAAAAACCACAAAAAAACCATTGAAGTTGCAACATATCTAAAAAAAAAAAGAGTAGTCGACATTCATATCAACCATTTCACAGCTCAGCTCCCTGCAGTAAGTGGATATAAGAGGAAACCAAATTTTAACTCAATGTCTAAGTACCTTTGTTTTGATTACCTCCTCTTTTTTTTTTTTTAATTTTGAAATAGTGTATTTTATTTTATTTTATTTTTTTAACATCTTTATTGGAGTATAATGGCTTTACAGTGGTGTGTTAGTTTCTGCTTTATAACAAAGTGAATCAGTTATGCATATACATATGTTCCCATATCTCTTCCCTCTTGCATCTCCCTCCCTCCCACCCTCCCCATCCCACCCCTCCAGGTGGTCACAAAGCACCGAGCTGATCTCCCTGTGCTATGTGGCTGCTTCCCACTAGCTATCTATTTTACGTTTGGTAGTGTATATATGTCCATGCCACTCTCTCACTTCGTCCCAGCTTCCCCTTCCCCCTCCCCATATCCTCAAGTCCATTCTCTAGTAGGTCTGTGTCTTTATTCCCGTCTTGCCACTAGGTTCTTCATGACCTTTTTTTTTTTTTTTTCCTTAGATTCCATATATATGTGTTAGCATACTGTATTTGTTTTTCTCTTTCTGACTGCCTCCTCTTTACTCCATAGGTGAGGGAGGGAATCTCACCCAACGATTTCAAGCCAACCTGCAACACCCACACCGGACAGATGGCAGTGGCAGTAGTTTATTAGTCACATATACTCCCAGCCCGAAAGAAAAGGACACCGTGCCATGCAGGGCCGCCCTGGGGGTGCGCTCTGGAACAGGGTGACCAGCCAGAGGCTGGGAGAGGCAGGTTCTGTAGTAACAAGAGGGTGGATGACCCCTGGTTCCAGGGCGAGGATGAGATTGGCTTGTTTGAATAATTCTGGGGGCTGTCGGAAATCTGCTCCTCAGGGATAAACAAGCCCTGGGCCTGGCTCCCGCAAGGAGTGAAGTTGTTTGGCTGGGGGACCCCATCCGGGGGAGCAGAGCAGGGAAACTTGCAGTTCTGCCACTCAAGGTCCTCCCAGTTTTCCCCGCATGTCAAGGCTCAAAATACTGAGCTTTAACTTAAGGTCATATTCCAGGACCTTATACATTGAGGGCTGTCCAGTCACCTGATGGGATAATGAGAGGGCGAGGTGACCAGTGGTTGGCATGCTCAACGGGCACTTCCTTGTTTAACTGTGTATCTTCCCCATTAAGTTGGAAACTTCTTGCGGACAAGGGCTGTGTCTCTCTCGCTTCCCACTGTCATCCCAGCTCCACACAGAGCACAGGACATCCATTCATTCGTTGATTAATGTCTTCATCAGCTCTCAGAGATCCTCTGCACTTCACCATTTTATAAATCTGATTCGAGGAGGCTAGTTCAGCTTCATGTTGACAGAGAGAAAACATATTAACTTCACCACCTTGTCATCTTCAATTCTGCAGCATCGCCTAATCCTATCCTACTTCATAGAGCTCCCGGGAAAACAAATACTAAGTTTCAATCTCTTAATATTGTTTTTTGACATGCCTGTTGAGAGTCGAAGGGCTACGAAAATATAACCTTGGCAGAAACAGAGAACAAAAAGAGCCAGCCTCTAGCCAGTGAATGTGAGAGTGATTGTGTTGGCTGATATATGCCAAGAATCCTTTCCTTCAGTGCTCACTGCGGATGTCAGGAGTGGTACTCTCCATCGTGCTGCTCTCTTCAATGTGTATAATTCTGGAAAATGAGTCAGCCTGTTTGCTTCCCCCTTACTCCCTCTTTAAAATTCAAAGGCAAGGCCCAGTCCCAAATACGGTTTCTTAAATGTTGACTCAAGAACAAAATATACTGAGAGACCATTGTTTAAAGTGAATCTAGCAAGAGCTGCCCAGAAAAGAAGTAAAATAATGGACACCAATATCCAGATGGCTTTTCTGGTGAATCAATTGGATTAAATCCTATCTAGTATCCACAAGCTTCCTTCTCATATATTGTAATTTTTCACTATTTTGGCTGATACAATTTCAATTAATAAAGTACACATGACACAGCAGCCACTTGAAACTGATTTCAGTGAGAAGAAAATGATCTGTAATGAACTGTTTCAATCGAGATTAGAAAATATTTCACTCTTCACAATTTTCCCCCTACTAATTAATCCTTAGTGGAAAGAATTCTGAAGACTTGAATCTCCATTTTATAAGCTATCTGGGCTTGGAGATCACAATCTCTCCAAGCTTCAATTTCCTCATCTGTGTAAAGTGGGGACAATAATACTTGTCTTGCCAAGTCATCTTGCAAAATAAATGAGATAGTACCCCTGAAAACACTTTGCAAAGTACAGAATGTTATGTACAAATGTAAGATACTATCAGACCAAAAGTTCTTTGGTATTTTCATTTCATGCTTTCCCCCCCCCCACCCCCCACCCCCCGAATCCTCCAGTTATTTTTCCGTCAATAAGTGAAATAAAAACTAAAATGTTGCTATTACTACTGAAACTGATCTCTGTAATTTCACTACTCCTACATGGGCAGCCCAAATGCAATCTCAAACTCCAAACCTGGACTCCAAACAGAACTCATCTATGGAATAATGATTAGAAGCCTGGTCTCCAGACCCAAGTGCCTGGATTAGATTCTTGTTCTGCTGCCTCCTTGCTGTGTAGCCTAGAACACGTCATTTAATCTCTCTGAGCCTCCGCTCCCTTTACCACAATATTGGAATCATAATGGCTTCTCCTTCATAGTTCTCATGAGCATTAAATGGATTCTCATATGTTGTGTTATCTAGACAGTGCCAGACATGTGGTAAGCCCTCAGTAGATCTGGTTGTTATGAGCTGTATTACCTCCAGACTCTTTCCACCTGCTTCTCCCCTGACCTGGTGCCCGACTATCCAGCAGGTTTCCTGTTTCCTTGGGGACCCGAGGGCTAGAGCCTCCTATGCCGCCATCTTTCTGATGTCATTCCTCATTCCTCGATTTCTAAGCCATTTTCACTTCCGTCTCCTCTTTCTTCTTTTCTTTCTTTTTTTTCTTTTTTTTTTTTAATCCCCTCTTCTCTAATCAGTGTCACCTGGCCCCAAGTACTTTTCAACTTAACAATGCTTTGTAAAGATACTCAGATACTTTGGGTGCACAAAAATATTGCTAGTCAAGGTTAAATAGTATTTAGAATTGATATGAAATGAAGGTAGTCAAACTTAAAAGAAAATTAAACTCTTCCAGGGTAGTCTCTTAATATTAGGAATCAATATTTAGACAAACAGCATCTATTACTGAATGCTTAGCTAGATTTGGAAAGAAACTCTTAGTTTCTCTATGGTTTAATCCAGAGATGTCTCTGTATAACCAGAATACTCAGTAAGTAGTACACGAATAATGACACTAAAGCCAGGGCCAGCTATGTAATCTGCCAGGCCCAATGCACATTGAAAACGCAGAGTCCCAGCTGAATGGGGGACTCAATCTTCCCTTCCCACCAGGTCCTCTGCCCCGACCCAGAGCCGACCACCGACCCTCAGGGACTGCAGCCTCCTCCCAGGACACACTCAGTATCCACGTGGGCAGTGGGCAGTACCTGGAAGGGGGTGGACCAGAGCACCCAGGGCTGCTCCCCTGCCAGACTCCTCAGGCGTGTGCAGACATCGTCCATCCAGGTGCCCACATCCAGGCCCCCAGCCAGGGAGAAGGCGATGGCAAAACGGGGGCTTCCTCCCAACCAAGCCGTCCTGTCAGTTGCTGCCTCGACTGAGAGTGGGCAGGGGCGGCCCAGGCACCAGGTAGCCAAGAACCCATCCCAGGAAGGGGGAAGGAGGTGAGACAAGCAGAACCACGTGGGAGCCAGTCTCGAAGCCCCCAGCACGTGCCCCCTTCAGAACACAGGTTCAAAGATAAAAGTATTAAGAATTTCAAGACAGCAATTACCGAGCATTATACCCCAAGCACAGAGCTCTTCTGAGTGAGTTCAGCGCAACTGCACTTGTCACTGCCGAGGCAATGTAGTTAAACGTCAACTGAAAAGGAAAATAAGTATATTATCCATCAAAGCTAAGGTTCTCACTACTCAGCCATAAAAAAAAAGAGTGAAAGAAGGCCATTTGAAGGAACATGGATGGACCTAGAGATTATCATAGTAAGTGAAGTAAATCAGACAGAGAAGGACAAATATCACATGATATCACTTATACGGGGAATCTAAAATATGATACAAACTGACTTATTTACAAAACAGAAACAGACTCACAGACATAGAAAACAAACTTACAGTTTCTACAGGGGAAAGAGCGGAGTGGGGATAAATGAGGCGTTTGGGATTAGCAGATACAAACTGCTACATATAAAATAGATAAACAACAAGGACCTACTGTATAGCACAGGGAACTATATTCAAACCATAATGGAAAAGAATATGAAAAAGAATATATAAAAGAAATGTATAAAAGAAACTGAATCACTTTGCTGTACACCTGAAACTAACACAACATTGTAAATCAACTATACTTCAATAAAAAATTAAAATTTAAATTTTAAAAAAGTTAAGATTCCATTTCTATTCTTATCAGTCATTAACTAGTGTTTACTCAATACCTACTGAGCCTTGTATTGGAATTAACTATGATTGCTGCATTTTAGAAAGATGGAATCCAGGTACATACTTAATTGCATGAAACAGCCTTTCTCGAATAACATTGGATTATTAGGATACTGATGATGAGAAAAAGGAGGAAGAAGAGGAGGTGGGAGAAGAAGGAGGGGGAGAGGGAGGAGGGAAAGAGGAAGAAAGAGGAGGGAAAATAAGAGGAAGAGGAGGGGAAAGAGGGAGGGAGGAGAGAAAAGTGGAACAAGGTGGAAAGATCAAACAGAGCTCATATTTTTAGTAAATCACAACAGTTCCTACTAATTTCTTCTTGCTGATAAAAAAAATCACATAATATGTCAATTAGGCATGATTAGACAGAATTCAGACAGAATAATGTCAATTGTTTATGTCATTAGTCACATAACTAGTTTAACTTGCTCTGAGTTCTCCTATTATAAAGCAAATATAACACAATTTACTGAAAGCATTTTACCAGGCTTTAAGAACACCATGAGCTACTACTTTTGTTTCCTAGGCATATATTTATGCAATTTTACTTTCATAGTGTGTTTAGCTTGTTTTTTAAAAAAAATACTTACAATGATGTTTCTGCAAATGTTCTTATTTACAGGTTGAGCTGTAGTTATAAAAACTTATTTTGTTTGCATCTGACTTTCAGAATTTGTAGGATGACATTTATATTAGCTACCCCCCAAAATGAGTTATGTTTTACTGCTGCTATTACTATTATTGGCTCTAAGCAAGACAGAAGATCAAAGTTAATCTAAAGAAGCTACAAAGATTTTTTTAAAATTTTTATTGGAGTATAATGTTGTGTTAGTTTCAGGTGAACAGCAAAGTGAATCAGTTATACATATACATATATCCACTCTTTTTTAGACTCTTTTCCCATATAGCTCATTACAGAGTATTGAGTAGACTTCCCTGTGCTACACAGTAGGTCCTTATTAGTTATCTATTTTATATATAGTAGTGTATATTTTTAAGGATGTCCATTTTATGTGTTACTTGTAATGATCTTCTTGAATACTATTAAAGTACCAGTCCAGTAGTCTTCTCTGCCTTTCCAGTTTTGATATTAATTTATGACACATAAACACATTTTTAAAAGACTTTTTTCCTTACCCTACAAAGAACCGTGACTGTTGGGTACATGGGATGAGCTCTGATGACTGTTTATTGAGTGCCTACCATGAGCTGTATATCTTCTAAATATCATGTAATAATATGACACTCACAAGAGCCATTTGATGTAAATGCTACTCATCCCCACCTTTTCTTGTTTAACAGATGAAAAAACTGAGGTTCAGGGAGATTAAGCAATTTGACCAAGGACGAAACAATCCCTAAGTGGATTCAATCCATTCCTGAACGACTCCAAAACTGTTGCTATTTCCTATCTGCGAGGCTGCCTTCCTTCTCATGGTGGATAACTTTATATTTCATCCTGTGAGACAGTTGTCAAACTTTTAGTGTGAAAAGAGGTGCGGTACACATTTAATAAACCTCAGTGTTTTCCAAAATAAGCTTCCTAACATCTCTGATTACATATGCATAAGTTTTGACGTTCTTTCATTCAGCTTGAATTTAGGAGCTCTAATAATCAGTACCCTCAACTCAAAAACAACAGTAGTTTAAGACTTTGAAGTCTCTGACATTGGTTCTGCTTGAGTCACAGTGGGGGCGGGGTGGAGGAGCTGTGGGTCTAGGTGCATCGCAGCCACCTGAGGGGCTATAGGACCCCGAAGAGGGGAAGATGGCCTGGCAAATGAGAGCGTCCTGCTTTATGACGAAGGATCGGAAAAAGACGGGATGGCCTGGGTGGTGCCGCTTCCGCTGTTATCCACCAACAGGACAGTCGGTCTCTAGTCTAGCGTACGGTGCCTAATACAGCACCCAACAATACACTAGAAATTAGAATTTTGAGCAAGTAAATGTCTGAGATTTTCAATGTTTTGAAACGGAGAAATTTTACTTCCCTATGACTGTTTTTAAATGTTAGAAATGATCAGTATGTTCTACAAATATCTACTCTACTAAAAAGCTCAGGGAAAAAAATTCTTTTCAGAAAAATCACTTCTATAGTTTATGTATTAAGAAAATCTATTTTGAGGAAAAAATTGCCAGTCTTCCATTCCTGGCAATGTGAATGACAGAACCAGATAAATTGCATATACACTCTGACAAATTTTTCAGAGATCTATCACTGTATTATTTAATACAGTTAAACAACAAGGAATCTACCAGGAAATTGTGCAGTCAAAGATATGAAATGTGTGGATGCAAACCCAGTCAGTTTTAGAGGAAATTTTGAGCTATGAAACTCCAAGTCCTGATCTATAAAATATCAACCACACACCATGAATACACAGAGGTACAAAAACTGCCAGAAGACAAAGGATGAAAACGTCCAACAAGATTTTTTCATTGTATAAGTGTTTATTACAACACAGATTTTAGGGAAAGACACGTTGTTTTTTTAGCAGGAAAAACACATTTTTCTTAATTATAATAATTCCTGTTAGCATTGTCTGGTAGGTCTCAAGGCATTTAAATATGCTCTGTCAGTGTAAAGACCATATAAGCTGTATTAAATATTTATTTAATATAGTAATTAATAATCTTTTTTGAATCCCAGATCCTTTGAGGGAGGTGATGAAAGCTCTGGATCAAATTTTCAGGAAAATAAGCCAGTTGTGCCCCAAATTGCAGGTGATCCATGGACCTCCGGTTAACAATCGTGTAGCTGCAAATATCCAGGAGCTACTCAGATCTTTAAATATATGGATATTTACTATATATTATTTCACATAGTATAATATAATATATATTTATCTTCTGCAACAGAATAGTTTGAGACTATTTTGCAAAAGGAATCACATTATATAATAATTTATTACAAAATTAAAATTACAGGAAATAAAAATGATTTAAACTTTATTATCTAACTAGCAGGGTTTCACTGATCTCTGATGGATAATGTAATAATATAATAAAAACCAGTATACAAAGAGAAGAACGTTTTCATAATGAGGAAATTTAGAATATATTAGGATTTGAGGAAACTCCTTTTCATGGAGCATCATATATCAAATTACCATGAAACAAGAGCATATAAAACCTTTTTTAAAATTCAGTTTGCTTATTTCAGCAAAAATGACTTCAAGATGGTCACTAGTTTTCCACCCTTTGCTTGACTGACATTTGTCTAATTTTAGGGGCAAGGAACCATTTTTTTGTTCGTTCACTTTGTCAAAAACATCCCGTTATCTCCCACGAAAATATGGACCGTCCAGGCTCAAAACTCTCTTCAAAACCCGACCTTTACCTTAGTGTCATGTGCTGCTGCAGAATAGCAAGAATTCCTTCCAAGAAGAAGAAGCTTCGAGAAAGCAAGATCACCATATCTGGCATGCTTGTGGGTGGAAATACAGGTTCTTCAAGGAGCTGCTTTATCTTCTTCACCTTTCTGTCTTTCCCCCATGACAACTCCATGGTGACTCATTCAGCAAGGAGGCTGATTGAAGACACACGCACACATGCGCACACACACACACACACACACACACACACACACACACACACTATAAGGTTCCAGAACTTCAGCCTTGCACACAATGCACGCTGCGTATAATGGTCTACAGAAGCCAGTGCTTTTTCCTGCACAGAGCAGCTGCTCCATGTTTTTGCACGGAAATGAAATTCTTTTCTTGTTGCTTTTTCCCCTGTAAGTTAGAAGCAAACACTTGCCACCTGGACTCTTTCTGGTCTTCAGCTTCTGTTTGATGCTAAAGCAAGCCTGGTAGGCCAATGGATAAAAAAATATGCTTCTAAGACCCAGACTAAAAATAAGAGTTAAGCTTGTTCATGTTTTACTCATATTACTGAAGCAAAGCCTTAACCACATTACAGCTTTACACTTTCAGGACCAGCCTTTCAAAATCAGGGAGGACAGCCAATCGAATTGCCTAATCCTGGATGCATATTTCTTCCTTTGAATTCTTCCAATAATTGTACATATAACACTTTAAGGTGCCCTATAACATCAGCGTGTTTGTAGCTGTGTGACTTATTAACCAGATTATATAACACCTCTCTGATCATTATACACATCCTTTCCTTCCTCATACATCCAAGGTCCTTAGGAATGTGTCCATCCTTTTGTTGAAATGAGCGTCAAATATGTGATTTGCTTTTAAAACTATTTACAAACAGCACGTAGATCATAGACTCTTTAATTTCTCAAGCTGGTTGAGCAGAATTAAGAATATACACTTCTTTATGATGAGTAAATGAAAGTCACATAAGACACTCAGCGTAGTACATGCAGGTACCCTGCAGGGCCTTGATCAGTTGCTATTTTGGTTGTTATAGTCTCCTCATCAAGCTCAGCAATTTGTAAGTTATAGGAGTTCAATAAGTATTTGGCTGGATAGATGAGTCAATGATTGAAGAGAGAGTTATCTCAGCCCTGCAAACAGATTTTTTGAAAATAATTGCCTGGCATCAATAAATTAATTAAGGTTTGCTTGAGAGTTTTCCATACACATTAATATTAGAACAGAGGAAGATTTTATGGACTATACACTCCACTCTAGCGAGGTTTAAAAGTTCACACTAGTCCTGGGACTTCCCTGGCGGCGCAGTGGTTGGGAGTCGCCTGCCAATGCAGGGGACACGGGTTCAAGCCCTGGTCCGGGAAGATCCCACATGCTGCGGAGTAGCTAGGCCCATGTGCCACAACTCCTGAGCCTGCCCTCAGTAGCCACAACTACTGAGCCCACGTGCCGCAACTACTGAGGCCCTCGTGCCTAGAGCCCGTGCTCTGCAATGGGAGAGGCCACCGCGGTAAGAGCCCACGCACCGCAAGAAAGAGTAGCCCCCGCTCGACGCAACTAGAGAGAGCCCGAGTGCAGCGGCGAAGACACAACGCAGCCAAAAATAAATACATTAATTAATTAAAAAAAAAAGTTCACACTAGTCCTTATAGCTACGTGTCTTCTATTAATCCAGACCAAGACCTACTCTTTAAAAGTCATTAATATGATAGACGACTCAGTAGGAAATGTGATCAATGGAAACTTCACTCCGGATTCTCAAGGGACCATAAGAAGCTCATTCACTAAAGATGAGGTGACCCTAGACCCTAGTACACTATTTTCTCCAACTGACGAGAACCTGATTTTTAACACAAAAATACATAATATGCCTATGTCTGCATTCATTTCAGTGCAAGAATAAGGAAATATAGAACATATTAAGTATATATTGCTTACATTATAAGGAAATTTAAGTATAAGAGTAAAGAAATATATGCAACCTGGGTTGATGTAGGTCGTGACTAGAGACCAAGCAGTTGATTGGGAAGACGTTGAAAACTTAATTGCTATTATAAATAAATATTGTTAGTTTTATACTTCATTTGAGAAGGGCAAGCTTTTACCTCACCTCAGGTATTAAAATAATATTGAGTGGGCCTTGATGCCTAGAGGAAAAGATGTTTTCATTTCACTACCATGTGAAATTATAGGTTATTTTCCTTTATTCCCTGATCTATTTATTCGATCGATATTTACTGAGTACCTACTAGTTGATGGGAGGGTAGCTTGTAACCAGCCCCTTATATGTGTGGTTCTTATGTGCTTTGATTATTGAATTGGCAAGATCTTGTTATACCATGGGGGCAGAAAGATGAACAGTATGTAAAAGGTAAAATTTCACAGGAAACAGGAAGTCATTCATTTTGAGAAAGGGGACCTTTCTGAGCCCAGAAATCAGAAACAAACAGGAGGCTTTAGTTGGGCAGAATTCAGTATAAAATACTACGCCTGGAAGACTAGAAAGGGCCCTTGGCCTGAATGTGCTACAAATCAATACAAAGGGAGAATCTACTTTCTTTGGGCAAATTCGTTGGTCCTGCTTCTACATAAGAAGGATTCAGAATAAATGTTAGGGTCCCGTGTTGTTTGTATATCTGTCTCCTTCGAGACCTCAGCTTATCACTAGCAATCATCAGTTAGTAGGCAATGAGAGGAGACAATGTCTTGCGTACAATTCGACCAGTTATATTTGGAATGCTGCCGGAACTCAGAGGAAAAGTAAGTGATACATTGGGTTAGGTCGGGATGTCATTACTGAGATGGGGTTTGAAGACTGAGCAGAAGAAAGTGAAGACACGCTAGGAAGCAGGAACAGCATCAGTAAAGGTACAGAGGTGTAAAAATACTTGTTTTATTTGGGGACCGATAGTGAGCAGTCTGATGTGGCTAGGAAACAAGGAGAGGAAGTAATAGATTAGCAAAACAATTGTTAATGCCTTTAATAGTGGAAAAACACCTTCCTTAAAACAGAAGTTATAGATGTGGGACCTCGAACAAGCATCCCAACCATTTAGGACCTCAGCATCCTCAACTACAACTGAAACAAAGGAAGGTAGATAATCTCCAAGATTCTTCTCAATGTGAAACACTCAATGATTTAGGAGACAATCAAGTGAAAAATGTACCTTAATACAGTGCAGGTATTTATTCAACAAGTTTTTGTTATGTCATAAACTACATAGCACAGTGGGGAGAAAAGAAATGAAACCAACACCGAGGATTTATAGGGCAGTGAAAATGTTCTGTATGATTCTGTAATGATGGATACAGGTCATTCATTACACATTTGTCCGAATCCATAGAAGGTACAACACCAAGAGTGAACCCCAATGTAAACTGTGGACTTTCGGGGGATAATCACGTGTTAGTGTAGGTTCATCAGTGTTCTTTGAGGGGCCAATGATAGGAAGCACCTACTGTGCCATTTTGCTGATGTCACCCTGTCCAGAGCCCTGCATGGCCCCTTCTCAGTGTCCTTCTACAGCAACTAACATTTGAGTGCCCTTGCTTCTGGAATGGGGCCTATGAAACTGCCTTTTAAGCAAATATCTCAATTTACTCTGAGGCAAATAGCCTGTGAGCCACACTGTGAAAAACATTTCAAACACAAAGCCTTCAAGTCAGACGTGTCTCTTCATTTTTGTGTGTTTGCTTTTTTGATAGTACAATAATTCCTGCATTAAAGACGAATACTGAATAACAAAACTACTTATCTAAGATACATTAGGACATCCTGACTTCAGGCCAAGTCTGAGTCCTCTATCATTAACTGTGATTGCTAAAGCAGAGCGGCCTCAATTAACCGAGAACATGCCAAAGCTATTATCAATACTAGATTGCTAAAATTGCTAACATCATTGGGAAGAGGAAAGAGAAATAAATGGGCCTTTTCAAGCAAGGAATTAATAAGGGGGAATGGCATCACTTGCCAGGAAAATAAAAGCTATTCCTTATGTCAAAAGAGGCTTCACAAAGAAGCTTGAAGCCAAAGCTTGCCAGTGACAATTAGATATCAGCAGTTCTACCGCTATCCAGTTAGCAATAGGGTAAGTTCTCAAAAATGTGTTCCCCAGGCCGATAGCATTAGCATCATCTAGGACCCTGTTAAAAAAAAAAAAAAAGGTAACTTCGTGGACCCCTCCCAGCCCCACTGAGTGCGAAACCCTGGGGATTAAGCCCAGCAACCTGCACGGTAACAAGAGTCTTCTGACAAACACAGTGAGTGCTGGTGAGGATGTGGAGAAATTGGAACCCTTGTGCACTAACAGTGGGAATATAAAATGGTGCAGCCACCATGGAAAACAGTGTGGAGTTCACTCAAAAAGTTAAAAGTACAGCTACCATATGATCCAGCAATCCCACATCTGGGTATATATCCAGAAACAGTGGAATCAGGATCTCGAAAAGTTATCAGCACTCCCACGTTCATTGCAGTGTTATGCATAACAGCTGAGATGTGGAAACAACCTAAATGTCCATGGACAGATGAATGGATAAAGAAAACGTGGCATATACATACAATGGAATACTATTTAGTCTTTAAATAGAAGGAAATCTCACAATATGCAACACCATGAATCAACCTTGAGGGCATAATGCTAAGTGAAATAAGCTAGTCACAGAAGGACAAATACTGAATGATTCCACTTACATGAGGTATCTAAAGTAACCAAAGTCAAAGAAGCAGAGAACAGAATGGTGGTTTCCAGGGGTTTGGTGGGAGAGGGGAAAATGGTGAATTACTAATAAATAGGCATAAATTTTCAGTTAAGCAAAACGTGTAAGCTCTAGAGATCTGTTGTACAACGTTGTACAACCTATAGTCAACAATGTATTGAATTGTGCACTTAAAATTTTGTTGAGATTAGATCTCATGTTAAGTGTTCTTATTAATACAAAATAAAAATCCCCTGGTGATTCAGATACAGGCTAAACTTTGAGAACCCCTAGCGTAGAGAGAAGTCAGGAGCCAGCTATTTCGCTATCATGCTATGACTGAGAGTAAAACAAACAAACAAACAAACAAACAAAAAACAAAGCTAAACTCAAGTAGTTACAGGAAAGGATGTAAAAAGCACTAAGAAAAAAAACAAAAAATAAAAACTCTAACACAAATCAGATTTACATTAAGGAATCTGGTTATTTTCAGACAGCTGAATCAGATGTTTAACCTTTTATAACATCCTACACCTACCTCTGGTCTGTGTCTTCCTCCCACTGGAAAAATCCTTCAGTTCAATTTAATTAGCATGACAGTTTACAAAGTGGGTTCATACACATTATCTCATTTGATCCTCATACTAATCCATGCACTAGGCAGGGATTATTCCCATTTTATAAGTGAGACAACTGAAACAGATTAAGAGATTTACATGAAATCACACAACTTTTAATCATCAGAGCCAGAACCTGAATTCCAGACTTTGTCTCATTCCCTAATCCATGCTGCCTTTCTGTCGACTCAACTTACCTACATTCCGGAAATTCCTCCTAAAGGATTTAGTGCAGAATTTCTCAGCCTTGACACAATGGACATCTGGGGCTGGTGAGTTCTGGGGTGCTGTTTGCTGGGGATGGGGGCTGTCCCAGGCGTTGTAAGATGTTGAGCCGCAGCCCTGACCTCTAACCACTAGATGGCAGTAGCACTCTTCCCCCAAGTTGCGACAACCAAAAATGTCTCCAGACATCGCTAAATCCCTCCAGGACCAGGTGGAGGGTAAAAATCACTCCTGTTGAGAACACTTGATTTAGTTTAACTAAGCCTCCATCAGAATCAGCTGAGAGCTTCTTAAACCTCAGATGGCTGAGCCCCACCCCCTGAGCTTCTGATTCAGTAGGTCTGGTGCAAGACCCGAGTATTTGCATCTCTAACAAGTTCCCAGGTGATGCTGATGCTGCCGATTCACGGACCACACTTTGAAGACCACCTGTCTGAACCATTTGTGAGGTCAGAAAGTATATCCCTAAAAAAGATGTTTGCTTTTTTAAATATTTCGTTACAAAACAATGAATAATCAAAACAAGCAAAGATTGCCTTGATCCACAGCCAGCAGTTCTATATACAACATCTTCCTGTACACCCACATGCGGTTTCCATGATTAATACATGGCCCTTGAATATTATTTAAACAAAAAGTACTCTGATGCTACTGACTGGAAAATCCCTCATACTTCTTACTTCCTACATCTCTATATGAAATTTTAAAATTTATTAGATCTTCAAATCCCTCTTGTGACACAGGAAAGACAACACTCTAGCTTTTTTTTGCCTACCACAGTACTAGAGTTAGCAGGCCAGATCAAGAGATGAAATGAATAATTCTCTCTCAGAATTACGGGAAGGATCATATTTTATAATGAATTTAAAGTGCTCTCTGTGTGTGAGAGAGAGAGAAATTCTGAAGTTCCAGGTGTAGAACTTTTGATAGATGTTATTCAGAAGATAAAGCAAATCTGTTTCTGAGGATAAAAGATTCTTTTACATTGCTTCCTGGATTTTAAGGAACTATTAATAGGTCTCATTCAAGATGTCAAAATCTACCCTCTTAGTTTCCTTTAAAAGTAGATTTTAAAATTATTTTAAGGAGTTTTTATTTAATAACTCAGATTTATCTTTAGAAATTTGAATCTTAAAGTAAGATTTTTAAGGAAGTTTTAAGAGAATAAGTTGGCTTTTATTCAAAAATTTGAGAGTTTTCTAATGATAAGGAAATTGCCCATCGTAAATACTCTTGAAACAGTAGGAAGGCCAGGGAAGGGGAATTATCCCCTATTATGTGCATTTCATGGCCAGTCTACACAGGCAGACCTCAACTCTGTCCAGCAAGTTGGTTTTCAAGGAGTGCTGAGACAGCTAAATGTTTGAAAAGAAAACATTTCTCTAAGTCCTTGATGGTTAAAATATAGTCCATAGACCAGCAGCATCAGGCATCCCCTGGGAACTTGTTAGCAATGCAGAGTATCAGGCCCCACCCCAGACCCACTGAATCAGAAGCTGCATTTTAACAAGATCCCCAGGGGGATTCACATGCATTAAAATTCGAGAAGCACTGCCTAGCAAAAGCTGGCAATTCTTCAAAATAGAGTTATTAAATAGGAAAAAAAAAAAAGAAATCTTGGAAGTCAGAAAAGGCCAGAATCGAATCCTTTTATAAAGGAAAGAAAACCAGACCTATTCCAGAAGCTCACAAATGTTTAGCTTTAAGCTATATTAGAACTGTTTTATTGAAGATGCAAAACTTCTCTGAATTTTTAGAAACTAAATAATTAATATGGGGGGTGTCTGTAAATAAAAGAATGTTACTTTCTCTTTTCATATGTACTCTTTTTAATTAAAAAATACAAAGGCTATAGCTAAGATTCATGGAGAATATCATAGTTAACAGAATTTTTTAATTGAAATATAGTTGACTTATTATATTAGTTTCAGGTATACAGCATATGATTCTATATTTTTATAGATGTTCCATATAAAATTATTATTATTTTCTATATTCCCCATGCTGTACATTACATCCTTATATCTTATTTATTTTATACGTAGTAGTTTATACCTCTTAACCCCCTTCCCCTATCTTGCCCCTCCTCCCACCCTCTCCTCACTGGTAACCACTAGTTTGTACTCTATCTGTGGGTCTGTTTCTGTTTTGTCATATTCATTCATTTCTTTTACTTTTTATATTCCACGTATAAGTGAAAACATACAGTATTTGTCTTTCTCTGTCTGACTTATTTCACTAAGCATAGTACCTTCCAGGTCCATCCATCTTGTTGCAAATGGCAAAATTTCATTATTTTTATGGCTGAATAATATTCCATTGTGTGTATACATATATATATATATATATATATATATATATATATATATATACCACATCTTCTTTGTCCATTTATCCATATATATACCACATCTTCTTTATCCACTCTTCTTTATCCATTCATAATATTCCATTGTATATGTATATACCACATCTTCCTTATCCATTCATGTGGTATATATATATATACCACATCTTCTTTATCCATCCATCTTGTAAATGGCAAAATTTCATTATTTTTATGGCTGAATAATTTTCCACTGTATATATATATACCACATCTTCTTTATCCATTCATGTGTTGATGGACACCCAGGTTGCTTGGTGCTTGTAAACAGTGCTGCTATGCATGTATCTTCTTGAATTAGTGTTTTTGTTTTCTTCAGATGTATACCCAAGGGGTGGAATTGCTGGGTCATATGGTAGTTCTATTTTTAATTTTTTGAGGACCCTCCATACTGTTCTCCACAGTGGCTGTATCAATTTACATTCCCACCAACAGTGCAAGAGGGCTCCCTTTTCTCCACACCCTCTCCAGCATTTATTGTTTGTAGTTTTTTGATGATGGCCATTCTGACTGGTGTGAGGTGATGATACCTCATTGTAGTTTTGATTTGTATTTCTCTAATGATTAGTGATATTGAGCATCCTTTCATGTGCCTGTTGGACATCTGTATGTCTTCTTTGGAAAGATTCCTGTTCAGGTCCTCTGCCCATTTTTTAATTGTGTTTTTTGGTTTTTTGATACTGAGTTGTGTGAGTTCTTTATATATTTTGGATATTAACCCCTTATCAGACATATCATTCGCAAATATCTTCTCCCATTCTGTAGGTTGTCTTTTTGTTTTGTTGATGGTTTCCTTCACTGTGCAAAGCTTTTAAGTTTGATTAAGCCCCATTTGTTTATTTTTGCTTTTGTTTCCCTTGCCTGAGGAGATAGATCCAGAAAAATACTACTAAGACCAATGTCAAAGAGTGTACTACCTATGTTTCCTTCTAGGAGTTTTATGGTTTCCGGTCTTACCTTTAGGTGTTTGTTAACAGAGTTCTTAAGATCTGATGATTTTGAACAAAATTTGCTTTAGCATTTGAGTCTAGGTGATTTTTTCGTTAAATTTGTCTGAACTGAACAGCTAACTGACTGGATTCATTCAAATAGGCACACTGGCCATGTAATTTTTATTTCCTTGTTAAAATATTGTATCACGGTTTTCTTTCCTTCCTCTTTATTTTAAAAGTGATATTCAGTAGATCAATCACCTATACATAGATTTTGAAACATTTTGAAGTTATTATGAGAATAATTGATGAAGAAACAGTCGCTTATTTCTTCCACCTTAATAGAGAAGAAAAAAGTGATGTTTGTGTAATGTGACTAGAAATTCTTTCACTGTGATGGTGCTAATTGAAATACAAAAAATACGTTTCTGTTGCATATCTTCCTTTTGAAATCTAACTTGACATTTTAAAACTAAGCATTAACATTTTAACAACCAATAATTATGTAATTATAGCCTGTATATTTTTAAATGATTGAAAGGGTAATGGCCCAGGACAAATGTCTTATAATTAATTGAATGTTTTATGTGAAAAATAGCAAAATGACTCAAGGCTAAAGCAGTGAAAATTTGCAAAATTATTTCTTTGCAATAAACTCACTGTATATTCCATTTAACTAGGTTATACAGGCACAATGGGTAATTCAATCAAATGCTAACTTTCCAAAATAAGAAGTGCGTTTTCATGGTGGTCTTCAATGGTCTGCACTAAAGGAAGTGCTTCAAGCCCCAACCCCCCAGCTCTTCCCTTGAGTAGTCCTCCCTCCCACTAGGCTGGGGCCTGGTTCATACAGACCTGAGCCTCAAACCACTTTGAAGAGCCAAAGAGATTCCTGAACCCCTGATGTTAGGAGGCTCCCAATAACGGCATGAAGACCAGTCTCACAACCATTATTTCCACTCAGTAGTTCGACAACTCCTTTTTCTCCTGAAATGTCTATTGTAGGGTTCTCCCCTTATCCCTCGCCGTTGACCAATTGGTTTCATTATGACTATCATTTAGTCATAGGAAGTGAATCTAATCCTCTGAAATTTATCAGTCAGGAAAGGAAACGTAAGACAATTACCCAGGACTTCCCTGGTGGCGCAGTGGTTAAGAATCTGCCTGCCAATGCAGGGGACACGGGTTCGAGCCCTGGTCTGGGAAGATCCCACATGCCGCAGAGCAACTAAGCCCGTGAGCCACAACTACTGAGCCTGTGCTATAGAGCCCACGAGCCACGACTACTGAGCCCACATGCCACAACTATTGAAGCCCGCGTGCCTAGAGCCCATGCTCCGCAGCAAGAGAAGCCACCGCAATGAGAAGCCTGTGCACCACAACGAAGAATAGCCCCTGCTCGCCGCAGCTAGAGAAAGCCCGCACACAGCAACAAAGACCCAACACGGCAAAAAATAAATAAATAAATAAATTTATTTAAAAAAAAAAAAAAAAGACAATTATCCAGGTGACTCAAACAAATCCTTCAGCTGTATCTACCTAATAGGAAAAAAACAAAAAAACAAAAAAGACCAGACTTGGCAATTATTTGATAACAAAGTAAAGTAAAAAATCTGGGCATTGCAATACCCAAGGTGGATTTTATCTTAAATTAGCCATTTGTGCTGTGTTTAACCTAAACAAATCATATTTAATCTACATCTGCCCATAACAGCTTGAATATACTCAGACTCCACTGTCTGAATATTGGAGAGAAATGTGTTTCTGTCTTAAACCGTCCACACAATTCCCTTGCTTGCCTACTTCCCGATGGGGTTGTAGGTGGACTGAGTGAGGCATTTCCTGCCATCAGCCTCCTTTCCAACACAGAAATTCAACAAGAAAGAGCCAGCCACATCCCTCGCACTAAAGTGACTTGGAAATTCTGGCACTGTTTAACATGTAAATATTTCAGAGATAACCATGGACATTTTTAAAAGGAAAACTGAGTTAGGAAAAAATATGTAATGCCTTCCTTTACTTTGCTTCCTCAATATCATGTGTCACTGTAACCAAGCAGGACCCTTTGGGGCCTTCCCAGGACAGGCCTTCCCCCATATCCTCTGCTTTAGCTCCTCTCTGACGTACCTAGATAACAGTATCTGATGCACATTTCCTGAGTTGCTTTACAGATGTGAAAACCCCCCACCAAATGGAAGATGTTAACTACTTGATGACCATGAGCAGATAGCCCCAGGTCTCCTCCAGTCTAAGGACTGAAAATGTTAAGCCCCGTGACACCACCCTGTTACCTCACCATCAGCCAATCAGAGAATTGTGCACGAGATGATCACTTACCCTGAGACCCTTCACTCCCTCACCTGGCTTTTAAAAATGCTTTGCTGAAACCCTTCGGGGGAGCTTGGAGCTTTTTAGGGCATGAGGCACTTGTCTCCTTGCATGGCCCTGCAATAAACCTTTCTCTGCTCCAAATTCCCACATATCGGTTTCTTTGGCCTCACTGTGAGTTGGGCACGTGAACTTGCGCTAACATCACAAACTGGGTTCATGATGGTGGGCATGAAAGTGAGTCAGGTACAGCCTTTGTCTTCAAATATTTCATGCTCCAGCAGGAAAGACAGACCAGAACATCACCAATCACTGTAGATGTTGACGAGAACTATACGTAAAAATGCCCCTAGAGCTTTAAGAGTAGAGTTGAAGGCCCCTAAAATGCTCTGGGCAGGGGCGGTTGAGGGGAGTTAGATTTGTGTAGGGAAGTTGGGAAAGATGTGGGAGATCAGTGGTGTGAGATAGAAACTGTGTAATTAACCTTGAGGCTTTCACAGTAGTGATTACAAAGGGATGTTGCTTATGTACTGACATGGCTAATGCATATTTTAAGAAGGGAAAGTACTCAGTACTCATAAAGTGATTAAAGACAGCCTTAAACCTGAGGGGTGTTTAAACACGTTAATTTTACCCTTTTAATATTTAAAGCCCGAGTCAGCCTTGTTATGTGTTAAGCTCCTGTGTTTATGAATCTCCCAAGGAAGTTTCTATTAAACGCCTTATTTTTGAAATAGCAGATATTCTCCTGTGTTTACATCTCAGCCTCTCAAGAGCTCGTTCCCTTTACGTATCGTTTCTCTACATTTCTCTGCTCCATGAGGTTAATAATAATGAGTCAACGTGAAACCTTCACAAAACACTTTAAATTGCCCTAGAAATGAAATTCTCAATTATTGTGATTAAATAAGCCCCCTGTGGAAAAATGGAGAATAATTTGGGGCTGCTAACAAATTTAGGCAAAACAATATCTCAAAATATGGTTTTCTTTTACACCTCTTCAATTCCTGTTAGTATTGCCTGGCATTTTAACGCTATTCTTCTGAGTGAGATACAGCCCCCTCCTTTGTCTCTTTTTATAATAAACCGGGCAACAAAGACCATAATACCCTTAGGATGTAGTCCAAAGAGAGAAAGCCTTGGGGTAGAGGCAATATTAGACCAGAAGCAACAGGAGGAACAATTGTGGACACATTCACACAGTAGAAAACCAAAGCTTGCCGTGAGAGCTTTGTGAGAGAATAAATCCTATTGACATTCTAATGGACCTACAGTGATATATATATACAAATATGGATATACTCTCTCTCTATAGGAATACCTAGATAACTATATATACATTTGTGTACTTACATACATAATATACATTTATACAGATACTATATAGAATACATGTACATATAGATATCTCTATGTATACAAAGTATTTATGTATTATATATCTTATATATGTATTATGTATACATATACACGCATACATGTATAATACACAATATATACACATTATATATATAGTATATATTTGTGTATATCTATGTTTAGTATATGTAGGCATATACATTATATATAGTATATATGTGTGTATATGTTTATTTTAAATAAATAAATAAATTATATATATATATATATATATATATATATATATATATATATATATAAACGTGTCACCAGTTGCACAGAGGAAATTTTACAGATTTGTAAATTAAACAGTGAGGTTCTTTCATGCAATAGCTATCAAAGCTTTGTGACTACAGTAGTAAGATGTTGTCTCAGTAAGCTCTAAGGTATTTTTTTTCCCCCAGATTTAGCACATTTTACTATTTTTTTTTTAAATTTTTAATTAATTAATTTATTTATTTATGGCTGTGTTGGGTCTTCGTTTCTGTGCGAGGGCTTTCTCTAGTTGCGGCAAGTGGGGGCCACTCTTCATCGCGGTGCGCGGGCCTCTCACTGTCGCGGCCTCTCTTGTTGCGGAGCACAGGCTCCAGACGCGCAGGCTCAGTAATTGTGGCTCACGGGCCCAGTTGCTCCGCGGCATGTGGGATCTTCCCAGACCAGGGCTCGAACCCGTGTCCCCTGCATTGGCAGGCAGACTCTCAACCACTGCACCACCAGGGAAGCCCTCTAAGGTATTTTTAAATCACCTTCTCACATGAAACTTTCTACGGTATATCTTGACCCAAAGAATTTATTTAAAATTTTGGAAAATACAGCTGTCTTTTTCCATTAAAAAAAAAACTTGAATATTAAAATTTTAATTTCAGAAGTTGTATGCTTAGCCACTTGTAAATGTCTAAGTAGAATATTTCCTTTTTGACACGTGGAGGACAACCTGAGAAAAGCTAGAAGCAGTTTCCAGAGGCATTACAATATGAAAAAAAAAAAATTAACTCTATGATGATCATTGTTGCCTGGCCAGCAGTCATTCCCCCATCCTCCCTCCCTAACAGGTCCCCAAAGAAACTCCTGTGCCCTTCCTTCCCTGGGCAGCCAGGAGCTGGGTCATCTTTGTGAGGCTATTATTCAGCAGAACACAAAAGGACAATCAAGATAAAGAAAAGAGAGATCACAAACCATAAAGGAACCTGGGTAAGATACTTACTACAAATAAACATGCCTATACTGGTGACTTGGTGGCAGTCAAGGCCTGAAGAAAATGTGATATATTATGTTAGTTGCAAGAACATGCCCAGAAGCTCAACAATTACAGAAGCAGAATTAATGTGCTTGTTTCTAGTTGCTGCATCCATCAGCGCCACCTACATTAAAGGCTAGGATAGGAACTGTAGATGGACATCAAATTCCCACACCCCATCCTTCCCAACAAGCCACCAGCCCTCTGCCCAGATGGGCCCAGAAACCAGCCACCCCTGGTGCTTCCCAGGCCTGCATGGCTGAGGGATGGAAGGGGAGAGAAGCCAGGGGAGGGTGAGAAGTTCAGCCTCTGTGCACCCCTATTTCCTGGGAAGCCTGTTTCCCCTGGGGATCACAGAGGGCCTTGTGGGTCATTCTAACCAGTGAGGTTTTTATGCATAATGCACTGGGAGCCCCTGGAGGGTGTAAGCAGAGGAGTGATGTGATCTGACTTAAGGTTAACCTTCCACTGGAGAGGGAGGAGGACAGGGCATGAACAGCCAGGAGAAGCCTCCCCCACGTGGACTCTGCCCTGTGTCACTCCTCTTTGCTCCAGCCCCTTCCTCCCCCATCTCTCTCTGGACCACTGCAACGGTCCTCAAGGTCCAGGTGGCAGATCCCTTCCGGCTCTGGTGAGTATCCCGTGTTCCCAGAGGTTTGCCTCACCCACAGACCAAACTCTCCTGTCCCCACTCTCCTGCTAACGAAGGCTATGAGTTCCATGTCCTATTTCATTAAATCCTAACCTTCCTCTTTGTCACAGAAGGCTGTTTCCAGTCTAAGCTGCAGCCTCATTGCCCCGCGCTCTCTCTCGGAGCGCTACACCTCTGCCCCACTGAATTCTAAGTGTACCAGGCCTTTTCGGGATTCTTTATGTTTCTTTATCTTTTCATCTGTTACATAGAAAAGATAATCACAGTCTCATACCTTGTTGAAAGGACTCCAAAATGGCAAGATCCCTATGGGGGAAATTTTTTTTTTTTTTTTTGGCTGCGTTGGGTCTTCGCTGGTGCGCGCGGGCTTTCTCTAGTTGCGGCGAGCGGGGGCTACTCTTTGTTGCTGTGCACAAGCTTCACATTGCAGTGGCTTCTCTTGTTGCGGAGCACGGGCTCTAGGAGCACGGGCTTCAGTAGTTGTGGCACGTGGGCTCAGTAGTTGTGGCACGGGCTCAGTAGTTGTGACTCGTGGGCTCTAGAGCACAAGCTCAGTAGTTGTGGCACACGGGCTTACTTGCTCCGTGGCATGTGGGATCTTCCCGGACCAGGACTCGAACCCGTGTCCTCTGCATTGGTAGGTGGATTCTTAACCACTGCGCCACCAGGGAAGTCCTGGAAATTTTTTTTTTAACCCAGCAATCCTATGACTAGTAATTCATACCCTGCACACATACAAAATAACATATGTACAAGATTACTCACCACTGCGTGTTTTGTGATAACAAAAGATCAGAAGCAACCCAAGTGTTCCTCGTTAGAGGATTGTTTAAAACACAAGTTCTCTACAAGGGGTGATTTATTTTTGGCTGTCACAACTGGGGAGGACTCCTAGCATCTAGTGGGTCAAAGTCAGGGGTGCTGCTAAGCATTCTACACTGCAAAGGACAACGTCCACAACCAAAAATTATCCTGCCCAAAATGTCCCTAATGCCAAGGGTGAGAAATCCTGAGTTAAACAAGCATACATATAATGAATATTATGCAGCCATTTAAATAAGAATAGGATAAAAACACTAACCATGTACGTACAGATATAAAAAGATCTTCAGAGTACATAAAGTGGAAATAACAAGGTGAGGATGGTTTATATGCTAACTTCTGTATAAGAAAAGAAAAATAAGAAAATACATAATATGTGTATTTGCCTGTGTCTGCATGAAGAAGCACTAAAAGGACACATGGGATTAATTAATGAAGATGATTACCAGCTGGGGATTGATTGGACTTGGAGGGGGGATGTTTACAGACATAAGCAGGAGCAGCAATTCTCAATGTACATCTCAATATCTCATTTTAATTGGGAACCATGTGTCTCTATTACCTACTCAAAAAAAGCACAAAGACTTAGGACACAAAGATAAAAAAAGACATGTGAGGTCCTTGAGAATGAAGGGGTTGTATCTTATTTATCTTTGTGTTCTAATTATCTAGCATTATGCCTTTTCTAAAATGGACACAGCCATTAAAAGAATTTAATTCAGTTCAAGCCAATGGTTTTCACACCATTAAGTGCCTACATAAATACATTCATAAGTACAGGGCTAATTACAAAATAAATGATATTATTACTTGTAGCCTTTGACCTCATGGAGGTTACAGTCAGCTATGAAAACAAACACATAAAACAATTAAAGAACAATAATCCAATTCTTTGGGTTACTTAATGGGGAGAAAAGAATTTTTCACTATAGATTTTCAGAAAAATGAAAATGAGTTAAATAAAGCTGAAAGTCAATTTATCAACTGCTTCTTCATTGAACATGCAAATTTGTCCTCTGTTCATTTACAAAGACATCTGACTTTGATTCATAGGTTTATTATTTTAGTTAATGGACTGAGGCAGAAATGAAAACAATGACATCATAACAAACTAAAATGGAAAAATAAAAACCCAAATAAGCCGACACTGATTCACTTGAAATTTAACATCATCTAGTCTGGGAAAATGTCATAAAGAACTGAGGGATTGCTGCCCCCAAGAGGTTAATCAAAAAACTCCAAAATAAAAAGGATGACATTTAATTTCAAGAGCCAAGCAGCTGAGAAAGGAAGACATAGGACGGAGCCTTTTAAAAATTTATTTATTTATTTATTTATTTATTTATTTATTTATTTATTTATTTATTTGGCTGCGCTGAGTCTTAGTTGCAGCACGCGGGATTCTTTGACGGCATGCGGGAGCTAGTTCCCCGACCAGGGATTGAACCCGGGCTCCCTGCATTGGGAGCTTGGAGTCTTAACCACTGGACCACCAGGGAAGTCCCAGAGCCTTATTTTATAAGGGAGTGAGACCCAAGCCCACCGATTCTGGAAGATAAAAGAAAGAGAAAGTTGTCTGGAGCTTCTAAGTGGAGAAGGGTTTGGAGCAAAGGAAAGAGTGTGGGAATTCCCGCTCACGGCATCCAATGAACATTAGGGGCAACTTCTTTGGGGAGTCTTCTCAACTTGTGAGTTTTTTCTTTTGTCACTTTTGCCCATATTTCTCCGTAGATGCTAGTGATTAATAACCGTGACATATTCCCAAGGGGCTCTGTTCTTATTTCAGTTATTTAAGAAAAGCTGTGAGGTTTTGTCTTACTCAGCAGTAGGCCAGAGGAGGGTAACCCCTATCAGAATTAACTCTTTCATGCAGCGGAAGTGAAAGCTTGCAGACAAAATCTCTGTACCATGGAGCTCTTCTTAAAGTAACAGGCAGAAGGAAGGGAGCCTGGGGCCCAAAGGTGCCCACTAGGTGTCTAATCTAGCAAAAGACCATGAGAAACTTTGCATCTCTTTCATGACCTTAAGCATCTACCTCACCAGAAATCCTACCAAGCCAAGGAGAACTTGGCTGGTTTCCAGTAACCTAGAGTTTTAAATTCCCAAATTCTGCTGCCTCAACTGGGAAGGATATATTCAAAGTAAACCAAATTGGGATTCATATGCGAACATTTATCTATGGCTGTACATTTTAGGTTAAGTAAACATATGGGAGGTACTGCTTCTCTGAAAAAAAATATTTAACTTCAAATTACCAACTTAGAGAAATTTCTGAAAAAGCAGATTAACCCAGTAGAAAGGCTTTGGACTTTGAGGTCAAAGAGATAGCAAATTTCAATTATGATTCTGCCCCATACTACCTGTCAGTTCACTTCTTTGAACCTCAGCTTCCTCGTCTATAAAATATAGATAATTCTTACCTTGCAGCATTGCTGGAGGGTTGAGAAATGACATATTTTTCATAATATATGGCTAAAAAAGATGTGGTACATACATAAAAAGGAATATTATTCAGCCATGAAAAAGAATCAAATAATGCCATCTGCAGCAACATGAATGGACCTAGAGATTATCACACGAAGTGAAGTAAGCTACACAGAGAAAGACAAATATCATATGGTATAACTTTTGTGTGGAATCTAAAAAAAAAAATTGATACAAATGAACTTATATACAAAACAGAAACAGACTCACAGACATAGAAAACAAACTTATGGTTATCAAAGGGGAAAGTGGGCGTGGGGAGGGACAAATTAGGAGTTTGGGATTAACATATACACACTACTATATACAAAATAGATAACCAACAAGGACCTACAGTATAGCACAAGGAACTATATTCAATATTTTATAATAACCTATAAGGGAAAAGAATCTGAAAAAGAATATATATATATGTATTTGAGATTAACAGTAAACAGATGGGTGCTTATGATGAGGAGGCAAAGATGGGCTCCAACAAGCCTGGAAGCGAAGGTAAATTGATTTTAGGACAGATGTATGGGTGATAACGATGGAGCCAAGACAGTCAGAAGCAACAGCTGAGGACTCTCTAGGGAAAAAGCCCAAAATGAGTTTAAGAAAAAAATCAGCATGTTTAAAGGGGTAGCTTAAGAACTCACTGGTTCTAACATGGTTATTTGATCCTAACTTCATCTTCATCTGACGGACAGTACCGACAAAGAATACAGCATTGGATGTGTTGTTATACTTACTTTAATTAGTAAATTATCTTTGCCTTGTTGCATGAAGGATTTCACAGTGGTGATAATGTAGGTATCCATGCCAAACAGACATGATGTCTTAAGCTCCATCTTTCTGAGCCTCATAAAGATTTGTAATATATCTACATAGTTATTTATGGAAATGTCTAACATAGTATTAGACTTATACCTGGTCTTCAATAAATGTTCTTTGTTTTTTGGTTTACAGTAAAAGTTCAGATTATGAACAAAAAGTTAAAATCAGAATGAAAGAAATTTTAATTTAGAAAAGTCTTTGAAGACCAGGGGGAAGTTGAATACAGATGTGGAAACCATTGGGTTGTAGTGGACACAATGATACACCATCAAGATCCCATTTCAGTGAAGAACTGGGGCCCAGCTGCTGGCAGTGATGTCACAGGCAGCCTACACGTGTCAGCTCTTCAGGAGCAGTCATCACCGTAGGTGAATGGTCAAAGTCAGGGAGGATGCACAGGAAACCAGAAAGAATAGGTATAGAGGAAGGGTAGTGACCAAAAAGACCCATAGCCTCTGACCACAGCTAGTTCGGACAACAATGAGTTTGTGAGCTAATGGGATCCAATGGGGTTTCCTTGGGACTTTTGACTGTCTGCCCCCAAAATCCAAATTACCCACCCCTCTCTGACAGTAAAATCCAAAAGACTTCGGACTTGATACTGGAGAGAGCTAAAGGACAGCCTTTCTCTAGGGGCTGACACCGTGAGATGTAAAACTCAAGAAGTCAGCGTCCGTGTGTCCCACTAAGTGAAGGAAGTGTATGAAATGAGAGACAGAAGCCAACATACTGAGTAAAGCAGAGTCAAGAACTGGAAAAAGGCCCCTGGTGGCATGTGTGTCCCTGGTTCCAGTGGGTCCTCAGGCTCTGCTGCATCTTTTCTTTTCCAGAGTTGTGTATGGGCCTGAAGCTCTCACCTAACCAATAGAAAACCACTGCATGTTTACCCTAATAGATTTCCTAAGGAACTCAGAGTCCTGTTGTGCACACCTCCATAAACAGAGGCATATCCTGGGCTATCTCCCATGGTTGTAACACCCCCAGGGTGGCTGAGGAAATCAGGAATGGTCAAAGGCACTGCCCACTGCAAAGGCTGTTTGTGCTCTAGCGCAGCCACACCAGCCAAGGTAACCTTCCTCTGCCGGCTTCTTCCCACAGACCCCAGCCACTGCTTCCCCTCTTCCTGACACACTCTCCTTCCCCTACTGAAATCATCTGCTTCTGGGCCTGGTTACTGCTGCAAATGGTCCCCACATCTCAACTCTAATAAGTGGACACTCATCCACATATTGAGGGAACATAGCTTCCCAAAAGGGGGAAATCATAACTGCCCCAAATCTGGCAGAAATACCAGAAGCGCATGGAATCACCCACCACACTATGAAATGTAAGTCACAGTTCTATGTCAATGAGTATTTTCTCATGATAGCAAACAAACAAAAATAGAGGACTCTCAGAGCTGTCTTGGAGGCATTCCACGGTCAAGATATGCATTATTCCAACACAATTATTTTAGCCACCATTTACACCTATGATGTCACCAGTTACCAGCTCATGGACACATAGAATAGCCCTCATCTAGCACTAAACTCCAGCATTGCTACTGCAGATACTAATTAGGAGTAAATTCGCATCTATTACTAAAGCATCAAAACATGACCTGTCAATGTTCCTTTATCACAACAGGGTTACATATGCTAACTAAATGAGTGAATTAGTTACTTTATGAATACATGAAGGGCTTGGATTACCTTCCATTGTTTAAAAGTAAATTTTTAGCTTGTTGTCAAAAACGAGCTATGAAAATCCTCCTTTTGGGTTCAACTTTGTTAGCCTATTTTTGGCTTATGGTAGAAGGTGATTTTTCTGCCACACTCATGTATCCGTGTGTCCTCATGATTTCTATCTCAGTGGTAAATTTTTTCAGATGTTTAGGTAAAACACTCTCCTATCTGATCATTTCACATTTTAATTAAAACAATGACTATTTTCAGCTAGCAAAAACACATCCTCACCTTTGTATTTAAAGTCCCTGGATCCTCCAGAAATAGATTGTAAATGTGAAATACTTTACAAAAAAAGAGAAATAAGAAGCGTCTAGTTTTTGAGTGTACATGTTCCAATAAACTGATTTAATGCCAAAGTGAAGACATTTTTAGCATGCTTTCCCAGCTGAATCCAAACAGACACCTTCCCATTTGAGGGGGTGGCACAGGGAATCGTCTGAGCAGTCGTCGCGTACGTATGCTCAACAGAATTCATCATAAGCAATGGGAAACTGCATTCTGGTAGGGAATTTACGATATTAGATTGTTTCCTTAGGGAGATTCATACTTAGAAATACAGGGCTGGCTTGTTTTCTCAAATTTTCCATTTCTCCAGCCAGAATGGTGGGCTGCAAAGACGGCATCCATAATGCCAGTCCTAGAAACCGTTAATCCTAAATATTTATGAAGCACCTATTGTGCGCAAGACACTTTGCTCAGAAAACCTAAGAGGCTATTATATCAAAGACTTCTTGCAAGTCACCCAGCTCTTAACGCAGTGCCTGGCTTTGCCTAGCAGCCAGGAAGAGTCTGGCACCACCACCCCAGGTTGGGTGCCTTCCTCAATCCTCAACTAAGGAGGTTGTACATCCTGGGGAATTCACTGAGATGTCAAATTTGGGGGAGAGGGAGGGCAGTCCCTCAGTGATGAAGGGAAGTAGAAGATGGAAAAGACATAGGAACTGTGGATGACAGTCTACAAAGGAGCATGTGCCAAAGCTCCATATGCAAATTTCACTGCAGGGTCATCCTTCTGTGGTTCTAGGATGGTTCATCCAGCTGTTCCTGACACTGAGCGCCTCCCCTCTGCTCGGGCGTGTGGGTACCACACTGCAGCGTTCTCATGATGGATGGCCTCCCATCTAGGTCAGTCACCCCCATCACCAAACTTGTGAAATACTAAAATGAAAAGAGAGTTGCTCTATCTCCTGCTTTCATGACTTCTCCCCCATGTCTCAGCCCCTAACTCTCACCTATAATACCTGCTTTACAAGCGTCGGCGTGTCTTATTTTCAAAAGGAATAAAGTCCATGCAAATAACACTTTTCCAGCCTAATTGCTGTATCAGAAGAAAGTATCTCCTCCAATCTTCACTCCCACTGAGCCTTGGAGCTAATTTCGCCAGAAATATTACCCATTCCTTTTTCTTTGACAGTCGTGCAAGGGAATCATTATACACATGGCATATATATTTTTCAGTCTAAAGATATGAGCAGTCTTCATAGTAGGGAACGGTTACTGTAGAGGCATGGCTGCCTCTATTCCATGATACTCAACCACTGAGTCTGTTGAGATGGTGTATTGGAAGCCCTTTCTAAATTGAACATTTTATTTGAATTGCATTTCCAGGGGGCTTTTCAATGGCAAATCTGTGAAGTATCTGTTGACTGGAATAAATACAATGTGAGTAGTGACTTAATTGAATAAATACAATGTGAGTAGTGACTTTTGAGGAAATTGTAAACAGGTTAATATAGAAATTAAATTAAGGCAAACCCCATGGCTGGCTGTGAAGTGGAATTAGAGTGCAGGCATAGATAGCAAAATTGACATTCTTCTGCTGCTGTCTTTGGCTGATAACAGAGAAAGGATGCTAAAAGAGACCTGCTGGAGACAGGATTGGAGGGAGTGGGCGGAAGACAAGCTGGCTTTGCTACAGCCAGAGCTGGAGACCAGGACACAACAGCCAGAGGTGGAGATAGAAACCAACCGACAGAATCCACGATGTCTTGGGGGGTGAGGGTGTCCCGGGAGGACTCAGCAAAGAGCCATAGATGGGATGGTTCACTTTACCAGTAAAGAAATTCTCGATCATATAAATATTCATGAGAAATCGTGAAGAAAATATTGGCAGAGGCAATATTTGAGGATAACAATGCAAGATAGGGAAACCAGATTTTCAGTTACAGAAAAGGATTCCACGTTAGTCACATGGAGCATTTCTAACAACAAGTCAGAGTCACATGGAAGCCAAGGGACTAGCTCAAATCCTAAATCCCTTTTTAGGATAAAATTTATAGAGTGATTTTACTTGAAGCAGAAATGCAATTATATTAAATATAGCTCTTTGTTTTACAGTAAACTAGGGCTTAGCACCAAATCTCTGCTTCTGTAGAAATGATTTATCTAACTGAATGAATTAAATTGTAGTTCTCAGTTTCAAAATGTAGAGTTTATGGGTTTTCAAAAGGTCAGAGAGGCCATATTGAGGTCAAAAGCCTAAACCTATTACCCCTCACTTTCCCCTCACTCTTAGTTGATGATGCTATGCTGTATATCATCTACTCTGGTGATGCTTTCCAGAGACTTCCAAAGAAAGATCTCTTTAAGTCTCTCTATTAATTCATTTTTAATAGCTACGTGACGTCAGTTCATTGAAAACAGTTAAAGCAACTTTCAAGTATGTAATATGGTATTATTAACTATAATCTATTATAATCAATATTATAAAATATATGATATATTTACTATTATCAACTCGTTTTTCTTAAATAAAAAAGTTTTGGCTAACTTGAGCATCTGGGAAGCTATAAATTGAGAGCAATAAAGATTGATCGACCTTAACTGGAGAAAACGCCTACAGACTTGGAAATACTTTAGTGTAGGAGTTGAAGAATACGGCTGACTAATGAGCTCACAAGCCCAAATATAACTGGTGAACCAGAGACATCTACAGGCTCTTCCTTGTTGGGAACGCTGCTCAGCTCCTAGTTCCTTGAGGGAAATCAATATTTATGAGCCACCATATCTGGTCTGTCAGGTCGATTTTTAGTTGTGGTGATTGACGGACATCCAGACAACATGAATAGGTTTTACAAGTGAATATATAAATACATCTGTGAGATTTAAGGGCTTTGCTTGCCATCAGATTTAGAGAGGGAATAAAAGGAAATCATCAGATCAATTTCTCAATATTCACATATCAATTCAAGACTAAGTTTTGGGTTGTTGGCTGCAAAAGTGATCAACAGGCACTTTGTCCGCTTTATTTTGTGTTGAGAAGTTTGGCAAATTTAGAAACCAAAAAGAAAAAAAAAAAGCCAGTTAACCTTTTTAGGTGCCCATTTTTATCTTAGAAAAGACCCCTGTATTATTTTCCATGACTGAGAATTATGAGTATATATCTTTTGCTTAAAAGTATCACTGTATGGGGACTTCCCTGGCGGTCCAGTGGTTAAGACTTTGCCTTCCAATGCAGGGGGTGCGGGTTCAATCCCTGGTAGGGGAGCTAAGAGCTCACATGCCTCATGGCCAAAAAACAAAAACATAAAACAGAAGCAATATTGTAACAAATTCAATAAAGACTTTAAAAATGGTCCACATCAAAAAAAAATCTTTAAAAAGTATCACTGTATGACAAGAATTTCATGCATCTGGATATTCATTTAGTAAGATGTTAGTGGCCTTGGCTGTAAGAAGGTTTTGCTTTAAGCACATTCTGAAAGGCTGAATAAATGAGAATAAATAGTGCACCCAGAGTCATTCAGTTTGGGACATTTAGGTGGGAGATTCTCAGCCTCAGAGTCTTAACATAAGTTGTCCTGATCATGCACGTGGTTTGTCTCAAGTTAATTCTTGCTACTTATAAAGTGCCCCTTTTGTGGTAACCCGGGGCCGTTTGAAAGGTGCGGGTTTTCTTATCTTGAGACTGGATCCAAGTGGCTAGTCCTTGAGCTTTATACACGGGAGGGAATTCATGGGTTTTCCTATAACGGAGATGCTCACTCGCACCTACAAGCTTCCCTGAGAAAGTGAACAGTGGAACTGGGGAACTCTATGTATCCTGGACCCTAATTAAGCAGGAAATTTAGCATCTTTACTACTGACTCTGAATAGTTGTGTTGAATACAAATTGCTGTAATGCATTATTTTTACCAAAATAAAAGAGGGAACAGCTTTTGTGAAAATCTGGGTATGCCTACGGCAGTTGTCTCAAATTTTAAGTCCATACTTTAAAGGGAAAAAGGTGAGGGGGCGGGGCTTAAGGTCTATCACTTTAGATGAATTCAAATGGCTACATTCAAAGGCTTAGATGAAAGATTAGCAAAAGCCCTTGTAGCCCAAAGACCCACCTTGGACAGCTCCTGACCCACGTACACCCACATTTTTCATTTGACATTTTCTGCGACGTATACAGTTCCACTGTATCTTTCTAAAAGAGAGTGGGTCAATTACAAGCAAAGAAGCATTGCAAGTTTACATGGTTTGTTTGTTTATATGCTTGGCATAACTTCTTAGTTCTCTCTCTGTTTCCTGCATTCCCTATGCCTTTTGTCCTCTAGCACCTAGCAGACCAGCATCTTTAGGGTTGTAGTCTGCTGAGATTGATTTACCACAGTTCACTCGCTGGAACAAAATTACAATTTACCGAGCCCCGTGGGATCGTCTGGACAACACACCAGCTTGTAAAGGCAAATTCCAACCAGAAGGTGGCACTATTACAAAGCCAATGCTGAGTGAAAAAAACCTAAATGAATTGCTTTTGATAAAGAACATTTTCCAGGATTTACACACACAGATATTGAATGAAAGTTTATGTGAATAAAAGAATTGAGAAATTTTTACTCCTGTTAAGAATAATTATAATGGAATTATAATCATATTTTAAGCTTGCGACCACAGCAGCATACTTTCCTACAATGTGTAGATTTGCAGTTTACTTTCTTCTCTAGCTAGTTTTCAGTTGTAAATATTACAACCATTTAGTTACTTAGAAACTATTTAAATGTTCAGAAATTGGGAGTGTTTCAAAAAATTTTGGTATATCCATTGAACTATATACAAATCATGTTTATAAAATAAGTTTTTAAACTCTGAAAATGAGAACAATATAATGCTAAATGAAAAGTTTGTACATGACATTCTAATCCACAGAAAGAGTCTAATTTTGGCTGTTGGTCTCTATTTCAGAGCAGTGGAATTACAGAGCTTTTAATTATAATCAAAGGTGCAATGAGGTATCACCTCACACCTGTGAGGATGGCTACTATAAGAAAAAACATGGTAAGTGTTGGCAAGGACGTGGGGAAATAGAAGCCCTTGTACACTCTTGATGGGAATGTTTAACGATGCAGCTGCTATGGAAAACAGTATGAAGTTCACTCAAAAATTAAAAATAGAACTACCAAATGCTCCAGCAATCCCACTTCTGGATATACATTGGAAGAATCAAAATCAGAATCTTGAAGAGATATCTGCACCCCCATGTTCATTGCAGCATTATTCATAATAGCCAGGATATGGAAACAATCCAAATGTCCATCAACAGATGAATGGATAAAGAAAAGGTAGTACATACATACAATAGAATATTATTCAGCCTTTAAAAAAAGAAGGGAATTACCGTTTTCAACAACAGGGATGGAACTGGAAGGGATGCTAAGTGAAGTACATCCGTCAGAAGGACCAACAGTGCCTGAGTTCTCTCATAGGAGGCACTTAAATGTCAAAGGTATAGAAGTAGACAATAGAGCGGTGGTTCCCAGGATGGGGGAGGGGAGGATGTCTGGAGTTGTTGGTTCAAGGGGTATAAAGTTACAGTTACGCAAGGTGAGTTCCAGACATCTGCTGTACACCAGCAGATATAGTTAACAATAAAGTACTGGTACTTGTAAGTTTGTTAAGAGGGTAGATCTCATGTTAAGTGTTCTTACCCTCCCCCCACCCCACCCTCACACACAAAGTGATATTTATAAGCTGTCCTCCAGTTGTCATTCTTTTGTTAAGGGAAAAAAAAATAGTTCTGCGAAATTGGAGATGTATTTATTACAGTTAAAAAAACCCATCAAGTTCTAGAAACAGTAAAATCATATCTGCCCATGTTATGTTTCACCAGTGATGGAGTAAATTGTTTGATCTATTTACCTGAAGGAAACAGGATTATAAGGTCTCTGTACCACATGCCTAAGTTGATTTTTAAAAACCATTTCTTGCAAACTGAATAATCCTTTAAAAAAAATTAATTTGCCTGCTCTGTGGAAGTCTTAACTTTAGATAGTGGGATGCCAAATGATATGACCAGCCTCAGTGCATTGAATCACTGCTGCATCCCAGCCACGATATAATAATAGCAATTATTTATTGTCACTGCGGAAGGTACCTTTTCTCATTTAACTCTGACGAAACCCTCAGATCTGTAGTTGAGGTCACTGAGGCTTTGTTAAAGATCGTGAAGCGAATTAGTGGCAGAGCCAGTCCCCAGGGACAAGATCCCTTAACTTCTAAGTGCTTTCACTCGCATATTCTCTGCCTCTCTCTCCATCAAGTCAGGATACTCAGGATCATCATCAGGATTAGGCTTTCACCGGAATCCAAAGCCTGACATGTTTTTCTGGCACTCCAAGTTCGGGCCGGTGGATGGGACTTAGGAAATCCCACACAGGTACTGCAAGTAAAAACACCCACGGTGGCTGGGCAGATCCCGGCCTGTGCCCATCCCGTGGAGAGACCCACAGCGCTGAGATGCTTCCTACAGTGAAACCACAGAGGGCAGGAACTACCCGGGGACAATTCCTGCATCGCACAATTTAATTCATGTCTGTCCACATAAGAGTGATTTACTGTCACGGAATTCAGTGGGAGTATGTGTTTGCTAACTAATACACATCAGGAATGGGTGAAACAAAATAAGCACCATAGGCTCTGTTCTAGGTAAAGCTCTTTTGATTAAGGAAGAGAAAATTCCAAAGCATATCAAATAAGAATGTTTAATATAAGGATACGGAGGGATCACGAACCAAACCAAAAGCAGCAGCTCGGTGCGCCGGGGCTTGTCTTAGAATAGAGCAGTTCTGGATTAAAGAGAGCTCTCAGCCCCCCAGCAGGGGCCCCAAGGATCCAGCTTTCAAGAAGCTCACTCAAACGCTCCACCGCACACTACATGCCCGTGGGCTTCTTTCATCTGCCTCAGGACAAGAACCGCTCCGGGTCCCATCACCTACGGCCAGAAAGGAGGTGGGGTGTATCCTTCCTGCCCACTGAGCAGGGACTGGGGGCTGAAGTTCTCCAAGGATAGGAGTGAGACTTCTATAGCTATGCATGGAAATTTGACTTTGTCAGAACTAAAGGAACTGAAGATTTAAAAAAAATTTTTTATTGGAGTAGAGTTGCTTTACAATGTTGTGTTAGTTTCTACTGTACAGCAGAGTGAATCAGCTATACGTAGGCATATATCCCCTCCTTTTTGGATTTCCTTCCCATTTAGGTCACCACAGAACATTGAGTAGAGTTCCCTGTGCTATACAGCAGGTTCTCATTAGTTATCTATTTTATATATAGTAGTATATATGTCAATCCCAATCTCCCAATTCATCCCACCCCCCCATGAAGATTTTTATGGCCTGAAACGTTTACATTTTAGAAACAATTGTACTGGCAAGGAAGTACCCATTTCCAATTTCAAAAACAAGAGATTTAAAAACTAACTTACTTGGGACTTCCCTGGTGGCGCAGTGGTTAAGAATCTGCCTGCCAATGCAAGGGACACGGGTTCGAGCCCTGGTCCAGGAAGATCCCACATGCCGTGCAGCAACTAAGCTCATGTGCCACAACTACTGAGCCTGCACTCTAGAGCCCGCGAGCCGCAACTACTGAGCCCGTGAGCCTAGAGCCCATGCTCCGCAACAAGAGAAGCCACTGCAATGAGAAGAAGCCCACGCACCGCAATGAAGAGTGGCCCCTGCTCGCCACAAGTAGAGAAAGACTGCACGCAGCAACGAGGACCCAAGGCAGCCACAAATAAAAAATAAAACTAACTCACACGTTAAATAAATGATGACACAAGCAAAGGAATAGTATGAAGCTATTAAGAAGAAAGAGAAATAATTCTCTGTACTAATATTCATCAGGAAATAGTGTAAAATGAAAAAAAAACAAGGTACAGGACAGTGCAGTATGTTACCATTTATATAAAAAAGGAGAGAGGAATCATATATTTTTTCACACACATTTACACATTTATGTATGCATACATACATACGTATACAGAGTCATAGAGTATATGTACACATACATACACACATACATACACATATTCTTTTTACGCATGCAACATTTCTGCAAAGATACACAATACAAAGAAGTCTAGAGAATTTTACACTCTTCAAGTTGAGATGTTTCTTGGGCATTCCTATTTATCCATGGTAGTAGAAACCATAAGGTTACTCTATTTTTCTATTATTTTCTTTTCTCACTTATCAGAACAAAAAAAAAAATAGAGCCCGAGAGACAATGCAATCAGTAATAACCAAATAGTGTGCAAACTTGAAGATTAAATTAGGCTAATACACAAAGGTTGAGAACTTATTCTGTATTAGAAGCCATGTAAGAAGCAATTGGCTATTTCAGAACAATTCTTTACCCAAGGAGGACCTGGTGTAGTTTAACTATTTATCGAGCACTCCTGTGCTAGGTGGTATGTAGTTGGAAGGATAGAACCATCCGAGCTTAGCAGTCATAATCTACCCCTTCTATTTCTTTTTTTTTTAACTTTTTATTTTATATTGGAGTATCGCTGACTAACAATGTTGTGTTAGTTTCAGGTGTACAGCAAAGTGATTCACTTATACATATACATGTATCTATTCTTTTTCAAATTCTTTTCCCATTTGGATTATTACAGAGTATTGAGCAGAGTTCCCTGTGCTATACAGTAGGTCCTTGTTGGTTACCCATTTAAAATATAGCAGTGTGTACGTGCCAATCCCAAACTCCCTAACTGAACGTTCTATTTCCGAACCCTAAGATGTATTTCTAGCTCCTCTGAGACGACCTGGAGTATTTGCCATCCTGGGCCTCCCCTAGGTGGCAATCCAGGAATAGATGTCCTCACTGTCTGTCTGGCAGTTCATACGGGATACTGACCATGGGGGAGAGGAGCACTTCTGTTTTGGGCATCACATAACCAATCTTTCACTACAGTGAAAACGTCTTGAACATCAATGAGGTTCTGGTAGTAATTAGGACAATTCAAATATCCCAGTTATTGTGCCCTTGGGCCCATGATAGAACTGCGTTTCCCTGCCCCCTTGAACGTGGCCATGACCCTGGGATCTGCCGTAGCCGGTGAAGTGTGAGCAGAGTGACGGAAGCTTTAAGATCAAGTGCATATTTCCCCATGTTCTCATTTTCCTGCTGTGGTGACCAGGAACATTCCAGAGACTGCCAGCTCTTCCAGCCTGACTCCAAGACTGGGTGGAACTTGGAGCAGAGCCCGCAGTGGAGCTGGAGTGGAGATGGAGCACGGGTGAAAACTGCCTTTATACCACTGAAATGTGGGCTTTCATGCTGCCACAGCATAGCCTGGACTGACAATCAGGTGTTTGGCAATCGGTGTTTTACTGAAGATGGCAGTGAACACAGCTGGGGAAGGCTGCAGAGAGGGGCACGGACTTACGCCTGTGGCCACCCATGGCTGAGCTCCTCATCTGCTTGTGCTTTGCATGGAGGGCAGCCTCTCTGCCTAAGCCCTCCCCATGCTTATCCCAGGACACACCATCCGGACCTACACAAATAATCAAGCCCCATCCACCACGTTTTTCATGTGTCTGTAAGTCTACCAGCTCCAATGTCCTCTGGAAGCCAATGGATTTGCTATTCTGCCTACTTTCTACGGATTCTGTAGAAGGAAGGGATGGCCTCTGCTCCTAAGGACAGCTGGTCAGAGCTGTCAGGAAGGGAGAAAGGGCAGCTCTGGTCCCACAGAAGAGAGGAAAACGGTGAGAGACTTTTACTGTGGCTTGTGAGGCACCTATCTTTCCTATGTGAAAAATTCACACTTCTCCTATTTATATAACATTGACTCTATTTCTCATGAACTGACAACCCTAAGGCTAGGTGCTAAGAGCACATGACCTTTCTCTGCCCTGGGGGATATTTTAATATTTTTATATTAACTGACCATAAAACATACTGTTTTGAAATTGATTCAAATCCCTCCCCCACCCCCTACCCCCATAGGTACGAAAGAAGTTGCATTAACTCTTTCCCATGCAAACAAGGAAACTGAGGTCCAGAGAGGTTCACTGCCTTGTCTAAAAATGACAAACCAAGAGAGAGCTAGGACTAAAGTTCAGATCTCCGGATTCCTAAAGCCAGCTCTCATCCAACTCCCAATACCAACTTCTGCACTGGTTAGACATGAATGGCCATCTGACAAGGCCCACCTCACTGGCTCATGGCCTTCACTTTTTTATTTTTATTTTTTTATTGTAGTTGCTTTACAAAGTTGTGTTAGTTTCTGCTGTACAGCAAAGTGAATCAGCTATACGTATACACATGTCCCCTCTTTTTTGGATTTCCTTCCCACTTAGGTCAAAAATATGGAACGCTTCACGAATTTGTGTGTCATCCTTGCACAGGGGCCGTGCTAATCTTCTCTGTATCATTCCAATTTTAGTTTATGTGCTGCTGAAGTGAGCACTGGCCTTCACTTTTCTAATTTTTCAGGATTTTCTCCCCACTTCCCTTTGCCCTGAAAGGCAAGGCTGTCCCAAATGTTAGGCTCAAGTTTCTGAGTTTACATCTGCTCCAGAAATTCTTCACCACACTGTTAGCCTTCTTTTGCCGATGAGTATACTTTTTCATGTGTTGTCCAGTTTTTCTGATTACTCTCAGCAGGAGTCTTGGTCCAAATTGCCTAGTTTATCATTTTGTTATTGAAGGTTCAAGGACCTGGAACTGTGTTATAATGCTTAATTTAGTTTGGAGGTAGAAAGAATAGAAAGTGAGAGGATAGCAGGCATAATCTAAAGTATTTAGAATCATGAAAGTCTTAAGGCTAAATGGACATATTATAGATACATATATGTTGGCAAAGTGGCTATTTGGTATAATTAACAAATCTTTTGAAAGGCCTTTCTATGTTTATAGAATTTCCCACATTATCAGTCCTGCCTACCCATGCAAGAAGTCAGAACTTATCTCCCAGCCTCCTTTACAGCTAAACGCAGGCATGTGATTTAAGCTTTGCCAAATACCTTTGTCCGTCTGGCTTTGCACTGGAGAATGTCTAGGAAGCCGGCATTATTTGATAGGAATGGTAATAACGGCCTTGGCCTCCAGGGGGCAGCAGTGGTGAAGTTTGAAGCACCTGAATCTCAGTTTGGTGTGAGCTAGTTTAGTCCGGGTCCTCCGAGAACCAAGTGCCAAGACTGGCTTAAAGGAGCAAGGATTCTATCGGGGGAAATGCCTGTGTAAGGTAAAATAGTCAAGGGTCCACCAAAGGCTGGGAGGGCCATCAGGCCGCGAGGCAAGTTAGACCCTGAGAAAAGAAGAGAAAAGCAAAGGCTGGGTGCCACGCAGCCTAGGGGAGGCTTGGCAAAGCCGGAGGGGAGTCCTGCAGCCCAAATCTGCTGTCACGGAAGTTCCTCATCTCCCAGGAACGGCCCGGCCCTAGCGTTCCTACTTCCCTCCATCACCGCCTGGGAGCAGCCACGGGAGGAGTGGCCTCGCTGCTAACGCTGCGCAGGATTTCTACGCCCGTCATCTGGGACACGCTGACGCTTTCACAATCTCTGCGCAGTTTCCGATACTTGATTAAAGAATATTCTCTAAATGATACGGTGCCGCAATAGCTACAAAGAAAGTGACTCATGGGAAGCGATGCCTTTGCCCGCACCTCTGCACTGGCGCGCAGGCTCCCACCCGGCAGGTGATGGGGAAGGGAGGTGGCCCTCGGGAACACCCTGCTCTGCCCTTCCCGCTCCGAACAACGCTGTGTGGGAGGGTGCGTGCGTCCAGCCTATTACTTTACCCCACATAGGATGCCCCGGTCTGCTGACCCTGTTGTGTCCTGACATCCCCTTCCTCCTCCTCCTCCCCATTCCTAAGCCCTAGTTGTATTTATCTATATCTTCATTGTTTTCTTCTGAAAGCCAATGAACTGTCAAACTGTTTGTCAAGTTGCGCAAACGGACTTGGCACTGAGAGCGTTCCCTTAGCTGGCAATGTCATTAAATTCAGAGAGGAGAAGGTGTAAACGCAGAATGTGGAGAATACTGTGGCTGGAAGACAAAGAGTAAATGACTTCGTATTGAGTTAAAGTGATTTCAGGGGTTTTATAAAACAGTGGTCTTCAAACTGTGGTTTAAAGTCATGGATAATTTCAATATGATCAATTTCCAGAGGCTTACATGTCCTATCTACTCTTTTCCAAACTTATCTGCTTGAAGACGTGCCTGTGATGGGAGGACATACTGCCTCCCCTTCGCACCTGTTTCACAGCTGGGTTTCCAGCTTCCTAGAAAAAAAAGGCATCTTACTATCGTGCATCACCTTCAGGTGGAATAGCTTCTTGGGCATCAAATAAAGGGACGATTTGAAAAACTGTCAGTAAAACCTTTCATCAAAGCCCCGAAACATGCATCTTTTTAAGAACTGCATTTTCAATAAAAATTTTCTTTTTGTTCTGTAATTTTTATCTTAATCAAATATTTATCAAAGCTTAAGATTTATTTATGTCCTTTTGATCAACTTTCCAATAATTGAAAGATAATCCAAAAGGAAAATTTTAACACTTTGATCCCAGGAAAAAATTTTAAATTAAATATTAACATACATATTTTTGTTGCAGATAATAAATGATCAATAGGACTTTCCATCATAAATGTAAATTACATTAGGATAAAATTCTGTGTAGAAAGTTAATAAAATTTAAAGAAGAAATAGTGATGTCAAATATCTGATTTTAAATGGAATATGTTCAGGTATATAAATAGAATGGCAGATATCAAAGAATAACATTCAACTGGCTATATTTAAATGAATGATGTAGAAGTTTCATTAAAGAATGTCAATATTTATAAAATGCCAGATATCACATCCTTTATAATTTCTTGAACGTATGATGACAAATTTCAAAAGTTATATTAAAACTATACAAGAGGGTATGTAATTTTTCTAAAACATTTTTATGGGAGCCGTAAGAAAAAAAAAAAATTTTTTTTTTTAAAGAACATTGTTATAGGAGTCTAATAAAAAGTCTGCCACTTTGGTTTCACAATGAACAGTTCATTCACCATCCATTCATTGGGTGACACTCTGGTCGGAGAGCACAACAGGTGTGGTAGAAAATACTGGGGGCAGACTATGATAACAGAAATCCAGCTTTCTCACTAACTCCGTTTCATAACCCGTGGCAGTCAGTAAACCTGTCTACCTTTGCTCCTCATCTGTAAAATGAAGCGACTGGACTACCGGTTCCTTTGAAACTGGAAGCTATTCCATTCTGTCACTACATGTTCTATTTGAATATCTTCTGAGTGTGTCTTTTCTTTACCATTAATTTTAAGCCCTTTTCTAGAGGTAACATAAACACAGTTGGGAGTAGGAAAGAAAACATTAACTATTCTCCATTTCCTCTCCACTAAAGAGAACATGCTTCTCTAAGACTTATGGAAGAAATGGACCAGTAATCAATTCAAAGAAATTGCACAGCCATTACAGTAATTTTTGAGATTTAGTGGAGAATCTCCCAATCCTATGGATTGGAAACTGGTGTACATAGGATTTCCCTTTACACCAAGCATTCTTAACCTGGAGTCCATGATAGAATCTGAGGGGTTCAAAAACTTGAGTAGGAAAAAAAAAAAAAATCCTTACTTCCACTAACCGTTTAATTAAATGTTCCCTTCAATTACAGATGTAGGTAATAACCAGACTGGTATCAGCACTTACTGTTTGTTACTGTTTCACCAATAAAAATGTTTATCCCAGTACGTTACAGGTGTCTCAAAATACTATTTATGCTCTTTACTATTTTGAAATTATGGGAGCTTTTTAGATTTGGCGCTAGCTCCTGTTATTTCATGCAAAGAAGCATACATATAACTATATGTATAAAACTTGCTATATAATAAAGTTGGTTTTCATATTTTGATAACTATTTCAACATAATTTCCGGAGTAATTCTATATATTAAATTTTATGAGTTTTAAATTGTTCTGAGGTGTCCATAAGCCCCGCCAGATTGCCAAAGGGGTCGCTGGCACACCCACACAAAACACTAAGATTACCCTGGCAAGAATACAGACAGAAAGATCATTAAGGGCCACTAGTGCAGCACGGAGCAATTGATAGCCGCCACTGTTAATCTGAAAAACTGCAAATTATGGCTCGATAACTGAGTGGAGAACCTTCAGAACCTTCAGGACCAACCAGGAACATCAATTTAAAGAGAGAGTGAAAAAAAAAAAAAAAAAGAATGTTTTTCAGAAATCCCGGAAGCCCAGGGTGAGCAATGAGGATAGGAGGGGCCCACTTCAGGCTGGTATTTGTTACTGGCTACGAGGCCGACTGAACGGCCAACAACCCACTTCCTGTTGATTGCAGCTCTGGCCCATCCCCACCCTATACGCGCTCCCCGTCCCCCATCAAAGGGACACACTCGAGACAGGGGAACACAATCCCTACACCACTGAATCAAAGAACTCCCTCTCAAAAATTTTTGTACCGGCATTTCGCCAAAATCCGACAGTCCTAGGGGTTTAGCGAGAGTGAGTTGGCTCCCTTTCCTCGGGTCAACCGGGGATCCTGCAGCAGCTGACCGAAAAGTTTAGTCCACAACCACAAGTTCGGAAACCATCGCTTGCCAGCGGGAGGTACCTGCTACAACAGACTGGCAGCCCATTTCCTTTCCCGTCCCCGGAGGAGTGTTTCGGCCCGGAACACGCAGACCCTTTGCTTGGGAGCCGGCCATCCCCTAAAAATCCCAAACGCGAGTCTCTTTAAGACCCCAGGTTCGAGAACTGAAGCCTCCAGCAACGCCTCCGACTCCGCCTCCTCCTCTGCGGCCCGGGGAACACTCGGGCCCAGCTCCAGAGAGCGGCGCCGTTGGCTTACGTAGCAGCGCGTGATTGGCCGCCTCTCCCTGGCGGGCCGGGATTGGCCGGCGGCTGGCCCCGCCCCTCGCCCCCGCCCAGGCCCGCGGCCGCCCGGGTGTCCTCGCGCAGCTCGTCCGCGCGCAGGCTGGCAGTTTGCCTCTTCTTCGCTCTCCAGCTTGCGTCCATGGCCACCGCTGCGAACGAGGAGCCCTTCCCTTTCCACGGCCTCCTCCCGAAGAAGGAGACTGGGGCCGCGTCCTTCCTCTGCCGCTACCCGGAGTATGACGGTCGGGGGGTGCTCATCGCCGTCCTGGACACGGGGGTTGACCCCGGGGCTCCGGGCATGCAGGTGCGGCAGCCGCCGAGGGCCCGGGCGCGGGGGCGCGGGCGGCCGGCCACCGGGCCGGGGACGCAGAGGGGACGCGGCGTCGGAGCCTCGCAGGCCGAAGCCCGCTCTGCGGCCGAGCGGGAGCCGCCGGGAGGAGGCGGAGGGCCCGGCGGGGGGCGGGGTGCGAGGGACCGGCGGCCGGGCGCCCCGGCTGGGCCCTGATCCCGGCCCAGACAAAAGCGGCTGGTCGGGGCGCCCGGGGCCTTCGGTCGCCCAGGAAGCCGTTTCCTACCCAGGCGCCTCCAGGCCCGGGCCCTCGGGCTCCTGCCCAGCACACCGCCTTCTCCCGCGGGTGCCTCGTGTCTTGCGCACCGACCGGCCGGTGCCTGTTATTTGCAAACGAGGATTTTACTGTTTTGTTATTCATGGGAGCTGGGGGTGGGAAGGAAACAGGGAAGGGGCAAATGACCTATCAGAACTTCATTTTTATTGGTGTCGTTCGGGAGGTTTGGTTTGGGGAGGAATAGTTTATCTTGAAACACGAAAGCCGGCTTTCAAGAAGATAACTCGGTCAACTTCCGGAATTGTTTCCTCTGGTAGTTTTATGTATTCTATTTTTAACCCTCTTCCGCAGTGTACTTGTTTAGGGTCAGTGAAACGCATGGCTTAGTCTTTGATATAAAGAAGAACCCAACTTTGTTTTTGGCGAACTCTTCAGACTGCATTAAATTATGCTTCCGTATTTTTTTTTTTCAGCCTCAAAATGTAAGACAACATACTTCATGATTTTTTAAAGTTATTTTGTTTTGCCTTAGCCACCTTTGAAATCGTTAGATCAAGGTACCATGCCGAAAGGTAATTTTTTAAAATGTGTCTCTCTGTTGAAAGCATTCTCATTAAAGTCTTCAAAGTTTGACTTTTGTAAATTTAGTAGCCTGAGCCTTACACCGAAACCCAGCAATAAACAGAATTTCACAGTTGTTCAAGACTCGTCTCCCAAATGTCTAACCTGGCTAATCCTCCTGTATGCTGATCTCTTCCTTGTATCAGTCTTTCCCCTGTATGTCTTAAAACCCTGAAGTTTAATAATTCTCCTTCTCCCCCATGCCTCTCCCTCCTCTGCATCCCTTATTGTGCTCTCTTATAACTGAGGTAGCATTTTGGAAGTTAGGATGTAATGCCGGGGGAAAGGGGAACCAGTCTGGTTCCCGGTCTGGCCGACTCTGTAGAGAATCCCTGTGGGAATGTTGCTCTCTCCTGTTCATTCTTCAACAGCTCTCTGAAGCGCCACACACCTCATGGCGGCCCTGCCAGGCAGCTCTGGTGCGTCAGAAGGGGAGCAGGTGATACCTTCCCTCCTGGCGGCTCTGGTGGTCCAGTTTTCTTAAGAACTCTGAAGGCTTACAGCAGTGACGGCTATCACCTCATTGAGGCTTCATTACAGGGCAGTAATGGTTTCCATTCTGGTGTGGTGTGTGTTTACTTTTTATAGGGATAAGTGGGAGGAGAACAGCTGGGTAAGTGGTTCACTGGCTCTTTTGTCAGGATAATAAGGGGATCGGAAGAGTTTGGAGGAGAAGTGTCTCAGTAAAAATGCTTTTGTAGAATTTCCCAGACCTGCTTATCAAATGATTCCGTTACTCTCTCTATAAAGTAGCAGAAATTCTCATCCCACCGTGTTGCTCTGAAAATTGAGGCGATTAATTACATGTGACTTCTTAAAGTGCTCATGAAAAGTGTTAAACACTGATTTTTTTAAACAAGGCTATTTAGTAGAGGGAGCTTATGCTGGATCTTGAATCACCATCTCTCTGAAGGATAAATACGCATTAGATATTATGTGCATGTAATCATAAATGTTTGAGCAACAACATGTTTGAAGTAAAATGAAAACATAACTCTTACCTTCTAACAACTTGAACTCTGAGAAATTGACCTAAACATGGCCATCTGAAAGAAGTTCACTAAGGTGGCTTGCAAACATGAGTGAATTTTTAAGGTTTTTTTTTCCCCCCCTTTACCTTTAACAAATGTATTTTGTAGATCTGTGTATACATCATTAAGATAAGAAGGTGGATAGAAATAAAGTGGAAGGAAAGAGTGAAATAGGAAGAGGAGGTTGAACTGGACATTTGGAAAGGCAGATGGTGTCTGAGTAGGGCACTAGGGCTGCAAGGGAGCGTTTTCAGGAACACAGTGGGGAGTCCCATTCTAGTCCCATTCTTCGGTGACGGCCTTGGGCCCAGTTCTCCTTTGTGATAGCGTGTAGGCTTCGTTAAATGTAGAGGGTGGCCAGCATGAGAGGAGGAGTAATTAAATAAATGATTAAGTCTTTTCCTCAGCAAATATTCAGGCACCTGCCAGGTCCCTAACATTCTGCGTTAAGAGGTGATGTAGTCCTGCAGATAACTGTTAACAGAGGTTGATCAGGGGACCAGTGAGAGCTGGAGCAATCAGGCTTCGCGGACAAGAGATGGAGCTTGGACTGGACCTGGAAATAAACCCACGGTAGCCAGCGGGTCTCCCGGCTGCCATTGGTCACCCTTCACATTGCCAAAGTTACTTTCCTTAAAACAAAAAAAAACCAAAAAAACAACCCATCACACCTTTGCTTGATATAAAACAGAACTATTTGGGCATCCCAGTTGTCTTTGCATTAAAACCCCCAGATTTGAACTTTGCACGGCTCTTTGCCATTCAGCTCCAGCTCTTTGCGTAGCCTCGGTCCCACCGCTTCTTCTGTCCACATCCACTCCACCCCACCATTGAAGCACCCCGCCTGTGCTTCCACCAACAGCATTTCACAGCTTTCCTCTCACCCAGATGTTCCAGGCCTTTCCCCAACACATGCCTTTGCATGTGGGGTTTAATCTGCCTGCAGGCCTTCTACAATCACCTGTAAATGCCTACTTAATCCCTTAAGACCAGTTGGGCCTTCACCTGTTACCTTTGGGGATATCTAGTGATATTAATTCAGCCCCCCGCTGTGTATTTATGTGTATGTGCCAACCGCTGTGTTAGGACCTGGGGGTTCAAAGAGGAGTAAGGCCCAGTCCCTGGTGACAGTTACTTAGTTTGCTCTCATAGCAATTTTTTTCATATCCTATAGCACTTAACATTTTTTTTTTTTGGCTGCACTCAGGCCCTCAGCAGTGAAAGCGCGGAGTCCTAACCACTGGACCGCCAGGGAACTCCCTAAAATGTTTCATTTTAGTATATCGGCTTATATACCTTTTTCCTGGTTCAGTTAAAATTCTTTGAAAGCATATATCCAAATTCATTTTGTATGAAATGTGCTTGTAACAATTTGTGTTGAATGGAAAAAAAATGTATATATGTGATAATGTCCGCAATTTCCTCATGGGGAAAAAATAGTTTGGGAAGGAGGAAGTAGTCCTGTAAAAGTCTATCTAATTTTACATTCACTAAACTATAATGGAGTACAGTAAGGAGGTTATCATAGGTATGTACTTGGTTACTAATAGTGGGTGCTCTCCATTAATTTAAGTTTTATTACCTCCCTTTCAGTTAGCCTTTCCTGATTCCCCCAAGCTGGCTTTTGTGTTCTTACATGCTTTCCTAGACACTGTCTTTATCATTATTATTTATTGTTCTATATTGCTGTTCTCTTTTTTCTTTTTTTTTTTTTAATATATTTATTTATTTGGCTACGTTGGGTCTTTGTTGCTGCGTGCAGGCTTTCTCTAGTTGCGGCGAGCGGGCGCTACTCTTCCTTGTGGTGCGAGGGCTTCTCATTGCTGTGGCTTCTCTTGTTGTGGAGCATGGGCTCTAGGTACGTGGGCTTCAGTAGTTGCAGCACTTGGGCTCAGTAGTTGCGGCGCACGGGCTTAGTTGCTCCACGGCATGTGGGATCTTCCCGGACCAGGGCTCGAACCCGTGTCCCCTGCATTAGCAGGCGGATTCTTAACCACGCGCCTCCAGGGAAGCCCCTGATTTAAGTTTTATCATAATTTTATCAGGGTTTCGTATGATTTCTGCAGTGATTTTTGTTTAATTATGATTTTGAGCCTTCTCAGTATATTAGAATACTTGTTACTAGTATAGACAGCCCCCCAGAAATAAACATCCAGCTGATGAATTACCGTACATAAAAATAACAGCTGTGCGGCCCCTGACAGAGCTGTCAGCCCCCAGTTGGTCGATGATTGGAGTGAGATCCGGGATCCACCAGCCACCCCATTGTTTTGCCTTGTCGAAAAAAAACACGTGTGTTTGTTTCCTCCACATAGTGAATTCCCCCGCCTCCTTTCGGGTACACCTTAACAGCAGGGCTCTGAGGACGCTGCGGTTGGTGTTGGGGAGGAGGGCGTGAGACCAGAAAGACGCCTAGTGATGGACACTACACTTCATCTTAAAGAGGGTGAATTCTCCGGGTGGAAAAGGAATCTGAAGGCTGTACTCTTGTCACACTGTAGGCATTTTTTTACATTCCCGTTTCTCTCTTGAGGGTGGGGGGAGGGGGTCTTCATTTTTCTGTATTTTTTGTGTTTCCACACCTGATTCCTGCTGGTAACTCAGCATGTATATCTTGAATGCTGCAAATTCCCTTTGCAAAGCTAGCCCAGAAAGAGCCCCCAAATGGTTTTTCCCACAAAGACAATAAGGATATTCAGTATTACTGTTAGCTGTAGCAGTCAGCATGGCCCAAATGAAAGTCTGGGGCTGGCCAAGAAACCAGAGCTGAGGAAAATCAGTCTTAATGCTAAGTAATTCGTGTCAGGCCATCCAACAATCCCATAGGCCTTGAGTACCTAACAGGCACTGCTAGGTGTGGGGTAGTTTGGTGAATAAAATAGACATAGCCGTTGCCCTTATGGACCTTATCTTCTGAGAGTGCAAACAGGTAAAGAGCCACAAACTGTAATTACGAATTGAGTTAAGTTTTGTGAAGGAAACAAGGTACAGTGAGAAAGAGAAATCAGGCTTAGGATGACGGGCACTTAAATGAGACCATCAGGGAGGCCTTTCTGAAGGGGGCGGCATTTTACTAGAAAATGGAAAGGTGAAGCTGGGATACCTGTGGAACAACTGAAGAAACAGAGAATTCCCAGCAGAAGGACCTGGCGCAGAAAGTCATGAGGCAGGAGGAAGGTGGCCACGTCCGAGGACTTGAAAGGAGACCAAGTGGCCAGAGGCGGGAGTGACTGGCACCCTGGGCCGGGTCCGGTCCCGAGCTCTGTGAGCCCACGGAGGGTGTTCACTGGAGGACCGGCACAACCCGGCTCGCTTTACTGTTGCTCGTGGAGGGCCTCCCGGGAGCCGGCATCGCCTTGTGAGCAGGAAGTGACGGTGGCGGAGGGGTTCAGGACACCAGTAGTGAAAAATCAAGGGAAGGTGGGTCTGAACTGTACCTCAGAGGTAGAAGAAGAGGACTTCCTGAGAGATTTGCTGTGAGGCGTAAACTGAAGAATCGGAGGACTCTCTAAGTTTCTGGCTTGAGCAACTGGGTGTGTGTTGGCTTCCTGAGATGGCAAGGCCTGGGGAGAGACAAGTTTGAGTGCTAAGTTTGAAGTTGATTTAAGAAGTTTGAGTGTTAGTGTGGCCTCCAATAATGAAATGTTATTAAACATTTTCCCCTTAAAGTTTTGTCCAACCAAAAACTCACCTTCTTCAGACCTTTTCTCAAATGTTAACTTCTCCGTGATACCTTTCTTGACCAGCCTAATTAGTATTGAAAGCCCCATACCACCTGTCTCCTTTCCCTGCTTGATTTTCTTCGTAGTGGTGATTACCATCTGACATGTTATGTATTTGACTTGTTTATTGAGTCCATGTAACACAGAGTGTGTGAGGTCAGGAATTTTGTGTACTGATCATTGCAGTACTCCTGACACCTAACAGGGTGTGGCCTGTGGTAAGTGCTCAAGAAGTATCTACCTGAACACATGAAACCACTTGAAGGATTCTGTGCTGTTTCCTGTGACTAAATCTTCTCGCTAGTATCTGTCAGGCTTTTGGCTTAAAACGATTCAGTTCTCTTTTTAAAATGAATGCAGATTTTATAGGATATTTTAGGTATGGGTACATGTGCATGCACACACACACATACGGGAGCTGGCATTGCTTTAAGGATAAAAACTAAAATCTGTAATTCATATTTTAATTGTCTCAATTTTCAGGTTACAACTGATGGAAGACCGAAAATCATTGATATCATTGACACAACAGGAAGTGGTGATGTGAACACTGCTACAGTGGTAGAGCCAAAAGATGGTGAAATTATTGGTCTTTCAGGAAGAGTGCTTAAGGTTGGAGCTTTTATCTTTTTATTGAATTTTTTTCTTTTTTTTTGTACTATCACCTCAAAGCATTTTACGTTTTTACCTTACATTTCATGGTATGGTATTAGTTACCTATTGCCGTATAACAGATCACCTCAAAACTTCATGCTTTAAAAAAACAAACATTTGTTATTTTACAGTTTCTGTGAGTCGGGAATCTGGGTGTGACTTAGCTGGGTGCCTCTGTTCAAGATCTCTCCTGAGCTTGCTAACTGTCGGCCAGGGCTGTGATTTCATCTGAAGGCTCGATGTGGCTGGGGAAGGGGAATTTGTGGTTATTGGCAGGCTTGGTTCCTCAGCACATGGGCCTCTCCATGCGGCTGCTTCACAGCGTTCAGCTGCCTTCCCCCGGGTGAGCAGTCAGAGAGAGCCCAGGTGGAGGCTCTGGTCCCTTTATAAAATGAGGTTGGAAGTGATGCCCATTACCTCTACCATGTTTTTTTCATTCGAAGTGAGTCAGGAGATCCAGCACACGCTTACAGAGAGGGGATTTTACAAGGGCATGGGTACCAGGTGGTGTGGACCCTTAGGGTCCATCTTGGTGGAAGTTACTGTTTTTGTTGTTTGATAGTGGGCTTGGAATTGGGATTTTTTTTTTTTCCCCAGTATGGCTGCTGAATTCTAAAAATTTTAAGATTTAAGTGGAAAGGTGGGAAAAGTGATGAGAATGTAGTTTTGCCTTCTGCTTTTCCCTTCTGGGAACTTGAACTTGAAATATTTAGGCTTTAATATTTGTGTACTTAAATATCTGACTTTGTCTTATTCCATGTACTTGGTAGAAAGGCTGGGGTGAGCTAACATGAAAGATGATTAGGAAACAAACATAAAGCAGTTCATGAGATATTAGCTAATGGGTTTGTTAGATGGCAAGAATTTGATTGTGTATCAGTACTCTTGTCTTTTCAAACAATAAGCAGAATTAGTTTGGAAGGTAACTTTGTGGTTATTTAGATATCTAAAGAGCTATATTTAACTTCCCATGTTTTACCATCTATCTGAATCATGTTTAGACCTTGTCTCTCGAGTAAGATCGTCACGGCAGTGTATTAGTTTTCTGTGCTGCACAACAAATTAACACAAACGGCAGCTTACCACATACGTTCCTACATTTACTATCTCACAGTTTCTGTGGGTCAGGAGCCTGGGCGTGACTTTTTGTGGTTCTCTGCTCAGGGTCCCACAAGACCTCAGTCAGGTGTTGGTTGGGACTGTGGTCTCAACTGAGGCTCAGGATCATCTTCCAGGTTCACCTTGTTGTTGGGAGAATTCATTCATGACAGCGTGTTTCTTCAAGGCCAGCAGGAGAATCTCTGCGACCTCGGGGGTGGCCCCAGTCTCTCTTTTAAAGAGCTTGCCTGATTAGGTCAGGCCCACCAGGGCACTCTCCTTTTGATGAACTCGGTCACCTGATTAGGGACCTTAATTGCATCTGAAAAAGCCCTTCCCCTTTGCCATATTACTTCCCATAACATAATCACAGGAGTAATATCTCCTTATGTTCACAGTTCCGCCTTCTCTAAGGCAGAATCTGCCTGTCACAGGCAGATGGCAGGCATTCATATCCCAGTTTTGCTTCTTTTTCCGCATGTTGTGGACTGCATGTGTGACCCCTGAATTCGTATGTTGAAGCCCTAACACCCAATGTGATGGTAGTGGGAGGTGGGACCTTTGGGAGGTGATTAGTGTTAGTTAGATGAGGTCATGAGGGAGGGGCCGTCGTGATGGGATTAGCACCTTGGTAAGTGCCCTTCCAAGGGAGAGCTTGCTTGCTCTCTGCTCTGTGAGGACACCATGAGACAGCCATGCCTGCAGGCCAGGAAGGGCGTCTCACCAGAATCCGACCAGCCTAGCACCCTGATCTCGTGCTCCTTCAGAACTGTGAGCAAACAAATGTCTGTTCCTAAACCACCCAGTCTGTGGTGTTTTCTTACAGCAGCCCAAGCTGACAGAGGCACCACGTGCTTTAAAAAGAAACACTGCAGGGAAATGACTGTCTGCACATCTGAATTGCTCTAGTTTTGCCTGTCTTTCCCAAGTCAACCTTGTTATTTAGAGTATGTTTCGAAGAGAAACATGGGATTCCTGTGAGTTACAGTACTCTGGGAAACTAGAGAGCATTCTTAGTAAGTCAGGCAGATTTAGAATCATATAAAGTATCAATAATATCTCAAAAATCTTTTTTTGAATAGTTGTAGCCCATGCTCTAGATAAACCATCCACACTTGTAATGTTACTGGTGCTTAAAGGTAGAATTAGTGTATCGTATACATGGCTGTGAAGTAAGATCAGAAGATTGATAGATTGGTATTTACATCCTTTCTCAACTTGGTGATATATTTCTTTAGCTGTGCTATTAACTGTTCTCAGCCCATCAGTATAGTGAGTTTTTTTAATTTAATTTTTAATTGTATTCAATATGTCTGCATAGTTTAAAGAACCTTCTACAAGGCTTCTAAAGAAAAGTTCAGTCCCCTTTCCATAGTTCACCACCAATTCCTGCTCAACCAGGGTTAAGGCTTTGATATATTATCTTCAGAGTTTTAAATGACAAGCTAAAATACTTTTTATTCTTAATTTTTCCCCCCTAGTGTTAGACTTTATCTGTAGAATTAAAAGTGGAAGAAGAGGGTTTAACTCTCTGGTCCTTCATTTCCGAGAAATTTTCTTGCATTGTCTCTTGGGTTACTTCCTCCCACTTTTTTGCTGTTCTTTTATCTGGGACTCCTGTTAAGTGGACACTGGCCTCTTTAGTTGATCCTCCAATTTTCTTATGTTTTCTACCTTTTCTTCATTGCTTTTGTTTGATTTTTTTCCTTCCTGAGAGAGTTCCAAGATTTTCTCAACATCTTCTTCTAACTCATGTATTGAATATTGCCAATTTTTAATTGCAGAAGTCTGTTCATGTTCCCTCAGAGCACATTTTTGTATCATGTGTACAGCGTTTTATCTGTGAGAATATCATTGTCTTGCAAAGTTTTGTCTCGTTATTTCTTCTGTTCCTCTTCTTTTTACTCACCTTCTGCTTCCTCCCATTCTCCCTCTTCCTCCTGATCTTGCTCTCCTTTTTTTCTTCATCTCTCCTTTTTTCTTCACCTCCTCCCGACCCTCCTCCTCTTTCCCCTGCCTGTTCTTCCTTGTGCTTTGCTTTTGACATGAGCGCTTTTCCTTGGGTGTTCCCTCACCCCAGCTGTCTCTGATTTAGTGGCACATGAAAGGTGATTGGAAGTTCTCTGCTTGTGGAGAGTCTGTGGTGTGGGTCTCACTGTAGGGTCACGATACTATCATGGGAGGCCCCAGGATCTCCGTATATGGTATATTTTTTCCGTTGAGATGCCTCGTTACCTCAAAGAGGACGACCTTCGCCTGTTTGGCCTGGAGTTTGGGGGCGGAGGAGTGAGAGAGAAGCCTGGCCGTCAGCATCCGGGGACCTGAGCCTTGAAAGGCACCGGGGGAGATTTCTTGCAGACTCTTCACTGTGTCTCATCTCTCCCCTCTGCTCCACAGACCTCTCTAGAGAGTTCACATCCCAGCTGTCTCTCATCAGCTTCATGCAGGATGTGGGGTAGGCAGCGGGGGACTAAGTGGTCCTCATACCAACTTTCCAGCCGTCGTCTTGGTTACAGTTCCCTTCTCCAGCCGTACACAGACCTTAGCTACACGCACATTCAGTTAATTTTTTTTCAAGCATGTGCAGGTGTTCACATATTTTGCAGTAGTCATTAAAAAGAATAATGTTGTTAGTCACTGGGATTCTAGCTAGTGGGATCTCTCAGAACTCTTTAGTACACAGTTTTCAGAAAGCAGCACAGTAAAGTCTTCAAGTTTCTTTGATTTAACCGTGCTTTAAAGTGAGTTAAATACCTGTATTCTACTTCTGCTTCTTCCAAATAGCCCGTAAACTGCTGACGGTTAATGTCTAATTCTTCTGCCAGTTTAAGATCAACGACGGTTAGGTGCGTTGAAGATTCCTGCCGTCTCATTCTCTAAGGATGCTGTTCCTAAGCTGTCTTGAGAAACTGGCAGTCCGCTACTTATGGCCAGCGGTACTCGTAGGAGCAGGTAGAAGCAAAAGAGTGAATAGAAGGATAACACCTTTCATGGTAAATTGTACAGGCAAGAAGAAAAGTGCACAAAGCACACATGTACCGTTTAATGAGTAATTTAAACGGACGCCATTTTATCCACCCCAGGTAAGACCGAGAGCGTTGCCAGACCTCAGAAGCTTTCTGTGCTCTCCAGATCCCAGTGCATTTTGACGTTTGTGATAATCTCTTCTTTGCTTTCCTTTACAGTGTTACCACCTCTATGTGGATACATGGAATATATTTGTTAGTTTTGCCTACTGTGACCTTTATATGAATGGCCTCGTTTGTGTGTCATTTCATGTCTTCTTTTCCTGGGTGTTTGCAGGATTCATGAGATTCAGCCATGATTTGCCTGGAGCGATGATGCGTTGACTTTCATTGCTGTGCCGGTGACATAGTTTGCATGTACCACATTCTGTCCATTCTGCTGGGGAACAGTTGAGTTGTTTCCAGTTTGGAGCTGTCACTAACAATTCTTCAGAGAACACTCTTGCAGACAGATCCTGTGCACACATGTGCAGGTAGCTCTAGGATGTGTGCTTGGGGGTGGTGTTGCTGATAGAGATACACCTCTACTAGGTGATGCCGAACAGTTTTCCAAGTGTTTATGTACTAAGATACGTGTCCACCAGCTGTATATAGGAGTTTTAATAGTTGCACTGCTAACACTTGGTGTTTTTAGGCACTTAAAATTTTGCTTATAGGCTGGGCATCTAGCTGTATCACGTTGTGGTTTTAATTTGCCTTCCTCTAAGTACTGATAAGGTGGAGCACCTTTTCATGTGCTGCTTAGACATTTGGATTTCCTCTTTTGTGAAGTGCCTCTTCGAGTTCATTTGCCCTTTGTTTTTAATACTGAGTTGTCTGTTGTTTTCGTACTGTATGATTTGTGGGATTACCTGTCCTTGGGTTACATGTGTTTCGGGTGTCTTCTCCCACTCTGTACTCGTATTTTCACTTTCCAGATGATGCTTTTTGATGAGTAGGAGTTCTTAAATTTGATGTAGTTGGATATCAATCTTCTGCCTTTTTGTCTGGGGCTTTTTGTGTCTTAAGAAGTCCTTCCTCCAGCTGACAACCAGTGAGAATCAGTGGCCCTCAGTCTCACAGACAGAGGGAAGCGAACTCCGCCAAAGCCATCACCAGTCAAGTGCCAGACGAGAGTAGGGCCCTGGCCAGCACCTCGGTTGAAGCCAAGTCGAGGATCCAGCTAAGCTGTGCCAGCTTCTGATTGACGGAATGTGTAAGATTGTAAATAGTGTGTTCTCTTAAGTCACAAAGTTTGTCGTATTTATAGCACAGCAATAACTAATACACTCAGCAAAGATATAGAAACTGTAAAAACCCTCACATGGATATTTTAGAACTGAAATTTACAATGACTGAAATTTTAAGAAAGCATCGCTGGGTGGATGTAGTAGCAGAATGGAGATGACGGAGGAGTCTGAGTCAGTGGACTTTAAGATCAACCAATGGCGAATATCCGTTCTGAATAATGAAGAGAAAAACACTGAAAAATAACTAACTTAGCTTTGGGAACCTGTAGCTCAATAACAAATGGGCAGATATTTGCATCATCAGACCCCAAGAAAGAGGAAAAGGAGCGTGCTGCTGAAAAAAAAAAATATTTGAAAAAATAGTGGCAGACAATCTCCCAAGTGTGGCAAAGATATAAACCTACCAATTCTAGAAGCTGAGTGAACCCCAGGTAAGATAAACCAAAAGAAATTCATGCCCAGAAACATTCTAATCAGATTGCCAAAAATGAAAGACAAGGAAAAAAATCGTGAAAATTGCCAGAGAGAAGGGACCCATTGTATAGATGGCAAAGATACTCAAATGACTTTAGCTTTCTCCTCAGAAACCCTGGGGGCCAGAAGGACGTGGTACAACATTTTTCCAGTGCAGAAAGAAAAGATCTGTCGATTGCAAATTCTATATCCAGTGAAAATATGTTCGGGGAAAAGGTGAAATAAAGACATTCCCAGATAAGGTAAATCTAAGAGTATTTATAGCCAGCAGATACACTTTTAAAAAATAGTAAAAAGAGGCTTTTCAGACAGGAAGAAAACATGGAGCAGCAGAAATGAAGCACTAGCAAAAGAAGCAAAATGAGTAAACATGATGGGCTGCTTTGAGTTTTTTAAAATCGTATTTGATAGCAAAAAAAAAAAAATCCTTCCTGACCCCAAATCATGAAGATATTCTCCCATATTTATTTTCTGAAAACTTTCATCGTTCTTCTTTTCATATTTGTTCTTAGAAGTCACCTGGAATTGATTTAATGCTTAGTTTGAAATAGGAGTCCTGTATCCTTTTTGCCATCTGAAGACCCACTTGTCCCAACACCATGTATTAAAATTCCGTAGTTGCCCCACTCATTTTCAGGGCCTTCTTTTTACTTTGCGACTTTCAAAACGTGGTGACTTTTGGCTTCTAAAGCCTCGTGACCCATTCTTTGTCCTTTGGGTTTTTGGTTTTTTCCTTTTCCTTATTCTAATTTTAGTAGCATTTGGAAGGGAGCACAGTGCTTTCTAAAATTTTACCACATTTAACTTGAAGTCATTTTTTAAAATCATCGCTATTTAGCCGCACATGGTAAAAAAAACGGTTAGCCCAGAGACCGTGAATGCCTTGGCCAGGTTTAGCACTGTAGTTAGATGCAGTGATAGCTGAAGGAGAGAGGGTCCATGTGTCCTGGCAGGACCATGAGGCTGAAGAGTCTGAAGTACAGCTCTGAGGCAGAAACTCAGATTTTCCTGCGTGGAACGTTAACCAACTCATGACGACACTTGTCTAGTGAAGAAAACCTTCAATTCGTTAAGCATCCTCTCTTTAAAAAAGAGTCAGGGAAATGAGGTGTAATTAGAAATTAAAGAGATTGTGTTTCTCGTTTGAAAATCGGTCTTACCACATTGTAGTTACCACGTAATTAGAACTCTTTTAGAGAGAGCAGCTTAAAATGGTCAAAATAAGCACTTTGATTCTTTTCTTTTTTTTTTTTTTTTTTTAGCACTTTGATTCTTAAAAGAGACCAAAAGTAACTTCATATTATGAAATACTCAAGTATGTAAAATGACATACTCGATAATTGCCTCAGAGTAAAGTTAGCTTCACTCTAACTTGGTTAAGGTTAGCTGGCAGAACCATGATTATACATAATTTCTGTTTTCTGATTTTTTTTTTTTTAGCTCAATTTTTGTAAGTAACTAGTCTGCCTTTACTTTGAGGAAAATATATAGTAGTGATTTGAGAAGTATCTGGTTCCTGGACCCTGCAGAATTTGGTCTCATTTTAATTAGATATAAATTATGTCTATTGGATTATTTTTATTGTATTATATATGTATTTTAAGTAATTGTGATTGTCTTAACACCTGATTATTTTGCAGTCATTTTAATTAGTTATTCCATTTAATCCTTTGGCATTTCACAGCTTTTTGTAATCTCTTTGCCCAAAGACGTTGTCGCTAGCGTAGGGTTACAAAGCAACCTGTGTCGTGAGACACCTGTGATGAAATAGTCTTTGGATTTGCCAGCTAGTGACTACTTACCTTTTTGTTGTTGCAGCGCTTTATTTATTGTTGTTGTTATGTCGCGGGCTGTTACAGGAATGTTAGAGTTAAGAATCTCTGTTCTCTAAAGAAGGCTGATAAGTTTTGAATGAAAAGCACTAGTTTGTGTGCCAACATATTTGAAATTTCACAAACTCCAGACATCCAGTTGATTCAGAAAAGATTACTGATATGCATGCTTTTTAAAGTCAGTACATCTTTGAAGTTCTGTGAATGATTGTCTTCTTCTGTTTAGTTGTGAGAAAATTTCCTCCAAAGGCTTCCTACCTGGGGAATAATTTGACGAAGAGGGGCTTGGGGATGAGTCGGTTGAAGATCCTGCACGAGTAAGAATCACTGGTCAGTCCACCAGCTCTGAGTGGTTGATGGCTCAGCTTCATAATCTGTACGCATTTAAAAGCTGTTTTTAGTGATCATGGGTCCTGTGATGACAAAGAGCATGAAGGGTCCCCATTGTCTTGATTGACATTTCCAGTTGGTTGATGTTCATGCGTCTTACTGTGCATGCAAATCGGGAGGTAAAGATTATTTTCTTCCCTTTGCATATGAGGGAGCAGAAGCCTGTAGGTCCCACCTGGTTAGTGGCAGAGTTTGGGCGCACTGCCAGGTGTATCTGACTTTAAATTCCATATCCCTTACACCACGTTTTTGTCTCTGTGATAGAACTAGACTCCAGTTTTCTTTTCAACCTTTCTGTTGTTTGGGCCAGCAATTTAATTTCTTTTTGCTTCTTTGCTTTCTCCGTTTGTAAGCTGGGCATACTCTTTACATCATTCTGTTAATTAAAAGCTGGAAGTGTTATTTTTAAATACTTTGAGATAGTGGAAAAGACTATTGTAACATGTTATATGTAATTAACATGATTTTATAGAACTTTTTTCTTAAGAACTTAAGGAGCTCTTTTTTTTTTAGTATCTGGGCATATCCCTGTAGTATCGTAGAGGACAGAGTGAAGTTTTTTTTCTTAATGGGAAATCTCAGGGTGGAGAGGTTCTGTAAGTTGCTTCCCTCCCCCTGGTTGATGGGCAGTGGAGTGGCGAAGGGGGAGGTGAGGTGTCCTTGATGCGTGGGAATTGAAGGTCTTAGTGGTTTAATGTGATGTTGAAAGCACTTTATAAAGCATTGTGTAAATGAAAGATATTCTCCTTAAACCATCTCATTAATGGAAAAAAAGAGCCAGAGAGATACTAAGTGGCAACTTAGAATATTAAAAACGTTGCTCTAACACGTGAGCCTGCTGACCCAAGTGGAGCCGTTTGAACACCTGTTTCCCCGGTGCTACGTTATTGGAATTGGGAAGCATTTAGTGAGTGAGAAATTTACTTTTTATTTTTTATAGATTCCTGCGAGCTGGACAAATCCCTCAGGCAGATACCACATTGGCATAAAAAACGGCTACGATTTCTATCCAAAGGCTCTCAAGGAAAGAATACAGGTAACGTGCGATCTACTATCAGTGACTTCTTTTCTTCCTCAAATTTTATTCATACTGAAGAAAAACATTTCCTAAAATCTCACTAACTTAATTGTTTGGGGGGTCTGGGAGGCTTTCAAATGGTGACTGCTTAAAGCAAGATTCTGTTCAATGGAATGTCACCCATTCGTGGTTCTTAATCTTGGATATATGGATAAGTTTAGGGAATCTGTGAGTACCTTGAAATTATATTCAAATTTTGTGTATTTGTGTTTTTCTGGGAGATGGGATATGCTTTCATTGGATTTTTGAAGGACTTTTTTTTTAACTTCAGAAAAGTTAAAGACAGTCGATTTAAAGTGGATTGCCTTATTTATTCCCGTTCCTATTGTTTCTATGGTAATTTGTCCCATTTTCTTAGTCTTTACCTAGCTTTCTTGATCCCAGTCATCATTCAGTATTAGGGAAAGAATCACTCAGACCTGAAGCAGCTGAAGGATAGGAAACACAGTCTGTCATTAGAGAGATAAGAACTGTGAAATGAAAGAGAAGGAGCCTGCTTTAAGACAACGCAATAGACCTTTCAGTGACGATGGAAAGGTTTGAAATGTTCATTATCCGTCCATCGTGGTGGCCATGAGCCACAAGTAGCTATTGAGAACTTGAAATGTGGCTAGTATGATTAAGGAAATGAAATTTTAATTTTATGTAATATTTTAAAATTTAAGTTTTGATAGCAACGTGTGGCTGGTGGCTGCCGTATTTGACAGTGCTGCTTTAGAGAACTGCTGACACTAGTAGCCCATACACGTTTCAACTATAAAACAAGATGTGATCCTTGCAAAGGGGCCTCACGGGTAAGACCTGTGGGCCCTTTTATCTAATCTAGTATTGTGATTTGCTTCTCCAGGGGTCAGTGAACCGAAGTCACTCAGTACTTTACATATATAACCTTTACTTATTTGTCAGATTCCAATCATTCTGAAAAAAAAAAAAATACAAAAAATAAGCGCACATAACTCAACTTTTATTGGATACTATTTTATTTTAAAATTTCAGGCTGAAATGCATAGTATTTTTATGCACTATATTAAATTTAATCAACCATGTTAAGGTACAAATTAACATACAAATAGAGTGGTCAAATTAAAGCGGATCCCCTTCCTTAGCTCAGTGGAGTTGATTATTTTACTGGAAAGGATTTCTTTAACTAGCAGACTTCCATTGGGAGGCACTAGAGATGAAAGTAAGACCAATTTCAGTAGCAAAGAACCCTATCAAGTCAACGAGGGTGGGGGAAAAAAAACAGGCTAGAGAGGAAGGAGATTGAGGAAGCCGGCAGGTCCATCAAAATGCAACTGCAGGCACTCTTACTCCTGTCTTCTGCTTGCTCTTGGCTGAAGGCATTTCCCAGTTCTGTAAGGGTTCAGAATACACTTTTTCTTCAATGACTGGGATTTCAGTCAGTTACCTGACATGGTATTAGTTATTCTTGGAGAAGGGAAGGATTTAAATTGGGACATACGATGTGTAAAAATACATTTGGTTGTGCCTTGGTAAACTTGTTCTCTTAAAACCTAGATGTGGTGAGTTAACTAATCAATTTTTTATAGCTGATCCATTGCCTTATCAGCTTGATTATAAATGATTTTCTTAACCTTTATAGGAGAATTGTATAGCATCACAGCTCATAACAACTATAAATGACTGTCTAGGTTTACCTGAATATTTGTCAACCTCATCGGAAGGTCATTTTTCTGTCTTTGCAGAAAGAACGGAAGGAAAAAATTTGGGACCCTGTTCACAGAGTCGCCCTTGCAGAAGCCTGTCGAAAGCAGGAAGAATTCGACGTTGCCAACAATTGCCCTTCCCAAGTTGGTGCTAGTCGCTTTTATTTAAACGTTACCATGTCCTCAGAGAATTAAGAGTTCTTAGAGAATTAATAGACTCTTTTTCACAAGTTTTAAGTTGTTTACTTTTACTAATTTTTCTTTGCTTATTTTTCCTGAAGTCAGTTTATATATGTATCTATCAATTGTTTAAAAGTTCTTAACAAACATAGAATACACACACGTAAAAGTGCATAACTCCTAAGTGTATTGTCATGAATTGCCACAAAGTGAGCATCCCCTATATGCAGCACCCCGGCCCCTCTCTTGCCTCTTCCTACTCACTGCTGCTTCCTCCCCAAAGCAGCCACCATCCTGATTTCCGACACTTATCCAATGACTTTAACCTGTTTTGAATTTTGTAAAATGGGATCATACAGTGTGTGTTCTTCTGTGCCTAGCTGCTTTCGTTCGTTGTTTTTTGTGAGATTCCTCCATGTGTGGGGTGTTGCAGTAGTTTACTTTCCTTGCTATATAATTGATGGGCCATGATTTATGTATCCATTCTGCAGATTGATACTTGCTTTGTTTTCAGTTTTTGGCTATTATGAAAAATCCTATTTTGAAAATTCTTGTGCCTGTCTTTTGATGGGTTATAAAGTGATCGAACCAATTCCACAGGAAGCGTACGAGAGCTCCCATTGTTCAACATCCTTGCTGTTACATTTTTGTGAATCAGTTTATAGAATGAAAATAATTCTTGGTTTATTATGAAAATAATGAGTGCTAGTAGCTGCAGAAACTTTGGGGCAACACAGGTATGAAAAGTTTAGCAAGTGAAAGCCTCTGAAATGCCACCGCCCAGGGATGGTAACAACAACTTGACATTCGTCCTTCTGAGTTTTTCTTTTAATGCATGCATTTCTTTTTTTTAATGAATTTTTTTATTGAAGTATAGTTGATTTACAATGTTTTAGGTGTACAGCAAAGTGATTCAGTTACACATACATATATATATATTCTTTTTCAGATTCTTTCCCATTATAGATTATTACAAGATATTGAATATAGTTCCCTGTGCTACACAGTAGGTCCTTGTTTATCTATTTAATGTGTAATAGTGTGTATCTGTTAATCCCAAATTCCTAGTTTACCCCTCCTGCCTTCCGCCTTTGGTAACCAAAAGTTTGTTTTCTGTGTGTGAGTCTTTTCTGTTATGTCAGTAAGTTCATTTGTATCATTTTCTTAGATTCCATATGTAAGTGATATCATATGGTATTTGTCTTTCTCTTTCTGATTTACTTCACTTAGTATGATAATCTCTAAGTTCATCCATGTTGCTGCAAATGACAGTATTTCGTTCCTTTTTATGGCTGAGTAATATTCCATTGTATATATGTACCACATTTTCTTTATCCATTCATCTGTTGATGGACATTTAGGTTGCTTCCTTGTCTTGGCTATTGTAAATAGTGCTGCTATGACCTCTGGGGTGCATGTATCTTTTCGAATTGGAGTTTTCGTCTTTTCCAGGTATATGCCCTGGAGTGGGATTGCTGGATCATATGGTAGCTCTATTTTTAGTTTTTTAAGGAATCTCCATACTGTTTTCCATAGTGGCTGCACCAGTTTACATTCCCACCAACAGTGTAAGAGGGTTCCCTTTTCTCCACATCCTCTCCAGCATTTATTATTTGTAGACTTTTTGATGATGGCCATTCTGACCGGTGTGAGGTGATACCTCATTGTAGTTTTGATTTGCATTTCTCTAATAATTAGTGATACTAAGCATCTTTTCACGTGCCTATTGGCCATCCGTGTGTCTTCTTTGGAGAAATGTCTATTTAGGCTTCTAATGCATGCATTTCTTAATCAGAAATGGAATTGTATTAGTGGTTCTCAGCCCTAGGTGCATATTAGAGTCACATCAGGAGCTTTAAAAACTGTCAGTGCTTGTGCCCTAGAGAGGAATTAAATCAAAACCTTGCAGGGGAGGTAAGCATTTTTAAAACTCTTCAGGAGTTTTAATTAACATGCAGCTTGGGTCAAGGACCACTGGCCTGTATAGATCTACGTACACATTTAACTTTTATTAATCTGTGTACGTCATCCTTTTTTAACAGCTGTATAATCTTCTATTAGACCAAGATTTGTTCTTCAGCCTCCTATTGGAGACATGAAATGGAGTATTTCAGGTGCTACATATAGACAACTAACTTTATAGAAGAGGGATCTGGATTTAATTATCCTTTTTATATTGTATGCCAGAATTGTTTATATAATTGTCTTTTTCCTTAAGGAGGAGTAAATGTTGAATATATTGGATAAGTAAAAATGAAGCACAACTTCAGATTTTGGGAACATGTGAAACTTAAATTTTTATTCATTAGGACTATTCAGGTGAATGTAGGGCAGTCTAATATAGTATGTAGTTTTAAAAAGTGCCTAGGTTGAAGCATATGAATTTCCCGTTTTTGTAGATCAAAATGGTTGAATAGCAGCTTGTATATACTTGGTCGTGAACATAGTATGTACTTAACTTAGCGAATTCTAAAAGAGGTAAGACTATTCATGGTTCCTGTTATTTATTTGGGTTCTTAAGAAACAAATTTGAAATGGAAATGTTCCTGATATAAAAATCTAAAAGTCGATAGAGAAACTATTTTATAACAATTTTAGCATTACTTTTGGAAATGAGTTATACAATTATAGGTATGTGACCAACACCCTTGGCCAAATGATAGCACTACCATGTAGCACCGTGTCTTTCCCAAAGCAGCTGTAGGGAGTGACTGAATATGATAGTAAAAGAAGTATTTTTTACTGTTTAATATTTTAATTGTTACTGCCACTAAACTGGACTACAAGTTGCACGGATATAAAAAGAAAATATTCCTACATTTTTCCAGGGTAAAATGACTTTACTATTGGGTCACACTGTGTCTTTGGTGTCTTTGGTTGTATGTTAATATCACTTTTCAGGAGCACAAAATGTGCTAATATTAACATCTGTTCTCATTGTTTAGGCAAATAAACTAATCAAGGAGGAGCTTCAGAGTCAAGTGGAATTGCTTAACTCTTTTGAGAAAAAATACAGTGATCCCGGCCCTGTATATGACTGCTTGGTGTGGCATGATGGTGAGACCTGGGGGTAAGCCGTGTGTTTCCAGTTCTTCATTTAAAAATCATTTTATTTGCTCTGAAGAACATTAAACCCTCAGAACTGCCCAGAGATTTGGTTTATGTGACATTAATATCTCCAAGCAAAGCTACTTGAGGGCCAAATTGGCTTTTGGGTAGTTTTAGTAGATAAGCCTTTTGAACCTCTTAGTATTTCAGACACGAAAGCTGACCCTTATCTGTTTTAAAAGAATCTTATTTCATTAACCAGATAGTAGTCATGAAACAGATAATATTAGCAGGTTGATGATTGGTGTATGTAGAAATGTTCCTGATTGAAGCTGGGCAGTTTGGAAAGTAAGTGCACGAGGATGTTGCAGAGCATCTACTATAAATGTTTTAAGAGCAGAGGAGGAAAGTTGGGTAAAGATTTACCAACAGAGACCTAGTAGCTAAGTTGAAGCGAGGCAGCGAGATGCGGGCGGCAGCGTAGAGCTCAGATCTGAGACGGAATCCTAGCATGTGAGCTTGAATGCTGTATCTGCACCTCTCTAGGCCTGTTTCCTCATCTGTTAATTGGGATAATAATCGTACCTCCTTAGAGGGTTTTGTAAATTTGATGTTTCTAGACGTAGTAGCTGCTGGATAAGTGTAAGCTGTATCTGCTGCTTCTGCTACTACTACTAATGATGATTTATACCAAGTTACCTGTCATGTACATTTTCCACTTTCTTTCTTAGTGAATCATACACTGCAGTTGTGTTTCGTTGTGTCAGCTAGTATGTCTTCTTGAATTACTATCTGTGTAGAAGCAGGAATATGTTCTTAATACAGATATTTAGGCATATATATGTTTCAGGGTCGCTGCAATAAACCAGGGACCTTTCCAGAAATTGTTTTGTAGTTTGAGTCCCTGCTCATATGCAAAGAATTGTTTCCCAAGATGTGGCAAACACAGAACAAGATACAGTGATTTGATTGCCGTCTCCAGTTATTTCGTTTATAATGCACTGACTTAAAAGGGGGCTTTCCTCTCACAGATGCGGGTACTAACTCATCTTTGATAATGGGTATGTAAAATTGTCAGTTGAATAGGAAATCTCTACTCCATTTGGGCCTGAAAGTGGTAATAAAATATTTGCATATAACAGTATTTCAATCTAGATGATAGTTAATATTCATGCCACTTTTCCGTGTATTGTAGTATGTTTTGGTGTGTGTATATGTGCAGGTGTGCACACATTGTGGACAGTTTTTTTCCAAAAGCTTTGCAGAAGCTTTGATCAAGTGTTTGTAATATTAAAAAGTTGTTCAAACATATGGTTTAGTAAATTTTGGGACATCTACCCCGTGGTATAACACGATACAGTCAATCCCAGTCATAAACCTTCAGTGATTTTTGTCATGGGAGAGGAAGCAAGGTTAAGTGTGAGGAAAATACTAGATACAAAATTCAGTGTACGCGGAAAATTTACTACAAAACACGCAAGAGGACTTGAGGAAATCCTTTAATGTTAGTGGGGATTGGGTAGCGGAGCAATAGGTGGTTTCAATTAAAGTGTTTCTACAGATGCTGAAAGCGCTGCAGACTACGTTGTCCTGAGGGGAAGGGCTTGGGGTTAGGATTTTCAGGGGGCCAGTGTATGCTTCCAGGAGGTTTTCTTGGTCTTTAAGGCAATTGACAAAGAAAGTGATAAGTGTAATAGTTTGTCAACAGTATGCTGAGACATCTTGAGGAATTTTTGTGTTGGAAATGAAATTTAATCAAATATTAAGTGAAGTGAAATCTGTGATAACTAGAAAACATTTTAGAAAATGTTAGTATAATCAATGAAAAATACAGCAGAATCATGCTTTCAAGCGCTACTAGAAATAATCTTAACTTTTTTTGCACAATACTATGTATTGTATGGGGCTTTGATTCCCCCACCCCATCTCCGGGTGAGATCCAGAATTTTTTGAAGCGAATCTTAAAGATCTCAAATCACCTAAGGCAAACCTCGGCACTGTCTGCAGGTGTTCTCACGTCTCATGTCAGAAATGCCAACCATTTCTGAGGGGAGGTAAAGTGACCTTAAGAATCTGTTTTGTTTCAAGAATGTCAGGTCTGCCCTCCCCCTGACACAATTCTGCTAATTGTTAAATCCCTGTCTCTGCACTGAACCAGGTAACCTAGTGTGACTGCACTCAAGTATTTGCCAGGATGCATAGTGTCAAGTACTGTCCCTCAATAGGGAGCAAAACCTGGTTGGAGAAACACTATTTATAGAGGACTACGTAAAGGAAAGACTATTAATTGGTTTCTTTTCAGTGGTTTTTGACCTCGTTTCAGTTTTTCTTTGAGAGTTTGATGAAAAGTGTGGATTCTTTTCACACACACGTACTCTAATCCTGTCCACAGGCCTTCTCTGTCTTCTAACAACTGTCCCTTGAGTTAAGCCAACCAGACCTTCAGAAACGTATACCCTTGCACCATGTTCACATTTGCCCTCTGTGGAGTTATTTAGTGAAGTCACTAAGTTTTGTATTTATATTTTGTTATGGTGCTTGAATGGTTGAGTCCCTCCGTGTAGATGGTGGTTATAAGAAGTGCTCTGTGAAATGTGTCACAGTATTTGCTGTGAGAATGTTGTTAAAGGATGTTGATGCCTTCTTTCATCATTTGGCAAATAGCTTCTTTGTACCAAGCAGACTCTCTAGAAGCTGCTCCATGGACTCCAGACTCTGGAAGCACGTACTCCCTGGGAACATCTGACCCTGACTAGGAAGCATCAGGAGATGTCACGGAAGGGTCAGCACAAGTTAGCTGAGCAGAGGGTAGGAAGGGGTCGAGGGCAGAGGGGGAGACCCAGAGACGATGGGGGAACTGTTAGCAGTTCCGTGCGTGACGGGCCGCGTGAGGGAAAGGGAGGACTTGAGAGTGACTTCCAGCATGGAGGCTGGCCAGGTACTTACATTTTGGCATCAACGGTGCCGCTTTCTAGCAAACGTGGAAGCTTTGTTGGCATACGTTTTATCCGCTAACCTCAGCTCTGATTCCATTTGATATGCTGCTTGTTTTCTCTTTGCCTCACTTTCCCCATAAGTGTTCATTCTCCTGTGTCTTGCTACATTGTACGTGTTTTTTTGAAATGCCGTAAATCATTTTAGGCACACATTGGAGTATACATAAAAACGAACCGATGATTTCAGAGATTCTTCTTTCCAAATTGTTGTAGTGTGTTAATGAAATGTATGCCTTAGTATTTATAATAACGCCCGCTCTACACTATACTAGTGGGCTTCCGTTAATTCATTATAGCGATTGTGACTGATGTACTTAGCTTGTTAAAACACCGTTCTTCTTATTTAGAAAATGAGCAGAAAGGTCTAATAGCTAAACACATAATGTTGACCCTTAAATGACGTACGTTTCGTTTATGACTGTTTTAGATTTATTTAGTTTTAATCAGACTATCTTCTAAAGTGTTTGGATATATATTTTAAAAATTAAAAAGTTAATAAAATGAGGAAAGAGCAGACAGGAGGACAACCGTGAAACTGTAGAAAATGCTTCTTGTGAAAAATAAATGTTTGCCTAAGGCTGTTATAAATATGAGTCCAAGGCTCCGTGTAGTTCATCTAGTTTCGAGGGCCTGCCTACGCTGTTGGATTCATGAAATCAGTTCTAAAAGAAGCAGAAGGAAGCAGGGCCTAAACTGTGTTGTGAGAATCACCCTAAACTATTCTAAAGGTCGAGGCTAAGCTTTGGTCTGATTCCTTAAGCAGATAGATGGTCTTGTGCCTGGAGTTTCGTGAAGGACAGTTCCTAAAGCTCTCTGTACATAACTTCATTTAAGGGCTGGTTCCTGTAAGTTATTTTACCTAATCTTTACTGTCGACTCTGTGAAACAGGCAGTTGCCATGTTTGTTATGGTAAAAGCAGATAGAGTGGTGAGAAGACAGCCGAGAAACAGTATTGCGTGATTTTTTAAAAAGTAAGAAAATAAGATAAATTTCATTACCTACTCTTTATTCTCATCTTACAGAGCCTGCATTGCTTCGAATGAAGATGGGGATTTGAGTAAATCTACGGTTTTGAGAAATTACAGAGAGGCCCAGGAATATGGCTCCTTTGGCACAGCTGAGATGTTGAATTACTCCGTTAATATATATGAAGATGGAAACCTGCTCTCCATAGTGACGAGTGGAGGTATTCTGCTTCAGATTTGCTAACTAGAGATAAACTTACAAAGTGGTAAGATGACAAATTCTTCTAGCCAGAAGCAGCCTTATAGAGCATTTAATCGAATGATCCCTACTAAAGAACTAGGTCTGGAATAATGGATGTGACTTGATTCCCTGGGAATTCCCTGGCTTCTTTTTAAAGCCATGTAGGCTCCATTCGAGGAGCATAAGCATGGTCCAACCACAAAAAATACATCAGCATAATTCATCTTATGAACAGTAATTTCACCTGCAAATATTAACCCTTGAAAATTCACCCATGAGTGCAAAGAGTCAGGTAAAAGGATCCTCACTACAGCATTCTATGTAATTTTGAAAAAGTTGTAAACTTTTTAAATACCCATCAACAAAAGAATAGGTTTTTTAAAAAACTTCTGTTATTCATCCTGTGGAATACATTATATAGGAATGAAAATGAATAAATCTACATATACCTGTATGCATAAATCTCAGATACATAAACTTTACTGAAAAAAAAGTACTCATGGTAAAACATTTGTGTAAAATTTTTAAACATGCCAAACAATATTATGTTTATGCGTGTGTGTGTGTGGTAAAAATATAAAAACATAGGTGGGAAGAATGTGCGTACCAGCTTCAGGGTAAGGGTAGTGGTTACTTCTGGGGCGGGAGAAGGAGAGTGAAGTAGGACAGCCAGCTCTTTCCCTCCCCCTCCGCAAGCTCTGTTGAGGTACAGCTGAGGTACAGGAAACTGCACGTGTGCATACACGCGGTTTGGTGAGTTTTGATATGTGCATACACCCAGGACACCATCACCACAATCAAAATTACAAACGTATTCATCACCCCAGAAGTTGGCACGTCTTCCTTTATAACCCAGCCCTGTCTCCACGCACATCCTCAGGAAGCCGCTGAACTGCTTTCTGTCCTCTCTAGCTTACTTTACCTTTTCTAGAATTTTATATAAATGGAATGAAAGAAAAATTTTTTTTTTGCCTGCCTATTTCAGAATCCATATTGTGATTGTAACTAGCTTGTTCCTTATTGTTGAGTAGTATTTCGTCACGTGCATCCACCATGGTTTGTTTATCCATTCACCTGTTGATGCACATTTGGATTGTTTCAGCAGTTGTGTACAGGTCTTCGTGGAAATATGTTTTTGTTTAATTTGGACCAGTATCTTGGAGAACTGGTTGGGTGTGGTGGTTACCTATTTAAGACTCTCGGAGCTCCTCTTCACAGCGGCTGCTCCCTTTACGCCCCGCAGCAGGGGGTGTGTGCACGTCCCCACCCACAGTTGCCACTGTGAGGCTCAGAGCTGTAGTAAGAGGCATCTCAGTGTGGCTTTCTTTTGTATTTTCCCGGTGACTAATGACGTTACACATCTTTTCATACGTATATTTGCCATTTGGTTATTCTCTTTTGGGAAATGGTTTTTCAAGTGTTTTTCCCATTTTTCTTTTGAATTCGAAAGATTATGTTCTGGATATAAGCTCTTTGTCAGTTACACATGTTGCAGATATTTTCTCGCCTCTGTGACTTACGTTTTCACTCTCAGTGAACGGGGTGTAGAATCCAGGGTGACAGAATAGTGTGTGTAATTCATTTTCTGTGAATTATTGTTACGAGACTTAGGATAATAATACACTATTAGATGTTAAGATAAGACTGTTTTTATTCTGTTACTTGTATTGTGATTAATAATGTGCAGATTGACTCTAATGGTTAAAACTTGGAGTCTCTGAGGATGTTTTATCCTCCTCTCCCCTTTTTGCCTCTAGGAGCTCACGGAACGCACGTAGCTAGTATAGCTGCTGGGCATTTTCCAGAAGAGCCTGAACGGAACGGCGTGGCTCCCGGTGCTCAGGTTCTTTCCATCAAGGTCGGGGACACAAGACTGAGCACCATGGAAACAGGCACAGGCCTTATCAGAGCCGTGAGTACTTGTGAGCTGTCGGCTTCGAAGACTGATGATTAATGATCATGGATATTTTCAGGTTTATAAAGTGCTCTGGCTTTACAAAAAACATGTGGAACTGTATTTGGTGTATAGGACTTTGTTTTTAAAAGCAAAAATGCTTATTCATTTAGAAAATATTTTTATTGGAAATTATTAGGATAAAGTTTTTTGGAAACTATGAAAATATTATTTACATTATACTCTCACTTCTAGTAAATCCCTTAGCAAGCTATTTTGAGCTAATTTAAAAAGCAAAAGGACCTCTTAGCCAGCTCGCTCCATCAGTGAGAAGAATTTATTATTCTGCATTTCATTTTAACATATGAATTGCATTTTACTTCAGCGAATTTAGACTTTAATAAGAACCATTCCATCCCCCTTCCTCTCCCCGACTCCACTCTGCAAATGCTAGTTTGTTTTTTATTGACTACTTCCTGTACTCTGTGACTCCCTCCTACGTTTTTTTAAGTTTATCAACCATATGCCTGAGGATAACTTATAAATTTAGATTTGAATTGGAATACGATTGGTTAAGAAACTATGGGATTCCATGCCTTTATTGTACTGGCTCATCTGTTTCTATAAATGGCTGCCTAAACTGGACTCTTAATCTTTTCAATAGATGATAGAGGTTATAAATCATAAGTGTGATCTTGTCAACTACAGCTATGGAGAAGCAACTCATTGGCCAAATTCTGGGTGAGTGTTCTTTGGCACTTGTCAGCCATAGAAGCTTAGCTGATGAAAAGTATTAAACGCTTTTTAGAACTGGATTGGATATTACAACTGAAAAAGAGCAGACTCGGTGGGTAGATCATAACTGTCTGTCTCCGAGAACCCCGCCCCATTCCCACAGTGACACCTTTGATGTAGTTTTCCCCTCCTAGCCAGCCAGGTGGACCCGACGGCCCATCCGTCACTAGAATTCCTCATCCACACGCAGCCTGACCTCTTCCAGGTGTACTTTCCTGACAAAATCTAGACTTGTGGAAGCCCGGCAGATCCTTCAGTGATCACACAACTCATCTGCCTGGGTCTGTGGAGGTCACACTGATGTCATACTTTGTTTATGACCGCGAATCGGAGATGTTCGTCAGCATCGTCTTTGGTCACACTGCACGTGCCCTTCCACTCCTGGATGGCTATTGTACACCTTCTTTTCTCCTCGGAGACTTTCAGCGACCTCCCCTTTCATTCCTCAGCTGATCTCCTCACGTCTTTCTTTCCCAGAGAAAATAGAAGCACTCAGAGGGAACTTCCATGCCCTTCCTGTGACCTGTCTGACCCAACCTTCTGCCTTCCCTTCCTCTGTAATGAAAGAAGTGCCGGGATCAAAAGCCACTCAAGCACTTACGATCTGGCTCTCATCTCCTCTTTCCTCAAAGACTGCTCCAGCATCATCCCTCTCCTTTCCTGGGTTGTCGTTATTACTACACAGACATGCTCTAGTACCTGCTAGCTTTAAAACTAACTAACTAAAAAACCTCTTCTTTTCACACGGCCTTCACTTAACTTTTCAGCAAAACTTAGTTATGTATGTTCACTGTTTTCCATGGACGTGTCTCACTGCCCCACCCCCTCCCTGTGCCGTTAGGATCTTCCTGCCGCCAAGTCCACTGGCTTAGCCTTGACCTCATGTTGCCTTGCCTCTTTTTCCCTCACAGTAATAACTTTGAAATTACCTTATTTAGAGTGTTTACTTATTGATCACCTCTCCCCCACTCCCCACCACACCATACATATACACCCACCATCCACATACACCCACCATCCCTATACACCCACCATCCACATACACCCACCATCCACATACACCCACCATCCACATACACCCACCATCCCTATACACCCACCATCCCTATACGCCCACCATCCACACACACCCGCCATCCACACACACCCGCCATCCACATACACCCGCCATCCCTATACACCCACCATCCCTATACACCCACCACCCGCATACACCCACCACCCGCATACACCCACCATCCCTATACACCCACCATCCACATACACCCACCATCCCTATACACCCACCATCCACATACACCCACCATCCATATACACCCACCATCCCTATACACCCACCATCCACATACACCCACCATCCACATACACCCACCATCCCTATACACCCACCATCCCTATACACCCACCATCCACATACACCCACCATCCCTATACACCCACCATCCACATGCACCCACCATCCACATACACCCAATCTTGTATATCTCAAGATTGTATTTATGTGACATGCTGAAAAACACACAATGACTGGAATCAAGAATGATCAGTGGTTGCCAGGGCTTAGAAGGGAACATGTAACTACAAATGGACAGATAACACCAGGGAGATTTTTTAATGAGGTGCTAAAATTATTACTGTGTTTATGGTGGTGGTTGCACAGTCTATACATGTGTTAAATCTCATAGAACTGTACACCAAAGAGAAAGTCAATTTTATTGTATGTTAATTTAAAAAATAAAAAGTTTAAAAAGTTAAAGAAAAAAAAAACACCTTAATTTTCTCAGATCACTGGTACTAAGTCCCTTGTGGGGCAGGAAAGGAATGTCTCACAAGTACCCTCTGTCTCTCAGTTGTTTCATCCATGAACGTAATCTCGCCTCTTCTTCTCTTGCTTCAGTAGCTTGATTACCTCAGTGTATTTCTTTCTCTCCTTTAACATTCCTTCTTTTAAAGTCTTCTTTCCCTAGTGTTCTTTCCTTCACATTTATCACTTTGGAGTGTCCTTGGCCCTTTACATTTTTTATATTGACCCCATTTTCTTCCTTGTGGTCTAACTTCGTCTCCTTTAATTAATACCAGTACATTTTTCTTATTTGCTGTCAAGCTCTAACCAGATTTCTCATATTTTAAATCCTACACTTAAGTTCTTCTTAGTGCCTTATTTCCACTTTCACCTTTGCCACTCGTCACGACTGTGTGTGGGGATCCCCGAGGAGTCATTTCTGAATACTTTAAGTGGTAGATGGAGGTGGACCCCCTGTTGTCCCACCACCCAGTCACTGCTAATGGTTCAGTCTTTGCTCTTGGTCCTTTTGTAGTTTATTTTCCCCACATATATTCAGTTTTGTATCTAGCATTTTCCCCATGTTTAACCTGGGGCCTCCTAACTCCTTCCCTCCACTAAAATCCAACTAGGGTGTATCTCTTGGGATGGCTGTATCGTGTTCCACCAGTGGTGGATGTGCCGAAATTTACTTAACCGTGCGTTTGAGCGTATTTTGGTATTATAAACACTTTGGGAATAGGAGCTAAGCACTTGTAGTTTGAGAATGTCCCTGAGTGATTCTAAAGCACCCCTCCTGATCCGTGACCACCATCTTACTTCTGCTACTTAGAACCCTTGTTTTGGTTTGTTTTTTCATATAAACCATGTTTGAAAATATTTTCATATTGTAATATATTTCTTGAAAAGTGGGACAGTTTTATATGTTCAGCGGAATTGTCTCTCTCTTTCAGGAGAATATGTGAAGTAATTAGTGAAGCCGTGTGGAAGCATAACGTAATTTATGTTTCAAGTGCTGGGAATAACGGCCCCTGCCTTTCTACAGTCGGGTGCCCAGGAGGAACCACATCAAGTGTGATAGGTTAGTTTCCTGTTTTACAAATAGACTTAAAAACAAGCAGGCAAAAAACCTCAGTTCATCCAATGTTAACTGTATCTCTACTCTATGCAAGACACTGTGAGCCTTAAGTAGATCCTTAGGAAAGTGAAATCTAGTAGGGACTTGCTGATCTAGAATTTCCCCTACAGCAGCCTGGAGTAAGGGGTTTACTGGAAGTACAGATCCAGGGCTGTGGGATTACAAATGTGCAGTTACCTCTGCTTTGAGAATTTGGGCAAGGCTTTCTGTAAGCAGTGTGAGAATGAGGATTTTAATAGGTAGAAACGAGCAAGGAAAGGGCTTTCCAGGCTAAGTAAACAGCATAAATAAAGACACTTGCTTCACTTCTTATTTATAGTGTAGGGCAATTTATTTATAGTCGCGTTTCCTCCTTTAATTTCTCTTGGAACATGCAGAAAGATTTAGATGTAGAGGAAGGGAGCTTCATTATTGTGAAAAGCAGTCGAATCACATTTCTTCTATGAATGTGGCTTTTTCCCGCTCTTTGGTCTTCAGGATCTGATGCAGTGTTGTTTCACTGTAATCTAACGGGAAAAAATGCCTGTCAACAGGAGTTGTAGGAGAGCAAAATTAGTTGCAGTCATAATATGAAAATAATCAAATTAACTTCCATTATAGTACAGTAGCTGCCACCTTGTGCAACCCCCGCCCCCCCCCCCCAAAACATGAAACCCACCGCTGATTTTTTTTAATATGAGCATGAATGAGGAGGATGAATTGAGAGATCCCTTATGTAGTAAATGAGGCCTAAAGTTTTTTGGTTTATTTTTAAATTTGGGATCAAAATAAGGCTTACACTTCTTAACATTTGTGATTGGATGCATAACTATAAAAACTGGTCCCAAACAGTTTTTCTGGTCTATCCATCAAAAACTGCACAGATATGTACATATCATACATATCATAGGTGTTATTATAGTTGTAAAGATATTATTGATGTTATAGACACACAACAAAATTTGGGCATCAAAGCCTAGAACAAACTGGTCCTTTTGAAAATGTTTTTGTTTTGAAATATCAGTGACCTTATGTTTATAGGACGTGCTTTTATTTATAGCTTGTAAATTTTAAGCAAGGTGTAGCTTGCTTTATGTAATTTGGTTTTTTTGGTTTTTTTTTGGCTGCGTCGGGTCTTTGTTGCAGCACCTGGCATCTTCGTTGAGGCATGCACCATCGTTTTCGTTGTGGTGCGTAGGCTTCTCTCTAGTTGTGGCATGTGGGTTCCAGAGCGCATGGGCGCTGTAGTTTGCAGCACACGGGCTCTAGTTGAGGCACACGGACTCAGTAGTTGTAGCACACGGGCTTAGTTGCCCTGCGGCATGTGGGATCTTAGTTCCCAGGGATCGAACCCACGTCCCCTGTGTTGCAAGGTGGATTCTTTACCACTGGACCCCTTTATGTAGTTTGAAACTTTTTGATTCAGTAATTCTGTTAAATCATGTGTTAAGATAACAGTGCCTGCCAGTGATACATCCCTTGTGTATTCCAGATCTCGAGATATTTTTAAGTACACAAATTAAAATGAAACAGAAAATAGATCTCAAAGGTATCTAATGGTCAAAATACACTACGCTGCCACAATGCTCAGTATTTTGTCATTTTCTTATCCCCAGTTTCACTGAAAATTTTAAACTAAATTTTACAAAATGATTGCAATTTTACGTGGCAGCGTCATTAACCTGAGCCCTCTTAGCTCACTCGTCGTATCCAGCCTGCTGCTCGGAAAATGTGTGCTGTGAAGAGGAGTGAGGAGTTGGCAGACTTCGACTCTAAGTCTTGTCTCTGCCGGTCATTTTCTTCAGTAAATTTTTTTAATCTCTCTAGGCTCTGCTTCCAATTTTCTAGAATGAAGGAACTGAGTTTGATCTCTATGTTCTGCGATTTCAGAGTCTAACTAGTTTGCATCTGCACATTTATCTAAAAGACTGTAGCTGTGACGAAGTGAGAGAGTGGCATGGACATATCTACACTACCAAACGTAAAATAGCTAGCTAGTGGGAAGCAGCTGCATAGCACAGGGAGATCAGCTCAGTGCTTTGTGACCACCTAGAGGGGTGGGATAGGGAGGGTGGGAGGGAGGGAGATGCAAGAGGGAAGAGATATGGGAACATATGTATATGCATAACTGATTCACTTTGTTATAAAGCAGAAACGAACACCATCGTAAAGCAATTATACTCCAATAAAGATGTTAAAAATAAATAAATAAATAAAAGGGACTTTTAAAAATCTAAAAAAAAAAAAAGACTGTAGTATGTTATATGTTTGTTATTTACTACAGCCATTTTTGTGGGGAGGGCTGCTGCCAGCTGGAAGAATTTTAGATACAGTGGTCATTTAAAAATGAAGACCTGAAGAGTGGCCCCCGCTTGCCACAACTAGAGAAGGCCCTCGCACAGAAACGAAGACCCAACACAGCCATCCATAAATAAATAAATAAATAAATAAAATTAAAAAAAAAAAAGAAAAAATTTAAGACCAATCAACTGATTCCTTATCTTTCTAAAGTTATATTTTTAAAATTTGAAACACATTTCTCTTTCTCTTTTACACATAGATACACTTTTAGATACATTATTATATTTAATCCACATAATCATCCTGGTAGATATTTTTATATACAAAAGCATAGCACCTAGTGTAACATCTGGCATGTAGCAAACTTGCCTTGGTTATTAAATTTTCTTATCTTTCCGTTTTGTGAGAGAGAACTGTGGTATCGGGGGAGTAGGTGATTTACCAGGGCCACACAGCTGAGGGGGCAGTGGGTTTAGGATCAGGATCCCTGTCTTGTGTCTTTCTGTTAATGACCGGATCCACTCCACAGGTGTTGGTGCCTACGTTTCTCCTGACATGATGGTTGCCGAGTATTCTCTGAGAGAGAAATTACCTGCAAATCAGTACACGTGGTCTTCTAGAGGCCCCAGGTAGGTTGAGAGTATTACAGGGGACGGTTACAAATATTTTGTTAAACTGCATGGTGGGGAGGGGCAGAGTTTTGGTCATTTTACTGATTCTTTCTATTGGCTTTTGCATTTTCATTTTGATTAACAATCTCGTTTTAGGGAAACAGGTAATTAAAGAAATAAATTACAGTTATTTCATTGTTAGATGTATGACATAACTATTCTGTTATAAATTTTACGCCCATGTCTACAATCCTTCACTAAGAATATATAAAGTTTATATAAGGAAAATTTTATTTTTTTATTTCAATGAAAGTTTTATTTACATTTTATGGAACCTATTTTTAGAACACTATTTCCAACACCAGAAATGCTTTGTGATCAGCCACTTTAACAGACTAGTGGAAAATTAATAGAGAGTAAGGAAGTAGTCAGAATTCATGAGTCTTCCCAGTTATTTGTTCCAGTTACAAGATATCAAGGTTCAGTGTAAACATTGGTAGACAGCATAGACAGTGCAAAAAGAAAAGTGGGAATCACCCTAAACCTCATCATCTGTCGTGTGTGTGGGTCAGATTTCGAAGAGCATCTTTTTAGTCACCGCCGTGTGCGTTAAGTGGAAGCACACGCTACTCAGGCACTTTTATAACCTACTTTTGTCACTGGGTAATACAGTGAGAACATCTTTACAGGTCAACAGATATTTACCCAATAATATTTGTTTTAGGATAGTCACTAGAAGGGCTGCTACCAACCCGTTACAGGAGTTGTTTGCATTGCTTTCAGTTCTCTGTTAAAATGTGAAACCAAATAGCCCCAATATTCCTAGCCAGGAACAACAGTAGTTGTTGAGCTGGTGTTTGGTGACGATGCGATGGTGAACTCTGCAGGCTTTAACTCAGCAGACCCTGCTGGCTCGAGTCCAGCATGGCAGCCACTGGTCACACGAGAGTCTGAACTGAGCTGTGCTGCAAGTATGAAATGAACACCAGATTTGCAAACTTGGTACAAAAAAGAATGTAAATTAACTCATTTTTTCCTATCAATTTCATATTGAAATTATAATATTTTAGATATGTTGGGTTAAATAAAATATGTTACTAAAATTAAGTAAACCATCTTTTGGTTAGCTTTTTTTAAATATGGCTTTTAGAAAACTTGAAATGCCACGTGTGTCCCACGTGCTTCTCCTGGACAGGTGCTTCTGCTTATTACAGACGAGAAAAGTACATTCATCAGGCGTCTGAGCAGCGACACTCATTTACTGTCCTTCTATAACACATACTTGATACTATGGCCTGCCACACGTAAGCCCAGATACGCGCACACGCACACACGCACACACGCACACACACAGACGTTTTGTCCACTTACGAGGGAAAAAACTGCTGCGTAATAGCGAAATAGCCGTGACTGCAGATGGTCGTGTGTTGTACTGTAATTTATTTGGCCAGTGGCCTTTTTACAAAGGCCCTGTTTATCCAGTGTCCACCGTCGTAAGCCGACTCTAACTGCTTTCGTTCAGTGCTGACGGGGCCCTTGGAGTGAGCATCAGCGCCCCAGGAGGCGCCATAGCCTCTGTTCCCAACTGGACGCTGCGCGGAACTCAGCTTATGAACGGGACGTCCATGTCTTCTCCCAACGCGTGCGGAGGCATCGCCCTGATTCTGTCAGGTAATGACGTCACTCACCTTACTACCGTTGCTCCGCTTCCCAGTGAAGCGACAGTGAGTTGTTGGCTGTTCCGCGTGTACTTCAGTCACAGTTTCGTTACTTTTCTTAATAAGATAGAAGTACCATGATAAAATGGATTTTAAAAGTATCATTTATATTTCATCTTGGTCCTGGTTCTAAAATGTATGATTTATTTATAAGCTTAGTTAAGTAGGTGTGAAGTATCTAGACAGTTTCAAGTTCATAGCGTAAAATAAAGTCAGATTGTGGCCGTGAAAAGTAATTGAATAAATTTCTCTTATTTCAGGCAGATATTTTTAATTCCTGAATTTCTCAGGGTGAGAAAATGTGGTACAACTGGGAATGTCCTGGCCCAAAGTAAAGTTTAAGGTGGAGAATAGTTTATGTGATGATAATGATTTGAATGTGTATTCACTCATTCAGCAAGCATATTTATTGGCTGTTAATGACTCTTAAGCATTATTTTAGCTCTGGGGCTAAATTAGTGAACAGAACATCAAAAATACCTGCCTGTGTGGAGTTGATGTTAAAGTTGGAGGAGAAACAGACTGTGAACAAAATAAAAAATGGTTTCTGTTACACGTGAGAAGACAGTGAATATTGGCACGGAGCCAGCGAAGCGGACGGGGCGGTAGGCTGGCGTGCGAGAGGCTGCCGTGGTGTTGGACGGGAGGGCATCGGCCCTGACGAGGGCTCAGCGTCCGGGCAGCCCGGCAGGCATGAAGATCCCTCCCCAGCAGCGTCCCTCTGGTCAAGTCCCGGGCTCTCCACCCACACTCCTGGTCCTGTTCAACTTCACCGAGGATCTCGGCGTCGCTCGCGCCTCTTGTCTGTGGCACGCTGCTCTCTTTGCCTGGAGCTCCTTTCTGCCGTGTCTCGGCCTGTGTGTTCCCTGTGTCTCCTCTGATAGACACTACTGGGGATACCGACTCACGTATCTTCTCATGGAGCGTCACCCTTTCGTGGATTCTCACTGACACAACGGTCACCTTCTTGATTGGCTCTCAGCGCCGTAGCGTTCCCATGTTTGTTTTGCTCAGGGCTCACTCTCCTGAGTGTCTGCGTGTTCCGTGCTGGAGAGGACAGGGGTGCGCTGTTACTCATCTTGCACCTCTAACAGCAGTCGTTATCAGCAGGTGGACAGCTTGGCGGCCTCCGCATCCTTCCCAGAGGACAGTCAGCCCCAGCCTCGCTGCTCCCTGGCATTGCCAGGGAAGCTTCTAATCGGTGCCCATGCCTGGGATCCAGTCTCAAAGGTGCTGATCTAATTGCAGCGGGACCTCAGCATCTTTCTGGCTCCTTTCAGTACCCTTGCTGTTTATAATGGGCACCCGGGTTGAGACCTTCTGCCAGTGACCATGTTGTTTGACCCGCAGTATTTTAAGGAAGGTGTCACTCGATGCCTTTTGGTACTTGCTCAGACGTTTACATTCCCAGTGCAGAGCCCGCGTTCATGCCGCTGCCTAGTGGGCGCACAGGAATTTTCGTTGAATGAAGTCTTTGCGTTAACACAAGCAGCTTGAGTTAGATTGTTTGTCAGTTGTTTGTTTTTGTTTTTTAATAAAAAAAAGATTTAAAAGTGAGTGTTGAAACACAAGACGTTAAAACCAGAGGATGTACACGCTATCCGTACTAGTGAGCGGAGAGCATTTCAAGTAACCAGCTCACCTGATGGGCACTACTTTCTTGTTTTCTGTTTTTGGCTTTTAGGTCTGAAAGCTAATAACGTTAACTACACGGTTCATTCAGTCAGAAGAGCTCTCGAAAACACTGCAGTGAAGGCTGACAATATAGAAGTATTTGCCCAAGGACACGGTATTATTCAGGTATTGTCATTTGTATGAAAAACGGGTTGTAAATCAGCAGGATAGTATTTTAGTGATTACTGGATAATGTTCCTATTATAATGACGATTGAGTTTTTCTAATTGGTTATATGCCAGAGTAGTCTCTGAACTATAAGCAAAGAGGGTATGAAAACAAATTTTGTACTTAAGACAGATTTGTGGGGCTAAGATGGAGAAACATAATAGACGTAGGGCACGTAGAGGGTGGAGTTCACGGCAGAGCAGCAGAGGGCAGAAGCCGGCCAGTCGTCACGGCATGTGGAGGTTTCCTAGCTTCGTCACTTGGGAGTAAAGAGGGTGGAGTGGAAGGCGAGTCCAGTGGCTAGACCAGTGTTTTGTCCAGTGAGGTAGAATTGCCCTCCTAAATGGGGTTTCCGTGTAGGTCAGAGAGGCAGATGGAGAAACTGACTTTTTGCTTGTACTTTGCTACAACGGAAAAGAAATTGGTGATCTGCGATAAAGTACTTTCTTGACCCAACCGTGTATATCTTACTGTTTGTATTCCCTTAATTAGGTTGATAAAGCCTATGACTACCTCGTTCAGAATACATCATTTGCTAATAAATTAGGTTTCACTGTTACTGTTGGAAATAACCGTGGCATCTACCTCCGAGATCCTGTTCAGGTGGCTGCACCTTCAGATCACGGTGTTGGCATTGAACCTGTATTTCCAGAAAATACTGGTGAGTAATAACCGGACAGTAAGCTGATGTGCTCACATTTATGCTTTGAATGAATTGTACCACAATAGAGAAATGCTGTTTAGGCTAATGTTCTAAAGAGAAGGCAGGAATTGACAATGTTATTATTTTGTATTTCATAGAGATGTAGGGGACACTGATGGCAATTAGGGATCCTGATACAATGGCAATTCGGTTAGCAGTGTGACTACCAGAAAAACAGTAGAATGGGCCTTTAGGGACCTGGAGCTTTTATTAAATTGTGGATAGTAAAGCATCAAATTCCTTTTCTTTCCCACTTTTACTACTTGGGTGTAAGACAGAGTTTTTGGTTGGCAAGTGGGAAGCAGAAGTGGCCAGGGAGAAGCCCAGCTCAACGAGTGTAAACAAAATGGTCATCACTTAGGAGTCTTTTCTCTTAGTCAGATTCTGTTAACTGTATGCAGTAATGAAAAATATTCACTAAAATGGTTTGTGTTGAGGTTGTAGCCGTGTTGGGGGAACACATGAATGGATTCCGAGCATCCTAAAATAAGTGTGAGGGAGGTTCTGTGGCTGTTGTATGTAAGCTGTGTTCCGGGAGCCCGTGCCTACCGCATTTTACAGCCAACCACATCTATCTGCGGAATTTTCTTGACGACAGAACGTTTTAAAATGGAAGAAAAGGAGAAAATAACTAATCTTTACTTTTTGGTCTTTTTAATGCCAGAAAACTCTGAGAAAATATCCCTTCAGCTTCATTTAGCTTTAACTTCGAATTCATCATGGGTTCAGTGTCCCAGCCATTTGGAACTCATGAATCAATGCAGACACATAAACATACGTGTGGATCCCAGGGGCTTAAGAGAAGGATTGCATTATACAGAGGTATTTATCGGGGTGTCTTCATTTTTACTTTCTTTAGTCTTTAAAATGGGTAGAAGTCTTGGTGTAACAGTCCATTTCCCCATTAGTCTGAGTAAGTCAGGGATGGTCATGTGTGTATTTGTCCAGGCTGTTTGCCATTAATTATGTGGCCTGACATCAGAAAATTGATGCCAACTTGTACTTAGGACCTTTACATTTTAATATTAGGTTAATTTATTCTTTGAGTAGATTCACCCTTTTTTTCTTTTATTTTCTCTTTTTAAAAAAGTCTGTTTATGGATACTGACACTTATTCCTTTTTCAAGGTGTGTGGCTATGATATAGCATCGCCTAACGCAGGTCCTCTGTTCAGAGTCCCAATCACTGCAGCTATTGCAGCAAAGTAAGTGCCCAGTTACCGACAGCTTGCTGTTACGTGTAATTATGTAATGGCTGTTTATGGAAGTGGGGTGAACTTTTAAAGGATCCATAGGCCAGAACCAGGTGACTGGGTTTTGGTTCTGTTCCTTGCTTAACATTCAAGGTGGTGCGTAGTCAGTCACGGTGTTCCTTGTTCACGGTGAGGGTAACTGACAGCATCTGTCACCTGCTCTCCACCAGGATGGCATCTGTCACCCGCCCTCCACCAGGATGACGGCGCCCTCCTGACACCTGATTCAGAGGCTGTTTCAGCCTTCATCCGGCCTGATGCCTCTGCAGTGTTTGACAATGACTTTGTCCCCTCCCACCCCCGGCCCACATTCCCCCCTTATCTCTGGCATTACCATTATCTCCTCGTTTCCAGACTCTTCCCTTTCCATCTTGTCTTCTACCCCGGAAATCTGATCACACTGCTTCCTGTATAAAGTACCTCAGCGGCGTGCCCAAGGATCGTGCTCCTTAAAATAGCAAACGGTGGCCCTTCACAGCCAGTGTTTCCCACGGCTCCATCACCAAATTACACGTTTCCATGACCACCAGTGCTGGTGGTCACCAGTGCTGACCCCCCCGGTTTCCTCAGGACGGGTGCATTTGCACAGCTGACTTCTTTGCTTCAGTTTCCTGTCCCTTAACTTAATGACCAGGCGTGTTCTTGGTCATCTCCGGGTGAAGGGAGTCCCTCCCTGCTGCTTCATGGCGCTTTTCACTTGCCTGTGGTACAGACTTTAGCTAGTGTGTTGTCATTTTTAATTCACCCCATTTGACTGTGAGCCCACGGAAGACACGGGGACTGCATCTTACGTGACCCCATATGGAGCCCGTTGTACAGAATGTACAAAACAAATTATTCAGTTCATGAAGGGCAAGATGGAGAGGAGAGTACTGGAAACAATAGAGAACTCTGAGTTAACAGCTTCTATTGAGTTAGTTGCACAGTAATATTTAATATGCAGTAGGTCTCAGCCCATATGAAACATAGGATGAAACTGAGGAGGTAACAAGTGACACACAGTGAAAAAATTGCAGAACAGTTAAATTCTTAGCCGCATATTCCCTAGAAGTCCCGTAGGAACTTCGACAAGGTAATGTACAGGTTCAGGAGTCGGCTGAGACCTCATCTCCTTCAGGAAGCTTTCCCTGACCGCTCCTCGTGAACCAGGAAGCTTGCATCTTTTCCACTAACGCTTCCTGTCTCCCCAGAGCATATTACGTTCAACGTCCCTGTTGGGTTTTCCGTCCCCACTAGATTGGCTGGGGAAAAGGAAAACATTATGTTCATTGTTGTAATTGTAGCACCTAATAGCAGTGCCTCAGGTATAGTAGGCACTCATTAAATGTTTGTCATACTGACTAGAGTTTGTCCTTAGTATGTACTTTAGGTTTCTGGGTTGGGTAATTATACATTTGACCTTTATGTTTCACTGATCCCTTACAGAAACGCTATGGAAGTACTTTCTCTTCTTTACTGTGTCATTTATGGCATGGGTGCATTTTGAAGCTATGAAAGAGATTAAATTTAAATATCACTCTCAACTATAAGGCGGTATCAGTGGCACAAAACATTACCTTTGATTTTAATATTTTGGACTCACAATAGTCCAGATTCTGGTAACTGGAAAATCCTGTGAATGTTGTAGAATTTCTTTAACCAAAAAAGATGGAGCTATGTGTCTGACTTCAGACAAATTATAAAGCAAACAGGTAAAAAGCGGAAAAAGCATCTCCACAGTGTATCTCTGCTAACGTGTTGCAAAACTGAGATGACATTGTGCGTACTGTTTTGTTACCAGCTTTTAACTCCCTGTGTTCATTTCTCATGAACTGTTGAAATCTAGAGTACCAGTGGGTTTATAATATAAAGCTCTTTTAATGAGAGTGTCATGTTTAATCATTTATTTTTATTAATTTTCAGAGTAAATGAATCAACCCATTATGATCTAGCCTTGACAGATGTACATTTTAAACCTGGTCAAATTCGAAGGCATTTTATTGAGGTTCCTGAGGGTGCAACATGGGCTGGTAAGTAAAATTAATGTCTTGTCTTGCCCATTTACATTTATGTGCATTCTATCTCTGCTCTGATTATGACCATATAAAGTTCATATATCTGCAGTAGACTTTTCTCACAACAGTAATAGGTGTCTGGCACCCTAGATTTGCTATTAGGTTCAAACCTTTTTAAAGATCTAGTCCTATTTTGCATTGGCTCATACGTCAGTCATCTATCTAGGCCAGGGGTCTCCAACCCCTGGGCTGCGGACCCGCACCGGTCCGGGGCCTGTTAGGAACCGGGCCGCAGAGCAGGAGGTGAGCGGCGGGCGAGCCAGCGGAGCTTCATCTGCTGCTCCCCATCGCTCGCATTACCGCCTGCACCATCCATCCCCAACCAACCCCCCGCCCCCCCAAGTCCATGGAGAAATTGCCTTCCATGGAACTGGTCCCTGGTGCCAGAAAGGTTGGGGACCGCTGATCTAGGCTATCTTAAGATGTTTTAATAGTCAGGATTTTAATTTGGTTCAGAATAATGCCTTCTCTGTTCACGATCAGAGTCAGAGTTGCATCGTGGTACAACTCAGGGCTTCCACTCACATAAGCCCAATGATTGTGTAACATTGAACTCTAATAAAACGTGCGCTAATCATACCAAAGAATAAAGATCTATAGTTAATTCATATTGAACATGATGTCTGTTTACTGGTAAATGTCAGTGATTATAATGCCGTAATTATGATTTGTTTAGGTTGGGTATTGAAAATAATTAGTTCTTTGGTTTTTTTGTTTGTTTGTTTTTTGTTTTTAATAAGAATTGATCAGATCATCCAGAATAGAAGTAGCTCAGAGCATTTAGCAGTCTTTGATTAGATGTATACTGTGGGAGGTGGAGGAGGTGGGAGAGATGTTGGTCAAGGGTACAGACTTTGTTATAAAATGAAAAAGTTTGAGGGATCTAATGTTCAGCATGGTGACTGTACTTAATAATACTGGATTGTATACTTGAAATTTGCTAAGACGGTAGATCTTAGATGTTCTCTCCACCCAAAAAAATTGGTACCTGTATGAAGTGATGGATGTGTTAGCCAACCTTATTGTGATGATTGTTTCATAACATATACATATTCGTCAAATCATCACGTTGTACACCCTGAACTTGAAAATATTATATGTCAGTTGTTTCTCAGTAAAACTGGGGGGAAAAAGAGTCAAAGCAGGGAAAAAAAAGAAACGTACTACAGATGATTCCTATTTCAAATACTTAGACATATTGTCATAACACTAGATTCTGTGTTCTTAGCAAGTGATTAGGTTCCCAGAGCCCTGTGCCCACTTGATCTTGTGAAGCAGAGAATTAAGCGTTGCTTCAGTTCCTTGTCTCAGGGCCAGGTATTCGTTAGATAAGCTGCTGACCTGGCTTCACGGTGATCCTGGCTCATCTCCAGCTCCGCCGCAGAGCACAGCTAAGCATATGTAGTTCTGATAGTCATACTTTCCAGAAGCAAACAGTGCAGATAAACCAAGAGCGAGAGACTAGGAAAAGTTACCAGTGAAGTTGGATAAATGGATACTAATGGAACTTAGGCATGCTAACAAATAGAGGTTTCTAAAATTAAAATCCTCTTTACCAAGAATTGATTGGTTTTTAGCTAAAGCAAGGGGAAAGGTTGAACTTAGTAACAGAGGAGGGAGGGATTTTAAAAATTACCTGACTAGGATAATTGTGTGTCCATCTGTGGACAGCTTGCTGTTTCCTGCTGTTTGCAGCATAGCGGTTGCTTATTTTAGTCCTGATTTATTTATTTTCCATTAGCTAAATTTTCTACCCTCTCATCTTTATTAATACTCTGTCAGTTCATTGTTTTTAAGGAAATATGCAGATTTCATTTGAATATATCATTTCATTCTCTTGATACAGTATTTCCCCCGAAGTAGGCGTTATGAAAGCCATTTTGTGTCCGTTTTAAATCTTGTCAGTTAAAGTGTTGCTTCTTCCCTTCTGGTCGTAGAAGTTACGGTGTGCTCCTGTTCCTCTGAGGTGTCTGCCAAGTTTGTTCTTCATGCGGTGCAGCTTGTGAAGCAGAGAGCCTATCGAAGTCATGAGTTCTATAAGTTTTGTTCCCTTCCAGAGAAAGGAACGCTGACTGAAGCTTTTCCTGTCTTAGTAAGTTTTAATGAACAGTCTGGAATCCTGAAACAGTTTCCTTTCGTTCTGGGTGTGGGCCAAGACTGAGTATTTGAATTTGATTTTATAGTTTGTATTCAGAGCACATTGGGACTGTATATTTTATTAATGCTGAATAACGTGGGAAGATAGGTCGTCTTACTAGGATACGTGCGACCGAGTCGAGGTAAATGTTTATCTCTTAGGAAAGTGCTGGTCTGCTAGATGCTGACGCCGCACAAAGTGGACCCTGGTTGAGATTGTCTCCTCATCGCACAGTAGATTATATCCATGTTTAAGACTTTTCTCCGTGTTTTCTACTTATTTTAGTTATTTTATTAATGCCCTGTTGTTAAGAATCCATGAGGTTAATTTGCTTTGTAGGTGAAACTGCTACTCCTTCCTACAAATTACTTCAAGTGTGGCAGATCTCCAGGCTTGTCTGTAGTGTTAGAAATGGTGCCCAGTCCTTCCTTCTAGAAGGTGAATGCACTGATGTTCTTTCTTGAACTTGCTACTTAGTGTTTTCAGATGGCTACCTCATCTTTCCTGTATCTCTTATGTTTCTGATAACTTTGACTTGTGTCCGTGTATGTGTTACAGAGTAATATGGTTCACTTTAAACTTTCTAATACACTGATTACTAGAAAACTTAATTTAAAACTCAGTGTTCAAAGAACAGCTTTTGTTTTTAATTTTTTTAATAGGAAGAAAGATGTGAGTGACCATAATTTCATTTGGCTTTGGTTGCCAGGCAGCTCTTGAGCCCAGAACTCAGCTGTGGCTATTGAATATGCCTCACAAAGCTGTCATACCCCTTCTCTTGTCGTTGTTCTTAATTATTTTTCCTTCGGTCCCAAGTGTTTATTCCAGTTTGTTTTCACCATTATTTTATTGCATGTACTTCAGAAGCTGCCTCAGACCTCTTACGACAAGCAGTTTAGGGTTATGAGTAAATAACTGTGTATTTAAATACCTGCACTCTGTCTCAGCAACCGTGATTTGTGTAACTTCAAGCATAGCTAATGATAAGGTTCTTTGAATTTTCCTGCTGTACAAATAGGAAAAGTTTGAAAGCATAGAACTGCTTTGAAACACCTGTTTATGTTTTGTGATTTACGCATTGATAATTTAATTTCATTTTTCTTTGCAGGGTGGGAAAGCAATTGAGTTTTGCATTGCTCGTTGGTGGGCAAGTCTTAGTGATGTCAATATTGATTATACCGTTTCTTTTCATGGGATAGTATGTACTGCTCCTCAGTTAAACATTGTAAGTTCCACATTTCCATCATTTTCAATGTCAGTTATTTGTGTTACTGTGAAATAATTTCAATGGTTGGGTTTACATTTTAATGGGGAGATTACCTATGGTTCTGGAAATAACAATAGTCTTTGTTCATGGGTGCTTATAAACTTTGTGTTTGACACATTTAGGTCCAAGTATTGTTTAAAAATGCAGTTTGTTTTCAGTAAAGTTTGAGAAACTAATTTGATAAATATCCTTTGTAGCACGCATCAGAAGGAATCAACCGTTTTGATGTTCAGTCCTCCTTGAAATATGAAGATCTGGCGCCCTGCATAACTTTGAAGAGCTGGGTCCAAACACTGCGGTATCTTCAATGTTTTAGGGCTGCAAATGTTGGGTATCAGTGTGACGGGGGTGGGGGGATGGGCGTCTCTTCACTCTTTGGAAAGGGTCTCTTTTATTTTTAATCATGTGAATGCTGGACGTGAAAATTCAGTTCATGACGTTCCAGCCCAGGGAACCTGGCGGGTCTCTGAGAGGCAGCCGCAGCAGCAGCTTCTGGCTTTAAGTAACATGTGCCCAGAGCCCTTGCTGTGGCACCTGGCAGGACCCATCCCGTGACGAGGGCAGGGCTGTCTGTGGTCAAACCCTGTCCTTCAGCACTGTGAGGGATTGTCACCTAGTCCTGGGATCTGATTCTGTTGAGACTGTCAGTTGATGGTTGAAAATGTTTTTATCATGAGAAGATTACCTTTGTAATACTGCAAAATTTAACTATGTGTATTGCTGTGGTTCAGTCAATAAAGAATTATATAAGTTAATGATTAAAATATTACAAAATACACGGAAAAGGACAGCGTCTAGGAATGCTCATTTGTCATTTATTGTGATATGATATAGATTTTGCTGATTATAGTTTTCTCTCATTTAAATGAACTCTTATGCAATTGTCTGATTACAGCCCACTGAGTGCAAAAACAAAACCTTTAGGATCAAGGGACGTTTTGCCAAATAATCGTCAACTTTATGAGATGATCCTGACTTACAACTTTCATCAAGTAAGTGTTTGTGTAACCAATTATATACCCTTACAAAGAACTCTTGTGTTCTATGAATCATAAAATCAAAAATGGAAGGACAGTGTATTCTGTGTGTGTGTGTGTGTGTGTGTGTGTGTGTGTGTGTGTGACATACATATATATGAAATAGAAACAAGGAATTAACCCTGGTTAATTTAGAATTATTCTTTGGGAAATTATGATATAGAACGATCTAAGTACCATTCAGATCTGAAGTCACAGATTCTAATTTAGTAGGTGACCTGGCCTTTGAGCATTAGTTTTTGTAGTCACTGACACCTGCCTGTTCTCTGATAGCTGTCCACTGGTTTGATGTCTTGTCAAAGCCAGATGCCTTCTGATTATGGAACCAGGCCTGATTGCTCTCTGTGAAGCAGGTGTTGGCACAGTGAGACATCAGAATAGCTCCTAGGTTGAATGGGTGGTAAAGGTAGTTGAGACGGGCATAAAAATCAGATCGAAGTTTATGGAGAATCAGTAAGATTCTAGTAAAACTCTTATTGAAGCATAATATGAATTACTGTTGGGGAGATGATTGATTTCAGTGGATTGTCTAATTTCAACTTTATAAAGAAATTTTTAGTTTTATTAAAAAACCAGTTAATTAGAGGTCCTGAAGAATAGGTATTGCTTTAGTAATGAATACAATTAGCTAGGTTTGTGTTTTTTAAACCTCGTAAAAGAGAAGTACCTTTTATTAGTCGTGACATCCTGGATGTGTTCTGCATTTTTGAAATTGGTTACTGCAAGAAAATATTTTTAATACTTTTAATGTAAAAGTCTGATCAATAGCAATATTACAGATCTACATTAGAAATCATATAAACCACATCAAATAATCATTCTTTTTTTTTCCCCACAGCCCAAGAGTGGGGAAGTGACTCCAAGCTGCCCCCTGCTTTGTGAATTATTGTACGAATCAGAATTTGACAGCCAGCTGTGGATTATATTTGACCAGAACAAAAGACAGATGGGTTCCGGCGATGCTTACCCTCATCAGGTATGATTTTTAGAATTAACAGGAGCTGTTTCTTGAGCTGATGAAGCCCGGATTCTTGCTCTGGTAACGTGCCTGCTTTTTAAACACCAGTGTGGTTGTGCGTTTAGTACTTGGACACACGGCTAGCAGCTCAGCTGCCTGTTGCAGGACAGACCGTGACAGCTTTTCAGCCCCACGGTTGGGCTGATTCTGGCTTCGGGGTAAAGGAGGGCCAGGAGGATGCTCGCAGACACTGGCCAGCAGAGCTTTTTATTTTTAGTATTTCTCCTTCCTACCCAGTGCTTGCTCCTATCTGAACGTTGAAAGCAAATCATCCGGGATATGTGAGCACCTTGAAGTGATCCCAGGTCTGAACTGGATCCAGAGCACAACGACAGTGCCAAGTGTCCTCAGTTTATTAGAACTTTGAAATATGTTTCTTCTTGGTCAGCTGTGTAGTGAGCACTTACTATATGCCCAGCACTGTGCCTGGCACTGTCATTTGGAAGGGAAAAAATCTTTTAATCATATAATTTATAGAAATCTTATCCCTGATTGAAAGACTGTGACAAAGAAATGAGCTATTTCCTGTAACCTTTATAATTTTATGCTAAATAATAAAAATAATTTACGCAGGGTTTTCAGTTAGTCATTCAAGGAATGGTTTCCTTTTTTTCCTCAAAGCCAGGCCCTGGCACATCTCCTCAGTACAGACTGGGTTATTGCAGCCGTTCCTTTGGTTGCTTTTAAAATCTCAGAAGAAACTGCTGCTGCAGAATACAGCGTTCCGTGCTCTTGAGCAGGTTGCCTGGATGGAGCGTGGTAGATCTGTACTCCTTTGTCTCCACTGGCTCCCTGTCTTTCCCGTCTGCAACAAATGGGCGTGGCATGGTGGTTATGATCTAAAGGTTACCAGTCATGTGTAGCCAGACCCGTGTGTGTGTCTGTCGTAGATATCACACAGCACCTCAGTTTTGCTCATTCTTGGTGTCGTTTTATCCGTGCCCGTGAAGACCCAGGAACTAGAAAATCGTTGCCTTTTCCAGTCTTGAGCGGATGCTGATTCAGCTGGGCGCCTAGGAGTGGCCTGTTGTTGTGGGAGGGCTGAGGGCTGAGGGCTTGGCTGCCTTCAGCTCCCTTATCTTCTGCTCTGGATGTGACCTTGACCAGCTCACTGGACGTCCAGTCGGGGCGTTGTGTGCGTGTCATGTGTGTGTCGTAACTTGCACTGTACCTCACATACTGTAAGCACTCTGTAAGTGGTAATTCTTACTGTTTATCCTCTTACTGTAATTTTCGTTCATGTGGCTAGACCTTACTTTTCCCAAATGTTGTTTTTCTTTTATAGTATTCTTTGAAACTGGAGAAAGGAGATTATACAATTCGACTACAGATTCGTCATGAGCAAATCAGTGATTTGGAACGTCTTAAAGATCTTCCATTTATTGTTTCTCATAGGTTGTCTAATACCTTGAGCTTAGATATTCATGAAAATCATAGTCTTGCACTTCTAGGAAAGAAGAAATCAAGTAACTTGACATTACCACCCAAATATAACCAGCCATTCTTTGTTACTTCCTTACCTGATGACAAGTAAGTGATAACATTGCTTAACACTCACTCTCCATCTTACACTCTGTAATCCTTAAATGCTAGTTTATAATATTAGGCTACACTTACGCTGTGTTGTCATTTGCCATTTTAGACTAAGGTTATTTCTCCCTTTGGTTTTTGAAATCTTAGCTACGGAAATTATTTCAGAATGCAATTGTTTTGATGTTTTTCCCCCTAATTCTCTTTGTGAAACTTTCTTTTTTGTTCCTTTTCCCCTCTTTTGAATCTTCTTATTAGAATACCTAAAGGGGCAGGACCTGGATGCTACCTTGCAGGATCCTTAACGTTGTCAAAGACTGAACTCGGAAAGAAAGCTGTAAGTATTAGGTTTTTTTTTTTTTTTTACACTGAAAGTGCCTGTTCCAAAATTTCCATTTCCTTAAAAATGGAAATTAATTCTACATTTCAGAATGAGTAAAAGAGAAGATCTCTCTGGAAAAAGAAATTTAATAGTTTTTTTCCCCAAGTTGCTAGTAAAGGTCAATTAATATTTGGTTGTATTTTTATATATTTAGTATTCTTTTTCCCAAGCCTAAGTACTTGGGCCTTGAACCTGTTCTGCCTTGCACAGCTAATATACTTGAACTTCCCGTGAAATATGTAGATCCAGATCAAACTTGGCTTAAGTGAATGGGATGTTTTTAAAATTAGAGAATTTATAGAGTTTTAACTAACGTAATATTGTGGATATAGGAATAAATCAGATCTTCTTGGGTGACTTCTAAAAACCAGTCAGGACAATTACTACTAATAAACAGTATTTTTCACTTGTACAGATCTTTCTCTTATTGGAATTTTTTGTAGTTATGTAGTTAGCTACAAGGTAGTTATTTCTTTTGGCATTAAGGTTTATTTTATAGTTTCAAAATTGTGCTTTTTGTTAAAAACATGTTTCTGGTTGTTATAGAGATAATTGTTATGGTTTGATAGTACCTGTTTTAGTTTTTCCATCTGTTTTCATTACAAATTTATTGTGAGAATAGTGTTTATATAAATCTATCACCCTCTCATAATGTCATTTTAGCTCAATGCCAGTAAAAGTTGTCATTCTTATAGTTTTGCATTTCTCTTTAGCATTAGTTCTTACAAAGTAAGTCTACCACCTAATTCTGGAATTTATAAGTGCTGTTATCAAAATGAATAGAGCTCAAACATCTTAACAAGTATTCTCATGTCTTAACCACTGCTGAACCAAAGATGGTTTATTCGCTGTCATAGGAGCGTCATCACGTAGGACTTTTGTGCTTAGAACAAGTCGTTTGCCCTGACATTTCTTGAGTCTCATTTCAGTCCGTACTATTTACTTATATGTACTTTAGTATAAATTATAAGTACTTCAGTATAATATAGCCTTAGTAGAATGTGAAGTGAATCAGTAGTTACTGGAATTCATAGGTGCACTGATTTAAGAAGTCCTGGTCTAGGTCTTTTTAAGTAGGTTTCATTTTCCGCTATGGGAAATATTGCTGCCTCTGCTATGGGGCTTCGACAGTGAGGCTTCTCATCCAGATAACTTCTGAAGTGTCCACTGCCTGTGATGAGTAAGACAGAAGAAGAGCACTGTTATTAGAAGTATGCTTTTAGCAATTCAGAGATAGTTACTGCTTCCTGGCTGCATTCTTTAAGAGGCCGTTGTGAAATTAAATTAGAAACAGGTGGGATTGACTATAGTTATTACTTACCAGGGTAGATTTTCTTGAGAAAACCTAAAGCTATAGAGTTAATTATAATTCCCAGCACATTGTTTATTTCACCGGATCTCAGTCGTGGCGCATTCCTTGCGGTTCTGGCAGCTGGGAAGGTAACTGTCCCTCTTGCTCCTCTCTGACATTCCCAGTTACCTCGAACCATGCTGTTTCTAGTGCATGGGCGTGTGTGATTGTTGTGACAGCCTTGAACATCTGACTCTGCGGACCGTCACCTAAATTTAATGTTTTCAAAACTGTTTGGGTAACTAATGAATTTTGCTCTACAAACTTTTGAAATAAAAAGCTGAAAAACATTGACCCTTAGGAAGAACACATTTGAGTGCGTTTTTATTAAAAAAAAAAAAAATGAAAGTGGCAGTATTGCTTTCTTTAAAAACCTGCCATTTTGATGACAGACCTGACCCTTCTAAGTACTGTGACGCATACAGGTGGGACGGAAACTGGCAGAAAAATAGACAGAGGTGGTATCTCCATCCTGTGTAGATTACGCATGTTTTCTTACAGAATGTCGTTCTAACTCCCAGGGGCAGTCTGCAGCAAAACGACAAGGAAAATTTAAAAAGGTACTGATTGTCAGTTCTTTAAAAAGATGTCTTAAAGCCTTATTTGCCTATTAGTTAAACTTCTTTTTCTGTCACTATTATCTTTTTTAAAAAAAACTCTCCCTTAGTTTCCTTTCTTTAAGTTCTGCAGTATAGCGCTTTTAGCTTATCAGTGTTGACAAACTGCTTTCTTAAAGTTTTTTTTCCTACCATACATTGCTTGAAGACCCCTGGTTTATATGTGTATAGAGAACATGTTAATGCTATTCATTTCTTACTGCAGGTATGACCAAGTAATAATATTTGAACTTTGGCATATCTAAAATCCTATAGAAGGATGAATGATTTTTTTTTAGCTATATATGACAAAACAATTATTTTTGAAGTTTAAAGTCATTCTTAAATTGGATGATTTGATTAATAAAATATTACTAAAGTGTTTAAAGTGAAGTTTTTTTCCTGCTCTTGCATCTTCTGCGTTCTGGAAAGGCAGAGACGGAAGGAGCAGTGGGCGGAGCAGAAACAGAAATGAGGACTGTTGGCCCCACGTTAAAACTTACACCGAGAACAGGAGAAGCTTGTAAGACCGTAACTAGCAGGTGATCCGAGCAGCTTCTCTGCAGCTTACCTGACAGTCTCTCATTGGCTGCTGGAGCCAAATTTAATTTGAAAAGTGGTACTCCAGGTCTAGTGTAGAGAAAGGGGTACATAGGCGATGAGCTCTCTGGCAGAGGTGCTTTTTTAACAAAAAGCACAATTTTGAAACTATAAAATAAACCTGCCTGGTGAGGACCTGCTGACATCATTCGTCATCGTAGTGACTTCTCTCCTGCGTGCAGGGAGCACTGCAGGGCAAGAATTAGTGTTTTAAGAAGAAACAAAAGATAATTCAGTGTTTCTTCATTCATAGTGATGTGAAACTGGGGACCACCATTTTATAATAGATAAAATGCCTTTATTAAAATGACCTCTAAAATTCTATATGATTGTGTAGTGGTAAAGACTTTGTTCAAACAAAATACACCACTGGGGGTTATCTTCCCAGGGAAAGGAACATCGGCTTCTCTGTAGACCGTGTTTCTCAACTGAGCGTCTTTACCCACTTGAAGGCCATGTAAATTCATTTAATGGAACTTAGCCAGCATTAAAACAAAAACAGAATAAAAACAGAAAATGTCCGTTCATCAGACTCATAAAACTGTAATTTCATTTTATGCACAGATTATCTTTGATTCATTTTGAAAATAGCCTGAAAGCCACTGCTTCAGAGAATGAGGAGCAGGCATTCTCGGAGCCTGCTAAAGAGAAGGTGCACGTCCCGAAGGCAGAGCTGGGGTTTTTCTTTCTATTGTGTTGTTTGGTGGATCTTTTGGAGTTTTGGTGTCTTTGGTTTGTATTAGATTATTTGAGATAGGAAACTATCGAATAGGAACGTTATTGTTAATTGACGGTTAGTGAAGCTTCTAGAGCTGGGCAGCTGGAGTCCCTTCCTCCCATTTCTCCCCACGTTCCGTGCGAGTGCACGTGAAGCTCTTGTTTTAAAAATAATCGTTATTATATACAGTTTTATAGTCACATTACAAAATATATAATTTATTGCCTGAACAAAATACCAACTTTGTACACATAATCCTCAATGGATTTGTCCTCTGGGTTTCAGTGACTTTTGAGTTGAAAATGTATGTTACCCTTTTTTAAGTTCATTGTAATATGAAAGAATATAGTTATTTTTAACATAAATAGCACTCAAATATGACATTAATTTTTTAAATAGCTATTTTAGTTTGTGTAAAGATATTAAAATTTTGCATTTATAGTTTTTAATCATATAAGAGCTAAGGGTATTATGTTTTGAACTGAAACTTAAATGGTGGTATGTTAAATAGTTATTGGTTTGGCAGATCGATTTGATTTTCTAAATATCATTCAATTCAAACACTGTTGAAATACTTTGTAATAATGGAGTAATTTTTTCTTAAAAAATATGCTTACTGTTAAGTGTCTGCTGTAGAGAGCTTATATTGTAGTATTCCTGCTCTGAAGATTCTTCTTTGACTGTCTTTTTAAATCATAATCAAGATTTCTTATGATTTAATGGTACACAGCCATTTCTGTTAAATGGACCCTATGCTAAGCCCTTGAGAAGTTGAGTTGTAAAAATACTTACTGACAAAAAGAACAGATGACCATGATAAAATAAATGAAAAATAACTTCATTTCTCTTTTGGTTGGGGGCTAAAACTACCGTGTCCATAATATTTAGTAAGAAGAAGCAGCTCTTGTCCTGAAATATTTTACAGGATAACACCAGCCTTTATGATTACTAATTTGGTACAGATTTACTATGTAAAATGCCGATTACAAAATCTTGGTCCCCCCACCCCCACCCCAAGGCCATTCATCATTAACTCTCCCAGTATCTTTTGCATTTTTAGGGATAGTTTATGGTTGCTGTTATATCTGGTTTCTCTCTATTTGCAGATCTTTGTTAGAGTTCATTGTTGACCATCGATTAAGTTTAATGGATTATTCACTTTAAATTCAATTCTGTTTTCTCTCTTTACTAAAACATCTTAGCAAATGCCTTAACCTCTGAGCCTCAGAGGAAGAATTGCCTCACAACAGAGAGACCTGGCCTCCTGAAGTTTGTCCCTCTCCCTGCTCAGGCGAGGAGGAGGGGACAGCAGGGGGGTGCACGCAGTGAACGCAGGTGCAGGCACGTTCCAGCACACTGGGCGGCACAGGAGCCTGACTGCACAGGAAGTAGGGCCCTGTTAACAGAGTAAATGTTGGAGGCCACGTACACCTTTAATGCTTAGGTGCGTTGTCTCTGCTAAACAGAGGACACTGAAGTGGGCTGTTAGCCTGAGAACTTGGTGGTCAGTTACCCACTCAATGTTGCAGACCCTTTTACCTCGGCTTAAGCTCAGGGCAGTGTCCCCCTAGCAGAGTAAACCTCGAGAAAGCGCGCAGGATGGGTGGCAGGGACTGCAAGGAGGCTGCCCAGGGGAGGGCTGATTCCCCTTCCCAGGCTCACACTTCACTGAAGACCTGTGCTTGCAGACTTGCCCCCTGACCTCAGGGGAGAGTGGTGCTCAAATGGCTAAAAATGGCTTTCTGCAGTTCTCGTCCATCAGTGGTTTTCTGCGCTTTAAATGGGTTGTACTGAAATGGTGGTTGCTATTTTATTAGAGCTACGACAACAGTAGCTCCTTATGTTTACTGTTATATCCCCAAATAAAGTTTAATTGTGAAAACTGTTAAAATGGACATATTTATGTAGTATTTACACCTCAGGGGAAGATGGGGCCAGTACTAGTTTGTGACTCAACCTGTGCAAAGTTTTTTCTGAAATTATGTGATGAGGGCCTTAACAATTTTGATAGTGTAATTTGTTCCAGTTTTAGAAACTTTGTTAATTAAAACAAATACAAGATTTTAAGTTTAGCAGCGTTTTTAATATAAACCTAAAGATAGAATTTTAGAAATTGTCTTAATAAATAATGACTTAATTAGGGACACTTAGTTATTGTGCCAGAAACGGATCTAGCAACTATAACAGGTGATTTCATTTCCCAGATCCTGCACTACTTTTCACAAGACTCACGTGCTAATAAAATAGACACAAATAGGTGTAGTTACACTTGCTCTCTTTAAAGCAAAACTTCTCAAAAGGACCACCCATACCTGTTTACTTCTCATCTCCCTCTCACTCGGCTTTACTCTCTGCCCCCTGCCCCCCGCCAGCCTCCCCTGCCGCCCTTGCTCTGTCGGTGATCAGCGGCCGCTGTGCTGTCAGGTTTGACAGTTACTTCTCCCACCTGACGCCGCCTTTCCGCTAGCTGTCACTAGCCGGCCACGCTCGATCTTCATGCTGGCTTTTCCCCGGGGCTGCCGTGACCTCAGGCTCTCCCTCCGCAGTGGAAAGCTTTGGACCACTCCTGGGCTTGCTCTTTTCCCCCTTCCCCACACCTGCTGGTCTCATTCAGCCCCTCGTCTTAAATGCCACCAGCAACCACCATCGGTCCTGCCTTCCCGGGACATCTCGTGTCCATTTATTGCTTCCTTTTCTATAGCCTGTCCTTTAGTTCCAGGCAGTGTCGGGACACCTGGGTCTGCGTCCCAACTTGTTTTCTCTTTTTCCACTTTGGCCTCTATCATCCATTCTCCACGTAGTATCAAGAGTTATTAAAAAACAAAACAAAACCAAAGTGTTTAATCCATACAGGATCCAGAGTTATTAAACAAAAAGCAAAAATCCTTAATCGTGTCACTGCCTTGCATACAGCTCTTCCTGTGGCACCTAGAATAAAACCTGTATTTTTTTTGCCCGTGCTGTGTCAACCCTGCTTGCTTACTGTGGCCGCTGCCCTTTCTCAGAACCTCACCCTGCGCGTGCTGCGCCCCCTTCAGGTTTCTGCAGGTGCTCGTCTTGTCCCCGCGCATCTCCGCCTCTCCGCGTTTTGGTTATTCAGGTTCACTGCAGTTTATTCCTTTAGGTCACTGAGGCTCCGTTAGGTCGGACGTCGGCTCCTCAGAGTGTCTCCATGACCACTTTGTCTGCACGGGTCCCCCCTTACCCACCAGTCACGCTCTGTCCCCTTACTCTGTTCTGTTGTCTTCATATCACGTGTGGTTCCTGAAGTTGTTTATTTACCTACACGTCTGTTGGCTGTCTTCCCAGAGGGTGAAAGGCCCTTGTCTGCTTTGTCCCTCACCTCTTCGGAGCTATTACCTTGCGCACCGCGGGAGCTCAGTAAGTCCTGTGGATTGAATGAAGAAAGAAATTTCTCTTTAAATTTAATTAGAAAAGCGGATCTTTTCTTTCTTTCTTTAAAATTTAATTATTTTCTCTTCTCAGATGTAAAATGTGAAAGCTCAGTACATTTCTGTAGTCAGTCTGTCAAGTAAAACTAAGAATACCAAATAACACTTAAATGGAGAAAAGTTTGTTCTTATTTCCTTGTTTTAAAGGAGTTATTAGAAGCATGAGCTTTAAAGTTTGGGAGAAAATTACTTTGATCTCAGATTGGAGCTTTAGATGTATTTTGGCCCTTAGAATCTGAAATACAGTGTAGTACCGCTCAAGTGCAGCCGATGTTACGTGCTGTTCGGCTATTGAAGATTTTTAAATAAGGAAAATTAAGCATGTTAATCTAAGACTCTCTCCACGTTCATTTTTCACAGGATGTAATCCCTGTTCATTACTACCTAATATCTCCACCAACAAAGACTAAGAATGGCAGCAAAGACAAAGAAAAAGATTCAGAAAAAGAGAAAGATTTAAAAGAAGAGTTTACTGAAGCGTTACGAGATCTTAAAATTCAGTGGATGACAAAGTAAGTTTTAAATGAATTTTAATCCTCTAAGTGTTTACTTTTATTTTCCCAGTTACAACAATATTGTGTGTGTATGCAAAGGCTATATATTCAGAAACGTTAACAGTGGATAGGCCTGCAAGTGCTCTTCAATTTTCTTGTAATTATATTTAGTCTTTAATTCCCTTTTGTGGTAAGAATTTTTAAAATTTTAATCCTTACTCTGACCTGCTCTTGGAAGAGAATTTTATTGGAAGGTCCAGAAAAGAAAATAAATCACTTTTTGTCCCCTTTCCAAAGATAATCATTGTCCTGTTATTATTAGTTGTCTCTGTATTTATACATGTCGCAGGTGAGTGATACCGTGTCCTGGTTTTCCAGTTACTATTTGATTGCGAGCAAATTTAAAACAACCTTTTTAAACCTCTGAAGTTGATCCTAAGGACAGACAGCAAACGGAGAAACACCTATTTAAGAATATCTACAAAAGTTCAGTAAGAAAAGTGAGACTCTGGTATGTGAGCCAAGGTCACTCTCCTCCCGCTCCCAGCTCAGTGACACGGAGCCTCCTCCAGACTGGCTGCAGCCAGGACCGCAGGCTCCCTGTCCCCTTGGCTTGGAGGACTCTCCTGCTGGGAGGAGCAGGGGGTCGGCACGTGTCGGCCGGCACCCCAGCCCCGCGGCCTGCTGCTGAGGCCAAGTCCTGGGTGAATTGCGTTGGGAGGCGGGGGCTCTCTCCTGCTCAGCCCCTGCTTGTGGCGCAGAGGGTCTGCCAGGTGGGCTCTGCTGAGAACGCAGGCCCGGCGGCCCCGCCCCTACTGGGAGCCGTGGTGTCCCGCCAGGCGGGGCGAACCGCGGCCTCTGCCGCAGCTGCGCTGCCCCTCCCGCCCACGGTGTAGTCAGTAAGAACAGACGTAGGTGTTATTCAGCTTCCCCAGCTGGGAACGTGGAACTTCTGTCTCTTTGTTCATTCAGGACTTAAGATTCTTCCAAAACAGTGTAAATTTTCCTTCTTTGTAGACCTTAGGCATTTCTAGATCTTTTAATCTTTCTTAACTGTTTTTGAATGTTTTTTTCCCTCCTGTTGATAAATCTACTTATAGCTGGTACGTAGGAAAGCTGTCGGTGCTTACTTTCATCTGACCATCTTATTGAACTCATAAATGAAATAATTTCTGGTTTGGTTTTTTTTTTTTTTTTTTTTTGGTTTTCTCGGTAAGCATATTTATACTGCCTACAAATAAATACAATCTTCGTCAGTAATTATATTTCAGATTGATACCTTAGGTCGTTGACGGAAACTTCAAAACAATGTTAAATAATATAAAAGACAAGTTATTTTCTTTCTAAAAGAACTGAAATAATGACTGTTTCTCTTTCTTACATATGTAGGCTGGATTCTAGTGACATTTATAATGAATTGAAGGAAACATACCCTAATTATCTCCCTCTGTACGTTGCACGACTTCATCAGTTGGATGCGGAAAAGGTTGGGCATGTTCAGTTTTACCATGAGTCTCTTATTGCGTTTGCAGTATTAGATAAGGTTTGCCTTTGCAATAAGGGGGCAGTCTTTGTCTTCTCTTCTCGCCGACTGAAAACGTGTTGCCTCAGATGGAATGTTCTGTTGAGCTATTTTCATTAAGCTGACTCAGGACTCACGTTTGGTCAGTGGGAGGAGGAGTAGATAGGAAACCCTAAGGATGGCTTTTCTGACCTTGACCTGAAGAGCCGGGAGCAGGAGGCAGTGGTCGTGGCCTGCTGGAAGTCTAAGGCACCTGCAGCAAAAGCGGAGCCCCTCTGCACTAACTTGGCTAACTTTGTTTCTAAGTTCTAAGAATTGGCCGTGTAGCTCCCAGCTGTCTTCAGTGGACCAGCTCTCACTGCGAGTCCTGGCTGTAGAAAGTGCTTGTAGCCATAATCAGTTAAGAGTCCTCAAGGGTTGAGTGTGAGCCCGAAGGCCCTGTGAGGAGCCAGATTGCTGAGGACACCAGGACACCCCGGTGCCCGTAGTGAGACTCTGTTGGTTCTATTCCTGTTTACTCTCATTTCTGAGATTTCAGTAATAAATTAGAATTTGTCTCATCAGCTAGCGCTTTTTTTACTTCTGTTGTCATGTGCTGTGGGACTGGGGTAACATAGCTGATCACGTTTCTGAACTTTTAAGTTACCCAAGGAAAGAGCTGCCTCTGTAGGAAAGAGTTTAGATTTCTGTGAACTTCGTATCTTGCTTATTACTCTGTTCAGCGCCAGTGGGGAGTGTAGGGTAGGTATTTTCCCGTCTGAGCTCAGGTTTTCTAAAGATGCTGACCGTCGTAAAGGTCACACCAGGAGCTAGTGCGGAGCCCCTGGGCTGCACAGCCTACCTGGTCCCGCACCACGGGAGTCCTAACTCTCACGGGCGTGACCCACAGAAGCGCAATGTGTCAGGAGGCTCATGGGTACATCCATTTTTTTCTTATTTCTTCTTTTTTTCCTCCCCAGGAACGAATGAAAAGACTTAATGAAATTGTCGAAGCTGCAAATGCTGTTATCTCTCACATAGATCAGACGGCCCTAGCAGTTTATATCGCGATGAAGACTGACCCCAGGCCCGATGCAGCTATTATAAAAAAGTACCTAACCAGTAAATACTCTTTCTTGCATCTCATTTCTTAGTTACTTTTTTTAATTATTGAAAATATCCTTCTCTTCTGGTATTTTTTATATCCTTATCATTGGAGTTACCGATTTGGGGGTACTCCATCCTTAAATATCTTATAGTAGTTTTCTCTAGTCGTTTAAGATTAAGCAAAAGAGAAGTCGTTTGCTTCCTCCACCATCAGGTGCTGTCATGGTGGAGAGATTTGAGTGACTGTGGTCAGGCAGTCCAGCCGTTTGGGGGATATGTGTGAACTGGACACATGGAGAAGGAAACACAGAGCACCCTATAAAACTAACTTTTCAAGTGTTTATTGACCAATAACGTGACAGACTCCAAATTTAGTTTATAATGCTCGTTAGTAAAGTGGTAAGAAATAAAATTGGGTTAAAACCATTATCTGGCAACTTCGGTTTTATGAAACTGGGTTTACAGTACCACTTGAGGAGAACAGGGGTGGGGGGATTATCGTTTAGCCTTAATAAACTCTGACGTGATGTGCACAGCAGGCGCGTAGCTGGGTCTGGGCGTTTGTAAGGCTCCGTGCGTGTGAGAGTGTGGTCTCCACTTGCTGGTGTGGCGGTCTGGCGGCTTTCCTGTTCGCCCTTCCAGGAGCTCCTACCATCATCTCCTGATAACACTCCCACTGCCAGTTTCCCCTCTGTCGCTTTGGCTTATTTCCAGCCCTGGGGGTCCTTAACTTACAAGGGTGGAAGTTTCCTCCTCTTAGCGTTGTTGTAACTAATAAACGGAAACCGTGCAGGCTGCCTGAAAATATGGTAGTTTCCCTTAAAGATTCCATCTGCTTCGGTCAGAATTTTTTTTATATACATACAAAACGCTTGATTTTAAACTGCTAGAACTCTTGGCCTTACATCGTTTATACTGATATTATAGGCCTCAACGAATCTTACAAGCAGCAGTGTTCAAGCGGAATAAAATTTGTTCAAAATAGGTTCTTGGCCATTGTCAGCGCCCTTTCACACTCTCCAAAGGAACCTTCTTGAAACGTTGCTATTTTATTGTTGCTAATAATAATAGTGGATGGTGTAGCCACCATTTATGAAATGCCAGTTATATACAAATGCCAGTTATATGCATTATGAAATGCCAGTTATATCCAAAGGATTATTTGGGGCATGGATTTCTCATTTCCAGCTGCTTTCGCTTAAGTCACTCGTGTCAAAAATTGCAAGATGGCCATTTTGTACTCTTAAAAATATTAACTTTTTGTAGGGGATCTAAGTTTTAATTAAACTGCAGTTTACTTAGGCCACTAAAGTATCTAATTGAAGTTGCTTCCTAAAATGTAGCTATTACCACCTTGATCAGTCCCTAACTAACTTTGATTCAGAGACCAAACACTGTATGTAGCACCACTGAGAGGAATGTAAAAAAAATGAACAAGACACTCTCTACTCTTAGAAAACATACAACCTAATACAGAAGATGATAATTGCTAGATGGACTGTGATTAACAGTCATAATAAGTATTTTAAACTGTGAAAGCCCATGGGAAGGAGAGCAGGGAAACCATCATGGATTAATAGGTACTTAATCTGAGCAGGTCAGTTCAAAATTAGAAGAGGGTAGGAAGAGAACATTCCAGATATGTGGAATTTAGGTTATTCGATCAGAGAATGCGGAAATAGAAAGGGGTCTTAAAGGTGATTTAATCCAGGCCTGGCGAGTCCAGCACACCTGTCACCCCAGCTCGCCCTCCAAGCTCTGCATCCTACAGCCCTCCTCTGGGCGGCCAGGACAGTCAATCAGGATGCCGTAGGCGAGTGGATATCCAGACCTGCCCTGCCTGCCCAGTTCTGTTCCACGGCCCCCGTTCTCCCTCACAACGTGGGGAAAGCGCTTGACTGCTGACCGCTGAGGCTGCTGTAAAGCATGAGTGAAGTACTGCCAAGACACGTCAGGCGCCGCCTGGCATCTAAGAGGTGGGGTGAGGAGGGAGTCGGTAAATGAAAGCCCGACCGTCCTTCTGTTCTTAAGTCCACAGTGACCAAGCACTTCAAGTCCCCAGAAACGCTTCCCAGGAAAGAGAGTGAAAGTTGGCTCTTTTAAACTTTGAAACTCTTTGCTCATAAACTCTTGGGCATCTTTTAGGCGTAATTTCATCTGCATTGCAAATGTATTAAGGTGGGTAACTTAGGTTGTAGCAGGTTATTGGCGTTGTTTTGGGTTTTTGTTTTAATTCTTCTTCTTCTCATTTTAATTGTCTTTTGTACAAATTGTTGATTTTATAGTCCCAGCGGATTTCGTAGGTGGCACGTTTCACTCTGGGTCCTTCAAAATCATGCTTACCGTTAGACTGTTTGTTCATCCCATATCTGAGTGCCTCCTGGTCATCTTCTCAGCACTTTTAATCCTCGTCTTTAGACGTATCTGACAGAGGAGTTGGACAGGATGCGTCAAATAAGCATTCTAGGGGCCAGTACTGTCCCAGGAGTGTAGGCTGTTGCTGTATTTCATTCAGCAGCAATTTATTGAGTGTCTGTTCCGTGCCGGGCATTGTTCTGGGCATTTGGAACACATCAGGAGCAAAGCTGCCTGCCTGGAGCAAGGCCGCTGGCCCCGGCGATTAGGAGCAGGGGTTCCAGGACCAGCCGCAGAGCTCGGAGTTCCGGATCTGCCGCTGCCTGACTGTGGGGCCTTAAACAGATCGCCTGATCTCTCTGTGCCTCGATGTCCTCCTTTGCAAAATAGAGGCAACTGAGGGTCTCTTGCTCATAGAATTATTTTGAGTATAAATGAGTTCATGTGTTAAAATGCTAGAGTAAGCCTTGTATTCCTTTGCTCTGTGTATGCGTGGCAGTTCACGACTACACAAGTATGTAGCGACTGACATTTATAAGAAGTTGAAACACTTAAAAGATACTGTTCTGAGAGTTTCTTAGCTGGCAGAATTGAGGACCCAACAGTCTTTCCCCTGTGTTGCGCAGGGCCTGCTGTTTCAACCAGTTACAGCGACCCTAACTCATTTAGTCTGTGTGTGGAACACAGTGGCTCATGTGTTGTGCAATGCAGACGTCTCTCCATGGCCACACCACATTCCTGCGTTGTAAATCTTAGGCAGAGAAGGCCTGAGGTTAATTTCGGGTGAGGCCGCCCTCTTGAAGCCGCTCTCCTGATGTGTGGAATGTGTCGGTTTGGCGCACAGTGACATGGACAAGCTGAAGTCGACGCTCGTGGACGCCCTGTGTAGGAAGGGCTGCGCCCTGGCCGACCGCCTTCTCCAGGCCCAGGAGCAGGACGGCGCCGCCTCGAGCGACCTGGAAGGGCGAGAGGAGGAGGGAGAGAGCGCCCTGGATGCTCTGACGGAAACTTTCTGGGAAGCCACAAAATGGACTGATCTGTTCGACAGTAAGGTACCCTTTCTCCTTCTTGTTTCGCTGCAGTTCTTGGGGGTGCATCCCAGATCCCTCGTGCCCAGCGGGCCCGGCCGGAGAGGACGAGGGTAAATGGAACGAGGCTGAGCTGGGCTCCGAAGAAGACGAGGCGCTTAGCGAGGCCTCCCTGGTCTTCCCGGCTTAGAAAGCACTTGACCATTGTTTGGTCTGTCTGCACGGTGCCTGGTGGACCACGCTAGCTTGGGAGACAGTTGGAGAACGTGTGTGGCGGGCTTTTGGCTAAGCCATTTATGTATCAGCTAAAATTAAGGGCATCTGAAAGCTGTCTTCGTACCTTCCCACACCTGTTCCCGTGCTCATTTGTCAGGGATGGAGATGGGGGTATTCTGGTTAGTTCAGATATTTGTTATTTCTCTCCAAACTCTTGTAACTTCTAAATAACTACCATCTTGATTTATACCTGATCAGTTTTTAAAGCCCAGTTTAGAAAAAGTAACATTGATGAACTTTTTGGGTTTAGAGTATAAAAACATGTAAAATGCCTTCTAGCTCTCTACTGTAATTCTTAACAGTAGAGATTATGTAGCTACGGGTATTTGCCAGTCTTCCTTTCTTCTGAACATAAAGGAAGAAGAAAGGAAATGAAATCAGTGGAATTCTTCTTCGAGCACAAACTATTGGGGTTTTTTAGTAGACAGGTGCTTGTTTTCAAGATTAACTATGGTGATGGGTAGTAAAGACTTCTGAAGTAGGAGAAAATTCTTCCTATCTGCTTCAGGTTTTTCCACCTCAGTGCAGTAGTGCATTTATAGAGGGAACTCAGTAATGTTCCAGAAACTGAAGGAAGCAGCACCAGAGGTTAAGAATTTGGATCTGAAATCAGGCCCCTGGAGCTTGGATTCTGCCCCCGCCACTTTGACCTATGTGACCGTAGGCGGTGACTGAATGCTCATGTGGGGCTGTGGTGCTGCGTACCGCGGGCTTTTATGAATGAGTATCACGTACCTGGAAGGGCGTCAGCAATACTTGCTGTGACTACTAACAAAGTTATCTCGTGTCTGCTGTGTGCCAGACACTGCGCTCGGTGCTGGGAAAAAGGTGAATAAGAGCCTGGTCCAGCATCAAGTTGATAGACACTTGATGAGCATCGCGATAAAGCTGTCATAAAGAATTCTGTTCTTGCTGCAGCGCTCCTACGTTAGGGGCGTGCGTTATGTCACCTGTCTGTTTCCTGTGTCTGTAGCAACAGTTGTTGAGCCCTTTCCTTGTCTCTAGGACACAGGTAAGTGTGACAGGATTCCTTTCTTTGAGGACATGCTCCACATTCTGAAAGTGGAGACTAAAGATATAAACAAATGGTTATGAGTATTTTTGACAGATGCAGTAATTAAAGGTAGAAAACTTGTACAAAAGGAAGCAGTTGAAAGTAAGAACATGTTTATATAATCTGACACTTCATTTGTTTACTTTTATCCTCTTTTGCAATTTTGGGAATTCATAGTGACCTCTGTAGTTTTGTACTTCTGACTTGCAATTTTGTAATCACTTATGTTAGCTCTGCTTTCTTTTGCATAGAGGTATTTTGGTATGGTTTCCAACAGCTAGTGACTTATCATACTAGCTTTCTTTCCCCAAATAAATTATCTGTTCTGTGGGATACCCAGCTCTTTTAAAGATGTTAATTGTTGTTTTAAAAAGTTGTTAAAATTTACTTGATGTAACATGTTCATTTGAAAAGCTACACTTCTGTTAAAGCCTCAATTCTTTCATTATTTTTCTTCTTTATTTTTTTTTCTTGGATTTTTATTTATTTATTTATTTTTGGCTGCATTGGGTCTTTGTTGCTGCGCGCGGGCTTTCTCTAGTTGCGGCGAGCGGGGGCCACTCTTCGTTGCGGTGCGCGGGCTTCTCATTGCGGTGGCTTCTCTCGTTGCGGAGCACGGGCTCTAGGCACGTGGGCTTCAGTAGTTGTGGCACGCAGGCTCAGTGGTTGTGGTGCACGGGCTTAGTTGCTCCGCAGCATGTGGGATCTTCCCGGACCAGGGATCGAACCTGTGTCGCCTGCATCGGCAGGTGGATTCTTAACCACTGCGCCACCAGGGAAGTCCAGTTCTTTCATTATTAAAGCAATATGCCTTAAATTGTAAATATTTTGTAGATAAGCTGTATCTTGTTTTACGTCGTAGGTTTTGACATTTGCATACAAGCATGCCTTCGTAAATAAAATGTATGGGAGAGGCCTTAAATTTGCAACTAAACTTGTGGAAGAAAAACCAACAAAAGAAAACTGGAAAAATTGTATTCAAGTAAGTGATATTTAAATTGCCACTGTTGGGTGTCATTTCAATATTGTAGAGTGACAAGATAGAAAGCCTTACGGTAGTGATAAAACAGTACCAACTTTATCATGACTAATTATTAGTCTGATTAACATAACATGAACTATAAAATAAATGCATGAAAGGTAGTCAGTAAGCTGTTTAAATTTTTAAAACATTTTTCACTCCTGTCCAGAAAACCTATATTTTTGGCTTTTAGTGTTTTCAACATAGGCAAAATGCATTGCATATTTTGTGTAGTTAGAAGACAGGTTTCCTTTACGAAGGAAACAGATGATTTCTTTTAAATACATGTTGGCTCAGTTCTAAAACGGTTGAACTTCTAGAGTTTATATGTTTGATCTTATTCTTCATTTGACATGATAGGCCATTTTTTATTTTACCATGTATTATATGCAGGGAAGTTCTGTGGTTGAGCTCTCTGCACAAATTAAATGTCAAGTGTAAGAACTTACTGAACTTTGCAGAAATTGTTTCAGCCTAGCCTTGTCTTTGTACACGTATAGTTGGTTTATGCTTAAAGGGTATATGGAGGTTGGGGTGCGCTGGTCCTGCCAAAGGCGGCCGAGGGTCTGGTCTTCATATTGAAGGTATTCTTTGGATGTAAAACTCACCTGTAGGTTCCTGGGGCAATTTCTGGTAATTAGAGTAAACTATAGGTTATCTTTACTCTCAGACCTTTTCTGTCAGTTCAAATTGTAAGACATTTCAAATTCACTTCTTCAGATCTTTGAGGAGGTTGAGAGAGCTCTTTCTGGAACTTAATGTCTTCTCATCACGTAGGCTGTGAACTGAGCTCTTACATTTGTGAAGCCCACGATCCACCCAGATGCTCACATCAGGGGATGTTTCATAACTTGTCTCCCCTCCACTCTGCTCGCCTGCTGTCTGTTCTCCACACAGCAGCCGGAAAAGATGGCTTTAGACCCCTCCTGGTGAAGCTCCGTCACATTTAGAGTAAAATCCAAACTCCTCCCCGTGGCCTGTAAGGCCCGTGTGGTCCGGCCTCTGCCAGCGGCCTCTCCAGCTGCATCTCATATCGCATTCCCGCGTCCTCACTGCTTCCGCCGTCCCAGCCTCCTCTCTGCTTGGCTGACACAGCGCACCCTTCCCCTCTCGAGGACCCAGCTCTTCCAGCTGCATGGAGAGCTCTTCCCCAGATTTTCACAGAGTAGGTTTCTTCTTGTCATTCAGATTTCAGCTTAAGTGTCACCTCCTCAGAGATCCCTTTCTTGACCATCTCACTTCCCAGTCTGTATTATAGCAAGTTTTATTTTTACTATATACCTGATACATTTCTTATTATTTACTTATTTGTTATCTGTTCATTAGCTTGCTGACTTTCTATTTGGCTTTCCTGAATAGAACTTAAGTTTCCTGAAAGTGGGAAGTGAGTTTGTTCAGTGCTTTTTCCTAATGCCTAGAACAGTGTTTGACTACCGTAGGCACTCAGAAAGAATGAGGGAAAGGAAACTAGGGTGGTTGGAAGGAAAGGAGCAAGTCACGTCAAGTCGATAGGAAGAAAGGAGGACAGAAGGGAGGGAAAGCAGGAGGGTTGGCAGGGATGATGATAATCACCCACCCGATAGGTTGGTTGGTAGGAAGGAAGGTTGGTGGGTGAGTTGATGGAAGGAAAGTTCTACCTGCTACGTCTTTATTATTACTAAATATTTAATACGGAATTTACCCTAAATGCTGAGCTTGAAACATCTGTTCTTTAATAATTGTGTGTGTTTTATTATAGCTGATGAAGCTGCTTGGATGGACCCATTGTGCATCTTTTACTGAAAACTGGCTCCCCATCATGTATCCTCCTGATTACTCTGTATTCTAAAATAGGAACCAAGACTTTAAATTTTAAAAAAGAAAGTTTTATAGTGAATGGATATAAAAACAAATTTGTGGCATTTTTAGTCTAATGCATGTTTTCATCTGCTATCAAATGCTGATTATTAAAATGATGTGTATTTATCAGAGAATTTGCTGGTGTGTGGCTTAATACATGTAAATCTAGACCTCTGACATCATGGTGTTTTCTTAATGCCTCACATTGCTGGCAGCGGGCTGTGCCCTGGCTGCCAGCACCAAGGACTTTCAGTTGCAGCTGTTACATGCATGAGAGGTTTTGAACAGTAACTTTTAACTGCAAACCTATAAAATTCTATTTTTTATTTTATAAATGAACAGGGTTTTAACATGCGCGACTTTAATTTTTTCCAATTGTATGAAGGCCTTAAAAAAGCTACATTAAGCGTAGCTAAAATTATTTATTAGACTAAAAAGTAACAGAACTTCATTTCCAGATTTTTTTTTTTTTTTTTTTTTTTTGGCAAACGTTTACATTCAATTAAGGGGAAAAAATAAAACCGGCACAAATAAATGCGTGGCAGACGCTGGAGCATAACTGCTTCAGTCAGTCTTCATCTTGGAGTTATTTCAGGCCAATCACTTTTAACACCTTCTTGACGTGCAGAGCATCAGAATGAACTAATAAGACAGCTTAAATCTGTGTCAGGTATTGTAAAGATACATATATGGTATGTTTATATTAAAGTTGAAATAATGTAAACACGTGAATAAATGTGCAAACCCAAGATCGCAGTTACACCATATGCACTCTCATACCGTAATTTTTTAATAAATAATAAAAGTGAATATTGAAGCTTCTTAAAGTTGGTCTTAATTTTTCATAAATAAAATTTGGGGTTAGAACAGAAATGAATAATATATTAAATCCATAGACAAAAAATTCAACATGAAATAATTTTTTTTATAATGTTTCTTATAGGCTTGCAATTATTTGAATATATTTCCGAATCTTATTATGTGATTAACTTTTGTGTAGGTTTAATTTTTTATTTTTATCTCTCTGGCTACTATACTTCTTTCATCCTTCCTCCGTAAAATAAACACACGTAGACAATATTAAAAGGCCTCTACTGTCTCATAGCACACGTGTTTGTGTGTGTTATGGTGTTTAAATCTTCCCTTAGAATTTACTACTGTAAAAGGCCTACCAGAGATCTGGTCTTAGTCATTCGTAACTTTTTTGAGTAATTGACTCCTTTATCTGATGAAGACGTTAGACCCTTTATGAAAAAGTGCTGCAAGTATGCGTGCAGACATTTTGCACAGTTTCTGAGCCATCTAGAGTCTAAAGTCCACCCATGAGCAACCGCATGCGTGTTCTCTGACAAACACATACTTTCCCCTACACGTATACAGGTTCCCACATATACAGGTTCAGTCCAGTCAGGGAACTGAGATGCTCAGAAGGGGTAGGGTGACTCCCCAGGGTCATGCTGCTGGCTGAATGTTAATTAGAGAACGTGTTTTACAACCGGCTTTGGCATCTCTGTAAGTACTACCTGCAGCACAGAGCCCCAGGGTCAGCCAGGGGTGAGCACTTGGGTCCTTCCCAGGTCTTCCCTGAGGATGCATTCAGCCCCGCGATGTGCGTGGCTGGTACCCAGGAATATGACAGCTTTCTGAGCCCCTCTGGACATTTCCCAGCCTTTCCCTTTAAGCTTTTTAATTAGTCCCAACGGTTAGCCATCATCTAAGGCAGCCACAAAATTGTACAGTTGCCTGGAATCATCTAGACAAACCCCTGGGAAAAGGCTTCTCGGCCTGCGAGAGATCTGAGTCCAGTCAAAGATGGCCTTGCCCATGGTGTTTTCTGGGGAACAGTCTCCAGGGATTGCCAGGCTGCTGTTTTTCAAGGCTGCCGTGGAGCAGGAGATGGGATGGGGACAGGGCCATTGAAAACATCACAAAGCACGTTGCTCTCTTAACTGAGATTCAGCCGTTCTGAGTGAACATGCTTCAGATTGCTACATGCCTTTGGTTAAGATTGCTACATGCTTCTGAGAATTTTTGTCAGTTTTCTCATGACTTTAACGGAGGAAAGAATTTTCGGAGGTGCTTTTTCACTGACAAAAAGTTCTACCAGTTTCACTGAAATCACACCTTTTTTTAGAACATGCCTTTAGTATCCAATTTTAGTGTAATTTTAATGTTAGAAACTTCCTAGTAATAGATTGATTTTGACGTAAGTACTACCTTCTGAGTTACGTCAAGATACAGTAAATTCTGGTATCCTTCAAATATGACTTAACTTTTACATGAAAATCACCATCGTTGCAGAGTTCCCTAATCTCTCACTTTATTCTTCGGGTTTTGGTCTTTTCGCTATATTTTTTAATGTGGAAGGAGAAGTTAAGTTCGTGGTGGGTTTTGGACGTACTCTCACAGTCCTGACTGGTAGTGGGAAGCAGTCGAGTGAGGTACATGTCTGCAGGGGGAGGTGGTGAATAACGGCGCTTTTTAATAGGACGTGCTACATCGTGAAAGTTGACAGGCAAATTTTTTTTTTTTTTTTTAAATCTATGAGCCACATCCGGCTCTCTGTTGTAACAAGGACTTTTCTATCCGTAATTACTACTTCTCTCTTTCAGTGGGGTGTAAGTCTTTCTCAGATAATGAAATTTTAGAATGAAGATTATTAAGTTTGCTGTGGAAATTAGAAATACAGCCACAGACTGGCAAAGTCTGCTTTGAACTGTGATTCCTAGAAAGGTTGGTCCATCAGTGGTACCCGTGGTGGGTGATACCGGGATCTGGGGCGGTGACGCCAAGCTGCCTTGTCAGCCCTGCTTTCAGGCTAGATTATTCTGTGCCTCCATGCCGACACAGAACGTTCCAGGAGAAGCCATCCCCGGCAAAACTATGACGTTTCTGTGTGATTGATAACAGGAGACAAAATGGTTCTTTATTTATTTATTTTTATATTATAAAGTGGATTCTTTTTTTTTCTTTAACTTTTTATTATATACTGGAGTAGAGTTGATTGCCAGTGTTGTGATAGTTTCAGGTGTACAGCAAAGTGATTCAGTTATACATGTATCTATTCTTTTTCAAATTCTTTTAAAAGTCGGGACAGTTTTCCTACTTCAGGTAATGGTGACCAATGTCTGCACCACACCACTGAAAACAACGGAAAGAGCTGGATACAAATAAATAACTTCTGAAAGAAGCACTAGGGATGGTGCAGAGTGTGTGCTCGGCACTAGTTCTGGGCCCCTGAGATGACATCCATTTTCTCATTCCAGCACTGTTTCCGTATTTTTCAGTTTTAATCAGTGTAAAGCCTAGAACTGTTTTCCATTACTCTTTACCCTTTCCCTTTGCTACAGTTAAAGTCTGTACAAAGTAGACTCTTCAGATTAAGATACACTGACCCTGTCAAGCTCATTTTCAAAAAGCAAGTGACAAAAGTATATTGACAGGTTTAAGACCATGCTTTCCAGCAGAAATAACGAGGGGAAATCCACTTGTTTGTTAATTTATTTGTGTAAAATTTATTAAACACTCAATTGAGACTCTCGGAAGCCAACAAAGCTACTTTCATGTTTTCATGTTATTTGTGTATATTTAGATGAAGCAGATAATCCTAAACTGGTTGCTTTGGAGAGTTGCTGTAATATTATGTTTATTCTAGTTATACAAGTTGTTTCCGTGCACTACCTTTGCAATCTTATAAAATTTCTAACACTGTTCAAAAGACACACTAATGTTTCGAAAGGCATCTTGTTTAATTTAGTCCCATTTTAGCACTCCTTTAAAAAGTTTGATTGATGACTCTTGAAATTCAGCCAAGAGTGTTGTGTCAAAAACCTGCTTGAATTTATCTAAAAATTCATAATCGGTGGTGAATCTGAACTTGTTTGCCCAAAGCAACACGGTTCCCGGCTGGCAAAGGTATGCCATGGTGGCGAGCAGCTTGTCCAGGAAGTAATGGTGGTAGACCACGTCAGAAGCCAGCAAGTAATCATAGTAACACGTGGACTTGGGGAAGTTCTGTTCCAGACCCTCTCCCCACACCAGCTCTTTCACTTCAGGCAGATGTGCTGTATGGTTTAGTGTGTTCCTTGAAAGGTTGTATTGAAGGTTCCCTAGGACGTCAGGCAAATCCGTTGCTGTGACTTGAGCTCCTAAGAGAGAAAGAGGAAACTTGTACGCATTACCTGGAACATTTGGGCAACCACAGGGTACACATACTCTCAGGGGGGGAAATGGAACTGGGCTTCTCACCTTGGCCCTGTGGACATATGGGCTGGATAATTCTCCTGGGGAGCCCTGCCCTGTGCCCTGTAAGATGTTTAGCAGGGTCCCTGGTCTCCATCCCCGAAATGCAAGTAGCACCTCCCCACCCAAACCCCAAGTCGTGCCCATGAAAAATGTCCCCCGAGACTGCCAAATGTCCTTCATGGGGCAAAAATCACCTTTGGTTAAGAACCATTGAAATAGAATAACACTCCCGTCTTTTAAGAAACTAAGTTAAACGGCGGTGCAGTTTTGAGAGATTTCGAAATAATTAACTAAACATACCAGGATTCTTAGCGTTTGATTACTGTCATCATTTATAATGTTTTTCCTTCCCAAACTGTCTTTATCTGAAGATTTTGGTTTTCTCTTACGTGAGGTGTCAGCACCTAGTTTTCTTTTCTAAGGGATGATCTATTTTGAATGACTCTCCCCCCTACTAAATGCATTAAATTAATTTTTAGGCATTTTAATGCTAGTGATAAAGGTTCACAAGATCATAATTCCAGATTGGTTTTGATAGAAGAAGACCTGTAATAGTGTAGGCTGAAGTAGGCCAGACATACCCGCCTCTTGCCCAGCTCCCAGGACTCACAACTGGCATTTTGGGTATAAATCTGCCTTCACCTTGGATTGACTCACTTATTTTTTGTTTTTTCCAAAACATTAGTTGATAATAGTTGCACTGAAAAGCAGGAGGCAGCATAACATAGCTGTTTACAACAGGAATTCAAGAGTCACACCTTCAGAATTTCAACTTTCTCATATGGTAACAATCAATGGATTGGACGAGTTAGCCTCTAAGGCACAGTTATCTCTGGGGATAACAGTAGTCCTTCTAGCCTGGACATCTGGGCAGATTCAGGGAGCGCCATCACGGCCAAGCACCTAAACCACAGCCCGTCCCACAGTAGTAAGTGGTTATTATCACTGTTGTCACCGCAACCGTCTTTTGAAACAAGGCCGAGAATAGACAGACAAACCTAGAATACTGGCCACGATGGAAACGAGGCCTGGTCCAGCACCGATTTCGAGCGTCTTAGCACCTTGGAGACTGAGTTCCTCTGCGTGTTCCTCCAAATACTGGCACAAAGCCATGGCCTGAAAAACATTCACAGTTGTCAACCTGGACACTGGAAACCGGGGACCCTGTTCCCCACCGCAAGTTAAATACTCAAAGACATGTTAACAGTTTCAGCTTACTGGGGGCTCACAAGAATCAAAATATACGTACAACGGCGTGTTTTGACCTCTGGAATATGAAGGCTGTAACATGCCTCAGAGGAAGGAGAGACACAGACTTGTGAAAGCGCCTGTACCAGAAGACTCTTGACCAGCCTCCAGGAACAGGAAGGTCAGCTCGGCTCTTCCAGAACCAGGAGACGAGGGGCCGCAGGGCAGCAAGCCCTCCCTCTGCTTAAGTCGTGTCAGGCCTCCACCTGCTGTAAGACTTGTGCTGTGAGCGGCTCCATCCCCTCCCTCCTGACTCCGCCGACATTCAGGTTGCTCTGGACTTTGCCTGCTGCACTGAACAACTGCGTAGGAATTTTTCTTTTAAAGCAGTTCATCTAAGAAACACTCGACTGGCCGGGCAGTGCTTCCCAAACTCTAGCGCACACGCAGGTCACCGGGGGCCTGGTGAAAGACGCCCGGCCGCGTGTAGTGGGGCTGACGGGGCTCAAGGCTGCGTTTCTAACAAGCCACGGACCACACTTTGGGGGGTAGCAGCAAGGAGGTTACATCCTTTACACAGTAAAAAAAAAAAAAAAAAAAGAATAAATTTAGATCGATTTCTATACAGAAGATCAAGGTCCCTTCCCGTGTGAGCCAATGGGCGTCGCGGTTGGTGATGTCGCGGACTGGGGAGACTGGGGAGAGGTACGTAGGCGCGAGGGCGTTACCGGAGCTGGGAGTGCGAATCCTGCACTGAAAAGGCAATGTGAACACTCTCGTTTGCACACACTTCTAGCCCTTGTCTTCCTGCAGATGCTCTGGGCTCCTTATGACTCACTTTCTGTCTGGGGCCCAGGCTGCAGTAGGGGGCGGCCTGGATCGCTTGAGGCATGCCGCGCTCACGGTGGCCTGCGCCAGGGTTGGTGGCAGCCCCAAGCCCCTGGGTCCCTCCCTTTCCTCCTAGGCTCCTCTCAAGGGACTCGGGGGCCAGGGACGGGGGTGGGGGGAGGACGGAAACCAATTCCCAATGGCACGGTAGGGAGGTGAGGGGCGTCAAGGGGCCCTGGGCGCTGGAGGATGGGGGGGGGGGACAGGCGGGACGGCACAGGTGCGAGGTGGCACCAGCATCCAGCCCGTGGCAAGGAGCTCTGGAGCTGGGGGCGGCAGTTTTGAGGAGAGGCCTTCTTTGGTTCTTGAGGAGAAAGGAGCATTATTCACTGTGTGGGGTTTCAATATTTGGAAGAGTGTCACCCAGAGCCACCAAGACGTGTGCTCTGAGGAGTTCCTGAAGGGGTGGCTGTAGGCGTCCTTCCTGAAGGGCCCTGCCCTGTGACAGGCTGGCCCGGTGGGTGCCATCTGGGGACGGATCTTCCCTCGGGAACAGCTACACCTTTCAGCAAACACTCCCCCGCTTCTTAGTCCTATTAGCAAACTCTGAAAAGTCATCTCTCACAGCTGCTCTTGAAGTCATACAAGGAAAGGGTGCTTCCCCACACGATACGGATCCTTCCGCAGCCTTCAGGAGACTGAGGTCCCGAGAAGGGCCAGGGTTTGGTGCACGAAAGGCTGAGGCCTTATTAAGAATAAAACAGTCCAGTGGACAAATCATCTTTTTCCACTCCTGATTTCTGATCACCCAGCTCTGGGTGTCTGTTTGCCAACTATAGTAGGAAGCTGTGGAGTCGCTTGGTGGTTTCAAACTTGTTAAGCCAAAGAAAAACATTTAGCTGAAGGAAATCATACTTATATTAAGCATAAGGGGTAAAAATCGAGCTTCCTTGGCTGGGGTCAGTGACGGGGGAGCTCTAAGAGCCTGGAACCCTTGGCTGTCCCTCCCCTGCTCCCCCCCTTCCATCTCCCCCATCACTGGTACCCAGACTGCAAAGGGTGCTCCAAGGAACCTCTGATCACAGCCACGCAGTGGACCAGCAGGTCTGCGTCGCCCGGGAGTAGGTCAGAAATGCAGCCCCGGTCCACCTCCCCCAGCCCGACCTCCTGGATCAGAGTCTGCATTTAACAAGAACCCAGAAGGATTCCCATCTAAGCTAACAGTGGAGCAGTTCTGATCTGCAGCCTCTCCAAGCACAGGCTGAGAACCTCTGCAGTGGAAAGAACGAAGGCGCTGGCCTCCGAGGTCCATCGTCCCAGCCTGGTTCTGCACTGCGCCCCGCCAGGGGAAACAGTGCACTCAGCCAGAACATAGCAGGTTTTCTGGCTCTGAATTCAGTGTTTGCCCCCGTTTCAGCTCTATCCTCTGGGGACTGTTGCAGGGAGAGCATGAGATGAAGCACCATTTCCTAAGTGTCTCCACTGGACTAGCCACACTGTAAAAGGCGAGTGGATACCCGACGTTCTGTGGGAGAGGCCCAAAGGTGGCCGCTACAAAATCTAAACTCTAAAGACTTTTCTTCTAATTTTTTTAACAATTCATATGAATTTTTCATCCTACTTCCCAATATACTCAAGTTTATGTTAATGTGAAAAAATAATGTTTCAAGAAACATGGCATAGAGGAAAATCGTTGTTTTTAGGAAAGATGCCGTGTTTCTGCAGCATCTAGGTACACCAGCAACACCCCTGGGGGGGCATCCATGGACCCTCAGTTTGAGAAGCACAGGACGTTAGAGCACGTGGCAAGTCGTCCAAGGCACCACAGTTGTACAAAATTGCTGTTCTCATCCCCAGAATCCCCGACACCCCAATGTGACAGCTCCCTCACCCCTGGCCACACCACCGCTCCGTAACTCTCGATCGATTCTTGAATGACAATCTTCTTGCCTGCAAACCAATAGTACTCCTGGGTGTAGCTGGCGTAATTCATAGGAACAAATTTCTGGAGGCTTTGAGGCGATGGTTCTATCTTGTTAGAATCTGTGGGACAGAAAATTAAATCGGTTTCATGATTTGTTGATCCAGTGCAGATCTACACTCGGTACAATTAGTCAGATGGGAAGAGCCTGAACAATCTTCTAGAAGCAGAGGGGGGAGTGCTATCAGTGACAGTGGCTGCAAACTAGCACAAACTGAATGATATGGGGTGACAGGGACATAACATTTCTATGGGACATTTTTATCATATGACAAAATGCCCAAGGATGCCCTGGGCCCTTCCCTCGATTTAGGAGAAGACAGTGCGGTGTCGATCTGTCCCTCCCTCTGTTTTGGTGAGAGGAGGAAGCTAGGCCACCGGACAGAATGGCACGAATGAGCCATCTGCATAAGGAGGACCGAGGCAAGCGTGGACCTGACTATTTTTGGGTGTTGAAGTGATGTGACATGCCCGCATGTTGGCTGGAACGTGTTCCTTAAGTCCTTCTACAACTGCTCCTCAAAAGGTACAGGTCACCCAAAGACGGGCCAGCTCCGCAGTCCTGGGGGAGGTTGTCAGATGAGCTCCAGCTATTAAATTACTCTTCCTGAAATACTCCTTTACGCTCGTGACCCACTCAAGCAGCTCTCAGATGTCATATAAAATGAGCGGAAAAGAGCACCTGATCGGGGCTGACATCATGGAAGCCCAGAATGTCAAAGGTTTCGCAGGGGGTTTCAGCGTAAAAAGAACAGCAAGTAATAAGGTCAGAATGAGGATGCTAAGCACACGGAGGGGTCGTGCGCAGAAGACGGGGGGCTGCTGGTACCCTCGGTGAGAGGCACGGGCAGCGAGGAGTTTGGGGGGGAACTTGCATGAGACCAGCCTTGGCTGCCTGAGCTCTACCTGCGGATGTGTAACCAGGGATGGAATAGCGGGAAGGAACACTCAGTGCACATCTGAGGGTCTCTAACCAGAAACATACACTCAAGGAGGTAGATGAGGGTGAGGGCAGGATGAGTGCAGGGTGAGGGGTAGGGGGCCTTTGAAGAAGCCTAATCAGGGGTCCACCCCTCAGAGTTCAGGTTTCACTGATTTCCACCCGCACTAGACAGTTCTGTGCCACGGCTCTGCAAACGCTTTGTAACAGGGTCACAGCCAGAAGAGTCCAGAAACGTGCAGTGAACACTTAGAAACATTTACAACAACTTGACCATATCTGTTGAATCTGATTATGAAAAACCAAAGCTTGTATTGTGTATGTCTTTGTACTTCTTTTCATGTTGTTCTTCCAGAAATTCATTTGTGTTGCATTTTACAAAAAAGTGTCCAAATGGTCTTTGACCACAGTGTGGGCCAAATGACCAGTTTGTAAATTAGCACAATGATGCCTGCAGCTCTCGGCTGTGGGTTCTGATCTCCTGGAAGGAGAATTCTCTGTCCTGACCACAAAGGCGAGCTTCCAGAAACCCAGGACTTCCCTGAGCTTGCAAGAACCTGCTGATGAATAGTGGCCAAGTCAGTCCTGAGATGTCATCCTTCCCTGTCATGTGCCCCAGGAGAGGCTGTGGAGAGAGGAGAGGACCTTTGGTCCTCACCCATGTCTTACAAGGGAAACTACCAACATCTAAAAACATGAACCTGAAATTTATCACTCAACAAAGAGGACCCAGCTTCTCCCATAGGCTGAGAGGCTGACTCTGAGTTCTGTTTCAGAGAAAATAAGAAGGCAGAGGAACAGACCATCTTGTGCCCAGAAACGTTTAACAAGCAGCCTGGGGGCGGTAAGGAAGCACTGACTGACGTGTAGGGTTTGGCCGTCACCATGGTGACAACGCTCCCACAGTGGCCATCCCTGGGAAAGAGGTGAAGCGGCTCAGCATCACAGGCATTTCTACCACATGGATACGACACCCCTCAACAGCCTCAAGGGCACAGGTCATCGTAAAATGTAGGAAAATAATTCCTGATGAGACGTGAGTATTTATTACCCAAGTTTTTTCATATTCCTTTACCTTTTACATAATCCATTTCATTGTACGTTTATATGACTTAAATTTTAACAATGGCCATGTTTAACAATCAGCTTGCAGAAGTCCTGAAATGCAGGAGCTGGTACAGGCCATCTGGTATGAGGAGTGGGTACCGGGCTGCCCTCTTTACCTCTGAGCCTGTCACCACTGGAGCAGCCAGACCGTCAGGGACCCAGGCCACCTCCTGCCAGCTTCCGTCCCCTCGATATCACCCAGACCGTTCCTTCCTCCCCTCCTCCCACAAATAACCGGCTGAAGGCTAACTTTTCTCTCAAGACTGTAGGAAAAGTCTATGTGCTGATTTTAAGTGGCTCATCCTTTCACAAGATGACAGATCATAAGCTGATGGTTGTACTTTCTGGATCAACATTGTAAAGAAACATGGGCATATAAATATTCTCCATAAGACCATTTTCCATGCTACAAAGATAAAAGAAATTTATGTTGATTGCACATGATTTTCAATTATTGCATCTATGCTCGTCTGACAGTTTTAGAGACATCAGATTTTCAGGATAGGCAGAGTTGCATTTTTATGTAAACAGTTTAGTAAAAATGAATACCATCCTGGTTTAACAGAGTTGGGACATAATTTTCCACTGTTGACTGTAAATGTTTTGAATGTTATATCTTGGCTCTTATGACATCATTTGTTATGTCTGTTATTTATTTATTACTGATTCCCTGCCCAGAAAAGCAACACTAAAGGGTTCTGTTGTCATAATGGGAAAGTACACTTGACTTTACACTGATCCACTGAAGGACACAGCTGCCAGGAATATATTTTGGCGGAAAGCAGGAAGGAATCTAGATTTCATTTCTTTTTTAAAAGTTCTTGTTACAAAAATCTAACTCTCTCAGATTTGGATAAAACAAAGTTTTGGTCTTTGATAGGTAAATAATAAAAACATAGGGATTACCTTTAGTGTCATGCTTCTGCTTGCATAAAGGCATTTTTCTACTAAGCATCATGATAAGAAAAAGATCTAGGGTTAAAAGGAAATGGATATTCTTGTGCCTGAGGTTCACTGCAAAACGCCATCCCCAGGAAAAGAGGGGAGAAGATGTGGAGCTGAGGAAGGAGGTTACCTCCCGGGGGTCCGCTGCTGCCGTCTGTCTGTAGACCCTCCTCATCCGGGGGTCTCGGTGCCTCGTCCAGGGACTGGGGCTGCTGTCCTGAGCGCAGACACGCATCCATCCCGGAGCCGCCAGGGAGGAGAGAGCTGGCCTGGACTGAGCGCTCCTCCGGGTCTGACTCGCCCAGAGCCTCTGCAAGGTGCAGCTTATCGCCTTAGCATCCGCTGGGCCGGAAAGAACACCTGCATTTCAGCTTAGTTCCCCGGGGCGGGGGTGGGGTGGGGAGAGCAGCCGCCCTGGGCGCTGCCATCCCGGTTTTGCAGAGCAAAGTGGAAGGAGACCATGAAACATCACCCCACCTTTCCATCGCCTGGAGAAACGCAAAAGCAGGGCCACTGTAGCCAGACAGGTGCTGCCTTGCTGCAGTCTAGGGTGTATTCCTAAGAGCTTTTGGAACTGAATCTTGATGAAGAAGGTCTGATCCAGCCGTACATATCTTTAAGGGTACCTTGTGGATCCAGGGTTAATGACATCGTGGATTTGCCCCAGATGCGGGGCTGCTCCCTTCTCATCTGAGGCTTTAGCGCAGGACAGTAGAAAGCGCTGGGGGCTGAGAGCCAGGAGGCTGGTTGGCGCCCCACTCTTACTCTTGGCAACTCACTTAATCCCCTCCACACCATTTCCTCATCAGCAAAAAAGGGAAGGATGACATCTACCTACCTCCTAGGGCTGTGGGCAAGAAACAGGGGAGCAAAAGTGATTCGTGCAGCTCAGAAAAACTCTACTGATTAAGAAAAAAGGACCTGGCTGTTGGGATCATTGATCAGCATCCAAATAAGAACACGTGACATCGCCGCGGGACTTAGCGTGTTTTTGCCAAACACCGTTCTTGTGCTTTTGGTGAATTGATTCATCTAATCCTCACAACAAACCCTATGAAGTGGATGCTATTATTATGCCTCCTCTCAGATGAGAGAAATTCAGGCACAGAGAGATTCAAAAGCAGCCCAGGAGCATGCAGCCGGCCAGTGGCAGGGCCAGGAGTCAAATCCAGGAGGTCCAGCTGCAAGATCTCTATTCTTGACCATGAGGTGGGACACGGCTTGAGTTGCCTTGCTTCAGCGGTGGGTTTTCTGGCTGAGTTTGCCCTGAAATTACTCATAATGCTTAGTTGTCACAGTGACGTTTTCTAGTCTTTTTTTTTTTTTTTTACAAAATGTAAATCGTTTTCCTAATTGGTTTTTATATACCAGAGTTGCCCCGTCATATTGTTTTGGCCAGCTGGGGATGGCAACCAGCCACAGCATTACTAACTGTTCCACACCTGGAGGGGTCGTGTGCCCCTCACATTAATGTGCAACAGGATTTCAAATCAGTGAGGTTCCTGTGAAGGTAATTTAGCATTTTCACCAGCTCTAGAATCAAACAATCAAATATTTACCCCAATTCTTCAACTCAGGAAGTTTTTTTTTCTCTTGCAGATACTTACTTGCTCCTTCTCGTCAACTTGCCCCCGACTCCAGGAGGTTAATTGTTCCCCTAAAAGACAGCTGACCGGTTATTGGTGAGTACCCAGAGCATCTCCAGGGAAGAGCCTCAGCGCTGCGGTGAAGGGCCCTGCATTGAATGCTGGCTCTGCCATGCACTAATTTTGTTGAAAATGTGGATAATGGTGATTCTGACCTCACATGACGGTCGTAGGAATTCAGTGAGATAACCTGTGCAAAGCCTCTTGCGCAAGCTGTACTAACTGTTATTCTCATCTCCAAAGCCAGAGAGTAGTCAGGCAAGACAGCACTCCTTACAGGACACCCACCCAGCACCGCGGGACTCTGTGCATTAAAGTTAGACATTCCTTCATTTTGCATGCAAGAAAAGGAGACCTGTTTTCACTCCAATAACAGGTAGTATTTTTCCTTGTGAAATGAAATGACTCCCCTCCCCCATCATTATAGTTGACGTGAGACATTAATTCTTTCCCCAAAAAGCAACCTAGAAAATAACTACAGTAATCTACCTAGTGTTCATTAGTAGCTCAACACATCATATGATCTATATCATATGTTAGTATTTAATAAAGAATTGGGAAGTTCTGAAAAGGACCCCTTGTTAGTACCCTCAAAATAACTTTGAACAGTTAGTTTATACATGTCTTTACCTTATGTAGCAGAAGAGGTTTGTGATTTCTGTGCAGACTTGAATCCCCAGTGTTTTATATAGGTCTGCACCTGAGGGGATTAGCATTCTATGAACAAAAGCCAGCCAGTGGAAGTCCAAGTTATTTAGGGTAGCATCACCCACCAGTACCCATACACATTACTTTGCTAGAATTACTCTCTCTCTTTCTCTCTATCCCTTTCTCAGTTCTCAGTTTTCTGTCTTACACACACACACACACACACACACACTTCTTTCAACATGAAATGGAATCACTCTCAAAAGATCCAGAAAATCGTTCAAGCAGAATAGAGGCTGTCCTCTGTGGTATCCAGTGGCTGTGATGGGGTTTGAAATGTAGACTTACGTTTCATTTTAAAAAGGAGTGGGCGGGTGCACAGGTGGAGTTTTGTACAAACCTGCAAGCTGGGTGCCCATCAGCCCAACTCCTGTGGCTGAAGGGAGGGGCACGACTGATGTGGGCTCTGTCCTGGACCCTGATTCCAGCAGCCAGAAAGAATGTTAAGACTCTACTGAGAGCAGGGCGAGAGAACATCTATCCACAAGAAGGGATGTGAGTCAAAGGCTTAAAGTTGCCTAAGGGGTAAAGTTAGTTGGGGCAACAGTGAACAGGAAATCAGAAAACTCTTCCCAGAAAAAAGCCAGCCGTTGTCATTAATTTCGTTGAATAAGGGGCAGTTAAAAAGGAAGGAGGAAAATCATGTGCTCATTTGGGAAGACTGGAAACCCTTAAAATAGACTATAGGGCATGTAAATTAAAGCCTTAGGCAAATGAGAATTAAATAATCCTTCACATTTATGAGGGACTACGCTTACCCAGTGAGCTGAGTGAGTGATTTAGCTTGAGTAGATACGAGCCTATTTTTATTTAGTTTTTTACTCAACTTTGGAAGTCTCTTCTCTGCTGTCACTTTTTTTTTCTTTAGTCCATTTCTTTTAACTCGGGATCTTCATCTGGACATGCTGTGGCCCCATGACTATCTTCTTTCTCACTCCCGTAAATAAAGGGAGGTGACCTGCAGTCTTTTCCAAGCCTGTCATTCGAACACTTTCTTCTTCCCCAGATGGTCCAGACCTGTGACTGATCCTGCTCTTCTGTGACTTATTTCCACCAGGTGTCATCACCCCTATAAGAAACAGCAAAAAGATGGTCATCATTACAATTTAATAAATAACTCAAAAACTGATCGCAATTTATACGAATATATGTGTGTATATATATATATATATATTTACACACACACACGTTTATTCTACACACCTTAAAATGAAGAAAAGAACAAAGAAGAAAAATGTTTTGAATCTCCTTTAATCCCTCTATCTGGGGAAGGAAACTGAACCAACATTTTTGGGTGTCAACTTCTGGGCTTTTTTGTATAAACCTTATCAAAACTATTTGACTGAAAATGAAACTGGATAGAAATATGTATCTCTCTGACCTAGTATGGACTAGTCCATTATTTTAAGAGTTTCTTTTCAATACTTTCTTCAAAGACCATCTTTTCGGTAGCTGCTTTAGGAAACAAATCAGAACTCCACTGCCCGGAGCTGGAATAAGTTAGTCCGAGGTTCCTAAACACTGCGCTGTGGTCAGGGTACCTCAGAGTTAACTGGAAGCTTTAAAGTACATAGACTCTGGGCTCCTGGAAGTTCTTGTTCAAGATCAAAGAAAGCGTCTAGGACTTTGAACTCCCCGCCTGACAGCTGTTCCCGGCGTGTCTGAGCACGGGCGCGCAGTAGTGTCCATCGATAGGGCAGGGGACGTGTGGGTTGTCTTCCCATAGTTGAAGTGCCAGTTCATGAGGAGGGATTAGCCTCCTGCCTGGCCCCGCAGGACACGCTGATGAAGTAAGTTCCCAGGAGGCAGATTTGGGTGCAACAGGAAAGAATTTTGTAACAAGCTGAGCAATGGAGCAACTGGTCTCGGGGAGCCTAGCAGGATGGAAAGTGGGCCAGATTTGGAGTCAGAGGATGCAAGATTGGATAAAGGTTTATGCAGGGTCAAGGAGAAGGCTGCGTACATGCCGCCGCTCTGCATTTCTCCATCAGTGTGGACTCCGAGGGATCACCGGGCTTTCTTCCGGCTCTCTCGGCTGGTGGTCCTCAACGAGGGGGAATCCTCCCCTCCTCCCAGGGCCGTTTGGCTATTTGGAGACAATCTGGCAATTTTTGCTTGTCACCGCTGGGGGAGGGTGCTATTTGCATCTGGTACAGAGAAGCGGGGATGCTGCCAGACGTTCTACACAGGACAACCTCCCTCCACTGCCCCCAGCAAAGAACCATCCAGCCCAAAGGTCAGCAGGGCCCAGGCTGAGAACCCCAGTCTAGGCGATGGGTTGAATGCAGGGTAAATTCTAATTGCCATCCTGCAAATGCCATCTACCAGCAGGCTGATCCCTGCCGCCTCCGTCTCAGCGTCCTCATCCATAAAATGGGTGGGTTGGCGTTTACAGAGTGGCTCATACACGCCAGACTCTGAGCCACACCCTCACAGAGATCCAACGCTGCAGCCCCTGGCTTTGTCTGGTTTCTCCCAGAACCAGACCCAGAGACAAGGATTTGAGAGAAAATAGTTTATTTGGGGAAGTGAGGAAGGGAGAATAATCCAAGGCAAGGGAGGCCACCAGCAATGGGTGTTTATGAAGCAATACCTACCACAGGGGGTGATAAAAGACTTAATCCCGTGGGGGAAGACTTGGAAATGAGGCAAAATACAGACCTCAGAACTATTCTACTGCAGGTTCAGAGGGTTTCTGGGCTGTCTTTACACCAACACATCGGCACAGATGCAGAGACAGCGGATGGAGTGCCCTGATGTGTCCGAGGGATGTGAGATGGTATCATTCCTTTACCCATGGTAAGAAGTGAAGTTTCATACATCTGAAAGAATCTGGCACAGCGTCTGGTGTCCTAGAAGGTCATCAGTAATATGTCTTGTATTAAATTGTATGCCATTCAAGTCGTGGGTCGGACAAGCAGGGTTCTTTGGAAGGGCTCTGGGTCATTTCTCTGAATCAAATGGGAAGGCTGAGCACTGGGGCTTCAGAAATAACGGACCCAGGGTGGCTCTGGTCCCACATATCTCAGCAGCAGCAGGCGTTCATGGCCTTCTCTTTGAACAGTGCTCTGGGGCCCTCACTGCACTCACCTTCCGCCTTGTGTAACTGTAGATTCAAGATCTGGGGGGCATGACTCTGATTGGTCTTAACTTGGTCCTAAGCTCTGCCTCACAGTCAGGGCTGGTCGGGGTGAGAGAAGCATCCGACCACATCACAAGGAGTAGTGCAGGCAACTCCGGGAGGGATGCTGAGCCCATAACAAGCAAGAGTTGTGTGTGGCCCTCCTCCCCTCCCTGCCACCCTATGCGTACACACTTCCTTATTTTCATAAATACAATTTCAAAATGGGGACCCATCCTCTCTATAATGGAAGATAATCTTAGTCTCATTGGCTATTGCATCTGGAGAGAATGGAGCCATGCTTCAAGTTGAAACCTCTAGACAATGGCATTTCTTCACTAGTTCCACGCTTGTCCCTCAATAGGCAGGCATTCTCAGGAGACCAGAGACACTAACTTAATTGTTTCATCACCATTTACCACAGGCCGCTAGTCCCATCCCAGAATATGAACGAGAGGCTCACTGCTTCTCACGTGACCTTCCCCAGAAATTCTACAACGGAAGGGTTGCTGATCAGACAGATATAGGTCCACCATCCTTACTTATAAGGGAGGCTACGGTGGTAATTCACTTCCAGGGAGGTGAGGGTCTCAGCGGAAAACTAGAAGTGCCGGAAAAACCCTGGTAACCACTAACATTCAAAAAGTGTGTGATTTTCAGTGTGTTATGCAGAAAATATTTAGTCACAGTGAAGTGCAATTCCAGAATTTCTGGTCCCTCAACTATTTGGTAACACAGTGGCTCAAAGTTCATGATCCGTTCTGTCAAATGATTTAGGGCTGCTGCAATGCCCCCTCGTTTGCCAGATTTCTCGGGGAGCCCCTGAGGGTGCCAGAGGAAAGGGTTCATTCACGCTGCTCTGGGAGATGTAAAGATTTAGACCAGCTAGCACTGTGGAGGCTCAGACATGGGAAGCCTGCACAGCAGGACCTTAAAATGGGACTCTTCTTGTCTTGGTTTGACTGAGACATGAAGATGATGGATTACTTGTCTTGTTAAAGAGAGACCACCATGAGACATTTTAAAGTAGGAGTTCAAAACACATTCAGGCAGCACTTACATTTTGTCAAGCTTGTGGACATAGAAGAATTTGCTTCTATTTCATTTTAAATGCCCTTTATATAATGACAAACATTACCAGTCAGGATGGAAGAAACAGTATGAGTGAAATCATCCCGTATGTTTGGAAACAGCAAGTGAAGTTATAGCCCTTTCATCTTAAAAATAGCACATGCCGGGTCCTAAGCATTTGAGTCCACACTTAACCGCACGGAAAGGCATGGCTCCCCATAAATTATCCGCCGTACAAAGTGGCTCTGACAGGAAACCGTGAGTACCTTGACGGACTTACATGCATTTCGAAGAAGGGATGTACTTGGTTGTTTGTTTCTATTTTTAATTTTTTCTCAAGCCAGTTCTTAAAACAGATTTCCCCTCAAAGAAATGTCATTGCTGTTTTAGAAGAATCTTCGACTGCAACCGTGTGTAAATCACAATTGGTTACTGCCAGGGTTCATGTCATCAAAAGAGACAAGAATGCTTTGGAGCTGAGCTTTAAGCCTGTGATATTAGTCACATGGAGGAACATAATGCTTGGGCAATAGGTTTAGATAAGAAATTCTGACCGAAGTGTCTACGAAATAAGGGTTAGTTCGCTAGTAACATTCCTCTTAAGTTAACATTTAATAAACAATAGCTTTCTGAAGCTCACATTAATCCTAGGATAGATGGAACCAAATGAATCTATCAGTATGGAAAAAAAATCCTTTCACAATAATTCAACTTTGAGAATGAGGATGGGAGATGATCCTTCCCTCAGTTCCAGTTTTATTACCCAGGAAGCAGAAATGACTACAACAACCCTTCCAGCTCCCCGCCAGACGCGGATGCCTCCAATACCATCTGTTCTTTCCATATTGCCATCAGCTGCTTGGAAATGGCACTTTTTAGAGGGACTTTTTTTAGTGGTAACTAATCATGCTCCAATTTTAGCAGCAGCAGTTGACCTGTGTTCAGAAAGATAATTTTTTCCCAACAGATTTCTACTAGGAAAGAATGTTTACCTGATGGGACTTTTCTGGGATGGGCCACAGTGGAGAATTCCTTTCATTCTTTCCCCTCATTCTAGGGCAGGCTCCATTTGAGAAGCATGGGTTCTCATCTAGGGCTGTGCTGTCATGGGTTTGGGGAGATATGCTGAATGATTTCAGTACCAAGCCAGGTAAAAGGAGTGAGAGGGGTGTGGAGGAGCAGAGAGGGGCAGGCAGTTCCATGGGAGACTAGCCCTCCCAATTTCCAACTGTGGGATCCCAGCGAAGTCACGTCCCCGGGCTCCCTTTCCTTCATCTGTTGGGGATGATAACACCTCTTACATACTTACTGCATAGATCCTTTTAGGGGTCAAATGAAACAAAGTATATGAAAGAGCTTTGACAATTACAAGGCCTGTTCAGCATTATCATTAGTTCTTTCAAGAGGAATTTGGATCCTATGTCATGTGTGCGTCAATAAAGTTACAAAAGAAAGCAAGTGTTCACTTCTGGCCACGTACTGATGAACATGGTGCAGGCGTTCCTTTCCATTCCCAACACATAAAATACCCAATAAAGTATTTTCAAAGATGCTTTAGAAATGCATATCCAAGCTTGAAAGAAAGGGAAACCCCTAGATGCCATAAATGAAGAGGGAAATCAAAGCCACAATAATAAGTGAACTAATTCATGCCACCACAGCGTGGGGTGTATTAGACTTGGGTGCAGGCCTGGCATCCAAAGGCTTTGGGGTTTTGATGCTTTTGGAGGACAGAAGATACGTCCTTGGGCAGACAGGATATGCAATCTGGGTAAATCCAGGTTTGGGGCAGGGCCTGATGTTTATACAACCTGGGGGGAGTGTCCTCTTTAAGGAAAAAAATTTTTAATTACAAATACAAAATTTGGTACAAAAGTAATATTTATTTAAAATGAGAAATCACCCAAATTAACAAATTTTAAAAGATGTAAAAGAGTATTTTTAAAATAATATGTCAATCATGATTTACTATATATAATAAATATAATTATTATAACTATATAACTATATAATGCATTATATAATATAACTATATAATAATTATATATTATTATTATATAATATTATTATATTATTATATAATTATTATTATGTAATATATATAATATAATATATTATTATATAATAAGTATATATGGAATCTAAAAGATACAACAAACTAGTGAATAAAACAAAAAGAAGCAGACTCATAGATATAGAGAACAAACTAGTGGTTACCAGCAGGGAGAGGGAAATACAGGGCTAGGAGAAAAATAAGGCTTATTATGGGATTATATAAAATCATGTGTGTGAAACTTTTGAAAATTGTAAAGCACTATAGAATTTAAAGACTCTTTCATTCAATAAAAAAATTCTTTAAAGAGGAAAAATAGTGTACGTAAAAATAATATATTAATCATGATTTACTGTATATAATTTATAATTATAACTATATAATACATTATATAATTATAACTATATAATATAATCATTATTATATAATAATATATTAAAAACTCTATCAATATATAAACTTCCTACCACACTTTAAAAATATTTCCTAAATTTTTGCCTGCCTACTTTTTGATTACTTTATATGGTAACAATATAATATCATATTTCTTAGAGAAGATAAAACATTAATAAAGTTTTTTTCTTCTGGCATGATTAATTTAAATCTATTATAATTAATGATATTTTGATAAAGTTTCTTTTAGCTTTGTAACCCATTATTGGTAATGTCATGTGAATTTTTAGGTTGTTATCAAATTTGCTTCTTTCATACATGACTTGTAAGATTACAGGGCACTTAAATTATGAAGAGACTGGCTGTAAATATTCTTTGAATTGACAACACTCGTTGACCAGATTGTGATCTATGCCCTTGTTTTTGTAGTGAATTATAAGTTTTATTTTTATCTTCTTCAGTGTCAGTATTTCATATTAAACAGTAAGAAGTTTAATCTTTTTTCCCAATGTGTTCATATTACTCCTTCCTTTTTATTAACTGGTAGGAGAATTATGCTTAAGCACATGAACTCCAGGCACCTGTGGACTTGAACTTCAAGATGCAGAGAGAGGAAAAATTAATGCACTTAAGGGGACATACCTGATGAAGAGAGAAAGGACACGTATCACACATGCGCACACACACACACACACACACTCTCATATATAGATGGAGAGAGACAGTCAGTAAAAATATTGGAAATGAAGATATTATTAAAGAAAAACCAAAATGGAAGCCCCAGTTTGAAAACTGCCCTACACCAAATACTCGTAGTCACATAACCAAAGTTTAAACTGTCCTGATTTCCCCACTATGCTAACTCTGACCTTCAACAAAACTCCCATTTCAGTGGGTTAGAGGTAACATGAACTGTCATAAACCACCTCGTTAGGACTTTTGCCAATGATGACCTTTCTTCCTACAGTTGTTGGCTGGATCTTCAGCAAGAAAACTCAAGTTGAACACAAGATCTCCCCGTGTCGGGTAACCTTCCAGCATCCTGGCCGGTCAGCCTGGAACAAGCAGGCCTCTGCAGTGTGCTACCCTAGAAGAGATGTAAGTTCCTAGGGACCCATCACAACAGAAAGCAACAGGCTTCCTTTCTTCTTTGCTCTTTACTAGCAGAGCTGTAGCTGATGAGAGCTCAGCTTTGACCACTTTTCCTCTCCAAGTCTCCCCGCTTGTAAAGAGTTGTTTTCTCGCTTAATAATAGGTTCCTATCAAGCAAAGCTCTCTGCACTTTCTCTTGATGATGTAAAACGACCCCCTGGCCTGAAGAAGCCCAGGGTCAGGCAGCAGAGAGCAGGAAAGCAGGATCTGAAGAGCCGCACAAGGCGTGTCTCATACACACTCATATACTGGTTGAATTTTCTCCAGTGACTGCCCATTATTGAGCTAATCAGAAAAGAATTCTACCTTCATTGTTGGAAAAAACATCTATTTGTGTAAGTCTTCCCTTTAACAGATTAGAGGAGAAAAACCATATGATGTCCTTAAAAGATACAAAAAAAAGATTTGTTATAAGTCAACATCATTCACGATTTTTTTTAAACAAACGTAAGAGCCAGAAAACTTCGTTAACATGATAAATGGTATCCTCTGAGAGCCCTCAGCATGAATTATATTAAATGGAGAAAAAGGACAAAGACAGGAAAAAAAAACGAGGCATCTGCTATCACTCTTCGTAGTCAGCGTTGTGCTGCGGGTCTGGACAGTACAATAAAAGCAAGGAAGTAAGTCAGAGGTATAATGATTACAAAGGAAGAAATAAATTTCATACCATAGGATTTCCTATATGGAATATTCAATAGATTCTATCAACAAACTGTTAGAACTAATGAAAGAGTTCGAGTTTGTACAAGATCATGTACAAAAACTATATGATACACTAACCACAACATTTTAGAAAGGATAATTTTTAAAAGATGCCATTTGCAACATAACCAAAATTATAAGGAACCAAGGAATAAATCTATTGAAGATGCTCTAAGAAATTGTCTTTTTTCAAGATCTTTCCCTCTAGTTAGTGGAAAGACAGCTCCAAATATATACTCTCATTACAGTGAGATAGAGGTAACATGAGCTGTCATAAACCACTTTGTTAGGACATTTGCCAATAATGACACTTTCTTTCTATAGTTGTTGACTAGAATTTCAGCAAGAAAACTCAGAAACTTTTGGAGCGTCACCTATTCTCCCTCTCTCTCTCTGGTTTCTTTTTCTTGTCTTCACTTATTCAGTTAAAGTGTACTGCACTTTTATTTAGTTATACCAAAATAAATGGAAAGAAAATCCTGAAGCAGGAGATGAATGTAAACTGGGAAAATCTTGCAAAATCACAAAATAATTCTTGGTGCTTCCAGAGACAGAAGAAAGCACTGAAACAGACCCACTCTCTCTGTAGGAGAGTGAAAGTTGACAACCTCTGGAATTAAAGATGACATTTGCTGCCTCTTATTTCTTAGATTCCAAATGGTATTGTCGACTGTAATATGAACTTGATCTCTTTTTAACTGGTATCATGAATACAGTCCATTGGCCAAAGAAAAAATAAAAGTGTGTTTGCTATCAAGAGACTAGTAATGCTACCTGACGTGGGTACACGTGCTTTTCAGTTTCCAAAACCTATTCATAAACATCGTCTCATTTGATGCTCACAGCAATTTTGTGGGATCCACAGAAACAGCATCAATGTGTAGGAGGAAAGTTTCAATTAATCATCTCTATGAGGGCAGCAGCAAGCTTAGAGGACAGCAATGTTTATCAGGGTTAAAAGTAAAATAATGGGTCAAATAAAAATAAACTTCATCCATGAAAGAAATAATTGATAAGGTGGACTTCATTCAAATTAAAAACTTCTGCTCTGCAAAGGACAAATATATGTCAAGAGAACAAGACAGGCCACAGATTGAGAAAAAATATTTGTAAAAGATATATCTGACAAAGGACTGTTATCCAAAATATACAAAGAACTCTTAAAATTCAACAGTAAGAAAATGAACAACCTGATTTAAAAATAGGCCACAGCCCTTAACAGACACCTCACCAAAGAAGATACACAGATGGCTAATAATCATATGAAAAGATGCTCCATATCATATATCATCAGGGAAGTGCTAATTAGAACAACAGTGAGATACCACTATCCACCTGTTAGAATGACCAAATTCCAGAACACTGACAAGGCCAAATTCTGGTGAAGATATGGGGCAACGGGAACTCTCATTCACCTCTGGTGGGAATGCAAAATGGTCCAGCCACTTTGGAAGACAGTTTGGTGGTTTCTTACAAAACTAAACGTACTCTTACCATATGATCCAACAACCTTGCTCCTTGGTTTACCCAAAGCAGATGAAAAAGTACGCCCACACAAAAACCTGCATGTGGATGTTGATAGCAGCTTTACTCATAAACTCATAATTGCAAAACTTGGAAGCAAACAAGATGGTCTTCAGTAGATGAATGGATAAACAAATTGTGATCCATCTGGATAATGGAATATTATTCAGCGCTAAAAAAAGAAATGAGCTAAAAAAAGACATGGAGGAATCTTAAATATGTATTACTAAGTGGAAGAAGCCAATCTGAAAAGTCTATGTACTGTATGATTCCAACTATACAACATTCTGGAAAGGGCAAAACTATAGTAAAAAGATCAGTAGTTGTCAGGGGTTAAGGGAGAGTTAGGGATAAAAAGGGGAATTAAGCACATAGGATTTTTAGGGCAGTAAAACTACTGTGTATGATACTATCATGCTGGGTCCACACCATCATACATTTGTCAAAAGTGATAGGATGTGGGCTTCCCTGGTGGCACAGTGGTTAAGAATCTGCCTGCCAATGCAGGGGACACGGGTTCGAGCCCTGGTCTGGGAAGATCCCACATGCCGCGGAGCAACTGGGCCTGTGAGCCACAGCTACTGAGCCTGCGCTCTAGAGCCCGCGAGCCACAACTACTGAGCCCATGTGCCTAGAGCCCGTGCTCCACAACAAGAGAAGCCACGGCCATGAGAAGCCCGCGCACCGCAACGAAGAGTAGCCCCCGCTCGCCGCAACTAGAGAAAGCCCGCGCGAAGCAACGAAGACCCAACGCAGCCAAAAATAAAATAAATTAAAAAAAAAAAGTGATAGGACGTACAACACTAAGAATGAAACTTAATGTAAACTGTGGACTCTAGGTGATGATGATGTATTGGTGCAGGTCCATAGATTGTAACAAAGGTACCGCCCTGGTGGGAACGTTGATGGGGGTTGTGCATGTGAGGGAGCGGGGGTGGTATATGGGAACTCTCTGTACTTGCCGCTCGGTTTTACTGTGAACTGAAAACTTCTCTAAAAAATAAAGTTATTAATTAAAAAAGTAAATGACAATAAAAAACCTCAAGATTTAACATTTCAGTTGAGAGATTTTAATCGCAGTACAGGATGGGTTCCATTTTAGTGTTCTGCAAGAAACAAATTTAACAAGTCGATCTTTTTCTAACCCCGTACAGAAAACCCTGAGTAGAAATCAGAATTCAGTCGACAAGTCAGTGCAAGTTGAAACCCCGAATGGCAGGGCAGCTTAAGTGTTTTACACATGTGTCAAAAGATCAGCCAATTTAATTAGAGTTTTGGTCCTCTGCCAAGCACAGCAATGATAGTGGCATTATCAGTGGAACCAATTTGGGATCGTCTTTTCATTCCAGACATATGAATCACTCTAGGTATTGGAATAACAGCACAGTGGCTTCTCCGAAAGGAAAGGATTGCAGGATGCCTCAACACATAGACAATAAGATCGGAAATACTCAGTTGCACATACATGGAAAACAGCGATCTTATCTTGCAGTATCTCTTTGAGAAGCCCAGGATAGACAGGAGAGAATGTGCAAATGTTCTTTCACTTAGAAGATGAATGTGATAAAATGCACATTTCATGAAAGGTATATGTGTTACCTGTCCCAGAATGTGTTGGTTCTAGTCTGAAATGCGTGCTGAGTTATCCCAACCATTTACAACTTTTAGCATTGCAGATGGTCAGAAAATTGACTGTGACCCAAATTTAGCGTCTCTCTCTCTCTTAACTCTTCTGGCACAACGAGAGCTGTAGGATCACAGGTCATTTATAAATGCTTCAATTCCGTCAAACTTATTACTCACTTTATTTAGACTATATCTCATTTTAAAATTTTTAGGTGTTTCTTGTTTAGAGTATACATTTTTCCATTCTCTTGGTTTAATTAATTCATAGGTGAAAATTGAGCTAGACTTTTTACTTTTTTCAAACAATTGCTTTTCTCTCTGAAATATTCTCTCTTGGATAATTCTTATTATTTCCTTCAGCACAACACAGGCACCACTGCACCAGGAGGACTTCCAAAACTCCTTATGAGTGTAAGCGTCTCTTACATTCTCTTCTGTCCAGTTTAACTAGCCAAGATTTTGTCTCTCGCCTCCTGGATGTGAGGAACAGGAGGGTTGGGACCCGGTATGGTTATCAGCGTAGAAGAGATGCTCTTAATGTTTAATGAATAAATTAAAGTATGAATAAAGGATGGGAACAAGTTCTTTCTTATTTCTTCAACAGAATTCAGATCATACAAGTTTAAAAATTTCATGTAGATCAGTTCCTTTAGAGGTAGAGGGATTTATCTACCAGCTCAAGGGTTCTCAAGCTTAAGTAATATATCAAGCACTTTTTCTCACCAAGACTAGATTTAAAATATCTAGAAAGTTACAAAATGGATATAATAAACACCGAAAGTCCTGCCACTTACAATTTTAACTTAACATTTTATTGTATTTTATTCTGGGTTTTTTCAAAATGTCGATACAAGCAAAGGTCGCTTTCAACAGGTATATGGTGCCAATCACGGGCTTCCTGCCTTTCTGCTTCACATTCACCCTTTTTTGCCTGCTCTGCGAAAATAGGTGTAGGTCCTTTAAAGATTTTTCCTTTGCCGGATGGAACAATGCTAAACTTTGTCAGTAGAGGGCGCAGGAGGACAGGGTTTGCCTCCTAGTTCAGGTGTCTCCCTCAGCCCAGCACACATCCCCAGGTTAGCCTCCTTTGGAGCCGGTGGCTTGCCCAGGACCCGGCTTCCCCAGAGCTCACAGCTCCGCCACTGCTCTGCATGCAGCACCCGGCAGCCAGCAGCATCAGTGGCAGCAGCGTACCGCCCTCTCCCCCAGCACCCTTGGGCAGTTTTGTAGCTCCGTCCTTCCCCAAGAACACCTTTCCCTGGCATCCTCTAGGGCAGATTTCCAAGGAATATGGCCAGCACAACACCACGACAACTTCTCAGCAAGCCGCAGCCTGCCCTCTCAACAAGATGTGGATTTCAGCCCAACTGGTGGGGTAAGTGGAGAAAAGGGGGTTCCATCTCAGCCCTAAGTACTGTGGCTGCTCCCTGTTTCTGCTCTTTCTACATTCTTTCGTTCTCGCCTCATCATTCCAATCTCCTGTTACAGTTATTAATTCTTTACATTCAACTTTCCCTTTTAAACTAAGGTGTGGTTTCTTTCTCTTGACTGGACCCAAGCAGAAGTAGATATCAGCAAGTGTCCCTTTCAGCAAGTATATTAAATGTATATTTCTCTAATAAGGTGTGGAGTTAATGAATGTCGCTGGCGCAGCTGCTTTTACATCTGGACGTATGGCACGGATTGATGTGTTATGTGCTTGTACATCTTGTCCCATAAGTGCCAGAGGGAATGATTCTGGTCATGTAGAGAAGTACTACCACCATTGGGGACCTGTCATCCTGACTCCTCTGAGCTATAAGTCACTGTGACTAACAATTATGCCCATTGGAGTCTCAGGCAAAGAGAGGCAGCCTCTACTCAGACGCACCCCTAGGGGTCTTGAACGTGTCACTCCCCGATGCGATCGCTCCCACCCCGCATTCCCGCTTTTGAAAAGCAGCTGCTAGGCTCTTGGGCTCTCATGAAGGCCAGGTGACCCTCCTGCCTGATATTCCCATCTGAGGTGGGTAAACTTGAACTCAATGACTACAAGGTGCGGAGAACCCAACAAGCCCTGCTTGCGAAGGTTTCAGCCCACCTGAGCCAGCAGCATCACAGCTCTCTGTGAAAAAGTGGCCGCTAGCTCTCTGAGGGAAATTTTATCCCCCGCCTCTTCCATAAAGCCAAGCTGCTGGCTCTAGGGGACCCTCAACTCACAAAGGGGCACAGCTGGGGAATTAATAAGAGACATGTATTCTTTCAATTAATTTAACCAATTGAATATATGGAAGAGAGAAAAAGAGAAAGGGAGAGAGAGAGAGCGGCCCAGCTCATTGGACATCACTGGAAGTACCAGGGAGCCAATGTCATTTGTTTTTTTTGAAGTCGAGTTGATTTACAACGTTGTGTTAGTTTCTGCTGTACAGCAAAGCGATTCAGTTATTCTTTTCCGTTATGGTTTATGACAGGATTTTGAATACAGTTCCCTGTGCAATACAGTAGAACCTTGTTGTTTATCCATTCTATATATAATAGTTCACATCTGCTAACCCCGAACTCCCACTCCATCCCTCTCCCCAACCTTGGCAACCACAAGTCTGTTCCTTACATCTGTGAGTCTGTTTCGTAGGTAAGTTCATTTGTGTCATATTTTAGATTCCACATATAGGTGATATCATATGGTATTTGTTTTTCTCTGTCTGACTTACTTCACTTAGCATGATAATCTCTAGGTCCATCCATGTTGCTGCAAATGTCATTGTTTCATTCTTTTTTTATGGCTGAGTGATATTCCATTGTATATATATACCACATCTTCTTTATCCATTCATCTGTCAGTGGCTATTTAGGTTGCTTCCATGTCTTGGCTATTGTGAATAATGCTGCTATGATCATACCATGTAGCTTTTTGAATTGTAGTTTTGTCTGAGGACACCAATTTCTTTCTTTTTTTTTTTAAACATCTTTATTGGAGTATAATTGCTTTACAGTGGTGTGTTAGTTTCTGCTTTATAACAAAGTGAATCAGCTATACGTATACATATATCCCCATATCTCCTCCCTCTTGCATCTCCCTCCCTCCCACCTTCCCTATCCCACCCCTCTAGGTGGTCACAAAGCACTGAGCTGATCTCCCTGTGCTATGCGGCTGCTTCCCACTTGAGGACACCAATTTCTTACTCTGAAAATTGGCAATTAGAAGGAAAGAGTTATCTTGCCTTTCAGGATAAACAAATAGCCCTAACTGAAGAGTGACAGTTCTTATTTACAGAGGAATTCCAGCTAATACATACGAAAGAAATGATATGAAAGTATCACTTAGCCACCCCTAATGAAATAATTGAATCAGGCAATAGTCATCAAAGGATAATATCACTTGACCAATGATTGGTGGGGAGCTATGATGGAGAGATCAGGCTGTCACCACCCAAACCCTCTGATCAGTCTTAGCATCACTAAAAATAGAAACCAGACATTAGGTGCCTCCAGATGTAATGCAATATGAGGAACACAGCACCAGCTGTAACATATTCTTGCCCAAAAAAAAAGTTAAACCTGAATCTAATCAAGTCTCTAGGGCGAACTAGAAGACATACAGGGGATAGAAAAGAAGTTAAATAAAATCACAGAGATACGAAAAAACAAATCAGAATGTGGGACATTCTACAGGACAACTGGTCTGGCTTATTGAACAAGCCAATGGTGGAGGAAAAGGGAGGCCTCAGTTTGATGAAAAGAGCCTTAAAAAGCACAACCACCAAATGTAATGAGTGGACCCTGATTCCATCCTATTTTGAATAAACAATGTGTACAAATATTTTGAGATAATCAGGAGAACTTGATCATAAAATGGTTCTGAAGAATTATTGTTAATTTTATTACATGTGATAATAACATTGTGATTAAAGAAGAAAATGTTTTTATATTTTAGGGACTAAAATATGCTGGAAGGAAATGACATGTCTAGGATTCTCTTGAAAATACTTCAGCAAAGAAAAAGAAAACAGACATGCATAGATGAAGTAAATGTGGAAAAATCTTGTTAACTGTTGAATCTGGGGAAATGGTATATAGGCATTCATGGCACTGTTCTCTGAAATTTGGGGCATGTTTTATAATAAAGTCATTTAAAGTCTTTTAGACAATAGATGAAATAACATAACAAAGTAGAAATTAGAAGCCATTAAAATGAGCAGAGAAGGAACTAAGTATCAAAAATTGAGGGGATATGTAAAAAATATTCACCAGAAAAATGGTAGCCTTAAATGTATTTATTATTTTTTTTAAAGAGTGACAAAAATAAAAAAGAATTTAAAGCTTAGGAAAAGGTACACTTCTGCATATGGTTGAGATGGGACTGGATTTACCCACCTGCCTGAAACAACAAAAAACTAGGCAACATGTAGAAAACAGTGGTTCCCAACATACTGAACATCAGGCAACAAAAGAAAGTGATCCCAGAGAAACAGAAAACAAGAGAGGTGAGCCCTATGATTAACCCATTTTCTTGCATCAAGTTTCCAGGCCATAGAGAAATGGGCGTGAACCCAGGACCATGTTCCAGAACTATGGCTCCATAGTTCAGTAAAAAGTTAAACAAAGGTCTGACATAAAATCCAGCCATTCACTTAGGTGTTTACATAAATGAAATGAGGGAGTACATCTATACAAAGATCTGTACATGACTGCCCTTAGCAATTTTATTCACAGTAGCCAAAAGCTAGACATTACTCTAATGTTTAACAATAGGTGAATTGACACATTATGGTATATTCATACGACGAAACGAAGTACTACCTAGCAGTAAGAAGGAATGAGCAATTGATATATGCAACATCATGGATGAATCTCAAAATAATTACGTTATTTATATAAAATTCTACAAAGTGCAAACTAATTATCGTGTCAGAAAGCAGACCAGTGGCTTCCTGCAGAATGAGGGTGGAGCGGGTGAAGAAAGGCAGGATGGAGAGATTTTTTTAAAAAGCACAAGGAAATTTTGGGGAGTGATGTATATGTTTATTATTTTGTTTGTGGTGGTGGTTTCATGGGTGTCAGATGTGTTGAACTTAGAAAATTGTACAATTGAAGAATATGTAGTTTACTGTGTTCAACTCTATCTCGATAAAGCTATTTAAACAATAACAATGAAATACCATTTAATATTCATTAGATGGAAAAATTTTAAAAGGTTGACAGTATCTAATCATTACGAGGTCGTAGAAGAAAGAACATTATCATATATTATGGTATATGAGTAGGGAATGGCATTGTGGAGGGTAATTTGTCAGAATCCTTCAAGATTTCACAGGTGCATTTAAAAAGTGCTGTGAATGTAGGGAGCTCTCTGGGAAGATGGTGACCCAAATGCTTCTGTGCCCCCTTCCTCGCCCAACTACTTCTTTTGAGGAAAATAGCTGCTGGGCTTCCAGACTTCCATATTTTGCCTGGGGATCTGCCAGGATTCAGGTGCAGAGGACCTTGCTAGCTTCCCCCTCACTCTCTGCTGGGCTCACCCCCTACAAAGCAGAACAGCTTCTGAACTAAAATATAAGAAACTTACTGAAGAAAAAGATTTGGAGCAGTGTTGAATGTCTCATTTGTCATTACTTGAGGCTGGGAGACCGTTAGATGGTATTTACGAACTGCTGCTAGAAAAGGCTGTAATCCAAGATTCCCACATCCAGCTGAAGAACCATACATCCAGGTAGCAACAGAAACACCTACGTGGACATACGTGGTTTCAAAGACTGAAACATCGATATTTCATGTGATGAATATACTAGAGAAATCTGGTTACAATAAACAACAAGTAAATTAGAAAATCAACTTCAAGATGAAGTGGAGAGGAAATAGTTTTGAGCTATGACTCTAGTGATATATAGTTAAATCCAAACAGTTGATGGTAGATTGGGTTTCTAGAATTCTGTATAAATGTTAAGTAAGGAATCTTGCAAGAGAAAAGGTGTTCTGCAAAGGAAACCCTGTCAATAGGCTGGGAGTAAAATATCCAGTTCTCTTACCTAAACCTGGTACCCACAGGAAGCAAAACTGTCTAAAGATCTTATCTGACAAGAGGAAAATAAGGGGAGCTAAAAGTAAGAAAGCATGAAAGGAATGACCCTCTTGCCTTCAGTCTCCAGCAAGAGGGTCCCCTGCTCTGCACCCATGTCTTGGTGGGCTCAGCTTTCTTCCGTACAGAGCCCACCTTCCCGGGAAGCAGTGTGCTGAGTGTATGACAGGCGAGGCGTCCACCCACCTTCTTCCGGACTGTGCTGTGCGTTCCTAGGATTCCACCCCATCCCAGTGGTCCTGAGCCAACCCTCAGGGTCTGAATGTGTTCTTTTCCAAGTCTCTTCTCCAGAGAATGAACACACACGGTAGGACCCAGCGGTGGGCAAGGGACAGCTCTGTGTGTGTGTGTGTGTGTGTGTGTGTGTATGTGTGTGTGTTGGGGAAGGTTGATGGAACCTGGAACATGATGCTCATGATGCTCTGTGTGTGTGTGTGTGTGTATATGTGTGTGTGTTGGGGAAGGTTGATGGAACATGTATACCTTGCATGCGTGTGCTGCTGTGTTCACACCCGCAAACATGATGTCCTTCCTTGTGGGAACGGGCCAAGTTGGGAAGGAGGCAGGGAGGGCTGTGGGCCAGAGTCCTGAGCCAAGATGACATCCCTCCTGCACTGTCACTTTCCCGTGCAGATCTCCAAGAGGTCTGAGGGTTCTAAATTTGAGTCCGGGCTCCCAGTGCGTTATGAAGATTTATTTGTCACCTTGAAGGATAGAACACGTTTTATATAATGGCTTGTTAGTTTATTGATAACTTTTGCATATTTAGACAAATGGTATGTGGGTCTCCCTTTGCATTCTTGCCCTGGGCCCTGTAAATGTCAGGGCAGCCTTGTATACACAAATGATGAGCTATGAATTCAGAGAAGAAAGAGATGAGGATGGGCTGGTGTGAGCTGTCAAGAAAGGCTTCATGAGAATTCACTGCCAGTCATGGTATTTTAGGCTAGGAGACAGCTGAGATTATGCCAGCTAAAAAGTCAGGTATCTTTTATTTAGGCTCACATAGGGGAAACCATTAACCTAGTACAGCACTCTTATTTTACAATAGAAAACCCAGGGAGGTTGGGCAGATAGTAACAGAGCTGGACCTGACCCCATGGTCTCCTGGCAGGAAATTCTGTGCCTCTCCACTTTCCTGTTTGCTTCAGCTGGCCGGCTGGGGAAGAGTAGCAGCTTTGGAAAAACAGGAGTGCGGAGAAGTTCAAGGAGGGGCAGAGAGGAGACCAAAGCTTCCGAAAGAGGGACCAAAGAGTGCCTCCCCTCTGTGTCTGGAAACACAGCCTAAAGTAGCTGCCTTTGAAATCTCATACCCGATCTTAAAGGTAATGTGAATTGTGTATCCTGCTCTCTAATGAGGCTTTGCAATTAGACTGGGGGTAGAACTCAGATGTTGCCCCTTAATTGGTGACTTTGGCCAAGTTTCGAAACTTTTTTTTTTTTTTTTTTTTTTTATTTTTTATTTATTTATTTTTGTCTGTGTTGGGTCTTCGTTTCTGTGCGAGGGCTTTCTCTAGTTGCGGCAAGCGGGGGCCACTCTTCATCACGGTGTGCGGGCCTTACACTATCGCGGCCTCTCTTGTTGCGGAGAACAGGCTCCAGACGCGCAGGCTCAGTAATTGTGGCTCACGGGCCCAGTTGCTCTGTGGCATGTGGTATCTTCCCAGACCAGGGCTCGAACCCGTGTCCCCTGCATTAGCAGGCAGATTCTCAACCACTGCGCCACCAGGGAAGCCCAAGTTTCGAAACTTTGAACCTCAGTTTCCACATCTGTAAAATGGGAGTAATAACGCCAGGGTCCGCGTGAAAGTAAATGTTATGATGTATATGAAGCGTGCCTGGTGCTTGATTAGTGTTGGCTGATGAGCTCTCCCCGGCATCGGGGGCAACAGAACTTCCCTAAAGAAATGGTCACTCACGATCTGGTCACATGGCTCTGCATTGTGCATCAGGACGGTATTATTCGCTGTATAGAATGCATATTGCAATGTATTTACTCCTTTTGGAAAATGATACGGCAGCAACAGCTGAGTTTTGAAGAACTGATGACATGTTAACTTAGAATGAACACAGAGTAATGCTGAGTCCTGATAAATTTACTGTGCAGCAGCTCACAATCAGTTGAGATTCTTGGATGAAGGGCAAGCTTTCCTTTCCAGAGTTCCAGTCTATTTTTGTCAGCAAGGAGAGGTGATATGGCTTATTTTGTAATAATTCTTGTAATCCTATGATGATATGCATGTTCTAAATCTACTAATGAGTTGGCTAAGATGCAGTACTATGCTTTTCTGGATATTTAGGGGGAATGTCTATCTGAGTTGCTGGGAAAGCCATGGAATTGTTTATATGTTGTCCAGAGGAATCAGGAATAGATCTTTGACAGTTGTTTTATTTTTAAACTAGCAAACATCTTAAATATGAAATTTATATGTTGTAAAATGAAATTAGTAAAAATATAGGAATTTGGTAGTATGTTCTCCCTGCAGGGAACTATGAATTTTAGAAGAAATGGAATGTTAAGTTGTAGCAAGCTATCGCTGTTGCTGCAAGTAATAGAATTGCTTCCCCCCATCTCCCTCTCCCTCTGGATTTTTTTTTTGATCCATTTCACGCATTTCGTCTACACCCCACCCCATACCTCAGACAACCACCAATCTGTCCTCTACATCCATGAGTTTGGGTTTTTTGTTTTTTGTTTTTTTGCTTGTTTTTAGATTCCACATATAAGATCATATGATCTTATCTTTTTCTGTCTGACTTCTTTCACTTATTATAATGCCCTCAAGGTCCATCCATGTTGTCACAAATAGCAAGATTTCATTCTTTCTTTTAATGGCTGAAAAAATATATATATATATCAATCACATCCTTTTTACCCATTTATCCATCAATGGACATTGAGGTTGTTTCTGTCTTGGCTATTGTCAATAATACTGCAATGAACATAGTGGTGCATGTATCTTTTTGAATTAGTGTTTTCATTTTCTTTGGATAAGTACCCAGAAGTGGAATTGTTGGACCATATGGTGGCTCTATTTTTAAGTTTTTGAGGGACATCCATACTGTCTTTCATAGTGGCTGCACCAATTTACATTCCCACCAATAATGCACAAGGGTTCCCTTTTCTCTGAATCCTTGCCAAAACTTGTTATTTCTTGTCTTTTTAAAACTTGAAGTATAGTTGACTTACAATATTGTACTAATTTCAGGTGTACAGCAAAGTGATTCCGTTAGATTTTTGGCTATTGAGTTGTATGAGTTTTTTATACATTTTGGATATTAATCCCTTACCAGATATGTGATTTGCAAATATTTTCTCCCATTAAGTAGGTTTGCCTTTTTTGTTGATGGTTTCCTTTTCTGTGCAGAAACTTGTTGTTGCAGTCCTCCCCCTCCTCCGCCTCCACCTCCTCCTTCTTCTTCTTCTTCTTCCTGTTTTCCTCTTGTTTTGCTTTTGGTGTCAAATCCAAAAAATCATCAAGATTGATGTCAAGGAGATTACCATCTATGTTTTCTTCTAGGAGTTTTATGGTTTCAGGTCTTACATTCAAGTTTTTAATAAATTTTGAGTTATTTTTTGTGTATGGTATAAGATAGTGGTCCAGTTTCATTCTTTTGCATGTGGCTGTCCAGTTTTCTCAACAGCATTTATTGAAGAAACTGCCTTCTCCCCTTTGTATATTCTTGCCTCCTTTGTTGTAGATTAATTGACCACATATGCATGGATTTATTTCTGGGCTCTCTGTTCTGCTCCACTGATCTATGTGTCTGTTTTTATGCCAATACCATATGTTTTGATTACTATGGCTTTGAAGTATAGTTTGAAATCAGGGAGCTTGATGCCTCCAGCTTTGTTCTTCTTTCTGAAGAGTGCTTTGGCTATTTGGGGTCTTTTGTGGTTTCATACAAATATTAGGATTGTTTTTCTAGTTCTGTGAAAAATGCCATTGGAATTTTGACAGGGATTGCATTGACTCTGTAGATTGATTTGGGTAGTATGAACATTTTAACCATATTAATTCTTCCAATCCATGAGCATGGATATCTTTACATCTATTTGTGTCTTGTTCAATTTCTTCCATTAATGTCCTATAGTTTTCAGTGAACAGATCTTTCATGTCCTTGGTTAAATTCATTCCTAGGTATTTTATTCTTTTTGATGCAATTGTAAATGGAATTGTTTTCTAAATTTCTCACAACAGATTTTTGTATATTGATTTTGTATCCTGTAACTTGACTGAATTCACTCTAGGTCCATCTTGCTCTCCCTGGCACAATACTTGGCAATGACTATTTCTAAAAAATCCTACTAGTTGCTATTATTGAATGATAATACAAGGGACAATAATCTGGACACTAGAAGTGCATATCATTCAAGATAACACCTGGATGTTATCAGAGTAGCACCTGGGGAAGCCAGTATAGAATATTTTAGTGAAATAATGGAAGCCTTTTAGAATGTGTGTCTGGTAGATATTCTCATTTTACCACTCCTGTCATTCAATTAATTCAACAAATATTTGGGAAAAGAGAATTCTGAGAAGGGGAATAACTAGAGCAAGGACCCCAATGGAGGCATACCTGGTATATTCAAGGGACAGAAAGGAGGCCTGTGTGGCTAGAATGTAGTCAACAAAAGAGAAATATAAGATGAGCTTGGAAGGTTAGTAAAGAGCCAGATCACATAGCGCCTTGGAGGCTGTTGTATGGACTTTGATTTTTTTCTTTGAGTAAAACGGGGCTTCACTGGAAGATACTGAATAGCAGAGAGTGCTTTCAATATCTTTCTTTGTTTTTCTTTTTTTTTAACAACTTTTTTCCTATGTAATGATTTTTTTTAAATTTTATTTATTTTTGGCTGCGTCAGGTCTCAGCTGCGGCACGCAGGATCTTTCATTGTGGCGCGCGGGCTTCTCTCTAGTTGTGGCATGTGGGCTCTGTAGCTGCAGCCCACGGGCTCTATAGTTGTGGCGTATGGGCTCAGTAGTTGATCTTTTATTGCGGCACATGGGCTCTTCGTTGGGGTATGTGGGCTTCTCTCTAGTTGTGGCACACCAGCTCCAGAGTGTGCGGGCTTAGTTGCCCTGTGGTGTGTGGGATCTTAATTCCCCAATCAGGGATCGAACCCACATCCCCTGTAATTGGAAGGCAGATTCTTAACCACTGGACCACCAGGGAAGTCTCTTCTTTGTTTTTATTTTCAAAAATTTTATGGTGATGTATCTTGGCATGAATTTCTTTGGGTTTATCCTGTTTGGGAGTTTCTCACTGATTCTTTTGTCATTTCCATTTTCTGCTACTGAGTGCATTCAATGAGCCTTTTATTTCATTTTCCAGCTTGAAAAATTTCAATTGATTCTTCCTTTTACCCCGTATTTCTTTTCTGTGTCTTTATTATTGCTTTTTCATTTGTTTCACGAGTGTTCATAATTGCCCATTGGAGCATTTTTTATGATGACTGCTTTAAAATCTTACACAGATTCTTGTCTTTTCTCGCTGAGGTGAGATGAGATGCTCCTGGTTCTTGGTGTGATGAGTAATATTTGAAGATATTCTGGACTTTTTTCTAGTTCCACTTTAAATCTTCTAACTGGCCAGCTAGTTACCTTATTTGGTGGAAGTCTGGGCACCACCCTCAGGCTCTGTGGACACTTTACCTCTGGGCTGGTAGAATGGGGGCCACGTGTCAGCTCATAGACAGGGAACAGTCTACACCGGCACTGTTCCCAGTGGAGAGAGGAAAGGGTGTGATTTATTCGTGGTATTTGGAAAAGAGCAGGTATTGTGAAAAGGGTTCTGTACTGCTCAGCTTCCCATTCCCTGGTCCTTTGGGTACAGAGATCAGTCTTTTCTCGGGGCTTTTATTTCGCCTGTTCCGTTTGTTAGTGTTTCTGGGCGGTCCCAAACCTATGCCCTGTGGCCATGTGGAATTGGTTTAAATTATGAGGGAAACACAGCGACATCTGTTGGACACAGCGTGAACTACTAGCTCAAGGGACTTCACAATCATTCAATGGTGCTACGTTCCTTTGCATTATGTAAATTCTTTGTGAAGCTGAGGTTTTTAGCTGTTGCGAAAAGGAAAGCAAGTACTGCACAAAAATCAACGTGAAGTGTCCAATCTGATTCCCAAAGTTTGAAACGTTGTGCAGGGCCCAACAGGTACACACATCCAACTAGGAAGTGTGGTTATTTAAGAATGAAATAAAAATATTTTTTTCTTTTGATTTATATTGCTTTTTTTTCAAGCAACTCCTAAGTGGTTAAGATATAAATCATCATTAAGTTGTTTGGACCTATGCTACTTAATATGCAGAATTGTTGGCTTATTTATTTTGCCCTAGGAGTGTAATGAAAAAAACCAGAGGCACTGAAAGCCCTGAGAAAGTTTGGTAACCTCTGACTCAAGGATGAATTCCTGCTGCTTTCTCTATTTCTTCCAAGTAATGCGTCAGGCCTTGCAGGGGTGTAGTTGTGCGCAGTAGAACTAGGAAATTCTCAGACCTAAGTGTACATCTTGCTTATGACAAACGCTGTCTCTGTCCTCCCAAGTTCCCTCATTACCTCAAAACACAAGCCTAAATCTCTCTCTCCAGTTTTAACGGCTCATGGCTACACCATCACCATCTGCTGTCACTTGGGTCCTTAAAGCCAGGAGGAAACACATGCCTTGGTTCCTCCAGAGTCTTGTGCGTCTAAAAGAAGGCAGACCATGTGGGTCACCAGAAGATTTGGCTTGGGTGTTCATCATTTTGCCAATACCCATTCCAAATGGGTAATTCTTGACAGATGGCTGAGGACAAATAATTTTGGCCTCAGAACTGCTTTTGTTTTCTCCAGCAAAGATACCAGGAAGATATGCACGTGTGTTGGGGAAATTAGATGCCCCAGGCTGTGTTTGTGTACGTATGTATGTGTGTAATCCTGTCCTGTCGCAGCGCTTTGTAAAGACTGTCTCATCTCGACCTGTTAACTGAGCTTCCTAAGCTGAGATCGTGCTGTGTTAGGTCCGGCACCCAGGACAAGGCCTGGCACATGGCAGACACTGAAGAAATGTTTGTTGCTAGAATATGGAAATTAATTAATTAATATAATCTGATTTGCATAAGCAGATGTACCATAAAGGCTAAAGAAGCTTGAGCTTCAGGGCCTCAAAGATTTGTGAGAGTGAGACATTTTAACTTCAATTAGTTAAGAGTATGCTTGCTTTCCACTTTGATTTACACTTTGTCACATCTGACTTCGTGTTTGGGGGTTTAGGCTCAGGGGAAGTTGAGTCAGGATGCATTTAGTTTGGGTTTAGTGGACTACGTGTTTATGTGACTGACATTCACTTCTGTCTATAACTATGCTGGCCATCCTGGTATAGAGATAAGTTCTAGGAATCCTTCTGTCTACTGGGAAGGACACATCCCAGGTTGGGAATTGAGGGTGCAAGGCTGTATAGCTTCCTACAGTGCCCAGAGCAGGAGGAATATGGGTAACAGAGGAGAAACAAGACTTGGAAGATTTGGATAGCAAACTGGAAAAGTCTTCCATGCATCAGGTGTGTAAAATTATAAGCTATAAATCATTCTCTACAACACCTAGTCAAAAAGGACGTTCTTTTCCAAAAGGAAGATAATCAAAAGAGCAGATGCATTCATTATACTTTCTTTTTTAATGAGGATTCCATGACATAGAGTTTATGATATTTGTTTCTGGAGTACAAACCTATACTAGTACCACAAACAGCAAGGACATCTGTGGGCAAAGTAACACATTTATGCATCTCAGCTTGTCAGCTTGCATCTTACAGTACTTTCTGCATCCTGTTCGGATGAAGTCTGGTGGTTCCAGATGAAATGGTGTGCTAAATGGTCACTGAGTCAGCAAAGGTGCCTGAACTTTCTAAATTGTTAATAATAAACAACAAGTGTTGATCAACCCCCAGAAGACTGGTTTACTTTTGATCCCTATAGGAAAAATTGTATTACAAAATTGTTGTTTTATGAAGGGTGATCAAAGAGCATGCAGCCAAAAGAAAAAGTAGGAAAAAAGCGTACTAAGCAGTTAATAACAAGTATAAAAAGCAGTTATTTTTTTTTGGACTCATGATGGTTTTAGTTTGATCAGCTTTATACAATTTGAAATGTATATTGATTTCTAACTCTAAATAAATATTCCCTTTCATATCTAATTTGGTATTCAAAATTTTGTAATATTTTTCAAATAGAATGACAAATAGACATTTGATGTCTCAGTGCAAGTTCTTCACAATACGAGAACTAGTCACTTAATCCCTCCCTACCATTGATGGTAAGAAATTTTGCTATTTCAGCTGTAACAGCTCTAAGTATATAACAGCTCTATAACTATATAACAGCCCTGGGGAACATGTAACTATAGGACAGCTCTATACAGCAGATAAATATATAATAGCCCTATAGCTGTGACAGCTCTAATTTGCATCGCCAGAAGTGACAGGCAGTCTTCTGAAACACTGCATTTTACTCTAAATGGTGCACACTGTGTAATCTATTTAAAGACCTTTTAAGGAACAAGTAGGAATTCAAAGTTAAATAATTTCAATCTGAAATGGGGACACTATCAGCAAACTGCAGGTTGTGGGAAACTCTACAGAACAAACAACCTGGTTTCTTCAATTTGAAAAAATTGTAAAAAAAAAAAAAAAGCAATGGAATGGGAACTATTAGAAAATGACATTCATGAGATAGTTGGAAATCATCTGACTGAATATTTGATATTACGTAATTACTGTTACTTCTTAGATATGAGATGGTTGTTAAAAATAGTTATCTTGTAGAGATATGTAAAATATTTTTAGATAAAATTATATACCTGTAATTTGCTTCAAAATACTAATGGAGAAGTGGATGAGGCAGGTATGACTATAGGTTAAAGTTTAAGGGCTGAGTGAGGGGCACATAGAGGTACATTATACTATTGTCTTTTTTGTGTGTGTATGCTCAAAATTCTCTATAATAAAAAGTAATAAAATACTCAATTTGATTGTCAAACCCAACAGACATGACTCAGATGCCAAGACCATCATACGGATGACAGAATCTAGTGCGTGACCGTAGTGCATGTCTTGGGGAGTTAAAATCTTGATAAATGTCAAGAAGTGAAACAATTTCATTGTTTCTATTATTAAAATTAGAAGTTGTGTGTAAGTTGTATACAATTAGATACTTTCCTTGGTAAAAAAGAAATTGGAAATTTTTATAGTTTTGTATTTTATTAAGCATGCCCAAATATTCCACACATAGGAAATATGTGTTTTAAAGAGATCAAGTAGCATTTATAATAGAGGAAGCATTGTTATCCTAGCATGAATATAATGGTGATATGAAAAATATAATAAAATATAATAAAATGATTAACATTATGGAATTTTTATGAGGCAAAAAAAAAGTTTTTGTTTTCCAAATGAGACCAATATTTTATTTACATACAAGAAATAAGCCAGTACAAAATACATTCAAAAAAATTCACTTGGCGCTAAAAATCCCACCACCACCCCACCCCCAATCTCACACATCTGGGTTCTTCTCCTGGCAGCCCCTGGGTCAACTCAGCTTTCCTGGGCCTCCTGCAAGAGCCTGGGGGCAGGGGGCGGGGTCACCAGCCCTGAGGGCAAAGGTGAGGGTGCACTGCTGGTAGTGCTCCGGTTCACACTCCATCTCGCAATCACCTCTGTCTACAGGTGGACCTGCTCCATCCCCCATCAGGGCCCTGGCAGCCCAGGGCAGGTGGTAAGAGGAGGGCAGGTAGTTCAGGTGCACTGAGAGGTGTCTCCCTTCACCTGGCAGTGCTGTGGGGTGGCTCCCTGCCCCTCCCAGAGGATGCAGTGGCAGGTGCTCTGTGCCGAGGTCCCCAAGCGCCTTGATGCCCTAGCCATGGCAGGTGGTGAGCAGGTACGGGTCACAGAGCTGCTGTGGGTTCCACTTGTGGTTGGGGACAAGGACAAAGCCATCAGAGGAAACTGGGTTCTCAAAACCAGTACTTATCCCTGTATCTTGTGACATCTGACATTGTTGAACCCTCGCTGCTACTTGAAACTGTCTCCCTTCAGTATCTATGTCCTCCTACCTTTCAGGGTGCTCTCAATCTCATGTATGGGCTACAATTCCTCCGACTCACCCTTCAGTCATGGGGGGGGGGGCGTGGGGAGGGTGGGAAGGGGGCTTGGGCATCTGCAGGCTTCTCCTCTGGGGATTATAAGGAGGTAGCACAAACTGAGGGGAGATTTCACGCATGGCTGGACCAAACCGGAAATCATCTGCTTTCCCATCCATCCCTCCCAGAACTGTGCAAATCTACTGTAGAAATAAAAGGTATCAGTTTAGAAAACACTTCATGAGGAAACCATTTGACTTTATATGATTTTATTTTTCAAAGAATATCACAAGAGCGACCAGCTTTCCCCTCGAGATGAATCTTGATATGGTAACATCATTTTTGACAAGCGAGGCTGAAGGACCCTAACAGCGACCCCAGCAGCTTTTTGGATGAACTCCATATGTTGCAAGAACTTGAAATCTTGGCCACCCGGGGAATTCTGAAGTTCTTCTTCCTTAAAGTGTTGGGGGGAATAGTCCAGCGAACGGTTTGGGGTATAATCTCCAGCGAGTCTGATGGTATACAGGCATAAAAAAATGGCTGGTTTTGTTTTCTTTCAGAATGGAAGCTGATATCCTCTTGAGGAGGTTTTGATGCTGACTTATGTTTGCTTGGGAAATAATCTGATCTTTCTGACTCATAATCCTGTACTTTCTCCTTTCTTGTGCGTTTCTCTTTACTCTGTGTATAACTGTCATCACATTCCCAAGGAGTGTTGTTCTTTCTAGATAAATCCAATTTGGCCTTCTTCCGTTCTTTGCTTTCTGAATGCCTGTGAGGTTTGCCTTGGCTTTTTGAAAGATGTAATTTAATATCTGATTCCGTTAAGGGGACTAAAGAATAACGTTTTCCACTCATTGTAGTCTGCAAAAGCTTCTCTTCACTGAACGGAACAGAAGATGATACAGACAAAACCTCTACAGTATTTAAGGAACTGTGACACCACGAGTCAGGAGGTCGCATTTTGGAAGATGACCTATGTTTCCTGCTTTTGTGGGATTCATAAGAAGGTGGTGTCATTTTGGAGGATGACCTATGTTTCCTGCTTTTGTGAGATTCATAAGAAGGTGGTGTCATTTTGGAGGATGACCTATGTTTCCTGCTTTTGTGGGATTCATAAGAAGGTGGTGTCACAATTGAGGAATGTTTTCGACAGCCTCTAATATGATGGGAACCTGAATCTTCACTGTAAAGTGGTTTCAAATCAGTTTTGATTTTTTTCTTCTTGTAGAGGTTTTCCACAGGCATGCCTTTCTGTAATTCAAACAGAATATTCTGTGATTTCCAACTTAAATAAGGGTTGGCCTCTGAAAACACACATTCTTCACTCTCGTGTACATCAAGAGCTGAGCATTCCTCCAAGTTATCTGAACTCTCAATATTTGTCTGACTATCAGTAAAATCTTCAAAATTCTGAATTGAATGGGAATCAACTAAATCCTGAGTCTTTTCCTGAGTCTTTAAATCAACAGATTCACATGTATTTGTTTCTTGAAACCATACATTACATACATTACATCGTTTATCTTTTTCTGGAGTCACATGAGATTTTAACTTTGAAAGAGCCATGGTATCTTTCTGCACTGTGTTGTGTTGATCAGGGTCAGAGGCACACACCTGGGTGGGCTCCAAGAAATTTCTGACTAATGATGAGTTTTCTTGGAAACTTTGCTTTTTGAAAGAGATATGTTCTTCTAACGGTCTTGTATCAATGGAAAGACCACCACTTTCTCCACTATTGTCTATTTTTTTACGTATTGCAACTGTCTGTAATTTAAGAATATGTTTGGGAAGTGCATTTGGCTTAGGGAACATACTTTTGACTGGAGAGCCCAGGAGAAAATGAAGGTATTTGTATTGTAAATCAAGATCTATTTGATGAAGAGATTTTTCCTCAAAAAGTAACAAAACTCTGTTTTTTCGATTTGGTACTTTGACACCAGAATGAATACATTTAGATAAAGGTTTCCTTCCATCCTGAGCCCTGGCCATCGTGTAAGATTCTCTTACAATTCTGGGAAAGGCTTTCATTTGAATCTCCAGTGTTTTCATAGAAAAGTGTATGAGAAGTTTGTTTTTTTCTCCTACTGAATAGTTTTGGAGAATATGAGGCAATGTCATCTCTCTAGCAGAAGTCAAAGGAGATGTTCCACTTTCTAGCTCATTTATACTCTTTAACTTTGTAATGATCTTTTCACTGCCCCTTGAAACATTAACAATCAGTGACTTCATACAGCTGACAGGAGGTGAGTCTTTTTGGTATTTGTGCTTTAGGTTAAATTCTATAGTATCAATCCCTTCCAGAGACAAAAAGAACATTTTTTTATGTCTTGGATAGAGCTTCCAACTGTTATGTTTTGAAATAGCCAGTTTTTGATAAAAGTTGAACTTTTGGAAGGATTGTTTTACCACCTCTGGTATCAAATTCAGTTTTATTTCAGGTGCTTTTGACTCTAAATGATTAGCGGGCTTGATTTTTTCTTTGCAAGTAAAATTTTCTAAAATAAGTTTTGGCTGCAATTTGGGATGTATTGTCATGGATGTTGCATCTGGACCCCTTGCCAAAGGTGGTGACTTCCAATCATCAGTCTTATTGTCTTTTACTTTTTCCAGTATATTAGGAAAAAATTTGTCTCGAATCATACTTTTTACCTGGGATTCAATGACATTTTTACTTGCTTCATAAAGAGGAAGTAAACTTTCTGCAGTTGGGCTATCTGCCACTACTTTTATTTCATTACTTTTAACTTGGGGTTGTACAGGCACAGTTTCTGGAGAAGTTTTTTGTTGCTGGACCTTTTGTATGGCTGTGTCCTGCACAGGTTCACTCTGATCCCTATGCTTGGGTGGCGAGGCACACTCCATGGTATCAAATAGTTGAGTCTCATCTTGTGGTTCTTCTACCCATGGAGGAAAACTATTCATATTTAGGGTACTTCTCATGTGAGTTTCCACATTTTCCTTTGGATCTTCAGATATGAATGGACACTCTGTAGGTGTCTGAATGGGTTTTGGTGCCTTCTCTTGCTTGATCATAAGCAAGTCAAGTTCTTTTATGATCCTTGAGATATCATCGCGTGGAACAACACTTTCTTTTGTTTGTGGAGCTAAATTTTTATATATTTCACTGCTAAGGTTTGCTTCTGATTTGACACTAGGAAGTTTGTGCATTTGTTGTTCATCCACCATGAAGGGCTGGGAATCCTGTGGAACTGTCTTTGTAAAATTCTGGTCCCCTTCTTTTACAGTGCTTGAGCTGTCCCTCTTCATAGTTTCACTAGCGTTTGGTGATTTCTTCTGGAATTTTGAAAGACGGGTTCTCTTTGCTCTTTCTAGGTTTGTCTCAGATTTTACTGTTTCTTTAGTCTGAGATGGACTCATCATGGAAATAGAAAGACTTCTGACAAATATTCCTGAGGCATCTTCTCTCCACAAAGCTATTTTCTTTGGTTTGTTAAAGTTATACTCTAATTTCTTTCGATCGCTTGGAGTACCATGTCCCGTATTGCCTAGAATCTGTAGAACTGGATGCTTTGGGGTTTTCATATTTAAATATTTGGGGCTCAATTCTCTTTTCAAGTCTGCTATTGTTAATCTGTCTTTCTGGCCTCCAAATTTGGGAGAAAGAGGAATGTAGGCGTAAACTGAATCCAGAACATGTTTTTGAAACATTTTTTGTAGCTGAATGTTTTGTTTTGCACCAGACACTTGTCGTTCCTTTTTATGTTTTCGCTTGATTAGGCAGCTGTTTGCCATATGAGTGATTACCTGAGTCTTAATTTGAGGTTCCTCTGCCTTTAGAGATGCAGTGTTCAGGTTTACTGTATTGCTTGTGTCCATTTTTATTGTCTCCTTCTCCAGATTAACAACGGTGTGTTTGTGCATTTCTATTTTGTCCTCTTCCAGATGGACAGCTATATTTGTGTCTATTTGTAATATCTCTTCTTTTATTTGTAACCTTTTTTGCACCAGATTTCTAGTAGAGCTTGTGTCAGTTTCGTTTTTTTCCTCCAGATCTCCAGATTGAAGTGCAAAAGTCCAGCAGGAGGAAATAGACTTCTGAAGTGATTCTAGACTGTGTTCCTCTTGTTCTGGAACAAGCAATGTCTGCTCCCTGTTCCCTCTTTGGGCATCAAACTCTGTAATATCCATGTGTATTCCTGGTAGTATTTGTATTCCGGGGTACACTGTAGTTTGCTTGTGCATATCTATTTCCAGTGGTGTCTTCTGCTTTACATTTTGAAGTGGAATCTTCAGAGAAAGGCTAGAATCCACCCTGGTCTTCTGTCCACTCCCAGACTGCACCAACACTTGCTTTTTCATGACAACTTCTTTTTCTATATTTTGGGGGTCATTTGACTCTGTGATATTCATTTTCTCAAGTGATTCCTTTGTCTGTGGTGCTAACACTTTGGGAGAGGACATTTCACTTATTTTTTCATTATTTCGTCTGTCTTCCTCTGGCCTATCAAATTTACATGACTCTGCAGATCCTGGAGATGCTTTTGATAAAGTTTCTTGTTGGTAGGCACCTTGCTCTGAAGCAGAAAATCCTTCTGAACTGACAGGGGAGCCAAGTGTGGCATATATGTCCTTGGATAGTTTCCTTGGAAGTGAAACTAAAACCTGAGGACTTATTTTATGGTTTGAGTTATTCATTATTTCCGTTTCTTTCTTCAGATTTTCGATTTTAGTTAGATCCATCATGGGGAAGGAAAGAACCATAGTAAAAGTTTCTGGTTTGTATTTTTCTCGCTGAGCCTCTGGCCCTGAAAAGAAACATTCCAGCCTTTTCCCACTTGTAATGGTACCAAATCCTGTGAAATAAAAGTCCTCATGCTGTGAATTTAAAAGTAACCAACTCAACTCTCCTTCAGATTTGACTTGTGGAGGTTCTTTCCTTCGCTGTACACTGATCATGAAGTTTGAGGTCCACTGTTGCACGGCCTCTTCTGGCACCAAGTGTTCTGCATTTTTAACAATTTCACTCTCACCAGCAGCTGACTCTCTAATTGCTGTTTTCTGGGTATCTGATGATTCCTGGAGATTCTGCTGTGGACGAGAGGATCCCATGATTCCTGGTGCGTCTTTGTCTATTTTGCTCCCTGATTCTAGATAAAGAGGTGCTGATGGGATGGAAAGAAAAGTTCTTGTCAGAACCATACATGGTTCATCTTTACCTCTGTGCACTTTTTCCCCTGGCTCTTTAATAACATTCAACACAAATTCCTTTGTACTAAGGACATGTGGTATTGGTGAAATCGTTGCCTCTTTGTGATGTGTCCTGAGCCTCATATCTACTTTTTTCACATCATACTTTTTTTCTTTCTCTGACATATGTTGTTTTCTTTTTATTACATCACTGCCAATTCCCTTCATATCTGGTCTCTTCTTTGCATCTGATAATGCTGAAAGCATTTGTGGAAGTAGAGAGGGTTTTTTAATTCCAAGCCTTCCTTCATCTACTTGTGTACCTTTATCCAATTTCAGCTTAGTTGGAGGTTTGGAAACATAAATGTTTCTTACCACAGTACTGGGTGGTTTACCTTGACTTTCCTGTTTCTTTTGCTCTATCCCTCCAATATTCAGATGTAATTCTGTTCTGTGGAGCATATATGAAGAAGGTGACTTCTTGGACTTCAAAGTTATATCTTTGGTGTGCATCGCACCTCTCCTATCTACCGTTTTTTCTCTTTCCCTCTCTTCTTTCTCAGGCATAGGTTGTTCCTCGTTTTGAACATCTTTCATGGTATCACCACTAATTGAATATGTATGTACTATTTGCCCTGCATTTGATATTCTGGGCAAAACAGACGTTTTAAGTGCTAGCATTTCATTGTCGACTTGTATTTCTTTATCTATCTTGAGGGCAGGGAGAGATGGTGATGAAGTAGAACATTTCGTCAGGTTTTGACCAACTTTCATGGTATCAGCACTGATTGAATCCGTATGTACTATTTGCCCTGCCTTTGATATTCTCGGCAAAACAGATCTTTTAAGTGCTAGTATTTCATCATTGGCTTGTACTTCTTTATCTAATTTGAGGGCAGGGAGAGATGGTGATGAAGTGGAACATTTCGTCAGGTTTTGACCAACTTTCATGGTATCAGCACTGATTAAATCTGTATGTACTATTTCCCCTGCGTACGATATTCTCAGCAAAACAGACCTTTTAAGTGCTAGCATTTCATTATTGACTTGTACTTCTTTATCTAATTTGAGGGCAGGGAGAGATGGTGATGAAGTAGAAGATTTGGTCAGGTTTTGAACATCTTTCATGGTATCACCACTAATTGAATCTGTATGTACCATTTCCCCTGCACACGATATTCTCGGCAAAACAGACCTTTTAAGTGCTAGCATTTCATCATTGACTTGTACTTCTTTATCCAATTTGAGGGCAGGGAGAGATGGTGATGAAGTAGAAGATTTGGTCAGAACCATACCTGGTCCATCTTTACTTTCCTGCATCTCCTTTTCATGATGTTTGGGGGACACGAGGTTTCCTCTTTCTACTCCATCCTCTTCCTTGTTCTGGGGCAAATGTTGTTTTTCTTTTGGGGGACTGATGACAGTATCACTAGCCATTGGCTCTGCATGTACCAGTTCCTCAGAACCTGATGATTTCTGGAAGTTTACTGGGGGAAAAGAGGGTCTTGATAACATTGGCATGCCCTCTTCTCTGAGGCTGGTGTTTTTGTCAAGGTGAAGAGGAGAAGATTTAGAAGTGCAAGTCTCAGTCAGTGTTGCATCACCCGGCTCCCGTTTATCTTCCTGAACCTTCCCTTCTTGCCCTTTAGTTTTCCACGGAAGGTCACTTAGATTGTATGTAAGTAAAATAGGTGATTCCTTTGCTTCCAAATCCATATTATTGTGGTCCACTCTACTATTCTTATCCACATATTTCTCTCTCTCCTTCTCTTCTTTGTGTAGCATGTGTTCTTTTAATTTTTTTACATCTTTTGAAAGTTGTCCCTCATTGGTTTCAGCATATTCTGATGATTCGTTGGACTGTGCTTGTGGGAGAGGCAATTTTGTAATTCTTATCATGTACCCCTCTCCTTCTGTTGTATCAGATTTAAGATATGGTAGAGCCAGTAAAGAAGTATAAATGTTTTTCAGTTTTGTGACTAGTTCACTGTCCTCTCTCTGTACCCTTCTCTTTTGCTCTTTAATTTTCCACTTCAATTCTTTGGTATCACGTATATGTGAAAGTGGTAATTCCTTTGCGTTCTGATGCATAGATATCAGGAGCACGTTGTCTTGAGTATCTGTTTTGAGTCTAACTTCCTCTTTTAACATATAACCATCACATGACCTAGTATCTGCTTTTTCACTTGGGAGCACTTTGTCTTCAATACCTGTTTTGAGTCTATCTTTGTCTTTTAACGAATAACCATCAAATGACTTAGCATCTGCTTTTTTGCTTGGATTGAATGGACCATAAGCCTTCAGTGGTGAAAAACAGGATTGTGTTATTCTTTCTGTGTCTTCCTTTTCATTCCTGCTAGTGTCCCATTTCAGGTAAGATGGAGAAAGTAAGGAGGCACGAGTTTCCCTCAGAACCATTTCTGGCTCACCTTTGCTGTCCTGCACTTCCTTCCCTTGCTCTTTGACATTCAAAGGTAGTCTGTTTCTACTGAGTGGATGTGTAAGTGGGGATGTATGGGCTTCCAAAGTTATTATTTTGGGGTATATTCTATCTTTCTTGTCTTTTGTTTTTACTCTGACCTTTGTCTCTCTATATGGCATATGTCCATTAGTTTTTATTATTACATTACATGAGCTAATACCTTGACTGGAATCTGCATATCTGATTTCCCCTGCACCTGATGACTCAGGGAGCTGAAATGGTGAAGGAGAGAATCCTGCAACTGCAGGCAAGTCTTCATCTCCTTTGGTTCCTGCATCCAATCTACGGTGAGATGCAGAAGGCGAGGAAGGAGGAGTTTTTGTTGGAGCCACATCAAGGTCTTCTGTTCTTCCCTGCCCCTGTTCTACTCTCTCCTCAATGCTTGGCCATGGTTCCTTTCTCCTACTCAGAGCACCGTGCTCAGCAACACTGAACACATGAGGAGGGGACGATGTCTTTGCCTTGAAATCTGTGCCACTGGCGCGCACTGAGCCGCTCATGACTGCTGTTTGTACTCTGTCCTTTTCTTTTGGTGGTGGATGTTGTCTGCCTTTCTTTCTGTGGCTATCAGTTGACTTTGGAGGTGCTATCTGCACTGAAGGCAATGAATCTTGGAGCTCAGGGGGTGGCACATAATTCCTTATGATTCCTGGACCACCTTCTTCTTCTGTTGTTGTGTCAAATTTAAGATGAACTGAAGAAGTGACAAAAGGACAAATTTTGCTCAGAAGCACGACTGTGTCCCTTCTACCTTCCTGCCCCCTTTTCACTTGCTCTTTGATGTTCACTTGCAGTTTCTTTGCTTTGAGTATATGGAAAAGGGGTGATTTCTTTGCCTTCAAAGCTAAGCACTTGGGATGCATTAGGTCTTTCACAAAAATATTTGCTTTATCCTCTTCTTTCTGTGTCATGTATTTTGTTCTTTTCAAATCACTTGAGATATCGTTCACAGGTGACAATGTGTATTTTAATTTCTCTGCATTTGATGATTCCCTGTGCCATGAGGATGGAACACCGGATTTTATTACTCCTTGCTTCTTTTTCTTGCCTTCTATAACTTTGCTTAATGTAAATTGAGGTAGACAAGGTCCTGTCAGAACCTCATCTAGTTCACTTCTTCTTTCCTGTACATGTCCCAAGTCTTCTCTTCTGTTTGTCTGTACTTCTCTAATTTGGGGGCTACACCTGCCAGGGGTATTGGGTACATGTGGACGTGGTAATACCTTTGCCTTGGAAGTTGTCTCTTTGGAGTACATTATATATTTCATATTTACTATTTTTCCTCTATCCTCTCCTTTCTGGGGCATATATTCGTTTGCTGCTTGTACATCACTTGTGCTATCACCCTTGATGAACTCTTTATTTTCTTTTTTTACTACATCTGATGATTTCTGGTGTGATGGTTCTGGAAGAGAGTACCTTCTTACTTCAGCTCTGTAGTCTGCCTCTTTTATTCTTGTATCCAATTTAAAAGAAGTAGCAGGTATGGAAGTACATGTCAAAATCACACTTGGTTCACCCTGAATTCTGTGTATCTTTTTCTTTTGTTCTTTGATGTCCAACTGGATTTCCTGTGAACTTGGTGATTTCTTTTTCTCCAAAGGTAGGACGTTTGCCATTTTTACTCTCCCCTCTTCCTGCATTATATGTTCTTTGGCTTTTTTTACATTGTTTGAGTTATCACCATAAACAGACTTTTTATGTGCTATGTTTCCTGTATCTGATGAATCCTGGAGTTTTGGTTGTAGAAAAGAGGATCTTGTTTTTCTTAGCATGATTGCTTCTCCTTTCCTTCTTGTGTCCACTTCACAGTAAGGCGGAGAAGAGATGGAAACACAAGATTTTCTCTGAATCCCAACTCGTTCATCCTTATCTTCCTGCATCTTTTCCTCTTTTTTTTTGATGTTCAACTGTAATTCCCATGCAATTGGAGACTGGTTCGCCTCCAAAGCTATTCTTTTGGGATTCCTTTTCTCTTCCAAAGCCATTTCCACTTTATCTTCATTTTCCTGTGACATATATTTTGATCTTTCTATGCTGCTTAAAATATCATCAGTTGGCTCCTCACATATTATCACTGCATCTGACAATTCCTGGAAGGTCAATGGTGGAAGGCAGAACCCTGATACTCCTCGCATGTATGCCTCTTCTTTCACTGCAGGACCCCGTTCCAGGTGAGGTGAAGACAGAATGGAAACATAGGGCTTATTCTGAACTACAACTAGATCACTCTTATCTTCCTGCATCATTTTCTCTTGTTCTTTATTGTTCCACTGTGGTTCGTTTCCATGCAGTGTATGTGTAAAAAGTTTTTTCTTTCTTTTAAAAGGGGCACATTTGCAGCCCCTTATATCTTTCATATATACTATCTTGTCTCCATCTTCCTTTTTTTTCTGGGGCAAACGTTGTTTTGATTCTATTATGTTGCTTAAACTGTCTCTATTAATTGACTCTGCAAATGATGTTTTCCTGATATTTGATGATGCCTGGAGGTTTAGTGGTGGAAGGCAGTTCCATAGTGTTCCTGACTTATCTCTTCCTCCTTTTGTTCTTGAAATCAAATTAGGATGTGATAGAGATGGTAAAGAAGTAAACAGGTTTGTCAGTTTCACACCTGATTTACCTTTACCTATCTGCACATTGCTCTCTTGTTTTATAATGTTCAAGAGCCCTGGCAATTCCTTTTCATTGAGTATACGTGACAGTGATGATTTCTTTGCTTTCAAGATAACGTTGGGATCCATTATTCCTTTCATATTGACTTTTCTTCTTTCCTTCTCCTTTTTCTGTGATATAGGTTGTTTTATTCTTTTTACATTATTTGAGATAATCTCATCAATTGTCTTTTTATTCAATTTGAGGTAAGGTAAAAAAGGGATGGACTCATATATATTTTTCAAAACCAAATCAGGTTTGACCTTTCTATGTTTTATATTTACCATTTTCTCTTTTATGCTCCACTGCAGTTCTGGTCTATTGCCTGGGCTACCACCGTCACTGGTATTAAATATATTTGAAAATACCAATTTCTCCAAAGTTCTTTGGGGGTGTATTATGCCTTTCTTAACCCCTTGCTTTAAGTCATCCTTCTGTCTTTTATTTTCAGGCAAAAGAGGCATATGGATAGAAAGAGAATGTGAAAATAATCCAGGTAGACATACCTCTTTTTGTACCTTTTTTTGATACGCTTTACGTAATTGCACATTCTTTCTAACTCTTAGCTTGGGGGAGCTAACATTTGATATTGAATCAATTACCTGCGCCCCATCCAGTGATTTCTTTCCTTTCGGCAATGAGACATTCTGATATTTTACAGTTTTAGTGAATGATTCTAAAGGCAGCCTTGTATTTTGTTTTGTTGTTTGCCTTGGAGGAATCGAGGGTACAGTCCATTCCAGGCCATACTCACATCTGGTATTTAGTTGATCTTTAGAAATCAAGTCTAATCCTTTTGTCCTGCTTGACACACTACCTACTTCCGATAATGCTTCCTTTGTCGGAGGTGTTAAATGTGGCAGCAGCCAGGGATCATTTTGAGGGTAAGATGTATGCTCCAGAAGATTCTCAGAGGGAGTCAGCAAGTGCTGCTGGCTTTGTTCTATACTGGGTAAGTTTTGTCTTTCTTCACTTTTTTGAATATATCCAACAATAACACCCAGTCCTTTGAATGCTTCCTTAGCCTGTGGAGGTGAATATTCACAGTTCATCCTATTTGTGCCATCTAGTTTTACTTCTTGCACTGGGGTATCAGTTTGACGTAGACCTGCTTGGGAGTGAGATGCAGACTTTCGAAGAGCCTCATAAGTACATTTCTCTTGCTGGTCTCCCTTTCCTGTAATAAGCGAACCAATTCCTTCTGCACTTGGAGTGTAATCCACTGTGCTAACTACTTCTTCCGATGCCTTCTTTTCACACAGCATCTTACTTTGAAATATATCTCTCGAAGAGTCAGAAGCAAGATTTGGACAAATATGTTGTATACATTCTGGTTGCTCTTCTCTTCCTGCAATAGGTAAGCCAATTCCTTCTGTATTTGAAGTGTGGTACGTTGGACTATCGACTTCCTTTAATGCTTTCGTTACCCTTAGCAATTTAATCTGAAGTATATTCATCAAAGAATGAGAAACAGATGTTAGAAGAGCCTTGCATGTATTTTCTTGTTGATGTTCTTTTCTTCCTCCAATATGCAAATTAATTCCTTCTGAGCATGGAGGTTGATCCACTGGAATATCTGCTTTGTTTGATGCTTTCTCTACCACCGGGCTCAAAACTGTTGGACTGATTCCTTTGGCTGAGACTTCTTTCTTTCGCTTTCCAATATGGAGTTGATGCAATATGCAAGAGGAAACTGATTCCAGAAGATTTTCTTCCTTCTGGTTAGAACTATTTTGTTGCTTTGCCCACCGTTTTTTAGAAAACTTTATTTTCTGTCCATTTGATTTTGACAGAATATCCATTAACTTTGGTTTCTCTTTTCTCCATGGATTTACATTTGAAATGATAGGCATGTTAACATTTTCTTTCCCTGTTGTATTTCTTGCCCCTTTTACATGAAGAGGCTCCTCACTGGGGCAAGATAACGAATCCAGAATCCGTTCAGGAGCGTGATCTGGTTTCACTTCTCCTTTCTGCACTGCAGACATATATCGCTGGGCCTCTACATTTGTACAAAGAAATGTCTGTCCTTTTGAACCTTGTAAGATATCAGTTTCTCTTAATCCTTCTCTTCCCAATAGATGTGAAATATTTTTTCTGTCAATGTATGTACCTTCCTCAGAGACTTTTCCTGTATTTTCCAAATGAGGAGTTTCCATAATGGGATACAAAGTATGCTCCAGGTGTGTCCTTGAAATACTTCCTTGTTTCAGCAGTTTCTGCTCCTTGCAAGTCTTCTGTTGAGAAGCATCCAACTCTGGAAGAAACATATTCTGTCCTTTTGAACTTAAGGAAATGTCCGTTTTCTTGGATACTTCTCTCCACTGTAGAGTTGGAAATGGATGTTGGGCCATGTCTCCATCTCCCTCCTTTACTCCTGGTGTGATAAGGAATTTGTGTTTTGTGTGTAATCTAATTCTTGAGATGTCAAACATAGTGCAGTTGGTTTCCCTCTTTTGTGAATGTCGATCAGGATATACTTCTCTTTTCAAATCTACTGTGAATTTGACATCGTCAGGCTCCTTCTTCAGTGGCTGGCTCATCACGAATTGGTATTTACATTGTGAGAGAACGTCTGGTGAAGCAATTTGGTACTTTTCTTCTTGCTCTCTAATATATTGTTTCAGTGTTTTAATATTTCTTGATTTAGCACTCTTAGCAATGGACTGTGAAAATGCTATTTGTCTTCTGTTTAGCGCTTTCTCCAGCTTTGGCTCTGGAGGAATGTGTATCAGCCTTTGTGCCTTGCCTTTCTCCCTTTCTGCTTCCATCAACGCTTGAATTTGAGGTGGAATAGACCCAGAGTCACAAATAGTTTTCAGAACTAACTCTACCTCAGCTTTACCTTGCTGGAACCCCGGCTTCTGTTTCTTGATGTTACACCTCGTTTCCTTTTTGTTGCTTTGGGTTCCATACCCTGTTGTGTTACACATCAGGGAAACAAGTGGTTTCTTTGCCTTCGATTTTACCTGTTCAGTATGCATAGTGTCTCTCACACCTGCTGCTTTTGCATTAGCTTTATGTCTTATGATTTTAGGATATTTAGGATTGTAAGCATAAGCAGAATTCTGGATGGTTCCTGAGACACATGGTTCTTGCTGTCTCGTTTGTAGAAACTCAAATGGCTGGGTATTTTGTGGAGGTGTTCCAAACAAAACCTGTTGTTCATACTCTTCTTCCTCTGTAACTTTTGCTTTGTTCAGGGCATTTCTCTTTTCAGAAGATTCTTCATAGTTACCCCAGGTACTAGGTGACTGCTCCATTTTTATGTGCGGTGGAATAGACGTAGAAGCATCTGTAGATTTTAGGTCTGCATTTAACACAGTTTTCTCTCTCTCTATGTCCATCCCCTGTTCCTGTTCCTGTTCCTTATTAATGCTTAAAGCAGCATGACCTGTGGCATTAACTGATTGTAAAATCACTCGGCTTTCAACTGGCAACTCCATGTGTGTTGGTTGTACAGGACTAAACCTTGATACTCTGTCTATCTCTGTTTTGAATCTGCTTTGCCTTTTAACGTCAGAGGTATCCAATGCGAAGTAAATGGCATTTGTAAATATAACAGCCACATTTTTACCTTGCCAAATCTCTTTCATTTTGGTTTTTAAATTGGATCTAAGTTTTGTCCTCTGCTTTGTGGCAAACTGCCTATTGATTTTAAGTATCTGTGAAATGAGTGGCTCCTTTTTCTTCAGAGCTAAACATCTGGGATTCAGTATGATTTTCTCTTGTACTGTGTTTATCTGGCTTTCAGAGTCAGATAAAACAGGAGTGAATAAATCTAAAGGCCCCAAGAGAGTTGTGGCTGAGTTTTCCTCCGACTCTGCCTTTTTCTCTGTAATAAGACCACCCAGATTTTTGTGACATGTTCTGTCATTATACAGAGTGTCCCTCGCTGCTGTATCGAATGAGAGTTGATCAATCACTAACTTGGGCGTTGGAATCTTAGCTCCCTCAGTGGTGAGGAGTAATGTCTCTCTCACACTTTCATTCCATTGCCTCTCTCTTATCTTGTACTTAACTTTGTGGGGTTTTTTCCTATGGATTCCTGTAAGACACCTTGTGCTATTAAGCACCTGTAAAATTGATGGTTTCTCTGCCTCCAGAATTACCTCCTTGGGACTCATTGTATTTTTCTTGTCTGCAACCTCTAATGTGTAACTCTGGCTTTTGGGTTCAGACGAATCAAGGCTGGAGAAATCTAAAGGCTTTAAGACAGTTCTTACTAAGTCACTTTGATTCCATGTCTTTTTCTTAGAAATAGGACGATCCCATTTCCTCCTCGGATTTCCATCCCAGAGACCATCACATTGTATGGAACCAGTCTCTGATTTTCTAGCTTTTGGAAATGGGGTCTTTAGATCTACCATATATTGTTTTCCCTCTTGAGTATGAAGACTTTTCTTCAATGTTTGTACTCGAATAAAATTCATCACGTTTCTAGAAACAGGCTCTAAAATAGTTTCTCTAATGTGTTCTTCTTGCCTCATATTTTGCATGGCACTAGACAAATTCCAAGTCCTTCTGCCTTCTGAACTATTCAGTTTAGATTTTGGTTTGCAAGGGCCAAGACTTTTCATATGATGGGAACTGAAATGGAAGTGTTGACTATAGTGCAGAACTGATTCTGCTAACATTTCTGGGATGTTTTCCTCTTCCTTTTTATGTGGCACATTCATTCTACCTGTGTTGCTGGATCTGCTTTGTGTATCAGTCAAATTGGCCTCCCATGCTTCCCCATCACTTGGTGATTTCTCTAGTTCTGGATAGGTATGGTTGTGTATTTTCACTCTTGGTCGATCCGTCCCTGTTTTTGGTGTGCTATCAATTTCAATATCTATTTTGTTATCAGTTGAAACAGGTGTGGGAGATAAAAACGCATCACCTATACTTCTATTTTGTTGCATGTCCTTTATCATAGACTTTAAATGGCCTTCCTCTTCCTTTCTACAGTACAGATGACCATCCTTAGTGATATTAAGCACCTGTGAAAAAAGAGGCTTCTTTGCCTTCGTTGTTATACATTTGGGACCCATAAGATCTTTCCTTCCTGGAAATTTTAATGCCTTTTTCTGCCTTTTAGATTCAGGTAAAACAGACATCATGGATATTGTTAGTAAATCTCTTGGCAACTCTTTATGTTTCTTGGCAATACGACCACCCACTTTCCTTCTAGAGCTTTCATTATATGGATCTCCAAGCACTGAGATCCCTGACTTGGGAGGTGGGATATTTTGATCAACTGTGTATTTTGTTATTTTTTGAGTTTTTATGTCTTCCTCTTCTCCTTCAAGTTGTAGGGAAGCTGCACTGGGAACATCCAGCTTCCTTGTAGGGCTCTGATCAGACGTAGTCCTATACACTGTCTCATCAATTAAAAGACCATCAAACATTGCTTTCCCTCTTTTTAGACGTGAACTCTTTTCACTTATTCTATGCAGTATGTCTGTTTGTGGTAGGATATTCTTTTTCAGCTCTTCAGTTTGAAATGGAATTATCAGAGGAGAACAAATAGACTCCAACATATTTTCCAAAACTAGTGCTTGTTGCCACGCTTCTTGCTCTGTAATAAGCATATTTTGATCTTTTCTACTTCCGGTCCTATTCAGGAATTGTAGACCTGCTTCGAATAAAACTTCCTTGCCCTTTTTTTCTTTTTCATTTTGCGATCTTGATTCTGATGTGCTGCTTGAGGTGCTCCATTTATTAGAGGTATATTTACACACTCTTTTCCCTTCCTCTTGTTTTAACTGTATAACATTGACTTTTTTTCTTAATGGGTCTTTCTTTGCTTTCAGTTTTTTGTGTGTTTTGATGGCAGGTAAAACAGGTGTAGGTGAAAAAAAGGTATTCATAAATATATTTGACATACTTTGAGATATTTCTTTGGCCATGTCATCCAAGGTGTAGACCTGTTCCTTTCCATGGCTGGGGGCACCAGACCTAGTGATATTAGTTGTCTTTAAAATCGATGCCATCTGGGCTTTCCCAGTTCTAGACTTAGGGATTAGTGCTGCATCTCTCAACCTTTTAATTTTAGGTGACGCTGGCATGTAGATACCAAAAGACTTCAGGGTTCTCACTCGTAAATCCTTTGGTAACCCTATTTTTTCCTCTGGAATAGAACTAGCAAGTTCCTTTGCAGGGCCTCTTTCAGATAGGATATCAGTCGGTGCTTTGACAATTAAAGGTTCACTAAGTGATTTCCCTGTCATTGGAGATAAAATCTTTGGACTCTGTGTTTTTGTTCTTTTTGGTAGCTTCTCAAATGGAAGTGAATTCAAAATAGAGCAAGACACAGAATGCAATACACTTTGTGTGAAAAGTGTGTGTTGCTGCAGCTCCTGAGCTATGGTAAGCGATTCTGGGATTTTTTTCCTTGCTGAATACTTCCATTTTAGATCTGATTTCACAAAGCGAGGTTCCTTCATGTTAGGAGCATGGATAGTGAGGTGTTGGGAATTCCATGGCGCTGCTTCTCCACCGAGGTCTTTGACTTCCTTCCTGACATTTGAGGCCCTGCCCTTCTCGTCCCTGGAATAGGGACACGAGGCTCTTTCTCCATCTGGCCACTGCCCTTGGTGTTGCAGCTCATGACTGAACCTCATCTTCCACGGCATGTCCGTCTCTACTTTGCTTCTGTTATGCACTTTCATGTCCAGTGAAACCGCCACGGGAGAGGAAAAGGCATTCAGGATGACAGCTGCCACAGACTGACCTTGTTTCCTCATGGTTTTGAAGTTGCATTCAAATTGCCTACCACAGCTTGGTGCACCACGTTTTGTGACGCTAAATGTCTTTGAAATTGGTGTCTTCTTTGCTTTCAAAGTTACACATTTGGGACTCATTTTATTTCTCTTGTCTGTAAGTTTTGAGTTGTTTCTCTTTCTTTTCGACACAGGTAAAGCAAGTGTGGATAAATCCAAAACCTCCGGAATTGCTGCTGGTAATTCTTGGGCTACTCCTTCCTTTCTCTCTGCAGTAAGATCTTCCAGTACCCCAGAGTATTTTATCTGAATTAAAAAGTCAACAATCTGTGATTTCAGGGTTTTTGGAGGTAGGGCTTTTAGACAACCATTCCCAGGGATATTAAATATCTGTGAAATTGGTGCCTTCCTTGTCTTCATAATAACACATCTGGGACTCATTTTACTTTTTAAGAGTCTGCATGTAAGTGTCTTTCTCTGCCTCTTAGATTCAAATAGATCAGGTGTGGAGGCATCCAAAGACCCCAGGACAGTTGCTTGTAGATCTTCTTTAAACTCTGCCTTTTCCTCTTTACCATGATCGTACAGGTCCCCCGTACATCTCCCATTACTTGGGACATCGCATTTCATTGTATCAATTAAAACTCGACCAATTAGTGATTCCTTTGACTTTAGAAAGGGAAGGGTTGAACTCACTGACCACACCATGCCATTTAGTGTCTGCTGGCTTCTCTTTGGCTCCTCTGCCTGGGTTGGATCTGGAAGCTGCGTTTGTCGTGGGACGTCTTGTTCTGTAACAAACAGAATTTTCCCACGTCCTTTGTTTCCCCATTTGTGAAGGTCAAGCTCCTTCCTCTGGCCTGAACAGAAGACGAAATGCTGGCTGTGCTGTGGAATTATCTTTAACAACATCTCCTGTTCACCTTCTTCTTCCTCTTCATCTTGAAGATTGGTTTCTTTGGTGTCACCTGGAGTAATATTACCTTCATGTGGTGATATCTCTCGCTTTACTTGTTTAGAACTGAGTCTTTTTTCTCCTAACAACATGTTTTTTTCCCTTTCTCTCTTGCTATACCTATTAACAGCAGGTATAATAGACGTGAGGGAGTACCTGTCGTCTGCCATTTTTTCACCTTCATCCACCTCTTTAATTTTGGTTGTTAAGTTATATCCCAATTCTTTTCTATGATTTGGGCTAGCACCACCCTTGATATTGAACATGTTTGAAATTGATGGTTTCTTTGCTTTTAAAATTCCACATTTGGGCTTCATTAAGGTTTTCATGTCTGAATACTGTTTGAAGTTTCTCTTGCTTTTGAATATAGATAAAGAAGCCAGGCAGAAATCTAAAGTCACTGTCTCTTTCTTTTCAATACCATCAGCTTGTTCCTTTTGATGGTTTGCATCAGATGGAACACCACATTCTCTTGCAGAAAATATTGGTTCATCAATCTTTGCTTCTCCTGACATTGGAGGTGAAAACCTAGCATAGCTCTCTAGCTTTCTAAGTTGAAACTGATCCAATGTAGGGCATGAAGCAGAGCTTAAAATAATCTGCGCAAAATGTGTTTGTGGTTGTACCTGAATATTTATACTTCCTGGTTGTTTCAGTTCCTCATGTGATTTGACAAGGTCATGATCCTTCTTCTGATATATATTGAATATGAGGCCTTGGCTAGTCTCTGGAGCTGGTAAATCTTGTTCCCCTGCCTTCTCCTCCCCATCTTTCACACTGTTAGATAAACTACTCATATTGATAGAATCTGGGCAACATATTTTTCTTCCATTTGGCGATTTCCCTTGCACTAGCTGCATATGACTAAGTCTTGTTACCGTTTGCATATCTGTCTCCACATTTAATCCAATACTCATTTTGATGTTGGGCAAAGTAGGCACCTTGAAGTGAATGATATCCAAAAATGCATCTGCTATATTTTTATTTTGCTGTGGATTCTTCATCTTTGTTTTTAAATTGCATTGCAGTGCCTTGCTCTGCCTGCCATTAAGCATATGCAAAATTGATGGCTTTTGTTCTCTCATAGTTCTATACCTACGACTCACTGTTTTTTGCTTCCTTGCTAATTTTAATATGTTTTTCTTTCTTTTAGATTTAGAAACAAAGCGGTCAACAGAATCAGAAAACTGTGGGAAGGTCACTTGCAAATTTTCTGGTAGCTCTGAATTTTTCCCCACAAAATAAGAATCTAGTTCCCTTTTAAGGTTTCCACCAGATGGTAAGCCACACTCTGTTGTAGTGTTCAAAAGTTTATCAAGTGATGAGTTCCCTGCCTCGGGAGCTGGAATCTCCAGACCCGTAGGGGCTGTTATGTCATCTTCTGGTTTGTTGATCTTCTGGAGTTCCTTAGCTTCTCGAGGACCCACCTGGAGGCCAGTCTGCAAAGCAATTTGTGTAAAGCATGTTCGGTGCTGTATATCTTGTTCCTGTGTTAAACGGTCCAGTGCTGGGTCTGGTTCGGCAAGGTGGGTCTCTTTCCCTTGATACCCATTGATCCAGAGGCACTGGGTATGCTGCGGAGCAGTTACTAGCAACGTTTTTTGCTCCTCTTCCTCTCCATCTTGTACTTTTCCTTCTCTGTCATAGAATGCACTACTCTTATCAAAGAAATCAACATACTGTGGTCTCCCCTCACGTGCTAGTCCCTGGAGCTTTACCTGAGCATGGCAGAAGCTGTCTGTCTCTCCTCGTAACCTGCTGTACACAGGAGAGTAAAGGGTGTTTACAAATTCATAAGCCAGCCCATTAGCTTGGTTGATCTTTTCAAACTTGGCCTTAAAGTCAGATTCCAGTTTCTTTCTATGACCTGTGATATTACATATTTGTGAAATTGATGGCTTCAATGCTTTCATGTGTATAGACTTGGACTTCACTCTACTTTCTAGGTGTGAGAATCTTACTCTATTTTTCTTCACTTTAGAATGAGATAAAACAGGCATGTGGCAATTAAAAGTCTCTGGGAAAATTGCTGGTAAATCTTTGGGTAATTCTGCCTTTGTTTCTGCAAAAGAATAAACCATTTCCCTTGTATCACTTCCATAATCTGGAACATCACTTTCTCTTGTTGTTAAAGGGTCTCCAACCAGTGATTTTTCTGATGCTGGAGGAGGCATCTCAGAATGTGCAGTGCATCTTAAATCTGTTTGTGTGGTCAGGCTTTTCTTCATATTCTCAGCATGAAATGGATCTGTTATGGCCGAGTAAACAGACTCCATCATGATTTCTGCAAATGTGATTGGTTGTTGCATTTCTTTCTTTGTTTTAAGCTCTTTCTCTGGATATGCATCCAATCTGAGGTTCCAGCCATCCTCAAGGACTGCTTCTGGTGAAGCTTCTTTTTCCCCACTCACGTCATCTTGCAATTTAGCTGCTTCTGGTGTGTCTCCAGAGTCACTTCCTTTAGTAATGGTATCTGAACACTTTTCTTCTCTTTCAACTTCTGATATCTCTTGTTTTAGCTTGGTATGACTGTGATTCTCTGCATTTAATCTGCTGTGTGTTCTAATATAAGGCAAAGTAGACACGTGAGGGTCAATAACATTCAGAATCATATCTGCCACAGTTTCCTCTTGCAGTATTTGTTTAATCATGATTTTGAAATCATCTCTCAATCTTCTTCTACGATGTATTGGTGGCGTCTTTACTTTCGTAATTACACGGTTGAGACAGAGTACATTTTTGGTTTCTGGTAATTTTTTTCTGATTCTCTGCCTTTTCTCACTTGATAAAGGAAGCATACGCCTATGGAGAGACCCCAGGGCAACTTCAGGTAAAACTCTTTTTAAGTCTTCCTTTTCTTCTGTAATTTGATCATCCAGGGGCTTTCCGGGGCTTCCACACAATGGGACACCATGTTCTGTTGTTTCAGTTAAAACTGGCAAGCTCTGTGACACTGTAAGAGGATGCACTGGATCTGCAGTTTCCCTGCCTGTAGGTCTGTCTGTGCTTTGCTTCACCTTCTCAACTTGAAATGGATCCATTGTGGGGCATGGACCAGTGCCCACAATCGTTTCTGTAGAAAGAGTGTGTGGTTGTACCTCTAGCTCTTCATTTTGAGTTGTTCTACTTTCTGAACAGCTCTGTCCTATTTCAAATTTGACGTACTTGGGCTTCTGCTTTAGTTGTAGACTGAACCTGAAACCTGGTGTTAGCTGTGCATCTGCTTCTTGCAGAGCCTGTTGTTCTTCCTCTCTGTCACGTTCTTGTGGTTTTTTAAATATACATCTCTTCTCAATGTATTCTGCACTCCATGTTTTTTTGTCATCTGGTAATTCATCTTGCTTTACCGCTGAATGACTAAGCCCTATTCTTGATGTATCTGTCTTGGTTTTTAATCCACTCTGCGTTTCCATATGAGCTGGTTCAGAAAGGGCAGTGTGAGTGGCATCGTGAAATGCATCAGATATTCTTTCATCTTGCCTATTTTTTATGCTGCTTCTAGTGTTGCATTCGAGTTCCTCACTTTCACTTAGGTCACCATCTTCTGTAACATTAACTATTAATGGTTTCTTTTCCTTCTCAATTACACCTTCTGGACTCTCTTGAATTTCTACACCTGCTGACTGTTCACTGCTTTTATGCTTTTTGGTTCCTAGTGAAATGAGCAAGTTGACATCTGAAGACTCCAGAACGATTTCAAGAAAATCTTCTTTTTCGTGGGTATTTCCCTTTGGAAAGCATCTTTGCATTTCTGACCTACTAGTTGGTAACTTCTTTCCACTTGTAAGTAGAAGATGTGAACTCTCTGTACTTTTTAGGTCCTCCCATGTTTTCATTCTTCTGTCTGACTCCATTTTGGGAGAGGAATCAAATTTCTGCAAAGGTGCTGATATAGCTTCTTCTAAAGGTGTTTCGTGCTTTGCAATATGCAGGTCAGATGTTTTTTCACTATTTGGGGCACAAAACTCTGTAATGTCCATTTCCTTTGCTTGTAAAATTGGGTCTTTAAGAGACTCTTTATTCTTCCAGTTTGTTTCTATTAATGAAGAACAAGGTGCTTTTTGTTGATAAATATTGACCATGAAAGACTCTTCTAGCTGAGGTGGAATTTTTGGTGAAATGTTTTTTAGTTCTTTATTGTCTCTGCCATGATGCTTTTCACTTTTAGTACTCCCTGAGGTTCCTCTTTTCTCAACAGGCCCTGCATAGTTGACTTTCTCTGCATACAATGACTTATTTTGCTTCGGCAGAAAATGCCTACATCCTGTTAAACCTGGCATAAATTTCGCTAGTCTTTTCCTGGAATACTTCCTAATATAAGGAGGAACAAGCTTGAAAGCATAAATAAGACGCAACGCTAAACCTGATATACCTTTTCTTTGATGTAACTCTTTCTTCTTAGTTTTATACCTGTGTCTTAACTTGCTACATTCTGAAGTGTGACATACTGTGATTTGAAATACCCATGAAGTTGGTGTTTTCTTTGACTTTTGAGGTGGAACTTTGAGACTAAATTTACTTTTACTGTGTAATGTTTTTCTTCTGTTTTTCTGCCTGGTCATGGTAGGTGAAAGAGGCACTGAGCCATATGCAGGATACTGGTTTAATTTTGAGCTAGCAATTTGTTTCTGGCCCTTTGTCTTTACACTCTTTAGTTGTGGCATCACAACTGAATTTGGGCTTAGAGTTAAAACTAGATGTCTGGCATTATTAAAAATATTATTTTGCCCTGGGATTGAATATTGAATCTTGTTTGAATCTTCAAACCAAACAGAATATTGGGCCTCTTCTGAGTGTTTTGTATCAGACTCTAGGTCCTTGATTGAATCTTGAGTCTCAACAGAATGTGGGACTTGGACCAAATGTTGGCTCCTGTCCCTATCTTGGGTCTGGAAGGAGTCTTGTGTGCTGCTGGAAAGTGGTTTCCTCATCAAATCTTGAGGCAGAGCAACGTATCTGGCCTTGATATCAGGCTGGCTATTGATTGATACCTGGTTGTTAACAAGTTGTTGGGCTTGACTAGTAAATTGGGCTTCAGAAAAATCTTGATTCGGAAGAGCACTTTGTCCCGGAAAAGAATCTTGTGCTTCGGCAGAAATGTCCCTTCTAACAGAATGTTGATTCTGAATCAAGGGCTCTTGAGACCTTGAGTACAGATAGGTAGTTTTACTCTCTAAAGTAGCTTTGGATTTTAAAGGAATTTGATTTCTCACATTTTCTTCCAGAAGTCTGACTTGGTCTCTAGAAAGAAATAAATGGGCAGGAGGGCATGGTGCCACATCTATATCTTCACTTTCTATAATGATTCTAGAAATTCTTGAAAAGTTAAAGTCAGAAGAAAACATCAAATTTTTATTTTCGTTGTCTTTCATTATGGAAAATAATTTCTTAGATGAAAACTGTATTGTTTCACGTTCGTTTTCAGGACACCCTCTGCACCTTGGAAAAATTTCCTGTACTTCTGAATAAAACAGTGACAAAGACGAGCTAGTACCATCTGAAGATGGCTCATGACTTTCACTAAAGTGACTTACGCGATATTTACTTTCACTGGTACTTGCCCGTGTTGGTTCATCTGGCAGTGAAACTCTGTCTCCAAAGTTACCTTCATTTCCTTCAGATGTAAGTGATGAAGTAATTGTTCTTTCTGAAAAGTCATCAACTCTGAAATATAAGAAAACAGTGTGTAAATCAATTGTCACTGAGGACCTATTTCCTACAGGAACTCTCTTCTAGATTTAAGGAAGCCCAACAGAGTCTATAAAAACATAGCTCAATATAGAGATAAATTGGAAAGTCATTCTCCACATTACACACTAATTCATTACCTAGTGTCATTCATTTAATAAATCAATCCACTGACAAAGTGAAGTAAATTATTTTCATATCTAGGAGAAGGAGGGATTTTTCCTCAAAAACCTGTCCAAAAGTCTACTTTTGACTGTCTATTTTGACAGTCAAAGTTGCAGGTTAAGATTATATCCTTTTAAAAGGAATATCAGTTTGTTTTTCTGTTCTGTGTAGGAAAGTTTTGACAAGAGTAAAAATATCCTTATGGAACTTTAAGAGGTACCACAGAAGAATGTCCAATACCATAAACTATAGCTTTCTATACATAAGTCCAGATTATTTTAACAGCTGTTTGTTTTCGATCAAGAGAAAAGCCTACATTTTAGGGTAGTGCTTCTCAACATACTTTTGGGTTGAAATAATGATCATGGATGTGGACTCTCCAATATCCTTTCTACCTCAAATGATTAGGCTTGGTCTAACAATGCTCAGACCAGCAGCATCAGTGTCACTTGGGAAATGAGCAGAAATGCAAAATCTCAGGCCCCACCCTAGACCTACTGAATCAGACACCTGGGGATGGGGCCCAGAAATCTGAGTTTTAACAAGCTCTCCAGGTGATTCTGATGCACCTTAAGTTTTGTTTAATGGTAAGGCAGCCTAAAGTCATCAACTGAAACTCATATAGGCTAAGTCAGAAATTCTGGTAGCTGTTTGTTCAGGGAACATAGATTATCTTGTACTTTACTGGAAGAATGACCCTACTTTTAAATAATGCTTCATCATAAACAATGAAGATAATATATAAAATCATCAAAATATACCCCATCACAAAAATCATTTTTTCTAAATGCTTTTTTATACAGGAAAATCTCATTGATTTGGATTCTGCTAATTAGAATTTGGAGTAGTTTCAGCTAAACTACTGATTGCCGTTTTTCATAGAGAACACAAAATTATTAGGTGAATGTTTAAAATACGTTAAATACTTTTTCAACTTCTCTCAACTGTTAAGAGAATTTATTAACATCTAATATACAGGCTGTATACACATCTTTGTTACCAACTGTGATGGTTAATTTTATGTGTCAACTTGACTGGGCTGAGGGATGCCCAGAAAGCCAGTAAAACACTCTTTCTGAGTGTCTGTCAGGATGTTTCCGGAGGAGATTAGCATTTGAATCAGTAGACTGAGTAAAGAAGATATGCCCTCACCAACTGGGTGGGCATCATCCAATCCATTAAGGGCCTGAATAGAACAAAAAGATGGAGGAAGAGCAAACTCTCCCTCTCTCTTCTTGGGACGTCCATCTTCTCCTGCCCTCAGACATCAGAGCCCCTGGTTCTTGGGCCTTTGGACTCTGAGACTTACACCAGTGCTGCACACCCCCTCCCCGCAGGGCTTCTGCCTTGGACTGAATTATATCACTTGCTTTCTTGGTTCTCCAGCTTTTAGAGGGCACACCATGGGACTTCTCAGCCTCCATAACCATGTGACCCAATTCCTATAAATCTCCTTTTATATTTATCTATCTATCTATCTATCTATTAATCTATCTTCCAATGGTTCTATTTCTCTGGAGAACCCTAATACACCTACCCATTATCTTTAGTATCACGTCACCTTTGGTAATACCGTTTGTCCTTACTACTAGAGCAAAATTGGGAGTTGCAGTAATGATCATGGATGTGGACTCTTCAACATTCATTCTACCCCAAATGATTAGGCTAAATCTAACATGGTAATTAGATTAGGAATGGGCATGAACTAATCCCAGCATAAGACAAAGATTTTTAACAACTTCTGGGAAAAGTTGCCTTGTTCCCAGGAAAGACAGAGAAAAAAATGGCCTCTTACTTCCTCTGGACATTGCTGGTCTGATTTTGAAACTCTTGTGGCCATCTTTCTGTTCACCTTAAGGTAAAACCAACATGAGGAAAGGCAGAGGGAGAGTTACAGGACCTTAATGAAGTTGCTGAGCCACTGTATCAACCAATTTTGAAGCAAATTCTACCTCAGGATTTCCTATTAAATGATTATCATAAATTCTCTTCTTGGTATGCCAGTTTGAATCGTCGTTTTCTGTTACTTGAGAATTAAAATATTCTAACTGATACAGGCAGGATGCATAAGCATTCTAGGGAATCCAGGTGACCCTAACAAGTTATAGCAGTGTCCAGACATAATTAGGATAAAATTTCCTCAGGACAGGAGTATTATTCACTTAGGAAAGTGAACAGTGAAAATATGAGACATTAACAGAATTAGTTTTTTGCACATTTCAGATTTCACATTTTTCACATTTTTGCATTCAGTCCCGAGCCTCACACCGCCTCCCCTGCTCCTCCCTCCTCTCTGGCCACCCCTCCCCTTTCTCTTCTCTCTCATCTCATAAGCAAGGCAAAACCCACTCAGTCTCTGATGCAGTGCAACTTTAACCATTTTTATGCTTGAGGTTCTACCAGTATTTAAGCCCTTTTATCTCAGAATAATTTAAGATGCTCTCCCAAATATAATTCTACCCCAAAAAGGAATTCTGGTGCCACGGTAAAATATTTTTGCTTTGTTACACATATCATTTTAACTAATCTTCATGATATTCCTAAGAGGTAATTCTTCTAACTGCTATTTTGAAAGTAAGGAAAAGGAGTGAGCTTAAGTCATTTGCCCAAGGCCATGCCATCATTTAGAGGCAGAACTATGACATACACCTAGACCTTTTTAATTCAAAATGTGTTTTTTCACTACAATGTACTGCCACCATGGAAGCCATATCTCTTTCCTAAGCCTTTTCCCTCAACACCATCCCCCCCAATCTCTTCTTCTCAATTACTTTTCCCTAAAGCCTATTAAAAGTATTTAATTCCGCCTAAGCAGGAATGGAATAATGGCACAGAGGGATGGGGAAACTCTCAGATTATCTTGATCCTAGTGCTAAAAATCCTTTTCTCCCCACTTCATCTTGTGGCTTCCTCTCTTGTCTGTCAGTCCTCTGGCTTTTAGTTACATGAGAATCTTCAATCACAGTGCACACCTAAGCCCCGTACACCTCAAACACCAACTCCTGGTCTGTCCAGTTGACTTCTGGATGATCGTTTATGGTGGATGCACTTCTGAGGTGTCCTGGTTTGCTCTGGCATTCCTGTTCCCAACCACCCCTGACCGGGATTCCACCTCCCCGTACTTCCAGATACTGTTCCTGCTTCTCAGGACACCCACTTTATAACTAGAGTTGCTAGTACTCAATATAAAAATAGAGCAACCAGATTAAATGAATAAAGCCCCTTTACACCTGACAACTGAAAGAAATTAAAGTAATTTTCAGATGCATACTCCACACAGCTAGCTACTAGTGATCTAGCTGAAACACAAAACTGTGTCACTCCTACGCTTAACCACCTTCAGTGGTTACTCACTATCAGAATAAACTCCAAGCTTCTTAACAGGGTATAGAAAGTCCCCCATGATCTGACTCCTGCATATTTTTTCACCTTCATCTCCCACTACTCCCTGACTCGTCCTTAGCATTCTAGCAACTCTGAAATCATCATAATTTATTGCACATACCCTGTTCCTTATTTCCTTGCCTCTGCTCATGGTTTATAATTGCCTTTCTTATCCTCCTAACCCACTGTCTTTTTCTGACTAATTTTCACTTACCTTTAAAATTCAGCTCCAGTATAACCTTCTTCATGAAGCCAGCCCAACACCCCTATGCTGGCTTAGGTATCTCCTAAATGTTCTCATAGTACTCCTATCACTGTGTTACCATACTGCAAGCAATCATCTTTATATCTAAGTCTCCTCCACAAGAGTATAAGCTTCCGGAGAACAGATACTATCTTATTAATTGTATCCCAGTATAAAACCCAATGTCCATTGTATAGGGATATCTAATGATTGCTGAACGGACTTTGATGAAAACAATTAAGATATTGATAGCAACAAGAGTAGTGATGTCTGTATTTAATCTCTAGCACTCAGGCATCCTTAGGATGCTGATGATATAAACTCATTTCATGTCACTCTTGCAGCACTTAGCTCAGGATCTGCTCAGTTCACAGTAGGTGCTAAATGCATATTTTTCAACTGAATTTTCAGAACTGGTGATTATTACTTCTTCATGTGTACTGGAGAGAGAGGATGGGGTAGGGAAGCAAGCCACTTAACCTCTCTAAGCTTTATTTTCCTCATTTGTAAAAACGGTAATGAGTCTACCTACCTAAAATGATAATTTCAACAATACATAAAAAGCCATTTAACACAGCTTGGAACAGAGCAACCATTTAAAAAATCAGAGTTCGACTGAATTAAGATGTTGAACAGCTGTCAACCTCTATACAAATGGGAAAACCCTTTTCTGTAATTCAGATGTAATTTTGAGTAGAACAAAACCAACCTGTTTCATCTAATTTCAAAATACATCACTTACCTTTCTTCTGAAGATGAATGAATTGACCAGTTATCTAGAGATAAATGGGAATAAAAAATGTCAGAACACCAAAAGGAGAAGCTCAGGCTGAACAAGTTTTATATTAAAATATTAAATTGTAGGATACTTACCAAATTTCATGCTTTTAAGGCAACTGTCTTCTTTCTGTTTCAAGGGAGACAATAAAATATTAGAGTAATCCAAATATCAAACTTCCACAATTTTATAAGTTATTTTTATGTGTTACTTTGAAAAATCGGGGAAAAGGAAATCAAGCATTTGTTCTTACCTTGTGGGCATCTGTATTATCCTTTTCTGAAGGAAGTGCAGGCTTCTTCTGAAAGGCTGTACAAATCTTTATGAGTATGATCTCAAAGATAATTCCCAGAAAAATTATAAATAAGATTGCCATCCAGTTATTTTGAGAAGTCCAGGACTCTAGAAGGTCCCATAATGTCAAAAATGCATTATTTTCCAATCCACCCACTTTTTTTAAGAAATAAAATTGCTTTGGCATTTTTACGTAATATGTGAAATAGACTGATGTCTTCATTCCAAAGTCCTCGATTCTGGATGCCCCAAAACACAAAAAGGCGGTATGCCCATCTCATAACCACATGCAATGCTCTGCCAGAAAAATGTCCAGTGCTGCCCAGTGCCTTGTCAAGTGCAGCAGTGATTGCTCTGGGTCTAAGAAAAGTGAGGTACGTGTCACAGTGGGTATTTAACTGAGCTCATATCAACTTGACTTTTTAGTAAAATAGAACACCTCATTTTATGTTTCTTTTTGTTAGAGGGGTCTGTCAGCCGTGTTCCTCTTCGACAATCTACTGTGATGCTGAAAACTCAAGTTAGATTTTGGTAGATTTTGGAATGGTCTCCTGGTGAATTTCCTCTTCACCCTGTTTCTGGTGATTCCAAGGAGCAGCTACTTGTGACGCTTGCTGATGTCAGAATTAGGGTGGGGCAGAGCCAGATCTAAGTACTGCTCGCCTTCCCTCAAAGTCTAGAGAGTAGTTTAGTCACAAGTACACAAAAAAGTCTGTACTATTAATGAAAATATTAATACTACCTTGGATTTAGAGCACTTTCCCTTTTAAGACGTAATGAATTAATTCTTCCTTTGTCTTCACTTATTCAAGGTCGGTTGAGGAAAGAAGTATAATTCTTTACACCAGAGTTAACTGTTCAGGCGTCTTCTGTCACATAACTTTAACTGAGTGCAAGAAAGATTTATTGAGCTCTTACTTCCCTTGAGTATTAGAGATAATGAGATCAATGACGCATCCTAGGAGTTTACACTCTCCCAGTCTACTGGACCATAGCTGACAGGTATTTATGATCTTAATTTAGTTAAACTGTGATCATGGGGTTTGTCTTTGCAAAGTATAGCTCTCCGGAATGCATGGTAGGCATTCCTTAGTTCTAGAAGAAACTTCAACAGTTCCTCTGGATTTTTCTAGGGTAAGGTCCACCCTCCTCTCTGACTCCCCATCCATATACACGATCAGGGTGATTTTATTCTGCTGGGGTTTTCTATAATATTTAATGCAGCTGGCAAAATACTCAATTTCTCTTGCCTGATGACAGACATTCTCTAATTCATTTAATGTTAACTATCTTAAAGGGGGTTGAGCGTTTTAACATTAAGGAACTCTCTAGTTCCTTAGATCTTTTAGGGCTTGATGACACTGAATCCCTAATTAGTATACCACAAATAGCTCTTATAAGAACTGAAAAGGAACGTCTGTGTACCACTCCCGCTGATGCTTAAGTCTGCAGATAGGTAAAGAAGAGCATCCCCATCCCCTCCAGGGCTTTGTCATGTTTGTTATTTAAGTACTTGACTACTAATAAAAGTACAATTACCTAATTTTCAGCATAGACACTTCCGTCCTTTGCACTAGAAACCTCTTCTTATGTCAATCTCAAGTGAGCAGCAAAAAAAAGTAAATGCTATGTTTATTTTTAAAAGTCACGAAGACAATAAAAAATAACAGCAGAGAAATCCCATTACTAACAGTAATATAGATAGATACTGAAAGAAAACACCCAGAAAATAATTCTATTTAAGTTTAAAAAAATATATCTACCAATGCCACACTCTTTGAACTATTTGGACATTGTGAACTAGGTTTTTGTTCTTTACATGTAAAGAGAATGTCCCAGTAATGTGTATAAAATACCAATATAAAACCAAGGATATTAATATCTTAGTTCAATACAAGGATTTATTGAATAATCAATGACTAAGGCACTGAGCAAGTAACACCAAGTGCTTTATGGATACAAAGATGAGTAAAACCATTCCCTGACCCGAAGCAGTATGTAATTAGTTGTGTAGAGCAAATATGTCAGTAATCTCTGAAAAGGCAGAGTGTGAATAGCAATGGAGAAGATATTATGTGGCTTTGAAGGAGAGATGGCTGGGGTAATTCTAGAAAAGCTGTGAAGTGGGAAAGAGAATTTAAGGGCCTTGAAGGATGAGTATGATTTGGTAACAGACAAACAAAGAAAAAAGTTTCAGGAAGAGAAGACAGAAAGACTTGTTCATAAACTTTGTGTATCCAGGTTAGCTGGAGTACCATGTACAGGTTCAGAGTATGGGGGAGAGAAAATAAGGTTAAAATGTTGATAGGGCCTATTGTGGAGAGCCTTGAACTAAGGTCTTTAATCTTAATAGTCACCCTTGGAGATCCACCAACAGTTTTTGAGTTAGAGGTGTCAAATGGTTTATTGAACCAAGGAGACAATAAAATAGTAAAATGAATTAGGCTACTGTAATTCATTTTACAGTACGGGGATAGAATCAGACTTTGATACTGAAAACACAGGATTTGGCAACTAAAAGGAAGCAAATGGATTCAGAAGTGGTGTAGAAAAGCTAATGGTGAAGGAGAAAGGATTTAAAGATAATCCCAAAGCTGGTTTGTCAAGGACTAGCTTCCTCAACCTAGGCATTACTGGCATTTTGGACCGGGTGCATCTTCGTAATGGCTGGTTGTCCTGTACACTGCAGGATATTAGCAGAATGCCTTTCTCCTACCTATGAGAGGCCAGTAGCAGCCCCACCCCAGTCGTGACAACCAAAAATGTCTCCAGACATTGTCAAATGTCCCCTAGAGAACAAAATCACTCCTAGTTGAGAACTACTGATTTAGGTGAATGGTTGTGCCATTAATCAGGGCCTACCAGAGCCGGTGCCAGGATAGCTCTTTGACCATAATCTCAAACTTGAAGGAGCTGCACCCTTTCCCTGCAAGATGTGTCAATTCTGTGCAGAAGAGCAGATGGGACCTTTTCACAAATGTTTATTTTGGTCTTAGACGTATCACTCATATCTTTCTCTAGCAGTTGTTATGTTCCCCACCCATGGCTAGGTACACAGTTCTCAAATGACAAGCTACTTCATCAATCAAGAATAGTAGTTTCTCATAGATAACTCGGGGTAAAATCAACTTTAAATGACCTTCTACGACATCCCTATATTTGTAGTAGTATCTTTGAATGGTCATCCATATTATGCCTATAGTTTAATTTGAAAACTTGAATATTATAATTACATAGCTGGTTAGTAACCTTTTAAATCTATTTCTTCATTGTACTTTTATATTATAGTCTGCTTTATAGTAAGTTTTCCTTTGTATTTTCCTTTTTAGTTTCACTTCTGGTTTACAGTATTAATATTTTCCAATCGATTTACACTTAAAATAGACCATTATTATATATGTCAGCTCTGGTTAAATATTTTTTATAATATTTTGATCACTCTTGTTTTAAAAGTTAAGAATTATATACTATTTAAGTTAGGGCCTTGTTCAAGAAATTCAGTCAAAAAGTGAATAACTATTGTACACTGAGTGACATGGAAATTTCGATTTTGTAGTTGTACGTGATTTCATTTTATAATACACACAATTTAGATACCGTTATCTAGGTTTTCGTTGTTATGCACTATTCATAAAAATTAACAAGTAATTAAAATCCATTAACTTCACCAGGGCAGGAGGAGTGAGGGACCTCAAAAATCTGCAAGCTTCCCAGGCCACCCCGGCTGTCTGAAGGGCCTAACATTAGGGCAGTGGAGAAACCAGGGAAGGGAGTTAATTTCCTACTATAGAAAACCACTGCTCACTACAAACTTTATATATACATATATAGATATAGATATAGATATATCATCAGCCTCATCACATTTTCGTGTTCTTTATAGGAAATATAGAACCTATGTTTTTAATATATAACTCAATACCATTCAAGTCTAGTCCAAGTGATACCTGCACTTCTCAAGGCAAAATTAAGTGCCCTAACTCTGCCTAGATACAGCACAGATGTTAGTCCCACTATTTACTCCTTATTTCATTCTCCCCTTAATCAGACAGCTTTAGACGTCAAGTTCCCCCACTATACCAAACTCCAAGTGTTTACTCATCATTGCAAACCTCATGAGGCTTTGCCTATAACAGGCCTTCAGTAAACATTTAATGAATGAAAGTTGTTACTTTATTCTAAAAACAATGCTCAGAGTCCCCATATTTGAAAATGTATCGTCATCTATCCCTTGAGATTTATTAAAAGATTAGATTAATAGATGTATACTCTATAAAACTGACTAAATTTACTAAAGTGTTGTTTTCCTTTCATAAAGATGACACTGCTCTGCAAAATTAAGAGTACTTTCTCAGTTGCGCAGCAATAAGACAAAAGTTCTGTTGTAACAAAATTCAATGTTTAATTTTTCAAAACTTAACTATATTAAAGAAAATAAATTATATTTAGACCACCTTCAATATTTGTACATCACCTTTATACAACTGTAACAGTGCTTTCAAAAGACACTTTGTAAAGGGCATTAATTTCACAAAATGTGTTTTAAAAATGGGGGAACATTAAAGAACATTAAATTAGTCTGAAATATATCTCAGAATGCTGAGAGGTATGTTGTTCTTTAACAAATTAACTGTATTTGTATTCAAAATAACATAGCTTGTAACTACAGACAATTATTTCTTGTCCATTTCAGTGATTTCCTGGATCCAAAACAAAATCTGTGTATTTATTTCTTTGAAAACATCATTTGTTGACCGTCCTTTCACTGCCATGGAATGACTTGCTTTCTCAATCCAGTGGATTTTATTAGGAGCTTGCATTTTCTGTGCCACTTTCTCCAACAAGTTCTAAAGGGAAAAAAGAAGAGGATACTAGACTAATGTTCTACTGGTGTTCAGTAAAGATTTCCTCTCTCCCACCGCACCTATACTGGCATCCACTCACTAAATATTAAAACCTAGTCTACAGCTAACTTTTGAGGCAATGGAACGTGCAAGAAGTGGCAGTCCATGTTTTTCAGATACAGCAACACAACAGAACAGATCAGGCATTCATTACTGATGCTAAAAAGTCATTAAGTAAACTAGAGCCAAAAAAATTCTCTTAGAAAATGTTTTCCCCAAGGAAATTATTTATATGCTCTGGGAAATACACTAAAATTTAGTAATATGTACAAGTTACTTTTTTTTCAAGAGTCAATTTTATAACAAATTGAAGAGATCTGCTTAAATGTTGAAATGATAAACCAAACGTACAGTCTAGTAATCCGAAATTCACAAGATTCAGATATTAATCCTTCATTTTCTACGTGAGAGTTAATCCATTTACCAACACTCTTTACAGGGGGATGAATACTGTCAGTATGCTTATATTTTTAGGTTCTCCAAAGCAACAGGGTTAACTAAGGAAAAAAACTAGCATTAGTAAAATCAGCATCTTTTTTAAAATAGTTAATTAATTAATTTATTTATTTATTTATTTTTGGCCACAGCACGTGGGATCTTAGTTCCCCAACCAGGGATCAAACCCGCACCCCCTGCACTGGAAGCGCAGAGTCTTAACCACTGGACCACCGGGGAAGTCCCTAAAATCAGCATCTTTTTAAAGAGACTGAATGTTGCAGGTAATATCTTGTTCCCAAGACGTTTCTTTCATTCTTTCTCTCTCATTCACACAAATATCAAGTTATAATTCACCTTTTCACACATTTCATCTGCTGAGCCTGACACAAACAGTACAGGATCTTTTATACGAAAGAGATCTTCATCTCTAAGTTTATGCTGCTGCTTTGGATGGTGCAGTGGATAGGAAATACAAATGAGACCTCGAACAAAATTATCAGCATCCTCTGGCTCAATATGACACATTACAGAAGCAGCTGCTCTTGAGCCCATTGAACGACCTAAAACCAATTAAAATTAAGTTCAGTTTGAAATATAAACATTCACATAAAGTAGTGGTGATGATAATGTGGCAAATCAGATTTCATTCACTGTTCATCCATCATATTGCTTATCAACAAATATTAACTACAACAGGTGCCAATTAAAAAGCTGCAATACCCACAGACTTGTGAAGAGCTAAATCCTGTCAAATCTTAAAAAAAAAAAAAAAAAAAAGGAATTATTTTCCAAAAGAATACTTGAAGTGGTGAAGACAATCCTTGTGAAGGAATCATTTGAGAGGGGGTGATTCAGGGATATAAATAAAAGGAGACCTCTTCAGGTTATAACACATATATATGAGGTTTAAATTAGATTTAAATATTAAAGTATCTTGGTGTTACACCAGGAAGTGACTTACCGAAACAAAACAAAAAATCCTTAAGTCTCTTCCTGTCATTAATTTTAATTCTCGATTACCTATTCCTATATTAATATGAGTAGATTTTAGAACAAGTATTCACAAGTATTGAAAACTTACCTCCAAGGAAAACACCTGCAAGTTTGTATTCTCCTGAGGTCTTTAGGTAATTCTAGAAAAATCGACCAAAAAATTATCAATTCTTCTCCCATGAAATATTCCACTGGAAAACCAACATATATTTTCTCATCATTACTGAAATATATGAAAATTTTTGCAAAAACAATCAAGAAATTTCAAGGGATTCTTCTTGGAAGAGGTAACCAATTCTTTGCTCTCTGGTTATGCCTTCACTGTCAAATCATAAACTGGGTAATACAGGCAAATAAGTGAAAAAAAAACACAGTCTAAAACAAATTCAAGTACTAAAATAGTTTTAAAGAACAAATCGTGGAGGGAAAAAAAGCCAGTAAAAACTTCCAACTAATACAAAATGTGATAATACTAACATCTAATTTAAAGCTCTGAAAAACTCAGTAAGCTTGAAGTAATCTGGATTAAAAGAAATTTCAGATTTGTTTTATCCAGGGGTTTTACTGTTTCTAATACAGAAATCCTATATTATTTGTACATTCATAGTATACAAGGCAAAATACCTAGAACTATATATCCTAAATTTCAATATGGAAATTACATCATAAGTAGATTCTTTGGCAGTATCACGGAGAAACATTTATGATGTAAGCACTCATCCCCATGGAAACTAACTGATGGCAAAAAAGAGAAATCTGACCATTACACAGCCTTCATACACTGCTGAGTTTCTAAGAATTCTCATTAAAGGATTTTTAAATTAAACCAAATGACTGCTAATAAAATTTGTCTTAAATTTATTATGAATTTTAAAAACAGAATTCTGTCATAAGTAAATATAAAGAAATTTTCTTACCAAAACTGATTTATATGCCTTAATTCTATGTACAATATTAAGGCCTTTACAGGTAAATCTCAGGCTAAAAAAACCATGAGATGCAAGATGGGATGCCAGTGACATCAAATGAGGAAGATTCATATCTCCTGATGCTCCATGTGTAAGAATTATTCCATATGTTAAGCTCTTGTTAGGTACCAAACAAACAGCATCTAGTAATTTATTTCCAAAAGGTATTTTTAATTTAACCTGGAATTCAAGAGAATAAATGGATCAAAAATTACTTCCTTGCCTATTCAGACAAATGAATAACTATATATGTTTGTTCTGCAAGACCCATGATTCAAGTCACAGCCTCCAAATAAAAATCAATGATATTAATAATAACTAATATTTAAGAAATACTTATTGTGTCAGGTACTATTATAACTGCTTTATATGTATTAAATCATTTAACATTCCTAAGAATTCTGAGGCAAGTACTGTTACTATCTCCATTTTATAGCTGAGAAAACTGAGGCACAGTAGGTTACATAATGTGCCCAAGGTTATATATCCAATTAGCTAGGATCCAAACTCAGGCAGTCTGCTCCAAAGTCCTCACTCTTAACCACTAATGCTATGCTGTCTCTCACAGTACAAGATGAAAATAAGAAAATTACTCTGGAGCCATATGACTACAAAAAAAAAAAAAAAAAAGGAACCTTGAAGATGCAGAATGTATGAAAATATGTATTACCTCTGTATGACTCATTTTCACTGTTGAATAACAAACTTAAAGTGCATTACATCTGAGAAGCAAAGGACATCTCCCTGAAAAGAAGATTCTGTTGTGAAAGGTGGGTTGGCAGACACAAGAACTATGAATGAACACACTCAGTAGCTAAAGTAAACATTCAGAACTACTTCTCTAAGAACTTATGTCTTTACAAGCACATTATTTATTTTCATTCTTACGGTCACTCAGAATTGGTTATAGGACCAGGTGTGGGGCTGGCAGACGCTATTTAAGATAAAGCCAATGTGATATCTTAACATGGATGCCTTAAGAAAATTCATATCAAAGTAGGATGCTGTATCTTGGTAATGCTGTAAAAAATATATATATATATTTTTTTCCCCTAAGCATCTTTATTCTCAACCATCTTCAACTGAATTTCACAGCATCTTTCTATTAACCCATTTCCTTCATCATTATCATTCCCAGCTCTTCCTCCAACCCTGCAATGGAAGTACACATCCACACCCTTTGTCCTGAGACTCTGCAGAGCCTCCCAGTAGGCAGAGTGTAAATCTCCACCCTATTGCCTTTGGGCTTGGCTATGTGACTTGCTTTAATCAACAGAATATGTTTCAATGTGCCACTTCTGAGCTGAGGCATGGCAAATTTCCAGAAGTGCTCTTGAACTCTTGCCTTCAGCCCTGAGAAAAACATGCTTCATGTATTTTTGCTTTTTTTAGCCTGAATGAAGACACATGGAGCAGACCAGAACCCAAAACTAAAGTCTGGAGTCCAGCCTAGTCCAACCAACATCTAAACCACTGAAGAACCATGAAGTGTCTACCTGAAGAACCAAGAGCATGAAATGCTGGGAGCCAGAGATTTCAGGGTTGTTATGCAGCATTCCTTCCTACAGTAAGAGATCTTTTATTGTTCAGGATATCATCAGCATCAGGATCTCCATTATTCATCTTTTTTCCCATTAACATTTACTAATTCATTCACTGAATATATAACAATAACATGGTCCAAAGTTAAAAAGGTACAAAAATACACAGTGGAAAGTCTCTCCCTCAATCCACTTTTGCCTTACCATCCAGATCCCCTCTTCAAAGGCAACCAGTATTCTGCTATCTTTCAGATATTTTATTTATATACCTGCAGACACACACATCTCCTTCTTCTTTTTATAAACTGGTGACCTACTTTTCTGAAACCCCCCCCCCAATATGTATCTTGGTGATTACTCTTTTCCTTATACAACGAGCTTCTTTCATTGTTTTTTTATGGCTATAGAGTACTCCAAGGAAGGGTTGTACATAATTTATTTTTACCAACCATCTATTAATGAAAATGAGATTGTTTCCAATCTTTTTCTAAAACCATATTGCAATGAGTGGCACTGTACTTAACATTATTTTCACATGTGTGTAGACATATCTGTAAGAAAAATTCCTGTGTCAAAGGGTGTATTCACTTGCCATTTTTTAAGAAATACATTTCATTTTTGAATAGGTAATACACGCACATGGTACACAATTTTAAAACAGTTAACACTAGTTAAGTCTCCTCCCATTTTTCCCCCAGCCACAAAGTTCCTTTCCCTTCCCAGAAGCAACCACTGTGACTAACTTACTGTGTATATCTTTCCCTTGATGTGCGTGTGCGTGCATGCGTGTGTGTGTGTGCGTGCGTGTGCGCGCGCGTGTAGAATTCTCATATTTGAGCCTGAAAGGTATCAGACTGGCTGAAACCAGAAAGTTCTGGGGTTTAAACTGGGGGATGATGGACGTCAATCTTCATTGTCCCTGTTTTCATAAAGGGAGCCTCGTAACTGTGCCTGGGGTCCCTGGTTCGAAGATCCTGCTTTACGTTCTCAAGAGACCAGCCTCCAGGCTTCTAACGGGAGAGAAGCGGTATCCAGCGATGTGACACGCGGAGGGAGCCAGCGGTCTACCTTCTCCCCCGGCGCGCTTCACGAGGTACAGCCCTCCGCATCCATGCCCAGCGCCGTTCCTTTCGCTGCCACCTGCTGCACATTTCGAAGACCCTGTTTGTGCCGTAGAACTGTTCCCCCCGCACTCCCTGCCGCTGCTTTAGAATTAAGCCGATGTGCTCAGGCTTGTGCTTTCCGGAGCCCAGCATCTTATTGCTGTTGTTTCCTGTCGCGCTTTCTTCATCCTTGTGGGTGTGCGTCTTTTTGAAAATCCCTTTGCTGTACTTTTGGTGAGATTTCCGGAGGGAGGAAAATTAGGTGCACACGTATTCAAGCCACCCTCTGAACCTAGGGTGCTCTGCTATCCGTCTGCCGGCCGTGGGCCTTTGGGCTTTCTGCGCTGCCGCGGCCCTTTTTCTGGAAAACGCCCCTCCCTTCCAGACTTCACGGTGCACCACAGTCCGTCCTCCCGCAACGGTGCGCGCGAGCGGGGCTACTCGGCAAACAGCGAAACGGCTGCACGGTGTAACCCCAACCCGGCCTAGACCGTCCAGGCTGCCATCAGGCCGGGCTCCGGGGGTCAGGCGGGGCAGCGTCTCAGCTGCAAAGGCGGCCGACGCCACCAGCCAACCTCGGGGAGGCTGCGGAGCTTCATCGCAGGGAGTCGCGTGCCCACGAGGCGACGGCGATCACACCTGATGCCGGGGGGTCAGATGCCACCCCTCCCGTAACCGTCCACGGGAAAAACGCCTGCGCCTCATCCCCCGCGTCGAAGCGGGACGCTGGAAATCGCGGGGCTGGACGCCAGCCTTGAGAGTTCAAGTCCTCCGGGGGGCGGGGGGGGAGGTCGATAACCTGGCCGCGTCAACACCGAGCGGTCCGAGAGCCGACACTCCCGGAGCTCGGGACGCAAAGGCGCCCGACGACCGTCCGATTCCGCCCGCCGGCGCCGGGGCCCCGGCGGGCCTCCCCGCTCGGAGGCCGCCGATGCCCGGCTCGCGGGACCCAGGCCGGAGCCGCTCGGCTCTCCCCGCCCGCACCGTCCCCTCAAGCCGTCTCCCGGCCGGCCGGCCGGCCGGCCGGAGCCCCAGCGGCCGCGGCCCGCGAGACCGAACCGACGCCGAACGCCTCACAGAGCCGCCCAACAGCCCGAGGGGCGACGGCCGCGAGCCCGAGACGCCTCAGGCGGGGCCGCGGGAAGCCCTCGGGGCCCTCGGAAGCCGTCCCCTATGTGGCGGCCCCAACCGCCGCCGCCGCCGCGCTTACCGGGGACGGGAAAGTGGTCGGGAGCACCTAACCGCCCTCACTCTCTTCAGGGAGCGAACTTCCACACTCGAAGGGACCGCCTCGCCGCACCCGCCAGTGCGTCCCGCTACGGCGCACGCGCGCGCAGGCCCCGCCCCCACCCACGAGCGCGCGAGCCGGCGCGCGGGGCACGCTGGGAGCGGGAGTTTTCCCGCCGCTGCCGGCGGGGACGCGGGGGGCGCTGACGTGCCGCCACCTGTCGCTGCTTCAGCCCCGACTGCGTCCGCTCAGGACCCTTCCCCGTCCCAGCCACTCCATTCCAGCAGTTGCACGGGCCAAAAAACGCGGGGTCAGCTCTGATTGTTCTTTTTCACAAACCCCGCAGTCAATCCAGCGACCCCGCTTGTTCGACTGGCAAATATGCACAGAATCCAACCACTTCTCACGCTAACACCAGACCCGCCCGAGCCCCACCACCGTCTTTGCCCGGATTATTGAAAGAGTCGGCCAAAGGGCCTCTCGTTCCCACGCCCGCCCGCCACCTTTCCGCTACTTATCGACGCAGTGGCCAGCTGGACCCCATTGAAAGGTGCACCGTCAACTCAACGCTTTTTGCAAAGGCTTCCCGTCTCGCCCGTAATCAGAGCTAAAGGCCTTGCAGAGACCAAGGTTTCATACTATCGGTCACTTCCCCTCTTATCCGTTTCCTACTCGTCTCGTTTCCCCGGCTCCTTCGGCTCTAGACGCCCAGGACTCTTCACTCCACTCACACCCAAACCCACCAGGGGAGGCCTCGCGACAGGGCTTCTGTCCTGGTCCTCCCTCCTCTCGGAGAGATCCAGTGGCTACCGTTGCAACTCCTTGGGGTCTTCGCTCAACTTGCCATTTTCTCAGTGAGGCCTTTTCTAAGCGCCTCACGCGCACCTTGGTCCTTCCACCAAAGACCTTCCATGTATCATCCTTCCACCCCGGTCACCGAACAGACTGTGAATTTGTCTCCTTCCCGGACCAAAGGCAGGGGTCTTTATTGTCGTTGTTATTTCGTCTTGAATCTCCCGCGTATGGAAGAATTCCTGGCAAATCAATACGTCTCGGATGAATGAATCTTCCCCAAGCCCAGGGCTGTTAGGAACCGCCGTCTTTTCTGTCGCAGCCCAAGTAAGGAGATAACAATGCAGAAAACCACTGATGGTCATTTATCTCAAGCGTTTTCGCGCACTACAGAGGCTTAATGAACGTTTCTCTACGTGTCTCCTAATTTTCTAGCTCAGATTTTAAAAAACGGCTTTATCTGCGTGCCATAAAAGCCACTCACTTTAAGAGTGCCTTTCAGTGGTTTTCGGTAAATTTATAACCACTGGCAACTATCACCATAATCTAAGAACATTTAAAACACCCGCAAAAGAAAACTGTGCTCATTGCCTTCTACCCTTAAACCCAGACTACCACTAACCTACTTTCTGTCTGTAGATTTGCCTTTTCTGGGCATTTCCTGCAATATGTTGTCTTTTATGGCTAGCTTCTTTCACTCAGAATCATGTTTTCAAGATTCATCCATACCGTAGCATGTAATCGTACTTTATTCCCTCTTATAACTCATTTCTTTTTATTGCTGAATAGTATTCAGTTTTATGGGTTAACCACATTTTGTTTATCCATTTGCCAGTCGATGGGTATTTGGATTCTTTCCACTGTTTGACTATTATGAATAACACTGTTATAACACTCAGGGAGAGAGAAGGCAGCGTGACGACAGAAGCAGTGAGAGATTTGAAGACCCTAAGCTGCTGGCTGGGAAGATGCAGGAAGGGGCCACAAGACAAGAAATGTAAGAAATGCGCCCCTGGAAGCCAGAAAAGGCATCCTGCCCTCAGCCTCAGGAGGGACTCAGCCCCATGAACACCTTGACATTATCCCAGAAACACTGATTTCAGACTCTAAAATCCAGAACTATAAGAGAATAAATTTGTGTTGTTTTAAACCACTAAATTCGTGGTACTTTGTCACAGCAGCAATAGGAGAGTAATACAAAACATTATTTGTGGACACCAAAACTTCAGTTTCAGATGAGTTTCACATGTCATCATCATCATTATTATTATTCTTTTGATTTTTTTCAACCATTTAAAAATGTTAAAATCATTCTTAGCTTGCAGGCTGTACAAAAGTGGTGGGACAGATTTAGCCAAATATTAGCACAATTAATCCATCCATGGATTAAAAGAATAATACATAATTAGATGTATTAGAGTTTTTATAATGGAGTTTTTACAATGTTTCAAAATTAGAACACTGTTAATGTAATTCATTATGAATTAATATAACAAAAACAAATTAAAATAAAACTCAAACATTTAAATAGATGCCTAAAAAGCATTTAATAAGATTTTAATGCTCTTCCTTTTTAATAAGTTAGTAATTGGAAATTTCGTATTTTAATAGTGGTTGTTTATCATAAACCATAACAAACATTTTGCTTAACAGTGAAAACAGTAGCATCTTTGGTCACCCAGTCTAAAGTAGTCACCACCACCCAGCCCACTTTCTCTCTGTAATAACTGGTTTTATTTATCAGTCCTTAATTGTGCTGCTAATTTATTTATTTTTACTGGTTTATTTCATTCTTCTTTCAGAAGAGATAGTGACTGTTCCCTGTTGTATGCCCAGAACCTAATACAATGTCTGGCACATATTAGGTGCTTAACAAATACTTGTTGAATAAAATCCGTTTGTGATGGTTAATTTTATGTGTGAACTTGGTTGGACCAAGGGGCCCAGATATGTGGCCAGATATTACTCTGGATTTTCTGTATGCTGTGGGATGAGATTAACATTGAAATCAGTGGACTCCATAATGAATGAAATCAGTTGCCCTCCATAATGTGTCGAAGGACTGAAGAGAACAAAAGACTGACGTCCCCAGTGTGAGAGGGAATTCTGCCAGCAGACAGCCTTCCGCTTTGAACTGCAACATAGGTCTTTCCTAGGATTCCAGCCTGACGGCCTTCAGACTTGAACCGCAGATTGTGGACTTGCCAGCCTTCATAATCAGGTGTGAGCCAGTCCTTAAATCTCTATGTATACACACAACATAATGGTGGTTTCTCTGGAGGACCCTGACGAATGCACCACTGAAGTCTGAAACAAGATAAGAATGTTTGTTATCACCACAATTATTCAACATTGTGCTAGAAGTCCCACTCAATGCAATAAGGCTGGAAAATAAATAAAATTATAAATATGGTAAAGAAGATACGCTGTCATTATTTTCAGATATGATTCTTTGAGAAAATCAAGTGAAGTTTATTAGATCTGATAAAATAGTGCAGTATGTAGTTGGGTACAGGACAGAAAAATCTACAGTTTTCTTAAACACATTAAATAACTAACTAGAAAAATATAATTTTTTTAAAAAGCCTAAGCAAAATAGAAACAATTGTAGAAACTACCCAAGAAAAAACATAATGTAAAACATTCAAGATCTTATATGAAAAAACATAAAATTTTACTTAGGAGCCACCCCCCTCCCCAAAAAAAGACCTGAATAAATGGAAATATGCACCACTTTCCTGATAGGAAAACACAATAGACATTTTAGTTTCATCAACTATTCAAATTAATGAAATTTCACTTGGAATTTTTAGTGATTTTAAAGTTCAACTGGAAGAATAGACAAAAAAAATTTGAGAACAATCTTAAGGAGAACAGTAAGAAGGGATCTTTACTGATATCAAAAGATCCTAAAAATTTACAGGATCATATTTTAAAATAATTTGGAAAATGTTTTTTATATCTCAAGGTGAGAAGGTCTTTCTATGTAAGATGCAAAGCCAAGAAATTATAAAGTAACAATGGACAGATCTGACCACATAAAAATTAAGAACATCTATATTTACATAGGCATTGTGAGCAAAGTCAAAGGACAAAAAAGACTGGGAGACATTTGCAGCAAACATAATAGAAAGCGTTGATGTCCATAATATATAAAGAGTTGAAAAAAATCAGCAAGAAAAAATTTTAAAAATTGAAAATTTGACAAGGCCGAAAAGTCAAAGACAAGGAAAAAAAAGGTAGTCAATTTCATAAATAATCAGGGAAATATTTTTAAAAACAATTTTTGTATTCAAATTGACAGAAATGAAAAAGAATAATACCTAGTGTTGCTGACTATGTAGAAAAATGGGATTTTAAAACCCTAGTAATGGGAAAATAGTTTGTATAGTCTCTCTCTGTTTTGCTTTATCTATAAACATTTAAGTCACCCATTGCTTCAGTAATTCACTTTGAGAAATTTATCCCATCGTACTACCAGCAGGCAGCCTTCTTTTTAGAAGAGCTGAAAATTAGAAACAATCCTTCCTACCTAGTAGAAAGGATGGAGAAGATAAATTATTGTGATCTGGGTCCTTGATGGACCTAACCTCCAAGTTTATGGATCCAAAAAATGTCTGAAAATCTACTTTTTAACAGGTGTTCTACTGAGAAGAAGGTAGGGATTGGAAGAAGTTGATTTTTTGTTATTATGAGCATGTATTACTTTTGAAATTTTATTAAAAATAAAATTTCATTTTGAAATAATTATATATTCATGGGAAGTTAAAAAAGTATCAAAACCAGGAGCTTGACATTATACAATTCACAGAGCTTATTCAGATTTCATCAACTCTATATGCATTCAGGTGTACGTGTGTGTGTGTGTGTGTGTGTGTGTAGCTCTATGTAGCTTTATCATATGTGTATATTTATGTAACCAGCTCTCTAATGAAGATATAGGACTGATCTATAATCACAAGCAACCCTTACACCACACCTTTACAGCCACGTCCTCTATTCATATCCAAAATATTCTTCTTAAGAAAAATGTAAGATTATGGAAAGAGAGCCATAATTTATTGCTGAGTGAAAAATTGTTACAGAAAAATGTTTTTGCGGAGGGAAAAATTTATGTACGTTTATATGAGCATATGAAGCTTTCAATTCAATTTCTTATACCCTAATTCAAATGTTCAAACTGAAAATCTGGTTCTCTAAACCAAACTTTGAAACACACTGACAGAGGAGACTTGTCAAGTTAATCATCCATCAATAGGTCACAGACTCCAAGTTCAACAACCAAAGTCAGTCCTCCTGAGTTCCTTATTGGAATCTCAACTCTGTTCATTTAAACAAAAGATTTATAAGACAAGCAGAGATATAGTATGAACACCATCCTGTCAGAACCTACTTTTCACTTATTTTTACAAGAGGCAGTGTTGACAGAGGAATTCCTGCTATGCTAATGTGTCATCTGAGGTCCAATGAACATACGGGCCATTTATGGAAGTGCCACTGTGACGGATTAAAATGGCAACCTTCTCAGGGTGAAGAAAAACAGTTTTGTACAATGAGAAACGCATGTTCCAGAAACTTCTGGAGTTGGCACTTTTTGATAATAAGTTATAAGGCTTAATTTATCAGAGCCACAAAGTGAAGGAATTAATAATTCTTCAGCCACTGCAGCTGCCAGCATACTACTATTATATTACTATAATTCAGAGACAGCCTCTTTGCTAATTACAAATATATATTTTTTAAATTAATTAATTTATTAATTTTTGGCTGCGTTGGGTCTTTGTTGCTGCACGCGGGCTTTCTCCAGTTGCGGCGAGCGGGGGTCACTCCTCCTTGCGGTGCGTGGGCTTCTCATTGCGGTGGCTTCTCTTGTTGCGGAGCACGGGCTCTAGGCGCGCAGGCTTCAGTAGTTGTGGCTCGTGGGCTCTAGAGTGCAGGCTCAGTAGTTGTGGCTCACGGGCTTAGCTGCTCCAAGGCATGTGGGATCTTCCCGGACCAGGGCTCGAACCCATGTCTCCTGCGTTGGCAGGCGGATTCTTAACCACTGTGCCACCAGGGAAGCCCACCTATATTATGTTTTGCCTTTTGTCACTAACCCTCCTGGAATTATCTTTGGATAGAGTGTATGCTGGGTATCCAATTGTTTTTCTTCCATATATGGATATCTGTGACATTATGATTTATAATAAGAAATACATATTTTGTCTTCCTTTGTCCTATTTCTGGCACAGAGCTCCTAAAACCTTTGGAATTTCTGAAGCAACAGAGCAATGAAGAGGTCTTTTGTTATGTTAATGAGTTGACTTTTGGAAAGTACCAAAAGATGGGAGCTGGTTGCCAAGAGAAACAAGCATGTGATTAGAGCGTTGGAACTTTTAGCATCCTCCTATCCTGCTCTGGGAAAGGGAGGGGGCTGGCCAATGATTTAATCAATCATGCCTATGTAATGAAGGCTCCATAAAAACCCAAAAGGGTGGAGTTTGAAGAATTTTCAGGTTGGTGACCTAGATGCTTCCACAAGTCATTAAGCCTGGCCCCAAACTCCATGCGGACAGAAGCTCCATTGCTTGGGCCCTTGCTCTGTGTATCTCTTCATCTGGATGTTGATTTTTATATTTCTAATATCCTTTGTAATAAGCTGGTAGTCCAGTGACTAACCTGGTTTCCTTAGTCCTGTGAGCTGCTCTAGCAAATTAACTGAACCCATGGAGGGGGTTGTGAGCACCTGTGATTTATAGCCAGTCGGCTGGAAGCACGGGTGGCAAGCTGGACTTGTGATTGGCATCTGAAGTGAAGGACTGAGCTGTCAACCTGAGGAATCTGGTGCTATCTCTGGGTAGAGAGTGTCAGAATTGAGTTGAATTGTTGGACACCCAACTGGTGTTGGAAAGTAGCCTGGTGGTGTGGGGAGAACCACCACACATTGAAATTGGAATCAGAGTCATTAATACACTACACAGTCCCAGCTCCATTCACTGAAATGTGCAACCTTTTTCGAACTCTCTGTAGTTCTGGATCACAGATCAAGTTTCCAGTCTGTTTATGCATCGCTCTCAGGTATTCCTCTATTTTTTTCTATCCCTGCAGCAGTATCACATGGTCTCAAATTCTATAGCTTTATAAAGTGTCTTGCTATATGGTGGGAAAGTTCTTGCAATTCATACTTCCTCAAAAGTGTTTAATTTTTCTTGGACTTTGCAGGTCCATACATTTTTTAGGAAATTTTATAAAGTTCCACGGAAAAAGGGGCAGAGTATATTTAGGTTGGGAATACATTGACTCTATATTATGTTGGGGAAAGTTGACGTCTTTAATATTGAGTCTGCCAATCCATGGACATATAATATCTTTCGATTTAACTACTTTTTAAAAAGATTTCATAATTTCCTCTATAAAGATCTTGGGCCTTTTTGCTAGATTTAATTCCTCGAATAATTACATCATCGTTTTCAGAGCTACCGTAAATTTTACCTTAAACATTTTTATTTCTGTTACTAGCTGGTATATTAAAATACAAGTGAATTTTATATACTAGTTTTGTATTTAGCAAATGCCAACTTTAAAAAAAATAAATTTATTTATTTTAGGCTGCGTTGGGTCTTCGTTGTGGTGAGTGGGCTTCTCATTGTGGTGGCTTCTCTTGTTGCAGAGCACGGGCTTTAGGCATGTGGGCTTCAGTAGTTGTGTCATGCAGGCTCAGTAGTTGTGGCTCGCGGGCTCAGTAGTTGTGGCTCGCTGGCTCTAGAGCACAGGCTCTGTAATTGTGGCGCACGGGCTTAGTTGCTCCGTGGCATGTGGGATCTTCCTGGACCAGGGATCGAACCTGTGTCCCCTGCATTGGCAGGCGGATTCTCAACCACTGCGCCACCAGGGAAGCCCAGCAAATGCCAACTTTTCTTGTTAGTTCCAACAACTTATCTGTAGATTCATTTGGATTTTCTGTGTACCATAGCCTATCACCTGTTTTTCTTCTTTTTAATATTTATTTATTTATTTGTTTGCGCCGGGTCTTAGTTGTGGCAGGTGGGCTCCTTAGTTGCGGCATGCATGTGGAATCTAGTTTCCTGACCAGGGATCGAACCCGAACCCAGGCCCCCTGCGTTGGGAGCATAGAGTCTTAACCACTGCACCACCAGGGAAGTCCCCTATCATCTGCTATTAATGATAATTTTATTGTTTTTCAATCCTCAACTTTCTCCTTCTTTTCTAGATTTACTGTGCTAGCTCAGACTTCCAGCATTAGGTGGAATGGAGTGTGTGATGGTGGGAATCCTTATGTTGTTCTTAGTTTCAAAAGGAATGTTTTTAGAAGATGTAGTGGGTAAATAGTGGCCCCCCCAAAGATTTGTCCAAGTCCTAACCTGACTACTTTGAAATGTGACCTTACTTAGAAACAGGGTCTTTGCATATGTAATTAAAACTCCCAAGATGAAATCATCTTGGACTTACTTAAGAGTGGGCCCTAAATCCAATGACGAGTGTCTTTATAAGAGACAGAAAAGTAGACGATACGGAGACAGCGGGAAAGACCATGTGATGACAGAGGCAAAGATTGGAGGGATGTATCCATAAGCCAGGGAACACCAAGAATCGCCAGCAGACTAGACTTTACAAGGAAATGCAGATGGGCCAAGAAGGTTCAGGATTCTTTGTCAGTAGTTACATGAGTGTGTTCTTATAGTTATTTTTAAGCTGGAGGTTTATGTTTTATATACTTTTGTATATATGAAACACTCCACAATTTAAAAAATTTATAACACATTATTTAACTGGAAGATGGGTAGAAGGGAAACAATTAGGAAAGGAATTTGTGGGCCATATGCTACTGTTCAGTGCTAGGATTTCAAGTTCCTTTTTAATTCTCTTAATCTCATTTCAGGGTAATTTTCATTCAGTCATTCATTCATCCATTTAATACTTATTGCATCTTTCTAGTTTCAGGCACACTATGAAACAGAAGAAGAGCACGGTCTCTGTAATCAAGTTGCTTAACATCTGGTCAGGCAGAGAGACTACAATTTAGATCATGACCCCATAGGAGGGAAAAGATGATACAAGTACACAGATGGAGAGATTCAGGGGAGTGATTCCTGCAATGAGCACTGAAGGATATCTAAGCCAGAGGACGAAGAGGGTCATGGCATTCCAGACCAAGGGGAAGCATGTACAAGGAAGGTAAGGAACAAGGCACAGAAGGTACGGGGATTGATTTTGCTGGACTACAGGGTACATATTAGGAAGCTGTGAGAGATTTGATTAAAGATACAGGCAGAGGCCAGATTAAGAAAAGCCTTGGAAGATGTATTAGTTAGAATTAGGTTTGGCTGTGAGACTGATTATCCAAAATAATAGTGTAAACAGACAGAGGTTTAGGGACTTCCCTGGCAGTCCGGTGGTTACGACGTCACCTTCCAATGCAGGGGATGTGGGTTTGATCCCTGGTCGGGGAGCTAGGATCCCACATTCCTCATGGCCAGAAAACCAAAACATAAAAAAACAGAAGCAATATTGTAACAAATTCAATAAAGACTTTAAAAATGGTCCACATCAAAAAAATCTTTAAGAAAAAAAAAAAAAGACAGAGGTTTATTGCTTTCTCATGTAAACCCCGTGTGTGGGTAGGTGGTGGCTTCTGTGATGCTTCACTCTGAGTCCAGGACCCAGACACCCTCTCTTTTTAAGGCTCCATGGTCCAAACACAGCTAACAATTAGCACAACACAGCCTTTTAAAATAAAAGTGCTTTTATTATAAAATTCTAAAAATGTGCTTTAAAGGTCAGTCACGGGAATACTGCATAATAAGAAACATATCTTCATAATCCAGACAATCACAGAGCAGATTTTATATTGTCCATGGAATTAATATTTAAAAGACATTCTTCTTCTTTTCAGTTAAGAAGAGTCTTCAGAGCACCATTATTTGAAGGAAAGGTATTTTGTGTATCAGAGTTCATCTTTGGTCTGCAATTAAGAAACAAAATATTTAGAGCCATCAGGAAGTCTTCTATGAGTCAAGAAGGCTTACGTTAGTCTATTAATTATTTTCCCCTAAAGATGAAAGAAGGGGGAAAAAAAAAGCCAAGTTATTGCTAGAGGCTTTTAGGACTATTATTTGGAATCACCCAAGGGTAAAGTCACATTGGTGGGGAACCTGAACATCTAAGGGTCTGTATTATGGTAAAAGGCTTGCGTTATGAATGGTATCAGTGAACGGCTAGAGTAGACAATGGGCAAAAAATAAACAAAGCTATCATTCTAGTCCCTAACTTCTATGAATCAGGGGAATCATTTGGCACCCCTCAAAGTCACTTAGAGATAAAAATTTAAAACGAGGAGTGGAGAAAGGGAGCTGCCCACTTTCATTGGGAGCCAACAGAAGCGTTCTGATATCAAATCACTAACTCCATGTGGGAGCACGTTTCGATTCTGGCAATTTCTGTTTTGTCACTGGCTTTCACTGATTTTATGGCCTTGCAGCACTGAGAGGAGTTAATGCTGATGATGTATCACTTCTGAGAGCCAGTTAGTGGCAAATCAGTTCCCCCCCAAAACAAAACAGACAACCAAAACTGATTTGTAGCATGTACTGTTGTCATGGTGTAAATACTTCCACCAGGTGGATTCCAAACTACCAAAATTTAACCCCTGTGAAAAATTCCTAAATATTTAACCATCTGTGAACTTGTAGGAGCTGGTTCCATCACACCATCAGGGATGGTAGTCACCTTATTCCTTTTAAACCCCCTTGAGAGGCAGACATAATAATTGCCAAATCTGTGCTCTCAACTTTGGTTCCAATGCCACAGTTCTGAGTTTGTCCATTCAGAGACATGATGCTGTTGCTTAAAATAATGTCAAGCCAGCATATTTTATATATATATATAATACATATAATAACTTTATACAATATATATTCCTTCAAATGAAAAATACCTATAATCACCGCCCCCCCCCCAACCCATCACACTGTTTTTATGCACAATTATGCATACAATTTGAAGGTGATACACTGGCTTTTGGTTCTTGCTTTGCTATAATCCAGATATAGATGATTCTGAGCTAAACTCTTCTTTGGGCTCGGTTTTGTTAACTATAAAATGAAGGCATTTACTGGGTGATCTCTAAGGTCCTCTTCAGCCTGCCAAGTCCATATGTGCATCTGCCTTTTATAAACAAAATCAGTATGTAGTGGTATCAACCGAGATATTGCTTTTAAATGAATACTCTGTTAACATGAATAATGATGGTTATACATTTTTCCATCTCTAAACTGGGATGACGAACTCTGCAGAAACGATCTCACAGGAAGATGAAGTTCTTAGATGACAGGTGTGAAAACACTTTTTCAAACTGTAAACATCTATCCAAATGCCACGTGATCTGAATTCTCACAGTGAAAAAGGCTTCCCTCCACTTTGCTGAGAGCTCACTTCACTGCATCTTAGCGCTTGCCTTTTCCCTTGTTGGGATCTATTTTATCTGCCTCTGCTAGAATGAATTGCTTGGAGGCTTCAGGAGGAATTCAGGTAGCTGTTGCCTGACTGAACGAGGAAAGGAATGAATGAAGAGTTGGATCACTGTTAGTTCTTACTCTGACACTGGCTAGAAGGTGAGTTCTGGTTACCTTCTTCGTATGGCACGTGCAAGGAAAGAGGTCATCCTCGGTCTGTGGTTCTACCCTCTTCATGCCCTCCCGGATTTGGGGCTCACTCACTTGTAAACTGGCATATTCCTGTATAGGAAACAATACAAAGACATGCCTTATATGTCACTTAACGTCCACTTACCAAATTAGATACGCCGGAGTCTGCTAGGACATAGTCCACTTAACTCACGTGTCAAGTGGTGATATGCAAGGTCCTCCATATTCCCCTTAAAAGCCCAACAACAGAGCTTCTGAGAGGCGGCTGACCTTTGGGCACTGGCTGCCTATTTCTAAGGGACCACTCCTTAGTCTACGCTTCAGTGATATGACACGTATGGTATTTTTTTTTGACCTTCTGCCACGTAGCGAAAATAATTGTGCTCCCCATCTTCCCTAGACTGAGAATCTGAGGACAGACTATTTCTACCTGACCCACCATGGCTGGTACAGCCTCAGTCGCATCTTCATTCATCATGTGCTTGCTCTGGGCTAAGCTCTGGCCGAGGTGCTTAGGCTCGAAAAATGTGAGTTGAATGAATGAACTCTACCCTGTGGCTCTTTAGGAATTCAAATAGCACGTCCCCCCAGCTCCTTCTTCAGATTACATACTTTACCATCCCCTAGGAAAGGTTATAAAGGGGGAAGGGACCAGGAACGACCAACTTTGTTCTGCAGCAGAGCCTGAGACACGGGGCTCAATATCTGCAATTCTGAATTAAAAAAATTTTAACTTAAATCTAGTACTATTATTAGCCAATTACTTGTTTACTACTGCATTTTTTTTAAAAAGAGAACCTTTCAAATTGTCAGATACGCTCTGATTACAATGCCTAAATGGGTAGGTCCATAAAAACAATTTCCAAGAAAAGTCATGGCCCATATGGGGTCAGCACAACAGGTCCAAACATACCTTGCACTGTATAAGAAAAGAAACGGTAAGGCAGCAGCAATGTTGTACAGAGAGGAAATGTGAATCCACACACAGTAACTCTGTAGGATCAGAAGCCAATTTTCTAACCACATACCACATGGTTCTAACATTAATACTTTTCTTTTAAGGTTGTAGCATTCTCCATTAGCTAATCTTTGGCTTTCTACTATTTTCATTATTATTTAATATTTATCCCTGATTTTTGCCTACAGAGGTATACATATATCTCCTTAATGAATATACTATTAGAAATTGTTAAGTGAAATATTACTTGCTACTAACATGACCAATTACAAGTATGTCTATTTTCTTAGAAAATACTGACCTGGAAAAGTTTAAAATAATAACAGAATATGTCATCACCCATGAGATTATTTCTTGCAAATTCTTGTCCTGTTTTTGCTATCTTCTTTGCCTGTGGGAACAAGAATAATATCCTTTAATGAAACATATTTTTCCCCATACAGACATATGCTAACTGATCTTCAGAGTACATTTTAGTGGGACAATAGTGGAAAAAATATCTTTGGGGTCTTGTGCGGTAAAGGAAACATTTAACAGAGTATGTTTGTTCAAATCAAAGGGACGATTTTAAGACTCGAAAGTTTGAGAAGTCATATTGGGCCTTCTAGAATTGGCCTCTCTTGGAGAGAAAAGGCATACAATAATTGAACTAACAATGACTTTGCAAAGTAAATGTAAGATGAAGCTTAATGCACTGCCTTAACAATTTTCAGCAGACAATTAGTTTGATGCTTCTTTCATGCAATCCCTCATTTTAATCCATAGCACAGTTAGTTTTTCCTCCTGCCAGGCTGGCCATCTTCATTTTCATATTGCTAGAGGAGGTGAGGCAGTGCTTGGGGCTCAAATCAAACTGACTAAAAGAGAGAGCATAATCAAGGCCAAGGTTTAGCTTTTTGTGTCATGTGCAGAGTGGACACAGCTAATCCAAGCCACTATGCCTGTGTTTACCCTGAAGGGATCTGTGCTATCTGCGGGGAGGTGGCTTCCCATTTACAGGTAAGGGTCTACATCTAAGCATCCCGAATGCTTTCCAGGCACAAGACATTGAAAATGAACCCATGATAATTGGGGTACAAAGAGACTGACCTTACCTCTTCATCGTGATCTTTTGCCCATTTAAGTTTTTCTAGGAGATCGCTCAGGTTGCTTTTAACTGGAATGTAGTGTTTCCAGGGCTGCAGTTCATTATAAAAGTGTTCATAGTAGATGGAGTCCTGCTTCAGCACCACACTGTCACCTACTAGCAGATATGGTAGGCGATAGGCTGCAACGGTGCCATCGATGTTTATCTGATACTTATGCTGCAAACAGCAGTAAAGTAGAAGAACATCCATTAAATTTCCTTTTTCCCACTCTTTTTTATTCTCCTTCTCTTTCCACACATCAAACCTCAGATACAAACTGGCCAGATTTTGCCCTTGGCCTCCACCACTTAGTAAGCGCTATTATATATAACATGCTGACCTAGAGCTAAGGGCACATTTTGATGTTCTCCCAAGTTTCAAAAAGGGTCCACAAGGCTAACGGTGGGGCAGCCAATAAAATTATAAAACTGTTGTCCTAAGGCTACAACCTAAGGAAAGATAGATTTATCGTGACTCTGTAATCCCTTTACTACTTTCTTGATGGCACATGAGCACCTCACGATGGCACATTCTATGCTGCGTTACCTTTTAACATCAGGTGGCCACATGCAAGTTTTAATGAAATTAACAAGCTCTGGGGCAAGAACATCTATGAATCAAAATGTTTATAGCACTGTGGTAGTCAACAGTCTTTAGCTGTAGCAAATTCAACAGGTAGAAAGAAAGCAAAGGTCTGACAAAACACCCTCTGAGGAGGGATGGCTGGTATCAGATTTGATTTGGTATCAAATCTCCCATTTCTTTCCAAAATTTCTGTCATATGCATGTGGAAGAAACACAGACAATTCAACTTATGGCCTTCTTTAGGTCTTCCTCGTACCAGGTAACCCATCAAAAGAAAATCAGGCCATTGACAGCACAAACAGCTAATCACTGGCCTTCCCACCTGCAGGAGACAGCTGACTACTTTTTGGCCCACTTTTCCCTTCACCACATGGGGCTTCAAAACCCCTCAGTGGTCTAGAGATCAGGGCAGTATCCCACTGCTTGAAAAAGGGGAGTTGTCAGAGAAAGGATCCATCCTGGGGAAACAGGAACAATCCACATTCTAGACACAGAAAGTGTGTAGCATCCCCAGAGTTCCTGGGCAGAGCGTTTGGATGGATTCCAAGTCATTTCCCTACCGGAAGGCCCGATAAGAGACACCTGGTTTATATTTCTTCTTTAGTCTATTGTGATGCTATGGCTCTGGGGAGAAATATTTGTAAAATTACTTACACGTATTTATTAATAAAAAAGGATTTGGAGCCGAAATGTGCTTTTCTTGAGGGTCAGTTGGGGGAAAAATTATAGCTCTACCCAGGTCCCAAGCTCCTGTGGTGCATATTTAACATCAGGTCTAGGTACTGAGCACAACCCAGGTTGCCCCCCTAGGAACTGGTTAGTCCCCGGGGCTCCATTCCTTACTGTTTCTAAAATGTTGTGCTCACCTCTCCCACCCCCTGTAATTTACAGGCCTCAATTTCCCGCCCCCAAATGCAGGTATTTGGAAAAACACAAAGGATTGGCCACGGATGATGTCATACCTTGAAGAAATCAAAAAATGAAATGTGTTTCACAATGGGACCATACAGGCTTTCATCATGTTTAAAGAAGAAAAAGTTGGTGAAAGCAGCATCTATGAGTTCTGGGTGTTTTCTGCTGAGTTTAACCAACTCAAGTCTCTCTTTTCGGCTGTCTCGCCCTCTCCAGACAGCTGTGGAGTTTTTGCTTTCCCAGGGAGGACCCGTGTTGGCTTGCACAGACATCATATCCAGACTGACTCTGGAAGACAGAGAGTGCAACAGATTTTTCTCCCAAACCATCACATTGCAAGGGTTGTTGGGAAAGAACTCACCAAGGAAAGAAAACCAAGGCTCTGGGTCGTCTGGGACCCATCTCTCACCGGCCCATGGTTTCGAGGACAGAGTCAGTCAAGTCGTAGGTAGGCATCACGATATCCTTGGAATCTGTGGAGCCACACCAGGAAAAGATCGGATGGATGTTTGAATCGGATTTCTTTTTTTCCAAAGGCCAGTCTCCCAAATTAACAAAAAACTCCACATCGGGCATCTTCACCTAGGAAAAGAAAGCCAAGATGGTTAAAATGATGGTATAGTTTTTCATATCAGCCATTTCACTATCATTGTCAAAACTCCACTAAAACCCTGCTAAAGCACACTACACCCGGGGACAGGATTCAGCATATGGCAATTCTCCTTTAGGCTCAAAGTAGGTTTAGTACCAAAATAATTTTACTGTAAAGTATCTTCTTTTCTTAAAAATATTTACTTACTTATTTATTATTTTGACTGCACTGGGTCTTAGTTGCGGCATGCAGGATCTTCATTGCGGCACGTGGGATCGTCATTGCGGCATGCAGAATCTAGTTCCCCAACCAGGGATCGAACCCAGGTCGCCTGCACTGGGAGCGCGGAGTCTTACCCACTGGACCACCAGGGAAGTCCCAGGTATTTTCATCTATAATATACTGTTTGGGGTTGAGTGTATCCCCCCAAAAGATATGCTGAAGTCCTAAACCCCAGTATCTCAGAATGACCTTATTTGGAAATAGGGCTGCTGCAGATGTATTTAGTTAAGATGAGATCCTACTGGAGTAGGGTGGACCCTTAATCCAATATGACTGATGTCCTTGTGAGAAGAGATGAAGATGTCAAAACACACAAGGATAACACCATGTGACAACAGAGCGGAGTGATGCAGCTGCACACCAGGAACACCAAGGATTGCTGGGCACCCCCAGAAACTAGGAAGAGCCAAGAAAGGATCCCCCCTGTACGTTTTAGAGGAAGCACTGCCCTGCTGACACCTTGATTTCGGACTTCTAGCCTCCAGAATTGTGAGAGAACAAATTGCTGTTGTTTTTAGCCACCCAGTTTACAGTACTTTGTTACAGCATCCCTAGGAGACTAATACAGGTATACTACCTGACATAAAACTTCAGAATAGTATATAGTACTTAAGGGTCCAGAAGAGAACAACCCTGGTATTGTTATTATTTTTACTTTGAAAAATTATAGTGTAAAACCTGGGCTCAAATTGTCTATTATACATCTGAGAAAAGAAATACTTACTTTTCTAGTCAAAGAAAGTAGTATGGCATCCATGAAAATTCTAAAACCTACATGTTCACCATGAGTCTTGATATAAACCTAGAAGAGAATTGAATGTTTATTCTGTTAGTCTAAAAGTACCCACAGACTTCACTGAGATCAATCTTATCACAATGATCTGCAGAATGATTTTTAATAAAACTATGTAGCTAGTTGTAGCCAAATGGTCAAAATCAAAAATCACTAAGGCAAGCAAACCTCAGTCATGAATTGTACCTTGTTATCCTTCAAGGTATAATGACACAAGCTCTGTCTTTGTCCAAATCTTTTCGGGATTTCTGTTGAAATCTTTTCTGGATCAATGGTAGGGAAATGTGCCAGATCTCTCTGAATTTGAGTAATGGTTTCTGGGCAGTTCATCTCCCGTAGCCAGGCTGCACTGTCTTCCAAAGGACAGTCACAATTCTCATGGTAAACTGGCCCTAATTACACACAAGGAACAGAGTATACGGTAATAATTTCACTCAGCATTTGAAACATGTAACAAATATTCGTAATATGACTTCACAAGTTTTGCCTAGTTAGATAGGGAAGGCAATTTGATGGAAAACATATGTTAAAAAGAAAAACATTTTTATTACTCTGGTGTATCTCAAGTTAAGTCTGTTCTGACCGCTCTTCACAGATAGGTGTTAACGATATTTTCACAGTCAGGCCCACTTGGCACGAGTTCAAAAGAAAGCCAACGGTGCTACTTTTTGCTCTAAGTGGCTACCATACATAGTCCATTACTCTTTTTTTTTTTTTTTTGGCAGTGCGGCCTGTAGGGTCTTAGTTCCCTGACCAGGGATCGAACCCATGTCTCCTGCAGAGTCTTAACCATTGGACCACCAGGGAAGTTCCCATAGTCCATTACTCTTTTTTTTTTTTTAATTAATTTTTATTGGAGTATCATTGCTTTACAATGTTGTGTTAGTTTCTGCTGTACAGCAAAGCATTACTCTTTACGTTTTGTGTACTTAAGAATAACCGAACATTGGTAAAAGGATATCAGAGGAGTATACCTGTTTTAATGAAAGACAAAATGATAAGAAATTTATATTTCAATGGTCTATTATACAAACTAGTTCTTAAAGTGTCTAAGGTACTCTTCTCAATGGATAAATCATCATAAGTAACAATACAAATGGGCATTCCCTGGCGGTTCAGTGGTTAGGACTCCACACTTCCACTGCCGGGGCCTGAGTTCGATCCCTGGTGGGGGAACTAAGATACTGCAAGCCTTGAGGCGAGGCAAAAACAAAAAAGCAAACAAAAAAAAACCAATACAAATAAATAAAACACCCCTACTATGTTTAGTATAATATTTTTTTTTAAAGAAAATGTAAAGAAGCAAAGTAATCCTCAAAACACCCACTTCATTAATATAATGAATTAATTACATGTTTATAGAAATAATACTAACAGTATAGAATCTGCATTGAGATTTTACTGTCATTTATTTCTAAGATTCTCAGATTGTCACCTGACCCAGGCAGTAGTGGACAATGGGACATCTTTTGAAGGTTGAGCAGGTGATATGCTACTGTGTGGTCCTGGTGGAGTGTGGGGAAGAAACGGAGGCACTTTCTAGAAAAACGTTTGCCTTTCATGGAGCAAGGGGACAAGGAAGATTCGTGGGTCTGTATACACCCTGTTTCTCTAATATTTTAGGGTACTGCCTCTGCTGAGAGGGAATGATATGGCTCTAGGTAAGAACGTTGTACTCTCATCCTATATAAGAAAAAAGAATTTCTCTGGAAAATAGCACTGAAACAAAACAAAAAAAACCACAGTCAATTCCCCCTCTCTCCCATCAAGTCCTCTTTCTTCCTGAAGTGATCGACCAAATTTCACTAACGCTCATCAGTTACTTAAGTCATATATCTCTAATTAAGAAAGCGCCATCGATGACCGTATATATAGCTTCATCGTTCTTGCTAATGTTGTGCCTTTAGGGAGCAAATTCTCTATTAATGTGTTCTTTCCTCTTTAGCAAATTGTAATTTCCATTTGAATCGTGCATTTCTCTCTTATACCAGGACTCTCAATTTAGCTTTCAAGTAGGAAATGTCTATTTTTTTCTTTTAGTGAAAAAAATACCACGCTAACTTGTTTTTGTTGAGCAAATGACATGTATTATTGTGTCCAAATACTGCTGTGTTAATATTATGTTCCAAATTACCTTTTAAAATATATGGAGACCTGGCCACATGTTGACCTTGGAATTTGACTTCTATCTTCAGATTTGCATAGCTCGCATACATTCTGTATCTTACTATGAAGGACCCATCCTTTCGGTCTAGAATCTGGACGCCCACTCTAGTGAATTGCTCATCTGGGGCTGAGATTTTAATCTGGAACACTTTTTCACCCGGAGAAGATGTGAATCTGTGATGGGAAGAACAATGAGATATAAAGATTATTTTAAGAAACAACCCTGCAAAGATTATGTTCTCTAGTCTGTGAACCTTCCTATTCTCCTCCACGTTCTCCCCCTAACATATGCTTGTTTCTTTGTCCTTACGCTTTTAGTACCAGAATGAATAGGATGGATCAGGGAGGGAAAAAAAAGAGGATTACAATGGCCAAGATAACATAAAACAGTTTTATTAGAAAATTGCAAGGAGATATGTTGACTACTAATTTATGTAAACATAGAACATACTTATGCATTTCATATATAAAAATAGTCTTATCAACCTACTATTTATTTCATACCCATCTGGAAATTTGTGATCAAATGGTGCCTCTAAAGATAATGATTTTCTGAAAAGTCTCTCTCGAAGGTTTTTTTTTAAAGAATCAGTATTATAAATCATGCTCAGCCACGGGCAAAAGCTAGTAGGTAGTATATCACCCAAGTGACGTTGTACAAAAGTTGTTTTTGGAGTGAGTGCTCTGGCTGTCACGATTAAGGTGGTATTTAGTTTCCCCAATCGTACTATTTATAGACAAGTGACAAAATTTATAACTCTCCTTTTCTTTGCTTTGGGAAACTTCTTAGTCCCAAGATTTTCTGCCTACAAAATACACAAGTCAGCATCCACCAATTAAACAAAAGACAATCATTTCAGAAGTCAGTGAATTCTACAAATACGTTTTAAGTATACTTTTAACCGTTGAATTCAGTGGAACGAAATAAAGTTGTAACAAACATAGGAGATTCATATTTTGATACGTTCCCCCTCCACTCTAAAGTTTCACATAGTGCTTTATTTTTCTTTTTTGAGTTTCAAAACCCGCTTACCTGCAGAGGTCCACCTGAAAACAGAGAAAGGTGAAACCAACCAGTTTCTAACAACTGGGTTTAAATTCCTTATAACAGTTTATGCAAAAATAATTAGAAAGAGTACTTTCAGCAAAGTACAGGAGTTTGTTCCCCAGTCATGGGGAAATCCCTATCAAAATAGGCAGGAGAAGAGCTAATTCGAAATTATTTGTAAAGCTGCAGAGAAAAATTGATTGGGTGGGGTAAAAAGTTACAACCAGATGTGAATAGCACCCAAATGTCCTGGATTTTTAAACTGCTGTGGAGAAACGAGTTCTTGGGCGGATAAAACTGAAGGGGAAAACCAGTAAGTTTTAACTGCATTCCAAAATAGTCAGGGAGCCATTGCTCGACTTACTTATTTCCTGATGTGTCCACCGCCTGGATGTAGAAATAGCGCGCGGGAAGGACCACAGCTGCTTTGAGCCCGGGTCCCCATATTTCGCTCTTCTCCGGGCTCAGTCGCCTCTCTCCGCCGGTCTCGGCCAGTGCTGGAACTGTCCCCAGAAAGAAGCAGTAAAGCAGCAAAGTGCTAAACATTTACAAGATGGACTCAAAATGATCCACGGATAAATGAAGTGGAAGAGGTGGACGGAACCAGCCGCGGCTCCGGCAGGGGCACGTCGGCCGATCGCAGCAGCAGACGCGGCTCCAAGTGGGGTCCTTTGCTGTGCTGGGCAGGCGCGTGGGTCTCCCCGGAAAGGTCACAACCGGGGCGCTGGCTTGTCCAGCTGAAAGGTGCCAGTAGTTCTGGTGAAATGCGCCAGGACCACGCCGCTCCTCTTCCTCGGGATAATAACAAACTTGCGTTGCTTCTGTAACTGGAGCATCATTGAGGGCGAACTCGTCTCAGGTTCCAGCCCAAGGTGCACGGCGAGGGGATTGGCCCGCGCGTCCGCCCGGACTGAGTAAGGCCTCCTCCAAGTGGATGGCGCAGTGGACACGCGTCCCGGCGCCAGGGCTTCCTGGGACGTGTAGTTCGCGACAGGACTAGCGGAAATCCCGCCAGGTTTTACCATCTCTCACTTGTTTATTTACTTTGCCGTCACCGCTTTCAGGGGACAAATAAATAGTAGCTGTCCAATAGAGGGGCACGCGGGCCTGGAGGCACAGCTAAGATTTTTTAAAAAAATTGTCACTCTGTCCCCCGCACGTGCAGAGGGCAGGTATAAAACACGATGAAAGGAAGGTGTTGTCAATGATATCTGACGATCGGTCGCCCGGCACAGCCGTCAGGGCGCTGTCCCCGCGCGCTCCGATGGGACGAGAGACGCCAGCCCCAGGGTAACCGGAGGCGCGTCGCGGGCCGAGCGCTGGAAGCTGTGATCCGGGACCGGTGCCGGGCTCCGCCGCGGCCGCAGCGACCCGACCCCACCGGACAGGCCAGAGGTACATTGGGCTGTGGGCAGGGGCCGAGGTGGCCGCCGGCGACTGTGCGCTGCGCCCTCCGCCGGGCACTGGCGCGCCGCGGGCCAGGCCTGCCGCCGCCCACCTGCTCTCTGCGTCGCCAACGCAGCCTGCACGCCGGGGGGCCCTGGCCTCTCCGGTGCCCGGTGGCCATCCGAGTGGACGCCAGTGCGTGGGGACCCGTCCTCCGGGGAAGAAGTGGGGTGAAGAGCTGGGCCGCAGGGTGGAGGGAAGGGTCCGGGAGAGAAAGGACGAGTCCTCTCGGGAACAAAGCCCGATTTGGAGGGACCGCGGGGATACCGGTGGCTCCCGCCCGGCGGCAGTCTCCACGCCACGCTCGGCAGGGCCCGGGACCGGAACGCACGGTGGCCGTCCCCTTGTCCCTGCACGCCCGCCCGGGGCCAGCGCGGTCGCAGGAGGGGTCACGGTCAGCTCCGAAATCGTACCGGGAGCCTCCTCCTCCCCTTCCCCCCTTCTCTCGACCTTTTCAGCTGCCCCCCCAAACTCTGATGGGCCGGTGGAACCGCCAGCCAAAGCGGGCCTGGGCGGGGGTTTTCTTTACTGTTTCCTTTTCGGCAATTGTCATTAGTAATGCTATCAACTCGTGCATTCAAAAGCTCGAATCGGGGGCTCCCTCTTCTCCCGGGAGCAGTGACCTGCCCGCGTCCCATTCCCCCCCGGGCGTCCTGAGCACCCGCGCGTCCCCAGGCCCCCGGGCGGGTAGGAGGCGGACACCCCGCCGGCCTCTGCCCGCTCCGCGTCGCCGAGAACTCCGGCTTCCCGCCGGGCGGAGGGCGGGAGGAGGGGCCCGGAGGCCTCGCTGCGGGGACCCGGGGACGCGCGGCCCTCGAAGGCGCCGGGACCGCCGAGCGGCGCGGGCAGGGGGCGCCGGCGCGCTCCTTCCTCTCCGCCCGCGCCGCCTCCGCACACAGCGGCTCCGCGCGGCGGGGACGGGCCTGCGCGATTGTCGCCTCCATCCTGGGGGCCTCCAGGCGCCGCGAGCTTCGCAGAGAAGGGCGGAGGGCCCTCCGCTCGCCTGCCCGGGAGCCTGGGCTCGACGCTGGCCGGAGTGCGGGAGGACCCCCGGTATCCTTCGGAGGCCGGCGCCTCTGCCTGCGAAGGGGCTCAGGTCTGACCGCGGAAGGGGCGTGGAGGGCGTGGGGAGGGGTCTGGAGGGGAAGGACCGAGAGCAGACCTGCTGAGGCTTAGTGCGTCTGGCCCTCGGAAGAATATTCCATCCTTAGTAAGTCCTTACCTGCCCCTGCGTCTCAGCGGCCTTCCGTGCAGAATACAGATCATAATAGTTGTCATACGTGGAAGGCTTTACTGAAGAGACTTTTTAAGATGTTTAGTTCTCTAAGCAAACTTGATGCTTAAAAATAAGGATTTAAGAATCTAACCAGAAAAGAGTGTAACCCAGGCCATGAACATTGGATTTACAAATGTTTATTTTACAGAGCAGTTCCTTCCAGGGACTTAAAAATCGTTACTGCAGCGGTGCATTTAAAGCTGGCCATTTTATAAAATTTCTTTTGCACACAGTTAAACAGTACTTCTGTTGCTTGTGATATGATTTTATGAATACATCATTAAGTCATTGAGCTTAGGTCCTGCAATCACTTTTATTAGTAAATCTTCATACAGCATGACGTCGTTTACTGGATTAGGGAACCTCAGTTCTCACAGATGAGAACCAGGAAGGAGAAAAAGAGTGCCCTCGGCTAGAACTCCGGCTCTTGATTGCTAAGGCCACTCCTAATCCCTGGCTTACAGTAATACCCAGCATGGTGCAGGGACTTAAAAATATCTGTTGATGAGACTTCTACAAATTGCCCTGGGGATACAGTAGGCAGGAAAACCAGACTTGCAGGAGACAGACATTCATCATGTAAACACACTAACACACAATGTAGAACTGCACCCTGGTAAGACCTGTGAACGAGGTACTGAGTCTGTACAGGGTGACCTGGCTTGGTTGGAGGAGCAAAGAAATCATCCCCCCAGAAAGTGACATTTGAGCTGACATCTGAAGGATAATGGGAATTAACTAAATAAAGGTGGGGAAGAAGGAGTAGACAGCATTCAGAGAAGGGAAAGGTGGTCCGTGGGGAGAGGAGAGTGAGGTGGAGGTAAAGAGAGAGATCACAGCCAGGTAAGGAGTTGGCTGCTTGTTCTAAGAGCAGAGGGTTTTAGGCAGGGGAGTTATATGATCATATATGTGTACAAACTTTACTTTCCAATATCTAGGCACAGGTCAGGTTAGAAATGTCAATGCACGGGAGTGGGCGGGGAACTAGGAGTGGAAATGGTTTATAAAAAGAGGGACAAAAGGAGATACAAGATGTGACAAAACCATGAGAGCTGCAGGCCTAAATGGGACAAACTAAGAGGGACAAACTGCCCCTCTGTACCTTGGCATTTCCTGAGGCTGTAATTGCAACCTACTACAGTAATTGACCTCCATAATGGTTCTGTAATCAGTAATAACTTGTGCTTAGTTCACTTGTGAGGAACCCTGAGGACACAATAACACCAGCGCCCTTGGCCTCATGGAACTGTCGCCGGCGTGGGGAGAAAAGACATGGGTCAGACAGATACTAAGGAAAGGAAATCAACATCAGCAGTGTTTAGGTTATGGGGTTTGGATAATTTTCCTTTTCTGTGTGATATCTTTTGGTATTTTGCAATCTTTTTCTGTAATTTGTTTCGCTCAGGTGAAAAATGTATAAATATGACACAGTTTTTCAAAGAGAAGTTTCCATAAGCAGTGGTTCAAATGAGAAAGTTTTCATACCACTCCAAGTTTACTCTTAGCTTTTATTGACAATCAATATGCACTTTTGTTTATGATCTTTGCTTTTTTTTTTTTTTTTTTTGGTGAAAGTGCAACCAAAGAGATCAGTCTTGTTAGTGACCATTATTTAAAAGCAAACAAACTCCAAACACAAACAAGCAAAACCAGACTGTTAAACTTTTTATTAATCAAGTGCTATGTTTTTTCTTGTCTTTAGCTTCCAGGAAGCTCCGCCCTACCTTTTATACACAAATGCAGTGATTTCCCTTTCCCTAGGTTTCTGATAAGAATATTCTCCTATATATGTTCCAAGTTAGCATCCTTCAAACATCCCCAGGCTGCCGCACAGAGAGTTGGTACCACAGGCAAAATTCTATTTAATGTGAGGAAGGAAGCTCTGTCAAAGTAGAAGCTAAGCCTGAGATGAAGAGATAACAGGGCAGGGCCTGGAACATTTCTGTCTCCCCCGCACCAGACTAGCCCCCTCAGGCTCTGTTCACTGCACCTCACCATGACCACATGCTCTGTTTCATGCCCCACCCTACTGCAACCCACCCACGCAACCCCAATGCCAGAAATAAGACCTCCCTCTATCCACCACTCTGGCTTTTAGTGAAAGGCATGAGGGTAACAGAAAAGAAGTAGAAAATGCTTTGCTAACAGGGAACTATATTCAATATCCTGTGATAAACAATAATGGAAAAGAATATGAAAAAGGATATAAATGTATATATCTATCTGAGTCACTCTGCTGTACAGCAGAAATTAACACAACATTGCAAATCAACTATACTTCATTAAAATTAAAAAAAAAAAAGAAAGAAAATGCTTTGCTAGGACATCTGCTAAGAATCAGAGAAGCCCAGAGTTTGACCTGTACAAACGGAGCTTCTCTTCGAATCTTCCTCCACCATCGCCATCACATCCGGAAATGAGGAAGAAGGAGAAAGCATCAAAGCTTCCTGTCTAGAGATCTACGCTACCTACTCCTTGACCAAAAAGCAAAGGAAAGTTTCCAAAGTGAAACCACTAAAGGTTCCATGTTTGGTGGTGAAGCTCCCACCAAGCCAGCCCTACTCCTGCAAATAACTATAAACTCTGCACAGAGTCCTAAAAAAAAATCACTGCCTGAAGGTTTGACTAGAGAGGAAGCATTCCTTCAAAAGAAAGAAAATAAGATATTTCCTAGGACATGTGGAGGCCTCCTTGTATGGAGCTCTGGTCCATAAATTCCACGAAGGACATGCAGTACCTTTACTGGTTTCTCCTCACAGACTCCAGGTCTCTTGTGGGAATCATCTTCTATTATTTCTTATTGCCATAGTCATAGGTTTTTGTTATTCAGTGTTTGTAGGATGGGTTTTATATAATCATTTTCCTGTAACCTGGGAAAATGATTCTCACTTCTGAATTTTTAAGTAAGCGAATGGGCAGACAGATTAACTGGTCAAAGTCAAACTGGTCACCCAGGGTGGGTTTTATCTATTAAGTGCCGCTCCATCGTGGGAGCCCTGGGAAGTGGGCTCACTCTGCCCGGCACCTGCTTCAGGGGGTCTCCCACACCACCTGTTATGGTTTGATTCACCAAGGTCTTCCTTTTGTATAAATCTTCAGCTTCCTCAAATGCCCTTGGTTGCTATTAAACTTTTCTTTGTTTACTTCCCCAAAGGCATCGGTGTACACTTGAAACTCAGTTTTTCCTGAGACTGATCAGAAGTTAATTACTACTAGCTATAACGATTGTGGTGATGCATGCACAGCTTTGTTGAGATATAATTCATACACCATGCAACTCACCTATTTAAAGGGTACAGTTCAATGGCTTTCAGTATATTCACAGAGTTGTGCATTCATCATCACAGTCAGTTAGAGAATATTTTCATTACTCCAAAAAGAAACCCCATCACTCCCAATCCCCTTTTACCTCCCAGCCCTAGGTAATCACTAATCTAATTTTTGTTGCTATAGATTTGCCTATTCTGAACATTTCATGGAAGTGGAGTTAAACACTTTCTGGTCCTTTGTAACTGGCTTCTTTCACTCAGCATAATGCTTTCAAGTTGTAACATGGATCAGTACTTCATTTCTTCTTATTGCTCAATAACGTCCCATTGTGTGGATAGACGACATCTTATTTATCCAGTCATCTATTGATGGACATTGGGTTGTTTCCATTTTTTAGCTATTCCGAGTAGTGCTGCTATGAACACTTTGTGGACATATGTCTTCATTTCTCTTAGATATATTCCTAGGAGTGAAATTGCTGGATCATATGGTAACTCTACGTATAGTGTTTAAGGACCTGTTTTCCAAAGTCACTGGACCATTTTGCATTCCCACCAGCAGTGTATGAGGGTTCCAATTTCTCCACATCCTGTTCGATCCTTATTGTTACTCTGTTTGATTCGAGTCACCCTGGTCAATGTGAGGTGGTATCTTATTGTGGTTTTGGTCTGCATTTCCATGATGGCTATTGATGCTAAACATCTTTTTATGTGCTTCTTGACTATTTCTACACCGTCTTTGGAGAAATGACTATTCAGATATTTTTTCCATCTTTAAATTGAGTTACTTGTCTTTTTTATTATCCTAAAGCATCGTTTAAAAATAATTTTTAACAAGACAGATGGTCAGTGATCATGACTTAAGCATGTAGTAGTTGTAAAATAAATATTTATTGCATGAAGGCATGTGAAACACTTAAAATATTTTTTAGTGTTTTTGTAGTGTCTAGTGGATTGTTGATCTTTCTTTCTCCTCCCTCTTTTCTTAGGAGCCCATTTTTGCAGCGCTCACGTTTTTGTAGAATGCTGTAAACAATTGTTACAGCTGTTTTTCAAGAAATAGAAAGAGTTGCAACCTCTTCCTCATCACAGAACTTTTATAGTTGCATTCAATGCCTAACGTTGCAGAAGCAGAAAGGACAAATGATCCTGGAAATGGTGAGTGCAAATCTGAGAGACGGTCTCCCGAAGAGAATCTACAAGGTGCCGTACAATCTTTCTGCACTCGTGCCTCGGGAGAACGCTTGGGTCCCAAAGGAGATGGTCATTATCCATGGAGCTGTCCAGTGACCCACACTCGGGAGAAAATTTATGCCATCTGTTCAGACTATGCCTTTCTCAACCAGGCGACCTCAATCTACAAAACTCCAAATCCAACCCGCTCTTCTTGCCTCCCCAATAGTACCTCTTTATCTGCTGGAAATAATTCCTCAGGTTACATTGGCATCCCGACCAGTACATCGGAAATCATCTACAATGAAGAAAATAGCTTGGAAAACTTATCCAACAGCCTGGGCAAGCTACCTCTTGCGTGGGAAATTGACAAATCTGAATTTGATGGAGTGACCACGAATTCGAAACACAAATCAGGTAAGGAAGGAGCCATGATGTTCTCACGTGAAAATAAGGAGAAAACAAGCAATATATCTTGTTTAAACTTGCCTTCAAACAGATTTTCTTTTTATGATACCAAACAAGGCACATTGCTATCATGTTGTTCGTCAACATAGTTAAAAAAATAACCTTGGGCGTAGGACATTTAGTTCACTAATGTGTTGCCACTGGAAACTTCAAATATAACCTTTGCATTTTGAGACCTTTGAACAAATCTAAGAGTGCTGTAAAACACAAGTATTGTAGATAAGTACTCAGTAGTTTAGAAATGGTTAATGCGGTGGCTAGAATAACATACTACTTCATGGTTTTGCAGTGACATGAATCATATTTCTCAATTAAATATCTAGTTTTGGGGCTTCCCTGGTGGCACAGTGGTTAAGAATCCGCCTGCCAATGCAAGGGACACGGGTTCGAGGCCTGGTCCGGGAAGATCCCACATGCCGCGGAGCAACTAAGCCCGTGCGCCACAACTACTGAGCCTGCGCTCTAGAGCCTGTGAGCCACAACTACTGAGCCTGCGTGCCACAACTACTGAAGCCCGCGTGCCTAGAGCTCGTGCTCCACAACAAGAGAAGCCACCGCAATGAGAAGCCCGCATACCGCAACCTAGAGTAGCCCCCGCTCTCGGCAACTAGAGAAAGCCCATGCGCAGCAATGAAGACCCAACGCAGCCAAAGTAAATAAATAAATAAAATTAAATAAATATCTAGTTTTCTTTTTTACTACATAACAGTTTGGCTTTTCTGTTGTTAAAAATTTTTGAACACTCAACAGGGTCTCCAGGTACCACTGAGTAGGTTGTGCACTGCACAGTTTAAGAGGGTGCAGTGTACCACCTTCACAATTACGATGTGGTGGTTCTGGAGCAGATACTAACGCTCTTCACTTTTTTCTTTTGAACTCACAGTAAGACAGGAATTTCGTGAGGTAGGTACTGTTGTCTTCATTTTATGGGTGAAGAAATGGAGGCATAGAGGGGATACATTGCTTGGGCACAACTGCACAGCTAGAAAGAGGCAGAAGTCAGGTTTCTACTTTACTTCTAGGCTTCTCTGATCGTTTTGTAAAACCTCTGTCTACTCATTCATTTGCAAAATCAACTTGTTTCACAGAATGTGGTGTAAATTTGTAATTCTCGCGGTGTCGGGGGATTTCACTTTGTGTCTCTATTTGTGGGTGATTGGTCTATAATTTTTTTTTCATAATGTCTGTGCAGGTCTCCTAAGACATGTTTGGAAGTATTCTCTCTTCCTGTTTTTTGAGGGGTTTTCAGAGGGGTATTAAAAACCTCTAATTATGATTATGGAGTTGTCCGTTTATTTTCTTTTTTTAAAATTTATTTATTTAACTTATTTATTATTTTTGGCTGCGTTGGGTCTTTGTTGCTGTGCACGGGCTTTCTCTACTTGCGGTGAGCGGGGGCTACTCATCGTTGTGGTGCGCGGGCTTCCCACTGCAGTGGCTTCTCTTGTTGCGGAGCACGGACTCTAGGCACGTGGGCTTCAGTAGTTGTGACTCGCAGGCTCTAGAGCGCAGGCTCAGTAGTTCTGGTGCACGGGCTTAGTTGCTCCGTGGCATGTGGGATCCTCCCGGACCAGGGCTCGAACCCGTGTTCCCTGCATTGGCAGGCGGATTCTTAACCACTGTGCCACCAGGGAAGCCCCCAAACTAGATATTTAATTGAGAAATATGATTCATGTCACTGCAAAACCATGAAATAGTATGTTATTCTAGCCACCTCATTCACCATTTCTAAACTACTGAGTACTTATTACAATACTTGTGTTTTACAGCACTCTTAGATTTGTTCAAAGCTCTCAAAATGCAAAGGTTATGTTGGAAGATTCCAGTGGCATCCATCTTCTCACTCACTAGGATTTATTTTATTAGTGAAAGAAATTTGCCAGAATGAGATTTTGCTCACATTTGCCAGTGGTTGTTCAGCTCTGGGAGAAACTTTGTGTTTCTGTGAAGACTTAGGAAGAATAACTAAAGGGAAGGGGGAAAAAAATCCTTGCTTCTTGATTTTTCTAGAGTTCAGTATTATGCCATTTTACAAAAATTAGAGAAATTCCCTGTGTAACAACAGTTTCTGAGGTCCAGCTGGGTTTTTTTTAATGTATTTTTTAAAGTTGGAGTATAGTTGATTTACTATGTCATGTTAGTTTCAGGCGTACAGCGCAGTGATTCAGTTACACATACGTGTACATATATATATATATTTTTTTCAGATTCTTTTCCCTTGATAGGTTATTACAAAATATTAAATATAGTTCCATGTGCTATACCGTAGGTCCTTGTTGGTTCCAGCTGGTTTTGGGCACCAAATTGTTTCATTGTAGAATGAATAAAGTGGATCCTTTTCCATGTTTGTTTTCTAGGCATATATCTATATAATCTATGTTTTATAATTTATGACTAACTCATAAAAATGAAATATTAGCTTTTATTTAATTTTTGTAACAGATTTATTTTGTTTAAAATATGATATGTGTGAGAGATTTTAAAGTGCACGTAGCTATCTGAAATGTTAATGGTGTTTTAGTGAAATGAGGCTTGGATGTTATTTAATAATATTTTAATTTATATAATTTTTTGACTGGGTGATCCATTAGATGGAAATAAAAAAGTATAAAAATTAAAGAGTGTAAAGTCTCACTTTCACTTTTGCCTCCCTTTCGTGTGGCTCCCAATTTCCCCTCCCCCTGTAGGTAACCACTGTTTTTTGTCTTGTGTGTCTTTTGGAGAATGTGTGTGATGTGTGTGTGTGTGTGTGTGCACGTGCCCACACATGTGTACAGACTTGCACACAGAAAGGAGACTTTGTTTTCCATTCTGGCTCCCGGTGCTAAAGTTGCATTTTAATAATGTACTTATGTGCATCATTCTTAATCCATTTTGTGGTCTCTGTAGGCCTGGAACTATTTTTAAATATCACATCATCAGATTACTGGATCTACTGCTTTTACTTTCTCAACAGAGTTACATTAATGTGGCTTTATTGTTTTATAGAAAGGATTCATTTTCTGGAAAGTGGTCTAGTTAAATATTTTACTGTTGGTAATTTGATTTTCTAGATGTGGCTAAACATTTTGTGATTGATTCTTTTACTAGCTAAGTAGCTAGCTCAGGAATCAGAATATAAGAACCTGATAGGAAATAACATTCATGGTTGTTTAAATGTGTTTTTATTCTCTCTCTCTATCTTTAAGGCAGGGGCGTATTCTTGAAGATACATGTATTTCCAATATGTTTGCAAATAGCATTTTTAGACCTAGTTACTTTTATATTTTGTTACATAATTAATTGTATTGCCTTGGCATCTTACTTCATTTGACTTCATTTTATACTCTTGTATTCTAGGCAATGGAAAGAAGCAAATTTCCAAGAAAAAAACTTCAGACAAGAAAGGAAGAAGACATCAAAGGGAGTGGCCTCAGTATTCTCCTCTTGAAGATATTAAGCAGCGGAAAGTATTAGACCTCAGACGATGGTAATCTCTAAAAATTGACCTTTTTCTTACCTAACCACAGTACCATTGTCATACCTAATGAAGTTAACAATATTTCCTTAGCATCTCATTTCCAGGCTAAATTCAGATTTCCCAGATTTTTCCGAAAATATCTTCATACTTGGTTGTTCAGAGTGGGACCCACCGTGAACCACATACTGTGTTTGCTTGTTGTGGCCCATAAACCTCTTTTGAACTAGAACATTCCCCATCTGATTCTTCCCCAATTTGTGTGATTCCTTTCCTGCTGGTGGTCTACATTATTCATGTAACCTCAGTCCTTATAAACTGGAAGTTAGATATAAAGACTTGATTAGATTCTGGTTGAACATTTTGGGCAAGAATACTGCCTAGGTGACCCTGTGGCCTTCATCCTTATATCCCATCAGAAGGTACATGGTGTCTGGTCATCTGATATTAGAGATCCTAAGAGTGATTACTGGATTAAGGAGGTGGCAACAGCCTTAGCCCACATTGTCAAGTTCCCTTTTTTCTTCTGGAACTGTCAAGTAATCAGTGGGGTGATGGTGGCATTGGGTTAACATCTAGGTAACCATCAACTTTTCACCTAGTGGTTTCAGCCAGACCCATTGATGACACCTGCCTGAATCCTATTATAAAATGGTGAAATTTCAAAATTCTATCATTTCTTCTGCCTTTACTAACTGACATTCTTTTAATAAGAAGATCTTTCACTTACCAACCAGGGCTATTTGGTGACCTTAACATACAGTTCCTATTCTAAAGAAAAAGGTGTTTAATTTGTGATAGCTTTTAAATATTACTGATCTATAATTTGAGGTTTTAAAAATTCTTTTGTGTGAGGCTTTAGAAATATTAGACTTTTTTCACTTATTTAATAAATATTGGACCATTTACTGTGGGCTGAGAATACAGAGATGAACAAAATGGGTGTTTGTTCTCCAATCCAGTTGAGAAGAGTGGAAAATGTAAAATATCTAGGGAAATTTGTCAGATGATGGGTGGGAACAAACAACCAACATGAGAGGTGGTAATGATCACTGAAAGGCTTCACCGAGGAGCTGGGTCTTAAGAGAGGAAATCTGAGGGGATGGAGGGTCTAAAGGTCTTTGAACGGATGGTGGGAAAGGGTCTGGCAGGTTGGTAATGAAGAGTAGATCAGCCTGTCTGGAGCGAGGCTCAGAGAAGCTAAGAAACTTACCCAATGTCACATGGCAAATACGCAGATGTGGTATTGAAACTGAAGAGAGCTGGACTCCAAAGTCCATGTTCTTTGTTTTTTTTTTTTTTTTAAATTAATTAATTAATTTTTGGCTGCGTTGGGTCCTCATTGCTGCACGCAGGCTTTCTCTAGCTGAGGTGAGCAGGGGCTACTCTTTGTTGCAGTGCGCGGGCTTCTCATTGCAGTGGCTTCTCTTGTTGCAGAGCACGAGCTCTAGGCACACAGGCTTCAGTAGTTGTGGCGCACGGGCTCAGTAGTTGTGACTCATGGGCTCTAGAGCGCAGGCTCAGTAGTTGTGGGCACAGGCTTAGTTGCTCCGTGGCATGTGGGATCTTCCCGGAGTAGGGCTTGAACCCGTGTCCCCTACATTGGCAGGCAGATTCTTAACCACTGCACCACCAGGGAAGTGCCCATGTTCTTTCTTTATAACACACGTCACGATCTAGTTCTTTGATATCAGGCTAAGGATTTAGATTTTTTTTTCTGGAGTAGAGATAAGCCATTGATGATTTCTTAACAAAAGGATATTTACAAAGATAAATTGGTAGTATCAATAGTTAGTATGTAGAGTGTATTGGAGAAGAGACACAAATCGAAAACATTAATTTCAGTGTTTTTGGAGCGGGGCTTTGCGCATTTTGCTCTGAATCCCTTAGACTTAAGATTTGTTATAACCACATATGTGAGTAATTATATTTAATAGTATAATATGTGAGGACATAAAGACTTGGATGAGGAAGGACAGATAGGAGAAATAACCGAGGGGGAAAAATTACCAGGATGACAAGCTTATTTCCCAGAGTATATTACAAGATTAGAGATGGAATGGAAAGACCCACAGAAGATAATAGAATGTCGGTAAAAGTTTTAAGCTGGTCATGAACAAGACCAGTAAACAAGTTTGGATTGATGAAAAAATGTGAAAAATCTTAAAAGTGCCTAGGGTTGATCCCAAGGATTTGTGAAGAAGTGTTTAAGATGGAAGAGGGAGATTGAAATATGACAGAGTAAGGTCTTTTTACTCCACTCCTTCCCTCAAACCCATGAAAACAATAACAGCAAAATGAAAAATGTGGAAACCTCTATCTTCCCTGAAGCAAAGAAATAGCATCATCCCCAAACCATAGGCTCTAATACATTTTTCAAATCCTGTGCACTCTGGACTAACAGAAAGGAGACACCAAGAACTCACAGATTACTGCTGGCCTCAAACAATGCAGGTTTCTTTAAAGTTCATGGATGACCCCAAACTGTTTGGTGACTCTTTGGTTAGATCTAAGGGTATGAGCCATTGAGTCAGTGGGGAAGAATCTGAGTTCTTTGTGGAGATCCAGATTAGCACTACAGAAATGCAGAGAAGGTTGCAGAAGGAAACATTGTGCTGATTGCCACCAAGATTCCAGCTTATCCCCTGGATACCAGCTGAGGACACTGCCTCTAGTGAATTACAGGGAAGGTGTTGATTGCAGGAGGGCAACACAGGCCACACACTTCCTGATTTCAAAACATATTACAAAGCTACAGTAACTAAGACAGTGTGGTACTGGCATAAAGACAAGCATATAGACCAGTGGAACAGAACAGAGCTCAGAAATAGACATTCATGTAAACAGGCAAATAATCTTCTGCAAGGGTGCTCAGACCACAGAATGGGGAAGGGACAGTCTCTTCAGAAAATGGTGCTGGGAAAAGTGGATACCCACATGTGAAAGAATGAAGCTAGACCTTTTCTTCACATCATACACAAAAAATAACTCAAAATCGATTAAAGACATAAATGTAGGACCTAAAACTATAAAACTCCTAGAAGAAAACATAGGGGAAAAGCTTCATGACATTGGATTTGGCAGTGATTTCTGGGGTATGATGCCAAAAGCACAGGTAACAAAAGAAAAAATAAACCAATGGGACTACATCAAACTTAAACACTTCTGTGCGTCAAAGGAAATAATCAACAAAGTGAAAAGGCAACCTACAAAGTGGGAGAAAACATTTGCAGATCACATATCTGATAAGGGGTTAATATCCAGACTGTATAAAGAACTACAACTGAAGTTGCAAATAATCATATGTGTAGCTCAACTAGGAGTTTACATCGAAATTTTAATAGTTGGTGTCTAAATTTATATATCTTTAATTTTTTTCCATTGGCTTGGGTAACATCCACTTTAACAGTTAGTCAACTTAGCCATCATTCTTTTTTTTTTTTTTTAATTTTATTTATTTATTTATTTATTTATTTATGGCTGTGTTGGGTCTTCGTTTCTGTGTGAGGGCTTTCTCTAGTTGCGGCAAGTGGGGGCCACTCTTCTTCGCGGTGCGCGGGCCTCTCACTATCGCGGCCTCTCTTGTTGTGGAGCACAGGCTCCAGACGCGCAGGCTCACTAATTGTGGCTCACGGGCCTACTTACTCCGCGGCATGTGGGATCTTCCCAGACCAGGGCTCGAACCCGTGTCCCCTGCATTGGCAGGCAGATTCTCAACCACTGCGCCACCAGGGAAGCCCCATCATTCTTAAAATGCATGATTTATTGTCATTGTGCATTTATAATGTGTTGAATAAATATGAAAATACTTTAAATGAATAAAGATTTTACATCGGTGGTTTAAATGATCAAAGTTTTCATTATGTAACACACTCAGTTGCTATGAGTGTTCTATTTCTGTATGCATATTTTGTATTCATTCAAGTGAAAACAGTCTTTTATTTTCTCAGGTACTGCATAAGCCGACCACAGTATAAGACTTCTTGTGGTATCTCCTCATTAATTTCTTGTTGGAATTTCTTATATAGCACAATGGGAGCTGGAAGGTAAGTATGTTAATTTAGTGGTATCCCTCAACTCCAAATTCAAAAGTTATTTGGTGTTGCTTTTTCTATAATGGAAGATTTTTAAGAACAGATTTTTCATAAATTGGGGAAAAACTGCCGTATTTTGTTTTAAGCCTTTTAGCTAAAAATATGTGCATGCATTATTTTTGATAAAATAAAAATGAAAAATACTACTAAAATTGTTTGCAAATCAGACAGACACAGTAACATTGAGACAGGTTATATTTGCCTATGATTGGAATTGTGAAATGAAAGGCAATATTTCTTTCGTAGTCTTCCAGCTATCACCCAAGAAGAAGCTTTACATATTTTGGGTTTTCAACCCCCGTTTGAGGATATTAGGTTCGGCCCTTTCACTGGAAATACGACACTTATGAGGTACGAAGCCCTCGTTTAGAAGCAATACCTTATTTCTAGTTCTGCAAAATAATAATGCTGTAGATGTGCATTGATAGTAAACCATGCATCCAGCTGTTTGGGCCCAACCTCCGGTAGATATGCCAGACTTGGGCTCTGCCTGAATTTCTCTGGAATTGGAATAGTGCCTTCTTTGTTATGGGACTGTTGCTATGAGCGAGTCTTCTTGTTATTTTCAGATGGTTTAGACAAATTAACGACCACTTCCACGTAAAAGGATGCTCGTATGTTCTATATAAGCCTCATGGGAAGAATAAAACAGCTGGAGAAACTGGTAAGTAAACATATAGAAGATTTACACACACACACACACACATACACACACTTTAGGATCCATCTTGAAGATTGGTTTTGATTCATGGCACATGATGTAAATCCTAAATACAGTCTATCACTCTTTATCCAAGGGGAAATCATAATAGATAATAGTAATATGTAGGGCACTTTTCAATATACAGTTTAATATTTTAACTCTTTTCATCTTTGCATGAAGAACTTTTAAAGCTTCAAGGCATGTCATAAACACTACTTTAGCACATTGTATTGTTTGGGTCCATGGTGTTTGTGTGTATGTGTGTGTATGTGTGTGTGCGTGCGTGTGTGTGTGTGTGTGTGTGTGTGTGCATGCACTTACTTGCCTGCTACTAAAACCCTTTCAGGAAGCAGCATGGAATTTGCAGTTCCTCTTCCTAAAAGGGAAAGCAAGGATTTTAGAATATTTGATGGCAGCCCTGCATAATCACATGTAACAACAGGACAATGGAGTATGAAAGGGACAAAGTTCTATTTTAGAAGGGTCTTGATTATAACAGAGAGTTTTGGAGTCGATCCTAAGGATTGTTTTAGTTGTGCGCTAGTTAAATAATTTGCATTATTTGACAATTTCCATTTTTAAAATTTCACAGTCATCTTTCGACTTTACAATCAGAAACCTACAATACAGTGTTAAAGAAAATTTTATTCTGATACTTGAAAATTTTATTCTGACACTTGTTAAAAGGGTAAGGAAGACTTTACTGAAGACTGTTGTAACGCAGAACTGGGATATGGGAGAGAGATCTGGCTCAACCCTGAATACAACAAAGACAGCTGGGAATTTATAGCCAACTCCCAAAGTGAGCGGTTCCGTGGATGGAAAGTTATTAAGAGGAGACATCAAGGTGGGGCTGTGGGGAATCTTGCTAAATTGGTCTAACAGGATTCTTATAACAGGCAGGCCAAGGGTGAAGGGTGAGGTCCTTGATCAGGTATCCAGGGTGGGGGGATTCTCTCTAAACTGGTTTCAGCAGGATTTTTGCTAAAACTGGATTCAGCAAGGATGGACACAGAAGCCCAAGATCCAAGCCTAGCCGAGGAGAGGGCTCAGAGATGCCTAACTGAAGTTTGGTCAAGCAGGGAGTCTGTCAGCACGGAGGGTATATGGTTTATCAAAATCAAGGAGTGAACAAAGAATAGGGTATATTTCTGTTGACCTTTAGCAGGTCTATCAAGTTGGTTGTGAGTCAGGCAAACTTGGAGTTCATATGTTGGTTTCTGCACATACTGGTTTTGTGACCTTGAACAAGGCACTTAAACACTCACTTACTGAGCCACCCCATGGGGTCCCTGTGAAGGTAAAAGGAGACATATTTGTAATACACTTGACACCTTGCTTGACACAGAGTAAGGACTCAATAAATGTTAGCTTTTATTCTTCCTAACTGAACTCTGTGCATTTGCAGGGGGGCCTGTCTTCGTGGGAAGGGCGGCTTTATATGGTGTGTAATTGTTTTTGTTTGTTTCCAGTGAGGCTGTCAACACAATCTCTCTCAGTAATTGATCAGGCAATTAGAAACTAAGAAAGAATATACTTTCCAACATACATCAGTGTTTTTCCTTCGAGTAATAGGATAAACAAGCTCTTCTCTCCCTCCCCCCTCTTTTTTGGGAGGGGGAGAGAAATGGCTGCCGTAATTTCTTTAAATAAATTTCAATACTATATTTTCCCAGTTTGATTCCTGTTTTCATTGTCCCTGTTACAATCCTTGACTCCTCACTGTCTCTTTGTCTACGTGTGTTTCCTGAAGGATATTTGATCTGCTTCCCCCTTGGAATATTCTTGTCTTCCGCTTCAAGAATCAGTGGTCCCTTGCAAGCCCTGCCTTATCTATGATGCTCGGATTTCTCTTAATTCCTGTAGTTCTGATTATTTGCGTCTGTTGTTTAGCATTTGGCGTGTGCAGCCTTATATTACATTGCATCTTTTTAACGTGTCTGCCCATCTCCTTGACCATAGGGAGTGCCCTCAGTAGCCCTTTGATGCCCCCTGACCTTGCACGTGTGACCCTGGGACTTCTGATTGTGTTCAGAGTTGGGAGGGTATTACCTGTGTCAAGCAGAAGTCTTTTCTGTTCCCTCTCATTGTAGAAGAAAGAGTTGCAGAGATAGGCTTTTCTCACTTGTCTCTGGGATATTCAGTAGTGAAAACCATTGCCAGTTGTTAGTGTGCATTTAAAAAAATACTTCGTATCTTTTGTTGTTGTTTAGATTATTTTTAAGGAACATCAGGCCTGTTTTCCACAACAGGCTTTAAGTTCTCCTGGGGACTACGCTTCTTTTGTAACTCCCTATTTGCTGATTGACATGCTTATTTCCAGTGGGCCTTCAGGAAATGTAAACTGAGCTCACTCATGGAATAAAGACAAAATCCAGGGATTTTGATAAAATTAACAGATTTGACTGTGAATATGAGTTGAAGTATTTTTTTTAGAGATGTAATTACTCATAATAAAAGTTTGTGCCAGAAGCTGCCAATGTTAGCTTCAAACTATTGGTTCACTTATTATTCACTTCCTATTATTGTATTATTATTATTATTATTATTATTATTTGAGTAACTTCAAACTGTTGGTTCGCTTAGCTACCAAGGATGTCTAGATTCATTTGTTTTTAATACCTAGCTTGAAAATTACACTAATATTCATGTATTTCATTTTTATTCTTCTGGTAGATATTGTAACTTCTTATATTTGCTTAACCAAGAATATCTACCTCTGCCCTATCCTGACATAACTCATGTATACCCTCACCCTGGCCACTGCTACCAGTTAACTACAGTGTCTTAATGCTTCTTGGATGGACTGTGCATTCAGATTCTGTTTTCTTAGTCCTCTGGTTTTCTCCAGTTCACATTAGACACAAGGCTGGATAAATTTTTTCGACGTGCGGTGCTAATATATCCCTTTTTACTTTGGGAGCTCTCCAGTGCTTGCTTAAAGCGTAAACTCCTTAGCATCATTCCAGGCAAGAACAGATTGGTCTTTCCCTGCTGTCCTCCACGTACCAGTTGGATTTAAAAGATGTCAAGGGAGTAGGAGCCTTGCAGGATGATACTATGTTGCTGGGTTACACAATCTGGTCCTTGTCTTTGAGGGTATAAAAATACATCCTAATAAGTTCCTTTAGAGCTCTCTGGAGTTCTTCTATAGATGATAAGGCTTTACAAAACGGACTTATACTAAACAAGCTCAAAAAATGTTAGAATGTTAATATATTAACTGAGAGTGAGAAATACACTATCAAAAGCACCAGCATTCTCTCGGCCGCTCAGGACATATACTGTTCTTCACAGTACAGCAGTCTGGCTAATTCTAGTTCGTTCTGCTTTCTCTACACCATGCACATCATGGCTCTGCGTTTGGTAGTGGTTGCTTTGTCGCTTAAGTTTCAGATTTTTCGATATACTCTGGTCTAGACTCAACGTCGCTCTGAATTTAGTTTCCATCTGTAACACATTTATATGTCTTCTCCTAAATAGAATCACTTTCTTGGATGACTACCTTAATGTATTAAATATTGTCTTTACTGTCTTTTATTTCAGAGGGTGATCTTTTTCTGACCTTATCCTGAAATTCTGGGGGTGCCCTACTGTAGGCCTCTCCACACTAACTATCGTGCCCTACATTCTGGTCTGGACTACACGCTGTTCCCTGATTACATCCCTCCCCTGCAGTGGTTTTGTTTTCTCCTCATGCTCTTTCCTCTGTCTGGATTGTTGAAATGCTGCCACTTGATTATGTTCTGTCTTGGATGCCACCCCCTTCTTGGTTCCTCAAACCTGATGTGCTCTTTCTCCTCTGAATTACACCCTTTTTTTGTGGCACTGTCCTTTTCCACCCTATGTCAAAGTTACTTGTTTTACGAGGGCAGCTTGAGGTACTGTGCATTCCTTATCTTTTGTTTCCGTGTGGTTCCTGTTGTAGTTAGTATATGCTCATAATTTACTTCCTGAGTTGAGTTAAATGAAATTTTCCTCTTAATCTTAGACCAGTGACTCTCAAAATGTGGCCCCTGGATGAATATCAGCATCACCTGGTAACTTGTTAGACACGCAAAGCGTCAGTTACCGAGGGGGTAGGTACCAGCAATCTGTTATTTAACAAGCCCTTTGTGCTCTAGTTTGAGAACTACTGCTGTAGTCTTTCTAAAGAGATGCTATTCAGCTTCTTTATAAAGAGTGTGGTCTTCCATTGATAGGAAATTCAGATAGGAGTTTCCTTCCATTGATAGGAAATTCAGTGCGCAAATTTCAATCTGTGCTCAGTTGAGTCCTGGGAATTCTATGGCAGTGCCTCGGGCTGGTGGGGGGCAAGGGGTGGGCACCTAGATTCCCTAAACCTCCTTTTTGGCCACAGTAACTCTGCTTTGATCCCTGTTATGGACTGGGCTGGCATGTAAACTTCCCTTGCAGAAGGGATTCCATGTCAAAATATGTTTGAAAATTATTGATCTAAATTAGAGGTCTGCAAACAACAGCCCATGAGCCAGCAGCCCATTTTGTGAATAAAGTTTTATTGACACAAAGACATATCCATTTGCTTACACATGGCCTTTGGCTGCTTTTGTCTGTGGCTGCTTTCAGCTACAGTGGCAGAGTTGAGTAGTATGCGTAGTGCCTGGGATCCACAAACCTCCCACATTTACTAACTGGCCTTTTAGGAAAAAGTTCGCTGATTCCTAATCTAAATCCATCAGAATGTTGTCATGTACCTTGAAGTAAGAAGAAGAAACATTCTTGAGGAACGTGATAATTACTCCAAAGAAGAAAAACCACCTCTGTCCTCTAGAAAACTAGGACTTGGTCAAAGAGTATTTGTAGCAGATGAAATACTGTGAATATTAATGAGAGCAAACGTTCATACCTATCTCATTTGCCCCTGAATATATTCTAGTATATTTATGTGACTACTATTCATAATCACGGTAATCAGCTGTTTTGTGTTACATTTGACTTAAGGAGGAAAGTGTGAAATACTTAAAAATTTCCATTAGGAAGTTACAATAAAGTTCTTTCATTAAAAAGTTTTAGTTATTTCGGGTAACTTTTTACTTGGCATTTTCACAATTTTAAAAAGATTTCAAGAGTTCTTCCTAAACCACTTATGTGTATAAATATCTTTAGTATTTACTGAATTTATGAGGAGTCTAAATCTGTCTATTTACATTCGCTTACTATCCTGAAACATCTCTACAATCAAGTTCAACTATGGAAATGAAATATTGACCATCTTCTGAATTTTAGGTCTTATCATTCTTCATTTAGAGCTGCCCTTGGATGTCAGTTTTTAACTTGTCTGGGGAACTCAACCCAAAACAGCAGAAAGACTTATTTATCCTTATGAAATAGAGATTTTAGCAGAAAAGATTGCCTTGTGTGCAGGTATGCTCTGGCGGTACGCCATGAAGTAAAAATCTGTGGGGAAGGCCGAGCTGAAACCTTGGAGAAAGGGTTTAAGACAGAAATATTACTGTCTCCATGGAGCTCACAAATTGTGTGTGTCTGCAGAAGTCGGGGCGGGGTCCCGCCTCCTTGACTCTTCTACAGCCGTTGACCTGCCATTTTTGGTCTTCTGCTATTTCAGTGGCCAGAAAGTCAATCAGAAAAACCATAACTTGCAAGCTTTCATCGACTTCAACCATTTTTAGGATTTCCAGTTTTAATGGGCTATTTGTTCATGAATAATTTAGTGTCTTCCAGGAGATGCAAGTTAATGAAACCTCAGTTAATGGCTTTAAGTATTTAGTGCTGGTGAAAACTCGTTTCTTATGGTAATACTTTTGAAATTACTTCATAAGTAATATATGCAGCCATGGGAAATATACAAGGAGAAGCGGTTATTAAGAGGATGCTGTGGTACTACCAGCCCATCTCTTAAGATGTTCTTATCACTTGGCTTGTGAAAGTCTTTCCTCTGGTTTGTGTGACTTTTGTAGAAGGGATTGAAGTGTGTGCTAGTGGGGAAAAGTTTTCATTTTTGGAACTTGTTTGGAGTTTATATTTATCCATATACCTCAGTGGTCTTCAAATTGGGATGTCCGCATTATGGCAGCTGCAAGGTGATCATTGTGGTATGGGAAGAATGTATTAGAATGTTTATATTTTAACCTAATTAAAAATTTCTACTTTTTGTGTATCTTTTATAAAGACATATTAGTACAGTAGTATATGTACAAAGCTTATAAACAAACATGCTTATAATGGGCATGCTTACTCAGAAATTTCAAGTGACAGATGTGTACAACCAGAGAAGTTGAGACCATTGCTATATACACTAGGTATTAGGTTTTACATGGTAATTAAATTTTGCAGACAAGCATGTATGCTATTTGAAGGTTTGGGTAAGCAAGGACTTTCAGTTTTTTAGTTTGCTATTCAGTTTGCCTGAATTTCAGTCTAAAGGGTAAAACTGAAATCCATTAATTATTTTTTAACCTTTCAATAGCTTTTCATTGTTTTTCCCCAGCAATGTCCATGTGTTCCAAGTAATAGCTTTTCTGTCTTTGAGTCCTTAACTAGTTGTTTGTATAAAGCATAGATAGTGCTTTATGGTCCCTCAGTTGGTTTGTTTTTGTTTTTTGTAGCTTCCGGGGCCTTGTCGAAGTTAACTCACGGATTGAAAGATGAATCGTTAGCTTATATCTACCATTGCCAAAATCATTATTTTTGTCCAATTGGCTTTGAAGCAACCCCTGTTAAAGCTAATAAAGCATTCAGGTAAGCATTTCTGTATTTTATGTGGATATTCCACCAGGAAAATATGTTGTAGAAAGCATTTAAGAAATACTTGGTTGATTAGACATTGGAAGACTTGGTGATTTGCTTTCCTTACATCAACTAATACTAGTCTTTTAAACATAGTAGCTTTATCTTCTGCAGAATTGTGTTTGGTTAATTGTGCTTTCACATTATCCACTTGGATACTATTGTTAGAGTCATGATAAGAGAAAGCCATTTGAAAAATCACTTTTATGTTTATTATAAAACGGCCGCAAAGGACTTTACATATTATGTCTCAGTGATCTCATCCAGGATCCCACAGGGAAAATGTATTGTGGAATCTAGTGTCAAGAAGACTGTTGCAACTGAGTACATTAAAAAGCATTTCCTTTCTTATGGTGAATAACATGAAATTTATCAGGGTTCCCCTTTTGTCCTGGCTACCAGGAAGCCTGCAGCCAATTTTTATTTCTAATATCAGGAACCACATTACCCTAATGGTTATATTTGTTCCTTTGTTGACCCAAAGTTTCTATTTTATTAACTATGTATGTCTACTTCCAGGTAAACTTGTATTGTTTTAGAAGAGACAGCCTGTAAATAAGAGAGGGTGACTGAGTGTTAATACTTTTTTTCCTCCTTAGCAAGTTTTCTTAGTGATGGGTTGAGATAATGCCAGCGTAGTTGAAAGCAGAGGAAGAAGTGTCCTATTTGAGAATGTTGAAAACAGAAGCCATGAGTACTCTGAGTAGAAGTGTTGACTGATAGGCCCAGTTATCGTCACCCAGCTGAGTTCTGGTTTGTTCTCTCTGGGTGGGTGGCATTGGTGAACGAGAAGGAGGAACAGGCAGCACTGCTTTCTCAGCGAGGGCTGAAGGTCAGGCTGGGAGAATGTGGCTTGGTCATCTGGGGTAGGATGGGTTCTTTGAGGCTGGAGGCCATGCGGCCTTTGGGTGGGGAAGCTGGACGTTGTATTTTTGTGAACGAGGAGCAAGAGGAAAACCACGATGTGTCTCCAGATGCTGCAGTGTTCTATTCATCTCTCTGGCTGTGGGGTTTATTGTGGTGTTTTTCTATAGTTTGATCCTGCAACTTCACCTTACTCCAGACACCTGTCAAAATGTAAAACGTGAAGAAGTAGGTACTCCTACTTGGCCCCCTTTAGAGGATAGCTCTTCACCTCTGCCTGAACCTAAGAACCACCTGAGATGCTTTTACAGCTGCGTAAATACTTCCCTGTGCTCCACCCTACACCTACTTGAATTAGAGTTTCCAGGGATGGGATTAGGGCGTCAGTATGTTTAAAAGTTCCACAGGTGTATTGCTGCTTTAGGGTTTTATTTTTAGGATGCCTTTTGAAACTTTTTGAATGCAAAGTGAAAGAAGAAGTGTAGCTTAAGGGTACTGGTGGGTAGCATGCTAGGATTTTTTTTTTTTTCCTCCTAAATGCTGACAGGTGGTATATTTCAACATTTTTAGCCCTATATTTTGTAAGAGGGGATCTAAACCTAAATTTAATTTATGCTTTCTCTTTAATGGCCTTCAGATATTTGTTCAAGCCTAAACTCCAATATCTATTCTAGTGTTGGTGATTGCTATCTAGGCATAAACTTCAGTGTATCTTTTATTAGTGTATAATTGAAGCAGTATTTTCAAGGGGGTGAATGACTTTATGAAGGTTACTATGAATGTATTTTATATTTAGCAGGGGCCCCCTCTCACCACAAGAAGTAGAATATTGGATCTTAATTGGAGAATCAAGTAGAAAACATCCTGCTATTCACTGCAAAAAGTATGTTAACTCCTTCCCTCTCCCCCTTTTTTCAATTTCTGCTAAAAAGCCTGTTGGAATTTTGATTAGAGTAGAATCCATAGAATCCATAGTTTAGTTTGGGGAGAATTACATCTGAACAATATGGAGTCTTCCCATTATGAACATAGACTATATCTCCACTTAATTAGAGCTTTAATTTCTCTCAGCAATGTTTTGTATTTTTAGCATAGAGTTTTATATGTATTTTGTTAAAATTTTCCCTAAGTGTGTATATTTCTTGATGCTATTGTAAATTGATTTAATTGAAGTATAGTTGATTAACAATGTTGTGTTAGTTTCGGGTGTACTGCAAAGGGATTCAGTTATATATATATATTTTTTTTCTTTTTTTCAGATTATTTTCCATTATAGGTTATTACAAGATATTGAATATTGTTCTTGCAAATTGATTTTTAAAACATTTCATTTCCCAATTATTTTCTGTTAGTGTACAAAAATACAATGGATTTTTCTATATAGGCCTTAAATCTTGCATCTTTACCAAATTGACTTATTAGTTTTAGTAATAGTTTTGCAATCCAAAGCAGTTACAAATTGTTTTGGATTTCCTATACAATCAATCATGTTGTTTGTGAGTAAAGACATATTAACTTATAAATCTTTTGAAAATGTACTTGACTCCAATTAAAAAGGAAATATGGAATGTTTCTATGTTACCCTGCAGGATGTCATCTAACAGGCTGATATATAGTTATTTCATATGCACGGTAACCATTTTTAACCTTGGCAATAGTTGGATAAACAGAATTGTCAAAAAAAACAAGGATTTATGAAAGCTTATTGGATGCAACAATCCTGTGATAAGAGAATTATTGCAATGGTGCTTTTGTAGCAAATTGCTCATGTGAAAAGTTCCATTACAATAGTATTTTGAACTTAAAGAAAACTGTGCTTTATCCTTCCTTAACAATAGGTGGGCAGATATTGTTACTGATCTAAACACTCAAAATCCAGAATATCTAGATATCCGGCACTTAGAGAGGGGGCTGCAGTATCGAAAAACAAAGAAGGTAAGAACACCATCGTATTTGAATGTATTTCTCAACTGGCCAAAATGCCGTTATTTTACCCAGCACTCTAAGTTGTAAATAACAGAAACCCAGTTCAGACCATTTTAGACAGAAAAGTGAAAATTACTTTAAGGACACAGGGGTATCTTTAAAAGGAAAGGGCAAGAAGTCTAGCCTGTATTCAGGAGGGACGGGTACCACGCAAGAGAATGTCAGCAGGGGCCAGGGAGCTAGTCTGTCTTATTCTCTTGGGAGTTGTGTTGTTCTTAGCTGTCTATTTGTCTGACTATTTACTTCGCGAAGATCGTCTTTCAACTTAGGTCTCCCTTTCAGATGAACGGTCAGACTAAGACTGGCATGCCTCCAGTCCAGTTCTGTAGTCTTGGCCCAGCTTGGGTAAGGTGTTCACTCCCAGGGCGATTAACTGTGGCCATGGGGCAGAACCATGTGTACCAACAAGGCTGCTGGGGGTGGTTCTCAGGGAATGGTATGTTCTGTGGATTGAGTAGACATCCCATCCATATTATCCTACTATCATACGAAGAATGCGTAGGAGGGAGAGGAAGACGAATGATCTTGGTGTTTGGATTAGTCAACTTGGGCGGGTACAGCGTGTGAGAGTGGTAGACAGGCATATGGGGGGAAGGAGTTTTGCCTCCTGTGGGCATTGTTATATTTTTGTAAAGGCAGCTGGTCAGGAAAGATGCAGGATAATGTGATCTGATGATGTCTCAAAGGATCAGCACTGTTCTGATGCAGGTGAAGGGGGAAAAATAAGGGAATTCATGGGAACCCACATATTAGTATAATTAATTTCCTATCATTTTCTGAACCCAACATTTTTTTTTTCTCAGGTTGGAGGAAATTTGCATTGCATCATAGCATTCCAGAGACTTAACTGGCAAAGATTTGGCCTTTGGAACTTTCCATTTGGAACCATTAGGCAAGAATCACAACCTTCAACACATGCCCAGGGAATTGCCAAATCTGAGAGTGAGGACAATATCTCCAAGAAGCAGCACGGGCGTCTGGGCCGGTCTTTTAGTGCTAGTTTCCATCAGGACTCGACATGGAAAAAGATGTCAAGTATCCACGAGAGAAGGAACAGTGGTTACCAGGGTTACAGTGATTACGATGGGAATGACTGACCATGCTGCGTACTGACGACTTGTGTTATTCATGCAGCTGGTCTATACAGGACTGCATTAAGGCAGTACAAGATTTTAAGTCTGTATTAAATAGGAACATATCTTGTGGTACAACACATAACCTTGTAGTTTCTCCAGTAAATAAGCTTGTATATGATTATGATGGGTGATTTCAGATATATAAACAGATAAGCACAGATTTTTTTTGTCCTTTTAAAAGTTAAGAGTATATAAACATTCTGGACAGTTTCACAAAGTCCAATAAAATTACACATAAACAAATCAAACACAATTTCACTCAATAGCATCACGATTTGAAATACTTAAGCATGAAGTGATTTCTTATGACTTGACCCCCCCAGATATTTGTTGCAGTTTTGTTCACAAGCTCAAAATGTAAGGTACTAACTATCTGCCCAAAAAAATTGGGGCTGTTGATTTCTAGTTTTTCTCTAGTGGTTAAAGCTCATTTAAAATGACTTAGTGAGTCTAGAAATTCTTTTACTTGTAGCGGTATCTTGCCTGCCTCATTTTTTTCCTGATCAACTTTCTCAGGATTCTCAATAAAGAGGCAAAAGAGAAAAGACTGAAGATACTGATCTTTTCTATTGGTGCAGATGGGTGACTTAGTGCATCGATTCAGGTACTCTTGACTTTCTTGGTATGTTACTGTCAAATACTGACAAGAACTTTAGGTCTTGAAAGACTCGTAAGTCTACAATAAACCTTGCTTTAGGGATAGAGTAAAAGAACAAGTGGCATCTGAAGTTTCTATACCCAAGGTAACCTGTGAGATGAGATCTGATATTTGACTGGTCCCCCAATATGGAGTCATACGTTGATAACGGCATTAAGGATGCGTTAGGAATGCCCCATCACTCAGAGGGCAACTATCCGTATTCCAGAGAGCTCTTTCCTTTTTAAAAACATGTAGACAATTAGCTGCTTGAAGTGAGTGTGAAATAGTTCAGAAAGTGTGGATTTCATGTATTTGAGCTCTCTCCAGTTGCTGTCAGTTTTTCTTCTGCTGCCAACCTGTGACTCACAAACAACTAGGATCTCTTGTTCTTTCATTTCAGGGGCTGTTCTGGGACTCAAATCAGTAACTTGATTATTACAAGGTGCTGAATATGTTGGTAACCATATCGCAATACACCTCAAGGAGAAGGTTCAGATTTTTATTTTTAAAATATTTTCATTTTCTTCTCTTTTGAATTTTATATCCATTTATCCACCCAGACATGCCTAGCCTACAGAAGGGGATATATATTATGAAATGGGCATTTTTCTGAAGAGAATATTTTGCTTGAAATGCAAAAGACTGAAAGATTTGTAGGTTGTTGATGTTGTTACTTCATACTGGAACTTTTAAGAAGTTTTCATCAATAAAGTTTTGTTTTCTACTTTTAATCATGAGAATGTTTTGAACCTTTGTTTTAAGAAGGGAGTACCCTTATAATCTTGTTTGAAGTACATGACAATTTGTCAATTCTGTGTAAGTAGTATAAGAAACATCTATCTGACTTTTATAATCAGTGAGACAATATGCATATGTCTATAATTTTAGATTTTTGTTAAGACTTTATAAGAGGAAATAGAAAACTTAATTCTTTAGCTTGAACCAAATTAAACTGTAATTTTTGTAGGTCAAATATGGTTGAATATCAGCAATTGCATATAGTTCAGCCAAATATTTCAGAGAAGAGATTGGTAAAGAAAGGAGATGAATGCAACATAAAATATAGTGACATCTAGGAAAAGAGGATGAGTTTATATGTATTGCTTATTGGCCATAATCAACTTTTATAAATGTCTTAATATATCCAATCACTTAATAACTTGGCTTACAAGTTTGGCAGTTATTAAGAGCACACCGAGGCTCACAGGGACTGCTTTTCCAGAATGTGTAAGCAAGTGACTGCACCTTTCTCTTTCAAGATTAGTAACATTCCTGTCATATTTAATGTCTTGGTCAATTTTTCTTAGAAGTCTCCATAGAAGCAATGAAAGTTCATATTACTGGTTCTCCACTAACTAGCTGTATCACCTTGGGCGAGTTAAGATGATTTTTCCTGTGCGTATTTCCTCATTGGTAAAAGGGGGATAATAGTATCTATTTTACGAATTGTTTTGAAGAATACATAAGTTAATACATGTAAAGTGTTTAGAACAGTGCTTTGTAGATAGGAATTGCTCTTTAAGTGCTTGCTATTATTATTGGCCTAAACGATGTGTATTTTCCTGTCAGAATCTTGATGGAGAGCCCTTTAAACAGCATCTAAAGGAACCAATTTCTTACAAATCAAATGTACACTCCTTAGTTGCTGTTTCTTAAAAAAATATTTTGTATTCAAGAAATGTTGCTCTGGTTTTACAAGCACTTGTAGTACTCAGATGTTCACATTGGCTATTTGTTTTTACCCAGCTCTCAGGTAGTAAAAAATGATCAAATCCTGAAACTGTTACTTTTCCCGCTACTAAGCCCCATCATCAGGCCAAGCTGATGCAGCAGCTATAATACTTGCCTTCTCCCAGACGCTGGAGGGGCTCGGGCAAGGTGCTCTACAATCCAGTCATACTCTGTATTTCAATTTTACCCACAGAGTTCTCCCCCTCATTCACTCAACAAACTAATTTGAGCACCATTACCCACTAGGTGTTTCATGTTAAGTCACTGATCTCAGAGCAACCACAAAAGAAGTGGCATCTCCATTTTCTTCAGATTCTCCATGGTGAAGAAACTTGCCTAGGATCCTAGGATGTCTCAGTTTGCTAGGGCTGCCATAACGAAATACCAGATTGGTGGCTTAACACATTTATTTTCTCATAGCTCCAGAGGATAGAAGTCCACGATCAAGGTGTTGACAGGTTTGGTTTCTCTTGAACCTTTCTCCTTGGCTTGCAGCTAGCCCCCTTCTCCCTGTGTCCTCACATGGTTTTTCCTCTGTGCAATTATCCTTAGTGTCTGGGTGTCCAAATTCCCTCTTATAAGGACATCAGTCAGACTGATTAACTCACCCTAATGGCCTCCTTTTAACTTAACTTTGAAACGGCCCTATCTCCAAACAGTTACATTCTGAGGTACTGCGGATTAGGGCTTCAACATATGAATTTTGAAAGGGGACACAATTCAGCCCATAACTCAGGGTTATTACATGGCTCAGATGGGATCTGAACTAACATCTGCCTGGCTTGAGGAAATTCTCTTTCAACAGGGTGCAAGATGCCCTGCAGAGATTTAGACTTGAGGCTGCGAAAGTGGTCATTTAGGCAACATTTATAGGATTCCTGCTAAATATCAGGAATGGGGTATATACGTCAACAAAATAGTTCTTGGTTTCAATAAGTTTACAGTCTACTGTCAACTACTGGAGGGGGGGGAGACAAAAATTGAACAGGCGATTATAATTCCGGCAAAATACATTTTGGAACAACAGTTCTGGGAATTACTTTACACACTGAGGAAATGAAAATAAGTACTTTGTCAGGATTATCTCTGACAGAAAATTAGTTGTGACTAGGTCAAGTAAACTTGGCTACTGGGAACCCATCTGTTTGGGCAAGAACATAGCTTTGCTAAAAACTGATTTCTAGTCAATCTTTTCACTGATTTTGAATCTAGTTTCAATAGTCCAAATTTGAACCAATATGTACTATAACGCTATCATTTATTAACTCCTAGTGGTAAGTACTTTGCAAACAGTACCTCTGATCTTTGCTTAAAACCGTCTGCAAGACTGGCTTTATGCCCCCTCAGTTTACAGATGAAGAGACGAACTCTGAACAAATGCGACTTGAAGAACGATAAACATCATAACGTAGTTCGGTCGGGGTCTGAATCTCAGCCCGAGGGTGCTAATCTGGCAATTAGTTTGTTATTTCTGACCTACATGCCATGGATTCCTAAATTTTACATGCCAGAGAAGACTATATTTCAAGGGTTAAGATTTTAAATCGTGTTACCACCTAGTTACCACAAGTTACCGGACAAATAAATACTTATTAATTACAAACACCGATCAAAGGGTCCATGTTTCACGTGTAAAACAATATTTAGTATTAAGAGTTTTCACAAGTGGCGGCTCAGTGGGAAGAAACTGATACCGGTAAAGCACCTAGAAAACTGTAACCTCTGAAGGCAGACGCTTTGCGTATGGTTTCAACATTTAACCGCAACAAGATGCCAGCGTGGAGGAAGCAGGTCGCCAACACGATATAAACACGAGTACCGAACCACCCCCTCACTTCCGGAGTGTAACAGCGCAGCGGATATACATCAGCGCGGGAAGGCGGGACTTCCGCCCTGCGCGACGCATTAAACGGAAGCCGGGCGGCGCCGTTTCGCTTGAGTTTACGCGCCCCCCACCGCCAGAGGAGACAGGGGTTCCCTGAGAGACGTCTTTTGGCTGTTTATCTCGCTTGAGCTATCCCCTCACCCTGGTCGTCTGTTAGGAGTGCAGAAATCTAGGCCAAAGCGCTGGGCGAGACAAGGACCTGTTCCTCTGTGCCTCCGACTTTCTCTGGTCCCGTCTTTCTTCGGCGAGGCCGTGTCAGGTTCTGAGAAGTGCGGTTTTCACCGGGGCCGGTTTTCCCTGGAAAGCTGTGCGCTCCTGGTTGTTTTCCGTCTTCTCCGGGTGGGAGCTGGGGGAGCTCTTCTCGGGGTCCGGGGCGGTGGTGCAGCCCCTTGTGGAAGACTTGGAGTGAAAGGTCTCCCGCGATCCCGCCCGCGAGACGCGCTCCGAGGGCACACCTCGCTCATGGGAGTCCAGGGGCTCTGGAAGCTGCTGGAGTGCTCCGGGCGGCAGGTCAACCCGGAGACGCTGGAGGGGAAGGTCCTTGCCGTGGGTATCCTTTTCCGGGCGTCGGTGCCAGGGATGCATGATGGGCGCCAGGATTTTGCTCTCAGTTCTCCAGGGGGCGCAGAGGGGCGTTGTTAGGCTGAAGGTCTCACCCAGGGGGATAGCTATAGGGTCTTCTTTGGGATGTTTCCTTTCTTTTCTTTTCTTTTTTAAATTAATTTTTATTGGAGTAGAGTTGATTTACAGTGTTGTGTTGGTTTCTGCCGTAAAGTGAATCAGTTATATATATACGTATATCTACTCTGTTTTAGATTCCTTTCCCATATAGGTCATTACAGTGTATTGAGTAGCGTTCCCTGTGCTATACAGTAGGTCCTTATTAGTCATCTATTTTATATATAGTAGTGTGTATATGTCAATCCCAATCTCCCAATTTAACACCCCCCTCCCCCCTTTGCTTTCTAAGTGTCTACTTTCCCCTGGCTTTGCAGTCACACAGCTTTGGATTGGAGTCTTGTTTTATCACTTAGGGGCGGTGCTTTGCGCCTGTGTATGCGTCAGTTCTCTCATCCGGGAAGTGGAGGCGATAATAGTCTCTGCACACAGGGTTGTTGTGAGGAATGAAGGGGTTATTTAAATGAGAGAAGTTTAGAATAGTGTCTGGCGCTGCTAGTATGGTAAATTTTAAATCTGTTATCCTGACAGGGAGGTCAGCATGGAGAAAACGAAGTGGACTTCCGACCAGTAGTTTTGCCTGCTGTCCTAAGTCTTGCTTTATTTATGTATGTTAGAGGAAGAAAAGTGTGGGCAAGTGTTTGACCTTTTCTTTTTTTTTTTTTTAAAAAGTAACTTTTATTATCTTTTGTTATGTGTTTTGGAATAGGAAATTCATATAGTACAACACTGAAAAGATTTCAAAAGGTCTGCAGTGAATTATTTTCTTCCCAGCCTCTATGATGGACATTTTAAGGACTGTTGATTGTGTGCATGTTTGGCTGGTTTTGTTTGTGCCTTTGGAGTTTAATGTTTTTCTTCATTACCAAAACATGTGAAGGCTGTTTCTGACGTTTTGATCTTTTTATTCATTAAGCAGTCTTCATTTTCTTTTTCTTTTCTTTCTTTTTTTGAGTGTCTGTTGTGTTCCAGAAGCTGGTGGTACCTTACACCAGTTCCCTAAGTGGGAACCTATGAGCCTAGGATCTCCACTCGGAGTGGAGGAGACAGTCATGTAATAATTGCTGTCCCGTGGTAAATGCACTGTCAGAGGATATGGGGATTCAGTGAAAGGAGCCGTTGACTTTAGTATGGAGACAACTTATACATAATGGAGCATTGATAATTTTTTAAATAAAGTAACGTGATGATGATGATGATGATGATTGTGTTTTTTGCAATGTGAGTCATCTTGAAATACATCCGTAATGAATTGTGGCTTAAAAGTTTTATGCCAGGTAGCTTGTGGGAAAGTTTTTTTAAATCACAAGTGCTATTGCTTCCCTCTAGTGGTTTCTCAAATTACTGCTTTCTGAAGATTTTCTTCATAGAACTATCAATATATATTGTACATGTGAATGAAAGCATTTTTCAGTGTCAGGAACCCTTAAAACTTCAGCAAAGATTTAGATCAGTTTACGTTGCAGCCCGTATGAAGAATTAATAATTTGTAAAACAATTGAGATGTGATGTGAAGTTCAGCATTCTGATTTTTTAGAAAGTTGTCCAAAATAAAGGTAAAGAATTTAATTTAGATCATCTATTTTCAGATGACTCAGAAACTTTTTTGGGACATGAAGTCATTTTCATGGGGTTATCAGGCTTTTCTGAAAGAATGAATTATTAAAAGAAGACTGTCAAAGGTACTGTAGTTATAATGGTAACTTCATATATATGTATATATATATGCATATATACATATATGTAAAAGGAGACTAGTTGTTTGCTGTTCTGTAATTGATTTTGCTTTGTTTCATTTTCATGGGAATTCCAAGTCAAGTATCTGAAATATATTCAGGTTTTTTGGTTTTATTTGTTAATGAAGAAATTACTCATGACATACAAGGTTCATAATTTATTCTTGGATCCCTAAAATAATTTGGTCTTTTTACCATTTCTAGATGAGTGTCTTGTTTACTTATGCAATCTAAGTGTTTGTGTCAAATAATAAAGAATTAATATTTAAACTTTTGTCTCTTATGGACCTTAACATTTGTAAGATACATTTAACTCTTAACAAAATCTTAGTCTCTTTAGGCTTTGCATACTAATAGGGGTTAATTAAAATTTACATCGCCTAACAATAGAACTAAAGTAATTTATTTTTTGTTTCAAAATGTTACTGGTCTTTTGGGTCTCATCTGTAAAATGGTTTTTGGCTTGGCTGCAAATTTAACTTTTCCAGTCCTGGGATAAATTTAATGTTGCATTTTATAAACTTATTGAAATTAGACAAATTAAATTATGGAAATATTTTCAGCTTGCCTAATTCTGCATATTTCTTTTTTAAGAATTTCAAGCTGCGGGAATTCCCTGGCGGACTAGTGGTTAGGACTCTGTGCTTTCACTGCAGAGGGCAAGGGTTCAATCCCTGGTCGGGGAACTAAGATCCCACACGCTGCACTGCGAGTCCAAAAATAAATAAAATTTAAAAAAAAATTTTTTTTTATAGTATATCTTTATTGGAGTATAATTGCTTCACAATACTGTGTTAGTTTCTCTTGCACAACAAAGCGAATCAGCCATTTGCATACACATGTCCCCACATCCCCTCCCTCTTGAGCCTCCCTCCCATCCTCCCTCTCCCACCCCTCTAGGTCATCGCAAAGCACCAAGCTGACCTCCCTGTGCTATGCTGCTGCTTCCCACTGGCCAATTGTTTTGCATTTGGTAGTGTATATATGTCGATGCTATTCTCATTTCACCCCAAATTCGCCCTCCCACCCCATGTCTTCAAGTCCATTTTCTATGTCTACCTCTTTATTCCTGCCCTGCAACTGGATTCATCAGTACCATTTTTTTTTTTAAGATTCCATGTTAGCATACGGTATTTGTTTTTATCTTTCTGACTTGCTTCACTGTGTATGACAGAGTCTGAGTCCATCCACCTCACTACAAATAACTCTATTTCATTTCTTTTTATGGCTGAGTAATATTCCATTGTATATATGTGCCACATCTTCTTTATCCTTTCATCTGTCGATGGTCATTTAGGTTGGTTGCATGTCCTGGCTATTGTAAATAGTGCTGCAATGACCATTGTGGTACATGACTCTTTTTGAATTATGGTTTTCTCAGGGTATACGCCCAGTAATGGGATTGCTGGGTCATACGGTAGTTCTATTTTTAGTTTTTTAAGGAACCGCCATACTGTTCTCCGTAGTGGCTGTATCAATTTACATTCCCACCAACAGTGCAGGAGGGTTCCCTTTTCACCACACCCTCTCCAGCATTTATTGTTTCTAGATTTTTTGATAATGGCCATTCTGACCGGTGTGAGGTGATACGTCATTGTAGTTTTGATTTTCATTTCTCTAATAATTAGTGTTGTTGAGCATCTTTTCATGTGCCTCCTGGCCATCTGTAGGTCTTCCTTGATGAAATGTCTGTTTAGGTCTTCTGCCCATTTTTTAACTGGATTGTTTGTTTCTTTGATATTGAGCTCCATGAGCTGTTGTATATTTTGGAGATTAATCCTTTGTTCTTCCATTTGTAAATATTTTCTCCTATTCTGAGGGTTTTCTTTTTGTCTTGTTTATGGTTTCCTTTGCTGTGCAAATCTTTTAAGTCCCATTTGTTTATATTTGTTTTTATTTCCATTACTCTAGGAGGTGGGTCAAAAAAGATCTTTCTGTGGTTTATGTCAAAGAGTGTTAAAAAAAAAAAAAAAAAAGAATTTTAAGCTGGAACGCTCAACTCTGGCTGAGAATTGGCACTACCTGTGATTAATTAAAAAAAAAAAAGTCCGATCTCAATCTCTGATTTAGAATTTTAGGTGTACCTGTGTTTAGCAATCTGTGTTTCAGAAGCTTCATATCTGGTTTCAAAGGACAGCAGAGTTGAGAGCTACTGATCTGAAATTATATTTTTCTCATTGATTATAACATTTAAAGGAATGGGCTAAGTAGAAACTTATTCCATCCGATACAACGGTGTAGCAACCAGAAACAAGCCAATTAGAAATATTTACCCAGTAACAACACCATTGACCCAATACAGAGCTAAGCCAATACCAGATCCTACTTCCAGGATGGACCCTTTTCTGACCACTTCTCATCATCCTCACCACTGCGTTCTGCTTTCACTCGGGCTGTTGTAACTAGTTTAAAGCTGGCTTCCTTATAGTTTATTCCTCACATGTCCACTGGGATGATCCTTCAGTCACATTCTAGAAACCTTCCAGTGACTATATACACCCATCACTTCCTCTTACTGCTCCTCTGGCCGTGCACCTGCCATGTTGTCCTTAAACGGAAGCCTGCTTCTGTCCCAGGGCGTTTGCATTTGCTGTACCTCCTGCTCCACTGTTCTCGCCCTCGTTCCTCTTGTTCGTTCGTTCAGGGCTCCGTTACTTCTTCCGATAGGACTTCCCTAACTAAAGAGCTATTGACCACCAATCACACTTCTGTCCTTTTACTCTGCTCTATTTCTTTCTTGGCACTTACCAGCAACCTAATGTATTAGACGTCTATACTTGATTTTCATTGTCTTCCCCATTAGAATGCAAGTTTCTCAGGGGTAGGGCCCTATCTGTTTTGTTCATAGCTGTATTGTTCACTGTTCTATCCCTAGGATCTTGGATATGCCTGGCACCTAGTAGCCCTCAAATATTATAGGAATGAATCTAGTAATAGCTTGCTCTCCACTAGTTATTTTTTATGTAATGTTTATTAAGTTAATTGTTGATGGGCCTAATTTTTTATGGTAGTAACTAGGTAATGTACATTCATTTAAATATTTAACCATTCATCTCATTTGAAAGCAGGTCTTTGTTGCCTTTTGTGTGCTCTGAGAGGGAGAGCAGTGCCCAGCAGTGTGGTTTACACATGTCATGGAGCTCACAGTCTGGATTCCCCCCAACTGGTTGTAAACTCCATTAGGGCAAATGCTTTGTTTTGTCCAGTACTGTATCCCCAGTGCATAGAAACATTTCTGCTATGAAATAAGCAAGGTGTTTTTGAATAGGAGTGTGTAACTGGAGGTCTTAATCTCGGCTGAGGTCGTGACCCCTAGAGTGAGACCTAAGAGTAGGGGATCTCTAGGCTCAGAGAGGGAGGGGCTCTTTCAGGCTGGGGACGGAGCAAGGAGGAGACCCTGGAGGCAGGAAGGAGCTTAGCAACTTCCAGGGTTTGAGAGAAACCCAGTGGCTCGACCTGAGCCAGGAGAGGTGAACAGAGGACGGATCATTCAGGGTTCGTAGGCCGTGGGAAGGACTTTTGGATATTATTCTAAAGGCAGTGGGAGCTTTCCAAGGGTTTTCACTACAGGTCTGCCGGTGAAATCTAACATAACAGTTTCAAGATAGATTAAAAGGTAGAACTGATAGGACCTGGCAATGGCTGGATGGAGGCGTACATGAGATGGCGTTCAGGGTTCTGGCTTGGGTGGATGGGAGTGACATCCACTGAAATGGGGGCATGAGCAGCCTGGTGAGAAGATACGGAGTTCAGTTTTGATCGTGGTAAGTCCGAAACGGCTGAGGCATCAGGTAGAGATGTCAACGAGGCCGTCCGACCTGGGGTCAGGAGAGCGCTCTGGGGCAGACGCGCATGTGTGGAGCTCGGTGCTGTATGGGCTGTGGTATGGGGGGCGGACATCACCTGGGTAGCCAGTGCAGACAGGAGGAAAGGGGAGGGCCTGAGGGCCATCACTGCTGAAGTCAGCACTTTATTGGTGGGTCAGGGGAGCGGGCAGAGGGCTGTGTCCCTCTCTTATGAACAAATAGAAAATAATCTGTTAAAAAGCATTCTTTAGTAAATTTTAAAAATATAAGTAGACTCCAAGAAGGAAAAATTAGGTAATCACAGCAGAAGACAACTACTGTTAATATTTTGATGTCTGAACTTCGAGTCTTTTTTTAGCATATTGCATATGTTATAAAATGGAATTATATTTTCCATACTTTTGTAACCTGTTTTACTTCCTTTAATAATATTTTGTGACTCTCTGCCTCATGTGCTTCTGCGACTTCCATTTTTAAGGGACCCTTGGATTCCAGCAAATCACTATATCATAATCTAATTAAAAAAAAGACCTGTTGGAAAACTTTTATTCTTAGTATTTTCATTATTATAAACAAGCCGTCTTATAAGTAACTCTTATTGTAAGTCTATGATGATTTCTTGAGGATAAATGTCTGGAATTGGAATTCTTACATAAAATAGAATGCAAGTTTTAAAGTTTTTTGCTATGAATTGCCAAATTGTTCTCCAAAAAAGTTGTGTTAATTTACTAAAATTCCATACAGATCATTAGTTTTTTTTTTTTTTAAAGAAGCACTTCTTTGCAATGAGACTTTTTAAAGGAGACATATGTCTATGTAAGATTTTAAAATTCAGAATGTAAATAGTGATAACAGGGCCCCAATAAAGTTAACTGATTTTAGGTAGATTCCATCAGGGCTAACCATTTTTCAGTTTCAAGTGAGTTGTGATGAGTGCTCAGTTTTAATGTTTGGGTGACATCAGACATTAGGAATTTGAAATTGTGAGGGTGAGGGAAGAAATTGCAAAGTGTTTTCCATTAACAGTCCTTCTAGATATTAGCATCTGGTTAAACCAAGCACTTAAAGGAGTTCGGGATCGCCACGGGAACTCAATAGAAAATGCTCATCTTCTTACTTTGTTCCATCGGCTCTGCAAACTCTTATTTTTTCGAATTCGCCCTGTTTTTGTGTTTGATGGGGATGCTCCACTACTGAAGAAACAGACCCTGGTAAGAGTCATCTGTTGTATTCTTTGTGCGTTCTTAGAAAGAAGGAAAAGTTCACATACAATTTAAATTTTCTCCTTAGAATTTTGGAAGTCAAGACTTAACTTCGACATATATCCAGTTTAATTCAACTTTTAAAAATTTATCTTGAACAAACACTTCTTCTTTTAAAAGAGGTTTGTTTCTGAAAGTATATCACAGGTGCAATAATATTTAACTTTTAATAAAACTACTAAAGTTACAATAGAGAGTTTTCCCTTTAGAGTGTCTTCTTAGGTGTTCTACAGTTAAACTTACACAACGTTATAGGGCAATTTATCTCAGTTAAAAAAGAAGAAATGAAAAGAATGTTTTGATATTTCTGCCTTGTATTAAACTGTAAGCACCGAGACTATTCCATTTTTCCCTGTTTTGGACATTTCTTACAAGATATTTCTATACATTTTAGGATTTCTTATGACATAATCTTGGATGTGGAAGGACAGAGTTACATACCAGTAATGTATTTTTATAAAAACTAATATCGGGAATTGGTTTTGGCTTAACAGTGGCATTTTAAAGAAGAAATTAGTTAATTAATATAATAATCCCTTTAGGGAAGCATTTACTTACTTGTATATCATTAAGTTTTAGGCTTCTTAAGGACATTAAAGGACATTTAAAAGAAATTGAAAGTAAATTAATAGCTTCCCAAATATATTGTATGATAGCCAACCCATTAAGTACTCCTTAGTTGGAAACTCTGGGTGTCCTTTCCACAGCAAAAACCTGCAGGTATTCACTCATACGGTAATTAGGAGAAGACACCAAAACAACCATAGTCCGAAAACTCAGACAAACCAAATTCTCTAGGGAGAAAACCCACAGAAGTGTTTTTGATATACTAATACCTTGAAATAAAATCCTGTATCCTTTCTTTTCACAGGCTAAAAGAAGGCAGAGAAAGGACTTGGCAACCAATGACTCCAAAAAAACTACTGAGAAGCTTTTGAAAACATTTTTGAAAAGACAAGTTATCAAAACTGCCTTAAAAAGCAAAAGGCAAGAGGGGAATTACATTAATTTTAAAGATTAATTTAAAATTTTTGCATAGGATTCTTGTGGCTGCCTTTCCCTAATGAGAGGAATCAATGGGGTGTCCATTTGACCTAGTTGACTGAAGTTGTGAAAACTCTCTGTTCTGTGAGAATCAGCTCTGATCACAAGAAAGGAAAGCTGCCGCGTTGCTTTTGCACGTTTTACTCTCAGAACACAGGTCCCCTCTTTCTGGAGGCTGCTCTCTCGTCCAGCGGCCCGGCAGCCAGGCCAGCAGGGGCCGAACCCATCGCCCCTGGGTTTCCCCTTTTCAGCTCCTCGTCAGAGTTTATGTGATCACTGGGGAGTATTATTGACTCTCAGAATACTGTTTCCTGTGATCTCTGCTGAAGTCTCTGTGTACTTTTCAGGGAGGAAGCACTTCCCAGTCTTACTCAAGTTCAAAGAGAAGATGACATCTATGTTTTGCCACCTTTACAAGAGGCAGAGAAAGATAGGTAAATGTTTTAACTACTTAAAAATGTTATTGCTGTATTCAGACAGATTTAAACCTTTCTGTTTTATCTACATAGTAAGGCATGTGGGATTTAATGCATCTGAAATACGCATTCTCGACACCTTCTAGAATATTTTTTAAGACCAAACTTTTTATTTACTACCTTTGTGTTTTGGTGGTTTGTGGCGTTTTTTTTTTTTTTTCATTCTCTGGATCCTGTGCTAGCACTGTTCATTTAGAATTCGTGGAGACGTGGATTCTGGTTTTTCTTACACTTCACTGACACCAGCTGTCTCTACCTGCTTCTCAGCCCGGTGTTTTCTCTCTCACGCCATCACTAAAGTCCGCACACGACGTCCTCCCTGCTAAATCCAGTGGCTGCTTTGCATTTCCCAGCCTGATGTCTGGGACCCTCTCTGGCCACTCTTCCTCGGGCACCCCTGTGCGCTCTTCCCTCCGGCTGGCTGGCAGTCCTCAGCGGCTTCTTTGGTTGACGTGCAGGTGGAGGGCCAGCTTGTCCTTCCCCCACTCCTTTCCCGGGGCTCCTGTGAGGCCACACAGCTTGTGAGTTACCGCTGCGGCCATCATCGTGTCTCCAGGTTACCGTCCTGGCTTCCACACTTCTGTCTGTGTCTCCATCTCTGATCGTACCCTTCTGCGGGAACCCCTCCCTGCCAAGCCCAGTGTCTGGCTGGTAGTGTAGAACCTGCTAAACCCAAATCTGATGTTGTCATTTCCTCGCTTAAAGCACTTCCTCGATTCTTCCTTCTCTAGGATAAAACTTCAACCCCTTAATCAGGCAGTGTAACTGCAGGAGATTTCACAAAGCTCCTGGGGTGAGGTGACCCCTAATTGCAGCTTCGGTAACCTGATCTGCCCTGGTGATGGGAGATATTAGGTCATGTTACGATCGCTCGCTTACAGGTGTCCCCACCAGACTGTGAGACCGAGGACGGCACACTTCTTGCCATCTTACTCACTGTTGTAGCTCCCGTAACTAGCAGCACCTTGCACTCAAGAAATATTTTTGTAAGTTGTCATTAAATCATAGATATTATAAACGTGTGTTTGACTTTCAGTTCAGAAGAGGAGGATGAAAAAGAATGGCAAGAGAGAATGAATCAAAAACAGGCATTACAGGTATTTAAATAATTTTTGAATTCAGGATTTATTCTATTATTTGAAATGAATAACATTGCAGATGAATAATTTTAATGAGGTAGTATGGATTTATGAATGTTCTTGGTAAAAAATAAAGACAGACACCTTCTTTACTGGGTGTGCATGTGAATGTATGTACATATAAAATATACACAGACTTATATGTATGGAATTATGCATATCTAGATATCCAAAATAAGCCATCTTTCTTTTACAACCAACCAATAAATAAATAGAAATAATAAGAAATGCTGTATAAAAATATGGAAAGCCTATCACCCATGAATAACTTCTAGTAACATTTTGCTGTATATTAGTACCCCTCCCGCCCCCGTATAGTTGAATAGCTGTGTGTGTGTGTGTGTGTGTGTGTGTGTGTGTGTGTGGGTATGTGTATGTGTATCAAGGGTATGTGTGTATGTATATATTTATGAAGATGTATGTTCGTGCACAGGCTGTGGTTACCTATTGCTGTGTAACTTAGTGCTGTGAAAACAGTCTTTTATCATCATCATCTTCTCTGTTCTGGGGGTTGATGAGCTCAGCGAGGCAGTTCCCTCTCAGTGTCTCCCATGTAGGTGCAGTCAGACGGTAGCTGGGGCTGGAGCCCCTCAAAGACCTCCTGCCCTGCGTGCCCGGCGACTGACGCTACCAGTCAGCCAGAACCCCCGCCCGTGGCCTCTCCGTGTGGCCTGAGCTCCGGCACAGCGTGGCGCTGTGTTCCCGGGGCAGGAGCCCAAGAGGCAGTGCCAGCAGGGCCCGCGCTGCCCTTTCTGGCCAGCTGTGGGAGGTGCGCAGCCTTCCTTCCACGGCGTGCTGTTCACTGGCAGCTGGTTAGGGCCAGCCCCCACTTAATGGGAGGGGAGCTAGGCAACAAGAGGGTCAGAGAACCGTGCACAGGTTGCAGAGCCACCGCCACGCATATTTTAACGCACAACTTGCTTACAAGTTGAGATTGTGCTGCATGTACAAGTTTTTGAAATTTTTTCCACGTTTCTCAGAAGAGCGGGTAGCATTCTTTGATTCCCAAGCTCACCGTTTCTTGTATGTTCATGTTAGTCTGGTATGTCTGGTAGAAGACTTTTGAGCTGAAACTGCAAGATTCTTCAGCTTGTGAAGGTCCTGCATTATTAATGCAGCAAGTGAGCACAGTCTTGGTGAAGACCGTGGACCCTGTGGGCAGAAAGACTTGCAGTTAAGTCTAGGCTCTACAGCTCACTAGCTGTGAGATCTTAGACAAATCAACTTCTCCAAGGCTTTATTTCCTTTTTTTTTTTAAACAATAATATTGATGCTTTCCTCGTAGGGACGATGGGAACATTCCTGAGGGAAAACATGGGAAGCTCTGAGCGAAATGATTGGCCTGTCCTAAGTGCTTGCTGGTTTACACACACACAACATGCATACATACAAGAGAGCAAATTGTATTATTTTATCTTTACTAATGACTACTTTTGATTTTAGGTTAAGAGCAAGACAGAACTTATCTAACTAAGGGGACTATAAATATTGTTCAAATTCATAAGGCTCATCTCTGCCTCAGGGTCTTCGCACTTGCTGTTCCCTCAGCCTGAGATGCTCTGTCCCAGAGCAGGTTTTTGGGTGTCTTTCGTGTCCGTGCTTGCAGGTCATTATTTCTAGTGGGGTCTTCTCTATCAAATAATGTTTTTTCTCTTTCTGTTCTTCTAATTAACTCTCTTATCAGATTGACCTGCGTTGTTTTCTCATTGTTATCTTGTTCACTTATTTTTTTATCATGTTTCTTGTTCTGCTTCTAAGAGTAGGGACCTTAGCTGGCATGATCTCTATAGTTCCTTAGCACCTAGAACAGTGCCTGGCAAGTATTTTTTTTCTTTTGAATGAATGAATGAGTGAATGGATACATCCCCTAATCTGCCTATTCACTTTGATGCCTATGGCAGATAATGTACAACTGTGTTTAGCCTACTGTAGATTATGCAGAACTCTGTTTATGATATAAGCACTGAAAAAAATCTGTCATGGTGAATAGAATTAAGTGTATAAAGTGTAAATTTCATGGTGCTACGTTTTACTCTTTACAGGAGGCGTTCTTTCAGAATCCTCATGCAGTAGATATTGAGTCTGAAGACTTTAGCAGCCTGCCCCCTGAAATAAAGCATGAAATCTTGACTGATATGAAAGAATTTACCAAGCGGAGAAGAACATTATTTGAAGCAATGCCGGAGGTAAACTATACAACAGCGCATTAATGCTTAGAATTAAGAATATCAGCAAAATTTTTCATTAGAAAAAGAAAATTGATAAGCATTACTTATACAATGTACGTTTACAGTAAACGGCATTTGTGTATCTCCGAGATCCTATGAAACATGCATTTATAAGTTTGAACTTATAAATACTTACTCAGAGAAGCTTTTCTTGACTTTCCACCAAGACCAGGTCTTGTCTCCTGCTCTGTGTTCTCACAGCACCCTGTAGTGTCTCTTTAGATTTTAGCACCCAAATGTGCCTACCCTGCTCCCTCTGTATTTTTAGCACTCAGCTCAGTATCTTTCACATAGTAAGTGCCTAGTGTACGCTTAGTGGTTCAATTCTTAGGTTAGTTCATAAAAGTTATTTTAACCCATAATATACATTGTAGAATATTAACATGTTTTGATATCAAAAATATGAAAAAGGCAGGAGCTGTTTCTTTTCCCATCACTCCTTTCTGCTTTTCCACGAAGAACGTGAACATAGGAAAATGCTAAGGTGTACAGAAATGATATCCAAAGGACAGAAGTAAATTTATTTTTGTTTCAGGGGAAACATCCAGGTTCAGTCTATCCATCCAGCATTTTGTTTCTTGAGTGTAAATGGATCTCTGGCTGGTCTTTGAGGAAATAGAATTTGGATTATGTAAACAACAGTGGGAAGGATGGGAGAAAGAGAGGCAGTCCTGATGGTTTGCTCCATTTTTTCTCTTTCTGCCACCACAGAGCCTCTGGGATGGGTAGGCCAGGGTAGGATGGTGCACAGCTCGTTGGATCTGTCCTTCTGGTAGCTAAAGGAAGTTCTAAGTCATACAGGCTGGACCTTTGCATTGTCTGAACATTGGGCAAATGCAAAATTGATAATAGTAGTATTGATAAGTAATAAGAGTAATAATCGTAATAGTAATAGGAGCAATTTAGTATAAGGCTTGGCAACCTGCTTTTTTGTTTTTTTTTTTTAAATAAATTTATTTATTTTATTTATTTGTTTTTGGCTGCGCTGCGTCTTCGTTGCTGCGTGTGGGCTTTCTCTAGATGCAGCGAGCAGGGGCTACTCTTCGTTGCGGTGTGCACGCTTCTCATTGCGGTGTCTTCTCTTGTTGTGGAACACGGGCTCTAGGCACGTGGGCTCAGTAGTTGTGGCTCGCGGGCTCTAGAGCGCAGGCTCAGTAGTTGTGGCGCACAGGCTTAGTTGCTCCGCGGCATGTGGGATCTTCCCAGACCAGGGCTCAAACCTGTGTCCCCTGCACTGGCAGGCGGATTCTTAACCACTGCACCACCAGGGAAGCCCTGGTAACCTGCTTTTGAACCCAGATCTACCACTTACTAGCCATGCGGCTCTAGAGAGGTTACTCAAGCTGTTTAAGTCTCAGTTTCTTCATTTGTAGAATGGAGATAATGACGTCTGTCTCATCGGTGGTTGAGAATAAAATGGGATAATATATTTTAAAACACTTAGAAGAATGTCTTACTCAGGAAATGCTTTATAAATGTTAAGTATTACTAATAACTGTGATTGCAATGATTTATTGTGTCTTTTATGGACCAGGAACTGTGCTGGGCACTTCACTTGCGTTCTAAAAGATTGTCACTTAAGCCAGAATCAACATGTCACAGTGCCTGGCATGCATCACATGCTCAATAACTGTTTTTTGAGTAAATGATGGAATCATAAACAGTATCCATGATTTCCTTTCTTTTGCCCAATTCTTTTTGTTTGAAAGATTATCCTTTAACAAAGCAATTATAGCTTTTTCCTACTATTCAAATTTTACTTTTCTAGTATGAAAGTACCACCAATGGAAAAAATCAATTGTTCTTTATCCCCTTTGGGGGGAAAGGATGGAAATATGGGAATACTATCTGTATTTAATATAAGAAATCATTTTATTTATTTATTTTGCCTTAGGAGTCCAATGACTTTTCACAGTACCAGCTCAAAGGCTTGCTTAAAAAAAACTATCTAAATCAACACATAGAGAATGTCCAAAAGGAAATGAATCAACAACATTCAGGACAAATCCAAAGGCAATATGAAGATGAAGGAGGCTTTTTGAAGGAGGTAGAGTCAAGGAGGGTGGTCTCTGAAGATACTTCACATTACATCTTGATTAAAGGTATCAGGTACCATCACTTATTTGATGGTTAAAAACCAAAAATATGTCGTGTCTCTGAATTCTGTAAGCTACCATCCCCAGATAATATGAATGAAGTCCTACTTAATTTATTGACTATAATTATTATTAATGCAATAATAAATGTATATAGCTATTAATGTATTAAGTAGTATCATACCAACCCACTTTAAAATTAACTAACAAATTAACTCTTAGTTGCTGATTAAATGAGAATTTATAAATTCATTTATGAGAACCGGTATGCTCTTATTCATCTAACTAGAAGCATGTTGTCAAACTGTAAAACTACATAGTGAGAATATTTTAATTTTTCTCAAGGTATTCAAGCGAAGAAAATTGCAGAAGTGGATTCAGAGTCTCTTCCTTCATGCAGTGAAATGCACAGCAGGTCTTCTGACTTGAAGTCATCTCCGTGTGAAAAGCTGGAGCCAAAGGAAGAGCCTGACGCCTCCCCTCCTTCCCCGAGAACCTTACTGGCTGTGCAGGCGGCCCTGCTGGGCGGCAGCTCAGAAGATGAGCTGGAGAGTGAGACCTGCAGGCTGCGCCGTGAGAGGCGAGCGCCCGCCACCGCCCGTGCGGGTTCTGTGTCGCCGCTGACTCTCTTGGCCATGCAGAGAGCTCTCGATGACGATGATGAAGATGTGACAGTGCGTGCCAGGAGCGACGTGCGGACAGGAGGGGCAGGCGCGAGAAAACCGAAACCGCTCCAGAGCAGTTCTGATGAGGAGACTGAGGAAGGACCTAAAATGAGAGATGAGGGAGGAGCGCCGTTGGCAGCAGCGTCTCACGCAGCCGGTTTGAGCCTCGCAGAGGAGCCTGTGACCAGCGCTGATGCCGAAAAAGAGCGGACAGAATCGGCTCACTTACCGAGGACTGCCTTTTGTCAAGGCAGCGACTCTAGCGTGCCAAAAGAGCAGATGTCGTCTATTCCCCCGGTGAAGGAAGCCTTTCAGACAAGCGATGAGGCTGCAGTTAAGGATGGAAAAGACCCAGTTCCTTTGGAAAACACTGTGGTGCTACCCAGGGATGCACCTGGGCTCCAGAGCGGACCAGAGCGGATACCGACACCTCCGACAAGTCCAAGTTCCGTGTCAAGGAGTGGAACGTATACCAAAGTGCTTGAGCTACAGCAAGGTCTTCTTCTTCCACCTGAGAGTAAATATGACACCTCTGTTCTTTCAAGTGATGATGAAACAGAATCTGAAAAAAACCCTGCTCCTGAAGGCACCGTCCGTTTGCAAGAATCGAGTGATACGCTAAGTGTCCCTTTAGAGACAATAAGTGACTTAGGAAATGTGGCATCTGTTAATGCCAAAGAGCATGAGGATTTCTTGAAAACCATCCAAGAACATGAGACCGTTGAATCTGCAGGCCAGGGTTTAATTTCAGTTCCAGCGTCCGTGGAACCAACGGAAATAGACTCTGAAGAAAGTGAATCTGACGGTAAGTGCTTGTGCTCTTTCAGAGATAAAGAAAAGTAGGATTTCGCCTCTGCAGGAACCGAGAGGTGCTTTAGTGTAGTCCAGATCCACATCGTTCAGGTGGTGGACTAGAGGCCCAGAAGGGTCAAGTGACTTTGCCAAGGACACACAGCTAGTAATGGAATCTTGACCTTTGCTGTTTGGCTACTCTTTTCGTTGTTGTTTTTAAAGGGAGGGAGTACCCTAATTGGAGAAGGTAAAGGTGAGTTTCCCTTTAATTTTTTAACTTTTTATTTTGAAATAATTAACAACTTTTAAAAAGTTGAAAAAGTATCTCAAAACATTCTATTTCCCTCACCTAGGACCTCAGTGGCTGGCATTTTACCACATTGGCTTTATCATCTCTCTCTCTCTCTGTCTCTCTCGCTCTCTATATGTACACATGTATATTATATGTCTGTATCTATGTATGCTTATGTACCGTCAATCCTCATTTTTCACAGATTTCAAATCTGCAAAATTGCCTACTCACTGAAATTTATATCTAACCCCAGAATCAGTCCTCACGGTAGTGTCTTTGTGGTCGTTTGTGGACATGTGTAGAACGGCCAGAAACTTGAGTTGCCACGCCGTTCCCAGGTGAGGTTGAGCCAGGGGGACACTTGGCCTTCTTGGTTCACCTCCCCTGCAGAGGTGACCAGAGGGTGGAGACGGGAGAGAGCAGTGCAGTGTAGACCAAGAAGCTCTGGCTCTGGGGCCACTGGATGGGGTTTGAATCCCAACCCTGGCACCTGTTCGTGGGGCTGTGTATACACTGTGAGCTCACGCTCGTATCTGCAGTTCTTCTCCAGCATCCCAGATCTCATTCTGTACTCTGCCTTCTTTATAATTTCCCTGTCTAACAGTGAGGGACCTTCTGCCATCTTCAGTGTATTTACTTATTTGCTCATTCTCTGTGTGTAACCAGCTCCCGATATCACTGGCCTCCTCCTTGGTCCTGGCTGTCCCCTTGGTCCCAGCCCCTCCGTCCTGAGTGTGTCCTCAGATCCAGACTCCTCCCCCTGAAGTGAAGGAAGGGAATCAATAAATGCTTTTTAAAGAGAAGAAAGGACATCAAGAGAGGAAGGAAGGAAGTGGAAGAGGAAGAGCTATTTCTTCCGTGTCCTTATCCAGGATTCTTTCTTCTGTGTCACAGCGTTACTCTTTGCTGTGTTCATAGTGAAATAGCATAAAAACATTTTTAAAAAACTCTGTGATTGTGTACACACCCTGATAGTTCTTTTTGAATTTCAAAACAATATTAGTTAACTCAGAGGACATTTTTGTATAAAGCAAACGTGCAAATGTTTGAGAGCGTGGTCCCTAATTTCAGAGACAGTGCCAGTGTGTCTAATTGAAAAGGCTTACTTTGAAGTTACAGGCACTTATCAATAAATTTATTTAATAACAATATACTACTGTTACATGTTTTCTATGACATTTAAATCTCTTCTTTTTAGGGTAAAACATTTTTCAGGATACTTTGGAAAGCTCTTGATGATTTCAGGGTAATTTAAATGTTTTAGTTATAGACAAAATGATCTTATTATTTTGGTACAGGAAGTTTCATTGAAGTGCAGAGTATAAATAGCAGTGATGAACTTCAAGCTGAGTTACACGAAGCTTCCAGACCTCCCTCTGGACAAGGTGAAGAGGAACCAGTAGGAACTGAGAAGCAAGAAGCCACAGGTGACTCCCAGGGCCTCCCGAGAGACAACTCTGAGAGGGAGGCCGTGGACATTGAGCCACCTGAAGAAACTGAAAAAGTTGCAGACGACTTGCTCAACGAATGGCAAGATGTTGACCTGGTAATAACGTGACATCGTGTTTTTACTCATTGCTGAGGAAGCCAGGTTAAGTAGCTTCTGAGTTTTTAAGGAGCTGCTGGATGAAGACATAATAGCTCTTTGCACCCATCTTCTTACTCCTGCTGACATGGTTCCTTTCTTGTGGAGGTTCCTGGCTGGGATAGTGTCCACTTCCCGTGTGGGTTAGTGAGGGAACTCCAAAGGTATTACAGACTTGCTCAGAAATCCAAGTGGAAACCTGCATAAGGAGAAAAAGCTTATTGGTAACTTCAGTCAGACTAAATACAGGCTTTTTATAACCAGTGAACTTAATTGGGTTATTAATATAATTATCTACAAACCAAATTATCTTATAGGAGGAGCTGGAGACGCTGGAGAGCAACCTTTTAACACAGCAGAATTCACTGAAAGCTCAAAAACAGCAGCAAGAACGGGTCGCCGCTACTGTGACGGGACAGATGTTCCAGGAAAGCCAGGTAGGTGTACAGCTTGGGTGTCCTCGAACAATACCTCCCGACGTCTTTCCTTAATCAGACTCCCCGAGGGCACGTGCATTAAGTTACCTGTTTAAGCACTGCTCCCACTTCCTGGTGGAGGCCAGGTCCTGCATTTCAGCAGGGGTCATCGTGTGTCTGTACCTCTTCAGGAACTTCTTCGCCTGTTCGGCATCCCCTACGTCGAGGCGCCCATGGAAGCAGAAGCTCAGTGCGCCATCCTGGATCTGACTGATCAAACTTCCGGAACGATCACTGACGACAGTGACATTTGGCTGTTCGGAGCACGGCATGTCTATAAAAACTTTTTTAATAAAAACAAGTTTGTAGAATATTACCAGTATGTGGACTTTCACAACCAATTAGGTAAGACTTCAGAGTACGATTGCTTTCTGAAATTTACCTTCAGAATTTGTAGTATGAATTCTTTCTTTCCAAGGAGCTAATTCGGTGCATTAATGGAAATGGTAGATCTATACAAGTTTTCATATAAACGATCTTTTGCTTCTGTAGCAGAATACGATTTTTAATTTGGAACTAAGAAATTAAAACCCTAGAAATGTTCAGACATTTTCTGCAGTTTTAATCATCAGGCCTGGTTACGCCCTGACTGGTTACCTGAGCTCTCCAGAGTAAACCAAAGGTGGTAGAGTGGGGAGACAGGTGGAGGCCACTCCTGCTGGAATCACGAGCCTCATGGTCCTTGTTGTTTCTGGCAGTGATCCTTCATCCTCCCGTTGATTCAGCAAATACACGCTGAGCGATTCCTATATGCCAGTTGTTGTTCTTGGCAATGGGAAGTGGGGAAACAGCAGAGAATAAAACAGTCTAGCAGGAGAAACAGATGGTAAAAAAATACATAAATCATAATTTGACAGTGGTATGAGCCATATAGAAAAACAAAGCAGTAAAAGAGAGGCGAGAGCGACCTGCAGTCGCAGGAAGTGCATGTCCTCTGTGGTCAGAAAAGGCTTTACTAATGGGCACCTTTTGGGCTGGAGCCTAAAGTAGAGAGGAAGCACGTGCTATGGATACTGTGGGGATGAGCATGTCAGACAGAGGGACTGGCACGTGCAAAGGCCCTGAGACAGAAGCCTACTTGGTGTGTTCTAGGGAAGCATGGAGATAGTTACGGGCTCAATTGTGTCTCCCCCAAATTCATGTGTTGTAGTCCTAACCTCTGGTACCGCAGAGTATGACTGTGTTTGAAGATAGGTTCTTTAAGGAGGTGACTAAGGTCAAATGAGGTCATTAGGGTGGACCCTAATCCAGTCCGACTGGTGTCCTTGTAAGAAGGAGAGATTAGGACACAGAGGGAAGACCACGTGCAGACACGTGGAGAGCCGGCCGTCTGCCAGCCAAGGAGAGAGGCTCAGAAGGGACCAACCGTGCCAACACCGTGAGGTCAGGCTCCTAGTCCCCAAAACTGTGAGGAAATGAATCCTTTGTTTCAGCCCCTCAGTCTGAGCACTTTGTTACGGCAGGCCCGGGAAACGAATTCAGGGGCCAGTGTGAGTGAATGAGGAGGAGGAGGATGGCAAGAGGTGAGGTCGGAGAGGAAGGAGGAGACCAAAATCAAGTAGGGTCCGGAGTGTGGTGGAGAGGCTCTGCGGGTAGACTGGGTTGGGATGTGAGAGAAGGAGAAGTCAAGGATGACCCCCTCCACCCCCCCAGCAGCGCATGGAGTGGACTGGCCTTGGTGAGGGGAAGCCACAGGTGACTCCCAGGGCCTCCCGAGAGACAACCTTCCCTTGGCGGGACGGGGGAAGGAGCAGGTGCGGGTGTTGCGGGCGTGAAGACCCGGGTCTGGACGTGTTGTCTCTGAGATGCCCGTTAGACATCCCGACGGAGACGTTAAGGTGCCAGTTGAGTGTGTGTGACTGTGGTTCAGAGGAGAGGTCCCGGTGAGAGGGCCGAATTTGGGGGTCAGAGGTTATATGGCATTTAAAACTGCAAAGATGCGTGAAACTTTAAAAATCCAAGCACAACGCCATTTAAAAAAAAGGAATCTATTTCAAATAGCAAAAGAGAGATACCTTTGGTAATTGGATAAGGATATATACATGTATATTATCTATATAATGAAGTGTTTATAAATGTTATGTAATAAATGTGTATAAAATAAAAAGTGGAAAAATATATAATAACTTTTACTCTTATAGGATTGGACCGGAACAAATTAATAAATTTGGCCTATTTGCTTGGAAGTGATTATACAGAAGGAATACCAACTGTAGGTTGTGTTACAGCCATGGAAATTCTCAATGAATTCCCTGGACATGGCCTGGAACCTCTCCTAAGATTCTCGTAAGTCCTTTCTTAATTTCTTTAATTCAGGTGTTTATATATAAATACCCAAATTAAACAGAACTATTATTTACATCGTGAACTGTCACAAATCATTGTTCCCTGAGAAAACAGGAGGAGGTAATGGTTGGGGTTTCTAAAGTTTGTTTTCCCTTTTCTAGAGTTTGATGAAATCATAGGCAATTATTTTTAGAGGTGCCAGGCTTATCCGAGTTTAAGGATACATAGCCAGTCCAGTGGGAATTCCTGGGAGTGTAGAGGTTACCGTTTCATTCGTTCAAATATTTCCTGAGCAGCTACTATGTGCTAGACAGTGTGCTAGGCTGGAATAGGGGAGGTGACTGAGCCCCAGGCTGTGTCCTCAAGGAGCTGCCATACCCTGGGGGCGAGGGAGAAGCATCCACGTGCTTGTACTTCTGAGTGCCGAGTGTTCTGAGGGAGGTCGGCCAGACAGGGGCATGGGGCTATATGCCAGGAACGTTTTCTGTCTGCGTGTAGACTGTGATGTATTCAGTGGTGGCGTCTCCTTCTGTCCGGGACCCAGAGTTGTGCTGTACTTGGGGTACACTCTTCGTTTTTTGGAGATTCTGAGATGGTGCTAGTTACGAGGTTGTCTGTGAAAGTAGTTCTTTCTTAAGGTTGCTCCTTGGTGGCATTTTTCAAAAAAAAATATATACTTCGCACAGCATAAATTTTACTCTTTTAAAGTACAATTCAGTGGTTTTTCGTCTAGTCACAGATTGTGATGGCACCTTTTAATCATCAGTTTGACATGGGATACTATTTGGCAGTAGCTGATTTAATGATTCTTTAGTGTTCTCTCCAGTCGTAGCTCCTGGTTTGAAAAATCTCGGGATGTTCTGGTCTGAAGATTCAGTGATTAGAATTAAATACAAAGTTGTTTAAATGATTGCTGTCCTCCAGCCTTAGCACACATAGCGATGTATTTTATTTTTTGCTTTCGTCATCTCTCTTTTCATAATTTTCTTATTGTTGATGAAATGTACTGGAGGTACGTTGTTAGGTTGCTTGTAAGTCATGGTATATAAATAACTTGCAAAAGTACAAGTAACTTTTATACAAATAAACACACATTACAAAAATGACAAAATATGAATCAAAAAGATTACAGATAACATTTTGGTTTATACAGTGTTAGTCTTTTCTATGCACAATATACACATGCATTTTATATATAATCACACGCACAAGTATACTCGTATAAGTCTGTTATTATTATTATTTTTTTTACAAGCATGGGACGATGCTGTATACTTTTTATGTTACCTGCAACTCATTTGGTGATAGAACAGGGCATATTATCAACGACGTATAGATTTACATTGCTGTTTTTAATGACTCCGTAGGAGTCTTTTGATGTATCATGAATAACTAATTTAATCAAATGCCTATTGTTATTTCTGGTTTTTTTAAAAGTCTAAACAGATACTGCCTTGAATGACTTTACATGTCTTTGAGTTCTTATCCGATTATTATTTTAGGATAAGTGAAAATGGTATCTAACTTTTCGATTTGGTGTCCTGGTTATTGGCGAGAGTAAATTTTTTTTCATGTTTGTTGACAGTTTGCCATGCTGATCTAGTGAATGCCTGTTTACGCCGTTTTTCTTCTCTCAACAGTTTTTGCTCGTTTGTTGCTGTTTGAATGGTTACGTTTTTAGTCAGCTCTAGCAATTTCTGCCTTGGTCTTTTAGCTCGCTGATGGCAGATAGGAGCTGCCCCCGCCTGCCTGGCTCTGCAGGGTTAGGACGGGTGCAGTTAAAGGGCGCGGAGACAGTGGAAGGGCAGTTAGACTGGGAGGGTCTGTCGCCTTGCTTTCTTCTCTGCTTTCCCTTTTCCTAACCAGACCCTGGCCCGCCAGTCCCCCTTTACAGCAGAGCTGCTCTGAGTCTGCAGGCTGAGTTCAGCCCAGCTGTGTTTGCTTTGGCCTACACAGTATGTTCTTTAATTTTGATCCTGCACGAAGACTGAAGTTAGAACACTAGATGGCACTCCTGCCTTGCTGAGGTGCAGCACTGGTGGAGACCGAGCCTGTGAGTCAGGTCCTGAGACCAATGAGTATGTGAAGCAGCGGAGGTTGGGTTTTTTAGGTTCTGTTAGTGTGTAGATTGGAGAGGGTTATATTTGTGTTTTTAACTTTTATGCCATTTATTTATCCTAATTGTGTAAATTTTTCTGGTTGTCCGTTGCCACATTACAAACTACCTTAAACCTCAGTGACTTCAAACAGCAACAGTCAGAGATTTTGCTCGTGAATCCGCAGTTCGATCAGGCTGCACGGGGTGGGGGTGTCTCTCCTGGTGCCAGGTGTGTCGGGGGCGTCTCAGCTGGGCTAGAGGGGCCCCGTGAGGTGGCTCGCTCGTGGCTGGCAAGTGGTGCTGTCGGCCGGCACGTGGCCCGGGGGGCCTGGACCCTCTCCATCTGGACCCCCTCACGAGCTGGAGCTTCCTCACAGCATGTTGGCTGCTTTCAAGGCAAATATTCTAAGAGACAGGAAGTGGAAACTGCAGTCTTTAAAGGCCTGGCACAATGTCCCTTCCTCAGCCACGGAGCCTGCCCAACTCAAGGGTAAGGGACATGGACCCCACTTCTTGTTGGGAGGAGGGTCCAAGAATGGGCTTTAACCCACCGTAGTGATTTATACTCACAATGGAAAAATTGAAAAAGGAATAAAACATAAAGAAAAGTAACAGCCGTATCCTCGCTTAGAACATTGCCTAGCACACGGTAAAATAACAGTTGTTAGTGTTTTTTATTATTTTAAATATCCGTGTTTACTTTTTCTTTCTTTCTCCGCATATATACATTTTTTTTTCCAGTATTGGGATCACACTTGATGTAGAGTTATATTCTGCATTTTAAAAATTTAACATCTTGGCATTTTTACATTTTATTAAATATTCTTGGTTCCTGGTTGTAGTTGACTGGAGGTAAATAATACGGATACATTGATATTACTTCATTTTACCACTGGGAAAGGGAGGAGCTGTGACTTTTCTATGAGTGTGGGCTTTGGAGGGAGACTGTACCAGTCCCAGCTGTGAAATCTTGAGCAAGCGGCTTGTTTGAGTCCAGTTTCCCTGTCTGTGAGGTGAGGCCTGTGCTCGTGTGATGACGGCGCCTGTAGAGCAGTTAACACAGCGCCAAGCCCAGGGGAAGGGGGCGGTCAGTGATGGCCTCATTGTATACTGTGTTAATAACACGAGAAATATACCAGTGTCATTCGGTAAGTCATAGGCTTTGTTCTGGAGTTGGGTGGGACTTGACTTTACGTCTCTGAACTTTACGTTTAGCTCTTTGTCTGCGGTGCATCTGCCATCAGGTCTTACTGCTTCACGAAGGTTTGTTTCCTTTGCCTTGTAGCGAGTGGTGGCATGAAGCTCAAAAGAATAAGAAGATAAGACCTAATCCTTATGACACCAAAGTGAAAAAAAAGTTACGCAAGTTGCAGCTCACGCCTGGCTTCCCTAACCTGGCCGTGGCGGACGCTTACCTCAAGCCTGTGGTGGATGAGTCCAAGGGGGCGTTTCTGTGGGGCAAACCCGATCTCGACAAGATTAGAGAATATCCTTTCCCTTCCTCAAACCTCAGGAATAGCAAGTCAAATATGTGTTTTGGTTTAAAACTTACAGGACATGAACTTGGATCAGTTTTTTAAAAAAATATTCCATCAGCTAAGATGCTCCTTTCTATTCCTTTCTCTCTCTTCTTAATTTTTTTTTTTTGTGGTAAAATACACATAACATAAAATTTACCATCTGAACCATTTTAAACATACTGTTCAGTGGTTATTAAATACATTCACATTGTTGTGTCACCGTCACCACCATTCATCCCCATATTCTTTTCATCTTGTGAAACTGAAACTCTATCCCTGTTAAACACTAACTCCCCCATTCCCCTCCCCCAGCCCCTGGCCACGACCATTCTACTTTCTGTCCCTGTGACGTTGACTACTGTAAGTATGTTCCTCATATAAGTGGAACCATACAGTATAGGTCTTTTTGTGACTGGCTTACTTCACTTAGCATAATGTCTTCAAGTTTCATCCAAGTTGTAGCATGTGTCAGAATTTCCTTCCTTTTTAAGGCTGAATACTGTTCCATTGTATGTAACGTCATATTTTGCTTATCCATTCATCTGTTGATGGACACGAGTTGCTTCCATGTTTTAGTTACTGTGAATCATCTTTTTAGTTTTAAAGAGAATCTTTATTTGAAGTAAGTAGTGATAAGCATTCATAGATACACTACATACTTAAGTATTCATTCTGAAAGAATAGAAAAGATTTTTAGTTTTATTCTTTCTATTACTGTTCCTTTCTGCATATTTAAATAATCATTTGGATAGATGTTTAAAAGTTTGCCATAGTATTAATCTAACTACATCTTTTCTCAAAGAAAAAAGAAATATATGTGATATTAGAAATTTGTTTTTATTCTAGGTTAACCTTTTTTCATAGTCATGAGTCTTTGATGTCCTAAAATGAGAGTTGAATATCTTTTTATCTTAGAGGATATTTATAAGAACATCGTGCCAGATGATTATGTTGGAATAATTTGTTTTGTTATTCTTTTCTTTTATCATTTTAATCTTTATAAATAAGAAAATCTTTGGAGACATGGGGAATGGAATCAAGGGTGGCTTTGGACCTTTTTATTTATCACTTGTTTAAATGTCTTTAAAAACATGTATGAGTCTTAACTGCCTGCATATTTTGTCAGCGGTATTTTGGCTGGAACAGGACGAAGACAGATGAATCTCTGTTTCCTGTATTAAAGCAACTGAATGTCCAGCAGGTAATCATGGCAGCTCTTTTCCTAAGTTCAGGATAGAGAGTAAAGTTAGGAAGGCTGTGAGAGCCAGCTGTTAAAGACCAGTTACTTTTATTTTAGGGCACGTAATATACATTTAAAAATTATTATACTTTAGTAAGAGAACAGGAAAACAGAAAACGGGAAAGCTGGACTTTGTCTTCATTTTCCACTTTCACTCTTAGGGCTGAACTTTGATATCCTTTTGTATTCACTCTGACTTTGAGAAAAACAATCTAATAATGGATTGCATACTGAGGTGTTTATGGTTAAATATTTTACCCTTTTAGAGCTATTTTCATTTTTGAAAAGTTTAAGAAGTGCCCAGTCCAAAGCAGTTCTGATTATTAAGTGTCTTCAAGTACTGATATTCTTTAACTCTGTGAATGAATCATCAAAGGTACTAATTCAGTCATAGTATACTGGCAGGAGAGATTTTTGAGGTGAAAAGAAGGCTCTGTATGACCCTCGGTTCCCTTAGGTAGGTAACAGCATCTCGCTTTATCCATGAGTGTGTTCCTACCCACACAGAAACCCCCTCCCACCCCAGAGACAGCCCACAAAACATGCATACAGGTAGACCATTCAGCAGAATTCAGACCATCTCCTGCAAGATACATGTTTAAGTTAAATCCTTTTCCATTGGGTTAATTTTGGAAAAACCAACAAACAAACAAACAAAAAACTGAGGTAGACCTCCTTTCCAGAAACTTTCGTGTTGTTTGACGACTTTCTGTACTGGAAACATTGTACGCCCACCATTGTACGACAAGGAAAGCTAGTTGGCTTAGTGACTGATGACTCCTTAATTTCAGATAAATTTTGTTGTAATACTATCCTCCCTTTTCATTGTAGACGTTAATATAAGTTTATTTCTCCTAAATTAGAAAGTGAAAAAAAAGAATTAAAATTACTCATTGTTTGCTTCCTCTAATACAGATGTTAACATTTACGTCCATTTTCTCTTATTTTTCCCCTCCTTCCCACATATATTTATTATCAGACATAAGTGCAATTTGTTATAAATAAAGCCCCCATTCACTGGTTAAGGTGAGTTTTTTTTTCTGTGTATTGCATGGCCTTCATTATTTCAGATGGCCAGATTACATTTTGTCAAAGAGATTTAACTTGGTTCACTTCACTTAGTAGACCTTGAATTTTCAGGTTTTCGTATGTAATGCTGTGATGAACATCAGCATGTAACTTTTCTCAAATGTAACTATTTTTAAAGAATGTCTTCCTGAAAGTGGATTTGCTGAACAAAAGTCAAGAATATTTCCTACGACTCCTAATATATAATACTGTGAAGTTTCTTCCTGAAGGTATCACATGATGACAATGTTTTTAAAAGAAGGGAAGAGTAGAATTTAGAAACAGACCCCATGAAGTTGTGTTGCTCTAAAAGAAGATGATATATTTGGCCCCTGAAAAATATTTAACTCTCTTTCAATGCTGAGGAAGGGATTTCCTACTTGATATGCGGGCGGAGGGCTTAGTTGACGGAGGTGGTACATGTACTGCTTTAAGTACGATCTTGAAAGTAAAATTTGCTGCCAGTCATTCATTTGGGAGAGATGGGCTTTGAGAGAGAATGAATTAGTATTTTCTGAAAGAGTCATCCAATGCCAGTAATCAGGGTGGAATTCTTTGATTTGCTTTAGAAAGTTTACTTACTTGTCTGATTTATTATTATTATTATTATTTATTATTTCATTTTTTTAGACGCAGCTCCGAATTGATTCTTTCTTTAGATTAGCTCAACAGGAGAAACAGGAGGCTAAGGGTATTAAGAGCCAGAGACTTAACAGAGCTGTGACATGTATGCTGAGAAAAGAAAGGGAAGAAGCAGCCAGTGAAATAGAAGCAGTTTCTGTTGCCATGGAGAAAGACTCTGAGTTCCTCGATAAGGCAAAAGGAAAAACCCAGAAGAGAGACACAGCAAATAGATGGAAAGAGTCATCCAGCCCGAAAAGAAAGAGGCTTTCGGATTCTAAACGGGGGCATGAATGTGGTGGGTTTTTGGGGGAGGCCTACCTCTCGCAGTCATCTGATGCCTCTTCAAGTGAGGATGAGGAATATTTCCCTGTAGCGAACATGCAAAGGGGAAAAGCAGCCGTAGAGTCAAAAGTCAGCTCTTCAGATGCACAGAGCACAGCGCAGCCTGCTCCCAGGAGAGACGGAGGTGCCACCACGAGCAGCTCCAGCGATGACGACGGAGAGAAGGCAGAGCCCGTCCTGGTGACCGCCAGGTCTGTGTTTGGGAAGAAAGAGGGGAAACGGAGAAGTACGAGAGGAAGGAAGAGGAAAATCTAAAGACACCTAAATACACATGTATTCTCTCTAACTGGGTACAGCTTAACATTTCGTCATGAATTTGTTGTGAGGAAATAATAAAATTCAAAGTATTTGCACAGTCTTTGTTGTGTGGTTTTTAAAAATATGGACGTTAAACTCGACATTTATTTTTAAATATATTACCTTTTTCTAGTGTTTTCCACTTCATTGAATATTTCCTTGTATTTACAGGCTTTGTCTGTTCATGTTTCTATTATTATACAACGTCTGATGCTTTCTGACAACATTAAAAAGGGAAAAAGGATTTCTGTTGATCGGTACTCACTCTCAATGTGCGTTTCCTCTGACTTTCCTACCTAGACGAGAAGAAAATATATTTATATTTATATTCATCTTATTTATATAAATATATTTATATTCATTTATATTTACATTTCAGTCCAACTTCTCAAATACTTGGACTACAGCTGCTGCTTTTCTTTGCTCGTTATTTATTCCTTCATAATTTGAAATACGTCTTCTGCTTCAGTCTTCTCTATCAGCTTTCTACTAAAATCAACACTGACTTCCACATAAACTCAAGTCTTTTTTTTTTTTTTAATTTTATTTATTTATTTATTTATTTATTTATTTATTTATGGCTGTGTTGGGTCTTCGTTTCTGTGCGAGGGCTTTCTCTAGTTGCGGCGAGCGGGGGCCACTCTTCATCGCGGTGCGCGGGCCCCTCACTATCGCGGCCTCTCTTGTTGCGGAGCACAGGCTCCAGACGCGCAGGCTCAGTAGTTGTGGCTCACGGGCCTAGTTGCTCCGCAGCATGTGGGATCTTCCCAGACCAGGGCTTGAACCCGTGTCCCCTGCATTGGCAGGCAGATTCTCAACCACTGCGCCACCAGGGAAGCCCCTTCAAGTCTTTTCTTAATGCTTCTTTTCTCTGGAGGTACTTAAAGCAGAACACTTTTGGGGAAGGGTTGGGGAGAGAGACATTAACTTTTTCATGTTATTCTCATTTCTCAAAGCTACTTATAATTGGGAGTTTTCTGCATATGTGTTTGTAGGTAGAAAAGCAGTAGTTTTTCTAAAATTTAATTTTGTTGCCTTTCATAGGTAATTGACATTTGTCCTGCACTGCAGTAGCTGGAGTGAAGGCTAAGCTGCTGTAGCAAAGAGATGTTCACATGCAGTGGCCTAAACGCTGGAACGTTACCTGTTAGTCAACAGTCTGGCCAGTCTGAGCTGGTAAGGCAGTTGTGCACCTTGATGTCATTCAGGGTCCCAGGTTCAGCCATCCCCTAGGCTGCTCTACTGCTTCAGCAGTCTATACCGGGTCACGGCTACATCTGCATTTCAACCTGCTGGAAGAGGAAAGAACCAGAGTCCTTGGGTGAGCCGAATGTCTTATGTTAATGGTGACTAGAAAAATCACTTCTGCTCCCATCCTGTTGAACTGAACTGACCATATACTAGGAGTACTCAGAAAAGTAATCTCTACATGGGCTATGTATCCAGAAAGAGAGGAAAAATAGATATTCGGATCCATTAATAGAAGACCTAGATATGTTTGCAAAAAAGCCTGTTTACTCGTCTGTATGCTAATAAAGATAGAAGTCTGGAAAAAAATCATTAGTAGCTTATGCCATAAATACAGTATTTACAGAACAGTTTGATATTATACCTTTTTTTCTCTTAACCCTGCAACCAAGGCATATCCTTTTACAAGGGAAGAAACAAGTTTACAGATGTTAACTGACTTTACCAAATTCACCCAACTAGTAGGAAACCATTGTGACCTGAACTCAAATCTTCTAATTCAAAATTCAGGGTGCTTATATTACCTAGAAAATAGGTTGCCTGTTAAAGACAAACAGCAGCAAAGCAAATTTATCATTATTCAAAGTAAGTGGGACACCTATAACTTATTTAGGATGGTGACCATCATATACTTTTTCTATAAAATTATCTTTCAGCTTATTAATCTTTTGCTTTCTTTATATTTGCTGTTAAACTCATCTATGGAGCTCTTTATTTCATTTATTCTATTTTCAGTTCTATTTGACTTATAGATTCCAGTTCTCTGGTGTAATTCTTGTCATCTATTTTTTATAATATCTTAATCACAATTACTTTAAAGTCTGTGTCAAAAAGCTCCAATATCTGGGTTACCTGTGTGTTTGTTTCTATTGTCTGTTTCTTGGTATGACTAGTAAACTTTGAATGAATGCTGGACATTACGTATAAAAGATTGTGGATCTTGTGCATCTTCCTCTGGAGAGGATTCCAGAAGGTATTCTGGCAGGCAGCAGAGGGGAATGTTATTTTACTTTAATCAGGACCGAGTGGATGCAAGGCTAGTCTTTGTAAGACTCCATCTTCTAGTTTCCTCCCATTCCTAAAAAGTAGTTTTCCAGGGGTGCTAACTGTCTGCTGGGATGTTTCTCTCATCTTTTGAGCTTTGCTCTGTTTTTAGCCACATTATGCTTGGAAAATTAGCATCTTGCCCTAAACATCTTACTGTGCAAATACCTTGAATGAAAAGTCAGTGCTGAGTGTCAGGCTTACTTCTCTGTCCCTTCTTTCTGGGATCTTGGGCTCCCAATTCCTGGCAGCCTCGCCAGCTCCAAACACTATTCCCTTGTCTCCCTAGTTCCCTTGTCTCCCTAGCTAAAACTCTGCTGGTGTCCTTTCTTGTGTTCCTCTCTTGGGCTTCTCAGCCCCTTTACACCAATAATCAGCAAAAGCATAAAATTCTTGGCTGCCTTGGAAGCTGTCTGATGCCTTGTAACAGGTGTGTGTGTGTGTGTGTGTGTGTGTGTGTGTAAAATCTGCTTTTCTAGTTATACTGGGAGGCAGAAGTCTCTGTGTACTTCTTTTTAACCGTTCAATGAAACTGAAATAATCATTGTCATCATGTCGGTTTAGATGATTGATTTAGATATTCTGCCCCTTAGGAAATCCAGCACTGAGGTTTCTTGATCTTTTAAATAACTTGTGGGAGAAGACAGGTGGTTTTTATGTGCCAGATAATTCTTAATTCTTGTTTTAAAAAGACCCAAAAAAGGGAGTGTGTCCTCTGCCCAGAATTAGCTGCCTATGAATAATTGTTTTCATCATTTAGGATTTTGCAGTTTCCAGGATGTTTTTTACCTACCATATTCATCTCACAAATAGATATTATATACCTTTTATGTCTCTGCTTTATAGGTGAGGAAGCCAAGGAACACACTAAGTCAATGCCTAAAAATCACAGGCTAATTATTGACAGGAATGACTAAAATCAGGCTCCCAGACCACTAGTCCTGTCCGATACATTAACGTGACCTCCGTCCATCATGGTATGTGAAGTATTTCTTAGAAGCTGTACCCACACTCCTAAGTTTAACTTTACAATATTGCTCGATTTCATTACCTGTAATAACTTCTTATTCAGGCTATTTTCAGTGATCAGGGGAATTAATTCGTACTCTGAGATGCAGCCCTAAATGCACATGAGCAGGTGCACAGGTGACATACACCCTCAGCCTTCCTATTCACTCTGAGTAGGAAGGAACTGTGGAAATATAATCCCTGCGTCCAGATCACTGCTGCACACACACTCTCAAACATTCTGGTGTGGTTGTCTGATTCTAAAAATGGTGTTTGCACCCAGATAGGTGACCTGAAAAACGCATGGCCTCCGTTTCACAGGACGTCATAGCTGTGGACTCTTAAATAACTCCTGGCATCAAAGTTAAAAATAATTGCTTTGCCCCGATAGCCTTCACTCACTTGCAGGAATAGTTTTTACTTACCTGTTGGCTCTTGCTCTGTTCACAAGACACTCACATGGAATGTGCCTACTTACTTTCTTCAACCCCCTTATTTATGGACGTTCCAACCTCACTGCTGTATGATCAGAGGCTGTGAAGCTGCAGCTGTCAGGATTAGTCCTCTGTGAGGACTCGCTGCCAGTGTGTATAGTAGTAAACTGCGTGCTTTGGTGCTCGCCTTTCAGGCACCATCAGAGGTCTCATCAGCAAAGCAAGAGTTGTGGATGATACTTTTTAACCTTCTAGAAACTCAGCTAACTCGTATATATAGGTATGTCCAGACTTAACATTTAATAAATGTTGACCTTCAGGTAGGCATGTGTCATAAAGACCTCTGTCTTTAATGGAAGAGAAACTAAATTGGGAACAAAATGGGTGACCACTTTGGCTACTGTTTAGCCATGTAACCTTTGATTTTCCTTGTTTGTAAACTGTAGGGAAAATAATTTGTCTCCTAATTTACTGAGCATATTGTAAAGAAAAACGTGTTGATTGTGAAATGTGTTTTGGGAGCCTTGGAAGAAAGGAGTGAATATAAATTCATGGTAGTACAGTGATTATTAAATGATTCAAAAACTGATACCTAGAACATCAAATTGTTGTTTTCCTAAGTTGGAATTACAGCTTGTTTAAGCTTATTCACATGATATGCTCTGCTTGAGAGGCATAAAATACTTGAATTTCTTTAATTTTAAATGTGTTTGCTGAGATGGTATGGATTTTTTTTAAAGAAGGAGCTACTTAAAAAAACTATTTGGTGGTTGGGCTATTTGCCCCTGGGTACATGCTGATGACCACGGATGAGAGCAACTTTGCATCTATTACTATGTAGGAAGCTTTGTTTTAGATTAATGCTATGGTTTTCACTACACTGAATGAAACCCATTCTGTCCCAAAGTTTTAATCACCTCTTAAGTTTTAGGATTGCTCTCTGACTAGTCAGTATAAAGATGATGCCTTGCTTCATGATAGCTGAGGTGGTCTCTGGTGAAGAACATGTTTTCTTTTTCCAGGAGCTTCTAAAATTTCTGACCCTGAATTTGTTTGTACTAGATAGATTGCGTTTCAGTGCACTCTTTTTAAAATCATGATTTATTAATAAGATATTTGAATATAATTTTCTCTGCTGTATTTGATGTTAAACTTTATTAGGTAAATATGAAAGTACTTAACACACATTTTGAATTATTACCATTTGATATTTTAAATGTATTATTTGCCTAGTTTTCAAGAAATGATCAAGAAAGCATCAATATATAGCCATCCCTTAGTTCATCGCTTAATGGATCTCAAAGCTCAAAAAGGTAAATTATTTTATGTTTCTTTATGTAATTTGGCCAATTCTAAGAAGACAAACAACAGAATGTAAATGTTTACCTTTGCAGTGTTAGCTGATGTCATAAAGAGAGCTAGGACTTTTATCAGTTGCATATTATATCTTGGCTTGTGTTTGCTAACCTGTAACTATCTCTTATAATGTTTAATGTCCCCTCCTATACCTGTGGGCCTGATGATATGTTAGAGATAATTTTGACAGATAATAAATCAAATATATAGACTTGCTAGGTATTTAGAGTTTTTTTTTTTTTTAAATCTGGAAAAGTGGAATAAATTTTTCCTCAAGTGCTATACACTAAATATATGATTGTGATTTCGTGGTTATTTCTTTTCAGATAGGAAGATTGCAAGAGAGATAAAATAGTTTTATGTAAAACTAAAAGTTTTTACAAATGCTTCCATGAAAAATGATTTTAGACTATAAAATATTTCTAGACTGTGCTATGGTCCCTCTGATGTATTAATTAGAGGCAAATAATAATGTATTTTGACCTCTTGTGGTAAGGAGAATTTAAGGTTGAATTCTACTACCAGTGGAATTATTTGGAATTGACCCACTGTTTTTTACATCATCCTAAATATCAAGTATGACTTTGCATAGATTACGTAATATAACTATCCCCATTGTCTTGAGATAAAAAAATGCAGACATATGCTCTTGACATAGACTAGAAGAATTATTACCATGTTTTTGTAGAACAGTTGTAGTACAAATTTAATTATCCTGGCTTCTTTCTCTTTCTCCTTTACACTGTGGATATTTTCTAAGCACTAGAGTCCTGTTTTTTTCGCCTTTTTTAGGCATACCAGGTGGCCTCTACCTAGGTGAGCATATCTTTAGGCCAAGAGAGCTGGGTGTATGCCCAGTGTTGGCAGCCTATGTGGCTTAAACATGTACGGTTTTGCTGTAGTAATTTTTTGCAAACCTAAACATTTAAAGTCATAATCACTTAGAGAATCCAGCCATTTAGATGATTTGAATGAAGATGCAGTTTCTCTGCAGTTTATGAATAAAATGTCATCATTATCATTACCATTAGTAACAATGCTTGGTTTCAACTTTGCATATGATAATTTGGCAAATTACAAAGGCTATGGAAGAAGTTCAAAGTAAGGTGGAGACAGAACTAACAAGAAAATAGTTTACAGCGTGAACAAACACAGCCCATAATCACCTACATAGTCAGCTGAAGCTTTAAAAATACATTCATAGGCACAGTGCTAAGGGGATTAAGTGTGTGCCACTGGGACAGAGTCAGATTGCATTTTGTTGGAAAGGCTCCCACTAACCAGTAGAACACTCAGTTCTCAAGTACTGTAGGGTAGTGACTTTTCCTGTCCTAACTGTTTATACTTAGTCATCTTGTGCTTGGAAAGGATGGAGCAAACCCACAGCCCAGTTCTTGTATTTCAACACTGGCCTGAAGATCCAAAGAATTATAGGATGTCACTTAGTTATGCACAGATTAAAGTTAGGACTGTAGTGGATGCTAAAAATTCCTCTGTGTATGGTTTCTAATGTTGCATTATAATCTAAACCGTCTAAAACCTCATCCACGTTAACTATTCCGAATCTCTTAGGTTGCCTGCTCCTGCCAACGGCAGCTCTCCGGCTGTTAGCACAAGTAGCAGGGTGTTATAAAGGGCGCTCCTCAGGGTCTGCAGCCTTGGAACAGGTTCGTACTAACCCGAGGCGCAGTGATTCCCATGTACAGTGACTCCCAGGTCTGTCCTTCCAACTGCTTACTTGACGTCCTCCATCCTGCCTTGTGTTAGTTCGGTTCCTTCAGGAAGCAGATGCCAGAATGGGATTTAACATGCGCGAGATTTATTGGAGGAAATGTTTGTGGAGGGTAAAGGAGGAAGGGGCAGAAGGAGGCCGGGAGAGCCTTCGCATCACTGCAGGTCCGGGTGGGCAGAGGCCGCATCACAGCTCTGAGAAAGTCTCGGGCAGGCCCACGGGGAGTCACCCCACAGAAGTTGCCCCCTGGACAAGTGTCCTCTGCAGCGGGAGAGGGCCGGCTTAGAGGCAGCCCCAGGGGAAGCCTGGCCTCCGAGGAGCCAGGGGAACCTGCTGCAGCACGTTCTCTTAATCCAAGCAGCACACCTCTGTAGCCAGCGCGCCAGATGGCAGATCCAGATGCATTAAAAAATAATTTTCCTTTTGCAGATTTGCCCCTCCGCCTGTATTTTCTATCTCAGTTTATGGCAACATCATTTCTTCGGCTACCCCGAAACCTGGAATCATGCCAGTCTTTCCCCTTTCCCCACACCCATCACCATCACATCCCGTTGATTTTTACCTCCTAATATGTTTCTCTACCCCTCACCCCCTGTTTGCAGCATCATCTTGATTATTTCTTCTCTTGACTGTTGTAACTGCCTTCTAACTGGCCTCCCCAACCCTGGGCTGGCTCCCTTTCTTTATCCTCTCTAGTTCTTCCTCCACAGATACAGGATCTTTTTAAAAATTCACATCTTGTCACATTCTCCTCCTCCCTAAAATTCTTCAGTGCCTCAGTGTTTCCTATAGGATAAAATCGAGACTTCTTAGCATGACACACAGTGTTTTATCTCATGCTTATGACCCCCACTTATCCTCTATTCGAGTTCTCAGAGTTTCCCAAATTGGAAGATTGGTCAAGAGTCTTTCGCCAGTGGGCTTCTGCACACGTAGATGCCTACGTACGGCGTATCTTGCCTTCCTTATCTGACTTGCAAACCCATAGTCATCAAGGCTCAGGTCATTCTTTCCTGAGCTCTCTGAGGCATGGAGCTTTCTCTTTCTGTTTTTGAGTTAACTAGTTAAGTCTCTATTCGACCACTTACATGTTGCTCTGTCTTTGTATTCACAGTGCCCATGTACTCAGTAAATGAGGGAACGAATGAATTAGCTATAACTGAGGCCTAATGACTGGACTTAAGATCTGCTCATTAGGGATGATTTTGCATTTCCAGCCACTAGTCAGTTGACTCTTTTCAGGACCAGGTACAATGTATTACTTAGGGATAGCACAAAATCTTTCACAAGGATCTTCATAAATCTTTACAGAGTTGGATTAATGGAAAATATGGCTTTTATAAGCAACATTGCCTCAATATAGGAAGAAGAAAGTTTGAGTAATTCTATTGCTGCTTAAGAAACATACCAAACTAGAGTCTGAGTTAATATATTAATATACTAGGTGGAGTACTATAGCCGCATAATTACTAATGTGAAAATCATCCATCGACACGTTTTACATGTTTAAAACGTAACCTGAATAAGTATCTGCTAGATAAGACTAATAAATGTTCCACGTATTGAATAAAAATAACTCAAACATGATTATCTGCCTCAGATATCTTCAAAACTCAGGGTTGAATGTCAAGTTTGAACATCACTTATTGCCCTCGACAGGGGCTTCTACCACTGCCTCAAGAGCTCACAAATTCACGCTTGGCTCCCAGACCCAGGGCTGCTGCCTCACTTCCGACTCTTGCATCTTTTGTCTAGATTATTACATCTTCCCATTAGCTTCTAACGTAGCCTCAGCTGCTGCTGCCAGAAGTCAATTCTAAAATACCAATTTTGATTGTGTCAGTTCTTGTCCTAATGATTTTTATTGGCTCCTGTTCACCTTGTAGAAGAAAGGTCAACATTGCCCACAGGTCTGATCCCAGCCTGCTTTCTTCAGGCTTATTTTCTGCGCCAGCTTGTACACCAGCTCCCCGGTCCTTCCAGGCTCTCAAGCTGGCCTCCACACCCTGGCAGTGTTGCATCTCCCTTGGCCTTGCTTCCTTCCTTCTCCGCCTGGCAGCCTCCCCCTTCTCTCCAGCTCAACTCAAATGTCTCCTCCCTGAGGATGCTTCTCCTGATTTGACCAAGCAGTGGTGCTTCCGATAGCACCTCAGAAATATTTCTTTTATTTCCACTTATCACACTTCATTGGCATCTGTTTAATTGTCTCTCCCCGGTACGATCCCAGCAGCAGGCTCTGAGTACAACTAGATTTGGTTCTGTTTTTTTTCCCACTTGCATCCTGAGCAGTGTCAGTAAAAAAATGAATTTTCTTTCTTTAGTAATTGTAGCTATCATTTGAGCCACGTGATGAAAGTTACAGCTTCTTTTTATTCTTGAAAGTATGTGGACATCCAGACAAAAAACATTTGTGAAAATGTCTCAAGAATTAGTTTCAACATAAGGGCCCAAGACCTTGTCATTGCTGAAGCATTCAGAATTGTAGCTTTCAGGTTTACCTGTGACCATTTACTAATCTGAAAATATCTTTAACATCTTTAAAAAAAATTCTCTAGGTATTTCTAAGAAGCACATGACATTCATCTTTGAATAGAAGATTCGATTGAATGACAGTGTCTTTCATTTCGTTGAGGGGTTTTTACTTTAAATTTCACAGACAGGTTTCCGTGACAGCCCTCAAATGGAAGCTTGAATTCACTTGTCATAGCTATTAAAGAATTTTTTTTCTTTTCATGTATTTCTGTGATCTGACCCTTCCATTTATTATTGCTGTTATTGACCTTAAAAGTATAAAAGAGAAGAATACAGACAGAGCCTCTATTTTTGAAGGCTTCTTACAATCCAGCCTTGGAAATCAATTCACTGTCGAATTTTCCTCTTAAGAAAAACATCATCGTGATGTGGCAGAATCTTGCTAATTTTTACTTCATACTTGAAACCCCTTTAATTCTCTGGAGAACAAGAGCACCTGGTAGATTTTATTCACTATCAGCAAAGATTTAATAGCCGGAAAATGGTGTTAAGCCTTTTTATGTATAAAAAAGCATTAAAATAGATAAGCCTAAGAGAGCAACATAATTGTAATACTTTCTTGATTATGTTTTATTTACAATCTGTTTTAATATTTGTGTTCAATATTAAATTCATTAATAAAATAATACTCTAAGATTCTAGTAGATAGCTCTTATCTAATGGTATAGATATCAGAAGTTTTCTGATTTTCTTGCTGGGAAACCAAATCCAACATTTTGTGTAACATTTCCTCGTTTTAGTTATTTGTCCTGAGGCCTAAGTACTAGATAACAAGCAGAGAATATGTATGGAAAAATTATTCTTCAGAAGTGTAAATCAGAATTCCGTTGTGTGATAATGCTGTTAATTTTTGGTGAAAGTTGCTGTTCAGATCTTACCTAAAAACCAAAGAATATCCACTCATTCATTAACCTTCTCAAGATTCAATCCCATAATCAACAAATAACTAAGCATGCACTTTGAGGGGCCCACTCTTTGTGTATTATGTTTGGAGCATAGATTTTCCCCTGTTATTGCAACAAGGTGACATTAGGGACACCTTTGTAATAGTGCAGCTCTTTCCGTTAGATTCCTGTCCAACGGTTCTTGTCATCAACCTTGAAATGGGTGGTGATATTGCTAAAACACTAAACTTGTCTTTTGATTTAAATAAATAACTACGGTTAAAATTGTTACCTGAGGGAGTTCCCTGGCGGTCCGGTGGTTAGGAGTCAGCGCTTTCACTGAGGTGGGCCTGGGTTCAATCCCTGGTCGGGGAATTAAGATCCTGCAAGCCGCGAGGCGCTGCCAAAGAAAAAAATTGTTACCTCAAAATCTTTAAATAGAAGTTAATGCTGAAAAACAGCAAAGTTTTAAGATGGACATAATTGTTCGTGTGTGTACATTTGCTTTTAAACTCCAATGTATTACATCTAGACAAATTATTTCAAGTAGCCAAGTTCCGTATATTTTGGTTTCCTGCTATAAATTATGCTATTTTTTATGAGTGTCTCTTCTTACGGAATGAGTGGTAGTTACATAGTCTTTAAATGCAAAAGAGAATACTAAAACACTGTCAGTTAAATTTTCTTCAGCCTGATAATGTTTTCTAAAGGATATGTGGTCATCCTAGGTGTATGACTAATTTCAAATGACCATGTACGATGGATAGAATTGTGTTCTTTTAGAGTGTATGTGCAATTAATAGTGGTTACTGTTGTTTCATGAAATCTCTTGGAAGATTATTTTGGAGGGCTGTAAGTCATTTTTGATTATGTAATATATTCACATATATATTTTTAATCTCATTTCCATATAGAAGTAAAGATGTCATTCTTTAAAAAAAAATGACTAGCTCTGTTTATTTAGAAAGACAGTGAAAAAACAGGAATCATTTGTTATTACACTGTAGTTGTTGGGACAGCAGCACTGATCTGGTCAACTAACCTCTAAAAGAAAGTGCAAAGTCGGAGATGTCAGTGTGGTAGCTGTAGATATTCACTGGATTCATTGTAGATATTCAATGATTGGAACTTTAGGAGGTGCTCCTGGGATTTAGTGTACTCTAACACCTATTAATCCCCGATACCTTAGGTGACTTGTCAAAGAAGTGCTGCATTTACAAGGGGTTTGCAAGGAGGCCCAAGAGCGCACATTCAGCTAAAGGTCAAGGAAGCAATTAATGTTCTCTGCTTTTCCCTAAAGAACTTCCAGAGCAAAAGCTGCCCCTCCACCCCCTATCTTAGCAAGGCAAGTGAATCTAGTGAAATGAAAGTTAAAGTTCAAATACAACATATTACCAATATTATTTGGTTCTTAGAGCTCTTCCTGTGAATGTGAATACGTGCCGTGGTTTAAGGAGAAATATAGTGAAATATATTAGAAGAGGTGGCTCTTGCTGAAGACTATCCGTTTTTCATCTCTTTGTTTTCTCTGCATCTCTGCCAAAGGTCAGTGTTTGTGGTGGTGATAGAGTGGGTGGTAGAGGGGGCCCCTCTGTGGCATGCAGTGAGATTAGAGTCCTTTGGAGAATGCTTGATTCTGTCTGGATCCTAGACAGGGCTCTGTGAAGGGATCACAGAATTTAGGACAGGAAATCATCTTGGCTGAATGTCCCTGCTGGATTGTGGCCACTGAAGGAATTTTCCAACAGGGGCAAATTTACCTCCATCTTTCCACTGTATTCCTCGAATGCTAGGAAATGATGTTATTGGAGCTTATAGGACAGTTTGACAACTATATCTTCCCTTAGGACTCAGAGACTCAAGACCCCTCACTCCCTTTCTTGCCTCAGTGCCGTGGAGAAATTGGAAAGTCTCTTGAGGCCTTCACTTACTTACGTGGTGCACGTTCATCGTCTCAGAAAGGCCCCACTGTTGTATGTGTATCTGTCTGTATTTTGTCTCATTCATTCATTCATCCATTCATCTATTCTTCTTTTACCCATTTCCTACTTCCTTTCCTTTTCCACCTCCCTCCTGGCAACCATTCTAGTGTGTTTGATGTGTATCTTTGATAAATATTTTCACGCATATCCACTTAAGGACTTGTGTAAAAATTTGGGGGTGGGGGCAGGATTGCTGGGTTGTAGGACATTTGTATATTTAATTTAACAAAATACCTTAGAGTGCTCTCCAGAATGACTGCAGCATTCTGTATTCTCACCAGTGGCACCTGAGGTTCTGCCATCCCCACAAGCCCCCTGTCACTCAGCACTGTCCAGCTTCTAATTTTTGTTAGTTTAATGAATATAAGAGATACCTTGTTTTCATTTGTCTGTATCTGAGTTGGAACATTTCCATGTTGCTTTGTGGCTTTTTTGTTTCGTCTTCTGTAATCTGCCAGTTTATCTCCTTTGCTTATTTTTTCAATGTGGTTACTATCTTTCTCCTTGTCAATTTGGAGATTATACAGATTTCTTGTATATTCGAGGTATTATCTCTTTTCAGTCTTAGACATTGTAGAATATCTTCTCTCATCTGTCATCTTTTAATCTCATCCACACTTTTAATCTTCATTCACAGAATAGAAATCTTCACTTTTGATATAAGACTATTCATCACTTTTGGGTATTACAGATTTTAAGAAGTTTCTCTCCTCCCTACTTTCACAAAGATATCATCTTATACTATTAAATTTTTGTTTTCCTTTTACATTTGGTCTTTAATTCCTCTGGAATATGCCTTTATAAAAGATTTTACGTAGAGATCCAGTTTTATTTTTCTCCATATAATGTGGCAGCTAACCCACCCTCTCTATATGTACATGGGTTTGTCTCTGAGATCCCTATTTTGCCCACTGGTCCATTTATCTCTTGCACCAATACCATACTGTTTTTGTTACTATGGCTTTGTGGTATACCTAAATATCTAATAAAGCAAATATTCTCCTACCTCTTATTCTTCTTTTGCAAAGTTAACTCTTTATGGATGTTTATTCTTCCATTTAAGTTTTGGAGTGAGTATATCAAGTTTCTTAAAAAAGCTAACGAATTATGATTGATATTGTATTGAATATATATGACATTTTTATAGTATTAAGTCACCCCATTTGTGCATAGAACCTCTCTCCATTTATTCATATCATCTTTTATATCTTGTACTAAAAAATATTTCAAAACAGCAAGTATGAATTTGGGACTGCTGAATGTAATTTCAGCCTTGAGGTGTGTACAAGAATTTTGAAATACGTGTTTAGAATGGCAGACATTTAACATTGTATCATCTAGATGTAAGCAATGATTCTATTCTACTTGAAAATAAAGGACTGCAGCCCTAGATACTCTTATTGGTTAAGTTTTCTCTGAGCCAGGACTTTGCCCAGCTCAGCCTACCTCATGAAGGGGGGTGGGAAGGGGGGGTATCAGCACATGAGGGCTGCCGTTTTAAGGCACAGCTACCCCTCACACTAGGAAAAACCATGGTCCAATCCACATTTTAGGCTGCTAATCAGATGAATGGCTTCTCCTCTCTTGCAAGGAGAAGCTAGTAAGGGACTAGAAAAGGAGGAAGACATGGGAAAATGTGCCAGAGTGTTCTAATGTGTAACCTCATCTGTTTCCTGGATTATTCCCCAACTAGGGCTGTTCAAAGACGCCTCTTCATCTTTAAGCTCCCAGTCCCTTCTTTGGAGAAACAGTCTTACTTTCTCAGTTCACAGTGATGTCACCATTCTGCGGTAAATACCTCTAATCTATAATTTATCCTCCATGTATAGATACATAGACTCCACATCACATTGTTACCATTTTCTTTAATTTGTTTTTTGTGTGTGAGAGAACATTTAAGATCTACTCTCTTAGCAAATTTCAAGTATAAAACACATTATTATTAACTGTAGTCATGGTGCTGTACATTAGATTTCCAGCACTTACACATCTTACAAACTTTGTACCCTTTGACCTACATCTCCGCATTTCCCCCACCCCCTGCCCCTGGTAACCACCATTCTACTCACTGCTTCTACAAGTAACTATAGAATTTTCAATCAAATACCACACAATCCAATATTTTTGTTTATGTGGTGATCTTGTTTTATCATTTAGTTTCATGACCAAAATATAGTAACAGTTACAATGACAATAATTATAATAATTCATTGAACTCTATGTAACAAAGTGCTGAGCACTTTATATACATCATCTCATTTAAATCTTCCAACACTATGTGATGTAGGTTCTTTTATCTTTCACATTTTACAAACAGGGAAATGGAGGCTTAGAGAGAGATGTGTATCTTGCTCCATAACTAGTTTCTGAATTCTTAGAGACAATTGGATTTTAAAAAATTATATCATAGCTTTTTAATAGTGCAGAGAGGGGCTTTGGAGCAACCAAAAAGGAGCTCAAATTTTGGCTCCTTCATTTACAATTTGCATGAGCTTGGTCAAGCTGACAAAGCCCTCTGAGTCTTAGTTTCATTATCTGTAAAAGTGCAAATGATAATGCCTACCTCGCAAAGTTGTTGCAAAAATTACGAGAAATATTATATACGTATCTACCGTGGTCTGGCCTGTGAAGTATGTGATCAGTAATTGGTGGTTGATGTTGCTTATGAAACATACGCGATGTTGTGGGTGTTAAGATGCCATGAGTTGTCACCAAATAATAATATAAAATAAGTAATAATAAAATAATACAAGGGTATATTGTTGGGTGGTATCAAATGTCTTTTGTCTGGATAAAGGCAGGTCATAAAGGATCTGCTACTATTCCATTATTGAAATAACTGGAATCGCACCGTGTAGCCAATACGAATAGTTGAGATCTTAAGATTCCATCACCAATCTTTCTTTTGCTCTATGAATAGATTGGTAGCCTTTAAAATACATTGCTTTTTTAAAAAGTGTATCAGTTATTGTTTATTTCACATAGCATTGCAGAAATGTCTAATGGTGGTTTCAACCCCAGTGAAAATCAGAAGGATGTTGCTATCCTGATGTATGAAAAAGTAGCTTCTGTTAGGAGTTATTTTCAAATAGCTTACCTTACTATTATTATGTTGCACCTAAAATCAGTGCCTATTCAGAAGCAACTTAGCATAAGTAGAGATGCTGCACCTCCATCCGGCTCTCCTTCACTATGGTTTAGTACCACAACCACTGCCTTTTTTTTTTTTTTTTCCCTCCTTTCAGAGAACAGAGAAGCCGATGATGACAGGAAAGTGGTTGCAGAGATCATGCAGAGGTGTTTTGTTCCAACTTTTGTAACAGCCATCTCCTGGGAGGGATTTCATTTCGTTGGTCATGAGATTCGGATCACTGAAGCCATGGATTGTTACGGTGCTGTTGTTTGGCCATCGGTATGAATTCATACAAAGTTTGCTGCATTTCAATGAGTTCTCATCCAGTGTTGTTCGTTATTATATACTATTTGGAAGGAGAAAGGAGGCTCCATGGTTCTCTTTTGTGACCTCAAACAACACAAAAATTTAGAAATCATGAAATTGGGAAGATGCTTTTACCAATGAATTCTATTTCTGATTTGTAGCATTAATAAAGAGTGTTGTTTACACCTTCAGTTTTTTGTGACTATAAGTCACAGAAGTTTAGAATAGTAAACATTTTAATTTCCCATTTAACTGGTTCCGTTTGAGTTAAACAATTATAATGAAATCCGTTTCAGTCTCAACACGCAGAATGTTCTAAAAGGCCACCACTTATTTATCAATTGTCCTGTGAAGGGTGCAGACCCCCTCCCCCCACTGTCTGCCTCAATCCCAAACACACACTTCTTTTTTTTTCTTTTATAAATTTATTTATTTTTGGCTGCGTTGGGTCTTTGTTGCTGCGCGCAGGCTTTCTCTAGTTGCGGCGAGCGGGGGCTACTCTTTGTTGCTGTGCACGGGCTTCTCATTGTGGTGGCTTCTCTTGTTGCGGAGCACGGGCTCTAGGCAAGCGGGCTTCAGTAGTTGCGGCACGTCGGCTCAGTAGTTGTGGCTCGCGGGCTCTAGAGCGCAGGCTCAGTAGTTGTGGCGCATGGGCTTAGTTGTTCCGCGGCATGTGGGATCTTCCCGGACCAGGGCTCGAGCCCGTGTCCCCTGCATTGGCAGGCGGATTCTTAACTACTGCGCCACCAGGGAAGCCCCACACACTTCTTTAAAATGACTGTTATTATTAGAAGTTGCTTCCTTTAAGGATAATCAAGCCTAAGTAACTGAACTCTATATTCTTAGTTCTCTTTTCTCCCCAACAATCCCCAAGGACTTTTCCTATTCTAAGTGTTGAACCTATTGAAGGATGTACTTCTGTGAATAATTTTCTGTAGTGATGTGTATGTATGCACACATGCACTCACATGGGCTCACATACGTATCATAGCGTTCATGGGGTATTTATCTAATAGAGTTTAATTTTACTTTCTGTGATTACTTGCCAAGCACTACTTTTTTCTTTTTTTGAATTTTCATAGGCCCTTGTTCTATGCTATTTTCTGGAAACAAATGTAAAGCAGTATAACATGGTTGACAAAAATGTGATTGAAATTGGAGCTGGAACAGGGTTAGTCTCCATCGTGGCGAGTTTACTTGGTAAGCAGCTGTTTTTGATTGAGTGGGGTCAGAGAATCCCATGATCCTGTATCATTAGTTGCTTTTACTATCCAGTTTACTATGACCTGGGCCTATTTTTAACCCCTTAATTTGTTGAATGGGCTTTATCAGGAAACTGATGTTAAAGTCACCCATTTGGTTTTCTGGGAAGCTGGATTTTTATCCTGGCTAACTGGGATGTGCACCCAAGCATCCTGACTGCTGGAGGACGTGTGAAATACTAGGCATAGGCAGAGCTGACTATGTGGACTCAGACGATCTTTATTTAAATTTTAGCCCCATTTCAACATTCCCATGTACTTGTATATTCCTTTTGGGTTTTGAAGGCCTATGCTTTTATGAAAAAGCATCTGTTAGAATAGAGAAAGAGTATGAGAAATCACGTCTGCTTCTAAGTTTAGGCGTTTGTCCATCAATTAATTTTCTCAGTTATTTCCATTTTTCTTTTGCAATCCCTTGTTCTTTCACCAGCATCTTCTTTTCCAACTAAATGTGTGATTGTCTCTATGTATGCCTGAGCCTGCTTCAGTTCAGTCTTTTTTGTTGTTGTTATCTATTTCATGGCCTTAATTTAGCTGCCTTCTCTGATGTGTGCTACCCAAATCTGTCTTGATTTCCTTGATCTTCAGAAGTGCACACCTGCCACTCTAAAATCTTGAGAGGAATTCACGATTTAGCAATTTACAACTTTCTAAACACTGGGGAAATAGAAGACCCTTGAAGTCCTCTCCAAATATATTTTTTAGATTGCTCTGTCCTGATATTGCTTTCTAAAGTCACCATTCCATTTAGTATGGACTGTGTCAGAGGCACATTGGATTTATACCTGAAGACTTCCTCATTTAAGAGCAGAATCTGTGTTTTGGGAAGTCGTTCATTCATTAAAAAGAATTAAAAAATATTTTTTTATTGGGGTATAATTGCTTTACAATGTGTTAGTTCCTGCTGTACAACAAAGTGAATCAGCTATACGTATACATATATCTTCTCCCTCTTGGACCTCCTTGCCCCCCATCCGACCCATCTAGGTCATCACAGAGCACTGAGCTGAGCTCCCTGTGCTATAGTGCAGGTTCCCACTAACTATTTATTTTACACATGGTAGTGTATTTATGTCAAACCTAATCCCCCAATTCATCCCACCCTCCCCTTCCCCACTGTGTCCACATGTCTGTTCTCTACGTCTGTGTCTCTATTCCTGCCCTGGAACTAGGTTCACCTGTACCGTTTTTCTAGGTTCCACATACATGCGTTAATATACGATATTTGTTTTTCCCTTTCTCGCTTACTTCATTCTGTATGACAGACTCTAGGTCCATTCACATCTCTACAAATGACCCGATTTCATTCCTTTTTATGGCTGAGTAATATTACATTGTACATATGTACCACATCTTCTTTATCCATTCATCTGTCAGTGGACGCCTAGGTTGCTTCCAGGACCTGGCTATTGTAAATAGTGCTGCAATGAACATTGGGGTGCATGTGTCTTTTTGAATTATGGTTTGATCCTTTTGGTCTGCTCCTATAACTTGAAACAAATATCAGAAGGTGGAAACTTTGTTTAGTCAGTGATGATATTTACCTCTCTAGACACAAAGATCTTCATAGTCAGATAGTTTCTATTCCTATGGGCAGGGTCGGGGGACAGAGGGGGTCATTCTTTATCTTGGGATTTTAAAAAGATTTGTGGAAAATGATAGACCCACCCACCCCACTAGAATGTAGAGATTCATATCTCTGTGATTCTACCAATGAAATGCTTATTTTCCTCCCATTTTAATATTTTCCAGAAAATACAGTCAGTGGCCAGAGAAACTTGCCATCTTGGGTGAAGAATGGGCTCTAAACCGGTCTGGGCTGAACTAGACTTCCCTTCCAGTTCTGCTTTCGTGTCTGATGATGTAGAATCAGCCAATCCTAGGCTTATTTACACATTGTTTTCAGGCTCTGCTACTGCTCAAAGTTCACTTTAAGGGCCAAATTTTATTGGTTTTTGCTTTCTGATTTCTTCCTGACAATGACCACCAGTATTCACTTTTACCTCGGGGATTGCTTATATCTTCTTCATCTGAGCCTTCTGTCCTGTGTCTATGATCTTTGGTTGTATGAACACTATATGTGGGTTGTAGCTAGGTTTTAACATCTCTTAATGGGAAGAGACAGACTTATAATGGGGTCAGGCTGAAAACGTGGCCGTGAACATGGGTGTCCTGATACTTTCCGTGTAATGACATTGAAAAGTCTTCTCTCTTCCCTCCATTTCTTACACTTGAGCACTTCCTGGTCAACGATAGGATGCCCAGTGTTATATACACCCGTTTGGTCTCACATGACTGGGGCTCAGACTTCTTTTAGTGAAGAACCCTTTCATCTTTCAACTGTGACATCTGATTGTTCCAGTGAGGGTACCAAGTACTTTGAATTTCCCTTTCTCTTGATTTTTTAAGTAGATAAATAGAAAATCACAGCAACAGTAACAAAACAAGACAGACAAAAAACCAGGAGAACAGAAAAGTGCAACAGAGTGCAGAAGTGCCTGGGGAGTCTAATCGTTTTTAAGGGGAGGCATAAAGGTGCCCTAGCATCCATTTTGAAGGGATTTCCCTCCTGCGTGTGTGTACTGACCAGTCCTTGACATGAGGTTAGCATTTGTGCAGAATTTCAAAGTGCATGGTGGCTTGAAACCTAATTGCTTTACCTTATCCCATGAAGGTTACTTTTCCTACTGTCCTTTGTTTCCCAGGTGCACACGTGACTGCCACAGATTTACCTGAGTTACTTGGAAACCTGCAATATAATATTTCCCAAAACACCAAAATGAAATGTAAGCATTTGCCTCACGTTAAAGAGCTCTCCTGGGGTGTAGCTTTAGACAAGAACTTTTCCAAGGCTTCCAGCAACTTTGACTACATCCTGGCGGCCGATGTTGTCTATGCTCATCCATTTCTGGAAGAACTCCTCATTACCTTTGACCATCTGTGCAAAGAAACCACCGTCATCCTCTGGGTCATGAAATTCAGGTTGGAGAAGGAAAATAAATTTGTAGATAGATTTAAGGAGTTGTTTAACCTGGAGGAGATTTCCAGTTTCCCTAGCCTGAATATTAAGTTGTATAAAGCTATGAAGAAAAATTGGAGGAGTGCATGATATCCTCAGAGGAGGACTTGGAAAGGGAAGGCAATTTCTAGTGATTATTATTGCTTTAACAAAGAACCTGGATGATCTGATATAGCTGACTTTCCCAAGGGTGCACACACACACACACACACACACACACACACACATACACATACACATACATGCGTGCACACGCACCTTGCCCCAAACAGGGATTTTCCCAGATATAGCACACAGGTGTATAAGATGGCAAAGCCATTCTGTGTGGTAATTGGTTAGGACAATGTCTGCTTTCCTTATCTTTCTATAGTACCATTTATAATTATTATCATCTTAATAAATGGTGCAATTATTGTTAATGTATAACTGTAGAATGATGGTTTTTTTTATTTTATTTATTTATTTATTTTTGGCTGTGTTGGGTCTTCGTTTCTGTGCGAGGGCTTTCTCTAGTTGTGGCAAGCAGGGGCCACTCTTCATCGCGGTGCGCGGGCCTCTCACTATCGCGGCCTCTCTTGTTGCGGAGCGCAGGCTCAGTAATCGTGGCTCATGGGCCCAGTTGCTCCGCGGCATGTGGGATCTTCCCAGACCAGGGCTCGAACCCGTGTCCCCTGCATTGGCAGGCAGATTCTCAACCACTGTGCCACCAGGGAAGCCCAATGATGGTTTTTAATAATGGTATGTCTAAAATGTTTTAAACATAAGCTTATGTGATTCTCTCTTTAGAAATAAAGAAATGGACTATAGTGGGCTCTACAAATAAATCTGAATAGGTAGACATAGAATGTAATGGTCAATGTTAGATTATTGTGGCTTCATTAGTGCCAGCTTATGGGTGGTCTGTCTTCTCTGCTTGGCAGGGTGGGTCTCCAGCACACCCTCTAAAATCAATCAAGCTGGTGGATTCGAGGTTACAGGCAAGGACATTTCACTCCAGTAAATGAAAAATGAATGGAAGAAAACATAAAAGCAGTTGAGATTTTGGAGGAGTCATTGTTTTATTTTTAAGCCAAGTACAGTTAATCTGCATCACAGAAAGAGAAATAAATATAAAAACTTTTCATGTGTATAAAAATACACATGAAAAGATTTCAGTCTCTAATCTCAAATAACCAGACATATGGCTGGTTTTAAAGTTTAAAGCTCTTCTGATAAACATATAGAGACCTAGATATTTGAAATCCTATGTGCTTTTTTTTTTTTTCACAAGGACCTTAGAGATTAGAATAAAGTCTGAAGTAATTAAAGTCAGTGCAAGAAGAGCAAAATATTAGGATTTTGTACCATGTAACAAGACTAGCGGTTGGTAACTCTTCCGGGTTCTCGGTGATGTTTGCTAGGTGGGCTCTGTGCCCTCAGGGTGGTACTTGCCCAGCCGTTTCTGCTTTGCTGGAAGTTCTCAGTCTACTCAGGGTTGAACAGAGCTGAAAAGTTGATTTCCTAGGACTCTGATCTTAAGCCAGGATGCAAATGTACTCTCAGTGGGTTTTTTGGTATGCACGGTTCCTGGGGTCATCTCTCAATAATTACCAGTATTTATACGCCCCTTTATAGTTTTCACAGCCTGTTGTGTACATAAAGTCAGCTAATCCCCAGGACCATTCTAAGAGTCTATGTAATATCAGTATCCTCACTGCACAGATAAAGGAGCCGAGGCCACCAGGGGTGGAGCCACACAGCTTCAGAGTGGCAGTGCTAGGCACTCAGGCCCAGGTCTGAGTCCAGAGCCCGTGTTTTTTTTTTTTAACCATTGCTCTGCCTTTATGTATTTAAAACAGTAATTTTCAAACTCTTTTGTAAGTGAGTGAAGTCATTTCTTTCAAGTGAAATCAATACCTGGAAAGGTAAGCAAATGCATCCGGAAAAGATTAGAATCTTTTTCTCTGGTTTCAGGGAGGCTCATTTAGAAGGTGACATTTAAGCGAAGCTGGAAGGAGGTGAGGGAAGCAGCAGTGCAGGTATCTGGGGAGGTGTGTCCCAGGCAGAAGGAACATCTCTGCCAGGACCTTAAAGCAGGAGCCCACCGGTCCTCAGGAGAAAACATCGGAGGCCAGTGAGCTCGGAGCAGGGCGAGCGGGGGGGAGACCAGGAAGCTTCAGCATCAGCGGCTGGAGGGGGCGGCCGGATCCCGTCGGGCCTTCATGGCAGGCTGGGTTCTCCGGAAGCAGGCCAGGAGGTGGCATTTGATGTGCAGGTCATTTTTAGGGAGTGTCGTTGGGATCAAGACCTGTGGAAGGAACAGGAGGAGGCGGGGCAGAAGCAGAGGCGGAGCTGCCGTGCACAGCCTCAGCCGACCCACCCCCGTGGGGCTCTGGACCTGGGGGCGGGGATGGGGGGCGCAGAGACTTCTGAGCCTTGATAACCCGTGTCGCTCAGTCACCGGACGTGGGTGGCCCTCGAAGGCGGTGACCTTGGGCGAGGTGACTTACGCCGGGGGAGGGGTGAGGCGATGCCCGTGGGCGTTGACAGCCCAGGGCCGCCTGCCAGCAGCACTGCCAGCGTGGAGGCGATGAGTCATCCTGAGGGTCTCCGCAGCACATGAGGGCAGCCGCAACCTCAAGGCCATTGCGAGGACCTCGGCTTTTCCTCCGGCGAAGTGGAGGATGGCGGGACGGTTTGGAGTAGAGGAGTGAAACAGTTACCCCTCCGTGTAAGGACCGCTCTGGCTGATGTTCCTAGGACACTACGCAGGGCGGAGGGGCCCGCGGGGAGGCTGTGGTGAGGATGGCAGCCCGCCCCCCAGCGGGGACTGTGCCCGGAGGTGGCGAGGAGGGGTCGTTTCTAGAGGAGTCTGGAAGCTAAAGCCCACCGACCTTCTCTCCATGTTGAGTGTGAGTGTGAGGCTGACTCAGGAGTGTTTGGTCCGAGCTGCTGGACATCACAGAGCAAAGGGCATCAGAGTCATCAGCTGAGAGGTAGTTTGCAGAGCTCACGCAGGGAGCAAGAGTGAACACGGGCCGGAACGAGGACTGAGCCCGGAGGCGGCCGAGCTGAGGTCAGACGCAGCTAGACCTGAGCCATGTTTTCGAGGTTCTGCCCTCCTTCCCCCAAATTATATTAGGATCTGTTGACTCTGAAAGAATTTACTGCTGCTGTGGTTTTTGAGCTGGCCAGCAGAGTCTCAAGGTTCCTAGAAGCTGCCTCAGAGGCTTCTAGGAGGGTTTTAGGTGAAACAGCATGAATCTTGGGGTAACAAGTGAAAAAAATGGCTCCTCTGCTAAAAAAAGGTTGTATATCACTACTAAGCTATTTTTAGGTAGACTAGATAAAGTGTCCTTCTTTCAAAGACTGTGTTAGAACCAAGCCAGCCGTGTGGTTCTTAACAGTTCCTCTTTCTCTAAGTGTCAATCTGTCAACACAATGCTCAATATCCATTGTTTTATCCTGTTTATAGCATTCTCTTGCAAATTGTAGCACCCACCCACATACCCTGTGTCGCTCCTGCTTCACTCCTTTCTGCGTGTTTGTCTACTTTTATCTTTTTGCTGTCGTTTCTCCACACTTTTCTAGATTCAATTTTACAATAATTGAATTCCAAAAGATGTAATTTGAGTAGCTTTTTTATATCTTACAGTGTTTTTTTTTAATGGCTAGGAATTGATTGGTTAACTTTACTCCAAGAGAATTTACTGTGAATTTTGCCTTTGCTCCCCTTCCTTCCTCCCTCCTTCCCTCCCTCCCTCCCTCTCTCTGTTTCTTTCTCTCTTTCTGTCTTTCATTCTGACAGGTTAAACTACGCTACTGAAAACCTTAGTCTATTTCTTGCAGTAACTTTCTGGGTTTCTAATAGAGTAACAATACTGCCTGTCAAGGTTTTAATAGAGGTTATCACAGAATCATTATTGCTTCACAGCAGACATACCAACTTGCTGGCAATACTCTGCAGCTTAAAATTTCCGTTATATGCATGTAAACACGAGAGTTTTTGTGCCCCAGGCCATATCAACTGACTTTAGGAAACTAAATACTGTACTCAAATCTTCTGTCTTAGAATTTACTGATCTACCCTATTTCATTTGTACCAATTTTTGTCTACCAGAATGTTAAAACATTGGTTTTCATTCCATATTATTATTTGGTTCTCTTTTTGGATAAAGAATTGTGGCATTGGGTAACTTCCTAAGAGATTTGGAGCCATAGAATAAAGAAAGAAGTTGAGGAAACATAACAGAATGGAATGTTCCTTTTTTTTTCCTTTAAATCCTCAGATTCCAGGAGCTTGGTGTTCTCTGTGAATGCCTGGTCTTTGTACACAGAGATCACGTCCAACTTGCTTTAAGCATTGCTGTTGGCATGAGAGCAGATAAGTAATTTCGGAATATCCTTTCGTAGTAAAACATATCCACTGGGTAGGATTTTGATACAAGAAAATATTTACATGTACTAATTTTGAAAACAATCTTGGGACCTTGGGCTCTAGAAATAAAAGAATTAAAGTCAAATTAAGTAGATCAGATAAGTAAGCTTAGTGATAAGTTTAGAAGAAAGTTAATTATACTGTGCCTCTTTTCTCGATTCCATTTTAACTTAATTTTCATGGAAATCTACACGTGAAGGAAGTAAAAAAATTGTCAAATATGTGCATTTTTTCCACCAAATTATAAGGCAGTACTAAATAAAATTGGGAATGCGGCAGGTAAATCCTTTCACAAAACGTAGGGGATACGGGCAAAGCAAAATTGAAAAATCATAGATATTTGGTAGTGTGTTTGTGTGTGGACCTAATTCTTCACGTCTGCTTTATGGAGTCTGGAAATAGTTCACAAATGATTTCCACATCCAGGTTTTGGCATTTTTGAGTTTGTGATGTGAAATTAAGTCTAGAATATTTACCTGCAAGCCCAATTTCAGTATGTGCTCTGCTTCCAAGTTTCACACGTAATCAAAGACAGTGTTCTGTACAATTGTGTGGTTGTATTAATGGGACAGTTGTGTCTTAGGTCGCCTTAGGTAGCATCAATTGGTTCTGTGGTCATACTAACTCCTTTTACTAAGAGTTTCTGGCCTGGACATGAGTATTTACTCGGATTGCGTATAGCTATGTTGTAGTTAGATTGCTGGGCACACACCATTGACTGCCTGTGCTATTGAACTAACCTTTGGCCTGTATCATCAACAGTGCTTATACTGGGAAAGCTTGAAGGCAGGAGTTTTTCCTCTCACTTCTCTCAGTTTCTTTGTTTCTGAGGCAGTTGTCTTTCCTTGAAATCCAATCAAGTTTTAGAATTGGCACTCAACCATCAAGGAATTTAAAAGCATCACTAAAAATGAAAACAGATGTCCAGGTCAATTTTTCAATAAATGGCATTAATAGAAAAAAAATAGGAAAATGTTGGCTATCTGCTGCTAATCACTAACACTTTAGCATACCAAAATGTATTGTTAGGTGTTCTAAACAAAAGCACAAACTGAGTAAAACTAAAATAAGGCATATAAAAATACTTTAATGGCTAGGCATTATTTTATAATGCCACAAATACAGGACACAAGGCATCTGAAAGTTTTTTATTTGGTAAGTGCTAGATTTTGTAGCTTAGGCTTTTGAAAATTTCCATTTTTCATTGTCCACAGTCTGTATGTCTATACTCTTCTTTGTTTTGATTTTAAATTATCAGTCACCCCTTACCTTCACTGGATTTTGTGTGTGTGTGTGTGTGTGTGTGTGTGTGTGTGTGTGTGTGTGATGATTTAATTTGGGTTTTCTTATCTGGTGCCATGGTTTAATTTGGGTTTCTTATCTCTTTCTGTGTTTCCTTTGTTGGAAGAGTATAAATCATAATGGTAAAGGTTGTCTCTTTGTCCCAAACCATCATAAATAAGCCCAAAGAACAGGCCATAAAAATGTAAGAAATTCTTAGATTAAAAAACATGAGTAATGTTTTTTACCCACCTGGTGTTCAGAGGTAAAAGTACAGTTTGCAACTAGTAAATTATTAACACTTATCTACCAAGGATTTCCTTCTTCCTTAGGATCTCTGTGATTAACATGTCGTCAGTTTAAGAATGAGAAGGGTGTCAAACGTGATAAACACATTTTATAATCATGTATTCAAAAGAGGAATTGAGGAATAATTCTAATGATTATAATTAGTTGGAATAATTATACCATTATTCTAATAAATATAATATATAATAAGAATGTGCAGCATTCTTGGGGTAGGGGGAGCAAAGTGCTAGAGCTGCTGGGAACAGATTTCATATTTTTTTGAAGGTAATTCAAGGAGACTTAAAGGCAATTATAAGAATGCAAAATAACTAATGTAAATACCTTTTACTTTCCTGATATTTTATTTTTCTTCTCTAGGTAGCCATCCAATGGCTGTCATTCATTCATTCATTCATTCATTCATTCAGTATTTACTGAAACCCCACAATATGCCAAGCAGGGGCTGTAGACACGCAGTGAACAAGGTGGATGGGGCAATCCTCCTGGAGGCTTCAAGTTCAGTGCAAATGGGCAGATGCAGCGAAGTCAATGCATGGAGGGGGGAACAGACGTGTTTTCAGTGCAGTGTCAGGTGTGCTGATAGGAGGGGACCTAATCCACAACCAGGGCGTCAGTGAGGACTTCCTGGAGAAATAACCTGTAGCTGGGAAAGGAGATGGAGACAGGGGCGCTTTCTGGGCAGCCGAGAGTAACCCCCTTGAACCACTCGCTGGAAAAATTGTAGCTTCTAATAATCCTTGCTGAAACAACTCCATTTACGGAATACTCACAGCTTTGGTCTCTGTTTTAGATATTTTACATAGAGCTCACTGAATACCTCTAATACCCTGGAGGTATTAGCCCATTTTACACATGAAGAAACTGAGGCTCAGTGGGGGTGAGCAGCTTCTCTGATGTGTGTCGGGTTGGGATGGGAACCTCGGTCTCTAAGGCACCAAAGCTTGTGCTCTTTTCAAGTACTGCCCTGTGTCCATTTTCCACTCTGAGCCTTGCAAGAAAATCCTGAATTTGAATTTTATTCTAGCTAATTCGGAGCAATTCACTAATTGCTCGGAATTTAGTGGATACTGTCTTTATTTGTACAAATTAGCGTAAGTGGGATACTATTGCTATGTATCTGCATTGTGAACAGTAAATCACTAAGAGAATGAGTGTATAAACAAAGATTTAAATAAAATTTTCTTTGCAAAAAAAAAAAAGAAATCGGACAAATATTAGATTAATTAAAGATAGGTAGTGATCTTGAGAGAAACAGCTCAGGCCGAATGAAGTGAAGGCAGTGGATGCCCTCAGGTGACTCCTCAGCGGGAAAGGCCAAGGGGGCGGGGCTGACCTTTAGAACATCACCCGATCTGTCAGTGACGCGGGTGTTTACAGGGCTGTTGCTAGGTGGGAAGGCTCACTGCATCAGCACGGAGCTAAGCCGCGGGGTGACGGGAGCACCCCAGTCCAGGAAACCACCTTTTCAGCAATCTTCCCAGGCGAGGGCAGAACTGACTCGGGCAGCGTGGCCTTCTGCAGCCCAAGCAGAGGGCACCGGGGTTGTGCCGGGGAGACTGGAAGGACACCAAAGTACTTGGCTAAGTGGAAACGGCCAAGGGTGTCCATCAGCCTGAGGTTTATTCGTTGACAGGCCCCGCGGTTCCGGGAGGGCGATACTGATACTGCTGAGTAAGCCTCACACCGTGGCGGGAGGCCTGGACCGGTGACGGGATGTAAGGCGATACGGGCAGGGCCGGGCTGGGGGCCTGCTGCCGTGACGTCAGCACAGGGCAGCTGTCAGGGGCTGTCCCTGAGGGCCCCGCTCGGAGGACCCTGGCCATCGCCGCTGGAGGGCGACGCGAGCCAGAGCACAGAATGTTCCAGAAAACAGAGAAGGATGTATGTAAACTTCCGGCAGGACTTGGCTACCCGGGGCAGTGACAACTTCCAAGGCGGGATGGTAGGGAGGAAACTCTAGAGAGAAAACCTCAAGATTACTGAGGAAAAGGAATCGCAGGATAAGCTTCTCTCTTTATTTATTACATATATTCCTGGTTGGTGTGTGCACTGACCAGCAGATACCGAAGGCCGCTGACCGACCTCTCGACTCAACAAGTGTCTGAACGTGGAGTCTGATAGGTGCAAGAAGTGGAAGCCAGCATCTGAGGACGTGTCAGCTCGAATGCCCATGAAATCCACTTCAGATAAAAAGCGTGCATTGATTCTATCTTTTGCTTCTACCAACTAGGTGAAAGGCTAAGGATTTGGATACCCTTCCCTCAAAGCTCGGGGAATTAAATCCGAGTCTGAAATTACCAAACATTGCCACTGGGAGGCCCCAGTGATCTGTAAAATGAACTTCCCTATCTGAATAAATAAGTGAAAATAAAAGACATGATTTAAACAAGTGAATTGAATTATGAAAGATTATATGCAAATGTACCCAAAGCGGTAAGGGGTAAATACAGCACAGTAAAATGTGATAAATACCTGGTGTCGTCTGCCTTCATTAGGGATTGTTTAAATTCCACCCCTGCCTCAGCGCAGTGCACGCGAAATGAAATAAAGTCTCCAAGAAAAGGGAAAACAAGGGCTGTTTTCCCGTTATTTGAACACTATACACGTGTTCATGGCTGCATGTGTGTGTGTTTGTGTACGTGTGTGGGGGGGGGAGGAGAGGGAAGAGTGTAAATATCTGGCCATATTTTCATTTCTTGTAGTACAGTGGCTCTCAAACCTGAGCGTGGCTCAGAATCACCTGGAGAGCTTGGTAAACACAACCAGATGGGTCCCAACCCCAGAGTTTCTGATTCAGCAGATCTGGAGTGGGGCCTGAGAATGTGCATCTCTAACAGGTTCTCTGGCCTGGGGACCACACTTTGAGAACTGCTGTTGTCATACATGACGCTTCAACCCTGAGTGTTGATCATTTGAAACGAGGGCATCTTGGCATATCAGGGAGATGCGCCCTTTCGCCTATTCTGTGTCCGATCGTTCACATCTTAAAATGCACCCTCTTCCTCGAATGAACACTTTTCCCCGTGGGACCTTCCATGAACCCCCTACATACATTCCTGTAGGCTCTATCCTTTCTAAGTTGTTGGGAAGACAACTTTATCAGCATGGTATGATACAGACTAACCTTTTTGCTTGCCCTTAATGTTCTTTTATGTTGATGCACCATTTATGTTCATTTTGAGTCTAGCTCATTAAGTGTGGTTATAAATAGTCTGTGAGGTGGAAAGGGAGTATGAAAAATTATATGGAGATTGTTTCACAGTCAAAGACTAAAGGGATATTTCTTGAAACTCTAGCTTGGGGACTCTGAATATAAAATGCTTGTAAGCTATTAAAGAACAGACAGTGACAATGTTTAATTTTATTGCTACAGTGTGTAATAGCTCCATATTCAAATGGGCTCTTAATTAAAATATGTGTAGATGCTCCTAGCACCAGAGATTTGACTCCCAACTCTTGTATTGTCTTTTTAGAGGGAAAGTTCTGATATACACAAGAGTGACAGCATTTGGGGTGGGGTTTGTTGTGGTGCAAAGGAGTTTGTCAGGCCTGGGGTGCGGCAGTTGTTGGTTTCACCGCAGTAGGTAGGTATCTGGGCAAGCACCCCATTTGTCACCTACCTTCACCACCTGCCCAATGAGCTAGAAGATGTTGACATTGGTGAGATTTTTTTTTTTTTTATTGCCACAAGTGAAATATTCTGGCAATGGGGTGTAGCATTTTTTTCTCTTTTCAAATTTGTGATGAATTAGAGCCACATTCTTCCATGAAACTGGCCTAGTCATACCTCCAACTAGATGATCTCCGTGAAGTAATTTGAAAAACTGGAATTCCTCTTCATCACTGTAAAAAATATTTAAAAATAAAAGCAGCTGGAATATTCTGAAAGTGGGGTTGGAGGGAAGCATTCCTTTTCTCTTTCCTAATACGAGTGCACAGGCATCATGTTGATTTGCTGGCTCAGAGCGGTGGTTCTCAGCCCTGGCTGGCAGTCAGAACCCCTGTGAAACTCTAGAGAAAATACTGTTTCCCTGGCCCTGTCTTTACCCACTGGGTTGGAACCCTCAGGGGTTGGTAGGGGTGTATTTTGATACAGGAATCTGTATTTTTAAAAATCTCCCTACAAGATCCTGTTGATTAGCCATCTTGGGAGAAGTATTGGTTTGGTGAAGGTGACGAATCCGGCTCAGGTTGTCCCTCTGTGGCTTTTATTGCACTCTCATGGCTTGTGAGTTACTGAATCACTTATGAATTCCGAGTTTTCTCATTGCATGTAATTGCTAAATGGAGAATTTTCCACCTGAAAGCCCCCAACTGTATTGAAACCAACCTCAGATATATCCTAGGATACATTTTCCCTGGGGCTCAGCCAATACAGATTAATTAATTGTTGTGGGAAGAAAGAAAACATACCACCTCACCTCAGCACTGGAATATTAATTGATTAATCAATAGAAATTGGAATATTACCATGTTCAACACAAACCACACCCTTTGCTCAACAAGCCACAGAAACACCATTTTCCAAGAACCGAGGAAGTTCAGTCTCCTAGAACAGGGACTGTGTGTCCACAAAGCCGTGGGCAGGTGTTACCTAGAAAGGAAGACTCAGCCGGGGGCCAAATGTGTCGAGAGAAGGGAAAAACAGTGACCCACAGGCCCCAAGGGAGGGCGCTCACCCAGGTTCTCAGTGCTTTCAGCAACATTTATTATTTCCACTTTTTGCGTCAATACGTTAGATGGAGGGAAAATACCGGACAACAATGCCTAACATCATGAGAAAATAACATGACATTAAAAGGCGTATAATGTATAAAGACTACATCAGATGTCTCTGTATTATTTCTTATTACTGCATGTGAATCCACAGTTATACCAAAATAAAAAGTTTTTAAGAAGAAATGTGTGTGCGTTCAGAGGTATTTATTTGTGTATGGATGAGGCATACAAAACTTTTTGTCCTTCCCTTTCCCCACCCACCTTCCTCTGTATGTGGATGTCTAGGATGCATGTGGAAAAATCTTCAAACAGTGCAGTGCTTGGGGTGCAGGGGCAATGAAGGGCTGTGAGTTGTCTGATATCACAGCTGCCCTCTATTGAAGGGTTTCTTTGAGCCAGGGACTTTGCTAAGCTCCCTATATTCATTATCTCATTTAATTCTTACGACGGTCTTGTACGTAAATAGTATTATCCCATTTTACAGATGAGGAAATTAAAGCTTAGTGAGGTTAAGCTAGGTAACCTAGGTCACAACAGGCTACAAATGGTGGAGTAGGATTTGAACTTAAGTCAAACGTTGAAGTCCATGCTTTCTTGGTTTTACCTACTACCCCATCTGTAAGGTAATGGGAATTGTACCTACTGGCATCAAATCAAGTGTTTTTGTCTGACTGAGCTGCTTTAGAAGAAACTATTGACTCCAGAAATGATTCAGAAATTCTCATGCCAAAAAATATTTTTTTAAAAAGAACTAACCAACTATATAGACTATTAGGAACCTGGAATTTCGAGGTTAGGAGTCCAACCTCTTATTTAGTGTGAAATCATCTTCTGAAAATGCAGTATATTCTAATTATGAGAAAGTACTTTCTTATATGGAACTGAAATTTGCTTGCCTCTTAGATATAACAAAAAATAAGCCTCTCTACACAAAACAAGTCTTTTCTATAAAACTGCAATGAGAGAAGTATGAGACAGTCTGTCCTTTTCAAGCCAGACATTTCCAGTTCTTTTTTAATCATTTGCCATTTGACATTACTTTGAGAATCTTGATTATATTCCTTGGACATACTCCAATTACTCAATATCTCCTCTTAAATTGTGGTCTTCAAGACTTGAGGCAGTGCTACGGAGGTGGTCTGACCTAGATGGAAAGCACTTTTTCTGAACATAATACTTTAACAATGGAATGCAGGCAGTGGCTGTACTTCATAGATATGGAAGGAATCAAGAAATCTTGCTTCTAGGAATCTGACTTTAGACTTCAGGTCTGTAGGAAATGTAGTAGTGAAATGCATTGCTGTACATGTCTGGGCCCACCCAGGTAGAGTATGGGATTTCCTGCAGAAATTCCTATCCGCCATAAACTCAAAGAATTATTTGCTTTGCAAGGTCAGAGTCCAATGTTTCCCTTTTGCTGACTGATGAAATTACTCAAGCCCATGCTAGGGTTGAGTAATAGGCAGGGAGTGGTCATCCACCTGAAGGAGATGGGAAATCGTAAGTACCTACCTGAACTTGGCTCCTAGCTGAAGGGTCAAGAAGGAATGTGATCTTCATATCTGACGTTAGACATTTTTCCTATATATGTAGATTCATTTAGGGAATTTGAAAGCCACATTCAATATTTTCTTAAAACCATTTATGTTTTCTTCAGAAAGCTCAAGTTAAGTCATAGTAATAAACCTGCTTTGGAACTTTCCCTTTTAAAAGAAATCCTACTTACCATTCAATGCAACCTGATCATCTCAAAATAGCATCGAGCCAAAGACAGCCATTTTGACCACTAGAGTTTGCATATTTAGTCCACTTTTTATTTGAGTTGAATTTCCTAGGTCTGTTTATATTTTACTATGAGAACAGACATGAACCACAATATTGGTGTTAAAAAAATTATACGTCTCACTTTAAAAAAAAGATTAAGAACACACTGGTATTCTCAATTTTTAGGGTTAGCGGAAGAACATTGTATTAATCTTAGGATGGCTCTACTCTTTGTATTGTTCAAGAACTCCAGAGGCTTGCTTGGTCTGGAAAAAGTGGGAAGAGTTTTTGGTCCAGGGCAGCTGATACTGTTACTATTTAAGTATACAGTGCTTTTTCACCATCTGTGGGGCTTTGCTTCTCCTGCTGGATTGTGGAAGTGACTGCCTCTCCTAGGGGGTCATGGAAGCCCTTGCCAGTGTTCCCAGGGGTCTGCGCTCTGCATCTAGTTCTTTGTAGACACCACTCATAGGCACATTTCCATTGACAATGCAGCTTTAAAGCAGCACGTAGGGCCTCCCAATGTCATTGGGGAAAAGCTTTTATTTTCTAACTTCAATTCCTTCTAGAGAAATTATTTCTCTCGATAGATCATCTTACCATACTATCTTGTTTTGAACTATTTCAAATCTTTTGTGGAAACAGGCCATACAAAGTGAAACCTTAAATTTACCTAACGTTCTCACAATGCTAAGGTTTGTCAAATGGCCACTTAGATGAAAAATCTTTAATAGACATAACTTTGCCCCTTTGTCTTGGTCAATATCTACACCCATGGCATGTTGGTTTTTATTAGGAGAGGCTGTTGCTACATTGAATGACTGCCACACTTTTGGTTTTTCTTTCCTTTGATAGCAATTTAAAGATGAATTCTCCAGGTTTTAGTGCCTTATCATCTTGATGGTTTCCAGCTTTGTTACTGACTTAAGGAGGGTTCTGTTAGAATTCCTGTTTTTATTCACGGAAGAAATGCATACACTAATAAGCTGATTTGGAATTTTAATAGAGTATCAGCAATACAACCAGGCAGCTGTGATTAGATGTCAAGAAATCTATTGCATTGGGAGTTAGATCCTTAAAATGTTTTGTGCAGGGCTCAGGAAGAGGAGTTTCTTTTCCCCTAACAAATCCTGTCCGGGCAGACCCAGGTTGGAAGACAGCATCCTCGGTCTTTCACTAAAGGGCGCTCTGCAGGCGGCTTAGTTTGGCCCATTTTTTTGTTTTCTTCCGTCTCTATATGAGAAGTCAGAAAAAAGCTCTTCTTGAATGTAAAGGCAAAATACAAAAGCTGGCACTAATTCATATGGGATTTAAATTCACTCATGCTTCAGGTCATCTTTGGTATGTTTCAGATAGTAAATCAAAGGGGAAGTAGGACATGGCTTTGAGGAGGCAGAGTAGATTATGAATAGTCAATTCAATTAGCTATCTTGATAGGTGTTACCAAGAAATAGAGTAAGAAAAATGAAGCCTTCCCTGTGAGTATAAGTAAAACAATTCAGTCATTCATTTTATCTGGGTTACAAATGTGAGTCAACAGAAGTTAAAAATGAAGATTCTCTTTGCAAACAGGGGTTACCCACACTTATCCTTTCCTCAGTAAACTATGTAGTTAGAAAACAGGACAAGAATATAGGATTTTGCATGAGAACAGCTTGGATGAATTATAATGACTTTGAAAACCTTATTAAAATATTTTCTGACTTCCCTGTGTTTACATTTGTAACATAAATATTGTTAAAACATGTTTTACCCTTGATTCCCGGGGTTTGTAAGAGAAAAGAAAGAGGAAGAACAAAAAATAAAACCAATGGCTAGAACCAGCTAGGAAGTAGTAATAATTTTCCTGTGTCACTTTGATACAGAACAAAAACCAAATGAAATACCTTACTGTGCAAAACTATACTTAATTGGCTTATAATTAAAAAAAAACAAACCCTTCTCCTTTTGGAGTTGAGTAAGAGTCCTACATAGTGGAGTACTTGCAAACTTCAGCATAAATTGAAACATTTACCTGGTTTTGAGTATTTAAAATGCCTGAGGGGAAGCTTGGGAAAATGTGATTTTCAGGGAAGAGACTATTTCATTTCGCAACAGGGAAGAGACTATTTGCATAGCTATGTCCATCCATTTGTCTGCATATTTGAAAGCCTGTGCTCTGGGTGCCAAAGGCAAAATGAAAAATGCACAGGTCTGGGTCCCCAAGGCCTGGGCCAGAGGAGGCAAAAGTCTGTAAGACCGAGGGAGGGGCCACCCTGGCCCAGACAAGCCACTGCCACTGTCTGTCTCATATTCATACGAAACGTGGTTCACTTTTCTATCATTGTCCGTTGTTTCTGGACCTCGCACAGGTTTTTGAGCTCCAACTTTAACACGGAAACAAATGCGTGCTTTTCTCAGGGGAGGTAAAATTGAGATTGCATTTAAAATCAGGAATTTAGCAATGAATGAACATGGGGCTTTATCACTGAAATGCATTTTCATCCTTAATTCCAAACGTCGCCTTTGCTTTCTCATTTACCATAGGCACAGAAAACAAAAACTATACCTTTGCTAAACTGCAATATTTTAAGATAATACTTTCCTTGATCTCTGTAAGCCTTGTCAGGATCAAAGTATTTCTTGCTGTTTTCTGGCACAGGTGGGAAACCTGCCATTGGCCTATGCCTTTAAGCATGTAATAGTTCAACACAGTGATGAAAATTTTGAATCTATGTTGAGAGCCCAGTGCCTCTTATTTGGAGTGAAAAATAGAGATTCTAGTCTTCTTCTGATAAGCATTTCTTCAACCATTCCAGTGCTGTGCTAGAAACCTCAGAGTCATCTTCAAGTCTATTTTCTCTCTTAATTTGTGGATCATTTAGTCATCAAGGCTTATCTGTTTTACCTCCTAAGTATTGCCCTTGAAGTAGCCATAAGCGGTCTTTTTGACTTTTTCTTCTACTCCAACCTATTTTCCACAATGTGTTGTTTTCTAAAAAAAAAAGAATCTCTCTGCGAACATTCACTCATTCAAAACTTCCAGAAGGACACCCAGGAAGTGAACAGGAACAAAGGAACACTGACTCAGCCAACCGAATTAGGTAAATTGTCCTCCAGCTGATCTGAGCAGCTAACTCCCCTACTTTACTCCTTTGTGGTACCCTGTGGCCTGTAGACTCAAGTCCAAACTTCTTTCTCGGTAGCACACAGGCCCTGGTCACCCACACTCCACCCCACATGCTTTCTTAGTCCCTACAACTTTTCTTTCCCTCTTTCCACCTTTTCTGCCTCCTTTTTTCTCTACCCTGTTCATTTTCCTTATGAACTGGACACTCAACTACTCTCTCTTCCCAAGGAGCCCCTTCCTTCTCTTCTGCCTGCCCCCTCGGCCTGGAACACCGTCCTCCTTTTCCATCTTGGTTTCCTGCTCACTCTCCAAAGGCCCAGCTCAAATGTCCCTCCTCTATCACCTTCCCAGGGCTGGTAGCCCCCTTCCCCAGGACCCTCCTGATGTAACCGAGGAGAGCGATTCCCCACTGCTTTGTCATTCTTTGTTCTCATCTCCACCCTGTCAACTAAACTGAACTCTGAATGACACAGAGTCGATGCTTTTTATCTTTGTGCCCAAGTGCCTAGTGCGGGGGCTGACACATCCTAACTGTTGATAAATGTTTGTTGATTGAATAAATGAAAGAACGTCACCCTCTAGCTAGTGTTACACGTTTTTCATTTTGCTCCAGGCACTTTAATTCTGGGCTTTAGCCAAGAGCATCAGTTTGGCTGAATGGAATGAGCTCAGTTAATTGCTATAAAGTTTATTCCTTTACTAGCCTTTAAATGACCATCCAGGTATTTACCCATTCTTTCATTTCACAAACACTGCGGAACATTTTCTATTGTCAGGTGTTTCGTCAGTGGATGAGAATAAAAGATGTCCAGACCAGATACCTCATTAACTTCATCCTGGCTTCCTCTGAGGAAGGCAAATGAAGACTAAGCAGAACAAATTTGTCTCCTACACGTTTCTTCTGGCAGTTTCTTTTCTGGGCTAATCTTTCAATTTCAACAAAAGCTTGAGTGAGTTGAGGGCAAGACTAGTTGACATATTGATCTGGTTATAAATGGTCCTGAAAGGTCCCTCTTGGCTTTGGTTAATGTCTGGGCTCCGGCATCCCTGCAAGGCTGAATTATTTCTAGGTCAGCCATTTCTTCTTGGTTCTTTTCTCCAAGCGAATGCTTAAAAACTCAGATAAGAAGTGTTTTCTAGGTAACACAAAGGTGGAAATTGAATAGTTTTGGTTGAGTTTCAAACGTATTGTTCTTTTTCGGAAGACGGGAGGGCACTGACTTATACGCTGGTGCTCTGGTTTATTTGTTGTTATGTTGTTAATCAAATGCCCGCTCCCTTTTCTGTCCCTCTCTTCTCAGCCTTCAGGAAAGTGCTGGCATCTGAGTTAAGTGGAAGGGAGGAGCGACTTTTATAAGGTGGCAGGATGCCAACATTCCTTTGCCTTCTGCTGTCTTATGAGTGGTGCCAAGTCATCTGGTGGCTACTTGTAGCTGAGGAAAGAGTTATTAATTACTCCCTGACAATTCGCTCAAGGATTTCTCAAACCATTGACTTAAAGTAGCTATGGTGAAGATATTAGAATGACAAAACACAAGGGCACTTAGTAGAATGACTATCCTACAAAGGGAAAGTTTTGCACAGGTCTTCTTTTCCTTATTTTCACACCATCCCCCCTTGTGTCTCCTGAAATGAGGGAGGATGAATATATAGGGAAGCAAAGCTAAGACAAATGATGACGTCGCTTCCCAGCCTCCGAGTGATCTTGTTGTGCAGCGATGAGTATAAACAGTGTGGGCTCTGGGACAGGAGAGAAAAATGCTGACAGAGCACTTGCTTTGACTGGATTTATAATATTATAGGAAGAAACTTCAAGCGACAGGGAGAGATGGGAAGGGGTGAGGTAATTTGGGGTGATGGCTGCTTGGAGGTCATAATTCAGCAGCTTTGTTTGGCCCACTCCGTGACCCGACCTTCCCCAGTACTCTTGTTGGACAGCCTCAGAGAATAAATTCCTCCTTCATCCACCACTAAATTCCTCCTTCATCCACCTAGCAGGCCCGGCAGTGGTAGCAGGAACGGAGCAGCTCCGCACAGAACCGATAAGTTCACTTCCAGGGGCGAGAGGGTAATTCGTTCGGCCCGCTCACTCCATCACTGACCTTCCTGTTCCACGGCTGTCCAGGGTACCAATTAGTGCTAATTGCTGCCGATGGTGGTGAAAGATTCTGTGACAAGTGTCTGCTAAGAAGAGGGCTAAGACCCCTAACTCATTTCATGTAGAGTATGCCCATGAGAGGAGGTACTTTGGGATAAGATAGCAAGAAGGCTGGGCTGGGAGAAAGAAGATCATTACCAAGACCGCAGTGCTTTTCAACAGACCTGTCTTATTTTCATCCACTCACAGGTACTGAAAATCCCATGTTAATTAATTTTCCCACAGAGAGGAATTTTACTACTTCTTTTCCAGATCTCGCTTTGATGTGGGAAGACCCAAAAGCATCCCCAAAGTAAGAGTCAACTAATCATGTCTGGGGTAAAAATTCATTGCTTCAGCTCCGCCTAGCAAAGCAGCAGGAGCTCTTTATGCTATCATGTGTCAAAGTTTCCTGAATAAAGTTGAGTGAGTAAGCATCGCTTTTAAAATCTTTCAATTTGATGGACGAGAAAATATCAGCGTAGCAAAGTAGGTCTCCTTATATCATTGCAATTAGCCACATTATTGCAAGTGGAAAAATACTCTTAAAAGGGGATTGGTGGCCCTGGTGTAATATTTTTAAATGAATGTAAAAAGAGCTGCTTTGTATTAGCCAGGAGAAAGTTGAGAGTTTTCTGATTTGACCGTTACACTGCTGAAAAGGGCAGCTCGTTTCATATATATATTTTAGCCAGAACTAGCTTTAACAGTTGCCAACTGCCAGTTATAAATAGCTTTCCTCTTTGAAACAAAGCTTCATCTTTCAAACTGCTACTATCTTAAGCAAAGAAAAAAAAAATATCATGAACTTCTTTCGGCACATACCAGCTGTTCCAGATGTTATGATTACACATGTGGACCACATTCTGAACTAAAAATACATACAGGAGATTGACTTCGAACCTTTTTAGTAAAGCAACATCATAAATTATCTTGGTTACCCCTTAGTTATGTTCTAGAAGTGTTTGTAAGTGGTTTGTAAGGGGAGGAATAACTTCAGGCTCATTTCCCACCCCCCACCCCCATGAAACCTACTATGATTAATACTAAATTTCACTAATAAAATTATAGCCATATAAGATTATGACATTAGAGTCTAGTCCAGACTTTGTTTTACTTACAGTGAAAAATAATAAAAGACCCTATTGCTCTCATATTTGTTAAAAAAAAAAAAAGAAAGAAAATAACTAAATTGAATAACAGATGTTTTTAAATGTAGGACTGGAAAGAGTTTGACTTGAGAAGTTAGAAGACTTCGGGAGATTTTTCTGGGAAGATGTTGGTGTTTTCAGAGGCTACAGGATCAAACAGTTCCGAATCTGGTCACCAGATGGCCTTATGAGACCAGAGCTTTGTGTGTGGACAGCGGTGGTGATGGTAGGGTAGTGGTGGCAGCGACAGCAGTTTCAGGGTAGACTGGGGGTCAGGAAAAAAGGATGCAACTGCCCAGCTTTCATTTTTTGTTCTTCTTGTTGTTGTTGTTTGTTTTTTTGTTTTGTTTTGTTTTGTTTTTTGCATCTGCTCAAACAGTTCTCCATCTCAAGCATGGATCGGCCAGTGTGGTATTTTGGAAATGGAACTCAGGTGATGACATTTTCTTGCTCAAAACTCTCCAATGGCTTCCCAGCACTGATCAAATAAACTCCAGATTCCTTACCGTGGTTTACAGAGCCCTGCATAATATGGCCCATGTCTACTTCCCTGACCTTGTCTTAGACCATCGTCCCCTAATGTGGCTGCATTCTAGACACACTAGCCTTTGTGATTTTTCAAAGAGCAAAGCCTGCACCCTAAAAGCCTTTGCATTCATTGTCGCATTTGCCTGGATGCTTTGATTCGTATCTTCAAATGGCTGGTCCTCTCTTATCCTTCAGATCTCAGCTCAGTGTTACTATAGCGTAAGTCCATTCAGATCTAAAGTATTAACCCAGCTACTTCCCAGTGCCTCACTTTAGTTTAATTCTCTGACTAAGCCTTAATCATTAACTATTTCCTTCCTTCCTCCCCTCTTGCTTCCTATCTATCTATGTATCTATCTATCAATGAATTATCTAATAAATGCTCTATCTAGAATCAGATCCTCCCCACTGGAATGCAAACCCCATGGGAGCAGACGCTTTGTATCATTCATTGTCATTTATTGCATCACTAGAACAGTGGTTGTTCTTGTATAGAGAATGAATGAATGAATGTTTGAGGTATTTATAAGTTAGGCATTTATAGCCCGAGGAGTACTAGTATTTGGATAATTCTTTATAGCAAGGTTTGCCATAACTGATTTAACTTTCAGTTTTTTCATCTACTTTTTTGTTTTTTCATCAAACATTCACTGAGCACCAACAAGTAGCAGACATTGTGGTAGGTACTAGAGAGAATCCAGAGCCGAGCACTGGTAACAGAAGTTATGTTTTTAGAGCTGAGTCTCTATGCTAAGGGCTATGTACATATGACCTCATTTAACACTTGCAGCAATACTCTGAAACAGGTGCTTTAGTCCCTAATTCCATTTTACAGACTAGGAAACTGAATTTAGTTAGGTAATTTACCCAAGATAACATGCCTATTCAGTTGTGGACTTGGGACTCAAAGCTGGTAGAAAACAGTTCTTCCTGAAGGAGTCAGCAGGGAAGACAAACAACGGGCTTCGTCTCCAAGCAGGCCAGGTGATAGAAGTATCAGACAGTGACTACAGCATGATTAAATGCGTAAGTTATCAAAATGAGAACAAGACTATCAGAGTGGCCCAGATGTATCTGACAGAGAACAAAATAGAATTTCTAGAAATTAAAAAAAAAAAAAGGTTTTGAAATAAAATTCTCACAGGGTAAGATAAAGTCCAGATAGAGCTACAGTGTCAGTGAACAGATGAAGAGAGAATTAGTGAACTGGAAGATTGATCTAAAAAAATTGTCAAGAACATAGTACAGAAAGATTGAGATAGAAATATAGCAAAGAGAAGTTTAGAGATGTGGACAATAGAATTAGAAGGTCCAACATATTTCTAATAGAAGTTCCAGAGTGAAAGAAGAGAAGGAGGGGAAAGGGAAATACTGGAAGACTTAGTGACTGAAACTTTGAAAAAATTGATTATAGGCATATGTCTTCAGATTAGGAAATTCAGTGTATCCTGAGTTGAATAAATAAGCCCACATCTAAACACATCCTGATGAAACTTCAAAACACCGAAGGCAAACAGATCTTAAAAGCAACCAGAGAAAAAGGTATAGCTCAACTACAAAAGAATAACTGTTAAACTGACATAAGACTTATCGTCAGCAAAAATAGATGCCAGAATGTAATGGAATAATATTTTCAAAGTGCCAAGGGAAAGCAATAGTTAGTAAAAATTCTATACTCAGTTAAACTATATCTCAAGAGGCAGGGCAAAATAAAGAGGTTTAGAGATAAAGAAAGCCTGAGTAGTTTACCACCAACAAAACTCCTGATTAAAAACATCAGTATAAATTTACTTTGGGAAAAAGAAGATTGAACCCAGAAGAAAGGCATGAGATATAAGAAAGAACGGCAAGCATGTGGGTAAATAGGAATAGGACAACAAAGATGGCCATGAATTTGAAGGGTGGTAAAATCAGGATGCATAGTTGTGTAAGATGGGAAGGGGGTGTCTGAACTTAAATTATTCTAAGATCATCTAAGGTTAGATATACTGATTATCTTTGGACTTTAATTATGCATTTGACTATGATAAGGTAAACCCTGAAATTTCAGGGTGATTGTTCTTGGAGTGATGACTCAGCAATCCAGGTCTCTTCCAGTCTGGGACACCACTGCCTTTAGCCACGTGGCTTTTATACACACAGAGGGGAGGAGAGTGGAGCATCACAGAGGATGAGTATGGCCAGACTTGGACGTGGAGGACCTCACTTCTGCCCTCATACTTTGCCTAGACACCGTTCCCATCATCCCAAATGAACTGCCCTATTTTTGTGTACCAAGAAATGGGGACAACTTGTCAAAATACTAAAACACTAAACACTAAGAGAATAGAAATAGAACTTGTAAGTTCCAAATAAATAGAAGAGAGAAAAGGGATAAATAAAACTTGATGAAACCAACAGAAAGCAGGGAAGGAGGAAACATTGTAGAAAAAAGATGAAAAGAAAGCATACAGTAAGATGGCAGAAATAAGCACAATAAATATAATTACATTAAATTTCCCACTTACTATGCAGAGATTATTGGAATAGATTAAAAATTCTTTACAATCAGAAGGCAAAAATAAAAACATTAAGCCAGCTGTGTGTAATTTACAAGGGACAGATCCAAAATACAAGGTCACAACTATTGGAAATTAAATAGTAGAGAAAGATATACCAGCTAAATACTAACCAAAAGAAAGCTAGTTGAAATATATTAATAGCGAGCAGCAGGGGCCTTAAGGCAAAAAACATTGTTAAGGCTAAAGAAGATTACAGTTGTCTCTCTGTATGTGTGGGTTCTGCATCTGCAGGTTCAAACAACCTCTGACTGAAAATATTCAGAAAAAAAATTCCAGAAATTTCCAAAAAGTAAAACTTGAATTTGCTGCACTCTGACAACGATTTACTTAGCACTTGCCTTATATTAGGTATTATAAGTAATCTAGAGATGATTTAAAGTATACAGGAAGATGTGTAGAGGTTATATGCAAATACAACACTATTTTATATAAGGGACTTGAGCGTCCGTGGATTTTGGTATCCACAGGGGTCCTGGAACCATCCCCTGAGGATACTGGATACCGAGGGATGACTGTATTACATTTTGATAAAAGGAAAAATTCAGGAGGAAGCATAAGAATATAACAACTCTGCAGGTTATTTTTAAGAAGCAAAAATTAACAAAATTATGAGGCAAAATTGACAAATCCGCCATCATAGTGGGAGATTTGTAGCACACTCCTGTCAGTCACCGGTAGATCATTCAAAATGAAAACTCATAAAGTTAGAGTGTATTTGAGCAACACAGCTAAAACGCTTGATCTAACTTACCTGCTCCCAATATGAAGAACTCACATTTAGAAAGATTCTACCATCATTTCTTCAAGAGATGAAGTCGGTCTAGACAAAAACAGTATCGATGGATTGAAAGGGCTGAAGTGGTGGTTGAATGACAGGATTTGCTACTTAACTGACTATGGGGGTCGAAGGAGGGGGAAGTGGAATGGAAAGTGATGAAAGCCCAGGTGGATAGTGATGCTATGGATGGTGAGAATGAAAAGAAGAGAGGAGGAAGTTTGGGCAGAGGGGAGGGTGGTGAGTTCCAATGGGATCTCTTGAGTTTAAAGTGCATTTCCAGTAGGAGGCTGAACTTCAGCTCCCTGTGCTTGTTTCCTTTGAGTAATATTCTGGAACATCTGGCGTTCCATATATACTGGTTCAATGATAACATTGCTGCAGATTCACCCGTGTTTAATAGATATTTGTTAGTGGAAATGCTACTTGATCCGTCAGATATTATTTAGTGGACTTACGTTGAGGCAGCTAATTTTAGAATGCACTATTTACTATTAACTGATTAGAGCACTTCAGTAGTAATAGCCTTTCCTTTCAAGTGGATTATAGAAGTATCTATCGATTCCCTAAAGGTGATCTATATCTTGGATCAGACATAATAATAATAGCCACTTGAGAGCTTATGAACTCTTCCACATATGTTCTCTATGGTGACCTTCACAGCCATGCCAGCAGGTAGATAGGGTAGGATTTTATTATTGTACCCGCTTTGCAGATGAGGAAATTGAAGATCAAGTCACATGATTGAATTCTCCTGTTGGTTTTACAATTCAACTTTTGCAGGGTGGACACGTTGACATGAAAGAATAACCATGTTCTGTTTTTCTTCGGTGCTTAATGAAGAGTGCTTTGTTCCCTGTCTTATCTCGTTCTGGGCTTGTTGTTTTAAGATCTCTATTTCTATGGCGAAGTTTTGAGCTGGGAGCCCTTGGATAGGCTACATGTGTGCAGATATTTTTGTGCTTGTTTTCTATTAACTCTCTTTCTATGCTTTTTAATTTACTTTCTGCCATCCAGGGAGCCTTGCTGTTCTGTCGTGGGTGAAAAATACAAAATACAATTCCCAAGTGGATTCTGTTCTTTGGGTTGAACTTTGACCAACGTGTGCAATTTTCTGGGGAGAGGGTCCACAGCTTTCATCAGTTCTTGGAAGAATCCAGAACCTAGCAACATTAAGAACCACTGTACAGAGGGGAGGGGATAGTAGTAGAAAAAATGTTTCAAGAAATTATTAGATTTCTCTTTTGCATTTCTACTCTTCCTTTGTGGTTCTCCATTTTTCTCTGTAGAGACCATGAGGTCAATTAAGGAGGGATTTATGACTTGGTGAAATAGCAGAAGAAGGAGAAGTTTCCACTGTTTTATTCTTTTTGTTCAGGAGCAAATACCTAGGTACTAAGTTTTTCTATGGTCTACCAAAGGGAAAATGCCCCTAATATGCCTACTATTTTTTAAATTAAAGTATAGTTGATTTATAATATTATGTTAGTTTCAGTTGCACAGCATAGTGATTTAGTATTTTTGCAGATTATACTCCATTAAAAGTTATTACAGGATAACAGCTATAATTCCCTGTGCTGTACAATATATCCTTGTTGATTATCTATTTAATTTAATATATTTATTAAAAAAATTTTTTTAAATTTACAAATATTTATTGAATAGCCATAACAGACAAAGAATAGTGGCTAAGAGGATTAAGTCCAGAATGAAAGAATGCTTGTGGAAAAGGAAAAAGACATCAAGAGTTATTTCTAAATTAACCTCCTCAGAGCAAGAAGATATGAGAGGAGTGATCACTGCTTGGGAAGAAAACAAAAATTATAAGAAGGGAGAAGGCAGAACTACTATACTACCATTGCATGCCTGGAAAGATCAGAACAGACCTCACAGGTGAGAAGATAGTAAGATTTATTATTTATTTATTTATTTATTTATTTAACATCTTTATTGGAGTATAATTGCTTTATAATGGTGTGTTAGTTTCTTCTTTAAAACAAAGTGAATCAGCTATACATATACATATATCCCCATATCTCCCCTCTCCTGTATCTCCCTCCCACGATCCCTATCCCACCCCTCTAGGTGGTCACAAAGCACTGAGCTGATCTCCCTGTGCTATGCGGCTGCTTCCCACTAGCTATCTATTTTACATTTGGTAGTGTATATATGTCTATGCCACTCTCTCACTTCGTCCCAGCTTACCCTTCCCCCTCGCCGTGTCCTCAAATCCATTCTCTACGTCTGCGTCTTTATTCCCGTCCTGCCCCTAGGTTCTTCAGAACCTTTTTCTTTTTCTTTTTCTTTTTTTAGATTCCATATATATGTGTTAGCATATGGTATTTGTTCTTCTCTTTCTGACTTACTTCACTCTGTATGACAGTCTCTAGGTCCATCCACCTCACTACAGATAACTCAATTTTGTTTCTTTTTATGGCTGCGTAATATTCCATTGTATACATGTGCCACATCTTCTTTATCCATTCATCTGTTGATGGACACTTAGGTCGCTTTCACGTCCTGGCTATTGTAAATAGAGCTGAAGTGAACACTGTGGTACATGACTCTTTTTGAATTATGGTTCTCTCAGGGTATATGCCCAGTAGTGGGAATGCTGGGTCATATGGTAGTTCTATTTTTAGTTTTTTGAGGAAACTCCATACTGTTCTCCATAGTGGCTGTATCAGTTTACATTCCCACCAACAGTGCAAGAGGGTACCCTTTTCTCCACACCCTCTCCAGCATTCATTGTTTGTAGATTTTTTGATGATGACCATTCTGACCGGTGTGAGGTAATACTTCATCGTAGTTTTGAACTGCATTTCTCTAATGATTAGTGATGTTGAGCATCCTTTCATGTACTTGTTGGCAATCTGTATATCTTCTCTGGAGAAATGTCTATTTAGGTCTTCTGCCCATTTTTGGATTGGGTTTTGGTTTTTTTGTTATTGAGCTGCATGAGCTGCTTGTATATTTTGGAGATTAATCCTTTGTCCGTTGCTTCATTTGCAAACATTTTCTCCCATTCTGAGGGTTGTCTTTTCATCTTGTTTATGGTTTCCTTTGCTGTGCAAAAGCTTTTAAGTTTCATGAGGTCCCATTTGTGTATTTTTGTTTTTATTTCCATTTCTCTAGGAGGTGGGTCAAGAAGGATCTTGCTATGATTTATGTCATGGAGTGTTCTGCCTATGTTTTCCTCTAAGAGTTTTATAATTCTGGCCTTACATTTAGGTCTTTAATCCATTTTGAGTTTATTTTTGTGTATGGTGTTAGGGAGAGTTCTAATTTCGTTCTTTTACATGTAGCTGTCCAGCTTTCCCAGCACCACTTATTGAAGAGGCTGTCTTTTCTCCATTGTATATTCTTGCCTCCTTTATCAAAGATAAGGTGACCATATGTACGTGGGTTTATCTCTGGGCTTTCTATCCTGTTCTATTGATCTATATTTCTGTTTTTGTGCCAGTACCATACTGTCTTGATTACTGTAGCTTTGTAGTATAGTCTGAAGTCAGGGAGCCTGTTTCCTCCTGCTCCGTTTTTCTTTCTCAAGATTGCTTTGGCTATTTGGGGTCGTTTGTGTTTCCATACAAATTGTGAAATTTTTTGTTCTAGTTCTGTGAAAAATTCCATTGGTAGTTTGATAGGGATTGCATTGAATCTGTCGATTGCTTTGGGTAGTATAGTCATTTTCACAATGTTGATTCTTCCTTGATTATCTATTTTATACATAGTAGTTTGTACCTGTTAATCCCATATCCCTAATTTGCCCCTCCCCCCCGGCCCTCTCCCCTTTGGTAACCACTAGTTTGTTTTCTATATTTGTGAGTTTGTTTCTGTTTTGCATATACAGTAGTTTGTATTATTTTTTAGATTTCACATATAAGTGATAACATACAGTATTTGTCTTCCTCTGACTTGTTTCACTTATATACTATACTATTTTTGGTATCTCTAGAATGAAATACAGATTGTACAAATTCAGCTTCCAAAGGATAACAGCAATTATAAAATTCCTTACATTTGTTCATTTCTTTATACTTTTCAAAAGTCATTTACCTCCATTGGAATGAACACAGGCTAAGAAGAGTTGAAAGTGGCTTCCTGCCCCTTTATGCTTCTAGGCCTTAATTCGTTCTCTTCTCTCTATGAGAAATGTTCTCTTCTTTTATTCCACTTGCCAAACTCATTCTGGTCCTCAAGACTGATCTCAATTATCTCTCCTTAAACTTTAATAAGTTCCTGTTATTAAAGGTATAACTGTTTAATGAAAGAACAAACTCAGGCCTTCCATCATACATCCCTGGGTATCACTGTCAGACACATCTGCATTTTCAGGACTTTGGGTTGCATTTGCTTATAGAAATCTTACTTTTAGGCTGTAGTATTTTATGTAGGTGCCTAAATAGAACAAAGTCCCTCAGTACCTTTGTTATCTTCCATTGCATTTCATTAACACTTCCATTTTTCTGTTCTTTGCCTTCTCTCATCTTCATTTAGGATGTAAATATTTTATAAAAAAACTTTCCAAATTTGTACAACAGGAAAGAAATGTATCGACCTGAATTTAGTGATGAAGATTTCTTGAGAGCCAGCATTCTGAGTTTTTCTTCAATGACCCAATTTACATCTCTTTGGAAGAAGAAAGGCAAAGAAGTCTCTTTTTCATTCTGTCTCTTTTTTGTTTTGCCTGTGCACATAATCACTATGAGTTTCTAGGCCTTATACCTAATACCTGTGCCACAAAGGCATTTTAAGATTGAATTCCATTGACATGATTCTGACTTTCACAAGACCCCGTGGAAATGATCTGTACATTGTATCTTCTAGAATGATTTGACTTTAGCCCTTTCACTATGGTATGATAGGAGAAATCCAGGATACTTTGATGGAAGCTTCCTTTTTCCTTCCATTGCTCTCAATGTGTGTCAGACCTTCCCACCTATGACTGGATGGCTGCAACTTCCTTAGGTGACCGCACCCCTATGAGAAGGTGGGTCAGGTCCATTATGGTCACTGGAAACCCACAGTGCTAGAGAGACAAGTTAAGGTCAAGCAAGCTGAGGTCAGCACAGGTCTCGCTGGAAAGAGAGGTGTGCTCTCCTTAGAATGAGACTGGCAAGTCTGACCTGGCATTTGGCAACATTCTGGACCTCAAACTTGGCAAGCAGGTGGGAGAAAACTTCAATAGGGCTGAGTACAGCCTGAAGAATACTCAGAAAGATTAGTAGCTTTGATAAGGAGCCTCTGTAGACTGAGGCCTTTTATCCAGGGCAATTCAGACCTACTTAGTTGGCCCTGTCCCAGGTGGGGACTTGCCGACCTTAAAGGGTCCTTATCAGCTAAGCAGAATCCAGTTCCCTTAAAAGGAAAGGCTTCTCCTTATCTAGTTGTACGTCTTCAGTAAGTGAATAAAGAGAGGAGGAGCACAGAGCTGGACTTGGGATTCTCCCAGGGGTGCTTGTTCTAGGGGATGGGGTGGGATTAGCCCCGGGGAGTGGGGAGACGGTGAGATCGATGGGGGAAGTTCTTTATTTATCCCCTGCTTGGGTTTCTCCCTCTGACACCAAGTCACCAAACGGAGCTAAAGGCAGAGGTTTGGCTGAGGGCGCGTGGATACTTCCTATTTTCCAGTTTTCCTCAACGCACCCTGTCCGTCCAAATCTCTTCTGCACATCATCATCAGATAAGCCTTCCTGAAATGTGGTTTTCATGATCTCAAAAGCCTTTAATGACTTCTCATTTCTGTGTGCTAAATTCCAGCTCCCTTAGGCTGACATTCAAGAACCTTTTCTATCTGGCCCCAACCACCCCAATGATCCCCGACACAGACCTTCCACCTGGTGAAGCAGGCGTGCTCTCTGTTGCTTGAATACTCCATGGCAATTCCTGTCTTTCAGATTTGTTCATCCTGCCATCACCCACTTAGAATGCCTTCCTTCCCTGCCTCCACTTTTATGAAAAATCCTAAAGATAAGGGCTCACGTCCTCCCTGGTCCTTATAGCCTCCTCACATCACTCCCAATCTTTCTCAGACTAGTTGGGTTCTTGGCATTCTTTCCATCCTGCGTAACTGAGTTTTGGTGATTTATGGCGAGAGCAAATGAGTGGAAAGAAAACAAAACATAAAGGACCATGTGGGAGAACTCTACTTTCCAGAAGTAAGCTGTCTAAACTTCCTTTTGCATCTTTGGCTTTGCACTTGTTCAAGATCCCCTGGGGATATTTTTGCACCACTGACTTTGAACAGGCTTCAGGGGCTCATGTGGTGGAACATTCTCAGGGCAGGCTTAGTGTCTGGAGTATAGGATGTTCTCAGTGACTTGCAGCTATTGGTTTTCTTTCCAAGCATGCAGACACTCCTTATGTAATCTGGGCTCAAAGGTGTTTTCAGGACCCTTGACTCTCAGTGGGATGGCACATAGAGAGCAGAATAACTCAGAGAGAAGTTCAAACAGTCCATACTCTAACCTCTGACATTCCCAGCTTGAGAGAGACCTGATACAGAAGGTCTTGGAGGTGTGGATCAGAAGAGTGGGTTGGCTTGGTGGTAGAAAGTTCTCGAGGAAACACAAGGATATAATTTAAATCCTTAGGCATGTTTGCAATGCACCCTCTGTATACACAGATCTCACGTGTGAAAATGAGAATTGACTAACTTTCCAAAACCTTAAGACAGACGGACTTTGGTCCAGAGAGGTCAGAAGCTTCAAAATTGTTCTGAAGCCATTGTATAAATGCTTGCCTTAATGCAGCAAATGTTCTGTGGATAATATCTTCCTGCAGAGTTACATCAAATGGAAACGGAGCTGTGTATTTTCTTAGCATCTGAGGCCATGATACCCTGTGTGTTTAACTCAAAACTCTTTAAGCTATAATGGAGTATCCTTAATGGATCATTTGGCATATGTGGTGATGCTTACATGAAATGAACTTCTAAAAAATTTGAACAAAACCTTTCAGAAGTCCCCACTAGGGAGCACAGTTGTATTGAAAGGTAATGTAACTTGTGACATGAGAAGTCTTTCGTTAGTCTCTTATAGAAAGCATTCTTCTTTTTATTTTCCCGACTTCATTTTCTTATTGTTTTTCAAAAGAAATTTTATTATTTAGTTAAATGGAGCATCTTTGGATGTATTTGTTTTTTCCAGAAATCACATAGGAAAGTCCGTCATGGTTTCCATCCAATCCAAGTTATCGATACATATAAGTTATCTTTTATCCAGGTTTTCTCACCCATTTTTTTTATAGGTAAAGTTTTATTTAGGGAAGAATGATGGTGTGGTGGTGGAGAGATAGGCTGAGACATTCAAATTAATTTGCATTTTAAGGAAATGTTAAGTCTCTAAGTTGTAAACATTGGAAAGAGATTTTTATTCTAAAATTGTTAACTGCAATAATTAATTTTTAATAGATGCTGGTCCTGACATATTTTTCATTAGTATGACTGAATTTAAAAGTCATAATTTTGTGTCACATACATGTATATATGCATTTCTTTTATTATGATGAAATTGGCATATTGTATTTTTCATTATTTTGAGTAGAGGACAGTAGATTGCCATAGAAATCTCAAACAATTTAGCAAACTGTCCCCCATTTCTATTTGTCCAAATGAGGTTTGTGTGACTCTCATGCCACACAGGCTTAAGCTGAAGACGAAGTGCCACCCAGAGGTTCCTGTAAAATTTTTAATGCTCCATTTAGGAGATTGCAGCTGCAATTATAAGGAATTTCACAGTTCATTTTTCATTTGCTCACATATATACAGCAATTTTTAAAATATACAATCTGGACATATAACTCAGTAATATGACACAGTTACCCCAAAATATCTGGGCTATGTGAATTAAAAAATGTTCTTAATAACCTTGTATTTCTTTCTGAAGAACCTATAAAAAGGAATGATTTCTTTTCAGAGAGGAAAAGGATAATCAGAGAGTCCTGAGGGAAAAAGCTTTTCTCTTGGCTCTGCCTGGGACTCATCCATCTGCGGTCTTTTTCCTTACCTGTCTCCTAAAGCCAAGAGACTCATGTTCAATTTCTGTTGAGGAGCTCAGTACTTACCACCTTTAGGATACAACCCATAACTTCTTGCGTAATGTTCAGTTCACTTAATACATGGGTCAGGACTGGAATTCTTCCTTGAGCAAGTTATTGGGTTAAGATTCTAGACTCAAGAGACCTCAGTGATCCTTGAAGTATCTTTTTGTAAAAAATGGCTCTCTTCAAGCCTGGAATCCAGAGCAAGTACTCTTGATAAAAAGCTGATGTTTTAATTGCTGCAAGCACTATTTTATTTACCAGGCACGTAAGTAATGCTTACTCTTTGCCTGATGCCTGCAAAATGCCTTACAAATAATTAACTCATTTAATCCTCATAATAACCCTAAGACAGATACTCTGACTATTCCCATTTTACAGATGAGTAAGTAAAACACCTGAGGTCACAAAGCCAGAAAGGGGCAGAGCCAGGCAATCTGCTCCAGAATCTGGGCCACAGTCTCTGCCGGCATTATACCATTCTGCCCCTCCTAGGCCATCCTTCTGGACCCTAAACGGTCACGTGCCCTGGCTGGTATCTCTAAGCCAGTCCTGGAGGATGGTCCTCCAGAATCGTCAGCTCTCCCGGGAGAAACTGACATTACACCACACCTTTCCCCTTCACGTTACAATCCAGCCACTGTGAACATCTTGCTGTCCTTTAACTCAGCGGGTTTTCTCAGACCCCTGTGCATTTGCGTGCTACTTACTCCCCTCTTACAGGATGCCTTTTCCCTCCTTATTCATAAGACATCCTCTGAGTCACTTTTCAAGATGTAGCTCACTTGTCACCTCTTCTGACTCTTTCTACCTTCTGGCGAATGTAGGCACAGATGCTGTACACACACACACACACACACACAAAAACACACACAGACACCAACGCTTCCCATTCGATCATGGCCCTTCAGCCTGCTTTGAGTTCTTTCAAGCTGCATCTAGGTTTGAGGACTGGCTCAACAGGCCTTGGAGTCTGATAATTCTGAGTGGTAAGTGTGTGGCCCCTAATGAAACCCTTTTCGAGAATTTCTCGAAAGCTGGCCACCCCTTCAGCAACGCCTTGTTACCATTCTGTGCTTGGCATACTCCTTCTTAGATGGGTCAGCCAACCTGTTGAAATAGCTCTCATAACCATAATAAATTGTTCTGGAATGCAGTCTCCCCAATACATTATATCATGAGGAAGACCTACCTGTGCTAACTTTGAAAGACATCGGTACTTATGAGAATTTGGCCAAAATGCTAAAAACAAAAGCGAAACCAAAAAAACCCAACCATTCCACTGAGAGAATATTAATTTCGTACTAAACATACCTATCATATCTTCATGAATACATAATATTAGTATTTCCATATGAGCTAGAGATACTAAATAGTTAATAGCTTCTCCAGCAATTTGTTTCTTGTTATGACGTCTCCAGTAATGTGTAATAGTTTTGGCAAAGTGCAATAACAATATATTCCTATAACCATAAAAATCTGCAATAGTTCTTTAGTTAGCCTGGTTTTGATATTTGAAAAGTAGAGATATTAATTTCACATGCAAACGAGGATAAGAAAATGTCAAAAAATCAGTTCATAAATTAAATATGTATTATAACAAAGTTGTTAATGTTTTAAAAGATTCTTTCAGTAAGTACCCTTAAGTATACCTAGGTTTACTAATTTCTGACTCTTTTGTTTTATTGAGATATAATTGATGTATAACACTATTAGTTTCAGGTGTAAAACATAATGATTCCTTGTATGAATATATTGCAAAATGATCACCACAATAAATCTAGTTAACGTCCATCACCACACAGTAACACATTTTTTTTCTTGTGATGACAACGTTTAAGAACTACTCTCTTAACGTCTTTCAAATATACACTATGGTATTATTAACTGTAGTTGCCATGTTTATTTATATTATGACTAGGAGTTTGTACCTTTTGACTCCCTTTACCCATTTCACTCCTACTCCCTGTCTCTGGCAACTATCTGTTCTGTGTATCTATGAGCTTTGGTTTGTTTGTTTGTTTTTACATTCCACATATAAGTGAGATCATATGGCATTTGTCTTTCTCTGTCTGACTTAATTTCATTTAGCATGATGCCCTTAAGGTATATCCAGGTTGTCACAAATGGCACAATTGTCTCTTTTTTAATGCCATATGCCACATTTTCTTTACCCATTTATCCATCAATGGACACTTAGGTTCCACGTCTTGGCTATTGTAAATAATGCTGCAGTGAACATGGGGGTACAATTCCTCACTCTCTAATATGCTGTAGTTAACCTTTTACTTCACTGGGAAATAAAATTTCTTAATAATTGTATAAAAAGGAAAGGAAATAAATAGTTTGAGTCAAATAAGCTCCCAGTCTGGAAAATCTTGCCTTAAGGAGAACCTGCGCTCTGGGTCGTTCATCTGTATCAAGGGCTTTTCAGGTCAAATTGAAACAAAAGGTGCTGAGAGATGGGAGTGTGGGGAGATTCTGATGTCACCATAGCCAAGTTCTTCTCAGTTGAATGATGTGAAGTGTGCTTGTGTTGTCTCGTAGGGTGATTTCAGAAGCAACTGAAATAACATGGAATTTTCTCTTTTCCTTTGTGAATGAGTATCGGACTATCTTCTGAGAAAAACCAAAGGGAATAAATAAACAATCAACTGCAAAGTTTGTAAGGATTACTTGAAGACCGTCTGTCGGAAAAGTTGCCTTTAGCTGAAGAGATTTGGATTTTATTCTTCACCGCTTGCTAAGCAGTTAGTTTTTGTCTTTGTCTTTTTTTTTTTTTTTCTGTTAAGTGTTTACTTGCAGATTCTGCTGGCTTTGATGAAGCCAGGTTTTAAAAGTAGTTTGAAAAGTGGAATGAACACATTACTGTGAAATGAAGTACACAGTTACCAAGGATGGTTGACTTTTAACTTTTACCTTGAATCACTTCACTATTTAATTGAAATAAACTTCTTTTGTCAACAGACGAAATGAAGTGAAAAGGCATCTAGGTACCACATGTTTCTTCCCAGGGAGAAGGAAGCACCCTTACTGGTAACTGATGTAGTAACAAAGGGGCTCACATTTTATATTTCATTTACTACAGTTCTTGAAAATGAAATTTGTTTAAAAGCTTTTGCAAATACCTCTCTTCTACATGATAAAGGCTTCTGTGCAAATTCAAAAGTTGCTATAGAAGGGAGGTCTGATCTCTGCTGGCATTTGCAAATTAGAAATTTTGCACGTACAGTAAGTCAGCCGTGCAAAAAACCGCTGCCCATCTCAAGCTGAATTATTTCATCCAAGTCCTACCTGGAGGGCTTTTTTTGTTTTTTTCCAGTGCAATTAATTAAGCAAACAGGACCAATGTTGGAACTTTTGACAGATTACAAGAACAAATGCTCTTGCGTTGGGGCTTTCATGGGTCTCATAAGTAGACAGTCCTCATAAATCCTGCACAACAGATCTTTTGATTCTCCCTCAAAAACTTTATCCTCTTCCAATTGGTACTCATCATCGTGGGAGGCTTGCTACTTACAAATTTCTCTATTGCTGTTTTCATTTCCTCTTCAGTAATAGAGACAATCAGTTTCTCATTATCCAGAAGATTCAGTTTTGGCATTTTAATTTTAGCCAGAATTTTCATAATCTCTCTGTTATCAGCTGCTAACTCTGATGCAAATATCAGTTTGGAGAACAAAAAAAAGAGAAACATTTTACATTACTGCTCTCTAATGATCAAATGTAGAACCTGTTGAAATAAGAAACTACAGTATTTCTGATTTTGATTCTTATTAAGATATTAGTTGCTCTTGACATTGGCAAACTTATTTATAAAATTTGCTAAAAAAATTTTAAGACAATTGTAGCCTAAAACAATGCTAGCCTTTTAACATTCACTGAATTTCTACTTTGGGTATAGAACCACATCAGGTGTTATCAGGATTATGGGGAACAGGTTTAGGTCCCAGGGGAAAAAATTTAGTTCTTTTCAGCAAGGGAGGAATTTTTTTTTTTTAAACATCGTCATTGCAGTATAATTGCTTTACAATGGTGTGTTAGTTTGTGCTGTAGAACAAAGTGAATCAGCTATACATATATATATATCCCCATATCCCCTCCCTCTAGCATCTCCCTCCCACCCTCCCTACCCCACCCCTCTAGGTGGACACAAAGCACCGAGCTGATCTCCCTGTGCTATGAGGCTACTGCCCACTAGCTATCTGTTTTACATTTGGTCGTGTATATATGTCCATGCCACTCGGAATTTTACTGATATAAGGCAGAGTTGGGCCCCACCTGTAAGCACTGGTCTCTAGTAATTTTGTGCCAAACTCCACCCCTCCACACTCCATCGTTAGCCTGATGTGTTTTGAAGAATAAGAAGAATTACTATTTAGGAGAAGAGATAATATATGTGAAAAACAAACAGGAAACTAGAGGAAAAAACTCATGTGCTTTATAATTCAAATTATTAGACAAATTGTACAAAAACAAAGAAAGGGCTTTACTGTAATAAAATACAGAGTTCTTTAAAAAGAACTTTGGAAAACAGTCTGAGAATGCAGCCTTCGATACCCCCTTGGTATTCAATGGTCCAGGGCCCAATTTTTAAGCTTAGTTTTTAAAACCAATTTGTGTGAACATGTTTGACTTTCTGTATGACTTATTTGAGGAAATTTATTTTATAATTTCCTCTCTTATGAATTTGGTTTCTAAGCAATTCATTACTCCTTTCTTGGACCTGTGATCTGATGGTATCTCTATCTGCTTTGGGGGAGTGTTTCATCGACTCTGAGGGCCAGGGGGAGACATGTCAGCCAGGCTACTGGGACACCAGCCTCTGGGCTTGGGGCTGGGCAGGGACCACTCCTGTGCTCTCTGTTGGAATCTGTAACTCTGATTAGTCAGAGAGGAAGCACCGGGACGCTAGAGTTATTAGGAAAAGCAGACGGTTTCCCTTGTCAGCAGTCCTTGAGGGCTGCAGCTGCTTCATCTCGAGTCAGCCGGATACAAAGGACACAAGTCAGCGACACAAGGAAATATATTTTACTAAAGAGAGAGACGGTCACCAGTTGTGTTGCCTCCTGTGCTTTTGCCTTGCGACCAAGCTCAAGGTGCCACCTCTTTTGTAATTCTGCTGCAGACAGTCCTGGCTGACCCTCAGCCGAGTGAACAGGGGTGTGGTCATCTCAGAAAGAAGGTTCTGATGGGGGTGGGAGGTGGAGGGTGGTGAGGGCAAGGGCACCCAGGGAGTGTGGCCCAGAGGGGCTGCGGGGAGCTGCTGAGTGGAAGCGTGCACGCACGTGAATTGGGTTCCTGTCATGGAAAGGCATTGTTGTAGGTGTGGAGGACATAGGTGGGTGGCAGGTGGTCCTCACACGTGCGAGATTCTTCTTGTGGAAATCGGTATAATCACGTGGGTGGCGCTGTAAGGGAGAGTCCCTGTCTGGGGGAGTGAGAGAAAGCTGTGAGAAGAGGTATCCTCTGCCATGAGCATTCCTGTCGGAGCTCTAAGGACCTGCAAAGGCTCCAAGTCCTGAGCATCCAAAATGTATTTGTGAAGTGCAGTGGCAACCTGGTGTGACTTCAGTGTAAGGTGTATCAGAGGGAGGGGTGGGGAAAGGAAGTGGAAATGTGGGTTGGGGTCAGAGAGCACAGAATCTTCTGTGAGTGCTCGTAGGTGTGCATTCTATCTGAAAGGAGTGGGGAACGTTTAAGCAAGGTTGGCACCATCAAATACCTGTTTGGAGAAGCTAACTCCGGTGACCTTGGAGGACAGATTGAAACTGGAGAGAGGCTGGGGGCAGGGAGAATTATAAAGGTGTGTGGATGATCGATGCTGAGGACCTGAACTAGACCATGGTGTTGAGTCGACGTACTGGATTTGAGATAAAATGATGAGTTAGAAGCAACGGGGCTTAGAAAATGGGACAAAAAAGGAGAGGCTGACTCTGAAGTCTTGAACTTAGGGCACTGGGAGATGCTCGTGGCATGAACAAAAGGAAGGAAGTGGGCTGGATTAGCATGAAGATGTGATGCCCATTTGTGGAGACCATATTCCACCTCAACCCAGGTACAAAGACAGGTCAACTTCCGGGATCTGAGCCTCCCCTGCTGTGAGCACTATGTTAGAGCCACAGAAGGCATCAGTCTTTTCTGTGCAATGGGTAGGAGGACATTGTCCAGCAAGGGCTAGTTTTTGTTTTTGTTTTTTCCAATGGAAACTTAGGTTTTAGAGTAAGTTTAGATTTACAGAAAATTGGGAAGAAAATACAGTGATTTTCCAGATACAGATGATCCCCTACCTACGATGGTTCCACTTAGGATTTTTCAACTTTACGATGGTGCAAAAACAATACACATTCAGTAGAAACCATACTTTGAATTTTGAAGTTTGATCTTTTCCCAGGCTAGCGACATGCGATCTGATCCTCTCTCATGATGCTGGGCAGCGGTAGTGAGCCCTGGATCCCAGTCAGCCACGCGATCGCGAGGGTCAACAACCAATACGCTTACAACCGTTCTGCACCCAGCCAGCCATTCCGATTTTCCCTTTCAGTACAGTGTTCACTAAATTACATGAGATATTGAACACTTTATTATAAAGTAGGCTTTGTGTTAGATGATTTTGCCCAACTGTAGGCTAATGTAAGTGTTCTGAGCACGTTTAAGGTAGGCTAGGCTCACCTATGATGTTTGGTAGGTTAGATGTGTTAAATACATTTTTGACTTACAATATTTTCAACTTAGGAGGGGTTTATTGGGATGTAACCCCATTGTAAGTCGAGGAGGATCTGACTCTTCACCTGGTTTCTCCTATTATTAACATCTTAGATTACTATGATACCTTTGTTACAATTAATGAACCAGTGTTAATGCATTAGTATTACTAAAGTCCATAGTTTATTCATATTTCCTCAGTTTTTAAAAAAATCTAGTGTCCTTTTTCTGTGCCAGGATTTCACCCAGGATACCACATCATATTTAGTTGTCATGTCTCCTTAGGCTTCTCTTGGTTGTGACAGTTTCTCAGGCATTCCTTGTAATTGACGACCTTGAGAGTTTTGAGGAGTACTCATCAAGTGTTCATTCCTCAGGATTTGTATGATGTTTTTCTCATGGTTAGACGGGGTTTATGGATTTGGGGAAGATCAGAGAGGTGAAGCGCTATTCCCATCACATCATATCAAGGGTACATACCATCAACATGACTTACAACTGTTGACATTGACCTTGATTACCTGGCTATGGTGCTGATTGCCAGGTTTCTCCCTTTCTGTATTGTACTCTTCGGAAGGCAGTCACCACGTGCAGCCCATAGTTAAGGAGTGGGGAGTTATGCTCTATTTTTTGAGGGAGGAATATTTACACAAATTATTTGGAATTCTTCTGCATAAGATATTTGTCTCTTCTCCCCCATTATTAATTTATTCAATGATTTATTTTATGTCTGTATGGTTGCATGAATATTTATTTTATAATTTGGGTTATAGCCCAGTAGTATTGATACTTTATTCATTTTGTTGCTGGGATTGCTTTAACTTTGCCCACTGGGGGCTCTTTCAGTTGGCTCCTGCTCCAGTGAGGGGTACTTGTAAGGACCATGTTGTGCTGTGCTCTGTGCTAGCAAGAGGGCTGGGGGGCCTGTCACAGGACAGCAGAGGTTGCGAGGTCCCAGAGTCCTGAATGCACAGCAGGGGACTTTGGGTTACTCCATGCAGCAACTGAAAGGTCCTCTACATTCTTAAGTACAAGAGTGACATGACGAATAGTGTGTTGGAAGGTTACTTTGGAAGCTCTATGAATTGCATAGTTTCACTTTCTCATTCATTTAACAAACGCTTATGGAAATTATTCTGCCACCCGCTGGGGAGTGAGGGTGGATCATGATGGGGAAAGAATACTAACATTTACGGAGCACCTACCTGCCTGGTACCTGGTTCTTTACACACTGGATTTCATTAGATTCTCACAGCAACCCAATGAGACAGATACTCTTTTCAATATTTTACAGATAAGAACACTGTTTCAGAGAGGTTAAGTAACTGGTTTAAGGCCACACAGCTAGTAAGTGGCAAAGCTGAGATTTGAACGGAGATCTGTCTCATTCCACATGAGGTTAGTTAAGAAAGTCACCGATTTTTGGCTACTTCTTTCATTGAGAAGTAGAGTTTAATTTGCCTCCCCTGGAATCTGGACTAGTGGTTTCGACTTTATTAGATTTATCTGAATTGAGCAGAAGTGACATTCTGGAATTTACAAGGCTAGATCAAAAGAAGCCTAAAGCTTTCTCCCTGACCTCTTAGAAAGCATGTTTTGGCAGAAGCCAGCTGCCACGTGGCAAGCCCAGCGCTACTCTGAGTCTGCCATGCTGTGAGGTGGCCAGAGCAAACCACAAGGACAGGTCTGCCCAGTTCCCACTTGTTCCAGCCACCTTAGTCCCGGCACCGGAAATGTGAGCGAGGGTGCCTTCTGATGATTCCAGGCCCAGCCAGCGCCTGACTGCAACTGCATGAGCGACCCTGAGCCAGAACCACCCAGCTGAGCCCAGTCAACCCTCAGAACCATGAGAGAAAATAATACCTAGTTGTTCTAACCCACAGTGTTATGGGGTAGTTTGCAGCAATGCGTAACTGGAACACCAGCAAACACAGGTGTTCTTTCTCTGTGCTGTCTACCTTCCACAGTGACAGGGTTCCTCCATTGAGGCAAAGAGCATGGGAGACCATTACATTAAAGTACTGAGGACACTGTAGGGGCCTGGCTGGAGCTGGGTGCTTGTGGACAAACAGAGGCAGAGCTGGGAACCATCTTAAGAGAAGAACTTAGGTTAGAATATAAAGTAGAATTGCATTAGCGCTCATTGATGGGAAAGAGAGTGAGTTTGTTATCAGATAGTCTTGAATTGCAATTCTACTTTCTCACTTCCAAGATGTCTGACTTCGGGCAAATTACTTTAACTCTCTAAGCCTCAGCTTCCTTGTCTTTAAAGTTCAGATGATCTGATGATAATAATATCAGATGCAATGAGGTAACAACAGGTGTTCAAGAAATGTGTTCCTGTAGTTTTCTAAGCATATCTATTTTATAGCACCTATTCCGCTGCATTCGAATTGTTTATTTTCTAGCCTGTCTCCCAAATAGACTTTGAGATTTCTTAGGGAAACAAGATTATATTATATATTTTTGTATTCTTGGTGGCCAGCAGAGTAAACAGAGTGGATGTTCAAATAGTTGTGGAATGAAAGAAGGGATTGATATCATCGTGGCTGAGGAATGAAAGAAGGATGACTTGCCTATCTGGTTAGGAGGCCAGAAGTTAACAGTGGTTAATGGGGGAAACTGACGCTGAACAAACCATGAACCAAGTAAATAAGTAATTATAAACTGAAATAAATCGTGTGAAGAGAACATATGATAATAGAATGCCTGAGTTTTGGGAGGAAACACCAGCAAACACCTATTATCTCTTATAGCTTGTCCAAATAACTAAGTTCTGGCCAACGGGATATGAACAGAACTGACTTTTACCATTTCTGGAGAGTGTCCTGAAAAGAAATCTTTCCTTTGGCCCTTTCCTACTTCCTGCTGGAAGATGATGAGAACTGAAATGGCAGCCTCGGACCTCAAGACGGAAGCTGCATTTTGAAGATGACAGAATCTCCTTATAGCTTTGAACTAATGTGACAGAGAAAATGAACTCCCACCTTGTTTCAGCTGTTGTTTCTTTGGATCTCTTTGTTATTGCAGCTGAAAGAATGCGGGGAGCTATGAAAGAGGTAAGAGGGGAGCCCAGTTTAAACGGGAGTGGAGGGGCAAGGAAATCGTCTCCAGCGGGGCAGTCTCTACGAAGTGGGATGATGAAAGAGAGTGCGCAGGGCGGAAGGAACAGCATGTATGCCGTCCCCAAAGTGGGAAAGGACTTGATACATCTGAAGAACAGAATGAATGAATGAGAAGCGTAGGAGAGAGTCTGGGAGTCAAGATCACAGTGATCTTGAAATAGGAAGTCGCCAAAGTGTTTTAAATACTGAGGTAATATGGCCTGATTTCTTTTTCCAAAAGGTCCCTCTCTCTGACTCTGTTGGAGGGTTTGGGTGGTGGAGGAGGTCACTTAGCCTCAGCCGCAGATGATGGCAACCAGTACTAGGGGTAGGGTTGGGGGTGGAGAGAAGTGATGGTTTTGAGTAATATTTTGAAGGTAGAATTACCAGGTCTTTTTGAAGTGCAAGATGTATGTCACTGAGAGGAAACATGCCTTCAAGATGATCCCCAAGTTTTGAGAAGGAGGAGACTGGAGGAAGAAAAGTATTGGCAGAGGAAGGCCAAATGTTTGGTTTCTTTTGAATGTGGTGTGTTGGAAAGAGAGAAAACCAGTGCTCAAATCCCATCATTCATTGCCAGTTATCAGCCATGTGTGACCTTGGGAATGTCACCATTTTACAAATAAGAAAATAAGGATAGAGGTTAAGAAACATAAACTCAGCATTTTGAACTTAAAATCCATGGATGTAACATGACTTAGTAGAAAGAGCATGGGCTGTGGAGACAGATGCTCAGTTATATTGCTTCCTTATTGGGTGACCTTGACAAAGTCACTTAAATTCTTAGAACCTCAGCCTTCTCATGCAAAAAAAAAAAAAAAAAAAAAAAAAGACTTGTCATAGGGATTAAAAATGATAACTTTTTATAAAACACCTAGAAAGGTGTCTGGCATAATAAGTGTATGCATGGTCTCATAAAGACAGCATATAAACATAAAATTGCTCCAAGTGGTTTTCAGTTGAAACTGGGTGTTCAATTTGTGTAGCGATCGGATCATTTAGTCCTATATTTTTATACCAAAACTCAGAAAGAGAGGAGGCTGAAAGACAAATCCAGGCCACTTTGCCTGGACCACTATATTCATGGAATGACCCTTGTTCTCCCTTTGGTCTGAATGCTCAGACTGAGGTGCGTCCTTAAAGGACGTTGAACTTGGACTTTGTGAATCATTGCTTAACGTGTTCTGTTTTGCACTTTTCTAGAAGGTAAACGTGACCTCCTGGGAAGGTGATTATCACGCTCTAATAGTGAGATCTGAATCCAACTTCAACAGATGTCATCACTTTTTAGATTTTTCATTTATAGAAACTCCACCCAGCCTCTTGGCATCTGGGAACATTTCTTCATTGTGCTGCGCGGAAGTAGTCTGAGCCTAAAGCAAGAATACTACTTTCAGAGTAAAACGACTGAATAATTAACAAGGGTACCTTCTCAAAGGTGAAATTTGGCCAAGGCATTAGCATTGGTACTCAGCAAAATGCCTAAGGTATATCATGGATATTTGATGAAAGTACTTGGTCATCACTGTGGTTTTAAAATTCATTCAGTGACCTGGAAATTCTGAGGGTTTCTAAAAAAGACTTTTTTTTTTTTTGATCACCTCAGGGTGTGTTGGATTGTGCATGATGGATTCCCTCTATAGAATTACCCACAGGCAATGTCCTCCATTAACAGGGGAAGTGGAGCTGGACCCTGAGTTAGCTGGACATATATTTGGAGCTTGGTGAGAGAGCCTGTCCCCTTGGCACGTCAAGAAGTTGAGGGGATAGTGTATAGCTTAGATTGAAATTTTCAGAAGCTCAACACAAGGAAGGTGGCATGGTGGGAATTTGCCTGTCTGGTGTGTAATTTGATCTGACTGGGAAACAGGGGTTTGCCTTTAACAGAGTTTTGTCTCTATCACGTTACTATAATGAGTTCCCTCAACATCTCCTTAGGCATCATTCTTGCACCTGTTGATGGCGGGGGTTGAGTTTTCAATAGACCATACACCACTTCTACGTCTCATTTCTGGTGTTGGGTTTCAGCAATTCTCACGCAGAAACACTGACATTCTATACCCATAACCATGCATCGTTACTGGAGGAGCGAGACACAAGGAGCAGAAAACTGTTTGCTCTTAGTTATTTTAATTTTTTTAGAAGAGTAGCTGAACAAATTGAGAGAAATGGGAAGGAAACGAAACTGTACTGAAGAGAAATGCTGTTCTTTTATCCTTTGGACTTATTTTTTTGTACAAGTGGATCATCCGTAGGTTGGAATAATTATGAAACTTGGCATTTATCCAGCTCTGTAGTGGGTAATTACAAAATTGCTTTGTTTAATTATGCAGTATTTTATAGGAGGGCATTTTTAACCTTTGTCACTAGCGCCAAATGGAAGGAGACACAGCTCTTCATAATAAGTATCATAATTCTAACTGCATCTAAGGTTTATTTAGAAGCGATTCATTTTTAAAGACACGCTCTAATTTGTGTAATTTTTTTTAGTAGGTGAAAACTGCTGAAGTGAATTGGTTTGTGGTAACAAAAGTAAAACAAGAATAACTGCTTGTTAATAGTCTTCTCCACTACTCAAATATCCTAAGTCCGTCTCTGGTGAACATAGACACTGCGGGTTCATTTCTGAAACATGAAGCAAAGCTTATATAATCAAGTGGCTCATTAGAGAAGATCAGAGGATTTCAAAGTACACTTTAAAGACTAGAACTAATGTCCTGTATTTAAAGAGGAGATCAAAGTTGACACCATGTCCAGAAGATCCTTTGCAAAACATCACCTTTCTGTGTTATTATCAGAAGTGACTTCCGCTGACCTTCACTGTAAATCTATGTAGGTACTAATGACAGGTTAAACAGTTAAACCACCACATTTATTCATTCAACACGATTATTGAGTGACTTATGTGCAAGGCAATGTAACTCCAATGTTGCCTATAGTGTCTTTTTCGATTCTTTTGTCTTTAAAATGCAACTACTAAGGTAGCACTCTCAAAAAAAAGAGTCATAATATCTTGTATGTTATGTCTTGGGGGTGGGGTAGTTTAAAAGAATTAATAGAAGTAGAAAATATATCAACATTTATAAAAGTTTAAAAATATGAATTTAACTCAGTTCATACATTTTTGAATGCCTCATACATAAGGTACAGGGCTCAACAGACTGGGTTCTACCATGAAGAGTAAGACATGGTCTCTGTCCTTGAAAAGCCTTTGGACCAATGGGCGAGAGAATATATGCAGGTGGATGACATTGCAGGAGCTGTAAGAAAGGGGCAGACCGGTGCTCCATGGACACAGAGGTGAGGCATTCCTCTGTTCAGGGGCTTCAGGAAGGAGTCGGAGTCAGACCTTGATGAGTAGGTTTTGAAGCATGTATATGAAGGAAGAGCCTTTTCCCCGGGCAACACCGTGGACGAAAGCTGGAGGTTGGGGTAGTGTGATGAGTGTTTACTGAACAGAAAGCATTTCAGTTTAGCTGGTGCTAAGTGATGCCTGAGGGGCATCACTGCATCAGCGGAGGAAGAGTAGAACAATGAGACGGGAAGTTTAAATGAGCTGAAAGTGTGTTATTATAGGTATTGGCTCACACGCTTATGGGGGCTGAGGAGTCCCACGACGTGCCGTCTGCAAGTTGGAGAATGAGGAAAGCTGGTGGTGTGAGTCCCACTCCTAGTCTGCCTGGGAAGCCTGAGAACCAGCAGCACCCATGTCCAAGGGCAGCAGAGGATAGATGTCTTGGCTCAAACAGAGCAAATTCACCCTCTCTCCGCCTTTTTGTTCTATTCGGGTCCTCAACGAATTGGGTGATGCCCACCTGTACTGGTGTGGATAATCTTTCCTCAGTCTACTGATTCAAATGTTCATCTTTTCCAGAAACACCCTCACAAACACACCCAGAAATAATGTTTCACCAGCTATCTGGGTATCCCTTAGTGCAGTCAAGTTGACCCATAAAATTAACCATCGCAGAAAGTAAAGACCCGAGTTTACAGTCCTGCTTATTAGCCATGTGAATTTGGCTGTCACTTACCATTCAGAATCTTAGTTTTCTCATTTCTAAAAGGACATCAGATTAATTTTGGTCTTCACTGTCAGAATAAATAGCTTACACCACAAAGATAAACCTGGAAATCTCAGTGATTTAAAGCAATGAAAATCAAGTGTCTCCTGACATCCCAGTCCGTTTGGTTTTGGGGGGTGGTGGTGAGGCAGTGTGGGGTAGGGGATGACTTTCAGGCACTCCATCCTGGGATGCTGTCATCCTTAACATATGACCCCCAAGTTTGCCACAGAAGGGAAGAGAGAGGAAGGGAGTGTGGGAGATCTCTTAGGGACCAGGCCTATACAAAACCCAAATCTGTTCACATTCCATTGGCCAGAACTAGTCACATGGCTCCACCTAGATATCTGGAGCTTAGAAATCAAGCCTTCGGTGTGCCAAAGGGGAAAAATGAAATGTGTTGGGGGAACACACAACAGTGCTCTGTGAATCTCCATTGTTGTCATGGAGTTAGTATATGTGAAAAGGCTCGGGTAATGTATATGAAATGCTATATGCAAAAGGGCTGGTGTCATGTAAACCACTCCTTGATATGTTCGTTTTTTAAGACTGCACAAATAGATTGGGGCCAAGATAGTGAGGTCCCTAAATTATTGTCAGTTAAGGAATTTATAGTTTACTCCATGGATTATGGGGTGGAACTAAAAGCTTTTGAACAGGGGGATTACTTAAATAAATTTGTGCATTAGGAAGATTGAACAGCTGTCTTTCGGCTGGAGATTTTGGGAAACCTGTAGACAGTAGTCTTTTTCAGTTGTTGAGGAGCTATACGGCCTGGACTAGGGCAGAGTAGAGGTAACGTAAGGGGAGGGAGAAGCCTGCCAGTGGACTATGGTATTTTATTAGTCTTTGTACCTGCGGTGTCTTCCACAGAACCTGTGCTGTAATATATGTTAAATAAACATTTCTGAATGAATCAATGAATACTCGAATGGATGAGTTAACGAATTTCATTCTACAGAACGGTTAGTTTTGTATATGACTGTCTTCTCATATAGATAATAAATTCATTGACGTTGGGAATCCTTTGTTTTTATCTTTCTGTAGGAAAGGTCTCGATGTGAGTCTAATAAGCACTAATAATTAAGAGATGTGTGTGGCAGTGCGTCCTCATATGTGAAATTGATGAAGAGACTTTGCAGCTGAGGATTATCCTGGCTACACCAAGACTAACAAAGAAACGAAGGAACAAAGCCCATGAACCCAGGAGACGTGGAAGTTACTCAGACATAAGGACAGGTAAGTCACCTGTGTGGTTTCAAATCTTTTATTGATTTCACCATAAATTTCTGACTTCTCTGCATGACATTTAAAATGACAAAATATTACTTTGCTAAAATCCAGAGGATTTATGAAATAAACACTGCTTGCTATAAGAAGCCCAAAGAGCCCAAATAAATAAATATTGTAAAACTCTGTCAAATAGTTTACTAAAGAAAAACTATAATGACAAACGTGTTTGCTTTTCAATTTAAATGAAACATCTGTATAAGCAGAATATTGTCTATGTTTACTACATTGTTTTGTTTAAGTCTCATTTTTTATATAATCCTCAGGATTTCAGTAATTTCATCATTGCTTCTGACAAACCGTTTAAACATTTCTTTTACATTTCTCTGTTTTTCTAATGAACTTTTATATCCATTTGAATTAACTGGATTGGTGATAGAGCAGTTCATAGAAATCAACAAATGTACTTAAAATTGTATGATATAGTTATCATATCAATTTCAAGGTGAAAAATTTATTTATGGATTCAATAAATATTGATTGGAGGTCTTCCATATGATAGTTCTATGCTAGGGGTGAGGGATTCAGGGGTGACTTTACAGGCAGAAGAAAGCCAGCAAATTGAATCTTTGCTCCTCAATAGATTGAAGCTGATGATGACAGAATCTTCCAAATATTTTTGGTCAAGAGAGCTTTTCAATGTGGGAAATATCAATTTTCCCTACAACTTTAAGGAAATGATATTTACCTTTATATTGTAGTGTGTGCTTGGAACAATGATTAATCCATTATTTCAGCTGTAAAATGTCTAAAAATCAGAGGGCTATCAACTTTGTCATAGTAGAGGGCTATCTACTTGGTTTTCTAATCCTCTTAGTTTTAGAGTTGAAAGAACTTGCATAGGTGTTTTCAAAACGTATGTATATGATACATATGCACACATATAATACACACAGTATTTTATATATATTGTATATTTTTCACATTAAAATAATGTAAGTATACTATGCTCTATTTTCAACGACCTAGAAACTCTAAGTGCATTCTTTGGCAAAGTATATAGCGTCTGAATTGTACAGGGTAGATCACAACTTGCTGTGTTTGGTTGTGATATATTGACATATACTATATATATTTAGTACTATGTGAATTGATCTTGGAACAGGTTAGTTAACTAGAGCGATTAATAGAATGATTTGTTAATTTGTAGGTGATTAGAGCAGAGAACAGATGCACATCAGCCTTTATGAAATTTTAATTTTTTTAGGTCATGAGGGTTTAGGACCACAGAATCCTAACCCCATGGACACATTTTAAAAGCAAATTTGACCAAAGATTAATTTTATTCAATTATAATTTTTTTGTGTTTGCTTATAAGGCTATAGTGATTTTTAAATGCATTAGACAAACATTACTCGTATCAGCAGGAACAGAAAAATCATTCTGGGAAATGTTTAATTGGGGTTCCCTAAACAAAGGACATCTGATCAGATTAGCTTGGGCTAGGCTGCGTGCTAAGTCTTCCCTTTGGTTATTCAAAATATGTATTGCCATGTTAAAGTATTGGGGATGCTTCAGTGGGAAAAAAAAAAAAAACCTATTGAACTTTGCTTGCAGTTAACAAACTAACTTAATTGTGCAAGGAAAGTCTATTTTTCTTGGAACACCAATTAACACTACACAGAACAGTTTTTCCTTAACATCAGTTTGGGAAGTACTGTGTTAGCTAATTCAAAGACTATGCTTAATATTATTAAAAATTTTAACTTGAAATGAACCCTAAGCCCAAAGTGAACGCATTGATTTAGTTTCATGACTGTGTGTAAAACCCCTGATGATAATCTGGCCGACCTGCTCTACTTGAGTTTTCCTAAATGCGCTGTATGGTCATGCTTTCTCGCTTGTCCATGTGCCCTTCACTTTGTCTTCTAGAATGTCCTTGTGGTTAAATTACACGAAGCCTGCCTGTCTTAGCTCAAGTGGGTGTCAGGGCCCACAAAATAGTTCTCCGACCCCTTCTAAATGTCAAGAACTGTGAAGGTTCCTAGATTTTACCCCTTCAGGGTAACATGTCAGCCCAGTGCAGTGTCGTGGATGCTGGGAGAAGACACGACACTCCCGGGTAAGAGACAAAGGACTTTACTCCTCCCTGCAGAGCAAGCAGCGCGTGCCTCATGCCTGTGTCGGCTCCTTTTGTCCCCGAAGTCACAGGGGTGGCACAGAGCATCCTGGACGCTGCACGTGGACCGGGTTTGCTTCACAGCTGAGGAACCCTGAGCTTAGGAAACCCCAATCTTTCATAATAAATGGGCTGTAAGGAAACTTGCCTGATTTTTGCCCAGGAGGGAGACAAGATTTTTATTATACTGCACAGTGACCATTGTTTAAACTTTTAATTTTATATTTGCGTACAGCCAATGAACAATGCTGTGATAGTTTCAGGTGAACAGCAAAGCGACCCAGCCATACATACACACGTATCCATTCTTCCCCGAACTTCCCTCGCACCCAGGCTGCCACATAATATTGAGCAGAATTCCCTGTGCTGTGCAGTAGGTCCTCGTTGCTTATCCGTTTGTCTAATATATTAGTGTGTACATGTCAATCCCAAACTCCCTAACTATCCCTTTCCCCCATCTTTCCCCCACTGGTAACCATAATTTTGTTTTCTATGTCTGTGGGTCTGTTTCCGTTCTGTATGTAAGTTCATTTGTACCATTTCTTTTTAGATTCCACATATAAGTGATATCATATGATATTTCTCTTTCTCTGGCTAACTTACTTCACTCAGTATGACAGTCTCTAGGTCCATCCATGTTGCTGCAAATGGCATTATTTCATTCTTTTTCATGGCTGAGTAATATTCCATCATATATATATGTACCACATCTTCTTTATCCATTCCTCTGTGGATGGACATTTAGGTGGCTTCCATGTCTTGGCTATGGTAAATAGTGCTGCTGTGAACATTGAGGTGCATGTATCCTTTTGGACCATGTTTTCCTCCAGATGCATGCCCAGGAGTGGGATTGCAGGGTCACATGGTAGCTCTATTTTTAATTTTTTAAGGAACCTCCATACTGTTCTCCATAGTGGCTGCACCAATTTACATTCCCATGAACAGTGCAGGAGGGTTCCCTTCTCTTCACACCCTCTCCAGCATTTATTGTTTGTAGATTTTTTGATGATGGTCATTTTTACTAGTGTGAGGTGATATCTCATTGTAGTTTTGGTTTGCATTTCTCTAATAATTAGCAACGGTGAACATCTTTCATGTGCAAAACATTTCTTCCCCGTGTTCTAGCAGAAGAGACCATTTCTACCTTCCAAGGCTGTTAGCTGTACAAACATTCCTGAAAGAAGAAAAGGCTGTCAGCACCTCTATGCAGAAGATGTGCAGAAATGAGAAAGACCCAGGCAGTGTTGTCTCCCGGCACTAAAACCCATGTCACCAGTTGTGTGCTGTTCCTTGAATTCCTGTAACAAACTGTATGTTCTGTGATCACAGCACTTCTTGAATTGTTCTAAGCCTTGCTTGTCTGGAGAGGCTGTGTCCTTACTAACATATTTACCATATTCAGCTGGGTACCAGGTATAGAGTAGACATTTGGCAAAGTTTATGAGATATAGGCTTTAAATATTTTTTAATATCCTTTAAATATTCTCTGGATTGGTTTTCAAGTTTATTGCCCCAACTACCCTGGGAGGAGGGACAGAAGGTCTCAAATGGCTTTAATCACTGGGGGGAAGTTTTCCTTTACTAGGAACGTGCTAGTGCTGCAGCAGCTTTGCAGCTAGCAGCTGCAGCAGCTAGCTTAGCAATCAGTGGCTGTGAAGATAGAGAAGGGCCAGAGCAACTGGAGTGCTGGTGGCCAAGCAACGAGAGTGTTGAGACGGTGGTGGCAGTCAACCTCATGTCAGGGACACAGCCACAATCCCCAACAGCAGATGTGCAAAACTTTAGGCCATGCAGCATCTGGATAGGATTTTAAAAGATGTTTAGGAGGTTTCTGGTCACAAAAATGGAAAGGAGAAATAGAATAGCATGTGAGAAAGAAGAGAGACAGAAATGTATGTTGGAGGAGCACCCAAGTAATTATATATACTTTCAATTTATAATTACTTAATTGTATATACATATTTTAAGTAAATTTATATGTATAAAGAGATGAAGAGTTGGGGGAGATTCGACCAGACTACTGGCCCTCAGGTCAAGAATCCAGTGAAGGGTCATCTTGTGTTCCCCCAGTGACCCCAGAGTGATCCCACGTTTGATCTGGACTCTCTCTTATTTCCACCCCCACCCCCAGTAAACACAGATCTAAGATAACACTGGCTCATCCGTGATGGATTGAAAGCTGAGCTATTTTGCCAGGTGGTTTTCAAAAGTAAACACCCTGCAGATTTCAAGAAACTTTTTTCTCTTTGTAAATGCTTCTTGAGGTAAACAGCTTCCAGAAATGGAGGTGGGGGAACGGCATTGATCAGAGAGGTGGGAATTGTTTTTCCCTTCAAGAGTTCTGGAGTGGTTATCATCTATTTGGCTTTTGTCCCATATCTTGCTTGAATGGCCATTGCCTTATCGACTCTTTGCTGGTATCATTTGCGTACATTTTCAGGTGCCTCATTAAACATTTTTGCGTGGCTGACATCCATTGTCAATACACACTTTTATTATTGAGTACCCACAGATAATTTGGTAATGTTTTAGGGGATTGGGTTTAGTACTGGAAATGCTCCCATGGTTTCCTTATCCAATCAAAGGAGAATAAGTGCAAGAATCATGAGAATGTGCTGGGAACGAGAGTTGGTTTATATGATTCTTCGTGTTGATTCTGGAATAATCAGTTGATTTAAGCAGAGAATATGGGTCTTCATTGCCTGGAACTCAGTGCACTAGAAAAGAAACAGCATAGTGAGTGAGTGAGAGTGTGTGTGTGTGTTGGGGGGGGATTAGTCTGTTGGTTTGTCTTTTACCAATAGAGTACACTTAATAGAACTTCACTGTACTCATATGTTCTTATTTTCACTACCAAACATCCTTCCATTTTTGTTTTGTTCTCTTTATCTCAACTTAAATTAAGAGAAAGCAAGAGAGTTTGAGATAATGTTCAGTTAATGTCTACATCTTGAAACATATTTCACTTTTCTCTGGCTGTCTAATGATTAGGTTACAGTAATTACATTCAGGCGTTTCTGAGCCAGAGATAGAAGTGAGCTGTGTGTTTAGTTGCAGCCTGTCTGTATTACTTTGCAGTCTTCTTCAATATATTCTAACTGCAGTCACTTTCGTCTAATGGTAAGTCACAGAAAACCAATAACATCCTCAAGAAAAGGGTTAATGACATTTCCTTCTCCTCTGGGGCCCTTAGATTTTGCTGAATCTCTTTCCAGGACTGGGGAAATCCTATTAATGTCAAAGTAAAAGCGGAATATGCTGCACCCGTCGGCACTCACCCTGTCTCTGGTCATGGGTGATGGCAAGTACCGTATTTCCTCCTAGAACTCATCTGAGCAGCCTTTGAAATCTAGTCCCATCAAATCCTGGATTTGACCAAAGGAGGGATGTCCCTGTCAACGCTGCCCAGTGAATAATCAAATCCAACCTGCAATTGTTCAGGTTGCCAAACATTTCTGTGGTTGAGTCATGGGGAGATTTCCCCCCCTTTGAATTAAAATGGGGAGTAGGGGTGGGCAAATAAAGCCAGACAGAGAGACAGAGAGAGTGAGCGAGTGCAGGAATTCTTTACAGGTACAAATTTTATAGGTAAGATACCTCCCTCCATTCCTGCCAAGAAAACAAAAGGGCAATACCTGGACCAAGGAGGAGCTGTATCTTTCCAAAAGGTTTTGAGAATAAATAAAACCTATACTTCACTCCATTCCTTTTCCTGTTTTATTAATTGCCTTGGAGCAATGCTTCTCAAACTTTTATGAGCACAGAAATTACCTGGGGATGTTGTTAAGCAGTAGCTTCTTGTTCACTAAGCCTGGGATGAGGCCTGAGATTGTGCATTTCTAACAAATCCTAGGTGATACTGATGCCCTGGGCCACACTTGGAGTAAAAGCCAGAGCAGGAGTTCTCGAAGTGTGGTCTCTTGACCAGCAGCATCACCTAGAAACCTGTTAGAAATGGGAATTCTGGGGGCCCAGCCCAGACTGGCTACAGTGGGTAGAATGCCCCCCCCAAGATGTCTACCCTCTTATCCAAGGATCCTGTGAATGTATTACATACAAAAGGAAGTTTGCAGATGTAATTAAGGTTTATGGACTTTTAAGATAGGGAGATGATTCTGGATTATCCAGGGGGCCCAGTCTAATCACAATGCGTCCTTAAAAGTAGAGAACTTTCTCTGGCTGGAGTCAGAGAGATGCAGCAGAAGGGAAAATTAGAGAGAGTCAAAGCATGAGAGAGACTGGCCTTGCTGGAAGGGGCCACACGGAAAACATGGGAAGGAGTGCAGGCCGCCCCTACAAGCCAAGCTTGGACCTTGACTGAGAGGCAGCAAGGAAAGGGGGACCTCAGTCCTACAACCATAAGGAACTGAATTAGGCCAACAACCTGAATGAGAGCAGAAGCCGATCTCCCCAGAGGCTCCAGGAAGGAAGGCAGCCCTGTCAGCACCTTTGATTTCAGCCCCAGGAGACTCTAAGCAGAGGACCCACTTGAGCTGTGCTGTATCTGAACTTCTGACCCACAGAACTGTGAGATAATGAAATTGTGTTTTGAAGCTACCCAGTTTGTGGTGATTTGTTACAGCAGCAGTAGGAAACTAACACATTGACTGAATCAGAAGCTCTGAGTGGGGGCCCACGGTCTGCTTTAACAAGCTCTGCGGTCATTCTGATGCAGAGTGTGGAAAGATCATTCTCTAGAACATGCACAGAGCCCAACATAAATGGGGTTCTGCCACGTAACAGCTGTTGCAGCACTGGCCAGTCTCACTAACATCCCTAATCTTTCATTTTCTCCTTTGAAAAATGGGGTTAATAAAACAGTGTTGATGTGAGAACTTTGATCTGAATCTCCGGTAGAATATTTCACAGTTCTTATTATAGTAGGTCCTCAAATGTTAACTTCTTTCCTTCCTTCCATTTCCTCCCATGGACACACTAAATGATGCAAACAGTACTGATGATTCTGATGTCAGCTTTCTGAGGCTTAGGGCTTGGAACTTGACCTTGATTGTCATTGTGTAAATATGATCTGGAAAGGAAAAACAAAATCACAGGAAGGAGATGCAGGTCTAATTTATAAGCAATTGCCCTGCTCAGCTTCATTGCTACTCTTCAAAAAAGAGAACAATGAAGATGTTTCCCTTGTTTTTAGAAAAAACAATTCAGCACTATGTAAGTCTAGATATAGAACATTTGGTTCTAAACATGACCCTCTGATCATGGCACTAGAGTAAGTCAGTTCTTTACATCATGCAGTCTTCGTAGTGGGATCACAACTGCACAATATGTTTATATTCTGTACATTCTTAAGAACGCAATGTACTAATTCTAATTTGCTAGTCTGCCAGAGTGCTCTGATGCTCATTAATTTTAAAAGTTTCAAGTATATATATATATTTTTTTCATTTGTGTCCACCCCTGAGCTGGAAATATTTGCTAATTCTTCCTCCTTTCTCCACTCTGCATGGTGAGCTGCTTCCTTGGTTGATTACACATTCTTCTTCTCCGTGATCGCTACAGCCCTTTCTTTCTGACCATCCATCACTGTGTGATGAAATTTGTTGATTGGGTTTATTTTGCAAATGATGCAGTTTGCCAAGTTCCAGGTTCATAGTCATTTTCCATTGCTGTCTAGATGAGACTAAAACTCTCAATCAATCAACACTTCTAGATTAATTTTTCCCTCTCTGTGAAATAAAAAAAAAGTGAATTAAGAGTTAAACTAGGCTTCCTGGCTTATGTATTTATTAATCAATCAACCTTCCACATAATACTAAATTAATGTTTATGGTACAATATCCACATACCTATTTCTGTGTCTGCCAGCTTGAAAACAGTGCTGTGCTGAAGCAAGATTCTATCTGCTGTGAACATTTTTATAATGAGCTGCAGCCCTGGAAACATTGAAACCCATTTAAAAAGTGACCTGAATAATTTCTCAGAGAAAATTAAATGGGTGAAAGATCATGAATAAGAAGTAAATATATATTTAAATAGCATCAAGATGGCATTATTCTTTACTGTGCAGCTTTTGGTTTTACTCACATAAAACTGCATCTGGGTAATTTGGGGAGGCATTGGGGGATTCCATGACTTCCTTTAAATATACATAGAGCTCAAATCCCGGGTCCACATCACATTTCCTATTGTTATGTGTACTAAATGCTCTTAGTGCCCAGAGAATGATGCTAAATCTCCTTTTCTGTTTCACATGTTGATTTTCTCGAACAACGGGGTATAGAACAGAGGTTAGTTTACCTAAAGTGTGGTCTTCAGACCGGAAGCATCAACTTCACCTGGATTCTAACATCACTTGTTAGAATGGCTGAATCTCAGATTCCAGATCTTCTGAATCAGAATCTGCATTTGAACAAAATCCTAGGCAATTTGTTTGTACCTTAGAAGGTGGGAACTGCTGGAGCAAAAAAGGGTCTGGGAGGTAGGGTGTGGGAACCATGGAGTGTCAAGGACGGAGGTGGTGAAAGACAGTATTGGACAGAAGTGTGCTTCTCACCTGCTTCTTGTCAAGGCCTGGAGCGTTCGGGAAGAGTCTGCTGTGCTCTTTTTATCCTGGTGTTTGGTAGGATGCTAAATGGTTGAGTAGGCTTGAGGGTGTAGTTTATAATTATGCGCTCACAGAGCAGATCTATGTGGCTTGCAGTCCACTTTCTAATGTAGTGTCTTCCAAATTTTAGCATGACTTTGGATGAGAAGCAGCGTGGATAATGGAAAACCTAAGGGTTTTGTGGCTACCCAGAACTAGGTTTTAACTCTAACCCTGATAATATTATTGATCGTGTCGATAGTTTCGGTATGTGTAAAATAGGCAAAATAGTAGTGCTGTCACTGGTGGATTACATGAGATGATGCATGGGAAGCTCGAAGTTCGGTGACCAGAAACAAGTAGGCTTCTAACAAATATGTCTTTGCTTCTCCTTTTCTACTGATCATTCATTGGTCCATCATTGCACCCCTATTGTCCCTGAGATATAAATATATGTATACAGCTCTATCTATCCGTGTATCTATCCATCCAACCATCCATCTGTCCACCATCTGTTTATCTATCCTTGTTCTTTTCTTTCTACCTATCTTTTCCTTCTGTCTTCTGGTATCAGTAATTACTTTCTGACTCTGCATCTGGCGTGCCCCCTCCACCATCTCCACTCCCTTTCCCACCTTGGCAAGTGAAGACATGGGGGTGAGTCAGGTCCTTGGGAAGAAGTGCTCCAAACAGCTGAGCTTGCAAGTTATTGATTGCTGTTGTAGTATACATAACAAACATTATGTGTGAGTTATGTCCTGCTTCATGGGCCACTAGTTTCTTTTTTCCAGAAGGTGACTGGCATTTCCCAGAGCCCAGAATTCCTTCTCACCTGTTCTCAGGGGTCCGCTGGCCAAGTGAGATGGGCTTCGATCTGGATTAGATGTTGCCGTGCCCATTTCTCTCCCAGCCTGTTCCCCATTCCCTACGTACTTCTGTAACAGTGCCGGGTGATCCCATCAATATGTGTAAAGAAGGTGAAAGTCAGTCTAGGCTTCTGCTGGCATTTGGGTTCTGCCAGTACTAGACTCCCCACTTCCTGTGGGTGTGGGAGGAATGAGGTGGTCGCACACCTTACGCTGTGTCCTTACAGGGAAGGCTCTTGAACCCAGGTGCGTGCAGGTGATCCATGGCAGGACCCTGGCATCGAGAGAACGAGATTTTGATACTGAAGCGGATCTTTCAGTATGAACTGGAATTATTCCCCGCTGAGCCAAACTGCTCATTTATCTTGGACCTGACAAAAATCTGCTTTGGCATATGGTTTCACCTTGGATAGGAAAAAAAAAAGTCATTTTAATTGCTAGTTAAGACTGCTGGGTTACTTTAATTTGCAGACTCTTTATTAACTGTGATCTATTTCATTTAAAGGAGCTATAAATGAGGTTTGGTGTGAGCCTCCCAATTATTAAATTTCACAGGCACTGTTAAGAGACTTGAGGTCATCCTTTTTGAGACTCCGAGCCACTTATGTTTGAGAATATAGCAGACTTGAAGTGTAGGCAGAGTTTGCACACACAGTAGGTTCTTAATAAATGTTTGAAAACTTGAAAAGGAGGATGTCTATATGCTCATTCCCCATTTTCTTTCTTACACTTGTTCCCACCAGTGGGTCAGGGCGTCATTTCTCCTCATTAAATCTCTCAAGTTGAAACATATATGGCAACAGTTGCTTAAAATATCTGCTGCAGGGGTTGAAAGCTGTGTTACTTACAGTGAGTTCATCCGGCCAATTTCCTTATTCTAGTTTGATTTAGATGAAGGCAAGTAGGAGCAGTATCAGCTTCAAATAGTATAACTACTGTGAAACAGAGACCGAACGATGCGGTTTAGCCTGTGGGATGTAAGTTCTTTTAAACTGTTTAAGAAAAGAGTGGATGTTGATGGAAAGAATATAATACTAGCATCCGTGAGACCCCTGTGTTCTTGTCCCAATTCTACTCATCCCTGAATTGTGACCTGGAGCAAGTCATCTCTCTCTCCAGGTCCCACTTATTTCACCTGCAAAACATAAGGCTAGAGGGCTTCCCTGGTGGCACAGTGGTTGAGAATCTGCCTGCCAATGTAGGGGACACGGGTTTGAGCCCTGGTCTGGGAGGATCCCACATGCCGCGGAGCAACTGGGCCTGTGAGCCACAACTACTGAGCCTGCGCGTCTGGAGCCTGTGCTCCGCAACAGCAGAGGCCGCGACAGTGAGAGGCCCGCTCACCGCGATGAAGAGTGGCCCCTGCTCGCCGCAACTAGAGAAAGCCCTCGCACAGAAACGAAGACCCAACACAGCCAAAATAAATAAATTTAAAATGCATTGAAAAAAAAACAAACAACAACAACAAAAAAACCCATAAGGCTAGAGATGAAAATCTAGTTCAGGTTCCAGAGTTCTCAGGCTCTGTTATTTCCTCTCACATCCTGGTCAGATAACAGAACCTGGATTCTCGTTTTGGTTTTACCTCCAACTTGTGGTTTAACTCAGGCCAGTTGTTCTGGGTCTTCATTTCCATATGTCGCTGTAATTTATGAGGGATATTCCTGGGCTTTAGCCTTTAAGTGGTTAGTTGAACACCTTTTGAAGTAAATGCTGGGAATCTCAAGTGTGGTGTATCTGTAAGTTGCCTCGGTTACCGGAAGAGACAGAACACAGCTTATCCTCCTTGTGATGACTCAGAGAAGTTAGTTGAACAGGGACTTCGCACTGACTCATCTTGACGTGTTTGTGCCCTTGGGGCTGTGGAGGTGCCTCAGCCTATCACCTCAGTCAAGGACATGGGATTGTCATAGTGTTTAGTTTCTCTGTCTTGTCCCCCTTGCTGTCAACTGTCACTTCTTAAGCTGTTGGTTACCAGGGAAATACAGGTAACGAAACTTAAAATCAGTGACGTTAAATTTATACATTACACCAAACCCACAGCTTCTGTCTTGAGGGTGGCTCTCTTTCTTTTCCTTGAGAGTGAAGTGCATTTCCTTTGCAACTTAGAGACCTTAAGCTGACTTATTTGGCTGATGCTGGTGACCTGAATGCTAGAGTTTGCCAGAAATCTAAGTAAAAGCTGTGGTGGGAGCAGGCATTTCTTATGTGTGGCCGTATGCAAATATGTATTCAGTAATAGATCATGTTCAATAGAAAAAAGTACCATATTTAAAAAATCTTTTAAATCCCATATAGCACTTAGCACAGTGTCCTGTACATAGTAGACAGCTAGTAAGTTTTGTGAAAATGCAATCTGAACTTGATCGTGTGGGTTCCCAAGTCACATATATCTGATGGTCATTTAATTTAAAAAAAATGTATTATGAAGGGATTATATCTATCTATCTATCTATCTATCTATCTATCTATCTATCTATCTATCTATCTATCTATATCTCCTGAGATTTCTCAGGCCTCCCTGCGTTGTGGGTATAAATGGGAGCACTTTAACAGGAATGACCCAAATTTCACTCGTCCCAAGATGCTCATACAGGATTTTGAATACTTTGGAAAGTCCCCAGATGTGCTTATAAGCGTGTCTATTACTGCCGGATGCTAACACGACCCCTGGGCTTTAACACGGCATTCTCTGGGTTTTGCTATGTTTGCAGATTGTAGCCCTGGGGTGATGGAAGCTGTGCTACGTTTTACTGTGAAATAGGGAATGACTGCTGATCTTCTGTCTCACTCTTCCCCCACCTTGATCATCATCATCATCACCATCACCATCATCATTATTATTATTATTTAAAAAAATTTTTTTTCCTTTTAATTAATTAATTATTTTATTTTTGGCTGCATTGGGTCTTCGTTTCTGTGCGAGGGCTTTTTCTACTTGCGGTGTGCGGGGGCCACTCTCACGGGCATAGTAGCTCCGCGGCATGTGGGATCTTCCCAGACCAGGGCTCGAACCCGTGTCCCCTGTATTGGCAGGGAGATTCTCAAACACTGCGCCACCAGGGAAGCCCCATCATTATTTTTGATAGGAGGAAGAGGAGTGTTTTCCTAAGCAGTGTGGTTTCAGTGAAACAGCTGCGGCTTCCCCTCGCCCCCTCCCCTCGCCCCATGACACTCTTTCCCTTTCTTCAAGCTGAGAACCTCAACCTGAGGCTTTCCTCTGGGCATGCGCATTCTGCCCGCCTTCTCTTCCCTTTGATGAGGTCTCTGAGAGGCAGTTTCTTATGGACTCTTCCAAATAAGATCCTGATGGGCTCACTGTACCCATTCACTAGATGAGCCCAGGTACCCGAGACTCTCAGCTTAGGTTCCTGCTGGGGCCCCAAATTTATGGAGTCTGGAACATGCTGGATATTGTACACTTCATGTAGGAACCACCCAGGAGGGGATCTATCCATAATGTGGATTGCCTTTGATGATGCGGGCTTTGAGGGAGAGTTTGTGTATCATTCGGACCTTTATTTTATCTTTGCAGTATCATGTCATGGTGCCTGGCCATAGTGAGTTCATGCTTTTTAAACTCCTTCACCAATAGATGGGCGGAAACAGGGAGAGAAAGGAGCTTAAATATCATTTTAGCAAGGTGTATGGTGAAGGAAGAGGGTAAAATGATTACATGAAATGAAATGTTGAAATCAGTGGCAGGTCTCAATTATCCATCGATTCCTCGATTCCCCTGAGCGCGGGGCTAACAACAGATGGAATCTCTATATGCTTGTATGTCCACATACACACTGGTTGCCAAATACAGCATGTTCTTTTCATTCCACCTGGAATATGGTAGAAAGATCAAAGGCTAACTCCTGTTGCTTTTTCATTCCTCAATAGTGGTTGAGAAACTATCTCTGTTATGTTTCACTTTGTAGAATAGACATCATAAAATTTCAAAAGTAAAGCTAAAATGTTAGTGGAAAAGATCTATGTGAGTGTGTGGTATGTGAGCGTGAGTATGTGAGTGTGTCCTATTTTCTACAGCTGTCACCTGCTTTCCAAAGATGTTCTTAAAAGGTATAGACAAATCCAAGGGATTCCCCATGATACACTTAGCCTTGAGCCTTACTCACAATGACCTTCTCAAATCCAGTAAACAGTAGCTCTGTGACTATTTTATTATATGCTGTGATGCTCACAGTTGTAAGTAGTTACCCTGAACTTTGGCTCCTTTTTGGTTTTGGAAGTTATGAATCAGTGAACTTGAAGTGACGGGTATAGAGGAAGGCTGCTCTAACCTGCTCTGGAATGGTGCACCTTTGTACATTGCCCTCACCAGCAGTACAAAGTTATTCTACAAAATGAATGTAATTCTGTTGTAACTAGTAGAAAAGGAAAGGGAAGATAGAAGAATAAAATTCAGAGGAATAATTTTTCAAATAAACATCTTTGGGTCCTCATAAAAATGCTAGGTTTTTGGGCTTCCCTGGTGGCGCAGTGGTTGAGAATCTGCCTGCCAATGCAGGGGACACGGGTTCGAGCCCTGGTCTGGGAAGATCCCACATGCCGCGGAGCAACTAGGCCCGTGAGCCACAATTAGTGAGCCTGCGCGTCTGGAGCTTGTGCTCCGCAACAAGAGAGGCTGCGATAGTGAGAGGCCCGCGCACCGCGATGAAGAGTGGCCCCTGCTTGCCGCAACTAGAGAAAGCCCTCGCACAGAAACGAAGACCCAACACAGCCATAAATAAATAAATAAAAATTTAAAAATATATATTAAAAAAAAAACACTAGGTTTTGTGATGAGGAGGTGGCTCCCTAAAAATGCCCCCCTGAAAACATCTGATTTTTATGGAGCTTTATCAATCAACCAATCAATCAGTTAAGCAATTAGTAAGTGTGTTTGAGTACCTATTATATGTCCAGGATCACTAGATTATATTAATGAATGAATAAATTTATTTACCTGACAAATATTTATTGACAGCCTTTGTATTAATAAGGCATCAGTTAGGTGTTGTCAAGACAACAAGGCACTAATACTACCCTCAAGAAACTCCTAGTTTATTAAACCATGAATGCACAAATTAAATACTGTAAGTGTAGCAGAAATATTTTCAAGGCATTGTGAAATTCATTCATTCATTCATTCATTCATTCAGCTTCTAGCCATTGTGCTAGGGTCTGGAAATACCAACGTTAAACAAGATAGAACTAGCAACTGCCCTCATGGAGCTTATATCATCAAGGGAGAGAAAGGCATTAAGGAAAGAAACAAATAAATGCATTAAATAAATGAGTAAATAGATATCTCAAAACTGTGATAGGTGCTACGAAGGAAAGCAGGAGGATTTATGAGAATGTATAGAGGTACCTAGATCTACTCATACAGTTACGCAAACAACTGCTTTGAGCTGCCAGGTATGCATATGCCAGGTGACACGTTCAGGTATGAGTGGGGCTCTCAAACTCATAAAGAACATTATGGCTTCCTGAAGTCACTGGGTTTGACTGCACAGGACTGGAATGCATGGTGGGAGGGGCGCTAGGAAGCAGTTGATCTGGTCTTCAGTCTTGGCTTAGCTACTAGCATTTACGGGTCTCAGTTTTCTCACTTGTATTGATAGATCTGAAAGAGCTGGACTGGATCATTGGTAAAGCCTCATCTAACCTTAAATTTCAACATTCCCAGTAGATAGTTTTCCACTTCTCTGCAAAAGGGCCAGCTTCTACATGGAGACAAAATATGTGCAGGTACTTGGTAAAGCTCAGAGCACTAAACAGTATAATTGCTGAAGGAATTAGGCTAGACAGATTAATGTGTATGTGTGCAGACATATAGTACGGGATTTGGAAGCAGGCACGGTTCACCAAAGGTACCCCTGCTCCAAAGACCATGGGTCTTATATGGCTCCTAGATCTGCCCACTTTTTAAAGGTTGGATGGAGGAATGACCTGTGGGTCTCTCACATTTATGTATTTACCAAAATTGGAAAAAATAACATTGGATGTCCCAGGGTGGGAGTAGAAAGAAGCAGAAGTAATGGATAAGGTTCAAGCTGTGGTGAGTTTGAGTACAGGACCAGGAATTTGAATACTGGGGTTCCAATCTAGGTTTTGATACTTTCCAGCCTTGACTTATTGGGCAAGATAGTAAATCTTGGGTAAGATACTAAATCTTGGGCCAGTCCCATCCACATGGAAGTATAAGGTAGGAATTGCCCTGGATTCGTGGTGTTCCAACTTCGTATTTAGCATCAGATACTCTTTCCAATCAAATCATGCGTGAAACTCCAGCGTGCCAACCAGATAGAAGAGAAGTCACCCTGGTTAAGGGAAGGGCTGAAGACCTGCAGCCCCTCTAACTAGGTCTCTCTCTCTCATTCCTAAAGCAGCTCTGAGGCAGGAAGCAAGGGCTTCTGGAAATTCAGTTCCCTGCCTTACTCCTTCCATATCTAAGTGAAAGCTGGCTGGCATTTAGGGCATCTGGTGGGTTGATTATGGTCCACACCAGTGATTGAATCCTGCCTTAGGTAAAGACGCTGTAGAGACCGTGGAACACTTGACTTATGCAAATATGACCTTACGTGGATTGCTCTACGAGGCCCATAATAACATCTCGGAGATGGAAATTTTTGTTGTGTGGTGTGCGGCCGATTGCTACAAAGCCAGGGAGCTGGGCAGGCAGCAGCCATCACAAGGCAAGGGCCTTTAGACTTTGCTTTCCTGTTGTTCTGTTTTGCCCATGGATTTATGCTATGACTGTGTGTGTTATTCTAGTATCATTTGTGTTATTACCTCTTTTATGGCATTCTAACCGGGACTGAATGCAATAGCAAGGGGTATGTTTGTTAGAAAGAAAAAAATGAAAGTTTAAAGAGGCTTAAAAGGGCCAAAGCCTTTATTCCATTGTGTGTGGATTTCCTTTGGCTGCCTCAACACTGAAAAATATTTTGCACAAAAACACATGCATAAAAAAGCACATAAAATTTTCTGCACATGGTGTAATGCTTGAGTCTCATTCCTGGAGTTAGACAAATGGGGCTTCTGAATTTTGTCTCTTAGCTGTGTGACTTTTTGTCAAATGGCTTAATATCTCCCAGCCTCAGTTTCTCATCTGTAATGTGGGTGTGATGACACCAGCGCCTTATAAGATTGTCCTGAAGATTAAATGAGATGGTACATGTAAAGTGCTTTGCTTTCTGCCTGGTACTAAAAAAGTCCTACAACTTACTATTAAATTTCATTCTTCATCCACATTATTGGTAACATTTCCATTTCATAAATAGCTCCTACTTTGGTATAAGGATGGATTTTCTTTTGAATACTTAAAAAGCAGAATCTAAATGGAAAATTAGCAATAATGTAGACGAAGGATGAAATGTAAAAATGTATGGGGTACGTTCAAATGATAATTAAAACAAAGAATTGTTGTAAACTGATGTAAAAGGAAAGTGCAAGATTTTTAATGCAACGCTGTGTTTAGCCACAGGTGATCAATAGATTTAAAATCTGTACCAATGTTCAAAATGTAAAAGTGAGAGGTTCTGAATGGGAAGGCTAGTGTCATTCTAAAAGCAGCAAAAATTATCCTAAAATGTTATGAGTAATTATAAGGATACAATGGCATTGCACATAGCAAATTTTTAGGTGAATAAAATTGGGGTGTTTTAGGGAATCATGGCAAAAAGAATGTTCTAAGGTAGGAAAAACACTGTCAGTATTAAAGACCACCAAAGCTAAGCATGCATTCTCTTTTTTCCCTTAAGACTTAATGTGTGAGCTAAAGCTAATGTAAGCACTTGCTTATCATTCAGAACATCCACATGTACTTGAAGGTCTTGGCAAGGCTGCTTTGTGTGTTGGAGCCAAATGTGCATCGTGGGACAGCCTGGAGAAGAACGAGTGTGCGAAGGGGTGTGTGGGTGTGGCTCGATGTGATTAAACCCAGGACAGCGCTGGAAGATGCTGTTTTCATCTTTTGAGATCTTTGGCAACGGTCCTAATGGCTTAGTGTTACCTGAGGCGCTCTTTCCATTAAGTGAATTTATGTTTTTATTTTCCTGACTTTCAAATGCTTATGGGTTCTCCCAAATGGACCTCTTACATTCCTGTTTGGCTTACCGTTATTTGGAGTACGCCTGGATACTGATGAGAGAGACTTTACTTAGGTTTGCTAAAATAAAAGTGTTATTTACTAACTTTCAGCCCAATTAACCCATAATTGTCTAGAAGTTGGGCGGTCAAGGTCTCTGAAGTTGTGAATTGGCACTGCCTAGGCCGGTCTACAGTTTCAGCAGCCCATCAGCCACAGTTAGTCTTACACCTGCCTGACTCTGATCACCTGGGATTTCAGTCCCTCTGTCTTGCCTGCTGCCTAGAATGTTCTAGAAGGAACTCAGCACATACCCTTTGGATGAATGGAAAAAAAGGATTACTGTCAAATATACATCTTTTCCAATAAAATCAATTCATGGCTAAATACTAAAGAGTGAAAGATGATACACGTGACAGTGATTATAACAGCATTAATTTGTAGAGAGTTTACTGCATGGCGGGGATGGTGCTAAGCTTTATATTCAGGTAGTTCCCTCAACCCTAGCAGGTAGGTATTCTGGTCCTCATTTTACAGATGAATAACAGTATTATCAAGTTTAGAGAATAGCCAGAATGATAACATTATAGCTGCAGCTGAGCCCGAGCACTGGCGATTACAGCATGTTTTGGTAACGGCAATTCAGCTTCTTCCCTTGCCCCGGCGTCTGATGGATGTAGAACAGACCACCATGGTCACTACCCGGGCAAGCTTTTACCTCAGAGCATTTGTCCACTCATATTTGGTCTTCCCACTCTAGGTGACCTGGTGATTTTAGACATTTCTATATTTTAAATCAGAAACCTCTAGTTAGTTGTTTTTTGCAAAATGAATTTAGTTTACTCCGATACACTTCCTGTTTCTTAGCATGTTTCCTTGCTCAAGTTCAACCATCTCAAGCTGATTTACTGTTGAACTCGGACGAATTAACTGTTCTCATGGAATAAGAGTTTTGCCTCTTGTTCTTTAAGCAATGCCCTTGAGTGTCCTGCCAGACATAAACAGGCAACATGCATGCTGGCATCCGGGATGACGTTTAGAGGTAGGGAGGCAAGATTATTCTAGAATAGTTTCAGTGGGAGTGTCGCTTTCTCTCTCTCCTATTTTCTCTATTATTTCTTTGGGAACACCAATGCCATTAGTAATACAAAAAAAATCAATCGCCTTGAAAACAGTTGTGGTCAGAATAACTCTAGGAACAGTTCTTCAAGAAATGCCACTGCATGTCAAAACACAGACTCTGCCAACGGGGCAGTAGTTCACTCCTAAAGCATTTGAATCCACCTTACATCCTCTAGAAGTATATAAATAGAAAGTCTTTTTCCTCCTAATTTTAAACCAGAAATTGTTATTTAGAGTTAATTTTAAAGAATCAGCTCAAGTGTATTTGCTGTCATTAATTTCATGCAGATTTTTAGAGCTTTCTGAAAATTGCTCTGAACTAGGGGCCTGTGGAGGAAATTCGCCAACAGATGTTCAGGGTACGTTCAGAGACATTAGGTTTCTAGCAAATGTGTTTCAAACAGTTGGCTCAGGCATAGGCACACCTTTTAATTACACTGAACTTAGGATAGGTCAACATTTCAAGGTTTATCTGAATTGTGCGTTACCTTGAGTACCGTCATCAAGCTAAGGGCAATCATTGACCTTGAAAGAAGAGAGCTAATCATGAAGAGCAATTCAGCAATTGACCATGTCACTAAGTAACTGAGGAGAGGAAGAAGAAAGAGAGAGAAAGAGGGAGGGAGAGAGGTATCATGGTTTAAAAATGTGAAGTTAATGATCTTGCATAAGTCATCTCTGTGCTTTACATTTCTTTCTAAGATGGGGTGGTGTGCACCCAACCATCTATATTTTCTTTTCACCTCTTCTTGGGCTGCATTTACGAACTACATCTGTGGCCATATCTTTGTTGCGTGAAGTAAACTGGCTTAAATGGGGGTGAAACTTGCCAGCATTGTGCCTGAAGCATACCAGACAGCAAAACCCTGAGTGTCAGATTGGTCTAACACGAATGTCTTTGTGACAGTGCTCCAGAGAAATGTGTTTTGGTTGCATCACCTCTCAGGAACTCAACTGCATGTTAAAACTTATGACTTTCCCTGTTTTTTTTTTTAATCCTTAAAAAACAATTTCTTAGTTTCTCTAGGATGAGGCAATCATCCTTACGTAGAAAGAGAATTGTCTCACCTTATTTATTTATTTTTTTAACATTGGAGTATAATTGCTTTACAATGGTGTGTTAGTTTCTGCTTTATAACAAAGTGAATCAGTTATACATATACATATGTTCCCATATCTCTTCCCTCTTGCGTCTCCCTCCCTCCCACCCTCCCTATCCCACCCCTCTAGGTGGTCACAAAGCACCAAGCTGATCTCCCTGTGCTATGCGGCTGCTTCCCACTAGCTATCTATTTTACGTTTGGTAGTGTATATATGTCCATGCCACTCTCTCACTTTGTCCCAGCTTACACCTTCCCCCTCCCCATATCCTGAAGTCCATTCTCTAATAGGTCTATGTCTTTATTCCCGTCTTCAAATGAGGTTTTTTTTCATCTTCCTCCCAGCATTGAGAAGTGCTCTTTGTTAAAACTATGGCTTATGCAAATGGTCCTTAGATAACATATAAAGTACGGTCTTTGGAAAGTGCATCTCCCAGCGTGTACTGAAGGGGCAGGCAGTGCAGGCATCAATCACCTGCCTAGCGCAGGTGTGGTCCGTGTCTCCACGTACTGTCCCGTCTGCGTTCCTCTGTCCACTAAAAAGTGCTTGTGAGAGCTCGCTCAATCCCGACCTCACCTTTCCGACACCAGCGTCTGTGAACAGAGCCTTAAGAATTCCTGCCAAGTAAGCTACCGAATGTCAAGTGGTGTATGAATATGTAATAGCAGCCATTATCCGTTGATGTCCCGTCTTTGGAAAGAATCTTTTCATTTACCGTGGAGAGAATGAGGGGCAATTTGAAATGGCCTGAGGTAAGTGGCATTTCATACATTGCCAATCAAATTAACCTTGAACCTTTCTCTGCTACTTAGAATTCTTGCTCTTTTTCTTCTTTCTCCATCACTGAAAATTAAGATGACGTGTATAAAACCACTTTTTCCTCTACAATATTGCACTTGATTCTTGTCTCTCTCCCTGGGGAGGAGAGAGATGAACAGTTCTGTGCATCAATCAAAGTAATTGAGACTTCGAGTGGGGGAACCTGTCACCAAGTCCAGAAGACACTACAGTGAGTCGACTTCACCATAGTAATTGCTTCTCCTCTCCTCCCCTTCCTGCCAGCATTTGATCTGCAAATGTAGCCCGATCTGAGCTAGGAGGTGTGATCCCAGATCAGAGCTGCCAAACTCGAACATAGAGTTCTACAGGAGCATGGATCTGGGGCTATTCCATCTCCCGACTCTCACATGGAATTTGAATCTTTGATGGAGAGTAGGTCCCTGTGGAGCTCCTGCCCGATTTTCTCTCTCTCTGAGCAGAAAGCAACCATTGTGTGAATGCATGCAGTAGTAGTCTCTTCAATCCCTGCATTCTGTAAATGAGCATCTAGTAATTGTTTACATTTTCAGTAACATTGTAAACACACTCACACACACACAAATACTGTGAACACATATATTTTCCTTTCTCAATCTGAGCTCCCCAGATATAACAGGCATATCAAAAATCTACCCTTTTTAGACAGGACAAGTCTTACCCCTAAAGAGTCCTTCATTCCGCTGTTTTGAATTACTGCTTTATCCCAGTCATACTCTCCACTTTCAACCCCTGTTCCTTTATTTGTGCTGATGGGGGAGAAACTGGATGACCCATCCCTCCACCATAATATCTCTGCCACTATGTAACCTCATTATATAACCAGTTTCAACACTTTCCACTCTCCAGTGCCGATTCTTTTGTCTTATTATCCATTCTACCCCTCCCCATGGAAATGATTTCTTCCTTCTTTGGAAGCTTAACAGAACTTTGTCTCTATTTCATGACACTTACTACATCACATTCTGTGCTACAGCTCTATGGTTTCTGTTTTCCCTATTCTTCTACATTTTAAGATCTATGCAGGCAAGAACCATCTTTGATTTTTCGTGTGTTTCCCACATGGTGGCAGAAGGATTTAAGAAGATTTACAGGAGTTTACAGCATAAGAAAAGAAATTAAAAATGGATGAGAAAAAAAGAGGCCAAGGAATTTTCTTTGTAACTTGACAGTATCTAGCACAGTGCCCTTCAAGAAGAGGGGTGGCGATGATGTGAGTTTCCCACATGGAGGTATTCTTCAGACCTCTGTAGCCAAAGTGCAATGCAGCTACTGGCCGGCAGCCCGAATTTTCTCAAGCACACCAAGGTTTGGGTGATGTATTTTGCCACTGTTTATCTACATTCAATCCAAGTTATAGCTATTTCTGAGCAAATCAATGTAATAAGCATTAAATAATGTATTTTACCTCTAGGTTCTGTGTCCAGCGAGGTGGAATGAAGTAAGGGTCAGTAAGACCAAGTAAGCAAGTGAGTCTTGATCTTGGTATTGGATAAGGTGATACATTGATTGGCAAACAAGAGCTGATTCTTGTTTGGGGTAGGTTTGGTCAAACACTTAAAGGCAGCACCAAACTACTGAGTGTGTGTGTGTGCATGTGTGTGCGTGTGCGTGTGTGTGTGTGCGTGCGTGTGCGTGTGCGTGCGCGTGCGTGTGCGTGCGCGTGCGTGCGTGCGTGTGCGTGTGCGTGCGCGTGCGTGTGTGTGCGTGTGTGTGTGTGTGCGCGTGTGTGTGTGTGTGTGTGTGTGTGCGTGTGTGTGTGTGTGTGTGTGTGTGTGTGTGTGTGTGTTTCCGCTGGATTAGAAAGGCCGGGTTGAAGGCTGGTTTCTTACTGGTTACTCTCACCAAGACTGAGGAATATCAGAATGAAGGAGGTAGATGAGACGGTTTTAAGATTACACATGTATTTATTATGTCATTATTCTTTCCCACTAAGAATTAGGGACACCGAATAATTTGTTTTCTAAACTGGTACATTTTTTAGAGCAAAAGTTGACACTAATTATCCAGGACAACAGCCAGGACATACAGTGACCTTTTGATAGTGACTGATCTGTATGGGTAGCAATCATCAGGCTGATGTGACACTGACTTTTCTCTTGTACTGAAAGTATTTTAGGTTTATCTTGTTCAGAAAAGTCTGATTTAAAAAAAAAACATAGCCTCTCAGAACCCCATCTGGCCGATTTCTTTTATTCCATACATTAGGTACACACAGTTGCTTTCCTATGGTGTCTTCCAGACACCGACAGGAATGTTGAATTACCTCACTGAGTTCTTACTTATTTCCTCTGCGACTTTTTTCTCTGTCTTGACTCCCCTCTAAATAAGAGTTGTGTGATTGTTTTTCTGTTGTCCTAGTTCTTTGCATTTCCATTTCAGGGAAGTTGTATGACGATGAGCATTGCTTGAATCTATGGCTGTGCTGTTGATGACTTACTTTGGCCAGTTAAAATTCAGTAGGGCTTGAGGTGAAGTTGATTAAACCAATCAAGAGGCTAGATGTGGGAAGAGTCTATTTTCACCACCTGTAAGGAAAATTAATAACAATAGTGCAAGACAGTCCATTAGTTTGGTTTGCTTAGAATATGCTTCTGTAAGAGTAGCAACTTGAATGGCAGGTATGTCTAATGAAAAAGAAGAGAAGTTTTCTCCTAAAGCTTTGTTCATAGTGACAAAGAGAAATATAGAGTTATTTATCTGGAAAATCCAGGCTGAAAACTTTTACTACCAAGGACTAAAATTGTACTGTCTTGAATCACCCATATTGATGACTAACATTGATTAAATTCTCTGAATTATTGCCTAAATCTTTATTTCATTTATCTCATGTAGAAAATAATGCAGAAGGGCTCTAATGCTTGGCAGTGTGAATAACGCTACTCAAAGGGTTTCCAGTCTCTTAAAATTTTACCCCCATTTTGGAAGCAGAGAGTGGGAATAGTAGAAGTCAAAAACCTAAGGATGCAATTTAGAAACTAAGAATATGACTTTTAAAAAATGTTATGTTAATTTTGAACTGAAAAAAATGTTACTTTAACGTTTGACAGCAAGCTGAGAACAACTGATACTCAGGAACTCCCTGTGTTTTTGTTGTCACCGTTGCTTAGGAAAGGGAGCCAGCTGAATGGGTGTCTTACGTGTCAAGAATGCATAATAGTTTGCACATAAATAGCATATTAGTTGTTTTACAGTACATAGTAATCTGTAAATGGATACTGATTTACTATAAAAACAATTATCCTTGTACAAAATGTCTCAATAGGTTTATTGTAGTTGCTTCAGATCAAGGATCAAATCTGGTTGCATAAGAGATAGGTATGGTTCGCCTACTTAGGCTATTACTGCCTGAATCTGAGCTTCCCTGACTGCTGAATGTTGGTTGATAATAGACATGTTAGAAATAGGTCAAAGGAAGCAGAGAGATGGGCTCTGACAGCACTTCCTCTTACCAGTGGCAAAGGCAAGGGCTGGCAGGAAGACTCCTTCCATTTTTGTCATTATGTCTACAGAGCTCCAGCAAAGCATAATGATTTTTGTGCTTTCATCCTTAAAAGCCAAATGCTCTGAACGTTTCATGCTCAGTTCATAATCAGTTTTCACATTTTCCATTACTCAAAGGAAACGGGAAGCCTGGATTTTAGATACAAACAATCAAAAGTGGTTATTCACTTTTCATATTTTGCTGTTAACTATTCTTAGTTAATCTTGTACAAAGCCAATGGCACGCCACAGTGAGGAGGGTGGAAGTGGCCTAGGGGGTGATGTCAGCTTGCAAACAATGTGAAAGAGAAAAGCTTCTGTCTTCAACTGGGAGAAAAATTGGCAAGGACTATGCTATTTGGTTAGGACCATGGTCATCTCTTAGTTGGTTTCCATGCCTCTAATTTCATCCTGTATCAGTTTTGGACAAGTACTAACATCAAAATGGTGGTTTTGATGCCACTTACCTGATCTACTTGGTAAACTCGATTATGCTAATTATTTTTCTCTGAGCCGTTTTCTCTTTTTCTAAGAGTTATGAAGGCATTAAATACTTCTTATATTGTGTTTTGCTTCTTCAGTTGTACGTATCTCCTTACCAAAATCACAATAAACAAAAATAGATTTCAAGCAAGGAAAAAATCTTTAGAATCTGGTTACTATTCTCTCAACAAATATTTACCACTTTTTTTTTTTTTTTAATGTACCTGATTCCTGTGATGAGATAGGAGGGGAAGTTTGGAACCAGCTTCCAAGGAGGAAGAGGGACAGTAAGGGGAGAAGGGGAGAAGTAAAAGGAGGAAGAAGAGGAAGAGGAGGAGGAGGAGAAGAGGAAAAGAAGAAGGAGGAGAAGGAGAAAGAAGGAGGAGGAGGGGGAGGGGGAGGGGAGGGGAAGGGAAAGGGGAAGGGAAGGAGGAAGAGGAGGAAAAGAAGAAGAAGGGGGAGGAGAAGGAAGAGGGGGAGGGGAAAGGAAGGAGGAGGAGGAGGAGAAGGAGAAGGGGGAGAAGGAGAAGAAGAGTGTGCTTGAACGATACAGAGGGGGCAGGCAAGCATTTTTCTATATATGGAGCCACAAGTGGATGAGCATATCATTAGTGTTTTTAGGGTCAATTATAAACAATATAACTTATGAGCTTCAATCATGTCTTAAACTAAGACATATTTTTCTGTCATGGATTATGTGAAGATCACAGTGGTGGAAAGTTGGAGCGAACACATTTGTGAAGGTGGGCAGAAGGTTGGTTGTAGCACAGAGAGGACTGGGGATGGCTGTACTGGTTGGTGGTTGAGAATGGAAATTCTCGAAATGGAAGCTAATTAAGTCTGACAGTTATTGTTTGAGGAGAGGCAATCTGGTGCTGCAGGTGTGGAAATCCTTGCAGGCTAGAGGTACACAAGGTACAGAGTGTCAGCGGCAGACAAAAGACGGGTCCCCAGTGTTATGGAGGGGATACAACATGGGTGTGAAAAATAGAATATGGGTAAAGTCACAGTTCCTATGGTTTGATAAGAAATGACAAGGCCAACTAGTCACTAATTCCGCTCTCTCATATCTAAAACAGTGCCTGGCACATAGGAAGTACTCTATAAATATTTAAAGAGTAAAAAGATTGACTTAACATTTGTTGTAGCATCATGAAGAACCAGAGAGATCTGATAATATTTTGGAGGAAGGAGAGCAAAATTTTCAAATAGGAACAATATACCATTGTTCCAATAAGAACCATATACAAAGTCAAGAGAGCATCTTAATTGGAAGGTCGCCAAGATGATGGATTTAACCTTATTTCCCCAAGAGCTGTAGGTGTTTGAGGGTAACAGCCCTGGAGGCAGAATAGAGGATATCTGGGGATCTGAGAAGTAAAGCACCCTCAAGCAGTCATGTTTCCTTCTCGCATCAGTTCTGGAACCCATTTAGATACTTTGACATTCTTACACTTCAGCAGAGACTCAGAGCCAAAGACCTTGAGGTCCTCTGAAGGTTCATTTCCTATGCTGTGGTAACCTCTAGCACAGTGACCACGTTCCAAGAAATGCTTAATATTTAACGTGCTGCTGATTTCCTCAATCATCTTTCAATATCAGACTCCTGTTCTTTATCAGATAAACCTTTTTAGCATATGACAGGTGATACCGTTTCATCCAATCACAAAGCATCCATCTCTGGTGATGTCAGAGTCCTTAGTGCTGATTCAGGATCTTTCACCAAATTCAAATGTCCTGTCCATTGCCCAGGAAGGAAGTCGGAAGAAGGTTACAGGGTGAATATTGATGTGCTATCTCATCCTGAAATTCTGAGATTCGGTCTCTGATAGAATGGCTGTGGATTGCATCCTATGGTTGGTTATGTAACACTGTGGTGTGGCTGTTTGCAGATATTTCCCACCTCCTTAAAAAAAGCTCAAGAAACACTCAACTTAAAAAAAAATTATTCTATGTAGTGTGCAAAAGAGATGTCACTGCTGTATCCCTGAGACTTATCCTATTACTGTATCTGTCCCTTGGGGTGGGCATGTGGAACAGGCTCGGGGATACAGTGGAGTTCAATTTCTGTTATTCACATTAGTGATTAAAAAATAGTGCTTTTAACATTTCGTCATGTCCATTTTTATGCAACTGCATAAATACAGAAACATTGAAATGCTTGTGTCAAATTGTCCATATCAGAGCGTTCTGTTTTGTCTCCAGATAAAAAGAGAGACATTAAAAAAGAGCCTCTTACCTTCTTTAGGACATGAAAGGTTCTAGGACAGTCCCAACTTTTGCTCTATTTTCTAGAGACTCTATAGATTATTTCGATCCAGAACTCATATTCTCGCTAGAGCTGGCTTGATTACTGGGATGTCCCAGGTCACTTAGTCATGCAGTCTTGAGCTGGCTTGGTTCCCCTGGTACACAGTCTAGAAAACTCTCTCAACATCACTTTTTCTATCACAAAAGGTTTTGAACTGATGACTCAGCTACGTGAGGAAAGAGACATGCCCTATTAGCAGCAAACTAGCTTGTCCTCCTGTGTCTTACTGAGACTGGTCTATCCTGTAAGCATAAATAACAGCACTATATGACACGGCTGCATGACGGCTGGTGCTTCTACCAATATGACCCCATTTAATGTGGATGGAGTGACAGTAGTGAGGACGATGGGATATCTCCACTCAAACATCTATACTTGTTAATTGATGCCAATCAACAAGTTTTTAATTGTTAATGAAACAAAATATATCTGATACATAATAAGTGATAGTCCCAACAATTCGAGCATTTCATTGTCATGAAGAAATTATAGAGGAGTTGGCAAGGGTTCGTATATCTTTTCCATTGCTTCAAATCTTCACGAGCTAGGCTCACGCTGAGCTGGGTTACACTGACCTTCAGACTGCCGGCCCGCAGTTATGTGGTGAAGGCCCTCGGGGGGGTTCTGGTGGATCTGGGTCCTAGTTCTTCCTTAGCACCAGCCAAACAGAGACAATCACAGTTTGTACTCTGAAGCCACTACGTATGGTAGGAATGTTCAAGATTGAAGAGTGAAATGAGGGACTGTGGCAGCTGGAATGAAGGAAACATATTCATTTTATTTTTTGTTTTTTCCCCCAGCTCTATTGAGCTATAATTGACAAATAAACATTATAAATATTGAAGGTGTACATGTGCTGTTTTGATATATGTGTGCATGTGAAATGATTACCGTAGTGAAGCTAATTAACTCATCTGCCACCTCATATAGCTACCTTTTTTGTTGTGTGTGTGTACTGAGAACACATAAGTACTCTCTTAGCAACTTTCCAGTATACAGTACCGTGTTATTAACTATAGTCGCCTTACTGGACATAGATCTCCAGAACTTATTCATTTTACATAACCAAAACTTTGTACTCTTTGCCCAGTGTCACTCCATTTCCCTCTCCCCTCAGCCTCTGGCAACCACCATTCCACTCTGATACTACGAGCTTGACTTTTTTGGATTTTGCACGTAGGTGAGATCATACAGTGATTGCCTTTCTGTGTCTGGCTTATTTCACTTAGCATCATGTCCTCCAGGTTCATCCATGCTGTCACCAACAGGAGGATTTCCTTTTTTTAATTAAACTGAATATTTCATATATATATATGTATATGTGTGTGTATATATACATATATATATATATATATACGCCACATTTTTCTGTCGACAGACACTTAGGTTGCTTCCATAGCTTGGCTATCGTGAATAATGCTGCAGTGAACATGAAAGTGCAGATACCTTTTTTGATCTACTGGTTTCATTGCATTAGAATATACACCCAGAAGTGGGATTGCTGGATCATATGGTAGTTTTTTTTTTTAAATTTTTGAGGCATCTCCATACTGTTTTCTTTAATGACTGTGCCACCAGTAGCGTATAACACTTCTCTCCACATCCTTGCCAACACTTGTCACCTTTTGTCTTTTCGATAATAACCATTTAATAGGTAGAGATGATATCTTCTTTTTTTAATTTTATTTTTTTTGAAGTATAGTTGAATTACAATGTTGTGCCCGTCTCTGCTGTACAGCAAAGTGACTCTGTTTACATATATAGATGTTCTTTTTTAAACATTCTTTTCTACTATGGTTTATCACAGGGCATTGAATACAGTTCCCTGTGCCATACAGTAGGACTTTGTTGTTTATCCATCCTATATGTAATAGTTTACACCTGCTCATCCCAAACTCCCAGTCCTTCCCTCCCCCACCGCCCTCCCTCTTGGAACCACAAGTCTGTTCTCTATGTCTGTGAGTCTGTTTCTGCTTTGTAGATAGGTTCATTTGTGCCATATCTTAGATTCCACATGTAAGTGATATCATATGGTATTTGTCTTTTTCTGACTTACTTCACTTAGTATGATAATCTCTGGTTGCATCCATGTTGCTGCAAATGGCATTATTTCATTCTTTTTTATGGTTGAGTAGTATTCCATTGTATATATGTACCACATCTTCTTTATCCATTCATCTGTTGATGGACATTTAGGTTGTTTCTATGTTTTGACTATTGTGAATTGTGCTGCAATGACCATTGGAGTGTATGTATCTTTCCAAATTACACTTTTCTCTGGATTTTTATATGTAGATTTTGTTTCCTAAAATTTTACTGAATTCATTGGTTAGATCTAACCATTTTTTGGTGGTGTCTATAGGTTTTATATATATATACACACACATATAGATGATATGAATATATATATATATAAAATATGTCATATCATATATAATCATGTCATCTGTGAAGAGAGGCAGTTTTACTCCTTCCTTTCTGATTTGAATGCCTTTTATTTGCTTTCCTTGCCTAATTGCCCGGGTTAGGACTTCCAGCTCTATGTTGAATAGAAGTGGAGAGAGTGAGCATCCTCGTCTTGTCCCTGATCTGAGAAGAAAAGCTTTCAGTTTTTCATCATTGAGTATGATTTTGGCTGTGGGTTGTCATATATAGCCTTTATTATGTTGAGGTACATTTCTTCTGTACCTAACTTGTTGAAAGTTTTTATCATGAAACGATGTTGAATTTTGTCGAATGCTTTTTCTGCATCAATTGAAATGATCATATGACATTTATTCTTCATTCTGTTAATGTGGTATATCACATTTATCGATTTGCATATGTTGAGCCATCCTCACACCCCAGGAATTAATCCCACTTGATCATGGTATATGATCCTTTTAATGCGCTATTGAATTGAGTTTGCTGGTATTTTATTGAGGATTTGTCACCTGTTTTTGGAATGGGAAATAAACCAGCAGAAATCATTTTGAGGCCCTTGCTAACTAACATGGAAGATGCAGAACACAAGTCTATTTTATAGTTTGGAAGTAGCTCCTGTGCTGATGATAGCTCAAAAAGTGATTTAGGAATTTAGGAAGTATAGGAACTGGAGATTAAGGCTTACTTACTTCGAGGAGAAATAGCCTCTAATTTTCCAGTGTGGAAGTTCACCTTTAATTGAGGGGCAAATTTTGGGCAAGGGAAGGTCAGGGATTTTAGACCTAAATAGGCCTGGTGGGTGATGATTCTGTGTGATGTTGATTGGATCTTTGGACAGCTTTCCTAGGCACACAAAAGCCCTTCATTAGACTTCTGGTGTCAAAAGTCACAACACTTAGAAGTGCTTTTGAGGAAACCATGTTGTCAATCCCAATTCACAATTGGATATGTATTTGGGGGGCAAATTTAGAACCACATCAACTTTCAGAGATTGGAAGGATGTATATATATATATATATATAATATTGGGAAAACTTTGGGAAAATGTTCAACAACTAGTAAATTTTTTTTTTAACATCTTCATTGGAGTATAATTGCTTTACAATGGTTAGTTTCTGCTTTATAACAAAGTGAATCAGCTATACATATACATATATCCCCATATCTCTTCCCTCTTGCGTCTCCCTCCCTCCCACTCTCCCTATCCCACCCCTCTAGGTGGTCACAAAGCACTGAGCTGATCTCCCTGTGCTATGCGGCTGCTTCCCACTAGCTATCTATTTTACATTTGGTAGTGTATATATGTCCATGCCACTCTCTCACTTCGTCCCAGCTTACCCTTCCCTCTCCCCATGTCCTCAAGTCCATTCTCTAGTAGGTCTGGGTCTTTATTCCCATCTTGCCCCTAGGTTCTTCATGACCTTTTTTTTTTTTTTTTTTAGATTCCATATATATGTATTAGCATACAGTATTTGTTTTTCTCTTTCTGACTTACTTCACTCTGTATGACAGACTCTAGGTCCATCCACCTCACTACAAATAACTCAATTTCGTTTCTTTTTATGGCTGAGTAATATTCCATTGTATATATGTGCCACATCTTCTTTATCCATTCATCTGTCGATGGACACTTAGGTTGCTTCCATGTCCTGGCTATTGTAAATAGAGCTGCAATGAACATTGTGGTACATGACTCTTTTTGAATTATGGTTTTCTCAGGGTATATGCCCAGTAGTGGGATTGCTGGGTCGTATGGTAGTTCTATTTTTAGTTTTGTAAGGAACCTCCATACTGTTCGCCATAGTGGCTGTATCAATTTAAATTCCCACCAACAGTGGAAGAGGGTTCCCTTTCCTCCACACCCTCTCCAGCATTTATTGTTTGTAGATTTTAATGATGGCCATTCTGACTGGTGTGAGATGATATCTCATTGTTAACAACTAATAAATTTTAACATAGTCAGTATTTCAATACCATTTCTTATCATGAAAATCTCATGTGATTGTGTAATAAAAAATTGTGAAAGGCTTTGAAATGTAGTGGGTGTCTTGATCTGATCATTCATCTGAATTATCTTTGCCTGTATTTGCCCTTGACTAAGATTCTTTCCAACCCTGTGGAGCTGAAAGTTAACTTTTAGAAAACTGATAATGCAGATAAAAGTTCCTTTCCAGAGAAATGCAAATTGTGTTTGGCGAAACGCAATTGATTATTGTCCCTGCAGATATTGCCAGTTTAGCACAATTTGTAAATTCATTTCAGCATTCCTTATTTGACTATATATATCTGTATTTTTATTTTTTAGTTGTATCAGTCCTTTATATATTCTGAATATAAGTCCTTTGTCATATATATGATATGCAGGTATTTTTCCTTAGTCTGTGGCTTGTCATTTCATTTTCTGAATGGTGTTGTTTGAAGCACAAATGATTTTAACTTTGATAAAGTCCAGTTTATCATTTGGTTGGTGTCATAACTGAGAACTCCTTGCCTAACCCAAGGTCATGAAGATTTTCTCCTATGTTTTCTTTTAAAAGTTGTAACATTTTACCACTTTTATTTAGGTCTATGATTTATTTTGAGTTAATTTTTGTGTACGTTATGAGCTAAGGGTCTAAATTTATTATGTGTTATGTGGATATATAATTGTCTCAGCACTATTTGTTGAAAAGACTATTCTTTCCCCATTGAATAGGGTTAGAAACTTTGTCAGATATCAATTGACCATAAATGTAAAGGTCTATTTCTGGATTCTCACTTCTGTTCCATTGATCTATCTGTGTATCTTTACTACAGATATATTTTTATTAACATAAAATGTACGCTAGAATTGGGTCACTACCAATTAGTAACTGTTCTGAGATTTGTGACACTTTCCATCTTGAATAGGTAGTAACATCTTTTGTATTTTTATTTGTCTTTTTAATAACAAAGAAAGCCATTTAGAAGCCTCTTTCCTCATGTATTCACACTCTATAACATCTTATCAATTACCTGTCAAACACATGTATATGTACATTATGAAAGGAGAAAGACAGAGATGTTTGCCCAGGCTCCTGGACTTCAGACTATACTACAAAGCTACAGTAATCAAGACAGTATGGAACTGGCACAAAAACAGAAATATAGATCAATGGAACAGGAAAGAAAGCCCAGAGATAAACCCACGCACATATGGTCACCTTATTTTTGATAAAGGAGGCAAGAATATACAATGGAGAAAAGACAGCCTCTTTAATAAGTGGTGCTGGGAAAACTGGACAGCTACATGTAAAAGAATGAAATTAGAACACTCCCTAACACCATACACAAAAATAAACTCAAAATGGATTAAAGACCTACGTGTAAGTCCAGACACTATAAAACTCTTAGAGGAAAACTTAGGCAGAACACTCTATGACATAAATCACAGCAAGATCCTTTTTGACCCACCTCCTAGAGAAATGGAAACGAAAACAAAAATAAGCAAATGGGACCTAATGAAACTCAAAAGCTTTTGCACAGCAAAGGAAACCATAAACAAGAGAAAAGACAACCCTCAGAATGGGAGAAAATATTTGCAAAGGAAGCAACTGACAAAGGATTAATCTCCAAAATTTACAAGCAGCTCATGCAGCTCAGTATCAGAAAAACAAACAACCCAATCCAAAAATGGGCAGAAGACTTAAATAGACATTTCTCCAAAGAAGATATACAGATTGCCAACAAACACATGAAAGAATGCTCAACATTATTAATCATTAGAGAAATGCAAATGAAAACTACAATGGCCATGAGAATGGCAGTCAGAATGGCCATCATCAAAAAATCTACAAACAATAAATGCTGAAGAGGGTGTGGAGAAAAGGGAACCCTCTTCCACTGTTGGTGGGAATTTAAATTGATACAGTCACTATGGAGAACAGTATGGAGGTTCCTTACAAAACTAAAAATAGAACTACCATACGACCCAGCAATCCCACTACTGGGCACATACCCTGAGAAAACCATAATTCAAAAAGAGTCATGTACCACAATGTTCATTGCAGCTCTATTTACAATAGCCAGGACATGGAAGCAACCTAAGTGTCCATCAACAGATGAATGGATAAAGAAGATGTGGCACATATATACAATGGAATATTACTCAGCCATAAAAAGAAACGAAATTGAGTTATTTGTAGTGAGATGGATGGACCTAGAGTCTGTCATACAGAGTGAAGTAAGTCAGAAAGAGAAAAACAAATACTGTACGCTAACACATATATATGGAATCTAAAAAAAACAAAAAAGGTTCTGAAGAACCTAGGGGCAGGACAAGAATAAAGACGCAGACATAGAGAATGGACTTGAGGACACGGGGAGGGGGAAGGGTAAGCTGGGACGAAGTGAGAGAGTGGCATGGACATATATACGCTACCAAATGTAAAATAGATAGCTAGTGAGAAGCAGCCGCATAGCACAGGGAGATCAGCTCAGTGCTTTGTGACCACCTAGAGGGGTGGGATAGGGAAGGTGGGAGGGAGACGCAAGTGGGAGGAGATATGGAGATATATGTATATGTATAGCTGATTCACTTTGTTATAAAGCAGAAACTAACACACCATTGTAAAGCAATTATACTCCAATAAAGATGTTAAAAAGAAAGAAAAACATTCTGGTTTGGGTTCAGCCAAATGATGAGGGATTGATCTAACAGTCTGGGGACTTCTCTGATCAGTTAAAACAGCTGATATCCTGTTGGGACACCTTACCTGGTGGAGGATTGAGATTAAAAACCTCTGGGATATTGTTAGATTTTCTTTTTAAGTTGTTCACTTTAAAAAATTTTTGCCCAAGTTTTGAATAATTTTCTTGAGACAAATTCCCAGCATTTGAAATACCAAATCTAAGGAGGGTAAAGATTTTATTATATCAAGGTGAAAATAAACAGTTATTTTTCTGGCTCAAATGAGACAGCATAATATGTTGTAAAGAGATGCTATGGATATTGAAAAGTATAATGCAATTGACATTGTACATATTAATTACATTATACACAAAATGTAACATATGACCATAATGTAATGAAATTGGTGTAATAAACATTTTAGTCTCTTGATACTTATTTTCACATTGCTTTCTAGATCAAAGTACATTCTTATATGTGGAATGGATTTTAGTTGATAACAGTAAGGCTTGCAATCATCTCACCCACTTTTTGTAATTGTCTTCATTAAAGGGCATGAATATTCAACAAATATTCATTGAATGGACACTGCATTTTGGGTACACCTTAGAAGGCTGGGGACACAGCTATGAATACAGCCGAGATCCTGCACTTATGCAATTAACATCCTAGCAGGAAATACAGATAACAGTAACAAATATGTATTAATATATAATAGTGATGAGGGCTACCCAGAGCAGGGTAAAGCATAGAGAATGATAGAGTAGAGGTTGCAGGTGGATATTTCTGAGAGGGTTGCCAGGAAAGGCCTTTTTAAAGGAACATTTGAGTGGAGATTTAGATGAAGTGAGAGTATGAGCTGAGTGAATAACTGGGAGAAGAAGAGCACTATAGTCTGAGTAGGCAAGCCATTAGTCCACTCAGAGATAGGTGGTGGATGGATCCTGTGTGTTGTTGTAGGTCAAGGTCAAGGGTTTGGATTTTATTCTGAGAGTAATCCAAAAGCTACAGAGGATTTGGTGGGCTAAAGAGTGACATAATCTTATCTGAGTTTTTAAAAGTTGCTCCTGGCCCTCTGTATCATTTTATCTGAAGGTGGACAGAAGTGGGAGCAGGAAATCTAGTTAGGAAGCAATTTCACGGTCAAGGTAAGAGGAGTTGGTATCTTGGAGAAGGATGGTAGAAACGATCTTGAAGGGAGAACCAGCAGGATTTGCTGAGAGTTGGATGGGCGGTGTGAGACTAAGATAGTAGGTTTTTGGCTTGAGCACTTGGGCTGATGGCGCCTTTTCCTGAGATGTGAAAGATGGAGGAGGGGCATATTTGGAGGCACAGATGAAGAGATAAGAATCTCTGTTTTGAATGTGCAAAGTTGTTTTTCACCTGATAAAAAAAAATCAAGTTTAATAATGTTTTGTCCGCAGAGCTTTTGAGGAATCACTCAATGGTGGAATTCCATTCTCAATAAACTGTTTGTCTGAAATGTAGTTCATCTATTTTAAAAGTTAGGACACTTGCTATCCTGTCAAATTACAGACTCATTTGTTTATTGACCATTTCTCTTTAATAGTATGCTAGCTGCTTGTTTAAAGAACTACAAGTCTGGTTTTCATAGGTCAATGCTTTTCCTGAGGAACACGGAGACGTGAGGTATGTTGATTCTGTCTTAATCTACCACTATCCTCTTCACTTCCTTGGGAAATAATACTCTGGAATTAATGATAGATACATATGTCTTTTATCGACTTTTTCTCAGGCTTTGATTTTGTAGGTTTTGGACTAAACTACATAAACTGCATGAATATAAACCCACAGTTATATTCAAACAGACTAAGGAATCCTGCCAGATGGAAATGTACAATTTTTAAATGTGTGTTAAAAAAGAATGTTTTCTGTTGTCTTTCAAAGTAGTTTCTTAAAGAGCATATACTACTTTTGAGTGGGTTAGCTAACTTTCCTTCTCCTTTAGAAGACAGACAGCCTTGCAAGGTGTTAGGTTTTTATCATCTTGAACCAAGAGTGCCTTGAAAAGATGCCTGATGACCCTAAAAGCTAATTATCACCTGAAAGAAGGGCCACAGATCAATATTCTAAAACCGAAGTTACTATTTTTGAGGACTTGTTCTCCAACATGTAGTTGGTCCACAAAAAAGAATCCAACAAGCATTTCATACACTGGAGAGTTCACTTTATAACTTGTGCAGGAAGGAAGGTGCTCATTGCCCTAAGAAGGTGTTGTATGGGCAAGTTGTTGACATTTTTCTTTGAGCGCTGTGAATTATATTTACACCCACTTTCAAAGTTTTCTAGGCTGAAATGTGAGCATAAGAGAGGGTAGAGCGTTGGGTTCTGGGACGCTCATTTATTTTTATGATTCAAGGTAGTACCTGAAGGAGACTGTTGGTTCTGCTTGTAGCTTTTGCCTTGGCTCCTCTTGCTCAGAGAGGAGTGATGGTTTCTCGTTAAGCATGAATCCTCGTTGAACCCCACAGTTTTCAAAAGAGCTGTCAGCTTTATCCCCAGCGTGATGGGTAAGGCATACAAGGTTGTGCCTAATGAAAAACACTGTTTGAAGGGGGAACTATCCCACCCTCTACCCTTCCTGAGTTCCTGTGGCTGGACTACTAATGAAATTGACACAGAACAGATTAACACGAGAAAAAGAAACAAATTTTAATTTGTGGGCACCGAGGTTTCATAGAAATGGGGCCTAAGAAGTGGCCAAAGCAGGCAACTTTTATAGTTTTTAGACAAAGAAGCAATACATTTGTGAAAAATTGACAGGACCAAGAAACTTAGGCTTTGGGTGCTTTATTAGTGAAGAATCTAAACAGAGTTTCGTCGTGGGGTAGCCAATTAAAGAAGAAACAAGGTTTGTCTATACAGGATTCTCTGCCCCGAATTCCTTCTCTGGTGATGGGTGTCCTTCTACCTCCAGATGCAGGGAGTGGACCTGTCATATAGGAGATTTATTTCCTGCTTTCAGGAAGACAGAGAGGAGGGTCCAAGTGTCCTTCTTGCATTGGCTGTTTCTTGAGTAACTTTAATCCAAAATAATCAATATGCCACTTTTGGGTGGTCTGCCCTGGGACCCAATAACTCTGACTGCCTTGATATAGGCATCATACGATATTTTCTAGAAACTCAATTAGAAGGTATTTTTGAAGACTATGCAGTCCAGCTGTTCCTTCTGATATTCTAAAATCTGCTAGGTTAAGTCATATCAGCAGAGAGCTGGGTGCTCAGACCTTCTTGTACTGGCCGTCTGTAGAATTGCTTTACTATAATTTTGGTTTGATAATCTTAGCCTATAATGGCCAACATAAAAGAGAACCAGTTGAAAGTTACAATTATGCCAACTGTAAGAATGTAGTTGAATGTTTAATATAACACAAAGCCCTTTCTATGACCTCTGTGTTCCTCCCAGCTCCCCACAGCCAAGGTTATTCCTTAATTTCTCAGGAGATTGAACAGATTCCAGGCTACAATCTGCCTTCAACCAAATACTTTCAGTTCTCCAATTCTATTAATTAAAAAATTATTGTTCCTCAGAAATTCTCTCTTCCATAACTTATTGATGTGGATTTTTCCTCCCATTTTGTTGCTGTACTTGGGTGATAAAGGAACCATTTGTTTCTTTACTTCACTTGTAAGATTCATACAAAAAAGATTGTATTTCCTCAGTTCTCATTAAAAATGTCTTGGCTAAATGCCTAAGTTAAATTTTTGTTGCTGTTGTTGCTGTTTTAATGTTCATTTCTTTGATTAATTACCGAGGTTAATTTTTTCAAATATTTATAAACTATTATATGTCCTCATTTGTGAATGTCCTGTTCGTGTACCATTTATCTACTGGGTCCTTGTGTCTTATCATAACATAACCTCATCATATATCAAGGAGATTATCCTTGGTGTTTCGTAATAATACATATTTTTCACTTTGTTGCTTATCATCTGATAAACTTGTGTTTTGAGAAATAGAAGGTTTGCATTTTCATGCAGTCAAGTCAGTCTATCTTTTCCTTTGTGATTTCTTCCATTGCTTTTATGCTAGTTATCTTTTCATGCAAATTAAAAAAATTTACTCCTTGGGGGTTTGGACATGGTGGTATATAAGTTTTACTAGTTTGGTTCCGTAAACAGGCCTAGTATATTATGTTTAGGGCACAAAAAATGCACAATGAGTATTTGTTGATATGTTGATAAGTTTTACTTGATTACGGGCTTTATGTTTCCTACAAGGTTACATGGCGAATTTGTAACAGAAACACAGAGTATTCATTTACATCAGCATTTCCTTTTGGACACTTACAGAGAATTGAAACAAAGTCATAATTTTGGGCAACATTAGCAGAAAACTGCTGCCTTATCAATATTCTTGGTTGAATAGAGGGAGATATCATATCTTTCGATTTGCCTGGCTTACCACAAATCACATCTCTTTTGTATTGAGATTCTTGAGTACAGCTTTACTACGTGAAGCACCTGGCAGAGAGATGGAAAAGGATTAAATTGTAACATGATTTCCCATCTAGCGAATAGATTTCTATCAATTTTTTGTGCATGACTGTGAGATTGTTGAGCCAGTTTGTATTACATTTGAAGCCCCAGAAGACTAACTCCCAGAGAGGAGAGAAATCTGAAGTTAGACAGAAGACTTGAGTCTGAACAGAATTATGATTCACTGGGTGGGAATGGGGAGCAGGGCCAGAAGGAACCGAGTGGCAATAATCCAGAAGTAAAGAAGGAAAAATGTATTTTGCAATGAAAAGCAATCACATCATTGTTCTTTTTCCTCGCTTAAATGTTCTAGTGAGATGCGAAGAAATGGCAGTTTTACAGAAATCAGGGTCCCTACTTCTTACCACATCTTAATAACGCTTGTAGGCAGAGTAAGCTGACCTACGTATTTTGATAAATGTAAGTAGATGTCAAAAGCAGTACATCATTTCCCCTACTACCGATTAGTTGATCCTAATAACCTCTAAGTTGGAGAAATGGCTGGATACAAAACAAAGAGGAGTTCCGATGGGTACCCTGTCTTGCCCTCGGCTTCTCCATAGATGTCCGGTTCTGGTCTCCCACCAGCTCCCTCAGCTCCCCACTTAGGCCAACGCTACAGTGAGAAAGAGCGTCTTCCCCAGCTCAGTTTGTTGACCCCGATGGTGCAAATTTCCTTAAGTACCTGACGTGGTGAATTTGGTCCTTATGCTCTTCCTAGCTTTCGAATGACTTCTTGCTCCCAGAGGCCACCCTACTGGGATCTGGCCTTTGGTTTTCCTTTGGAGTTTGGGGGCCGTTTTTCTGACTCCTAGTTCAGACCTCACCTCTTGTTGGAGTCTCAGCTTCCAACATGATGGAAGGAGGGTTTTCTCAAGGCCTTATGCACGTCCTGGGGCCTCAAAGATGGTGCCATCAGGTGGCCTCTGCTCCTAGACTGTCCTGTAGTTCTGAATCCCATTCGAACAAAATCGGGGGCTGGGTGAAAGTTGTTCACGGGCAAAGGAGACATCCAGACTTCTTGTCCGGAGTCGGCCCACCTGCCCCTTGCTCTAGTGTACTAACTACAGTGGCCAACTGCAAAAGAGCAGGGGCTTCCAGTGCAGTGCGGATCGTGGCCCCTTCTTACTTGTTCACTCCAAATGACTGACCCCTGTGGGGTGGCGCCCACCTTCAGCCGGAGAAGCTGCCATCAGTCAGGATAGGCATCAGCTGCTCCACCACAAACCCAAAGACCCTATTCTCCCCACATCTGTGCTCTCGAAAATGAGTTTATGTCAGTTCATTTGATGCGCCAGATTTGTGCGTGATGAGCAACCCTTAGGGTTACTTTCTTGAACTGGCCTTCAGGGAGGACCTGGGATGTGGGCAACCAGGGTGTGGCTGGAGCTGAAGAAGCATGGTCAGCTCGGCGGTCTCAGCCCTGGGAATTATTCAGGGCCATTCTATGAAATGAGTGGATGTGAGCTTCTTTTTGAGTTTTCAGAATTTTATTTATTTTCTTTTCCCGCCTTCTTGAGGTATGATTTCATACAAAGTGAAGTAAGTCAGAAAGAGAAAAACAAGTATCGTATATTAATGCATATGTGTGGAATCTAAAAAAATGGTACAGATGAACCTATTTGTGGGACAGGGATAGAGACGCAGGGGTAGAGAACGGACATGTGGACACGGGATGCGGGGAAGGGGAGGGTGGGATGAACTGGGAGATTAGGATTGACATATATACACCACCACGTGTAAAATAGGTAGCTAGTGGGAACCTGCTGTATAGCACAGGGAGCTCAGCTTGGTGCTCTGTGATGACCTAGATGGGTGGGATGGGGGGGTGGAGGGAGGCCCAAGAGGGATGGGAGAGATGTATACGTATAGCTGATTCACTTCGTTGTACCGCAGAAACACAACATTGTAAAGCAATTATACTCCAACAACAACAAAAAAGAATTGTATGTGTCTAGGTTGTACAATGTGATTTTTTTAACATACACAATGTGATGGTTTGATATATGTGCACACTGTGATAGGATTAACACAATCACATTAATTAACATCTGCCTCATCTCACATGGTTACAATTTTGTGTGTGTGTGTGTGTGTGTGTGTGGTGAGAACACAAGATTTACTCTCTTAGCAAATATCAGTTTACAATACAGTATTATTAACTATAATCGTCATGTAGTACATTAGATTCCCGGAACTTATCCATCTTATAAAGGAGAGTTTGAGCTTCTGAATCCAAACCTGTCCCTTCCCCCAGCTGCTGGAGGACAGAGCTGTGGCTGTCAACACACTCTCGTTGACAAGTCTGGGAGGGAGGCTAAGTGACTGAATAGACCCCGGTCTGGGAATCCTAAACCGTGTATTAATTTCTCCTACAAGGTGGTCCAGTAAACAGTAGAGAATTGCCTACTGTCAAAGCTGCTTTTGAGCTATAGAGACAGGACAAGGACAGTTGACATTCAGTGACAGTGCACTGCCTGTCATGGCTGCAGCAAGAGGGAACACACCGTTCATTACGAAGAGAGGCACCTTTCCTACTGCTCTGAGTTTCCAACATGTGTGTCCTTCCAAGCAGCCCAAAGGAACAGGTGGCCACCTCTGCAGAGATGACCTCTGTCCTGTGTTGAGTGGCGCTCCTTCAAAACTCATGTCTACCCAGAACCTGTGAATGTCACCGTCTTTGGAAATAGGGTCTTTGCAGATGTCATCTAGTTAGGACCAGGTCATGCTGGAGCAGGCTGAGCGCTAAATCTGACATGACTGGTGTCCTTACAAGAAGAGGAAAATGTGGACACAAAGACATCGACGCATGTGCCAGCCACGGACACCAAAGATTTCCGGGAACTACCAGAGGCTGGAAGAGTCAGGGAAGGATTCTGTTTTAGAGCCTTCAGAGGGAGCGTGGTCATGCTGACAGCTTGATTTCAGACTTTCAGTCTCAAGGACTGTGAAGAATACATTTCTGTCATTTAAAGCCACTCAGTCAGTGGCGATTTGTCGTGGCTGCCCTAGGAAGTGAAAACAGCCTTACTCAGCAGATGCTCATCTGGAAAACTACGGCTATTCAGTTCAACTACAGATAATAAAACCCATCCAGGTGGTTGACATGATCAGCTGTAGGGTCCCACGTAGCCCCTGGGGAGAGAGGGGCAGGGTGCAGGCAAGGCCTGCTGGGTGAGGTGGGTGATTATAACCTGGCCAGTAACTGTGGCCCATTCAAGGCCACGGATATTCGTGGCCGTGTGGAGTTTTGTTGGCCTCATATTAGGGCAAATCAAGGATGTTGCATTATATGCCACCTGTGACACCTGTGTCCAAGTTAGGGCCTTTCATGAGGAAATCTGACTTTCAAAGCACCTCTGGAATATTGTTAATCTGGACTTTTGCTCTGGTCTATCCCTTTTCTATATAGCTGAATATTCGTTTATTTATTTTCACTCTTGGTTTTTCCCTTCCCCTCCCCCCATATCCTAGCATAGAGTTTGCCTACCTTTGTGTTTCTTGCCCCGGGAAAATTTTGTGGCAGAGTGGAAAGCAGAAGCTGTCTGCAAAACTTCCTTTTTTTTTTTTTTTTTTTTTCCAAAAGGGGAAGTTCCGGGGTGGGGAGGTATGTGGAATGCCTTACAGAAAGCAACACAGTGGCTTGGAAGAAACATGACCAGAGAAGAATTTCCCCCCGACTAAAAGAAGTTTCAGAAGCGGGTGGGTGAAAGGGTGAGAAAAGCATCGGGAACTTTCATGGTTCCCCAGGGTAGCCCCCAGAGGATGGGGTAAGTTTCCTAAAAGAAACAGCTGCCTGGTGCACCCTGGCAGAGAGAATTCACAAAGAGCTTCCTCAGATATGCCTCTGCCCCGGGTGGGCACAGGGCTGCAGAAGTCTGCTGGAGGATCGGGCAGAAATGAGGGGAACATCTCTGTGTTTCCTGTGTAAAGCACTGAACTGTGCGTAGCCCTGGATTGGTGGGGGGGGACCCCAGGAATGACTGAGGCTTCCTGCAAATATGAAAGAACGTAGGCTCACAACTGCGATTAAATTGATTTATAGAAAGTAAAGAAGTGTGCCGTTTCCTGCACCTTGGAGTTTGTGGACTGAAAGTCATACCCCCATATGGTACTTTTTCTAAAGGAAGAGGTACCTACCAGGAAGGCACGCTTCATCCGCCCTGTGCTCAGTCAGAGCAGATCCATTCTCCTACGAATTCTTCCTCGTCCCTGGACTGCATCACCAGGTTTCCGACAGCAGACCCCATTTATCTCTTGATGTTGGAGGGGACTCTTTGAAGCCTCCCACATTTATACTTATTTCATCACCCACCACCCACAAACCAATGGCCAAAAAAAAGCACTTGACACATCCCATTAAATCCCTATACTGCTTAACAATCCCTATAATGCTTATACCTTTGAACCCCCTACCGACTTGTAGGTAACATTTTAGCTGCACCCCATCCACGTAGAATATTGTTTTGACATGACATCCCATTCCTTCTTTCTACTTCCTAGTACTATCATCATCCTGCAGGGCAGCCAGTGTCTCAGTGAAATACAGGTGTCTTAGAAGGATCCTGAAGTCCATAAAGGGAAGACCCAATGTACAGAGGTCATGGAATCATGTCTGATTCTCTCAATACATCAACTTCACCTGCCTATGCCAGAAGTTTTAGAATGTTCTCAGGGACCCTTCAAGGTGAAAAGAGATCGTCTCTGTGGCCTGTAGATTTCCATTGCCCCTCTTGTTGTTGACTCCTTCCTGCTTTCCCTGAGGTACCAAGATGCTGCCATTCTCTTTGACTCAGGTGATTGGCTTGATGAAAGAGAGAAAAGTCCAGGCAGTACTAGACTCCCAGAAATGCAGCATGGACAGTCCAACAGGAAGAGTACTTCCCTGAAGAGATTAGGAATCCTGCAAGGCTTTCCCCTAAGTGGCTTACAGAAACCCAGATCGTGTTTTGCTATGTGATGGTGGAGTGGGCTGGTGGCGGTGATATTTGAACGAACACTCCGTAACCAACAACTGCTCTTTCTTCAGTCGTCACAGAGGGCATGCTACACAGAGGGGATTTCATTCTATTTTGTATCCTGAACACATGCAATTGCTCATATTTCCTGAATCGCTACATTTTGGATCTCATTCATTCATTGATCAGTTATTGGATTGCCTACTATGTACCAGGCACTTTTCTAGGCAATGAGGAAGCACTAATAAAACACATACATGTTACCTTATCTCTTCCTTATGGATTTGGCATATTTGAACAATTTCTTACTTTCTGAGGCCACCTTATTCAGATTTGCCTTTTCCTTTCCCCTCTGTGAAGAAGGCAAGGTTAGCTCCTGGGACCCCATCCTCGGGTAGAGACCCAGGTCTTCCCTAAGTTTCAGAGGAAATGTTTGACAGAACCTAAAGCAGACTCAAATAAATAGTACTTGAAGGAACTGATAAGGCATCATTTTTGCCCTGGTTTAGGGACGAAGCTAGAGTCTGAATAGTGCTATTTAATTTATTTTTCTGGAGAAGAATGCCTAGGAGTGGGGCAAGGACTTGCAGAAGGATCCTTGCTGAAAGTTAACAAAGCCTTCCTTCTGTTGAAGCTTGAGAGCCAAAAACATTAATTCTTTTCTCCTCAGTGTGTCTGTCACCTTAGCACTTAGATGATTTATATAAAAGCCTTTTGTTGTTTCTCATAATATCACAGAATTTTAAACCCAGAAAAGAAAAAGGGAAAGAATAATAAGGATGCTTCTTGGTGAGATGGAGAGCACCCAGCCTGCCTTCTCCACCTTCACCCAGATGAGATTTTTTAATTTTCTTTTTAATAAAGGGTATGTACATTCCCAGTCTTTCAACAGAAAAAAGAAACATAGATGTTCCCTTGGGTAAAATTTCTGCTAGAAAAGCAAATAACTAAAGTAGGCCTCTGATTTGAGAAAAGATTTTGTAAATACTTCCAGAAAGTCCTGCCGTACTGGGGAGAGAGAGTGAAAATGTGCAATTTTGTGGGAAAGGAAAGCATTGCTTCTCTGCCGAGTTTTCTCACAGAAACACCGGTCTCATCTGAGTCTGTGTCCCGGCTGCTCTTTTTTACTGGGTGAAAGAGAGGCTCCAAATACCACTGGGGATAGTTGATAGGCTTGTCTGTGCCTCTTCTCCATCATGTCTAGGATCTAAGTCTGTCTGATAAGTCCATTTTACTTTTACTCAACAATTATTTATTGAGCAACTACTGTGTTCCAGGCTTAGAGCAGCTGGTAATTTTCAAGGCAAGGCTTTTTTCTCATTATGGTTTATGAGCATATATAAAGTGAGTGTTGAAATAGTGCAGATGTTTAAAACTGAATTATTGAATCTGAGATAAGAGGGTTGTTAAGTATCAAATGGACATTTTGTTCAACAACCTGCTCAAATCTTCAGGTGGAGTACCTGAATAGATTCAAGTGCTCACGTAGACCAAAGAAATAATGCTGAATCAGAGACAAAACAAATGATTGTTGAATAATAGACCCAACACTTTCCAAAGGAGCCAGTGGTCAATAGCCCTCTAGTACCATGGTACACATTTTATAATACATCTGTTTTGAGGTGTGTGAAATGTTCATAAGGTCATGAGTATTTTTCTCTATTATGAGTGCATCATGAGCATACAATTTGTAGGTGGCCACTTGGAGGCTGTCCACTTTAAGATCAATGTCAAGATGCAGTTTCAATATTGCTGAAGAAGTCATTTGTTGATTTGTTTGTGTTTATTCTTTAATTGTCTGAAAGTCTCCTTATAAGGAGGAGATAGAGTCACAGATCCTGGCTATGAAGAGGATGAATGTCATTGGCAGTATTTATGGGCCATGAGAGCACCCCAGATTATATGAAGGACGTTTACTTAGCCTTTCCTGCCCACGGTGGAGGGGTCTCAGAAGATCTTGGGTCTGAAGGCATCCAATCCAGGAAGGTTCATTCTTTACCCTTCCGCTAATGCTGACAGAAAAGTGTTCTAGGAAGTCCTCAAGTGCAGAGCTGAAAGCGGCAGAGCTAGGTAAAGGATTTGGGAGAGGATTCTCACTCTCCTTAAACCTCCTTACTTACCTCTATTCTTAGAGATAAACCCATAGAATCACAGGAAGCACCTGGTTTCTTTACCTTTCCTTATGAAATGATAGGCTAAAGGGATTCTTACTACGTGAGTCATGTTGGCCAATGTTCCTTAGTCGAAAAGATGATGACTTGATAAGCAGACAACTTGTTCAGTGTGGACTTCCTGTTTCATATTTATGATCATGTGAGCAGATTGAATTAACCAGTGTTCTTTCCTAAGAAGGAATGTATAATAATAAATGCCCATGGGATGGAAAGTGTGGGAAGCAGCTAAAGTGATGGGATCAGAATCTGTGGACCAGAAACCACAATACTTCCTGCTGCTCTCCTGCCCAGGGCCCCTTGAGAGTGAACAGAAAGGGGCAGGATGATCTTGTCAGCGGAAACTAGCCCAACTGCAAGTGAGCTGACTGATGAGAAAGACCAAGGTCAGCGACTGCTTTACAACAAAAAATACTCCATGCAATTGAAGGTCTTCACTGAACTTGCAGAGCTTAAAAGCCCATCCCGTATTCCATTACCCTGTAACCTGCAGAAGAATGACACATGGTTATGTAAAAAGAGAAAGATGCATGTAGCGAAAAAAAACTCTCAAGATTAGGAATAAAAAAAATCTGACTTTTAATCTTAGTCACTTGTTGATTGTATGTTCTTGGGCAAGTCACATCACCACTATGAGCCCCAGTTTTCTTCTCTGTGAAATGAAGTTATTAATAACATCAATTTCACGATGTTTTTTTTAAAGCATTGAATATATGTGTGCAGTGCTTTGTAACATAGAATGTCCTTAGCTATTCCTATTCTTAATAAGCATAATGATAAGACCTGATCAAGAGAGTCTTTGAGACACACTTAGTCCTGGTGAGCAATGGAAGTGTCTGTTCTTTTTTTTTTGGCCGTGCAGTGGGGCATGTGGGACCCTAGTTCCCGACCAGGGGTAGAACTCGCGCCCCCTGCATTGGAAGCACGGAGTCTTAACCACTGGATCATCAGGGAAGTGTCTGTGTCTGTTCTTTTAGGCTGCTATTTTGTTCAGACCAAACAAACACCAACATCCACTTCTTGAGAAGTTTAATCTCCTCCACTTGTTAGCTTTGTGCAAAGCTCAGTTTAATACTGATGTCATCCCAGTTGTGTGCAGTCAGCACAAGAGCAGGGTTTAGGGCAGCCATAGTATAACTACAAGTGTTCATCTTGATCAAGATCAGACAAAAATATGCACGTGAAAGACAGTACAAATCAGAAATGTGAATTAAGAAAGATCCCCAATTTAAGAGCTATGTCCAATAACATGTCAAGATAAACTACTGTGTGGAACCAAGTTGCAGAACTGCTCGCAGGTATATATCATTCTAAGGCAAGAGGATTCTGGTTGGGAGGAACCCTCAGGTCGTTGGCATCAGTCTGAAGTTTAGGTAAGTTGGAGGAAATGACATTTTAATACTGGGTTCCACAACATCAGTCTTCAAGCAGTACACTGGGTTTACTTAAACAAGAAGCATTTTAAATGTCTTTAGATGTCCCCAACTGTATTTCATGTTTATAAGGACCATATTAGCTCCCTCAGCTATTGGCTGGGGTCCATCTTTTAGTAGATAAGATAAATAAGGAAAACCCCATTTTTGTATACTAGGTCTTGGCACATATACTAGTAATCAAGTGCATTTCAGGGTCAGCTGAAGAATTTATTTTTACATCTATGGATTCCATTTGGATAACGCTGGACATCCGAGAACCAAGATTGATCCTCTAAAATGTCAATGTATCTCTTCTTTCATTTACCATCAGCTTTCCATGTTTTTATTTCCACCGAATGGTCTATTAATAAGAACATACCTTGGCCTTAGAAGGGGTTAAAGTAAAATATTTTGCATCTGACATAGATGATCGACTAAATAATTTAATAACGTTCTTCTGTTAACACATGGAGCTAATGGTGCATCTTCTTGAGACAAAGTTCGTTTTCTTTAGCCAGGCTTCTGTGTTTGGCTGTAGCATTTTTGTCACCAGCACCTCCACCACCACTATTAAGCAGAAACCCCAGCCATGGTACTTAACAAAGAAGTGGCAAGCCTCCAAGAAATATATTTCCCACAAATACACAGCTGAGAGCATTGAAAACTGCATAGGCCTGGTTTATGTTTGGTTCACCTCCAACATCTCATGCATACCTTCTGAGTTGAATGAACTGGCGACAATTTCACGGAATCACTCATGAACTCTGAAATTTCTGTTCTGACATCTACCACCTCAGCCTTTGTCTTATGTGATAGCCAAGGGTTAGCGGACAGAGCCCATCAAAGAATGGGGACCAAGTTGGGGACAGTTTGCACTGTCTTTAATCTTTTGGTGTAACCTCAGGAGGATTTGTTCAAATTCAGTGAAGGAAAAATCCTCCACTTCACCACTTCGCTCAGGCAATATGAGAACCAGATGGGTTTCCACATGCTGCCTGATTGCTACTGTCTGATGTCGACAACTGGAATTCTGCACATCTGTGCCCTGACATCACGGAATGCCCTAGCCCTTCATTTCGCTCAGTAGACTACACTAGAGCATTTTTTTTCTAATTCCTGTAGGAATGAAACCATCATTCAAAAGGCACCTTGTCCTAGCCATTTGTAAATTAATTTGTTAATGAAACATTACATCAGGGTAGTACTTTACAGTTTACAAAGTGCTTTCACTTCCTCATTTAATCCTTAAAATAACCTTGTGAAATAGGCAGGGCTGTTGAAAGAGGCTAAACAGTTGGGGAGAATTCCAGTGTGCTACTCTTCCTGTCTTTAAAAATTGGGTGTTAACATATATGGACTAACATTGAATTATGGCCAAGTATAAAACATGTATCAGTTCCCTAGAATGTGTTTCTTCCTAAGGCAACATAATTTCCATACATAATTTGTGGAGCCCTGGATTCTCAGACATTTACATTGATGCCCATAACTGTATCCAAGAATGGTTTTGTCCCCCGGGAGTGGGAGGGGGGATGGGCATTCGGGAGAAGAGTTTGAACTGCAGGTTACAACGTTTTGAAGTCACATTTCTTAATCTTAAAATATCATGTTGATTTAGAAAAATATCTACATGTTTATTTTTACCACACAATGTTGAGCAAAATTGACACAGCAGGAAGATACACCATGCTCATATCTAACTGTATATCCCGGTTTGAGAAACTTAGGTTGTTTAGCACATACTATCTGTTCAAACAAGGATTTCCTTAGTTCTTTTTCGTAGTCTACAAGTGTCCAGCTAAAAATATCGGAATAGTATTGGGATAGATTTTTCCTGAGATTGTTTGGGTCTTCATTCAGGCGTTGTAGTTAAGATGACCATGCTGATAACCGTGGCTATGGAAGCAATGCCTAGCTGGCATTTCCCCATGGAGAAATGCTCTGTAGGCTCTGATATGGAGATGCAGGCTCTGATGATGGAGATGCAGGCTCCGATGATGCTCTGCAGGCTCTGATGATGGAGATGCAGTTTTCTTGAGCCAGGGGCCTGAGCTAAGCCTCGAAGCAGCTCCTCACAAGCAAGTAAGCTAAGGATGTACCTCTTCTCTCAATTCTTGGCCTATGGAATCAAGTCCAACTTTATCTGCAAGGAAAACAAGGGTCTTTTCCATCTGACCCCATCCCACGCATCTGTTTCATCTTCTGCTTCTTGCACTTTTCTCTTCCCCAGTACATGGGTTCTTGTAGTCTCTGAATACAGGAGAATTTCTTGTGTTTTGCACTTTTACACATTTGCACACACTGTTCTCTCAAACACTCTCTTGTCCTGTTGATGAGAATGACTAAGTCCTTTTCCTTCAAGTGTTTCCACAAGGATTACTTCTTTCTGTTAATCTTTCTCATGCCCTAAAGCAGACTGAGGGTGTGATTTTGTTTTTTATGTCTCCTCTACACGTGCAAATCTCACCATGGTCCCAAGCGTCACATATTTATTGCTTGTTTGTCTGTCTCCCAAATAGATTATAACATACTTGAAAGCAGGAGCCATCTGTCACGGTGCCTGGCACAGAGTGTATACTCAAGTGATTGGTGAAAGAGTGAACAAAGGACCATGTGATGCTGCAGCAGTCATTTTAAAGTGGCTTTTTTCAGATGTCATCCCAAAATAGCAGTATAGAGGGAAATATACCTTGTTGTTTTTCTCTTTAAGTTACAGAATATATTATCCACTCTGAAAATTATAATCTTAAAAAGTGATTTGATTGTACTTTTGGGGTTTACTAGAAGCATTATTTTGATGAAATGCCGTTAGGAATGTTGTATAAGGATGGAGGATAGTAAATGTCCCTATAAAACACCAAGTTATAACAAATCATATATACTCACTAAGTTATCAATTAAGCGGCTTCATTGACAATAAGATTTATAGGTTAAGTTACAGTGGGAGAAAGTTGTAGTGACTATAGTATCATATAAGTAATAATGGGTTATTTTGCCCAGATTATTACAGTAAGTCCCCTACATATGAACGAGTTCTGTTTCGAGAGCACATTCGTTAAGTCCAACAAAATTAGCCTAGGTACCCAACTAATAATCAGCTATACAGTACTGTACTGTGATAGGTTTATAATGCTCTTCACACAAATAATACATAAAAAAAACCCACAAAAAATAAAGAAAACATTTTTAATCTTACAGTACAGTACCTTGAAAAGTACAGTAGTACAGGACAACAGCTGGCATCCAGGGGCTGGTATTGAGTGAAAAGGCAAGAAATAAAGATACTGTACTCTACACAGTACTGCACAGTAAAGTACACAAAAGCACAACCACTTGTAGAGGGTGCACGCACGTGACAAAGTACGCCAGACACATGAACTAACTTAACGTGATTGGACATGCAAACGCACGTTCGCATCTTCGAAAGTTCGCAATTTGAAAGCTTGTATGTAGGGGACTTACTACTTCGCTTTGTTGCTGTTGGTAAGGATGGAGCCTTTGTAGTAACTGCTTGTTCTCAATTCTTCTGAGATATGTTATGAACTCAGTGACTTGTCACAGGCTTTAACGTGTGACTACGTTATTGCAACCAAGAAAGCAGGATAATTAGAAGGTCAGGGTTGTGGATGAAGGGCCAGAGCCTGAGTCTGTGACTCTCTATTTGAGTTATTAATGTTAGAGGGTGTTGCAGCTCTTGTTACATGAAGCTCCAAAGTTAGGATTTATCAGTTATGCTGATCAGATGAGCCTCTCCAGTTTTACTCTTTTTCTTTCTCTCTCTTCTCTTTCTTTGCTTAGGGATCAAGGTGAATACCGTTTAGAGCACTCTCCCCCTCCCCCATATTGGACCGGGCAAACGTAAATGAAAATAGTAAGATAAACCAGGATGGGGCGCATCTATAGGGTTGTCTAGGAGTCACAAGGACACATGAACCCTGTCTACTTCAGAGGATTATTGAGAAAAGCAAGTGACCTAAGTAAGTGAGATACCTGGAATCAAATTAAAGAAGGTAATTTATGTGTTCAGGAATAGCATTGTGTCTTAGTCCGTTCAGACTGCTATAACAAAATATGACCCACTGAGTGGCTTATGAACAGGAGCAATTGATTTTTCACCATTCTAGAGGCGGGGAGTCCGAGATCAGGGTGCCAGCATGGTCAGGTGAGGCCGTCTTTGGAGTTGCAGATTTCTTATATTAGCATTGCAACATATGAATTTGAGGGGCGGAGGACTCAAATGTTCAGACCACAGTGTATTGGAAAACACACGTTGTGTTTACACTTTCATTTCTTCTTTCTTTCTTTTTTTTTTTCTTTTTAAAATTTATTTATTTATTTATTTATTTTTGGCTGTGTTGGGTCTTCGTTTCTGCGCGAGGGCTCTCTCCAGTTGGGGCAAGTGGGGGCCACTCTTCATCGCGGTGCGCGGGCCTCTCACTATCGCGGCCTCTCTTGCTGCAGGGCACAGGCTCCAGACGCGCAGGCTCAGTAGTTGTGGCTCACGGGCCCAGTTGCTCCGTGGCATGTGGGATCTTCCCAGACCAGGGCTCGAACCCGTGTCCCCTGCGTTGGCAGGCAGATTCTCAACCACTGCGCCACCAGGGAAGCCCTCATTTCTTCTTTCTTAACAGCTAATAATATTTCAAGATCAAGAAAGGAGTTTGAGGTTACAGAGGACACTCGTAATCTTAGTTCATAAGCAGAGATAGATCCTCAATCAAATTCTTCGTGACCATAGCCACGGTGTGCACAGTGTGCATCTAAAGTATGTCAGTGGAATAATGTCCTCCTGCCAATGATTCGGATTCTTCTTATTACGAGGAATGATAATGTAGGTGATGTTACAAGTTCTCCCTTTTAATGGCTTTGATCAGCAGAAGCACTTTTCTACTGATATAGTAATGCTATATGGCATCAAGTCTCCAAAGACAGCCCCATGAACTACGCTTCGGGGTATCCACTTCTTTGTGTTGTCTTCTCCCACAGTAGGTGTGGGCTGGTCTGTGGCTCACGTTGACCATGGAATGCAAAGGGAGGGACACTGTGTCGGTTCCAGGTCTAGCTTTTAAGAGACCAGCAGCTTCTGTCTCCTCTCTCTTGGAACAGTCCCTTTTTGGGAGTGCAAGAAGTCTGGCTACCTTGCTGAAGAAACCATGCGGAGACGCCCTGAGCCCCTAAGGGGAGGGAGAAGGGCTCAGTCTCCCAACGTCCCAGTTGAGCCTCCAGATGACCCCAGCCCCTGCCAACATCTGGTTACAATCTCATGAAGGACGCCAAGGGAGACAGACCATCAGAGTGATTTGTTCTGCAGCAGTAGATAACTAAAATAGTATCAAAATATCAAAATCATATCACAAAATCTCCGATAGAACATACATGTTGGAAAACGATTGATTCTTGGTTTCCAAGAAGGCTCCAACTGCTATTGGACAGGCTGATGTTGCTGGAAGACTGGTTCAACTCTGATTTAAGGTGAAGCTTATATTGAAAAGATCCAATGACTTATTTTTGAAGATCCTTAGAATTCCAAGATGACCCATATAGTTCAGACATGAAGGATGCTTTCAGAGACTCTCCTCACGCCCTCCACCATCAACCCACCCACCCAGAAGTTTAACATCAGAAATAAAAATATTTTCCAACACTATTTTGTCTTCTCCAGCCCTCATACTTGCAACCAAATTCTTAACTTGTTCTAATATTCGTAGCCTCAGTCTTTGTCAGACGTAAAAAGCATAGAGGAAAGGATAAGATATACGAAGATTACGATTTTGTAAGAAGATCGAACCTGCAAAGACCTAGGGCTGGGTGGATGGGTGAGAAAGGAAGAAAAAGGAAAGGCATAATTAAAATGAATTAGCTCTTTCTTAAATCTCAGACCTTCTAAAAATTTCTTACGATTTTGGTGATGCTTTATACGTATAAAGCCCTTGGTGATTTTCAAAACCTTTTTTCACTTACAGTAGATCATTTGATTCTTGTACTGATTCTGTGAAGTAAGCAAGACATTATTCCTCTTAGTTTAGAGATTGGTTTTAAAATTATTTTAAGCGGTGGAGGCTCCCTTTTTGGTAAACTGTTATATGGAGCCACAGTACATAAAAATGATACCAGTGGATCTATCCTGGTTCAATTGGAGGATTGAAGGGGTGGGTTGGCCTTGCTCTCTGTTTCCTCTTCATCATCCTGCAGCAAACCCTGGGGCACATTTGTAGAACTAAAGCAGCACTTAATCCTGAATTTTGATTTAATCCCAAACTTGGTGAAACAAATAAGCTTTGTTTACCTGAAGATTTCTTCCAGCTAACACTACTCATTTCCAATCCAGTGTAGTTCTTCCTTTTGTCTCTATGGATTTTCTATTTTCCCAGCTGGAGCTCCTACTAGGTGTCATTTGAGATTCTTCCTCTTTGTGGACTCATTTGTGGCATAAAATGACATCTTGGGTCATGATCAGCAGTGCCATCCATCCATTTATCCACCCACTCACCTCTCCACCATGCATTTTCCAATCATCCACCATCCATTCATCCATCCTTCCATATATATAGCCTACATCCATTGATTCACCTCCTCATCTGCCCATCCATTCATCAATTTTTCCATTCATTTTTGTCAGAAATAAAACAAATGGGGAAAAGAATAAAATATACCAAGAATATGATATATATTTACTTATCCATCTATCCATCCATCCATCCATCCATCCAGTAAACATCATAAAATATCTGCCTTCATAAAGCCTAAATGTCAGGAATAGACCATGACTCTTGTTTGATTACGAAGTTATAAATAGGTAGGCATCTTACTTCAGTGGGTAGAATGAAGCACATATTTTAAAAAGTAGATTAATCATAGTGGTATTTTTATTTCCTAGGGCTTCTGTGAGAATTCAAGAGATAAAACACTGAACAGTATTGCCCAGAATTGTCTGAAGAAAGATGCCAGGGGAACAAAAGAACACCACAATTAATGCTCTCAGTAACTTACAATTATGGCCCTAAAGCAAAAACCAAAGCTGATAATGCAAGTCCAGGCTACTAAATTTTCCATAATGATCCTCCAGGGAGGAAGGAATGGAAGCCAAGTTGTGCCAAAAATGATTTATTCTAAATAAAAAAAAGAAAATAGTTTTTGGCTATGAAGGTTTCTCTCTGTCCCAAGGAATAGGGATGGTTGGCCATTATTGGTTGACAGGAAGAAACTGACGCAAGCCACTGAATTTACAAGTCACTTTTTAAAATAAGTTTTACAGTGAAGGGAATTGGAATAGTTTGTCTGCTATTCATGGTCACTGTTGAAACTTGGATCCTTATAAATACTGGGAAAAGGCGAGGAAATGAAGTAGGTTTTTAGGCTCAGATTCAGGAAGGAAATCTACCCAGACTCTGGATGTAATGTCTGATAGGAAATAGAGTATTCCCTCGCTACTTGTGGAAATGCCACTTGATAATGAGCTTTGACCCAATTTCTTTCCTCATAGCAGCATAATAATTTAAATCACCAGGGACACATTCTGCCACCTTTTAAAAAAAGTTATGCTCCTTGACTAAACAAGGATAGCCCCCCTTATCTGACCTAATCTTACACAGCATCCCATTCTCACAGTGTATTTTACTCAGGATTTTAGTGGTTTTGACTCTCAAAATATTAACCTTTAGACCAATTGTCTTTTAGGGTTTTCTGAGGCTTATTCCTGGATATGATCATGAAAATTCTATTAGCGTATTATTTGCAGAGCATTTTTATACGTTCTCCTAGATTGATCGCCCACCCCCTTCAGGGTACTTTCCACTTAAAATGTGATCAATGGTATTATTCTTAAGGCCATTATTTCCTAACTGAAATTTGTTGAAGTTTTCATTCATCCATCCATTTTTATTTTCATTTTTGTTTTCCCCAAATAGCAGAGACAGATACAGCACAGAAACGAAATATCTTCACTGATTTGTGTTTTTTATAAGCTGTGTTTTCAGAATGTGCAATGAGATTCCCATTTACGAGAGGGTGGCAAGGTGAAATTGTGTGAACAGTCTCCAGTTTCAATATGGATTCATTGGGAAGAAAGAATTGGAAAGGACAAAAGGAGTACAAATGGGGAATGTTATCAGAACCAGTGAATCCAGTGGAAAATGGTAGGATCTAAAGCCACGTGAGAGTTTAGTACTGGTGCTAATTCTTATTACCTGTGCAAGTAACGAAGTCTCAACCGCTCTGAGCCTCCTTTTCCTTATCTGTAAAATGAAAGTGATAACGAAATGGGGTTGGAAAAACCACAGAAATGTTCCCAGTTTGCAGATGCATAAGGGTGATGAATCAGATTGCTTTCACATTGGTTGATTACCAAACCAGCAAAAGAGCAGAGCAAAGGATAGATGCCGATATTCAGAACACAAATGAGAGGAGCTAGGTCTCCGATGTCGTGCCCTTGGTCCCCAGGGAAACCTGCAAAAATTAGAGGTCCCAGCTGCCTATACCATGTGAGGAATCCCTCCTCTCACTCAGGCTAGCAGTGTGGGCGAACCACCTCAGTAACACCATTGTCATCTTGGTTCCCTAGCTCTTTCTGGACTACCCATCTGTTTGGTATTTCCTTTTTCCTTCCTGCCTAGTGGGTGTCAGCATTGCCTAGAGTTCCTCCTGCCTCTTTCTGCTCCTCTCCTTTTTCGTGATCTCCTTTGGATCATCTGACACCATTTGACAAACTCCTGTTTCCACATGGTGTCCACTGCCACCTACATCCAGAAAGTACTCAAATTGGTCTCCAGCCTCAATCTCCAGCCTTAACGTCCTACTGGACACCTCTACTTGAATACCCCATAGGCAACCTGAAATTACTCAGCCCAAACTCAGTCCTCTACAGACATGTTCCCTTTTAGTGAATGGAACCCTCAGCTCCTCATTCTTCGAACCCGGAATTTGGGAGATCGCCCTACATTCCTCGCCGCTCTGTCCTGGGAGCACAGGCTCCCTCTGTTTCCACACCAACTCTACTCCAATTACCCCTCTAGTGCTGCGGCAATCATCTTTGTCATATTCAAATTAAATGATATGATTTCTTTGTCTGAAATGCTACTATGACTCTCCACTGCCCTAAGGTGAGAGAGTCCAGGTTTCTTTGTAGGATGCATCAGACCCTCCATGGTTGGGCTGCTGCCTCCTGTCTTGTCATTGTTCCCTGGCATGCCCGTGGGCCACAAATGCTCGCTCCACGACCAGGAACCCAGGACCCTGGGCTCAGCAGTTTCTCTCTCACTTCTGAGCCTTTATTCCCCTGCTCTCTCTGGCGTAAATGCTTTTCTCTCTTTCATCCCCATGATAAACGTTTTCTTGTCTTCAAAGCTCACCTCAGGGTCTCTTTCTTATTTTCTAGACTCTCCTTGGCTGGACTTTCTGTTTTCCTACAGTGCTCTTGAAATACTTCCTTCAAAGCATTTGTAAAAGTCTATGCTGTCGCGTAGGTGCTGGTTCATTTTTCTCCCTCTCTCCCTGGACCTTCAGTGAGCACTTTGACAGCAGGAACTCTCCTTTAATTCATACCTAGCCCCGTGCATATTGCCTGGCACAAAGTAGGAGCTAAATAATGCTTTTCTGGAAAAATAAAGTGAATGTATTGAATAAAAGATCATCCTGAGACATTGCTTACCTTGTTGTTTTGCAACTGTGTCCTTAACATTTTGTTTGTTATAAAGTGGTGCACCCAGCTACATTGCAAATTCGGTGAGAAATAATCCTGGGTTGTGATTCTTCATATGCCCTCGTCATGAGAAAAGTAGGCCCTCCATTTCTCTCTCTTTTTTTTTTAAAGCTTTTCTTTTTTTTAAAAAAAAATAAATTTATTTATTTTATTTATTTATTTTTGGCTGCATTGGGTCTTCGTTGCTGCGTGCAGGCTTTCTCTAGTTGCGGCGAGCAGGGGCTACTCTTCGTTGTTGTGCATGGGCTTCTCATTGCGGTGGCTTCTCTTGTTGCAGAGCATGGGCTCTAGGCGCACAGGCTTCAGTAGTTGTGGCATGAGGGCTCAGTAGTTGTGGCTCGTGGGCTCTAGAACGCAGGCTCAGTAGTTGTGGTGAGGGCTTAGTTGCTCCGAGGCATGGGGGATCTTCCAGGATCAGGGCTCGAACCTGTGTCCCCTGCATTGGCAGGCAGATTCTTAACCACTGCACCACCAGGGAAGCTCCCATTTTTCTTTTGAAGAATGAATGAATGTTAGGTGACTGAGAAGGTTGCAAACAGACAAAATCATGAGCTGGTCTGAAGCTTCAACAAGCCATTGTCAGTCTCCAGTCCCACGGCTGCAGATGAGGCTACCTTAGAAGGAATTTTCTCTATTTATCCTCCAGCTCACCCGCTGCTGCAGCCGCAGTAGAACATGAGTAGTAGATGGAGTAACCAACAGGCTCAGACAGTGGACAATAAATGCAGGGGCAGGAGAAACAGAAGTACAGGCTAGTGTGGGCTTTGGTTAATCCATCACTGACTCTAAAGAAAACGTTTGAAGCAACATCATTTCCAGAGAGGTAGTGGAGCATCAGTGAGGGGAGATGGGTCTTCCTGAGGTGGGTCAATCAGGCTTTACTTGGCTCAGTTGGAGCAAGTTGTTGAGAGGATGGTGAGAGGGAAGACCACCCTTTGGTCTGAGTCCTGCAGGAAGCCGTGGGAGCCGTTACCTAGAGCACAGACAACGCAGATAATTCACACGGTGGGAACTGTTTTCCTAGATCTTTTCAAGCACAATTAGGTGGATCTGAAATAGAATTTGAAGCTCTCACAACACCTTGACATCAGCGAACCATGAATAAATAAAATTACAAAATCAAAACTCAATTCAAAAGGATTCCATGTGATGATGCCTTTTTCAATAAACGCTGCAGAAAGAAAACTGTGATAAACCGTGTCGGTTCAATTTTCTCCTCAGGGGTTTTTAGATCTGTATGCTTTTATGTAGAAAAATGTGATTAAAACAAAAAAGCTCTACCGCCATGACTCCTGAACCCCTGGTAGGTGTTCATGGTGGGAGTAGGCATGGAGGTGCCTCTGGGGACCCGGGCTAGGCTGGCTACATTTCCTGATGACATTTCCTGGGGCTGGAAAGACTGTCACTCTCTGCTCCCTCAAGGGCCTGTCAATTGTATAAGATTCTCCCTCCGGGAATTGTTCCTTTGGGTTAAGGTATATTTCTAGGAAGTTTAAGTTAAATCACAAATACATTAGCAGGTACAAGTCACATGCTAATCCAATTACAGGCATAAAGACTTTAATGCAAATTTTCCTAAAACACATTTCACAGAATATTATTTTTGAGAAATTATGCAAACAAAGAGGTCTATGGTCAGATGAGCATGGCAAACACTGGGTTAAATAGAAACAAATTCTTCTCCCCCCTTTTCCTCCTCTTCCTCCTCCTCCATCTCTTTTTCTTCTCTTTCTTCTATTTTTAGCTATGAATTTTCCCAAAGCTTTAATATGTGTAGAGTGAATTCCCAAGAAGGGAATATAGTCAACCAAGTTTGCAAAACTTATTTGAACTTGAAAAGCTGTTTATCTGTATGTTTAGAGAAACAGTTTGGAAAATTCTGTTTTGTAACAACTAGGTTGCCACATCAGGAACCTGAGAGAGAAAGAAACCTTTTCCTGAGGTGGGAAAGCAAGCTTCTGATTTCAAGCGAGGGAGGGGCCGCACTCATGGAGCTCAGAGTGGGGACCTGAGTGCTTCTAAAGCAGAAGGTACATGGGAGGGGGGTAGGTAGAGTTCAGAGGGCAAAAAGGCAAGCCTCCCAAGGGAAGCCAGGGGAACGGCAGGTCGAAGGAAACAGGGGTTATGTATTTGTTCTGAACTCCAGTTCAGATCTGGTTTTGAGCTCAACTCTGTAACTGCTTGAGAAATCAGATCTCAGAAGACCTGGTTAAGGATGAGTTTGGATCTTCTCCAAATTGACTGGCTCTCTTGGGTGTTTTTAGGCCCAGGGTGACTTCCTCTGGTTCTCTTAGGATGGCTTTGGGTTCTGAATGTTGCCTCCTGGATTACAGGCTGGGAAGAATACAGGTCGGCAGGATGACAAAATGAAAAGATCATGAGTTTGGGCTTTGGAAAGGACAGGTTCTGAATCCCAGACATGTGCTTTAGTCTGAGCGTGGCCACTCACCCAAGAGATGATCTTGCTCAATTATTTTAACTCTCTTGCCTCAGTTTTTTTTTCTTTGTGAAATGTGAACACAGTGGTCCCTCAGTATCCATGGGGGATTGGTTCCAGGACCCCCAGAGGATACCAAAATCTGAGGATGCTTAAGTCCCTTATATAAAATGGTGTGGTATTTGCATGTAACCTATGCAATCCTCCTGAGTACTTTAAATTATCCCTAGATTACTTAATAATACCTAATACAGTGTACATGGTATGTAAATGGTTGCCGGTATAGGGCAAACTCAAGTTTTACTTCTTGGAAATTTCTGGAATTAAAAAAAATTTTTTTTTCGATCTTTGGTTGGTTGAATCTGTGGATGTGGAAACCGTGGACTGTATACAGGCAGACTTTGGAGATATTGCCCGTTTGATTCCAGACCACAACAATAAAGCGACTATCGCAGTAAAGGAATATTGCAATAAAGCGAGTCACACAAAATTTTTGGTTCCCCAATGCACATAAAAGTTATGTTTACACTATACTGTAGTCTATTAAGTGTGCAATGGCCTTATTTCAAATGTACGTATCTTTTTAAAATTAATTTTTATTGGAGTACACTTGATTTATAATGTATTAGTTTCTGCTGTACAGCAAAATGAATCAGTTATACATATACATATATCCACTCTTTTTTAGCTTCTTTCGCCATATAGGTCATAACCGAGTACTGAGTAGAGTTCCCTGTGCTACACAATAGGTACTTATTAGTTATCTATTTTATATATAGTCGTGTGTACAGGTCAGTCCCAATCTCCCAGTTTATCCCTCCTCCCCTTACCCCCTAAAAAATGTATGTATCTCTTAATTAAAAATTACTTTATTGTTAAAAAATGTTAACCATCATTTGAGCCTTCAGCGAATTGTAATCTTTTTGCAATAGTAACATCAAAGATCACTGATCACAGATCTCCATAATAAATATAATACAAATGGAAAAGTTTGAAATATTGTAAGAATTACCAAAATGTGACACAGAGCCACTAAGTGAGAAAATGCTATTGAAAAAATGGCGCCCACAGACTTGCTCGACACAGGGTTGCCACAGACTTTCAATTTGTAGAAAACACAGTGTCTGTGAACTGCAATAAAGCAAAGTGCAATAAAATGAGGTATGTCTGTACGAACTTGGGTCTCAGTGGTTTCACCTGTTAAATAAAAGCACTACATTAAAAAAAAAAAAAAAAAAAAAAGCATTACATTAGATGACCTGTAAAATTATTGCTAGTTCTAATGTTCTGAATTAGATTCTATATATCTATATCTATAATCGCTTCCTATCTATCTATCTGTGAACAATTCACAAATTTTTAGTAATGAAGAAATGTCTAAAATAATTTCTTTGGTCTGATGTCATATTTTCTTCCGCTTACATCTCTGGAACATTTTGAATGACTATAACAAAAAGATAGACTCTCAGAAGGAAAGAAGCGACTTTATAAATTTGAGATAATATCTATTAAGATAATTTTATTGAGCACGAAACTTTTAGGATTTAGATATCTAAGTTATAAGTTTATTCTTTGAATAACTAATGGACAGCCCAATAATGAAATTCCAAGTTATGATTCTGGAAGTTCCTGATGGAAAACATCGAATTTTTAAAGGTTAGCTGTTCCGTGGACCATGAATACTTGTTATCATGGCTGTGTGTCTCCGCATACTAATTTTTGTGTTTGAGTGGCAGTGTTTTTACAGGGCTCCATATTATTCACAAATGCTAGCTCACTCATTTACAAATAAACTTATCAGATAAAGGAGGGGGTGCTTGGCTGGTCCTGCTTTTCTCGATGTGGACGCAGGGGGATGTAGCAGCAACTTTCTTGGAAACTTGGAACTAAGCCAAACTGAGCATAGTTCTTCTAGCAGCTGATCTTTGATTGGCCAACCCATGAGCAAAGGCTTAGGGCTCTATATTAATAGTGAGGAAGATGGATTGTAATAATAAATGAGTTTCTTATTTTGAGCAATTCAGCCTGCTCATTCCAAGCCCCTCAACCATTTTTTACAAAAGTACAAAGATGAGAGCCAAAATTAGGATTTACGCTAACTCTTCCCACTCCTTTATTCCCAGTCTCTGGATACTGTTGTTTAAGTCCTACAAATGCCCGTTAGATTCAGTCTCTCCACCCTCACTGCTGTTTCCAATGATTTTCATCGCACTCTCATCTCTCTGCTTTCAGCCTCATTCCTTTCCATTTCACCCTGCTCACCATTACCAAGACCATCTTCCAAAGATGCTCCTTTCATTTTGTCATGCCTCTCAGGAACCTACAGCCCACTGTATTCAGTCTCATCTCTCTGGCTGCTTTTTTGAGGCTTTCCGTACTTGGAGCCTGTCTTAACCAGCTTGGGCTGCTATGACAAAATACCATAGATGGTGCCGCTTAATCAAGTGAAATTTATTGCTAATGGTTCTGGAGGCTGGGAAGTCCAAGATCAAGGGTGCCAGAAAGGTAGGTTTTTATTCTGAGGTCTCTTCTCTTGGCTTGTAGGAGGTCCTATCTCTCTGAGTGTACTCAAGACCTCTTAATTATTCCCTAATTCTTTTTCTTTTGAATTTTATTTTATTATATTTTTATAAAGCAGGTTCTTACTAGTTATATATTTTATACATATTAGTGTATATATGTCAATCCCAATCTCCCAATTCATCCTCCCCCACCTCGCTTTTCCCCCTTGGTGTCCATACGTTTGTTCTCTACATCTGCGTCTCTATTTCTGCCTTGCAAACCGGTTCACCTGTACCATTTTTCTAGATTCCACATAGAGACGTTAATATATGATATTTGTTTTTCTCTTTCTGACTTACTTCACTCTGTATGACATTCTCTAGGTCCATCCATGTCTCTACAAATGACCCAATTTCGTTCCTTTTTTATGGCTGAGTAATATTCCATTGCATATATGTATCCTAATTCTTTTATAATATTAGTGACTCTCCTTACAAAGCTCTAATCCTATCAGACCAGGGCCCTGCCCTCGTGACCTCTTCTAACCCTAATTATCTCCTAAAGACTCCATCTCCAAATACTATTACACTGGGAGTCAGGGATTCAACAAATTTGGGGAGGACACAAATATTCTGTCCACAGCAGTACTCTTACTCATTTCTGTCCTCCTGGGTGCCCATCCTCAGCTCCAGTGTTCTCACCACAAGCACCCTTTCCCCATGCTGTGACTGTCACCTGCTTTTGCATCTGCTGCCCTCCAGCCTCACTTCTCCCCCAACCTCCTTCCTACTCCTGTCACCCAGAAGACTTTCTTCCTCCCTTGTACTTTCTCAAATTAGACTGATCCTCAAGGCCCGCCTCAAATTACACCTGCTCCAAAGAACCCATTTCTAATCTTCTTCGATTCAATTCTATCCCCTTTCTATGAACCCTTACAGTTATATTCTCACCATATTTTAACAGTTATTCTCTACTTCTTTTATAATGTTAGTGAAATACCTTATTGGGATTTATACTCTGTAGGGTACTTTTACGTCTACAGTCTCATGTGAGTCTCTCAAAAACCCAGTGAGGTAGAAATTAGTATAGTTTCTATTTTACACATAAGAAAATTGAGGCTCCGCGAGGTGAAATGGCTTAGAAAGCTAATAAGTCCGGATTCCAATGCTGTTTTCTGCCTCTGACATTCATGACCCATCTACTCATTCCTCACTCCATTTCATGAGTCTTCTTTCTAAATTATTTTAATTTAGGTTTTCTAGTGTTTTATGTGTCTCTGTAGGCTGAAGTTAGTTCTTTCTTGGGGAAAGAAACAAATACAGTGCATTTCCATGAAGGAATTCAGAGTTTATCCCATTTGAGTTTCTTCCCACTAAATCATACACTAGATAATCCTGTGAGAAATAGTAGTCTCTCCATTTAATAAATGAAGAAACGGACAGAAACAAGGACATAATTTCTGCCTTCTATCTGCTGGATTAAGCAATTCCTCTTTATTTTTTTCCAAGTAAAAAGTGTTAATGAGAAGCCCTTGGTAAAGATAACACACTTATTCTACAAAGCCATCTATCATTTTTGTTTTGTTGCAACTGCAGTGTGTACGTCCAACTTCTTTAGTGTCTGATCTCAGAATATTTTGGCCTCCCACACAGAAGATGAACTCGGAGCTTACAGCTGTTAGGCGGGGGTGAGGGAGTGCGAAATAATTTAATAGTGGAAACCTACAAATCACACTTGACCCCAATCTGTCCAGACGTTAGTGCAAAGAAACCACTTACACACTCTTTTAGAGTGATACCAAATCAGAAACATTTAATGGGCCCTGAAAAAGCCAAGTTAAGGATCAAGTTCCGACACGTAGAGGTGTGATATCTCCAACCAGAGCCAAGTTAGAAAAGAGTCAGCCCTTCAAATGGCCAAATTAAACAAGACACAATTGAGGGCAACTCATCCCTCTAAGCCCTTATAAACATACACGTGGGAACGTTTTGAAAATGAAGTTAGCAATGTGTCTTATTTTGTTTGGCCATTTAATGGGCTCACCCTTTAGGAATTTGGCTCTGACTGGGGAGATCACACTTTTATGTGTCTGACCTCGTCCCTCAAGTCTCCCTTTTTTTGTGTGTATACATAGAATTTAAGAAATCAGATATGGTGTTAAATTATTAAGTTTAGTAAGAGTGAAAGGTCAAAAAAATATAAAAAAGGAACAGAATGTGCTGAAGGTAATGTAATTAGATGACCGAGGACACGCTGCTTTCTGTCTGGTCTACTTTACATGTAAGGGCTGAGTTGATTAGTGCTGGTTAAGATCAACAGTGAAGCCACTTGGTTGGGGCAAGGTGGACGTGGGGTTCCTGAACCTAGCCTCACCGACTCAGAAGCAGGATGCTTGAGAGGGGATAGCTGAGGACATGCACACAAAAAGGCACGTGTTGAGAGTCACACGGTAGACAGAGGATATAGTTAAGTCCAAAGACGGTTCCCATCCAACTTCTCGCAGGGTTTGAAGCCAATAGATTGTGCATCACGACTCAAAAGCTGCATTTCCTGGGACTGGTTGCAGAGGTGGGGCATAGGACGTTAAGAACTTGAAAAAAATTGCTTTCGCGGGTGTTTTCCTCCTAAGACGGTCTGTGTCCTACCTGTCAGCAAACTTCCTCTGCTTGGAAGCTGTAAATTTAAACAGCTACTCGCCAATACAGTGTTGGCTGCATAGATTAGCAAGGAAAAATTTCATGGCATTTGATTAACTTGTACGTTTGTATTGCAAAGTCATAAAGAAGGCATCTCTGCTGAAATCCCTTCAGCACCCAATTCGGAGTCACTGTCTCAAGTGACCGCGTACTGAGATACACTTAGACAGAAAACTATATTTTGGGGCCAATAACCAAGCAATGATTCTTTCCCATTCCTTTAATAAGGCATTCAATGGAAAGGAACATCAAGTTTAATAAGTTAAGCTATATATATATACACACATATATATATTATATATATTTACATAATATATATTATATAAATAATATTCTGTATTCTCAGTTTAGGTCCTGCAAACTGCTATTTTTCCCTTTTAACATTCATGTTCCTCAGCATTGCTGTGCCTACGTGAGAAATAGCCTCAACCACTTATCATGCTTTGACTTAAGGTCTTATCGTGGGGTTGATTCTGACACAAAACGGGTGAAATAATATTTTCTATTGTCAGATATTAGGCAAGAGCCAGTGCTCTGAGCTCAGGAGAGGTATGTTAAACAGATGCGTTCTTATCCTTGCTCACCCCTCTGACTGTTGTGTAGTTAAGGGTAATTCTCTTAAAATTTTGATGGTGTTTTGTATTCGGCAGTTTCATGCTGAGGTCAACATTGGCTTCTGTTCCAGCTTCCCTATGGTTCTGTGCCAGGTCAGTCCCAGGATTCTGGCCTAATTTGAGAAGTTTCTATAGGCCTCCACCATTTCTGGCCAAGGAGACCTTTGGGAGTCCAGCTTAGAACTGTAACTGTTTTGCTAATCTACATCCATTGGGTGACTAACGTGGAAATCTATTTTTCTCTGTGCAGATTTCCTGGATCTGTCTATGCATTACTGAAATTTCTGGATAAAAGACACCATTTATGATTTGACCAGTCATTGTGTATATGTGTGTGTGTGTGTGTTTTCTTAGAAAACTGGGGCTAACTTGTTAAGCATCTCTTCTATTCGCTTAGTCTACGTTTCCCAGGACTCACTTCTAAAAATGAAAGGCCCCTTTGAAGTGGCTCATACTACTACATGACTAAACTTTTACTTTTCTCTTTACGCAAACCCCACACATTTTTTTAAAGTATCTCTAATGGTCTTTATAGCTTTGTAATTGGTTTCTCTTCGTAACAAAACTGTTGATGTGCCAAAATGCACACTAATAGAGATTGATGGTATATTGGAAAGACTCTTCATGCAGAGAGATGAGAAATTGAAGGAAATTTTATGCACTCATTAGATATTAATTATACAGCTGCTCTGTGCAAGGTGCATAGTAAATGCATATTTACACTTATATTTTAGAATAATCTAGATACTGTATGAGATTGAGTGGAATGTCCTTTACTCGAGTGAACATCGTGACTGAAACTCGGCGTAAAAGGATTTTCTACAAGAAATGATTCTATTTGATTGAATTTGAGAAAAGTGGTCTCGATTTGGTAGACACAGAGTAGAAAAAAGTATTTTCCAAGGAGGGAGAGGATGGCAAAAAATAGTGGAATAAAAGTTTAAAAGGGCTAAATCGAGTATGCATTTATAGCACAGAGCCTATGATTAACTTACTTTAGCTCAGATAATATATTTCATGGCTTGAAAGAGTGCGGGGGGTTACATAATGAAGTTGGAGAGGTGCTCTTATGGAAGACCTTTAAAGACCATGGCCAGGAAGTTAATTTGACCGTATCACATTGTTGAGAGGTTGATTTTAAACTCTTTCTTGTGTTCAGATGGATCTTCTGGAATGGTAACGTTTCTCTCTTTGATTTGCTAATCAGATCATCTTAATTACAAATTGCAAATACAAAAGACAATATATGGGATCCTAAAGCAAGGAAATTGATCTACTCCCAATGCCGAGCACAATGCCTGGAAGACAAGGTTTGCACAAGAGATAAGTGATGCTCCGATGAATGAGAGGTCCAGAGTCAGCTCACTTCCTGGGCACGTGCCTCATCGCACACACTCACGATTGATCGGCAATGCCTCTTTTACTGAATAATGACTACCTTTTATATTTCAAAATCTCACTCTTAATCAATTCACAGAAACTCAGAAACTTTTCTAAATAGAAACAGTCCATCTGAGCGGTGGTAAACAAGATGTTGAAGTCTGCAAAATGGAAAACAAATTATGCAGATGAATTGTGTGCAATGACTTAGAAAGAAAAAAAAATGGACACTTTTTAACCCACTCCTGCTTCTTTAATTGTTTTGGCATGTGAGAATCAGAGAGTCACGCAGGTAAGCAAATGTTAACTTTCCAGAAGCCTGCCACTTGGAGGCTCAGATCCATTTTTGGTGTAGCTCCATGCTGCAGCCAAGCCGCAATAGCACAAAGCAAGTACGTGTTGTTATGTGTGAAATGACTGAAGGCGGTTTTGAACTTTTCACTGAAGTGAGTGTCATGGGTTAAAGACTTCCACCAAGACTGCAATGAACCACCACAAAACCGTCTCTAGAATTCAGCCTATCGCTCCTAACTGAGGTTGGATACCTCTAGAGGATTACAAAGTGATATTTGACAGCAAAGGCTTTTGCAGTATCATTTGTTTGGGTTATTAAGAGTGAACATATATATTATAAATGTTTCCTTTTTTTTTTTATTGCTTTCCCATACTTTTACGAGTTTGGAAGGAAAACTTCAGAAAAATACTGTGATAAGAGTCAGTAAATTTTCTGCAGAGAGTTTAATGGGATAGTTAAAATTTCTTAAATAAAGCATTGTCTCTCACCGCAGACATGGCCGTTCTCCCAGTTATGGATGGAAGGAGACTGCGAAAAGCACCACAGCCCTGCGAATACCCAAAACAGTCCCGAAAATCGCTGATGCTGTCATGTTTCACAGATGCAGCCGCTGAGGCTGGTGGAGGATGAATAACAACCCCCGGGTCACACTGCACTGGTAGTAAGTGACAGAACCATACTTAGATTCCAGATGCTCGAACTCTAAGCCACTATGTTACATTTATTAAACAGAGATTTCCCGAGTTCCCAGTTATTTCTTAGTCGGTATATGATACTGCTCACATTGGTGGTTGAATCGTACAGTATCAGACAGAGCTCTGCTCTTAAGATGCTTCTCCTATTGTCGGGGGAGATAAGACGTGTTTCCACAAAAACTCACCAAAATAGAAGGCAGTAAACAAGGTGTGAAGACTTAAGAGGCAGGCATTTTAAACAAGGTAGGCTCACGTTTTGGGCCCCAATCACTTGTCTTTTGAAGCATAAAACATGATGTTGATAAAAGAAATGTTCACCTGTTGAAGTATGGGGAAGTCTTTCTGGCTTATACATGAGTTAACTTGAATTTTATGCTAACTAAAACAGCCTGTTTGTGGCCTATCAAACGTACATTGTACATCTGCTGGAATTATTAAAGGAAAGGGCGCATTGACCAGAGGTAAAAAAAATGTCCATGTTAAAAATGAAGATCAAACGCCTTCCTTCCTGGGATGCCAAGGCTGGGACTCCTTCGATGATGACTCCCTTCCCCGGGGCCAAGGCCATCCTGACTCACTGTGGAGGTGCTGATCTGTTTCGTTGAAACCTTGAAGGAATGTATCTCTGACTTGTTTGGTGTTATTTGTTCTGACAAGACGTAAAACTGTGCTGAAACCGTGCTTCCCTGGAGCAGTTCCTCAGAGTTATATGAGAGGCTGGCTTCCGGGCTATAGTCCTCAGCTTGGCTGAAATAAAACTCCTGTCTGTCTATTCCTATTATAGAGTGTTGACTGATTATTTTCGTCGACAGTATCATTCCACCAGGACAGGCAAACCTACTTGAGGAGAGAAGATACAGCATTTGTATGAACGTTGCAGCTCTGCTGCATTTCTGAAGACCCTGATGTGATCAGGGAGGACTCCACAGAGGAGGTGAGACTCGAGTGGAACCTCCAAGGATGACGAAACTTAGATATCTGGAGAGGCGAGAAGAAGGTGTCAGAGGCTACAGAAATGGTTCACGTTAAGGTGTGGAGTCAAGTGTATATGAGGAGTGATGGTAAAATATTGAAGAGGGTCGGCCTTATTGGAGAATAAGTTTTCTGGGGAAGGAATGCCAGATAAGACTAGAAACTTCTAATGACCCACGGTGAGCACCTGGTAGGAAGAGGAAGCAGAATGCAGGGGGAGGAGGAGATGCACAATTCACCTCACAGAATGGCCTGGGGTTGCTCTGTTTACATATTAGTCTTTTTGTCTAGAATCTTTCCCCTGAAACTCTTATTATTAAGCAACAAAGCTAAATGAATACTGAAATAATTATCTGAAAAAACAAGGGATAAAGATTGGGGAATTATTTCCATAAACAGCAGGGTATTTCCTGAGGCCAAAAAATGTGAGTTATTTCCTTTATTATTTTTAATACTTTACTAAATCCCTGCTAGTCCTTGGAGGGTCAAAAATAAACTCTTATCTTCAGTTATTCTTCTTATCTTTGAAACTTATCCGATAAGAGCATTTTCAACTTTTGAGTTGTAGGAACAACATCCTTAATAAAATTATATGGTACTTTCTTTGATATCTGATTTCTGTCTCTGTTTATTCTCTGTCTTTTGACTTTACTATTACTGGATGCTTTTAAAAAACAGGTTGTACAGTTTGTTATTCTTAAGCAATAGAAAACCATCACATTAAATAAATTTCTCTAGATAGTTATTCCACAACAACAGGAATAAGTTTATATATATATATTTCCCATTTCATCCTACTGCTAATAAATAGTAAGTTAATTTGGGCATTTCAGAAAGCAATAATAAAAACAATAAAATATTCTGCTTCTAATTCTGATTTTCTTTTCTTTTTCTCAGTTTCATGGCTGTAGATGGAAGCCTTTAGGAAGTTCTACTTATAAAGGTCTCTTGAGTTATATGCTCCATGTTAATTAATTGATGTAGAACATGTGGTTTCCTCTCCTTTCAGGAGCCTGTTATGTATAGATTTTTTTTTTTTTTTTTTGCTTTAAAGTTTGTTTCCTTTTTATTCTTTGCAGGAAGTATACAAAGGTAAAATGAAGCCTGTTGAGAGTTAAAGAAATGCATAGTCCTTTAAATCATCATAGTCAGTAGAGCAAAGACCTTAAGGCATAGCATCCGTCTTCCAAGATTATGTAAATCTAGCTGAAGAAAAAAGACAAATGGGAAGGAAATAGTGAAGTGTCATTGCAGATAGAATGCCAAAATTTATCACTATTGTATAGGGGATGTTATAGGAATTCAGAGAATATGGACGGCTAGTGAGGGGCACAAGTCATTCTAGACATCTATTCATGGAGGTTTGGGGCGAAGTTTGCATGTGTAGAGAGGGATGGGTGCTTCTTAAAGCCAGAGAAACTTGATTCTGGCCTGCTTAGGGAAAGCTACCTGGGATGGTGGGGTAGTTTGGAAATAGTAGACAAAAGTTAGAGTCAGATTGTAGACGACAATGAGCTAAAGATCTAAGGCACTTTATATAATAGAGCATTTATTCATGAATCCATTCTTCCATTCATTCATTGAACAAATCGTAGTCGACTCCTAATATTTGTTGGAGATGCTGTCAAAGGCTAGGTGGAAGGGAATTTGGTGGGAAGAGAAACGGGAGGAAGGGAAACCAAGAGGCTAATGAAGTTGTCCAGATATGAGAAAATGAGGGCCAGTATTGGAGTACGGAGATGAAAGCAAGGAGGAGGGGCTGGATTTAGGAGGCTTTTTGAATTCATACTGGACCCGTCATTTTAACTGGTTGGCTATAGGAGATAAAGGAAAGGGAAGAGGAGAAGATGCCTCCAGATTTTCAAGCTGGGCTGACTTGCAGAATGCTATTGATAGGAAAAATGAAATTAGGTAAGTGGATACAACGTTGGTACAAAGAGGATAGATGTTATTTTAAAGTAGCAATGCCCTACATGCAATTAGAGTTACAGGACTAGAGCTGAAATGAGAGATCAAGGCTGGATATATGTCATTAACAGTGTAAAGTTAAACCATTGAATCTATTTTAATGTGACGCATTATAGTTGGATCTCCATATCTGCAGGTTCCACATCCAAGGACTCAAGCAACCTTAGATCAAAAATATTTGGAAAAAAAAATTCCAGAAGTTTCCAAAAAGCAAAACTTGAATTGGCTGCACATCAGCAACTATTAACATAGCATTTACATTGTATTTACAACTATTAACATGGCATTTACATTGTACTAGGTATTATAAATAATCTAGAGATGACTTAAAGTATAGGGGAGGATGTACATAGATTATATGCAAATACTACCACATTTTATATGAGACTTGAGCATCCTGAGTTTGGTATCTCTGGGGGTTTTGGATATCCAGATATCCCACGGATATTGAGGGATGACTGACTGTACTTATACTGTAGTTGAAGAGCATAGAACCAAGAAGTTAATAATGGAGATGGTCACAGATGGTATAAGGGATTATTGAAAGATGGGAAGATTTATAAGGAGATTTATAATTGGAAGAAAATGGGAGAAGAAAAATGTTTCACGTGTCAATATTTTCAACAATAGATTTTCATACTTCTGTTTAACAAATATCATTGAGCCCCTATTATGAGCTAGGCACTATATTAGGTGCCAAGGTTATGTAGGATTGAGTATAAATGTCCCTGACCACATGGAAGTTATATATTGGCGGGGGGGGGGGGGAATGCAAGAGAGGTTGAAATACTCTCATGCTGTGTGATACAACATAGACATTTTAAAGAACTGCTGTGCAATATGTGATGAAGCTTCAAAGTATGGGTGCAATCCCCAAATAGTATAAAAGATATTTTTAAATGGAACATTTTTTCTTCTTAGGTTTATGATTCAGTAATCCCAATAACAATAAAATAGAGTTATAAAAAAAGAGATAAGGTGGAGTGTGGAAGGAACAGAACTTTAGGTATATGACAGATGTACATCGTCATCATCTGATATCACACAGTTTTTTACAAGTCTATAAAATGCTCAAGTCCTTGAAGAAGGGAGTTGTAGAAAGGTGGGGCAGGGTCCTTAAGGCACGTTTTCTCAGGAGATGAAGCTGCTGAGTAGATGTTAACTGCTAGACACGGCCTTTTCTGAATTGTCAGAAATGAGTGCAATAAACAAAGGCAAGCAAGGTTCAGAAGGTGGACAACACACGCTAACGTTATAGTCAAAGGTCTCTCCTTCGCAAAGATGCATCCTACCTTTGCAAGCATAGGGTTGTTTCTCATGGAAAACATCTTTCCTGTAAATATCAGGATCCTGTTTGCACTAATTAGACACACGAAACGTGTGTGAGTGCAAGAATGCACACACACAGCCATAATCGTAGTGTGCCCTTTGGTAATTGCCCTCATCATTGAAGGTCTTTCCAAGTATTTTGTAATTCAGCGAAGTGTGAAGTGTGAGCCTTAGGTAAATGTCTGTGAGCCTGGAAACACTAGGTAGGAACAGGAAGTGTAACTACAAGTGAGCTGCTGATACCTACGTGTGGAACCAATGTATATTTCGTGAGTTATGAAATAATATGTTGTAGGACTAATGACTTTTTGAAACACGAGAATAAGAAAACTTTTGTCCAGGTGGCATGAAAAAGGAATAAAGACACTTTGAGTGTTTTAAAGATCTATAGTACTTTAAAATAGCCGTTATTCAATGAATCTTCATCAAACCCTACCTATTTATGAGGCTTGGGGAAGGAGAAAGAAAACTAACCAAATAAGCCTTTGGGAAGTGCCAAGTGATACTGCAGATATAAAATCTATGGGTAGAGAATAATAAGGAGATCATCAAATCTGAAAATTAAATCATTTTCAGCATTTTGGTCGATGTGGTATGTGCTATGTAAGATAAAATGATTTTTTCTTTTTAGAGATACCAGTTCATGCTGGAGAAGTGATTCTATTCTCACCTCCTCAGGCTCTACATCAATGGAGCCTGGATTTAGGAGAAGCCCCAAGCAGTGGACCTTGGCTGGTGGTCTGGGGGAAGCATCAGCTTTCAGGAAATTTCTCAGGTTCAACCGTAGAATCTCCAGGTGAAGAAGAAAGAGATCAAAGTTTCTAAGGTGAATGGAGACTGGGGGTTGGAAGTTTGGGAAGACGTCATATAGGGAGCTTAGAGACCAAAGGTAACAAAATTCTTTATAATGTTGGTGATTCATTCATGGCCCTTTACATCATGAGAATTAACACCTGGCTTATAAAGTTAATCGTATTATATCACTTCAGCATTTTGGAGAACGTCATTTGCAACGGTCCATTAAAAATCCCTGGCATAATGAATATGTTACTTTGTGATTCTAGCGAGGTCTAATGAATAAATATAACATTTAAGCATATTCCTAAGAACCTAGTCTAGATTCACGTGATAAACCAGATAAGCTCACTGCTAATGGGTTTTTTCTGGTTGGCTGAGTTAATAATGAGTGCTTAAAATTGCACCTAATGCATATTTACTCAAAAAAAGAACCGTCTGAGTCATGACTCTATGTGCAGTTGGAAACCCAGTGTAATAAGTATGTATCTGAAAGCTTTAAATGCTATACTACACATTAGAATTATATAATTTGAATTTTTGTTTTGTCTTTCTAATCCCATCCGATCACTGTAGGGTAGGACTTTTGTTTACATTAGAGCAAATGAACAGTGTAAATATACTTTAAAGAAATTTGCATGGTCTGGGAAGAATTAATAAAAATTATAATTGTGCTATGTAGTACAAAGTGAAATATTCCAACACATAGCTTGGCAGTAGCTACTTGGAAATAATACAAAAAATTCCTAGTACTTATATCTGTAACTTCTGTGTTTATTACTTTTAATTTTAAGTCTATGGGGAGATTCTTTTGGCTTGAAAATGTGCAACATTTTCCATAATCTGATTCAGGGCCAATGTATTCAATTTCACAGATATGTACTGAGCTTCTTTTGTGATAAGAGATAGGCAAACTAAATGTTATAGTCATTGCCTTTACTGGGAATTCTCTGGTGGTCCAGGGGTTAGGACTCAGTGCTGTCACTGCCAGGGTCCTGGGCTCGATACCTGGTTGGGGAACTAAGATCCTGCAAGCCTCGCGGTGAGGCCAAAAAAAAAAAAAATTCATTGCCTTTACAGAACTTGTCACCTTGTTGTGCCCCGAGCAAAACTGTATTTGGAGAAACTTTGTCTTGACTGTCCCCCTACGACTTTCAGCCTCTTCTTGTCTACCATCACTATATCCTCAGATGTTTGTGTGGAAGTCATACCCAAGACAGCTCCACTTACAGTAATTACCAGGTCTATACGTTAGGAATGCTTCTAGTTGCAAGTAATAACATGTCAGGGTAACAGCAGCTTTAAAAAGTAGGTTTTATTCTTCTCAGATATCAGTAAGTCTGGAGGCAGGTGGATGCTGGCATTGGTTCAGTGGCTCAGCAGTCCTAGGGCTGATGTCTGTGCGGTTCCCTGTTTGTTCCCTCCTAGTCACTAGAGCGGCATCAGGCACCCATTTGTCTTGAAGGCAGAAGGATGTGGAAGAAGGAGCAATGCCGGATGCATGTGCTACCTCACAGCAACATCAACAAAAAATTACCAAAGGCTTTACTACAATCTCCCTGGACATTTCTGCTTACATGTAATTGTCTAGAACTGTGGCATATGGCCACCTAGCTGCAAATAAAAGTGGGAGCATGAGTTTTTAGTTGAGGGGGTGGACGGGAGAAGGGAATCGGAAATGGGTGTTGGGTTAACCAGACGACAGTGTTGGCCGCACCTGGAGAGCCTGTGGTCCACTGGTTAGGAACAGAGACTTATGGGGACCTGCTGGGAAGAGAAAAGGCACAGGCGGCAGGAGATGCTAAAACCAGTAGAGGCGTGTATTTCTCCCCCTCCAGCCACATTCACCCAGATCAGTATATTGACATGTGCGAACACAGGTTATCCCTCGAGGAGATTCTTAATGTTGCTTTCTTTCCCTCTTGAGTTTATTTGGTTCTCACATATTATATGCTAATAAAGAAATATACTGAAAAATCATCTCTCACTTCCATTTCCTTAAACAGTTTTCATGTTTCCATTTTCCTTTTGACCCGTATCATTTGCATGTACTTCAGTGTAAAGATAATTAAATACTAATTTATTTTTCACGTAACGTTATTTCATAACCCTGTCCACCTTGCTGTTTCATTTTTTTAAAAAATTTTATTTATTTATTTATGGCTGTGTTGGGTCTTCGTTTCTGTGCGAGGGCTTTCTCTAGTTGCGGCAAGTGGGGGCCACTCTTCACTGCGGTGCGCGGGCCTCTCACTATCGCGGCCTCTTTTGTTGCGGAGCACAGGCTCCAGACGCGCAGGCTCAGTAGTTGTGGCTCACGGGCCTAGTCGCTCCGCGGCATGTGGGATCTTCCCAGATCAGGGCTCGAACCCGTGTGCCCTGCATTGGCAGGCAGACTCTCAACCACTGCGCCACCAGGGAAGCCCCTTGCTGTTTCATTTTGTCCCTAATGAATATCTGTATTGTCCTTACTGATTCCTTTAAAGGATAGACATTTAGTAGCCATTATAACGTTCCTTAGTTCCAAGAGACTACTTGCAAAAAAGTCATTAAATCCACAGTAGCAGAAGGACTGAATCATATTTGTTATTTTTGAAAAGCTATTCTTTTAAATTCTCCTGGTTTGAGAATGATGTAACCATGGTGACTTAAGAACTTTTATAATGAAGTGAACATCAATATAATTCAATATAATGAATGAACATCAGTAAGTCAGCTGAAAACCCTGCTGGTCCAACATGCAAGTAATCTTTGTGTTTAAACATCCCAAGCCACTATTTTAATTTTGAATAATGATACTATCTTTTTTATTACTTTTTGCACTATATGTGTGTGTGCCTGTGTGTGTGTGTGTGTCTGTATTATTTTATTTGCAGAAAAAACGGTCTTTCTTCAGCTTCCCCTACCATCTCTATAACACTGACCAGGCTTTTAAATGCAATACTTAGCAAGTTAATAGAAGGCTAGAACACTAGAATTAAAAAAAAAACAAACTAGATTTCATACCCCCCAAATAACTTTTAAAACCTATGAATACCTTATACATTTTTAGGTGCTATTTGCCATTTGTCATCATAAGATTAAATAATTACAAATTCAATTTCTGACTATAGTTGCAAACACAATTTTGTAAATACTGAACTTTTTAAACTAAATTGTTACATCACTTTTAAATGTATCCAATGGAATTTGCATACATCATAGGCATGATACCCATTGTCAATTAAAAAAAATATGGACAAGTTCTGCCTTCAATTGACATTCAACCAAATGACTGGAAAAATAAAATTTGGGCTATCCATGCAATAGAATATTATCTGGCCATTAAAAAGGAACAAAGTATTGGTATATGTGGAAAGTTGGATAAACCTTGAAAACATTATGCTAAGTGAAAGGAAACCATCATAAAAAAATCTAAATATTACCTGACTTAATTTATATGAAAATCTAGAATAAGGAAATCTATGGAGACAAAAAAGTAGATTAAGCGTTTGCTTATGGCTGGGAGGGATGAAGGAATAGGTGGGTGACAGATAAAATGCATAATGTTTATTTTTGAAGTGGTGAAATTTTTTCAAAATATGGAGATAACTTCACTTGTCTGTAAATATACTAAAAATCGTAAAACTGTATTTTAAATGGATGAATTGTATGGTAAATAAATTATATCTCAATAAAGCTGTTTAAAAAGGAAAAAAATATGGACAAGTTCTGCGTTCATATTTGGGAATTTCACATTGTTTTTCTTTCTACTTGAATTTATATTTTAATTTCATTTCCACTGAAGAGTATTATCCTAATCTAATGAATTTGTGAAAACTGTGAGATTCCATGTATCTGTGGATGAATATGATGTAGGTTAGCAATGTGGTCAACAGCACAGAATGTGGAGCTGGGTTTCTTGAGTTCAAGTTTTGCCACTTGCCAGCTGTGTGATATTGAGAAAGTTACTGAACTCTCTGTGCCTAAATTTCCTCTTCTGTAAAAGGGAGAAAATATTACTTGTGCCATAGGATTGCTGTGAAGACGAAATCAGTTCACGTAGTATGGAAGTTAAAGAAAACCTGGAACACAATGGCACCAGGTAAACTTTTGTTGTTATTGTTAGACTGAGATAGGGTTCGGCATCCACTTTGCTCCTTTTTAAAAAAAAAATTTAAAAAAATGGATTTAAGTGCTGATCAACCTTGTTTCACATAAAGAGAGAGACAACAGTGAAAGGACTTTGGTATGTATTATTGTCCCTCGAATCTGAACTCCTTCCAAGTTACCTGCCAAAGAAATCACAGCAGTCTATCAAGGAAACTATGCAAGATTGACAACTTGACCAGACCCTCTCAGTTTTGTTGAAAGCAAAGAATTGGAAATACCTGGTTTTCAAAATGTCTCTGGAACTTGCGCTATTCACTGTTTCAATTTCTAGGAAATAGACTGCAGAAGGCTTGACTAGCCTTATCGAATAGCTCTTAGAGCCTACTACTCTTTCACTTACAGGCTTCAAATTTAATTCAATATTCTCAGAGAGGATTGGGAATGGAATAAATTTACCTGCTTCATCTTGGCCAATAACATTTCTAATCAGTTTTATTAATGGTGTAATTTACATAGAATAAAATTCACCAGTTTTACGTGTACAGTTCCGTGCATTTTGACAAATGTTTTAAGGTTGTGTAACCACCACCATCATGATACAGAACATCTCCACCTCCACAAAATGTTCCCTCATGCCTGTGGCAATCCATGCGCCCTACAGGTTTCTGGCCTCTGACCTTTCTGTTACTATGTTTTACTTCTAGTATCTGGGTAAAAACCTCGGAGTGAGGTTGCTGGGTTATACAGTTAGTATGTGTTTAACTTTATAAAACACTGCAAAGTGGTTTTGAAGTGACCCTACCGCCAGCAATCTCTGAGTGTTACTGTTTATATCCTCAGCAGTACTTGCTATCATCAGTAATTTTTAAATTTTAGCTATTTTATTGGGATGCAGTGGTACCTCATTGTGGTTTTGATTTGAAGTTATCTAACTCTTCATGGTGTTGAGCATCGTTTCGCGTATTTGTTTGCCATGGCCGTGTGCTTATTTGCTTTATTGCTGTTCTTTGCTCAAGAATCTGTTCAGATATTTTGCTCATTTTTAATCATCCTTTTCCTTCTTATTATTGGGTTGTAAGAGTCTTTATATATTCTAGATTAATCGTTTTTGTAATGTGCTTTTTACATTATCACATTTTTAACTATATTTTTTAAAACCCTGGTGCTACAGATTTTGCTCATCTAATTCATGGAAAAATGCCCTTCGAGTTTCCTAACTGGCAAAGCAAGGGCCGTTGTCAAACCAATTAGCTAAATCACACTTTCTGTCAGAAAAAAAATGTTTGACTTCATCTTCAATTCTAACAGATACATCAGTATGGGTCCCTGTGTCAGTCCCCTCACATTTGAATTCCAACTTCAAGATAGATAGATAAAGTTCAGATATTTGCCATAAGTTTGTCATCTCTTGGATGAAAAAAAGTGTCTTCTCTCAATGTTTCTAAAAATTGAGAAAGATGAGAAGCCTTTCTTAGACACTAATATTCTGAATTGTTCCTTTAGTTTGTGTTCAAAATTCTTCTACCCTGGGCCGATGCACCACAGTAAGATGAGGGCTGGTGAGAATAAGGCTTTCCTTTTTCAAGGGGGAGCGTCTTGCCAGGAAGGAGGAGGTGGAAAGGGAGAACATCTCAAGCACTGGGGCATTTAAGCAGGGTAGTTTTGGGAAAGTGTACGTATGCAGGTTGAAGAAATGGGACCTGCTTCCCCTCCATGCCTGCATACTCCTGGGAAATTTCATGAACTGGGAGTATCCATACCACAGGCCTGAAGACCCTTGTTCTAAGCTAATGTGGTTTTTGAGAAATAAAGGCTTAATAGGCAATGGGATACCAAATATTCCGAGAAAGATAAGTTGCTTCCTTCTGGAAGAGAGTGAGAGCTTCCGAGATGGAGAACAGAGTGATGTCTTTGAGTAGTCAAATGAGGTTCATAACCTGAATTTCTTCTTCTTTTTAATGAGAGATTTTAATGCACCAGGACCATAATTGAAGTATCTCTGTCTCTCTGTATCTCTGCATCTCTCTGTCTGTCTGTCTCTGTCTCTCTCTCTCTATATATATATTTTTCATAGAAGGTGGTGATGGTCTTATAAGTATACATAATACTTTTACCATTATTTAAAATCAGGTATCGTCACACTGTCTTTAAGAATATTTGATTAATGTTCCCTCAGTATGATTTTCTTGGGGACCACCTCAGTCTGTATCAGTGGGAGACCTAATTATTAGAGTATTTAATTAAGAGTTTCTTTCAGGCACCTTTCAAAAGGCAATTTAACATTTAAAAAAATTCACCTTATTTATATCTCTCGAACTGAAGAGTGAAGACATTTTGACAGTTGTCAAAAAGACCCAAATAGACCAACCATTACAAAAATTATTTTCATTTATTCAAGCCTTTAAAATAAAATATTCATTTAATAGGATACTCACAGAGGCAATAAAATACATAATTTAATCAGCTTTTCAAACTCATTTAAAAACAGAGAGTTTTCATTTGAAAAAGCTCAGCTATTTTTCTTCCCTCTAGCACATTAGGAAAAAAAAATAACCACTCACAAGATACCACATCGTATAAGAGAGCCAGATTCTGTTTGACTTACGTATCTGGATCAATAGGGAGGAAAAAGCTGCTTGCTGCAGCTGCTGGCATCCAGGCCCTTGACTTTGGGTGTCTTGAAATTATGATATGAATTCACAGTGTGTCTTTCATGAACCTGCCTGTTTTCCATTTGGTGAGGAAGGTGTAGGAGGGACTTGACAGATAGATTGAAAAATCTTCCTTTTGCACTGTTGGAAGCAGTCTTTGACCCTCCCTAATAGGAAGATCGGTACCACCTCTCTACTAGCCTTTAAAAAATCCTTAGTTCCTTTTAATATATTTGTCTAATGATGAAAAAATATAGAGGCCTTACTCAATTGTAAATGTGAACGTGGTATAAAAAGGCATAAATGTTACAACATTTAAAAGCAGCATCCCTCCCCCTCGGTATTGGAAGAACTAAGTTTAGAGCTGATATTCATGTTCCTGTAATGTTGAGGGACACCAGCTGGACCTGAACTCGCATCAACCAAGTGCAAAAGGCCCTTGGAAACCAACACATTTGCAAGGGAATGGATGAGTTCGTGAAAATGTCTGAATAGAAAATGGAACTAGACCACTCTGAACTGAATCATGGAGGTTCCACATCTTGCTGCGGAATGAGGGAAAGGAGATTAAATTAGCCCCGTAATGGAGACACCCAACTGTCGGCCAGCTGTTTCCCCTTTGCCATGAAACTCCGCTGCCATTGGCCAAATCCTCTTTGCTTCCTCCTGTTAGACCTGCTTACAGAATCCCAGGGACTCACTTGGTGACGCTCTTCCCATTCCTGGGCCCTGGGCTTGTCCTCTTCTTCCTGAAACACTGTTTAATACTTACTCACTTCCCGCGTGGCTCCCTGACTTCATTCTTACTGCTACTTATTTCTGCACATCTAATTGACTCTTGTCTTGCATTGCAAGCAAGTTTCTGTTATCTGTGCTTTTCCATGTACTTCCCATAATCTCCCATTGAATGGAGTTCACCCACGAGAGCAGTCGAGTTTCTTCCAATACTTCTGTCTTTGTGTCTTCCACCACCTCCCTGCTCTATGTTGCCTACTGTGGGAGCTTCATATGAACCAAATAGCTGTCATAGTAGCCAGTGTCACACAGGCAAGCCTAGAGGAAGTCTCTCTCCAGGGCTTGAAGAGCTGCCAAATTCAAGCCATTTGAAAGAATTCTGTTTTTCCTAAAAAAGTCAAGTGGGCATCATTGGACTCCCACGGCAGGGCAATGCTTATACAAAACCCTTGACGAGTTATGGGCTTGATTCTAATTTGGTTATTAAATTCTCAGTGTTTCTTATGTTGGGTTTAGTCTGAGGTTTGAGGATATTTTGGGGGCATATTCAAAGACAGAATATATATATTTGTATATATGTATAAATATTTGTCACATTAAGGATTTGGACCACCAGTCACATGGTACCAAAACCAATACATGATTTCAATTCAAACTTAAATTTTCTCCTTAACGTTTTTTCTGCCAAATGTCCCATCAAAACAAATAATTAAATATTGTTACAGCTGATGCGTGTTCTTTAGAATTTTTCTTTTTGGTCCACTGGTGTGTGCTTTTCATCTGGCTGAAATCCTTCATTCGCCTTTTGGAATGATGCCTCAGGGTCTGGTTCACTGCCTTTGCCCTCTGGAAGTTCCTTATTGTTTTTTCTGTAGTATTTCTTGTATGCTACATAGACTAGAAAACAATACACAGCAAGTTAAGCAAATTTCATAATAATAAGCTGCAAACTTACTTTGGACAGTGATTATAATCTATGTCTCAAAAAGCAGTTGGCATTTTCTGTGGGCTGGAGGCTACTTAGAGAGCGCGATCACCATTCTTAGTTCCATGATCGCTCATGGTAAGAGGGGTGACTGCTCACCTGATTTCTGCAGGCATCAGCCCTGTAGGTGGTACTCACCAATAACAACAACAGCAAACATTTATTCTGTCCCTACTATCTCCCAGTTATGTGCTAGTCCTCAATAATATGCTACAAGCTAAGGGGCATTGTCAGGACCTCGGTCTACTGGTCTGTGTTGGAGGACTTGAGCTGGAATAACTGTCTCTCCCAGCCTTCACTCTTTCTTTCCTACGATGGGGGAGCCTTGGCTGATGGGTGATCAGCCTTCCTTTCTTCCATGAAGCTGCTAGTCTCTGGTGGCAGCCATTTCTCAGCATATTTTTGAGGTCAGCTCACACCTGGACAGACTGGCCTGTGGTTGATGTGTGTATACGTGCGCTAAACGCACATGTAGGAAGCAGTGGAGAGGGACGGTATTACCAAGCCCATGTGGTCGTCGTTTTGAGCCATATTTTCTAATTAAGCTTTATCAAGTGCTATTTTGTTATCTAAATATCTGATTCTTTTTTCTTCTACTTCTCATCTGGTTCCAAAGTCTACACGGGAAAAGAAAGTATTATTTATTGGCACCTTCAGTTTCCAATACCTCACACTTAAAATTGGTATAATAATACTGTCTATCTCACAGGGCAATTGTGAGATAGAATGGTAAAGGGCCTAGCACAGCCCTGGGAGAGTAGTAAGTGCTCAGTAAACACTAACTCTTGTGATGATACACAGCTGAGAGAGACAATAGCCTGCTTCCAAGGTCTTAATATGTCAAGGTCAATATCCCCTTGGACGGTCTCTGCCCTTCTACTAATATACTAGTTTTGAAGCCACTGAGCTGTTGACTCTATTGAATTGAGCTTGTGGTTAATTACAATATCCCAACACTTTTATTATAAACTGTTTTGAGCTGGGAATCCCTCAACTTATCACTGATTTTATTTAACCAAACTATTTATTTCCCTCCCTTCCTTCTTCCCTTCCTTCTTTCCTTTCCTTGTTCCCCAAAATATTTAGACTTCTAATCCTTACACCAAAATATGTTTCCTGGCATTGCATATCCTTGTTTTCATTCTTGCTGCTAAAACTGTGGGAAAATACAAGACCAATACTATTGCCCACTTTTCCATTATTCCTTCAGCTTATCTACTAAGCCCTTTTGAATCAGTTATTTAACTAGTAAATCTATGTAATTGTCCTATCACCAATCTACTTTCTCTGGTTTGGCTAGTAGACACCACTAGTATTATTTGGGAAAATCCCACAGTGTACCAAACTTGGTACATCTCCATCATACAGGTAAACAAGGTAATTAGGCCATGGAGCCCTCCCTGCTGTGCCAGTGATAAGTCAGTGGAACGTTTCTAATGGGTCCAGAGGGGCCTGTACTGGAAAGGAAAACTCTGCTTCGAGAATGACATTCAAGATGATAGCCCGGAGAATGATTAACTCCTATGGGCCAGTTGAACATCTGTTGGAGCTAAGTGAAAAACCAAACCTCAACCTATACAAAACTGTACCTCTGGTCATTGTATCACTTAAGAGTCACATTATTTTTTCATTCACTTTCACTATACAATCCTCATTAAAATGCCACTAAGCTTAAAGAGGAAGTTTCTTTATTAAACCACCCCCCCCAAAAAAATCCCCAGAATTTGAAAATAAAGGTCAAATATGACCAGTCCATAGAAAACAAAATATAAAGAAAAGTTTCAAGTAGGTGAAAGCCAGCAGGTGGCAAGGGCTAATGGATCAAAGCTATACGCTACGTTAGAGTGAAATTAGAAATCAAGTTGGCTATTCTTAGTACTTGAAATAAAGAACATGTTTGCTTCAACTATTTCAATTGTATGGTTATTATAAAAAGAAAAATATATATATACACACATATATGCACATACATACATGTCTTCCGATACAACTTAGCCTGATAAATATCCCTTGTATACTAATTTTCTGATAAATATCCTACATGTATACTAAGAATATCAAGATGATGATTTGAGAAAAATGACCAGTTCAGGGTTCCTGGAAGCAGGTAGGAAGGCACACTATAAAATGGTCCTAACAGGTTCATATGCTCCTTAATTACTGAGAAAAAGAAAGTCAGTGGAGAGAATCAAACTCCATTACTTTTCACTTAAAAATACCCTCTACTAGAACGTTTTGGTAAGATTATAATTTTTTTCATCAGCAGTTGGGAAGTCGTGATAATATTATGGGTGGCTTTTCCTACCTGTTGATTTCACTGCCAGAAAAAGGGAATTAAAAAATGCCATACTGGCCACTCCAGGATTTCTCAAAGAAGCACGTCACAACGAAATGTGGTGATCAGTGTCCCTTACGTGCTAAGAGTGCTGCTGCCATGATGAGCTGGAAGATGCTGTAGATGAGGGGGAAGGTGAATGTGAGGTTGAGCTACCAATGAAATGTGGTGATCAGTGTCCCTTACGTGCTAAGAGTGCTGCTGCCATGATGATCTGGAAGATGCTGTAGATGAGTGGGAAGGTGAATATGAGGTTGAGCTCCTCGGTAGTGAAGGAGAGCTGGACGATGGTGGAGCACAGCTGCGTGTTCTGCATCCCTGTTTCCAAGGCAACTGTTCGGCACCTGAAAGAGACGTTCCGAGAACCTGTGTTTTCATTGGGTTGTTTGGGGTGTAGTTGTTTTGCTTTGTTATTGTATAACATTAAAAGCAGATATGAACATAGAAAACTTAACGCGTACCGAAGGGGATAGCGGGGGGCGGGGAGGGATAAATTAGGAGTTTGGGATTAATAGATACACACTACTGTATATAAAATAGGTAAACAGCAAGGGGACCTACTGTCTAGAACAGGGAGCTGTATTCAATATCTCGTAATAACCTATAAAGGAAAAGAATCGGAAAAATAATATACATATACGTATAACGATCACTTTGCTGTACACTTGAATCTGACACAACATTGTCAATTAAGCCTCAGTTAAAACAAATATTTACTCCGGAAAAAAAGCAGATATGAGAACAAGTACATATGTATGTGCGTATACATATATCTGTTTTTAATGTATGTGTTTATTCACTATATAGTTTTATTTATATTAAACAAATATGTAACTTATTAACATATTATTAGATAATACATTGTAATATAAATAAATATTTTATCACTTTTTCTCTACATATACATAGATAAAATCTTGCTCTAGTCACCCTTATGGTCGTTATGATAATGAGAAAATGGACATAAACCTCTACAAAAGTTAAAAAGCTTTATGTAAACGAAAGCCGCTGTTATTATTTTCTCCTTTTCAAATTAAAAAAATTGGGGATTATAATATTTTCTTGTCCAGAGGAACAAGGAACACCAATTAGCTTATTTTGCCCTCTGAGCAGTGGAAGTATCTGTGTCATCTATTTCTATATGTGCATATATACACAGAGATTATTTATATTATATTTAATATATGGATAACATTTATTAATAAGCAATATATCCTTATTAAATATAATATTGATTAAACTTATATATTTATTTGTAAAATAAAATTATATGTTGAATAAATATATACACATTGAAAGCAGATATATATATGTATATGTGTGTGTATATATATAATATATATATATATATAAATTAAAAAATATATCTGAAAGGAGCAGGCTCATTTATATTAATGTTCCATAAATGGCAGAGGCGGTTCATGTCACACTTTTCAATTACGTCCTTGGTAACAGTGCAGAGCACAGAGCAGAGGCTGAGAAAACACTCAAGGTAGAGTATGTGTTATAGTTGTTTTACTGTTAAATTGGTTTTGTTCTTCTGGTTAAATCTTGATCAAAAATCTGCAAGGTGGGCATTACTGGCCCCATTCCACAGATGAGAAAATCAAAGGAAGAGTAAGTGCCTGGCGTGGGGTTCCACCGTGGGTGAGTGGTGGGTCAGCCTGACTCACATCACACCCTTTCCACTGTCCAGTGCCTCCCACCTTGTCCCTGACCTCATACACGTACCAGCTCCGACACCTGCTTTTCTCTCTGCCTATCGATTCCGATGCTCTAGTCGGAGGGGAAAGCCCATACACGCTAAAACAAGTTCTAATATCCAGCACTTTGTGGATGATGAGCGCATCCTGTTTCTGGCCTGAGGAACCCTTGTCGACCACAAGGCTAACCTGGGTAATTTGGTTGAAGTCATTTTGTTTGGAGAATAAGGGCACGTGACAATGGAAGAGCCCAACTTGCACCGTAGGGGGAATGGTCCAGGTGGATTTGAACAAAAAAAGAGGCAGTCAGTGTTTTCTTTCTGGGGGACTTGCATAATTTAGGGATGAATGAGTCTATATAGAATGATGTATTCAGAAATAGGGTAATGTTGTTACAGGTGAGAAACTTTGAATCTGCATCAGTATGTACAGCTGTTGTAGGTTGAATTGTATTTTCCCAAATGCATATGCTGAAGTCCTAACCCTCAGTACCTCAGATTGTGACCTTATTTGGAAATAGGGTCACTAAAGATACAATTAGTTAAGACAAGGTGATTCAGATGCACCCTAATTCAATATGACTGGTGTCCTTACAAAAAGGGGAAATTTGGACACAGAGACATGCACAGAAGGAAGGCAATGTGGAGAGAAATAGCTAGAAGATGGTCATCTACCAGCCAAGGAAAGAGGCCTGGAACAGATCCCCCTTATCCCTCAGAAAGGACCAATCCTGCTGACATTGATTTTGGACATCTAGCCTCCGGAACAGGGAGACACATTTCTGTTGTTTAAGCCACTGTTTGTGGTGCTTTGTTACAGCAGCCCCAGCAAACAAATACAGCAGCTATTACAGAAGAAAATCCCTAGTCTGATTTACCAAAACACCATACCTGTGCCAGGACTGACCAGCTAGTCTGGCCAGAAAAAACCCTAGGGAGTAACCGGCCAAGGGAAATATGGTTCCTATCACCCAGAGTTTGGGCTCGATGATCCAGGCACTCTGGTACAGTACTCCTCCGACCACAGCTATGAGCACAATCAGCAGGGCGCCTGTGATGGACCCGATCTGGAAGAAAGACACGAGCAGGTGCAACAATCGTGAGTCAAGGCAAATCCAAGGGTTCTTGTCAGAGAAGAAGCCTAAGCATCTCTTTCTCTCTGGGAAAGTGAGAATATGTGATCTTTCTGTGTAACCCTTGCCCGATGGCCGTGGTAGACCCACCAGAAACGCTGGTGCTTGTCCCACGGTTTAATTTTTAAGAAGATTAACAGGACCAATTGAGTGTCCGTACTCAGTTAGCCTGAAGAAGATGTTCTAGTTGCAAATTATCCTGGTCAGAGAGGAAGAAAACCCACTCCAATAAGAACTAGAAGAGCCGGCTTCCAGATTCAACTCCTCCCGTCTGCCTTCCTCAGGTCAATCACGAAACCTCTCTGAGTCTTAGATTTTTCATCTGTAATTGAGGATGAAATCTTACCTGAGTCACCTTTTATGATTGTTATGATAATGAGAAAATGGAGATAAAATTCTATAAAAGTTAAAAAGGTGGGCTTCCCTGGTGGTGCAGTGGTTGAGAATCTGCCTGCCAATGCAGGGAACACGGGTTCGAGCCCTGGCCTGGGAAGATCCCACATGCCGCGGAGCAACTGGGCCCGTGAGCCACAACTACTGAGCCTGCGCGTCTGGAGCTTGTGCTCCGCAACAAGAGAGGCCGCGATAGTGAGAGGCCCGCGCACCGTGATGAAGAGTGGCCGGCGCTTGCCACAACTAGAGAAAGCCCTCGCACAGAAACGAAGACCCAACACAGCCATAAATAAATAAATAAATTTAAAAAGGCATGGGCAAACAAAACACTGTTATTGCTTTCTCCTTTACACGTTAAAAAAAAATTGGGGATGTTAACATTTTTTTTTTTCTGGTCCAGAGAAACAAAGAACACCAAGTGGCTTATTTTGCCCCCCTGAGAAGTGGAATCTATCCATGTCTATATTTGTCTATATCATCTATATTGTCTATCTCCATCAGGTGGCTAGCATATAGTTGGTAAAAGGGAATGAATTGTTACTAATTATGTATATCATCATTTATATACATAGTTATATATTATTATTTTTATGTATATATAAATGTGTATATAAAATCTACCAATTGCCAGGCACAGAACTGGCCATATACATACAGGGATAAGAAAGATACGATTTCTTTTCTAAGACAGCTGTCTAGATATATTTTATAATACAAACCCACATAACAGAGATAAAAGCAAAGTGCTGTTGGTGTACAGAGTAGAATAAAACCAAGAGGTGAAGTTTGAATTGGGAATCTCAAAGGGTGGATAGAAACTTGCCCTGTTGTTGGGACAGGGAAGGGCGTTCTAGAGGAGTGGGCTGCATGTCTAATAACGTTAAGACCCTCTAGAAGGGGCTTTATAATACAGTGAGAAAAACCAGTTCAGTAGATGGAGAGACCCATCACTGCAGTGCACACTCTGGGGCACTTGACCATGCTGCCTGTGGCATGGGACACTTACCTTAAGTATGATCTTGGCTTTTCGGGGCCATCTGTGATTAACAAACATTCCAATGGAAACAGGAACAACAAGAGTCACCAAAGATATACCTAAAGGTGACAGAGGGCAATTTGATCAACAGAATACAGCACAGGAAAGAGGAAAACAAGAGTAAGCAGCCCCAAAAAAGGTTTAGGATGTAGATCAGGCTCCCTTCTTGAATACACTAAATAAGTTAAAAAATAACCCACCCCCCAAACTCTACTTCTTTACCTACTCCAGTAAATAATTCAATATTACTGGTGGAAAATTGATAATATTGATGATATAAATCCTTTCCCTAAATCCTGGATTAATTTTTTTTGGAGTTCTTTATACTGCCAATCAATATCTTTTGGTTTCAATTTGTCAGAATCTTGGCTTATGTAGTCTTGGGATCTTTATATCCTAGGAAAAATACCTTTTCAAAGTATGTGTATGTGTGTGTGTGTGTATGTGTGTATATTCTTGGGGTGTACAAAGATGATATTTAACATCTGTCTGTTACTTCACGGTAGTAGAAATAAAAGAAAAAAGTTCAAAATTCTCCAGGCATTCTGTGGCTAATGACTTCCGGTTAAGATTGACTTGGGTGATTCAAATCTGCAGCAGAGAAGTGAAAGAATAGGTTGAAAAAGCATGCTTTAAATTTTCCATGAGATAATATATTTGTCGACGTCTCAAGTAATTATAATTCTTTGCAGGAATGTGCCCACCCAGCCAGATAAAAGAGTCATACTTCAGTTTCTCTGTGTTAAATTTACTGCTGTTCTTGTGACATGTGGTTTGTTTCTCCATGTTATTTAACACTCATTTGTCTGATGGCTGCTTTTATATAATATGGCGCCGAACAACTTCTAACTTCTCACAGGCTGTTTCTTTTTCAAACATCCTTTTAAAGTAGTAGGAGAAAGTGGAATTGAATAATGAGATTCTGAGAGCGGTTGTTGTTTGGTATTGGAGTAGATTGAACTAGGACTGGGAAACGGATTCTAGATCCCAGGGCTGTAAATATCAACTTAAAATGAATATAATAGTGATGAAAACATAATGTCTTTGTAGCCTTCTGGCCCTCCTGGTGATATAAGGGTCTGCAATTACTTTTTCCCAGAAATTACTCAACGGGATTAAGTAATAGCTAAGGGTACCAAGAGCAGGAAAAAAAAAAAAAAATTAGGGATGAAAGAGTAAAGGAGAAAATGGTGGAATAAAGGAAATGAAAAAGGTCACTGATGGAGGTACTGGTCAGAGCCCCCAGAAAAATCCCCTTTGGGTATCCTTACATCCTGCTACTTTGGGAGGAGACTTCCTCCTCTGGGTGTCCAGACTGTTCCCTAAATGGATGTTTGTAGGCCTTAAAGGAAAGCCGTCTTGATACAAATTGGTTGTACTGCAGTCACTTAAATCTGGGTGCCAATACTGTGATTGGAATGTGAGTGTGGTTAGGTTTTGGTAATGTAGTTGTCATGTGTTGGATCTGTGCAAAGGCAGCCCAGCCCATGTTCGGCCCCTCTTTGCTGAGTCTTAATCTCTTGGGGGCAGCCCAAGGCTACCAGATAAACACACAAGCAGGACCAGTGGCCAAAGATAATGGCAGAATTGCATTTCCCCTCTTGACCAGACGAGACCGGATAAAGATTTTCCGGGACTCGAAGTTGGCTGGAAAAGACACTCTTTGCCCTTCATCCCACTCAGAGTGTGTGACTCCCACCTGGAATTCTTTACTCCCCAGAGGCCTAGAGATTTGTGTTTCTTATTCCCCATGTGCCTGAGCTCTCTGTGGCAAATGCCTGTCCATTGAGACGAGAGAGCATCGCTTACAGTTGCACTGTTCGAACCATAGCTTGGTCTTTAATCAAGTTTACACGGCAGGTACAAGAGGGAAGAAAGGGACAAAGAAAAAAGAAGAAAAGCGAGTGGGAAACAGAGTCACGGGGTAGAACTTGGAGCCAGACAGACTCGGAGCCGAACCTTATTCGCAAACTGTGAGAACCATGTGAATCATTTAAGCCTCCCAGCCTCAGTTTCATCGTTTGTGAAGTGGGTAGAATTATGTCTAATGCATGGTGCTGTTGTGAGAATCAGATGGGGAAGTGGATACACAGGTTGTGGTCCTAGACATGCAAGGGATGGAAGAGGTGGCACGGGAACTTTCTGCAGTGTTTGCAGTGGTACCAGCTGTGCAAGCTGCCTCCCTCCTCCATCCAGATGTCACCATCTGAAGGGGCTCCGGGGGTGTTTATTGAATCATCAGAACGTGGTGAGCACCGTACGGAAACTGGCCCCAATAGGCCGGCCAATGGAGCAGAGTGGAGAGCAGGCCGAGGGTTATTTCCAGCTCCCTGGTCATCTTGGACAAATTAAACACATACCCCGAGCCTTACTTAATTGCCTCATTGAAAAAGTATCGAAAACATCTTGTGAATTAATCAGGTTGTGTGTTTTCTACATTAAAGGGTAGCAAGAAGGTTAGGTTGGAAAAAGGACAAGGACAAAATGGTGAATAAGCAGAGTTAATACTTGTGTTTTTTCAAACTCTCATTTTTAAACTTTTTATCTTTTCCTCTTCATTTCTCTCCCCTTCTGTTTTCTTTTTTCTTCTCTTTTTGCCCTTTATGCCTTGTAGGATGACTTTTTCCTCCTTTCAGGTACTAATGACTCACTTTCTCTTCCTTTCAAAATTTATTCACATTGAAGAAGGTGCTATCAGTCATTCACACTGTAGTTAGAATTTCCCAATATTGCCATGGGGCATTTTCCAGGAGGGAATGACTATCAAGAGGAGAATATTTTAAGGCTTAAATTTTTTTTCTTAAACAACAAATAATATAGAATTAAAACTCCTCATTCAACAGACACATTCTATGAGAGGCCTACAGTACACACCACTCAAGCAAACTGCACTCTTTACCTTGAAGGAAGGTGTCCTCCCAGGGAGCAGACTGAGAGTTGAGCAGCGTAAGGCACAGGCAGGTGGCTGTACAGGGTCACCCTAAAGCCTGATGCAGGAGATGACATCTGATAGGAAGGAGTTCCCTGGGGTCAGCAGAAGGACCACGTGAGGAGAAATCCCATACTGAACAAGGTGTGCCAAAAAGGACCACTTTTTTGTATGTGTGGGGAGGATGTCTAACGGCCATGGTAGGAATAGTAGAGTCTGCCTGAAAATATTGCAATACAGATTGTCCCCCACGAGTGTTCCAAAGTTTGTTCTAACTCAGTTGTGTAGACCTGATCATGTTTTTATCACAGAAACGATTTTTCTTAGAAATGGAAGACATCCAGTCCAGCTTCCCATGTCAACAGGAATCCTGTTTACAAACATCTTTCTGAGGCACCGTTCAGTCTTTGCTCACATGTTCCCTTCCACAGGACCCCTGCACCTCTTTGAGGCAGCCCATCAGGGAGACACTGGTCTGCAAGGTCAGCTGAAAAAAGACTATTTAGTATGTCAAGTAGCTGGCAATTGGTACTGAGGTACTAGTTCACTTACATCTCATCTTTGTGGTTCTAGCGGATGCCTGGTTTGGGTAGACCAGGAACTATCTTGTCCTGCCCTTGACCCCATGTTCCACCAATGACTTAATCTCCCACCAATATTTGTTCTTCCCGAAACAGGAAATAAAGCCCTTTGGGGCTGGGGGTGACCATCTGGGAGCTGAGTGGAGACAGAGTTATAACTTGCATGTTTGACTCCCAGGACCTGGTACACAAGCTGAGCCAGTAGATCAACTTCTGAATCACGACGCGGTTCCCAGCGGAGGGTTATAAATAGTGTGTTTCTCATGGAACTCACTATTTATGTGTCGAGGGTTCTCATGGCCATTGCTTACCGGGTGCCCTATTTTGAAATCATAAATAGAATGCTTTTTGTATTCGTTCCATATGAGTGTTCCGGAGCACCCTGGACCAGTTGCGCCCTGGGATAAGGGCAGGACAGAGCCTCCTGTGCATCGGCAGCTCCAGCCTCCTCAGGCCCACACGACTGTGCACGGGGGTCCATTCCGTCAGCCCCTCCCTGGCGATTTCAATGGAGGACAAAACCAGTTCTCCCACAGCGTCAAGCGTTGGAATTCAGATTCGGCCAATCCTCATGCAAACGCAGGCGAGACTTGTCCTGAAATCCTAACTGGGCACCAACTACTGCTGGTGCAAGAAGTAAGGTCTAGCTGGGTCTGAGCCTGGCCTGAGGATCTACCCGGGGACAAGCAGAGGGGAGGAGGGCCGGGTTAAGCCGTCTGGTGGAGGAATGACTTACCTATTTTATCATAGGGAATTAAGATTATCCCAGAGTCGACCCACATTTTGGTATAGATTAAGAGGCACAGCGGCATCATCCCCAGGGCAAGCAGCGTGGAGCACGTGGTCATGCTGATGCTGAAAGGAAACGGGCAGCGTGATACAGCCACCTGCGTTTTCTACGGGAGAGGTGGTTTCATTTTTCAGGGCGTGATTAGAAAGTCCTGCCAAAGACCCTCCGCCAGCAGCACCATCCGGTCCGACGGACAGAAATACACACATACCCTGGTCTGTGCAGGGCCACACCTGGGGCAAGATGGTGAGATCTGTATTTCGTGTCTTTCTACTTGGTCTTGTGCCACCCCTCCCTCCCCACTGGTTCTCAAGGATCAGAGAAGATATTTCGTGACTGTTTCAACTCATTGTTAAACAAGGTACAAGGTGCGTGGACATGCCACCCTTCGAACCTCCCATCAGAGAACAGCAAACACATTTATACCTGCCAAGACATCAGGGGCTTTACTGTGTCTGCTCGGGATGAGAGGGGCCTCCGTGGCCCCTGGAGGAGAATGCACATCCAAGGGAGGAAGCCTCAATGTCTTTCCTTAAAGCAGACAAATTATTCCCCTAATGCCTGAAGCTTGAGAGAAGGAGAGGAAGCTGACTTCAAAAACCAAGGAAAACATGCAAGCAGGCAGAGTGGGCCTGGGTTCTAGCTCTGCTAAGAAATGTAGCAAATGGTGTTCAGCAGCATCAGGGTCTGGTAGTGTTCCTTCTGAAGCATCAGTGTTTGAGTGAGTGGACACGGTTGAATAAGTGGACTTTGGCTTTGGAGGTGGAGGGTATGGAATGATGCTATTTTCAGCACTACTGCAACGGATGGAGGAGAGGTTTTGGGGAGCGGGTCTTTTGGTCCCTGAAAAGTGCCCTGTGTATGGGGGCATATTCTCTTCCTGGGAAACAGAGCCCTTAAACAGCTGGGCCAGACACGGGCTGGCTTGGAAGCAGGCGTGGCCACGTTTATGACTATGGGTAATTTACTTGGCTTCCTTTTGCCAGTTTCCTTATCTGTGAAATGAAGAAATGTGAAATGAAGATCATAATCATCACCACCTCATAGGCTGTGAGGACTAAGGGACCCAATGAGTCCAGTACTTAGAATAATGCAAGGCGCTCATTAAAAGCCAGTTAACTCTAACCCTAACCCTAACCCTATCCAGCCATTGCGTGTGTGTGTGTGTGTGTGTGTGTGTGTGTGTGTGTTGTGTTTCAGCATAATACAGAATCAGGAAACTAGAGAGATTTTTCTGAAAGGCCCTTTCTCTAATAGCCGTAGCACTGAGACTATCAGAGTAGTAATTTCTTAAAGGAATTATATGTGGACTTCAAGGAAATATTAAGTTATTTACAACACCTGCCTCCCCTCCGGAAAAACAACCCAAAACCACAAACCACCCTACACATTGCTAAGGAAAACAGCTGGAGGTGAGGAAGTTCGTTTCATTGCATCTAACTAAGCAGTTTTGGCAAAATAAAGGATGGGGCAGTGTTTATCAGGGGGCTTACCTTGCATAATAATCATTTTCTTAAAAACCAGAATGAAGTCGCTTAAGACATGTTTAAAGGATTTAGAAAAAAATACTTGTCTTAGTAGAGCTAAAATTATGTAACAATAACCAGTGCTGGGGATGTATGTAAAGCATTTCCAAGAAGTTCGATCTGTTATGGTGACAGGTTAACTTAATTTAGATATGCAATAGGATGCTAAAGGCAGAGTTCCACACCAGAATAATAAGTTAATTTGTTACAAATAGTGCTTTGTCCTACTTATAAGTAAGATCCTGGAGTTTGATTTTCCCCTCTCTCTCTTCCTTTGCCATTCTCTTTTTCATCTTTTATTTAAAGAAATAAATTAGGATGGATTTAAAGTTATCCCCATAATAAAATTACTTTTATTCCAATGCATCCGATATGCTTTCCAGAGTGGAGATGATGGGATGGGGGTGGAGAAGGGGCAGTGTTCATTACCTGGATCACAATGGAGAGAAGGCTGACCATTTTTGGTTTTAAACCATGAGAACAACTTTTAGAAGGAAGTCTGTTTCTCCCCTTGTTTTTCTTTCAAATTTCCTTCTGAAAGCTTCAATTCTGACTCATTGCTAAGACAGTGTATGAAGTTGTGTCCTGGTTTGAGTTTGGCAAGAATGGTTTCTGAAAGGCCACGAGAAGGGACAAAACAGGAGTTGGAGAAGGAAACGGTTTAGATTTAGTGGCCACCTTGACCACGAGATGCTGCAGAGAGGCAAGAGAACAGATGGCCAGAACCCCTCAAAGTGAGATGAAGACCAACTCAGATAAACAATTTTAAGGAACAATGTAGGAGAATAAATTAGCAAGGAAAAAATCATTTTACATAAAACATTTGAAGTTCTACAAAGAGCAAAGATGTCAACAATGGAAATACTATACCCTGCATTTATATTGGAATAAGAGAAAACATCAGAAAAAAATCTCTTAGTTTAAATTCTTGCCTTAGTCCTATTCATTGCCAGGGAGAAATTTTTCCTTCTTTTTTCCTTTTGGAATTAAAAGAAAGCAACAAATGAGAATTCAGTGAATGTTGAGGAATTTGGTGAAGTCAGTGATAAGGAATGCAAAGATTATAATCGTCTTAGAAATGAAACACCAAGTTTGAAAGATCAAAAGAAGTGTATACAGGTGGGGCTAGAAGGTGGAGACATGATGATTGATAGAAATAGTGTTGAACAGAGGTTAAGAGTCTGGATAGGGATAAGTGAATAGGTCTGGATTCCGATTCTGACTCTCACATGTACTGACTATGACCTCTGTCAAGGATAGGAGCCTTAATTTTATCATCTATTAAATGCAGAAAATAATGGTACTAACCTCAGAGGATTAGTTTGAGGATTAAAATACACCTAGAGTACTTATACTGTGAGTGGTTCCTAACAGTTAACAGCTAACTAAATGTTAGCTAGTAAATGCAAAGAAATGCTGCAGAGCAAAACAAAGCTTGGTTCCTCTGAGGGAAAATAAAGGGGAATTCAAATAGTGTTGGATCAATTCTTAGATTAGAGAGGAGCTGGACATTTGCGTCATTGAAATGGGAAGAACTGCTTTGAATTTGTGAGAAGCCAGAGGGTCAGGGATTTCGAACAACTAAAATAACAGTGAACACAAAGTCGGAAGACGAAAAATATAACAACATTTGGCAAAAGAACAAGGGTTGTAGTAGGAAAATTTAGAAACTCTTAAATCTAGAAAATAATCAAAGGGAGGGAAGACAGTGCATAGCAGTGAAGGAATTAGAGGAAACTGAAGAAAGGATGCAAGGCAGGGATTCCCCAAAGAAGAAGTCAGAGAAAGGAAAATGGATTCCACATATAAACGATATCATATGATATTTGTCTTTCAGTGTCTGACTTACTTCACTCAGTATGACAATCTTTAGAAAGGATTCAAATGAACTTATTTACAAAAAAGAAGTAGAGTCATGGATGTAGAAAACAAACTTAGGGTTACCAGGGGTTAAGGGGTTAGGGAGGGATAAATTGGGAGATTGGGACTGACATACCCACACGAGTATATATAAAATAGATAACTAATAGGGACCTACTGTATAGTACAGGGAACTCCACTCAATACTCTGTAATGGCCTGTATGGAAAAAGAATCCAAAAAAAAAAAAGTGGATATATGTATATGTATAACTGATTCACTTTGCTGTACACCTTAAACTAACAACACAACATTGTAAATCAACTATACTCCAACAAAAATTTAAAAAAATAAAGAAAGGAAAATAGGAAGGAAAATCCTTGTGTGGTGTGACTGAGGCCATTGCTAAAGAAAGGAAAGATTAAAAAATGGGGAGTCTTTGGGTATACAGCAGACACAAGGGGGTGGAAGTCTCTGTGTTTGTTCCCTAAACTGTGGGCCACCAGCAAATTCACCCGAGAACACCCCCTTCATTTCTCCCTGAGACGTTTTGTTCATAATGCACCCATGGCAGAGCTAGAACAGGTGAAAATACTTGTTCACTGATCAGATTCCTACAACAACTTTCTAGGCTGGAGTGGTCTGGGAAGGAGCTGAAATATTACTTGCTGTATTACAATGAGCAAGGATTCCATTAGCAAGGTCTGCTTTTTTTGCTATTTGTGTGTGTGTGTGTGTGTGTGTGTGTGTTTGTGTTTAAGTCACCAGAGACTGCAGGATGCAACGGTTTCCCAGGTTTTGGAAGAGATGACAGCGTGAAGGGAGATGATGTGGTTCTCCCAGGAACCACATCCAGGAAGTGAAAGGCAGATGGAGTTGTTTGGCCGGCGTTATGTGGTGTCTGCTCAACTAGTGGTACAAACAGTCATATCTTAGCTGCCATTGCGAGAGTCCAAGTGGAAATGGAGAAGGTAAAGTTCCAAGAGGACAGAATGGGAAATATAAAGGGTAGATAGAATTGTAGCTACATAAATGATCATGAGACTTTAGTTATCCACTGCTCACTCCAGAAGAATAAAAAGTGTTGGAAAACTGTTTCCCAATAGCTGAGGTGTTACTTTCTTAATTTGCTCTGAAGAAATATTTCAACAGTTTTTCCTCTAACATATGCAAGGCATAATGTCATCATCTTCCTAGTGGCATAGTTTAACCTCCTTTCAGTGATCATGGGTTATCATTATTGTTCCACTAAAATACGGTGATGTCTTCTGGGTGATATGCTTACAGAGCTGTTTGTCCCTAAAATAGTGAGGCAGAGCTGCTGTGCTTTCTGACTTATCTTCTTTGCTTTGGAGGCATTTTGATCTTTTCATTTGCAGTCAGGCTTTTGGGGCCACTGGCTGCTGTGGGACATAGGCCTGCCCCTTCTAACAACTTGCTCCACCCCACTTCTTGTTTTTCATCCTCTGTGCTGGGAAAAAGTTTTAGAGCTTTACAATTGGGAGAGTGAGGGGGTCCTGTGTGAGGAACATCTATGAGATGAAGTATGATTTACTTTGGGTGTGCAGAGTCTTTCATTGGGTCTTGTTTGAGTTCCGGATAGGTGAAGTTGCTAGAGAGGTGATGACTGCACTGGATGGGTGCTGGTGTTGTTCACAAGACAAGGGAGATGTGTGGAGTGCACGCTTTCTAGAATGAAAATTAACAATTTTCAATGCCACGTGTCCCATTAGAGGACTTGCTGAAGGATTCATCTATACTGATTCAGCTGGGGGTTTTCCACCGAGGTTTCAAATTCTAATTCTGGTTCTTATTTCTTAATATTTTTACTTCTTACAGGGATTGTTATGTGAGGGAGATAAGATTACATAATCATCTCCTGTTTCCAGAGAAATAAGATTTCCTTAAAACCACAGGGAAGTGTAACGTAGAGTTTTTAGGTTAGGCTTTCACAGTTTCAGCCCCCAGAAGGGAATCTGCCCCCGTAGCTGCTGAACTCAGCATCACACACACTTTCCTGTCTTACAGAATGATGACACGTGTGGCATTTCGTGGAGGTACAAGACTCTTCTGTTTTGTTAAAAAGTTACAGATATTATGTAAAAGCTGTTTGGTGGCAAAGTCCTGTATTCAATTCAGTTCACTCCCCTCAACTTGTCTGTAGAATTCTCACCTCTGTGCCTTCATCCAGGTCACACTAAGTTGAAATCTAACAAGGCCTTATCGCTATACGGTGGTTCACAGATTAACTAAACCTGAAGAGCACCTGCCATCCTTTGCTCTTCACAGGACTTACCTTAGAAAAAAAATCTATTGCAAGGAAGAGATGGTATTTCCTTATGTGAAAGAGGTGTCACGTGAAGGTATATCGTTTGTATGGCTTTTCTAAAGCTTCTGGAGAAATAGGCACCAGCCGGGCTCAGTTGGCAGGCTTCCAGTTGCCCACTAGGCACTGGATCAACCTGGATCAACTGGAATCCAGTCTGACATTTTGCTCTGGTTACATTTCTACACATGAGCTTCTTGCTTCTGAGTGTTATAACGTGATGCACAGAGCCCATTGCCTACTGTACAGTATTTAATAAGCACTCGTTACACTGACTCCTGGCTGGTTTGCAGAAATGCATACCTTTCACAGGAAATGAGGAATGGTGAGGGAAGGAAAAAGACATTTGTCTATTCAACTTGCAGCATTAAAATTCTTGGTGTCCTCACATTACTGCTTTGTCTTATTCCTATTTGTTGTTTTTCTTTTTCCAGTACTAGTTCAGACTGGCACAGGATGAATTGGGCAAACATTGCAATTTAGATTACTCTGTGGGAAGCAGAGAAACCATTTTCTGTTTATTTTTTAGGAAGGTAAGCATAATTTTAAAAAAGCTGTTGTAGTGGTGTTCTTTTTTCTTTTCTTTTCTTTTTTTTTTTTTTTTTTTTTTTGTTTAATGCCAGTAGAAGTGAAGCAAATGTACAAAATCTTTCTTACACCTTATACCAAGAAAAAGCTTGTCCAAAAAACTGGCTGTGCTTGGTCATTGTCTCATCCTAGGTTCTAACTTTTAGTGAACAATTTAGTTTCACGATTGCATTCAAAGCTCCTCATCACCACAAAGAAAGTGTTTGTTTTTTTTTCTTTTTTTCTGATACCAACAAGGAAAACTTTCTCAGCTGCAGCTTGTGGCTTGGAAAGGATTTCTTTTTTGAACAACTTTGACTCTTTTCCCAAAGAGAAACAGCAATTATACAACTCCTTGTTAACTGAGTTAGATTTTAAAACACAAACACAAAATAGAACCCCTAAATTCGCAGAGCTAAGCAGCTGCGTAGGAAGGCGAGTCAAGGCATTTCGTCTCCCGTTTCAATTCTTAGTTGGACCCTAGATCAATGGCAGATCAGACGGACATTCACAACGCCATAGGCTTCTGAGAAGATTAATTCAATGTGATTGCGGTACTGGGAGGTTTAGATATCTTACCTCAGGTCCATGTCGCCATCAGCCCAATAGGCCAAGATGTTGGAGGTGGTTCCTCCCGGACAGCATCCCATGATGAGCACCACTACGGCTTGGATGGGGAGGATGTCAAAAGTCACTGAGAGGACGAATCCTGTGAGGGGCATGATTCCAAACTGACAGAGGAAGCCAATACATATGCCCCACGGATGCTTTATGTGCCCTAGGAATTTCTTGATTTCCACATTGCATCCCATGGAGAACATCACCAGCGACAATAGGATGGTTAAGACCGTGCTCAGGACGACACTTAGAGTGGTGTTGAAATCGCTCTCTGGCACCACACAGGACGCGCCATCGCAAACTGTTGCATTGGCCAAACAGACCGTTGAATTATTCATTGCTGGCTTTTCTGCTCAAATGCTCACAGAGGTCCACAGACGCGCTCGTCCTGTACTGTCTACTCCAACTGCGTCAAACTTTTAAACCCTTTTTAAACATATGTCACCTGGTGTCTCCTTCAAAAGCCACCTCAGAGAGGCAATAAAAAACAATAAATGCTAGTATGTCAGTTTCGAGAGGTAACCTTACAACACAGCACAAATTATGAATCATAAAAGTCCTGCCAAATTATTGGTCCAGACAGAGAATTCTAATTAATCATTTATTGACATGATAATGAACTCTGCCATATAAAAAGAGCTGTGTTAATGTTTAATGCTGGGAAGTTTTGTTCAATAATCTCAGTTAAATGACGCTTAAAATCAACTCAGACTATTACAGAACATTGTAGGGGTTAAGCCGCAGGAAAGCATCTCCTTGCAATGGGGGCGATTGGGTCCTGAGAAGTCCAGTGCCTTGTGACAAATCAAATTGCCGATTAGTATCAGACTCTGAGCTGGAACCCAGACCATCAATTTCCTCCCTTACTAGTTTTCCTACTGTATTATTCTGTCTGTGTGTATTGGTCTATAGTGTGCATAAAGAATATTTACGCTTGAGAAACTTGTAGGGTCTTGATGCAAACCTATGGGAGAGTAACATGCAGGAGGGTAGGATGTTTTCTGTTCTGTCTGGTGGGAACGCGGCCAGGAAAGCCCCTGTCAGTTACTTACACACACAATTATGTATGTGTTGCCATGGTAACAAAGTGCTTCATAGCAAGAGACAATACAATTATTTGGAGGGATGAACCTCAGAGGATTAGGTCAAAGTGATGGGAGCTCTTTGTGCCTGACGTCAGGAATGGAAATTAGAAAATTTTGGGGGGGGTGGAAATCTGAGGTTCCAAGGGAGGTTGATTTCTGCGCATGTCAAATGGTCAAACTTATTATGAGCAGAAAGCTGTCCTCAGCATATAGGGAAGATAAAAAAAGAAGTAGAGGAGAGATTCTTCCTATTCTTAGGAGTTTATAATCCAATTTTTGGGTCAGGATGCAGCATAAGAATAAAATTGAATATTTGGATCATGATTCACAATTTATAGGACAAATTCTAATTTATTATTCAATTTAATCACCTTAAATAGGGTTAGCATCCCCATTTTACAGATGAGGACTTGAGAGTCTAGGAAATGAAGTGCTTTATTCAAGGTTACCCAGCAGATAACTGGAAATACTGAAACTCAGTTTGTCTTGGAGGCGACTGAGAGAAACACCTTAGAAAAGAGCTTCTCCAAACTCAGCGTGCTCACAACTCCCGGGTGGGTCTTGTGAAAATGCAGATTCTGAATCTGGAAGTCTGGGGTGGACCTCAGGCGTCCGCATTTCTGACAAGCTCACGGTTCACGGTGACGGTGCTGATCCAGGGACCACACTGGTCTCAGGACACTCACAACAGGGTGACCCTAACTGCACCCAAGCTGGTCAAAACTGAATTTACTGGTCACTTACTTACTGAAGAACTTACTGAAAACAGTGTTTACAGAGCAACTTGATGCGCGAAATTAAACTTTTTCATAACTTGAATGAACATGAGCTATGGGCAGCAGGGGGGTCACCAAGCAAAGGAGCCAACTGAGCCCAAAGCCTCAGCCCCTGGGGTCCCTGACGATGGCCGCGTCATCTTGGATTGAGCTGCTGGGAGAACCTTGAGCCCCGTCCTCAAAGGGTGACGGTGACTCACGCTCACTGCTGGCGCAGTCCCCTGTCCCAGGAGCGCTCTTCATCAGCTGCCTTCCCCGCATGGGTGGGCTGCCATCAGCTCTGCCTGTCTGCTTGCCAGGTTCTGGGGATCCTCTGGCTCTCCCATCACCCTTCCCACTCCCACAGCTAAATGATTAGCTAGCTCATTCCTGTCAGGGCTCCCTTCCCACTCCTAGGCGTGGAATGACTTGGCCCTGCCCTGCTGGCTGGCTCCAAGCATCTCCTGATCTCTGACCCACTTCTCGGCTCACGTGCCAGCCAGACAAGGGCGCATGAGCTGAACGCGCCCCCTGCCGCTGCACCTTGGCACCTGCTGTGCTGGCTCTTCTCCAGCCAAGCTGGGGGGCGGTGAGGGGCAGCCTGGTGCAGAGCTGCAGAATCATGCACTTGACACACATACCCAGGGTCCATCAGCTTTCCAAGCAGCTGCCCTTCTCTGACCTCCAGCATCACCCGAGAATCTGAAAGCTAGCCCAGGACCTGCCGGCAAACAGCCTCTTTTACTTCACTGGGTCTGGTCTGGAAAGGGAAATTGGGGTCCTGTCGGGTGGCGTGAAGGCTTAGGATTTTTCCTGGGAAGGGGCTTCATGTTCTGGCCGTGCCTGGAGTTGCCAGGTGAAAGCCTACTGAGCCTCTGGTCCGCAGGAGAGAAAGTGAAGGGAGAGAGAGAGAAAGCAGGATCAGAACAAAGCTCTCCTCAGATTTCAGACGACTTGCTACGGAGACTTGAGGCTCCCAGGGGCAGAACGCTTTGCAAATAGACAACTTGCAAATGAGCACTTTGTTTGACTAGACAGAGCGCTACAGTTCTGGTTAAAAAAAAAGGTGCCAATGCATTTCTAATTTTCACACTGTTTTTACATAAATTTGCACATTAAGGCTCGAGAGGCCTTCTATTCAAGTATCTATCGGAGAGATTCACAATTAATTAATACCCTGAACTTCAGCTGCATTCAAATTCAGGCATCAGACCAGGATGAATAGGAAAGATCTAAATATGAAAAAAAATCATGTGCTTTAATTACGACGCAGAATCGGGGAACAGATGCACACCTGAGTGGGCCGTCAGGAGGCTGGGACTTGATTTCCATTGTCATCTTTTTCAATCTTTTCTGCTCAGTTTCTTCATGCCCTGGGCTCAGCTATAGGCAGTCTTCAAGAAACCAGCAGCAGATTTCTGTTCCTAGCTCCCTGGGTGGAGAAACCGAGGGTTGTGAGTCAACTCGACAGCTCAGGCTTCCCTCTGGTTCTGGTGTATCGCTCTGGAGAAATGAGGATTTAATAGCTTTTCAAGGTGTTTGCTCTGAAGTTCATATGATAAAAGATGAGCTTTCTATTTTCTATTGTGTTTCATCAGGGATGGCTCTATTCAGACCAACAGTCTTCTGGGACTTGAGAGATTCTGGAGAACTGTTCTCTCTGACTGAAATGACCTTCCTCTCTCCTTTCTCCCATCCTTTTGTGGAACCTGCAAGTCCACAATTAGAGTTATTATTTGGAGTCTCCAAGGACCCTCTTTGAGGCAAAAATACCCTGGGGGAGAATAGCCCATGAATGACTAGCTGTCTGCGCATCTGAGTTGCATTAAAGGAAAAAAAACAGCAAAGTATTGGTGAGAGGAAAGTAGTATGAAGGGTTTAGAATTTACTGAATGTGAAAAGCACTGGACTTGGAATCAGAAGATCTGAGTTCTAGGTCTTCTTCTGTGGGAAACACTGGGCCAACTCTTAAGGCTTTTATGAATGAATGTGAAGCCTTATTAAAAGTCTGGAGGAGGTGCAACCATTTTCAAAAACGATTAAAGCTAAATTATACACATTGGCTCTGACCCAGTCATTCCAGTTCCAGGTAAAGACCTAAACAGATGCATAAATTGAGTTCCTTGAAAGACACAAACTAGAATGTTCATGGTAGCCCTATTCATAATAGCTCCAAACTGGAAACTATGCAAAAGTCCATCAGGAGTAGAATGGGTACATAAATTGTGATCTATTCACACAATGTAAATTTATACATCAATTAGGATGGATGATCTACCATGACAAGGTTAATGTTGAGTGAAAGAGACCAGACTCACAAGAACCCATACAAAAACAGGCAGCGCTAATCTATGGTGTTTTAGAGGTCGGGATGGCATTACCCTTGGATGCGGGAGAAAAGAGACTGAAGAGATCAGAAGTATGCCGTACTTCAATAGGAAGTTAAAAATAACAATGCTTCTGTCCTGGTAGGAACAGCCTGGGAGGAGATATATGTCCTGTCCTAGGGAAGTCAAGTGACAGAAGATAACACTAGACTTGAGATGATTTCGTGCGAGAATAAAGCAGGGGGTAGAAGTGGGGGGTTTGGGGAGGATCAAAATTAGGAAGGAGGTAGGGAGATGGATATTTTGCTTTCACCATTTAACAAGGATTGGTTCTATTAACCATCCTATGGTTACTAACTATCTAACTATGGCTTAGTAATTTTGTGGTGATCAATTAAACATTTTCTAAATGTCTAAAAACATTAATCTCTGTGAATCTTTAATAAAGTACTTTTGGGTTAATCAATTCTAGATAAACCTCCAAGCAAATCCTCTTTATAGAAGGCAATGCTTCTGTCCTTTTTGCTTCCTCAGTGACCCATAATACTTTAAAAAAAATTTTATTTTATTGAAGTTTAGTTGATTTACAATGTTGTGTTAGTTTTCCGTGTATAGCACAGTGATTCAGTTATACACACACATATATATGTGTGTGTGTATATATATATACATACACACACACATATACATATATATTTTTTCAGATTCTTTTTTGTTATAGGTTATTGCAAAATATTGAGTAGAGTTCCCTGTGCTATACAGTGAGTCCTTGTTTGTTATCTATTTTATATATAGTAGTGTGTGTATGTGTTAACCCCAAACTCCTAATTTATCCCTCCCCCACCCCCTTTCCCCTTTGGTAACCATAAGTTTGTTTTCTGGGTCATGTCCTCTCTTATTAGGAGGATGACCATCGCTGTTTCTTGGGTATGCTTTTTAGTTTTTAATGGTTCAAACCTGCAAACACTTTTATACAAATAAAGCTAATCACACACTGCAACCCACACAATGATTTCAAAGTGGTACTAAACTTGAAAGTTGACACTATGTTTAAAAAAAATGGAGAACTTGTGCTCCTACCTGAACCAGATTCTCTGAGAATCTTCAACCATGTGAGCACATCATCAAGAACTGGTGGAAATGTAGATGCGTAATTTCAAGGAATGGTTTCATAATCTCAGCCCTTCAATCATTTACTCTCTGTAAATTTTTATACCATCAATAGATTAAGTAAAATTTGGCTTCTTAGAGAGGGTCACCAGGGTCTTAAATTATTCAGTTATCATCTGTCAAGTTAGGAACAGTAAGATCATGACATTGTAACATAGAATAATAGTCTATCTCCTTGTAAGGAAGGTATTATCATGCCCAATTTACAGACGAAGTAATTGAGGCTCAGAGGAAGTAAGCCTTCCTTATGCTCAGATCACACAAGCAGATGTGGAAGACCTGGGAGTATCAGCTCCTTTTTTTTTTTTAATAGATCTTTATTGGAGTATAATTGCTTCACAATACTGTGTTAGTTTCTGTTGTACACCAAAGTGAATCAACCATATGCATACGTATGTCCCCATATCCCCTCCCTCTTGAGCCTCCCTCCCATCCTCCCTATCCCACCCCTCTAGGTCATCGCAAAGCACCGAGCTGATTTCCCTGTGCTATGCTGCTTCCCACTAGCTAACTATTTTACATTTGGTAATGGATATATGTCAACGCTACTCTCACTTCACCCCAACTTCCCCCTCCCACCCCGTGTCCTCAAGTCCATTCTCTATGTCTACATCTTTATTCCTACCCTGCAACTAGGTTCATCAGTACCATTTTTTTTTTTTTTTTTTTTTTTTAGATTCCATATATATGTGTTAGCATACGGTGTTTGTTTTTATCTTTCTGACTTACTTCACTCCGTATGACAGACTCTAGGTCCATCCACCTCACTACAAATAACTCAACTTCATTTCTCTTTATGGCTGAGGAATATTCCATTGTATATATGTTTCACATCTGTCGATGGACATTTAAGTTGGTTCCATGTCCTGGCTATTGTAATAGTGCTGCAATGAACATAGTGGTACATGTCTCCTTCTGAATTATGGTTTTCTCAGGGTATATGCCCAGTAGTGGGATTACTGGGTCATATGGTAGCTCTATTTTTAGTTTTTTAAGGAATCTCCATACTGTTTTCCATAATGGTTGTATCAATTTACCTTCCTACCCAAGGTGCAGGAGGGTTCCCTTTTCACCACACCCTTTCTAGCATTTATTGTTTCTAGATTTTTTTGATAATGGCCATTCTGACTGGTGTGAGGTGATACCTCACTGTAGTTTTGATTTGCATTTCTCTAATGATTAATGATGTTGAGCACTCTTTCATGTGTTTGTTGGTAATCTGTATATCTTCTTTGGAGAAATGTCTATTTAGGTCTTCTGCCCATATTTGGATTGGGCTTTTGTTTTTTTGATATTGAGCTGCATGAGCTGCTTGTAAATTTTGGAGATTAATCCTTTGTCAGGTGCTTCATTTGCAAATATTTTCTCCCATTCTGAGGTGTGTCTTTTCGTCTTGTTTATGGTTTCCTTTGTTGTGCAAAAGCTTTTAAGTTTCATTAGGTCCCATTTGTTTATTTTTGTTTTTATTACCATTTCTCTAGGAGTTGGGTCAAAAAGGATCTTGCTGTGATTTATGTCATAGAGTGGTCTGCCTATGTTTTCCTCTAAGAGTTTGATAGTGTCTGGCCTTACCTTTAGGTCTTTAATCCATTTGGAGTTCATTTTTGTGTATGGTTTTAGAAAGTGTTCTAATATCATTCTTTTACATGTAGCTGTCCAGTTTCCCCAGCACCACTTATTGAAGAGACAGTCTTTTCTCCACTGTATATTCTTGCCTCCTTTATCAAAGATAAGGTGACCATATGTGCGTGGGTTAATCTCTGGGCTTTCTATCCTGTTCCATTGATCTATGTTTCTGTTTTTGTGCCAGTACCATACTGTCTTGATTACTGTAGCTTTGTAGTATAGTCTGAAGTCAGGGAGCCTGCTTCCTCCAGCTCCATTTTTCTTTCTCAAGATTGCTTTTGCTATATGGGGTCTTTTGTGTTTCCATATAAATTGTGAAATTTTTTGTTCTAGTTCTGTGAAAAATGCCAGTGGTAGTTTGATAGGGATTGCATTGAATCTGTAGATTGCTTTGGGTAGTATAGTCATTTTCACAATGTTGATTATTCCCATCGAAGAACATGGTATATCTCTCCATCTATTTGTATCATCTTTAATTTCTTTCATCAGTGTCTTATAATTTTCTGCATAGAGGTCTTTGGTCTCCTTAGGTAGGTTTATTCCTAGATATTTTATTCTTTTTCTTGCAATGGTAAATGGGAGTGTTTTCTTAATTTCACTTTCAGATTTTTCATCATTAGTGTATAGGAATGCAAGAGATTTCTGTGCATTAATTTTGTATCCTGCTACTTTAGCAAATTCATTGATTAGCTCTAGTAGTTTTCTGGTGGCATCTTTAGTATTCTCTATGTATAGTATCATGTCATCTGCAAACAGTGACAGCTTTACTTCTTCTTTTTTGATTTGGATTCCTTTTATTTCTTTTTCTTCTCTGATTGCTGAGGGTAAAACTTCCAAAACTATGTTGAATAATAGTGGTGAGAGTGGGCAACCTTGTCTTGTTCCTGATCTTAGTGGAAATGGTTTCAGTTTTTCACCATTGAGGATGATGTTGGCTGTAGGTTGGTCATATATGGCCTTTATTATGTTGAGGAAAGTTCCCTCTATGCCTACTTTCTGGAGGGTTTTAATCATAAATGGGTGTTGAATTTTGTCGAAAGCTTTCTCTGCATCTATTGAGATGATCATATGGTTTTTCTCTTTCAATTTGTTAATATGGTGTATCACATTGATTGATTTGCATGTATTGAAGAATCCTTGCATTCCTGGGATAAGCCCCACTTGATCATGATGTATGATCCTTTTAATGTGCTGCTAGATACTGTTTGCTAGTATTTTGTTGAGGATTTTTACATCTATGTTCATCAGGGATATTGGCCTGTAGTTTTCTTTCTTTGTGACTTCTTTGTCTGGTTTTGGTATCAGGGTGATGGTGGCCTCGTAGAATGAGTTTGGGAGTGTTTCTCCCTCTGCTATATTTTGGAGGAGTTTGAGAAGAATAGGTGTTAGCTCTTCTCTAAATGTTTGATAGAATTCGCCTGTGAAGCCATCTGGTCCTGGGCTTTTGTTTGTTGGAAGATTTTTAATCACAGTTTCAATTTCAGTGCCTGTGATTGGTCTGTTCATATTTTCTATTTCTTCCTGGTTCAGTCTTGGAAGGTTCTGCATTTCTAAGAATTTGTCCATTTCTTCCAGGTTGTCCATTTTATTGGCATAGAGTTGCTTGTAGTAATCTCTCATGATCCTTTGTATTTCTGCAGTGTCAGTTGTTACGTCTCCTTTTTCATTTCTAATTCTATTGATTTGAGTCTTCTCCCTTTTTTTTCTTGATGAGTCTGGCTAATGGTTTATCAATTTTGTTTATCTTCTCAAAGAACCAGCTTTTAGTTTTATTGATCTTTGCTATTGTTTCCTTCATTTCTTTTTCATTTATTTCTGATCTGATCTTTATGATTTCTTTCCTTCTGCTAACTTTGGGGGTTTTTTGTTCTTCTTTCTCTAATTGCTTTAGGTGTAAGGTTAGGTTGTTTATTTGAGATGCTTCTTGTTTCTTAAGGTAGGATTGTATTGGTATAAACTTCCCTCTTAGAACTGTTTTTGCTGCATCCCATAGGTTTTGGGTCGTCGTGTTTTCACTGTCATTTGTTTCTAGGTATTTTTTGATTTCCTCTTTGATTTCTTCAGTGATCTCTTGGTTATTAAGTAGTGTATTGTGTAGCCTTCATGTGTTTGTATTTTTAACAGATTTTTTCCTGTAATTGATATCTAGTCTCATAGCGTTGTGGTCAGAAAAGATACTTGATACGATTTCAATTTTCTTAAATTTACCAAGGCTTGATTTGTGACCCAAGATATGATCTATCCTGGAGAATGTTTCATGAGCACTTGAGAAGAATGTGTATTCTGTTGTTTTTGGATGGAATGTCCTATAAACATCAATTAAGTCCACCTTGTTTAATGTATCATTTAAAGCTTGTGTTTCCTTATTTATTTTCATTTTGGATGATCTGTCCATTGGTGAAAGTGAGGTGTTAAAGTTTCCTACTATGATTGTGCTACTCTCGATTTCCCCTTTTATGGCTGTTAGTATTTGCCTTATGTATTGAGGTGCTCCTATGTTGGGTGTGTATATATTTATAATTGTTATATCTTCTTCTTGGATCGATCCCTTGATCATTATATAGTGTCCTTCTTTGTCTCTTGTAATAGTCTTTATTTTAAAGTCTATTTTGTCTGATATGAGAATTGGTACTCCAGCTTTCTTTTGATTTCCATTTGCATGGAATATCTTTTTCCACCCCTCACTTTCAGTCTGTGTGTGTCCCTAGGTCTGAAGTGGGTCTCTTGTAGACAGCATATATACAGGTCTTGCTTTTGTATCCATTCAGCCAGTCTGTGTCTTTTGGTGGGAGCATTTAATCCATTTACATTTAAGATAGTTATCAATATGTATGTTCCTATTACCATTTTCTTAATTGTTTCGGGTTTGTTATTGTAGGTCTTTTCCTTCTCTTGTTTTTCCTGCCTAGAGAAGTTCCTTTTGCAATTGTTGTAAAGCTAGTTTGGTGGTGCTGAATTCTCTTAGCTTTTGCTTGTCTGTAAAGGTTTTAATTTCTCCATCAAATCTGAATGAGATCCTTGCTGGGTAGAGTAATCATGGTTGTAGGCTTTTCTCTTTCATCACTTTAAGTATATCCTGCTACTCCCTTCTGGCCTGCAGAGTTTCTGCTGAAAAATCAGCTGATAACCTTATGGGGATTCCCTTGTGTGTTATTTGTTGTTTTTCCCTTGCTGCTTTTAATATTTTTTCTTTGAATTTAATTTTTGTTAATTTGATTAATATGCGTTGTGGTCTGTTTTTCCTAGGGTTTATCCTGTATGGGACTCTATGTGCTTCCTGGACTTAGGTGACTATTTCCTTTCCCATGTTAGGGAAGTTTTCGACTATAATCTCTTCAAATATTTTCTCAGTCCCTTTCTTTTTCTCTTCTTCTTCTGGGAGCCCTATAATTCGAATGTTGGTGTGTTTAGTGTTATCCCAGAGGTCTCTGAGATTGTCTTCAATTGTTTTCATTCTTTTTTCTTTATTCTGCTCTGCAGCAGTTATTTCCACCATTTTGTCTTCCAGCTCACTTATTTGTTCTTATGCCTCAGATATTCTGTTATTGATTCCTTCTAGTGTATTTTTCATTTCAGTTATTGTGTTGTTCATCTCTGTTTGTTTGTTCTTTAGTTCTTTTAGATCTTTGTTAAACATTTCTTGTATTTTCTCAATCCTGCCTCCATTCTATTTCTGAGATTCTGGATCATCTTTACTATCATTATTCTGAATTCTTTTTCAGGTAGATTGCTTATTTTCTCTTCATTTATTTGGTCTTGTAGGTTTTTATCTTGCTACTTCATGTGTGACATATTTTTTTGCCCGTCTCATTTTTTTTTTTTTTTTTATGAGTGGGATTGTGTTCCTGTCTTACTGGTTGTTTGGCTTGAGGCTTCCAACACTGGAGTTTGCAGGCTGTTGGGTAGAGCTGGGTCTTGGTGCTGAGATGAGGACCTCTGTGAGACCTCACTCCGATGAATAGTCCCTGGTGTCTGAGTTTCTCTGTTAGTCCAGTGGTTCCGACACAGAGCTCCCACTGCAGTAGCTTAGGCCTGACCCCTGGCTCGTGAACCAAGATCCCGCAAGCCACGTGGGGTGGCAAAAAATAAAAAATAGGAGAGAACAATAACAAAGTAAAAAATAAAATTAGACTAGGAAACTAACAGATATGTTAGAAAGAGTATAAAAATAAAAATATAGATGAATCAGCAACCAGAAGGTACATCAGTACCACAGTAGTAAAAAAGAGGAGGGAAAAGAGAAAAAAAAAAAAAAAGAAAGAGGAAAAAAAAGCAAAAAAATGGGGAAAAGGCCTTGGCTGTGGAGGGTGGGGCCTAAGCCAGGGCAAGTTTTGGGTGGTGGGCGGGGCCTATGCTCAGGACCCACAGGGCTGGAAAAGGCCCTGGGTGCTGTGGGGGGGTGGGGCTTAGGCTCAAGGAACAGAAGGGACCCAGACGTGCCCCCCACCCCTGGTCTCAGAGGGCAGGCGACCTCACCTGGGAGCCCAGCAGACTTCCTGGACTCGAGTGGGCGGGGCCAACACCCTGCTCTCCTCTCCTGCTCCTTCTCCTCTTCCTGTCCAGGAAGGCCCCTCCCACCTGCCTCTCCAGTTCTCCCCTCGGCCTCCTTCCTATGCCCCCAGGACCAATGCAGCCTGGGGGAGGTGGGGACCTTGGAGGGCCTGGGACTGGCCTGGGAGCTCAGCAGGCTCCCCGGGCCGAGTGGGTGGGGCAAACGCCCTCCTCTCCTCTCCTGCTCCTCCCGGAGAGCCCCTCCCACTTGCCTCTCCTCATCTCCCCGGTCTCCGGGGTGTCCATCCTGTCTAGCTTCCACTTCTCCTCCCCCCTGTGTCCCCCTATGTCCTACCAGTTCACTTGGGGGTTCCTCCCGTCTCCTTGGACATCAGGGTCCCCCAACAGTGGCCGGCAGTTGCCCTAGTTGTGGAGAGATGCTAACTTGGTGTCTTCCCACACCACCATCTTGACTCCGCCCCCCTCAGGTCCTTTTTTAAGAAAAGTTTTTCTCAGAGCCTTGGATCCATTTGGGCACAGGGTTTGTATCCAACAAACACTAAATGACTCATGTGACACTGTCTCCCCAATTTCCTATTGTCAATGAGAAGGGAGCTGTGCAGACATTTATTCTTATTCAGTGTTTAGACCTCCCCACAAATGCGTACACAGACTACTTCCCCTCTCAAAATCTTCAAGGCTTGGTGGCAAGGGAAACACCTGAGACTTTGATAGCTGTATCTCAGAAGACCTATTTCCATCTGGCTCAAGGTGGATTGTGCTTTAGTTCAATAAACTCCTGCTATTGACCTTGACCTGGCCCATTTAGCAGGAACTTTCTAACAAGCTCAACTTGCCCACCTCATACCTGAAGGTTGATCCCTAGAGCCAGCATCTCAGCCAGATCACCCACATGTTACTACCAACTCTTCCCTCTTACTGACTGCTTCTCAAGACCCCCACTTCATACCTTCACCTAGGCCATCGCCATACATCCCGAAGCATCCTCTCATCACCACCTCACTACAACCCACTCCAGCTACCAGCACGTTATCATCTGAGCCGCAGCCTAGACTCAGGCTTTCCATCTTTCTTCCACCATCATCTGTTCTCCATGAAGCAATCTTTACAACAAAACAACTAAAACTAAAATCATTAGATTATGCCAATCTCTACACAAATTCTCCAAATGTGTTCCCACAGAATAAAATCCAAACTATTGTGTTGTAAAGGGTCCTAAATAGACTGTCCCCATCCATCTTTTCAATCTGATCTTCTTTGGTGTTCCTGCTCCTGCTCTGGTCTTCCTACTGTTCCTGGATAAAAGCACCTCATTTCTCCCTCAGAATTTTGTGTTCACTATTGCTTTCCCCAGAACACTTTCCATTTGATTTTAGGACTGTTCATCCATTCACTTCATTTAAGTCTTCCTTAACTGGAATTTTTCAGAGAAGCCTTGTCTGTTGTCCCTGTTTAAAAAAGTACCCCATCCCCATTTGAATCCCATTACTCTGTTCTTTAAAGCCATGACTGCTAGTGGGACTCCATTGCATATTTGTTTGTTCACTTATTTATTGTCAATTTCCACCAGTATTAGTTTGCTTCTCTTGCTATAAAAAAGTACTGCAAACTGGTACGCAGAGTTCTAGAGGCTAGAAGTCCAAGATCAAGGTGTTTGGCAGGGTTGGTTCCTTCTGAGGGCCATGAGGGAGACTCTGTCCCACGGCTCACCCCTAACTTTTGGTGGTTTGATGGCAGTCTTTGGTGGTTCTTGGCTTGTAGCAGCATCACCTCAGTATATTCCTTTATCATCACAAGGTGTTCTCCCTGTGTGCATGTCTATCTCTGTGTCTAAATTTCCTCTTTCTAGGAGGACACAATTATATTGGACTATTCCTTAAAAAACTAAAAATAGAGCTACTATATCATTCAGCAATCCCACTCCTGGGTATATATCTGGAGAAAACCATAATTCAAAAAGACACATGTACCCCAATGTTCGTGGCAGCACTATTTACAATAGCCAGGACATGGAAGCAACCTGAATGTCCATCAGCTGAGGAATAGATAAAGAAGATATGATATATATATATATATATATATACACACACACACACACACACACACACACACACACACACACACGCACACACACACACACACACCGGAATATTACTTGGCCATACAAAAGAACGAGATAATTCCATTTGCGGCGACATGGATGGACCTAGAGATTGTCATACTGAGTGAAGTATGTCAGACGGAGAAAGACAAATATCATATGATATTGCTTATATGTGGAATCTAAAAAAATGGTTTAAATGAACCTATTTACAAAACAGAAATAGAGTCACAGATGTAGCAAAAAAAAACTTATGGTTACCGGGGGGAAAGGGGGGGAGGGATAAACTGGGAGATTGGGATTGACATATACACACTACTATATATAAAATAGATAACTAATAAGAACCTCAATACTCTATAATGACCTATATGGGAATAGAATCTAAAAAAGTGGATATATGTATATGTATAACTGATTCACTTTGCTGTATACCTGAAACTAACACAACATTGTAAATCAACTCTACTCCAATAAAATATAATTAAAAAATAAAAAAATAAAAAATGAAACTTGAGATGAGACCTAAAAATAAATTGTATTAGACTAGGCTCCACCCTAATGACCTCATCTTAAGTTGATCATCTGTAGAGACTGTATGTCCAAATAAGGCCACATTCTGAGGTACTGGGGGTTAGAACTTCAACATATAATTTTTTGGGGGGACACAATTTAATCCATAGCACCAACCCTATGAGTTCCTTCTGGAGAATGGCTCTTGCTTACTCATTACTATATATTTGGCACCAGAATGGTGTCAGGAAAGATGTCCTTGCTAACTAAATGCATGAGAATATTCTCTTCCTGCACACGTTCAGTTGGACCTTTGCTTAGTGCTTTGTATCAGGCTGTGATAACCCCTGTCTGTCATGGGGGTTTCCATGGTCGATGCCCATATGCAACTTCCTGTGTCCTGATTGTATCAGTCATCTCCACCTTTCCTCCCTGCCTCACCTATCAATTTGCTATGTGACTGGGACCTACTGTCCTTGCTCAGCAACTCTCCCCCACCCCTCTTAGACCTCAGGTTTATTGCCAGCCTCAACCTCACAAGTCCTTGAACATGGCTTCACTTTGACTTCCGATGCTTCTCTACAAGTGCCTGGATTTCCACTGTCTCTCCTGGTCCTCAAGGAACTGGTCATATCCACCACAGCTTGACCTCTTACCCATGAGAGATGATGCCCTAGGAGGTAGCTTCACCGCTGCCTGGACCTCAAAGAGGACCCAGGGCCTGGCCATTGCATGCCAATTATTTGTCAATCATGTCAGGAGGCCATGTTCAATTGTACTTTGAAAAACAAAGTTCAGGGTACCAAGCTTTCTAATAAAACACATACCCGCCAAAACTGGAGCAGTGGTATCTGGGCAATAGCCCTCTCCAAGTGGCAGGGGCAGCTGATTAAGCAGATGATGTAACACTGGAATATGCCCTTTGGTGTGTCTTCTTTCTCAGATTTTCTCCCTTTGGTTCCCCACCTCTTCACCATCTTCATGTACTCTAGCTCCTGTCAAACTTCTAGGTTGGGGGGAAACCAAGACAAAAAAACAGACAGGCAACCTTTCCTTGTTTTCCTTTGCACTTTGAAACACTCGACTTTTTGAAGGATACTTGACTAAATACAAAGAGAGGAGAAAGCAAAACTAATAAAATACACGAAAGCCTACATATAGGCAAATTGTCCAGGCTTTTAAGAATTCAAGAGGGGTGCTTAGGCTGGGCAGAGACAATGACAGAGGTAGGAAAAGCTATTAAGGACAAATTATCAGATATTTCAGTGATGTATGCAGGAATTTGGACTGCTTCCTGCACAGGGGTTTTGATCACAGCAATGGAATTGAGAAGCAGACATGGATCTGAGACACTAATTAAAATTATAAACAAAGAACGCTTCGTAACTAGATGCCTTGTTAAGACAGAGTCAAAGAGAGATTTAAATTTCAAGTTGCAATTTGATAAGCAGGCCTCATCCTCAATGAAGCACAAGAAAACAAGCTTGGGGTAAATAGGATGAGGATAGTCAATTTTTTTGGTACATGTCAAATATGAGCTACCTTGGGGACATTTGAGTACAGATACCTCATTAAGCAGTAAGTAATTTATCTTTTAAATTTAACTTTATAATTTTTACAACTGATAAATATTTATTATAAAGAATTTGATTAATGCAAACAGGTTCAAAGAAGGAAGTAAGAAAAATGTCCAAATACCAGCCTCCAGAAATAACCTTTGTTAATATTAAGTGAGCATCAGGTCAAATGTGTCCCTATGCAGGTAAACTGAGGGAAGGGTAAGGTCTTTCTGTTGGCACAGAAAGAGATAAGCTTATAAAAATGAGATCATGTATGCACACTCTTGTAAAAATTAGATGCATTAAAATGATTTCACATGAGTTTATCAGAAAAATGTAAAATAAAGGATTTCAAGTAAATATTGAGAGGGTATTACGGAAAGCATAAGAGATTGAATGCATTTAAAAACTCACAATGAATTTTATGCAATTTTGACTCCCTCGCATAAAAGATAGGAAAAATCAGCATTCTCACACTTCTTCTCAATCTGCCAGCTTCCAACCGTATTACTTAATATGTATTTGAGCACCTACTATCAGCCAGGAACTGTTCTCGGTGTTTGGGATACGTCAATGAATAGAATGAATAGATTTTTGTCCTTGTGGAGCTTGTAGTATAGTCAGAGGGAGATAGAAGATAAATAATGAAAGTAAACATGATGATAATTTAGTAGATAAAAATAGAAAAACAAAGGGTAAGAAGGAGCGGGAGTGCCAGGTATGGGTGTTGAGAGAAGGTTATTCTCTTGAATAATTCATTTTGAAGGCAAGATTGCAGAAAAGATGTGAGTGGAGTCAGATAGCTGGTGTTCCCATTCTAGGCATAGGAAACCTAGATTAAATCCCTCAGCCATGCCTGGCAGTTCTAGGACCCGTGAGGAGGCCAGCAGGGCTGCACAGGAGTGCGTGAATAAGAGAGGAACAGAAGAGGGCAGAAGTTTACAGATTGGAAGGGCTGACCAAGCAGAGCCCTATAAGACATTGTGAGGATGTTGACTTATACTCGAAGTGAAGTATGAGTCATGATGAGTCATAATATTCTTTTTCTCATTGCAATCATTATAATCTTTACATCCTGCTTTATAATTATGTTTCATGGATGTTTAGCTTTTTTAAAAATGGATTTAGTGCTTATTATCAATTCTTCTATATTAGTGTTTTAGTTTTTTTTAGATGCTGTGTAACAAAATATCCCACAGCTTAGTGATTTAAAACAATAACCGTAACATTCATTCCCATGCTTCTGTGGTTGACTACAGCATCTAGGATGGATCACTCACACGCTGGAAATTAATGCTGGCTGTTGGCTGGAAGCTCAGCTGGAGCTGTTGCCTGTAACAATTACACACCGCCACTCCATGTGGCTAGAACTTTCTCGCATCATGGCGCTCGGGTTCTGAGAGAAAGCATCCCGGTCCCCTTGAAATCTACGTCTGGAACTGGCACAGCACCGTTTCTGCTGCAGATTCCAGGTAGGGAAGAAAAACCTTCATCTTTCGTTGGGGAAAATGACAAAAAAAATTGTGGCCAATTTTAATTCACCACAGATGATTTGAGTTCTCCTTTTATGATTTTTGGATTTTGATTTATCTTTTTCATTGTGTGTATTCCATTGATTAGTTTTATCCAGAAAGGCTCATCACCTGTTCTTTCCTGTTTGAGAATGAATACCTTTTTGCCTGCCTATTGGAAGAGCAACTTGACTAGGTAAAATATTCTTTTTTAAAAAAAATTATTGAGGTAACATTGTTTTATAACATTGTATAAGTTTCATTTGTACATGGTATTTCTACTTCTGCATACCCTACCGTGCACTCACCCTAAAAATTTATTTTCCCCCTGTCATCATACAGTTGATGCCCTTTACCCACTTCATCCTCTCCCCTGCCCACTCCCCTCTGGTAACCACTACCCTGTTCTCTATATCTGCTTGTTTGTTTTGGTTTATTCATTTATTTTGTTATTTTGTTTGTTTATTAGTTTTTTATATTCCACATATGAGTGAAATCATACATTATTTGGCTTTCTCCATCTGGCCTATTTCACTTAGCATAGTGCTGTCAAGGTCCATCCATGTTGTTGCAAATGACAAGATTTCTTTTTTTTTTTATGGCTGAGTACTAGTCCTAGTCCATTATATATATATATGAATAGATAACTTCTTCATCTATTCATCCATTGATGGGATACTACATGTTGAACTTCTTACCTTTGGGTTATGTATCCAACCTGTTTGTTTCCAGACTTTTATTTTTTTTATTTGAGGAAGGGTGCTGGACTTTACTAGTTTTTGAGACTAAATGTCACATTTTGAGGTCTTTTCTAGACATCATTACATTTTTGCTTGAGTATGGGTTACATTTTCCTGTTTCTTCACATGTCTAGGTTTTATTTTCTCAAGTGTGTACTGGATATCGTACATTACATGTTGCAGAGACCTTAATTATAGGATCTTCTTCTGAAGGGTGTTTCTTATTGACCCAGTAGACAGTTAAATTACTGGCTTATTACATTGAACTTGTATCGGTTTTTCATTTTGTAAGAGTGAGGCTCTTCATTTCATACTTAGTCTAATCTTATGGCTAGACTCTTAGTCTTGAGACATAGATTTTATTTTTGAGGCCTGGCCCTTCTTTGATTTTGATGGGAAGTCTGAAGTGTTTACAAAACCCCTCTAATTTGTAGGAACTCAAATCGAAAGTTGTTTCTTCTGTGGTGGGCAGAAGCTGAAAACTATGTCCACCTCTTTCAGACTCCCAGCTCTGTCTTTCTGCCTTGCTCCTTGGAGCCTCCCCTGCACATAAGCTGTTGAGGAGTTAGCCAAGGATTTAGGGAAGATTATCTGGAGAATTGGGGAAATCTCCCTATATCTTCCTTCTTCCTGGGATTTTCCCTTAACTTTTAGATTCTCTGGCAATCCCAGTTTCTTTTTCTCTGACATCTCAAGCTTGTGTGGCTTTCTGCTTTAATTCTACACCACACTGCATGGACTGATGGCTGCCTTCAGAAAGAAGCTTTGTCATCATAGATCTCACCCAGGTGGTTCCTTTCTTTTCTTTTTTTTAAATCAAAAATCAAATATTGGGCTTCCCTGGTGGCGCAATGGTTGAGAATCTGCCTGCCAATTTAGGGGACGCGGGTTCGAGCCCTGGTCTGGGAAGATCCCACATGCTGCGGAGCGACTAGGCCCGTGAGCCACAATTGCTGAGCCTGCACGTCTGGAGCCTGTGCTCCGCAACAAGAGAGGCCGCGATAGTGAGAGGCCCGCGCACCGCGATGAAGAGTGGCCCCCGCTTGCCGCAACTAGAGAAAGCCCTCGCACAGAAACGAAGACCCAAAACAGCCATAAATAAATAAATAAATAAATAAATAAAATTAAAAAAAAAAAATCAAATATCTTTTGGTTTCTTCCTGCCTTTGGTGGCTATTCATTACCTTCAAATAGTTCTTTTTAATATTTTTGCCAAAATTTATAATTGATACCTGTAGGAGGATGAGCTCACCATGAGCCACTCTGCCATTACCAGAACCCATAGTCTGTGATTTTATTTATTTAAAATGCAAAAAAGAAGCAAAACCATACTATGGTCTTTAGGGAGGCATGTTTAGGTGGCAAATCTTTTCTAATTTTTAAAAAATTTCTTCTTTGATACAAGGTTTATTTAGAGGTATATATTAATATTTACCAAATATATAGAGTTTCCTAATTATCTTTTTAAGAAATTTATAGCTTGCATTGTGGTTAAGGGACATGTTTTGCTTTAATCCTTTGAAATTTGTTGAGATTTGTTTAATGAATGAGCCTATGTTCCATTTTAGTAAATGTTCTGTGTGCACTGGATAAGAATGTGTATCCTGCAATTTTGAGTATAGTGTTATTTAAGTCACATTTGTTAATCATATTTTAAAAATATTCTGTATTTCCGCCATTTTTTGTCTGCTTGTTCTATTAGTTATATAAAGAGGTACGTTAAAATATCCTATGCTAATTGTGAATATACTTACACCTTCTTAAAGTTCTATCAGTTTTGGTTTAATGTATTGTGAGCTATTTTATTAAATTATAGAAATCTCAAATTATGTCTTCTTACTGATTTAAACATTTCTTTATTACAGCTGTTTCTATCTCTGGTAATACGTTTTGTCAAAAAATAAATTTTCTCAATTTTTAATATGACTATGATAAATTTCTTCTTGTTACTGCTTGCATAGTACATCTTTTTGTATTCTTTTATTTGTAATCTTTCTGTTTACTTATATTTAAGATGTTTTTCTTACAGCCACTTAGAGTTTCACTTTAAGTTTTATTTGTTCTGAAAAATCCTTTCTCATATTTAATGTGATTTATTATATATTTGGGTTTAAGTCTTTAATTTTACTAAATGCTTTCTGTTTGGACATATTCGATGTTTCCTTTCTTTCTTTCTTGCCTTATTTTGGATTTATTATTTTCTATTATTACATCCATGGGAGTTTTATACACTCTTACTATTATTATTATCTTAGTGGTTGCAGTAGAAATTACGACATGCATACCTGAGTTATCAAGTCCAATTTTACTGTTACCTCTGTCCTATCCCCAGATAATGCAAGTAACCACTCCTGACATATGCCAGTGATGTTGTGAATTTTATGTTTTTCTATCTTAAATAAAAAGAAACTATTTCATCTGCATAGTTAATATTTATTTGATCTCATCCATATAGTTAATATTTTGTTGCTTTTTATTATTTTTTACATTTCTGAGCTTCCATCTGGGATGATTTTCTTTCTGCCTGAAAATAGCACTCAACATTTTCTTTAGGGAGGAGCTTCTAACAGAAAATTCTTCTAGTTTTGATTTTCATCTTCATTCTTGCAGGGTATTTAAACTAGATGTGAAATTCTATTTCAGCAGTTACCTGCTTTCAGAGCTTTGAAATTATTCCATTTTCTTCTGAATTTCATTGTGTTTATTGAGAATTAACTGTAAATCTTATTGTTGCTCTTTTGAAAGTATTTGCCTTTTCCCCTCCCCCATCTCCCTGATTTTAATATTTTCTCTTTTTTTTTTTAAAACATCTTTATTGAAGTATAATTGCTTTACAATGGTGTGTTAGCTTCTGCTTTATAACAAAGTGAATCAGTTATACATATACATATGTTCCCATATCTCTTCCCTCTTGCATCTCCCTCCCTCCCACCCTCCCTATCCCACCCCTCTAGGTGGTCACAAAGCACCGAGCTGATCTCCCTGTGCTATGCGGCTGCTTCCCACTAGCTATCTATTTTACATTTGGTAGTGTATATATGTCCATGACACTCTCTCACCCTGTCACATCTCACCCCTCCCCCTCCCCATATCCTCAAGTCCATTCTCTAGTAGGTCTGTGTCTTTATTCCCATCTTGCCACTAGGTTCTTCATGACCTTTTTTTTTCCCCTTTAGATTCCATATACATGTGTTAGCATACTGTATTTCTTTTTCTCTTTCTGACTTACTTCACTCTGTATGACAGACTCTAACTCCATCCACCTCATTACAAACACCTCCATTTCATTTCTTTTTATGGCTGAGTAATATTCCATTGTATATATGTGCCACATCTTCTTTATCCATTCATCCGATGATGGACATCTAGGTTGCTTCCATGTCCTGGCTATTGTAAACAGAGCTGCAATGAATATTTTGGTACATGACTCTTTCTGAATTATGGTTTTCTCAGGGTATATGCCCAGTAGTGGGATTGCTGGGTCATATGGTAGTTCTATTTTTAGTTTTTTAAGGAACCTCCATACTGTTCTCCATAGTGGCTGTATCAATTTACATTCCCACCAACAGTGCAAGAGTGTTCCCTTTTCTCCACACCCTCTCCAGCATTTATTGTTTCTAGATTTTTTGATGATGGCCATTCTGACTGGTGTGAGATGATACCTCATTGTAGTTTTGATTTGCATTTCTCTAATGATTACTGATGTTGAGCATTCTTTCATGTGTCTGTTGGCAATCTGTATATCTTCTTTGGAGAAATGTCTATTTAGGTCTTCTGCCCATTTTTGGATTGGGTTGTTTGTTTTTTTGTTATTGAGCTGCATGAGCTGCTTGTAAATCTTGGAGATTAATCCTTTGTCAGTTGCTTCATTTGCAAATATTTTCTCCCATTCTGAGGGTTGTCTTTTGGTCTTGTTTATGGTTTCCTTTGCTGTGCAAAAGCTTTTAAGTTTCATTAGGTCCCATTTGTTTATTTGTGTTTTTATTTCCATTTCTCTAGGACCTGGGTCAAAAAGGATCTTGCTGTGATTTATGTCATAGAGTGTTCTGCCTATGTTTTCCTCTAAGAGTTTGACAGTGTCTGGCCTTACACTTAGGTCTTTAATCCATTTTGAGTTTATTTTTGTGTATGGTGTCAGGGAGTGTTCTAATTTCATACTTTTACATGTACCTGTCCAATTTTCCCAGCACCACTTATTGAAGAGGCTGTCTTTTCTCCACTGTATATGCTTGCCTCCTTTATCAAAGATAAGGTGACCATATGTGCGTGGGCTTATCTCTGGGCTTTCTATCCTGTTCCATTGATCTATATTTCTGTTTTTGTGCCAGTACCAAACTGTCTTGATTACTGTAGCTTTGTAATATAGTCTGAAGTCAGGGAGCCTGATTCCTCCAGCTCCATTTTTCGTTCTCAAGATTGCTTTGGCTATTCGGGGTCTTTTGTGTTTCCATACAAATTGTGAAATTTTTTGTTCTAGTTCTGTGAAAAATGCCAGTGGTAGTTTGATAGGGATTGCAATGAATCTGTCGATTGCTTTGGGTAGCACAGTCATTTTCACAATGTTGATTTTTCCAATCCAAGAACATGGTATATCTCTCCATCTGTTTGTATCATCTTTAATTTCTTTCATCAGTGTCCTATAATTTTCTGCATACAGGTCTTTTGTCTCCTTAGGTAGGTTTATTCCTAGATATTTTATTCTTTTTGTTGCAAGGGTAAACGGGAGTGTTTTCTTAATTTCACTTTCAGATTTTTCATCATTAGTATACAGGAATGCAAGAGATTTCTGTGCATTAATTTTGTATCCTGCTACTTTACCAAATTCATTGATTAGCTCTAGTAGTTTTCTGGTAGCATCTTTTGGATTCTCTATGTATAGTATCATGTCATTTGCAAACAGTGACAGCTTTACTTCTTCTTTTCCGATTTGGATTCCTTTTATTTCTTTTTCTTCTCTGATTGCTGAGGGTAAAACTTCCAAAACTATGTTGAATAATAGTGGTGAGAGTGGGCAACCTTGTCTTGTTCCTGATCTTAGTGGAAATGGTTTCAGTTTTTCACCATTGAGGACAATGTTGGCTGTGGGTTTGTCATATACGGCCTTTATTATGTTGAGGAAAGTTCCCTCTATGCCTACTTTCTGGAGGGTTTTTATCATAAATGGGTGTTGAATTTTGTCGAAAGCTTTCTCTGCATCTATTGAGATGATCATATGGTTTTTCTCCTTCAATTTGTTAATATGGTGTATCACGTTGATTGATTTGCGTATATTGAAGAATCCTTGCATTCCTGGAATAAACCCCACTTGATCATGGTGTATAATCCTTTTAATGTGCTGTTGGATTCTGTTTGCTAGTATTTTGTTGAGGATTTTTGCATCTATGTTCATCAGTGATATTGGCCTGTAGTTTTCTTTCTTTGTGACATCTTTGCCTGGTTTTGGTATCAGGGTGATGGTGGCCTCGTAGAATGAGTTGGGGAGTGTTCCTCCCTCTGCAATATTTTGGAAGAGTTTGAGAAGGATAGGTGTTAGCTCTTCTCTAAATGTTTGATAGAATTCGCCTGTGAAGCCATCTGGTCCTGGGCTTTTGTGTGTTAGAAGATTTTTAATCACAGTTTCAATTTCAGTGCTTGTGATTGGTCTGTTCATATTTTCTATTTCTTCCTGGTTCAGTCTTGGCAGGTTGTGCATTTCTAAGAATCTGTCCATTTCTTCCAGGTTGTCCATTTTATTGGCATAGAGTTGCTTGTAGTAATCTCTCATGATCCTTTGTATTTCTGCAGTGTCAGTGGTTACTTCTCCTTTTTCATTTCTAATTCTATTAATTTGAGTCTTCTCCCTTTTTCTCTTGATGAGTCTGGCTAATGGTTTATCAATTTTGTTTATCTTCTCAAAGAACCAGCTTTTAGTTTCATTGATTTTTGCTATTGTTTCCTTCATTTCTTTTTCATTTATTTCTGATCTGATCTTTATGATTTCTTTCCTTCTGCTAGCTTTGGGGTTTTTTTGTTCTTCTTTCTCTAATTGCTTTAGGTGCAAGGTTAGATTGTTTATTTGAGATGTTTCCTGTTTCTTGATGTAGGCTTGTATTGCTATAAACTTCCCTCTTAGAACTGCTTTTGCTGCATCCCATAGGTTTTGGATCGTCGTGTCTCCATTGTCATTTGTTTCTAGGTATTTTTTGATTTCCCCTTTGATTTCTTCAGTGATCACTTCGTTATTAAGTAGTGTATTGTGTAGCCTCCATGTGTTTGTATTTTTTACAGATCTTTTCCTGTAATTGATATCTAGTCTCATAGCGTTGTGGTCGGAAAAGATACTTGATACGATTTCAATTTTTTTAAATTTACCAAGGGTTGATTTGTGACCCAAGATATGATCTATCCTGGAGAATGTTCCATGAGCACTTGAGAAAAATGTGTATTCTGTTGTTTTTGGGTGGAATGTCCTATAAATATCAATTAAGTCCATCTTGTTTAATGTATCATTTAAAGCTTGTGTTTCCTTATTTATTTTCATTTTGGATGATCTGTCCATTGGTGAAAGTGGGGTGTTAAAGTCCCCTACTATGATTGTGTTGCTGTCGATTTCCCCTTTTATAGCTGTTAGTATTTGCCTTATGTATTGAGGTGCTCCTATGTTGGGTGCATAAATATTTACAATTGTTATACCTTCCTCTTGGATCGATCCCTTGATCATTATATAGTGTCCTTCTTTGTCTCTTGTAATAGTCTTTATTTTAAAGTCTATTTTGTCTGATATGAGAATTGCTACTCCAGCTTTCTTTTGATTTCCATTTGCATGGAATATCCTTTTCCATCCCCTCACTTTCAGTCTGTATGTGTCTCTAGGTCTGAAGTGGGTCTCTTGTAGACAGCATATATATGGGTCTTGTTTTTGTAACCATTCAGCCAGTCTGTGTCTTTTGGTGGGAGCATTTAATCCATTTACATTTAAGGTAATTATCGGTATGTATGTTCCTATTCCCATTTTCTTAAATGTTTTGGGTTTCTATTGTAGGTGTTTTCCTTCTCTTGTGTTTCTTGCCTAGAGAAGTTCCTTTAGCATTTGTTGTAAAGCTGGTTTGGTGGTGCTGAACTCTCTCAGCTTTTGCTTGTCTGTAAAGGTTTTAATTTCTCCATCAAATCTGAATGAGATCCTTGCTGGGTAGAGTAATCTTGGTTGTAGGTTTTTCTCCTTCATCACTTTAAGTATATCCTGCCACTCCCTTCTGGCTTGCAGAGTTTCTGCTGAAAGATCAGCTGTTAACCTTATGGGGATGCCCTTGTGTGTTATTTGTTGTTTTTCCCTTGCTGCTTTTAATATGTTTTCTTTATATTTAATTTTTGATAGTTTGATTAATATGTGTCTTGGTGTGTTTCTCCTTGGATTTATCCTGTATGGGACTCTCTGTGCTTCCAGGACTTGATTAACTATTTCCTTTCCCATATTAGGGAAGTTTTCAACTATAATCTCTTCAAATATTTTCTCAGTCCCTTTCTTTTTCTCTTCTTCTTCTGGGAACCCTATAATTCGAATGTTGGTGCGTTTAATGTTGTCCCAGAGGTCTCTGAGACTGTCCTCAGTTCTTTTCATTCTTTTTTCTTTATTCTGCTCTGCAGTAGTTATTTCCACCATTTTATCTTCCAGGTCACTTATCCGTTCTTCTGCCTCAGTTATTCTGCTATTGATCCCATCTAGAGTATTTTTAATTTCATTTATTGTGCTTTTCATCGTTGCTTGGTTCCTCTTTAGTTCTTCTACGTCCTTGTTAAATGTTTCTTGCATTTTGTCTATTCTATTTCCAAGATTTTGGATCATCCTTACTATCATTATTCTGAATTCTTTTTCAGGTAGACTACCTATTTCCTCTTCATTTGTTAGGTCTGGTGTGTTTTGACCCTGCTCCTTCATCTGCTGTGTGTTTTTCTGTCTTCTCATTTTGCTTATCTTACTGTGTTTGGGGTCTCCTTTTCACAGGCTGCAGGTTCGTAGTTCCCGTTGATTTTGGTATCTGTCCCCAGTGGCTAAGGTTGGTTCAGTGGGTTGTGTAGGTTTCCTGGTGGAGGGAACTAGTGCCTGTGTTCTGGTGGATGAGGCTGGATCTTGTCTTTCTGGTGGGCTCGTCCACATCTGGTGGTGTGTTTTGGGGTGTCTGTGGCCTTATTATGATTTTAGGCAGCCTCTCTGTTAATGGATGGGGCTGTGTTCCTGTCTTGCTAGTTGTTTGGCATAGGGTGTCCAGCACTGTAGCTTGCTGGTCGTTGAGTGAAGCTGGGTCTTGATGTTGAGATGGAGATCTCTGAGAGATTTTTGCCGTTTGGTATTATGTGGAGCTGGGAGGTCTCTTGTGGACCAGTGTCCTGAAGTTGGCTCTCCCACCTCAGAGGCACAGCCCTGATGCCTGGCTGGAGCACCAAGAGCCTTTCATCCACACGGCTCAGAATAAAAGGGAGAAAAAATGGAAAGAAAGAAAGAAAGAGGATAAAATAAAATAAAATAAAGCAATTATAATAAAAAACAAGAAAAAAATTATTAAGAATAAATTTATTAAGAAAAAAATTTTTTTTAATTTTTTAAAATAAAAATATGAAAAAACTTACTAAAAATTTTTTTTAATTTTTTAAAAATAGAAAATAAGGAAAAAATTATTAAGAAAACATTTATTTGGGAAAAAAAAATTTTTTAAGCAAAAAAACAAACAAACAAAAAAAACCGGACGGACCTAACCCTAGGACTAACGGTGAGAGCAAAGCTATACAGACAAAATCTCACCCAGAAGCATACACATATACACTCACAAAAAAAGGAAAAGGGGAAAAGTTAATATATCCTGCTCCCAAAGTCCACCTCCTAAATTTGGGATGATTCATTGTCTATTCAGGTATTCAACAGATGCAGGCACATCAAGTTGTTTGTGGAGCTTTAATCCGCCGCTTCTGAGGCTGCTGGGAGAGATTTCCCTTTCTCTTCTTTGTTCGTACAGCTCCCGGGGTTCAGCTTTGGATTTGGACCCGCCTCTGCATGTAGGTCGCCTGAGGGCGTCTGTTCCCCGCCCAGACAAAACGGGGTTAAAGGAGCAGCTGATTCGGGGGCTCTGGCTCAGTCAGGCCGGGGGGAGGGAGCGGTACGGAGGAGGCGGGGCGAGCCTGCGGCGGCAGAAGCCGGAGTGACGTTGCAGCAGCCTGAGGCGCGCCGTGCGCTCTCCCGGGGACGTTGTCCCCGGATTACGGGAGCCTGGCCGTGGCGGGCTGCACTGGCTCCCGGGAGGGGCGGTGTGGAAAGTGACCTGTGCTCGCACACAGGCTTTTTGGTGGCAGCAGCAGCAGCCTTAGCGTCTCATGCCCGTCTCTGGGGTCCGCGCTGATAACCGCGGCTCGCGCCCGTCTCTGGGGTCCGCGCTGATAGCCGCGGCTCGCGCCCGTCTCTGGAGTTCGTTTAAGTGGCGCTCTGAATCCCCTCTCCTTGCACGCCGCGAAACAAAGAGGCAAGAAAAAGTCTCTTGCCTCTTCGGCAGCTGCAGACTTTTTCTCGGGCACCCTCCCGGCTAGTTGTGGTGCGCCAGCCCCTTCAGGCTGTGTTCACGCAGCCAACCCCAGTCCTCTCCCTGGGATCCGACCGAAGCCCGCGCCTCAGCTCCCAGCCCCCGCCCGCCCCGGCGGGTGAGCAGACAAGCCTCTCGGGCTGGTGAGTGCTACTCGGCGCCGAGCCTCTGTGCGGGAATCTCTCCGTTTTTCCCTCTGCGTCCCTGTTGCTGTGGGATCCGTGCTGATAGCCGCGGCTCGCGCCCGTCTCTGGAGCTCGCTTAGGCGGCGCTCTGAATCCCCTCTCCTTGCGCGCTGCGAAACAAAGAGGCAAGAAAAAGTCTCTTGCCTCTTCGGCAGCTGCAGTCTTTTTCCCGGACTCCCTCCCGGCTAGCACCGAAGCCCGAGCCCCAGCTCCCATCCCCCGCCCGCCCCAGCGGCTTAGCAGACAAGCCTCTCGGGCTGGTGAGTGCTGGTCGGCACCGCTCCTCTGTGCGGGAATCTCCGCTTTGCCCTCTGCACCAATGTGGCTGCGCTCTCCTCCGTGGCTCCGAAGCTTCCCCCCTCTGCTACCCGCAGTCTCTGCCCACGAAGGGGCTTCCTAGTGTGTGGAAACCTTTCCTCCTTCACGGCTCCCTCCCACTGGTGCAGGTCCCGTCCCTATTCTTTTGTCTCTGTTATTTCTTTTTTCTTTTGCCCTACCCAAGTACGTGGGGATTTTCTTGCCTTTTGGGAGGTCTGACGTCTTCTGCCAGCGTTCAGTGGGTGTTCTGTAGGAGCAGTTCCACGTGTAGATGTATTTCTCACGTATCTGTGGGGAGGAAGGTGATCTCCGCGTCTTACTCTTCCGCCATCTTGCCCCTCCCCCTCTGATTTTAATATTTTCTCTTTGTCTTTGGTTGTCAGCATTTTTTTTTTTAAGTATTTGTTTATTTATTTATTTATGGCTGTGTTGGGTCTTCATCTCTGTGCGAGGGCTTTCTCTAGCTGTGGCAAGTGGGGGCCACTCTTCATCGCGGTGCGCGGGCCTCTCACTATCGCGGCCTCTCTTGTTGTGGAGCACAGGCTCCAGATGCGCAGGCTCAGTAATTGTGGCTCACGGGCCCAGTTGCCCCGCGGCATGTGGGATCTTCCCAGACCAGGGCTCGAACCTGTGTCCCCTGCATTGGCAGGCAGATTCTCAACCACTGCGCCACCAGGGAAGCCCAGTTGTCAACATTTTATATGTTGTATTTACATATATTTTTTATTTATCTTGCCTGGACTTTATAGTATTCTTAAATATGTTGTTTGACATCTTTCCTCAATTTTGGCAAGCTGTCAGCCATTGTCTTTTGCAAATATTACTTCTGTCCCATTTTTTGTCAGACACAAATTACATATATTTTAGGTCTTGTTATTGTGCCTTCTGAATTGCTTATTCTCTCATATATTTTCCATAATATTTTCTCTATCCTTTATTTTGAATCTTCTCTTCTGGTCTCTCTACCAGTTCACCAATTCTCTTTTCATTTGGCTGTGTTTGTTCTGTTGCTAAACTGATTCATATCTACCTAATTTCAGTTATTGTGCCTTTTATTTTTAGAATTTTCATTATTTTGAAATTGGCCAGTTCTCAGATCATAACTATCAATTGTTTGCAATCTTGTTGAAAACAGTAGTCATACTTCTTTTAAAATACAGACTCTCCAATATTTGGAACCACCATGCATCTGATTCTGGTGCCTTTTTTTTCTCCCACTGGGCTTTACTTAGTTTGTCCTGTATTCTTAAGTTCTTGGTTATTTTTTATGTGCTAGACTCTGATCACAGTGTTCCATCCCTAAAAAGTGTCAACTGTGCGGCTAATCCTTTCTATGCTCTCTTTTAGAATTCCAAGGACCTTGGGGGAATATCATCCCCAATACTTGTTTAACCTCCGTGCAGCTCTACATTCCTTGTCTTCTCAGCTCTCTTATCCTCAAGCAGATTTTAAAAAGGTGTGTACACTTATTTTAATCTCATTGGAATGTTGTTCAAAATTGCTTACTTTGTGGTAACATTGGTACATTTATGTTGACAAATTATTAAATATTTGTTTACTTTTCCCTTCTTTTTGTTCTTCTCTTTGATTGATTAATATTTGTATGTGAATTTATTTCTGTCAATGAATTAGTCTATTTGGAGTTAGTAATTCATGTGTAAACTATATTCTGAAAATAATGTGGCAGTGTGTTGTACTAACCTCAAACCTCACACTATAGTTTATTGCTGTTTACTTTCTGTCTTGCACTCTTAGCATGGTATTTTGCTTCATGCTTATGAAGCCACTAAATATTATAGGCATGATTGTACTTAGCTTTTATTTTATCTTATACTTCTTATTTGACAGAACTAGAGGTTGCTATTACATAGCTTGAGGAATATTGCATTTCATCTTTTCAAACTACTCTTCTCTCATCCTCAAAGGTGATCTATTCCAACCAGGCAATTGACAAGAAAGAGGGGTTGGATATGGAAACTTCTCACTTTTATTATGAGTTGGTTTTTCTGTCTTCATACTATGTAATCTACTAGTGAACTTGTCTTTAAAATATGTCGCAATGTATAACCCACTACAAGAAACCACAATTCTCAATGTTCCTAAGAAGAAAAATTAGAGAAGTAAAGAGGCATATGATATGTAATTCAATGTTATGGAGAGCAAACATTTTAACTTTTATGCATTAACTGTACTAAATGTTGTTACTATTGCCAACCCCTCTGGCATTTGGGACATGTTAATTGAATCTAATTATAGAGTGACTGAAGCTGATGATACTGTGTGAGAAAGCCTTGTTTAAAACATTCCTGAGTTCTGGTTAAATGTATACTTTCAAAAAATCAATGGATGTCAATTCCCATAAAGAAATGTGAGACACCATAGTTTACTCACATATGAGTTTGATTTTCCTGTGGCATATCTTGTTTCCACAAACAGAAAAATCTCATTGATTTGGAAGTCACCCATCAGAATGCCCTTCCCTGTTCCTGAGGACTTAATAGAAATAGCAGAGCTTCTCAGATGTGGTAAGAACTCCAAAAAATCCACTACATCTTGAGGAATATTACTCTGGGATTTTGGACTGTCTGGAAAGTTGCTGCAGCCCCAATAAATGTTTAAATATTTAACTATAATTTATTCCATCTGTTTCACTGAGAATTATCTTAACATTTGATAATTATTGAGGAGAACATTTTGAATTTTTGTTGCCTGTGTGGCAAAATAATTTTTGAGGTATTTTTGCTTGTTTGTTTTTACTATAAGAGTTCCATCTTTATTCCAAGCTGTTGGCCACTTTTTGGGTTTCTATATAACTCAGGATGTTGTAGAGGGATTGCACTACTAAGTAGGAACCAGGGTGATGGCCACAGAATGAGGAAGGTAGAATAGATGGCCTGGGACAACTTTTGTTTATGGCTCTTGCCTTTTACATTGTTTTTTCAAAGCTGGTCTTAGGACTACATTCTTTCCTTCTTTTGGCATGCTTTCCCCTTGGGTTCGTCCTTCTGTGGATTTTTAAAGTAACAGAGAACAACCATTAAAATAGGTGCAGACAGCAACAGGGCAGAGGTGGCATACTGAATTATTTTAGATTACGGGTTGTGGAACAAAGTACTAAAGTCATTCAATGTAATTTTGTGCGTCCTTGTGTTTTGTGTGTATGACTACCCCAGGTCTTTTTGGAGGTGGCTATAGATGCTATAATAACTGGTTAAAACTAGGATTCAGAACCCTTGTCATCCGTGTCTTTTTCTCTTAGAGAAGGAATAATACACTCTCCTCCTCACCCCAACCTCACCAGCGACCCTCAAGATGTCAGACAGACCAAAACCACAAACAGACAAAAACTCAGAAAACAAAATAAAAGCTGCGGTCAATGACTGATGTCTGTTACAAAATCCAGCCAGAGAGGTCAGAACCAGGCTCTAAACTGAGCTTCTGGCTTGCCTGGGTTTCTGATTCTGAACCTACTTAGCCTACCTGGGCCTAGCACACCTATTGATTACCTCATTTGGTTCCCCTGCCATCTGACTGCTTAAATACCTCTATGGTTATTTCCAGGGGCTCAGTTCACTATGGTGCCTAGTCATAGAAGGTAGGGCTTAACATATGAGTAATCCTCAGAGCCCACTGAATAGAATAAAATTCACGTTAAGGTGTAAGTGATTGATTTTATATTTTTTTTTCTGAGAGTTGCACCTAAAAGGGGATGGAAGAGAGGTTCAACATCAAGGGACAATGGGGTGAAAATGGCGGACAGGATTCTTTTGCTGACTGGGGAGGGTTGAAGGGTGTCAAAGACACATCTGTCCTAATTCATGCTGTTGCTTCTTTCCAGCCCTGCCTGTCATAGCTTGGGACTGTCTAAATTATTTCTTCATTTTTATTAGGTGTCCTGGTTTTAATGACTGTGACCATTTCCCAACTTAAGCTTTTATCCTGTACTGTCCCAGTTTCTATCCTTTATTTCAGGTTGAATTAAATTTGACTTTCATAGCTTGTGGTGGATCTTCCCACTGAGATTCATTCTTTACTATTGCTGGATGGATAGATAGATAGATATATAGATAGATAGATGATAGATAGATAAATAGATAAATAGATATATATCCTTTGACCCTACGTGGAAGTTAGATACCAAAGATAAACCTGTGACAGAGCTCAGCTGCGCATGGAATATGCCGTTAGTGGCAGAATTTTGGGGAGATGCCCCTGTGAGAGTCTTATCTTCTGGTTTGCTGGTTCAGGGTGGTTGGAATTCATCAACTTTTCAAAGACTGACACCTTAAAACAACTCACAAGAGAATGATGTATGAACCGTGATGACGGACTATTATTAAATGACAACGGTTTAAGATGGTAAATTTTATGTTATGTGTGTTTTACCACAATTAAAGAAAAGTGTCTGATCACACTGCTTTTCCCCAGCTTAGACTAAGGTGAAGACACTTGCTGTCCTCCTTCAGGACTCCGCACTGTTCCCACTGACCCTCACACCTGTTCTTACCGTCACTCTCCTTTCTTATCAGTTTTCCCATCCATGCTTCCCAGTCCTTCTCCAAGGGCCCATGTACTCTTTCTAAGGGTTGGAAGACAAAGTGGGTGGTAGTTGAAAGGAGACGAAAAGGATTATTTGTTGTGGAATTGGTGGAAAACAGGTGCTTTCAAAGTCCCTTCCCAATCTTCGTCCCATTTTCTTGCTCTTTCCCAATAAGTCAGTCTCAGTGATGATTTTGAGTGGAAGCAGGCTACAAACTCCTGGTTGACACTGTACAGTCACTCATACTTAAGCCAGATTCAGGAGAAGATACTGGAGAGTATATTAAAATTCAGGGTGAGTGAACTAAATAACCTTTAAAGTTCTTTCAACCTCTGAGATTCTATTATTCCCCCAAATCTATTTATCTTTTATTGTGATAAACACAGGCTTTTGTGACATGTTCACTCTAGATGTCTCTGTTGACATTTTATCTTCTTCTAAATGTCATACTATTTATTATCAATTATATATGAAGTTCATCCTAATTTATATGTTGGAAAATTTACCCAAAGTAAGACGATTTTGTGCATTTTTGAGATTTCAAAATGTGATTTATATGAGTATTAAACAAAATTTGCTATGATTCCTTCCCATTTCTGACTCTGAAATGAAAGAAGCCATAGACTATATTTCACAGTTAATGAAGTCTTAGCTTTGGTATCCGTATGCCATATGGGGACAAGCAACTCTTGCAACAATTTTGCTTAACACCTTAACTTATTAGCAAAGATTATACTTCCCCTGATTTACTGCATTAAACTAAGTGGGACATAAACACTGAGACCGTACCACAACCACCTCTGTTATTCATAGACCAAGATGATTTCCTGAAGATGAAAACCTCTTCATCAGTATTGTCAGTTCCTCATCTCTTACCATGGTAAAAATGTTTTTTCTCTGGTTCCTATTGGTATCCCAGGTAGCTGAAATTTAAATTATGACATATTTGCTAGAAACCCTGGCCATCAAAAAGTGGGAACATGCAGAACCCACTTTAGAGAATGAAGGTTTGGAGTGCTTCCAAATTAATCTTTTATGTTTTAAGTATCCTCATTCTATGCAAATGGAAAAATGGATATTTTTAATATTCATCAAGTCACTAAAACTTTAGAGCATTAAGCATACTTAGGTTTGTAATAATGTTGCAATACTCCATCCTAAGTATATCTCTGTGCACCATGTTTGGTTTTCTCTAAATTTTTTTTACCAAATGTGTAAGGATATTTTCACTTATTTTAATTACATGATAATTAACCTTAAGTTAAACAGTTACTTAAAAAGCTTTTCATGACTCTCCTTTCTCAGATCAAGCAGATCTGCTGTTGTCTGGTAGTAACCAGGGATGTGAACAGTGTTTGGCTTTGGACAAGATACAGTTAGAAAGGAGATAAAAGAGATGTCCTTCTAGGAGGCTCATTTGAGGGTTTCCCTTGGTACCCTGTGCATCTCTTTCTATGGCACTTGTTCCTTTGTGTCATTGTTGCTGCCTTCCAGGCCATCCTCTGCCTTTTAGCTATAGACTCTAACACAGTTCTTGGAGGAAAACAGGTGTTCAATATATATTTGTTGATTGGGGTGGGTGATGGATAAATGCACAAATCCCTTCAAAATAAGATAGATATGGAAACATTCACTGAAGAAATAGGATTTGATCTGGGCTTGAATAATGGAAGATTTTACATAAGAGCCAAGTTGCCAGATAAAAATTCAGGAAGTCCAGTTCAATGTGAGCTCCAAATAAACAACAAATAATTTTTCAGTATAAGTATGTCCTGTGCAATATTTGGGACATACTTCCACTAAAAAATGATTCATTGTTTAAATTTGAATTTCAGATAAACAATGAGGTTTTTATTTTAGTATAAGATTTCCCAATCTTGCATTGAATGTACTTATACTAAAAAATTATGTTATTTACCTGAAATTCAAACTTAACTGGACATCCTGTATATTTATTTGCAAAATCCAGCAACCCAAATAAGAGGTATAGAGAATAGATGGAATCTTAAGTTAAGGAAATGGCAAGAGAAAAATAGGGAGAAATTTTGCTTTTAAGAGAATTTGAGTCTTTTAATAGGAATATCTGAATGGGGAATTGTGATGGAGGAAAATGCCTCCAATAGTCCCTCTTCTTCCTCACTGATTTACTTTTAAAAAATGTATATTCTAGTTTCTGAACACCCTTCACCCACCTCATTCTCTTCCCTTCAGCACAAGTGCTGTAGAAGGTAGAAGACAAAAGGTTTCCAAGACACTTAGCCTTTTGGTCATTGAACGTGGAAAGATACCGTATATGTTGCTGACTATACAACAGTTAGGTACATGACGGGGTGTTCAGGAAAAACGTGAGTCACAATGAACAAACATTTAGACATTTCAGATGGCTTTATTAGAGCTCTTTAACGTAAAAACTGACCATATTGTTTTCTTTAGATAGACTCAACCCTGGACTTTGACAGGTGCTGTGGAAGTTAATTGAAAGTCTTTGCTCTTTCAATTTACTTATTATAAAAGACAGCTTGTGTTAATTCTCCCATGTCAGCAATTTTTCTCTTCTTTCCTTTTCTTTTCTTTCCCTTTCTTTCCTTTTCCTCCCTCTTCTTTCTTTCTTTCTTTCTTCCTTCCTTCCTTCCTTCCTTCCTTCCTTCCTTCCTTCCTTCCTTCCTTCCTTCCTTCCTTTCTTTCTTTCTTTCTTTCTTTCTTTCTTTCTTTCTTTCTTTCTTTCTTTCTTTCTTTCTTTCTTTCTTTCTTTCTTTCTTTCTTTCTTTTCCTTTACTGGTTCAGTGATTCAATGTCTTTTAAAAATCTGGAAAACAAAATATTGACAATTTTTATCTTTATCATACTGTCTTTATTCAAAACCTTTTGTTCATCATAATATGCTGGGGTATGTTGGGCCTTATAAAAATCTATTTAAACAAAAACAGAACATTCTTCTAGGTGTTCCTGTTGAAAAACAGATGAAACATTTAAGCTAGCTCTGAAATTAGCATTCTTTTGCTTTGTACTGAGAATATTGACTACAAAGTCACAGTACCCAGTTGTTCTCGTTAACAAAAATTCTTCTCATCTTTTCCACTTTTCAACTTTTAGACCTTAAGGCATTGAAGAGGCACAGATCCAGAAAGAAGAAACCACAGAGACCAAGAAGCAAAGCACAGGGAGGATAAAGAGAGATGATTTATTTTCTACCAGCATTCATAACCTTCTATGATTAAACCTAACTTCATTATTCTGCATTTGTGAAGTGAATTGTTTACAGTGGAAAAAGGGAGAGAACACTAAACTTCATGGGGATGGAAGACGATCTAGAGACAAACCAAAGGATAATTGAGAAGTATGGTCTCAAAGAATAATATAACCTTGCTTTTTAAATATTGGTTTTTTTAGTGGAGCCATAGCCTAGTGTATTACGCAGGTTGTCTGAGAACATGGGGGTGCTGTTGGACTTTTATCTGGAAATATAAAACATGGAGAGTAAACACAAGGGTTGGTTCACCATTTTCTTTCTTTCTCTATTTTTTTCTCTCTCTCGCTTTCTTTTTTCTTTGTGGGTTTCATATATACACACTCTATAGAGAGTATTGTTCATTGCCAGTAAGAGGAACAACAGGGAAAGATAAATATTAAGTTGATAGAGTCAGTAATGTTTACAAAATGAAACAAAATAAATTTAAATAAATATAAAGTAAATGAAAGGATATTTATCCATAATACAATCTTCAATTCAACTTGGAAAATATTTACTCAGGGCTTTCAGCATGCCCAGCTCTGTTTTAGGCAGGGCAGGGGATACAATGATACCGTCTTTACCTTGAAGCTGAATATGGTTTGATGGTGGCAAGACAAAAAATTCAATATGTGAATGATTATAGTATAGAGCAGAATGGAATAGAGCCCAAGGAGAGGTATATCCAGAGTTTTAAGAGAGGTTGGATGGAGAGAGATTATATCTTGTGGTGAGAGTGGGAGGACACGGTGATTGTGGTCAGGGGGGGAAGTAAAATTTGATATGGAAAATGAGTAAGATGGGGGTAAATAACTTTCTGGTGGAAATAATATTACGCATCATTGAGAAAGATCACAGGGGAACATCAAATATTCCAGCCTTGCTGGAGCGTATCATGTATGGAGGCAATCAAAGGCGACAGGGCTGGACAGCCAGGTGGGGACGAACTTGAAAGGGGCTTTGAAGAAGCCCTGAAGGAGGTTGGTGGCACTAGGGGTGGAGATCTGAGAGCCTAAGCTGTGGAGCCTGATGCTGGCATTCAAGGGAGACTGGCTGGTCTGAACCAGTCAGCTCATTGCGTCTTCTGGTTTAGGTGTGTCTCGCTTCTCTTCGAAACACTTGCTCCCTTCTAGGCTTTCTGGGAAGCAAGAAAGCGGAACGGGATTAGAGCACGTGCCAAGATTGCATCTAGCTGATGGCTAATTTTCTCTCTACTTCTATATAATGTTGCTTTCATTATAAAATGTTTTTGATCACTCTTTTGACCACAAGGTGCTGGAAGAAAGACTGAGTTCAAACAAGCTCCAAAGGTGCATCTCTGCTGATTTACCTGGTCCTGCTCAGGAGGCCCTCCCAGGATGCACTTGGGCCAGTGCCTCCATTGCCCAGGTACTTATTTCTCATTGGTTAGTTACCTTTGGCAAGGGTGTCATGAGGGAGGCACTGGAGGACAGGCATCGCACAACTCAAGACAGTTAAAAGAGAAGGAAGCCAGAGGACAAGCACAAAACCTTCCCTACAGGGAATTTGAAAAGTGAAACAGCAGAAGCCGAATTGTCATCAGGCCCAGGTACCAGAAAAGAGGGAAAGTCTAAAAAGTCAGGAGTCAGCTAATGATGGGAATATCATTGATGGGAAATTATTTACTGAGATAAGAATGTCTAGGATTTGGATGCCTTGAACATGCTACTATCGGGTGCTGGGCCCTTGGGTGACAATAACAATAGTTAATACTTCTTTAATGTTCACTTTGTAATATTGAAGTTTCAGATATTGTCACCTGAGGTTTTGATCTCTCCCTGAATGGATATTCAAACTGAAAATGTCCCGGGTCTCTGTGCTTCTCAATGTATCACCACGTTCCATCCTTTCACCAACCCTAGGGGTTTGGGGCTATTATAGTCTAACTTCATAGGTAAAGAAGTTGAGGCAGAAGGAGGGGAAGTGACTTGCTCAAGGCCACACAGGCTGGGAGTGGTGAAGTTAGAATTTAGCTTGCAAAGGAAAATAGAAAAAAAGGCAATTATGAAGGTAAATAGTCTAGGAACATTAAAAAATAATAAAGGCATTGTTTCAATATTCAAGTCATAGAAATGCAGGTAAAAATCACACATGGATATTATCAAGGATTTATTAAATTAACATAAATAAGTGGTTACTTAGATTGGGTACTTGCAAGATGAAGATTCGGTCTTCGAAACAGATTTTTTTTTTTCTTTACAAGCTGTATGCACACACATGTTAAAATTGGTGAAGGAGGTCTTTGGCATACATTTGTTTGGACTTGTTACTTTGTCGGTCTTGTTACTTTGACTGAAATCGTACACAGGACATAACGATGTAAAGATATGTTTTTCCTTTACTTGTTTCCAAACTTCTGGGCTTTGCCTGTAGCTCTACAGTAGGAACAAATGCATTTGTCTCTACAATAAATGGGCTTTCGGGTACTGGGCATTTGTTTGGAAGGACTTTCAAGATCTAAGGCACATCAGCGAGAGGCCCTTACACATCTGTCTGCGTCAGCTCTGTAAGGGCAAAGCACTTGTTAAAGAAATGGATGCTCAGGAAAGCCTAGTGAGTAAACACACTTTGGGAGCTATGTGCTGAGCCACAGGTGGGAAACCACTCCTCTGGAATATGAAGTGATCCTTGTTGCTGTGAGAGAAGTAATTGTGGAAGTTTTCCTTCTTCTTTGAGAGAAGTGTTGGGTTCCCACTCTGATAAGCCAGATTGATACTTTGAGCAAATCTCCAGAGGGCCAGGAGTAGTGTCAAGGCAGAGGTCTGTGTCAGAGTGCAGTCTGGTAGAGATGATAATAATAATAATAATAATAATAATAATAATAATAATACATATATTCTTTTATTACCTAGGCACTGGGTAAACATGTTTGTTGAATGCATATTTGTCTAACATTGACCTTTTATAGAAGAGCTACTGTTTTGTACAAATAATTGTCTTCCAGAAGGTGTCAGGTAGAGCCTCACTTTATACTGTCTATAGAAGCCCATGTTACCCTCTTCCCTGGCCCATAAGTAGATCCGTAGGCAAGCTGGGTCAAGCCTTATGAAGGTGAATCACCAGGCAAAGATTTCAGGGATATCCAACTTGCATTATTTGTTTTCCCCCTAAGAATTATAAGCCCCCTTCAAAGCTATGACCATCTCTGACTGTTCCCATGGAGCTTTGCTGTCTTGTCTTCTCTGCTTCCTTCTCCGGATTGAACTTCCCATGTAGCTTCTCTCATGGCTGCTGTCCTACTTTGGGAGTGAGTGCCATTTTCTGGGAATCCACAGGGGCAGTTGCATTAGTGGAGGTGGGGAGCAGGACATGGATGGTCAATGGTAATCTACATCCCAGAAATGGAAGGTATGGTTGGCTCAAAGGTAAAGTTTATATGAATTAAGTGAGCATGATGGATATGAAATGGTTCAAGCAATTTATTATGAATGAGGCTATTCTCAAAAGTCTAGATAGAGGAAGATATGCTACCACTCTCCTTCCATCCATGTCCTTGGTTCTGCAATCCTTTGCAGTACAACGCTTAGCATCATATAACTTAGCTTGAAGTTGATAAATAAGATGAAAACTATTTATTGGCCTAGTGAAAAATACTAGTTTTTGATCTGATGGCATATCACTTATAATTACCACAATGTAAAGTTTTTCTCCCCACTCTGTTCTTATAAGAGGAAGTGCAGTTGATTCTTATTTATTTGGGGAATGAATATTCTTTTTTGAGTGTACTCATCTCTTTTCTTGTATTCTTCTAGTTGACCTATTTGACTCTTGTCTGCTTATTAACATTTCATCTGTAAACACGGGTAGTAGAAATAGAAAGAGATGAAACTTAAGTTATTTAAGTGTGGTACATTTTGTGAAAAATACAAAACAAAGGTTTTTGAAAAATAGGATGGCATTATTTGATTATTAATTTCAATTATGCTGTTACCTATTAGCACAAATAATTAAGAGTTGGCTGACACAGGAACTTAACAGGAGGCATAAATATCTTTAGTGAGTGGCTACACACAAGGCTTACCTTGCTCATATGCAAAATATTCATTTTAAGTTCCAATAGATCAAAAGGTCTAGTTGTGATCAGCAATTCAAGTTTATTATCAGTTAAAAGGTTAATTCTTTCAACAGCTAAAGGAATATATCTTGAAGTCGGAAATTTATGACATAAGCCACTGTCTCATTGGATATGCAGGGTAATCACCTCATTAAGCCTGTAATGTGGAAGAGATTCACTTCATGTTTCCTCAAGGTCAAAGGCAAAGGGATAGACAAAGTATAAGAAGAAGGCAGTTAAGCAGAATGCTCAACTTGACATGTTATTATTTTTGTATATTTTGTACCAATAATATATCAGACGAAAGAGACAAGTTACTTTTCACCATTTAGGACCAGAGGGAAAAAATCAGGTTATATGATCTGGAGCCTACAAGATTACAGCTGCAGTGACCTAAGCAACTCTTAATGACTTAATAAGTCAAGAGATACTGATTTATTAGTGGTTAGTTTACATTCTTTTTTCATTTTGACTTAGAGAGGAACATTTATTAAACTATTTATCTACTATGCCAGGCGCTGCGCTATGATGATTTTTCACCTGCTAAGTTATTTGATTCTTCTAATAACCTTGTGATCACTGACAAATGAGAACATTTTTTAAAACATTCATTAGTAAATGCAGTCAATGTTGATAGTAGATGTAGTCAGTATTGATCAAATATTGGGTTATTGATTATAATATGCAGATACAGATCTAAGGAAACGAAGAACAAAGAAAGAATGGACTAAAGAATGACTTCAGGGTGCTTTCCTTGACATCAGATTTAAGTCTAAAAATGTGTAAATTGTTTTTGATAGTGCAATACAGCAAAGCAGCTATTTGGTGGTAGTCATTAGTTTAATTCTCTTGTAGGATTATTAACAGTGCTCTGTTTCATGTAAAGACTCTCTCCCTAGTGATCTGTCTTGTAAATATGTATTTTCAGCAACTAAGGAAACCAGGCCTGGTGATTTTAATACCTGCCTACAAATTCTCTGACTCTTCCCTTCAAAAATTAGAGCATCAACATCACTAATTATTAGAAAAATGCAAATCAAAACTACAATGAGGTATCACTGCACACTCATCAGAATGGCCATCACCAAAAAGCCTACAAATAATAAATGCTGGAGAGGGTGTGGAGAAAAGGGAACCCTCCTACACTGTTGGTGAGAATGTAAACTGGTGCAGCCACTATGGAAAACAGTAGGGAGGTCCTTAAAAAACTGAAGATAGAGTTGCCATATGATCCAGCCATCCCACTCCTGGGTGTATATCTGGAGAAAACCATAATTTGAAAAGATACATGCACCCCAATGTTCATAGCAGCACTATTTACAATAGCCAAGACATGGAAGAAACCTAAGTGTCCATCGACAGATGAATGGATAAAGAAGATGTGGTATATATACACCATGGAATATTACTCAGCCATAAAAAAAGAATGAAATAATGCCATTTGCAGCAATGTGGATGGACATAGAGATGATCATACGAAGTGAAATAAGTCAGACAGGGAAAGAGAAATACGATAGGATATCACCTATGTGTGGAATCTAAAAAAGTCATACAGATGAACTTACAATACAGAAACAGACTCACACACCTAGAAAACAAATTTAAGGTTACCAAAGGGGAAAGGGGGTGTGGGAGGGATAAATTAGGAGTTTGGGATTAGCAGATACAAACTATTATATATAAAATAGATAAACAACAAGGTCCTGCTACTGTATAGCACAGGGAACTCTTTTCAATGTCTTGTAATATACCATAATGGAAAAGAAAAAAAAATACAAAAGGTAGAGCATAACTCTGTTCCCACTGGGTGTGGGCCAAACTTAGTGAGTGAGGTGAAAATGATGGTGTGTGACTTCAAAGATTAGGTTGTAGAAGGCTTTGCATTTTCCTCATTGCTCTCTCGCGGATTACTCCCCCTAGAGGAAGCCAATGGCTATGTTGTGAAGATACTTAAGCAGCCATATGGAGAGATTCACATCATGAAGAACTAAGACCTTCTTCCAAGAGTCAATGAGAAACCGAGGCTTCCTGCCAACAAGCATGTGAGGGCACCATCTTGTAAGCCGATCCTCCAGCCCAGTCGAGCCTTCAGATGAATGCAACCCTGACTCCTCTCCTGACTACAACCTTGTCAGAGACCTTGAACCAGACCACCCAGCTAAGCCACATCTGAATTCCCTGCCCACAGAAATGGCGAGATTTAAAAAAAGTTTATTGTTTTAAGCCACTAAGTGTTGAAAAATTTGTTACACAAACAACAATAACTACTTAATATGCCAAGAGAGACGATATACATGTCAGCACAAGTTAACTGTGCTATCAGAAGGAAACAAATTGTTTTTGCTCAAGAAGACAGAGCCGAATGTCAAGATTGCATGCTTTTGTTTTATTGGAGAATGCAATCTGAGGGAAGCAAGGGTGTGGGGGAAAGGAAAGTGAGGCAAGGAAGACAGGAAAAATTTCAAAGTGGGACCTGACAAATCTGGCTGTAGTTTCTCAGGATGATGCCATTGGTTGCTCAGTTGCAGGGGATGTCTTTAGAGAGGTGGTATGGAACCATTCTGTCTTGGAAGGGTCAAGTAGGGAGGAAGGGAGAGGAATTTATCTGCTGGCTTCTTCCTGTCTGTCTTAGGTCAAAGTACTTCCCATGGGGCATGAACTCTCCACATTCCTTGGTAGTATTATTTTGTCACTCTGGACAACAACGTAAAAGCCCTTCCATGGGTCTCATCATGTTGGATCTGGGTACCGGGACTGTTGTAGTTCTTGCAGTGATGAATGGGATATAGCCATCATGAAGCCTGACTCTTACCCTCTAGAGAGGCTAAGAAAATTGATAGTGTCAGGAGATGAGAGGAAATGACCACAGAAAGGTGTGTATTTAGTGGAGCCATTCCTGCCAGGAGAGGAAGCAAGTGGCTGAGACCCAGGGGGACATTTGGGCTGGGAGTACCTGGGATGATGCATAAACTGGCCTGGTATCCAATTCAAAGCACATTATATTTGTGAGGGAGCATAAGCTCATCCTTGCAAAAATAGTATCTTGTAGTGAGTAGAAGTTAAGGCTCTGGAGTTTGAATCCCAACTCCTATACTGAATAGTTATGTGACCTTGGGCATGTGGTATAACCTTTATGGTCCTCAGTTTTCTCATCTTTACAATAGAGGTAATAGCAGTACTTAACCACCTAGGGAAGTGTAAATGAGTTAATAGAGATACAATGCATGCCACAGTGTCTGACACAGAGTAAGTGCTAGATGAACTTTAGCTATGAGCCAATATTACTGCCTACTAGGGGCTTAGGCATATGAAGAACAGACAGACAAAGAGCAACAGCATAAAACATGAAACTAAAAAGCGAGTGGACAAAAACACTTATAGTGAGTAGGTCAAAGCCAGATGAAGAATTTTGCATATAAAAGGCAAATTAACCACTGAGTGTTCCTGTTAATGTGTAGTTGGGAATGCAAACGTGGTAGATTCTTGTGATTGTTTCTGACTCCATGATGGCTGATTAGTTGAGAATATAGAAACAGTAACCCATTTATTAGCTACCATCCATGTGCCAGGGATTGTTTCAATTCTTTTACGCGTTACCTGATTTGTACACACCAGCCAAGGGAAAGTTCACATCTTTCCTGCTCTCTAACTAAACTGGTTGGACTTGGGATAAAGTCTAGTTCAAAATCCTGAAATTAAAAATCAAGTAAAGAAATAAATAGGAATCTGGATAAATTTACCAGATTGGCTTTAAACTACACAGTTCTCCGTCTGAAGCAAGCAGAGACAATAATATTTCCTTGAGGAAACAAGGTTGATAAAAAAAAGAAAATTAAGTTGGCCTGCCAGTCACATCTAAAAAACTGGAGGCTAGAGTCAGGAATGAAGAAGAAATCACATGTATCAGTTCAACAAATATTTCATGCCAATGCTCATGGCATACCAGGCATTTTGCTAGATTCAGGGTCCTCAAATATGAAAGCCAAAGGTTCTTGACCTCAATATGGTCCAGTGGGGGGCTGAAGATTAATTTAAAAAATGACTATAATTCAGTGATGAGTTGAATAATAAAATATATGTGTAGAAGTTTGTAGGGACTTCCAACCATGAGAGGATAACTGATATGGGTCTCATCTCCCTCTGCAATCAACTAAAATGCTGGTCAATATGTAGGAAACTCGGTTTTCAGATATTTGACAGTAGGCAGCACAGTCCTCTGAGGTCTGAACAAGGGAAACTGACAGTGTGAGTCCTATAGTTGTCCCAGACTCCTGCCTGAAAACACGTTCTGGACCTTGGTGCAGGGAAAGGAAACACAAACAGAACGTACAGGTTGCACTTAGCTGAGAAGACAGAGAAGGAAGGAGCTGGTGTTTGCAGGGCAGAGGCTGGAGGGAAGGGAGTTGCTCAGAGAAAGAGCTGCAGAAATCTGCATGGGATGCCCTTGATTTTTGGCCGACCAGCAAACCTTGTGTGCATAGGATGAAACTCTACGAGGCTGGGCAAAGGATAACTACCACGGGGCTGTAACGGAATAAGTCCCAGAGCTGACACCAGGAGACACCTAATTTCTGACAAGGCAGATGGAGAGACCTTGTGGAATACTTGGGGCATTCAGTTGAGAGCCCAGAGGCCATGCCTTAGAAGAGACTCCAAAAGTTCATGCCTCAGAAGTAAAACCGCAGAAATGAAGGCTACTGTAGACATGCTGCTATAACCCTTAAAAACAAGTACCCAAAGGGTCAAGTTGATATCTAACTTAAATAACTGCCCAAACAAACTCAACACTCCTTAGGGAAGATAACAAAATACAATAGCATAATAGTCAAAAAATCCACCATCCAGTGAAAAAGTATTGGACATGAAGTGGAAAAAATGTGGCCCATTGTTAAGGCAGAAATAAGTCAATTAGAAATAGCCCCCCAAATAACAAAAGATAGAATTAACAGACAAGGAGTTTAAAACTGCTGATGTAAATATGCTCAAAGATTTAAAAGAAAACATAAATACAATGAAAATGAAAATTCAAGATATAAGAAGAACCAAGTGTAATTATAAAGCTGAAAAATACAATATCTGAAATAAAAAAAATTAAGTAGACCAGTTTACCAGATGATTAGATACTGCAGAAGTAAAGGTCAAAGAGTTTGAAGACAGCAATGCAAACTATTCGTACTCAAGCACAGAAGACAATGATTTCTGTAAAGATTACAAATCTATGGGATACATTTCAACGTTGTACCCATTTTGCAGGTGAGGAGGCTGAGGCATGGAGAGATGAAGAACTTGTGAAAAGGCCACATAGTAGAAAGTGTGTTTGTGTGCGGGGGTAGTGTGTTGGGACATAGGGTGATAGAGAGAGAGTGCAGAAGGGACTTAGGAGAAATTAGAGATGAGGTAAGTGTTAAGTGTCCTTGGTCTTGAGGGACTATTTTGCCCACCAGGAAACGGAGGAATACCATTCAGGCTGAAGGAATAAGCACAGATGGAGGGGGCTGGAAATGCAGAGGACTTTTTTTTTCTCATATTTTAGTTTTCCCAGATAGTTATTTAGAAAGCCATGAAGATTTAGTAGAGAACTTGGCAGGTTTTTCTCAATTCAGTACATGTCTTTTGCCTCTTTCTGCTCTCTCTGTGTGATGTGAACCTTAAGATATTCTCTTGGCCTCCTGTACCCCTCCATTGAAAATGCCCAGTGCAAAGGGAGCAGGAAGAGTAGGTCAGTCTTCCTTCTTCTGCTTCTCTCACTGCTGTAGTTGCTGGAGGGTTCGTCATGTTGTACTTTTGTCCTCATTACCCAAACCTCAACTTGTATAAATATTCTCACATGGTGGGTCAACTATTGAAGAATTTCCATGCTTAACGTGACTCCTTCTAAACCCAGAGGAGGAGAAATCGATTTTATATGTTTTATTTTTTTCCTCAACTCATGTTTTATTTTTCTCAGTTGAATGTTTATAAAATTTGTAAATCAGAGATAATGTCATAGTTTTGATCTCACTCTTCCAAATTGCTCAGAATACATAAAATCTATTACCACTTGCTGTGGACTGAATTGTGTCCCCCTCCAAAGTCATATGTTGGAACCCCTAACCCCCAACATGACTATATGTAGAGATGGGGCCTTTAGGGGGCAATTAAGGTTAAAAGAGGTCATAATGAAATGGAGCAGGACCCTATGGTCCTTCCCCCCATGTCCTCTGCCTGCCTTTTGTCTGTGGAAAAACTTTAGCCAAAGAATAAGTTTAATCAGAGAAGTGAGAAAATGCAAAAGCAAAGAAAAGCAGTCAAACAGGACAAAACAGTAATAGTCTAGTCAGTCAGCAGAGTCAAGGACCTTTAGTTCCTCCTCAAGGGCTATAGATATTATTCTGAGCCATGTCCTGTGAGCTGTTTGTAGATACTGAAACCCTTCACCAGGTGGAAGAAGTTAACTACATGATGACCAGGCTGTAGCCATGACATCAGCTGCTAGAATTTTGAGAATTGACCTCAAAAAAATGGGAACAAACCGACCCTGGAACTGAAGACTAACCGTACCTAAAACAATCAAGATGACGCTGGTCAGACCACTGATGACCAATTTCAAGATGATGGTCAGAGCTGACTGTGCTGCTTCTGCATGTAGCCTCCTCCTTCCGTCTATAAAAGCTCTTGCCCACTGGTTGCAGGAGGGGAGTCGGCCTTTGGACAGGCATCCACCCTACCCCCCAACCCAGTTGCCAGCATCCAAAATAAAGCAAACTTTCCTTTCCACCAGCCTTGCCTCTCTATTGGCTTTTGAGCGGGGAGCGGCTGGACCTCACTTTTGGTTACAATAAGGGTGGGGTCCTGACCTGATAGGATTAGTGTCCTTATAAGAAGAGATACCAGGGAGCTCTCCCTTTCCCTATTTCTCTCTCCTCTCTCTTAACCCTGGAAAATGGAGATCCCCCACACCCCCATCCGCATTTTCTATAAGGGGGAAACAAGGATCAGGGTAGTTCAGTAACTAGCGGACAAACAGCAGGAGGTCTGTTAGAGTCCAAGGCCTGTGCTTTGAGCCATCATGCTACACTGAGTCATAACCATGAATCCCAATTTTGGAAGCAACTTTTCATTGTCTGCTGTTTATTTGCAGCTGCCACCCCAGGATATCCAGTGTATCATGCTTTGTGTTTACAGGTTTCGTGTAGCACTTAGAAGCCTGCAGAGACTGATGCTGTTGATATATGTCATCTCTTCAGAGTGCCAGCTTGGCCAAGCTTCCTCGGATGCAAACGATGCACAGGCAGCCTCTGACAATCCCATGACAGAGTGGTGAGTAGCGTGAGACAGCCATTTGTTTTGAAACCGATCTCAGTGCTACAAATGCTTTGGCATCTGTCTAAAACCAGTGCTGCTTTGGTAATCAGACTGTCATTTCTTTTTAAGGGCAGCTGGTGACACACACCTACCACTGCAATTACCTGTTAATTTCAGTGGTGACATACGTAACAAGTGTTCTTTGGTCAGCACCGCACATGGTAGAGACCCAAATGAAACAAAGAGCTGCCAACCCGCAGATAAAAGGGAAAGATGTGGGGACATGAGACAAGGTGCTTGTAAAGCTATTTTGAAGAGCAGAGCCTTTTCTGTTAGCTAGGCTCTAACTAGCTAACCGAAAATCTTCCAAAAATCGCATGCAAACTCTTGTGCGTATGGACCAATGTACCTTTCTTTCTTTGGTTCTTAAAGCCTTCTGTAACTCATGAAAGGTAAAGAACTCCTGCTTTAGCAAGGAGAGCCGTGGATTCTTTGCTTGTCACATCTGAATTCAGATTTTACTTGCCAAACTAGAGAGGGCTGGCAGCAGTTACTGGTTCCAGTGACAGACATTTAGAGAGAGGCAGGCTCCATTTCTCCTGGAACCAGAAAAGGCTAACATTTTAAGACTAGGTTCAGTGACAAACATGAGCCCAGCATGGTTCCCACGCTTGGATGCGTTACATCCTGTGATGTCATAGCCCTTATGGAGCAAATTTGAGACCTATTTCAAGACTGTACTTTTAATACCTTTATAATCTATAAATCTATGCACTATATACATAAAAATACCATGTATATACTTAAAGACTTCATACACACACACACACACACACACACACACAAACACACACAGAAATATATACTTAGGAAATTGCAATTTTGTGGAGTCTTTTTTTTAAACCTCTTCTATTGGTTTCAAAACTGTGCAAAATGCTCTGGAAATTCTACATTCCACCTTAGGAAACCGATGGCTTGGGACTTGGCTATAGAGTGTCAGGCAAGGGACAAAAATGTGAAGTAACCAGTTCAAAGTCACCTCTTAGGTCTGGGATAGAGCCTCAGCTGCCTCTGTCACTGACATTGTTCATTTACAAGACAAGGTCGGCCCCCTCGGAGCTGAACATTTCACGGAACCAATGTAAAATGACACCCGAAACGATGGCCCTTCAGCTCTGCCGATGCGTGAGCATGTGTTGTGCATAGTATGAGAAGTTATTTCTCCTAAGGACCATCTTTAACTTAAGCAATATGTCCTGAAGATGTCTTACAAGGGCAATCAAGATTTAGCCAGGGGGCTAAGTAGGAGGAAGTTATAATGTACAAGGTGAGTCTTTGGAGACTCTGAAAAACCCATTAACGGAGAAGTTATTAACGTCTCTTTTTATGCAGCTATAGTGCAGAGGCAGACCCCAAAGAAACCAATCCACATTATGAAACATTTCACAGAAATCCATTTTTAAAAATAGGAGAATGCTATAAATGAAGTCTTGAGGTGGGAACTGAGTACGAGCCTGGCCTCCTGGGCCGGCTGTGGATTTTCTGAAGAATAAAGGGAAATTCTCCTTTAGCCTTTACTTTGAGACAAAGAAATTCAACGAAATCTCCTCCTGTAAAATTTGATTATCTTTTTTATCTTCCTTGTTCTCATGTTTAATTTTCTTCCTTTCTCTCTTGTACTTCCCCTACCCAACCCTAATACCTTCAGGCCTCTGTTAACTTGAATTTGACTTTAAAAATATCAAATTATTAAACTTTCATTAGGCATGGATGTGATTTACAGTTAAGTGAGTTCCTCTAAGAATGGTAGAATATGACAGAATATAATGGTGGAATATTCATCCATGAATACAATGTCTCAGAACTATTATCAGAGGGAATAAACTTAGATACTTTTTTCTCCCATATTGGTGCCAGATTTGCATTCATTTTCATTAGACTAAGAGCTCTTTGTCAACAGAAACAGTGACTTATTCAGCTTTTTTTTAAAAAAAAATTTTACTGGAGTATAGTTGATTTATAATGTTGTGTTAGTTTCAGGTGTACAACAAAGTGATTCAGTTATACATATACATATATTCATTCTTTTTCAGATTCTTTACCCATATAGGTTATTACAGAATATTGAGTAGAGTTCCCTCTGGTATACAGTAGGTCCTTGTTGGTTATCTATCTTATATATAGTAGTGTGTGTATGTTAATCCCAAGCTCCTAATTTATCCCTCACCCCATATTTCCCCTTTGGTAGCCATAGTTTGTTTTCAAAATCTGTGAGTCTGTTTCTTTTTTGTAAATAAGTTCATTTGTCTCATTTTTTAAAATTAGATTCCACATGAGTGATATCATGTGATATTTGTCTTTCTCTTTCTGACTTACTTCACTTAGTATGATAATCTCTAGGTCCATCCATGTTGCTACAAATGGCATTATTTTGTTCTTTTTGAACAAAAAGAACAAAATATTTTGTTCTTTATTACTCGGCCAATATCACTTGGCCGAGTAATATTCCATTGTATATATGTACCACATCTTCTTTATCCATTCGTCTGTCAATGGACATTTAGGTTGCTTCCATGTCTTGGCTATTGTAAATAGTGCTGCAGTGAACATTGGGGTGTATGTATCTTTTCTTATTCAGCTTTATATACCTTCCTCAGGGCACAGACATAGTACATAGTACATGATCAATAAATACTGGTCAGATGAATAAATTCTAGGTCCATTAAAACTTTAGTTCAAACCATTACACAGTCAGAGACTTCCTTCTATAGGCCAGACCCTCTGCCAACTGCTGGGTCTTCCGAGATGATTAAGATACTGTTCTTACCTTCAACAACCTTAGGGTCTGGTGGTGTCATGGGGAAGAGGGCGCCAGTCTGCCAGTGGTGGGTTCAGGGGGAAAGAGAGAATACAAGCAGGTACTCACCAGATGGACAAAGGAGGAAGGGCATTCTGGAGAGAGGAAGCAACAGGACCAAAGGCAGGAAGGACAAGGGTGCAGCCCAGCGTGGTTAGTCACTTGATTGGCCAACATTCCTGGTGACCCTGGCAAAGACTAACATGGAGATGGTGAGTGTGTGGGGTGAAGGACTTGAGGATCCTTGAACCATGGCCCTGACACCCCTCATGTTCTGCTCAGGTAATGGAATGCTCTTGAATAACATCTTTTTAAGCAATAGTATGCACACAGACACCACAGAAGTGCATGAAACAATGGAATCAACTTTAAGCAAATGCTAACATGTTTCTTGAGTCCAATTCTCTCAATTCCCTGGGCACAGTGATAGGTAGAAAGAAAAGTGAAAAACCAAATAAATATCACCAAATAAAATTTAAAAAATCTTCACTTGAATTTGTTCAATGTCAGTCCAGCTGCCACTACACAATTTTGTGCACCCATAACATCTTTAAAGGCAAACCCGGAAGGGGTATCTTCTGGAAGGAGCCTGTTAGAGACTCAGCAGGTGATGCCTTTGTGTAATGATTCATCATGACCCACTCACCCTGGTCAGTTATCTTGCTGCTGGTTTTAAGATGCATGACAGTGTGATCAAGCCAGAGTTTAGCTGTTTGGTCTTTGATAAATTACTGATTATTTTCACTTGTTAAAATGGAGCATTGCAATAAGTGATCCTTCTAGTTCTCAAATTCCTGGACAGCAGCAATTTCTTATTTCATCCTCATTTTTTTAAATCCTTTACTTCTCATCTTTATATAGCTGGACAATTTGTCTTATACACCAGTTTTTGTTTTCTCCCTCTCTCCTTCTTTGTTTCTCCATTTCTTCCACTTTAATTTTCTTTCTTGGACACAGGAAAAAAAATAAAAAACAGAAACTTCCCTTTGGTTATAACTGAAGTTAAAACACAGATATGAGAGAGATTATTTTTAATACTTTAAGCTGTGATGGAGAGTTTAAAAAGGATATTTCTGACTCAATTGAATTTTAAAGCCTACTAAGATGGGTTTTTTACCTTTTATTGAGAATCTGATAAAAGCTCTTTCCACCTCTGCTCGCCCCCCACAACTTTGCATCTAATAACAGGAAACCATCTCTCTCCCAAGACCCACTCATGGACCTCAGGTTAGGAATGCTTTGTGTATCCAGGAATCAAAGGTGGGCCAGGGGTGGAGTTTGTCCACGCACATGTTGAGTTCACTTTAGACTCAACCTGCTTTCTTTTTTCTCTTTTGCTTTTTCTAACTCTCCTCCACAATCTCCAACCCTCACATGGGGGTAATTCACAGTTTTGTCAGCTGGCCGGTTGGAAACAGCACGTGTGCCGTCCTGTGTGCTCCTTGGAGAAGGGCCATTCCCTCTGCCGCGGGCCACTCAGCTGGGAAAGGCCTCCTGCATATCTCCAGCTGCAGGGGAAATGCAAACCACGTTGCTGAGCGCCAAGAGAGGGACGGAATAATAATAAAATGTGGCCGGGAGTGCAGCTGTGGGTAGAGCTCCCCATTTCACCCCTTTTTATCTTATGAGATATCTTAAATTGCTGGCTCCGCATTTTATAGGATGATAAGCCAGAAGTCTCAGATTCTACCTACTATGTGGAAAAGATGGGGACGGCTAAGGTGGATGTGTGGTGGTTGTCTGGCACAACAATGATTCCTCAGATGGTCATGAGTGTTCTGGCTAGATGAAGTTTGCAACCTGTGGTTTTAGATACGGAGGGTTGACCAGCAGGCTGTGTTGAAGTGATAGGGCATGATGGATGCGTGCATGTGTGTGTGTGTGTAAGTGTACGTGTGTGTGACCCGTTCATGAGCTAGGCCCTGCCTGCTGCTGAGGAAACTGGGTGAGCCCTCTGCATCTGCATCTTCATTTTTAAATCTTCAAGTAAAAAAAAAAAAAAAAAGAAATTAAGATATTAAAATAGCATCCGACATCACTCAAACATCTGGTTCATCAGGATGATTTTACGAGATAAAGATTTCTTTCTTATGAACTAAAGGGTTTCATTTTGCAACTCCCAAATATCAGCTATTAGCATTGCTTGCATCACACCTCCTAATGCTCAAAATATTGCAAACAGGAGAACAAAATCACTTTCTGTTAGAACAACTTCCTTGAGAATACTACATGTCATAAGGTCTGGGGCAGGGCTACTCCTCAAGGGCTTCAAATATTATGACTGAGGGAAGATTCTTTTTCGATTTTTCACCCCGGGGAATGGTGTGACTCGTATTCATTCTGCAAGTTTTACTTTTTGATTTTTAAATGAAGTAAGAGTTCCCACATACAGGCTTGTATTAGAAGAGAGGATTCTAAGAGGTCAAGTGCACTCCTGTTTGGGCTCTCAAGGAGTCCCCCACAGTGACTGTCTGGATTCTGGGCCGCTGAGTATTTTTAGATGTTTCTTTCAGACTTCCTGCTGTGCCACCTGCAAGTTTGAATGGAGGAATCATTGATTTGAGTCATCAGAGATCCTCATCTTGGTAACCTCCTTCAATCTCAAATGGTCACCACTTTCGCTCCGAGCGCCACCATACTAGCAATGTGATGGGAATTATAGATGAGGGGGAAAAAATATTCTTATCTCCTGCTGTTGCTTTGTCCATTCTCCCAAGATGATTTTGGGTAGTAACCTGCTGTTAGCTGGGCTAGGCAGATTTGTTGTTGTTGTTTAAAAGTACTTACCTAGAACAGGAACAGTAAGGGGCTTAAGCTTCATCACCTTCCAGTTAACCCACCACATTACCTTCCTATTGCCTCTGGAATAAATGACCACACACTTAGTGGGGTCAAATAAAATACAAATCTCCACTTTGATAAGGAAATACTTTGTTTGAAAAGGTTATTGCAAGGGGGGTGAAGGGACGATGGCAATAGGGAAGAGTCTCTGGTTGTGAAGGTGCAAGTGTCTCCAACGTCGGAAAAAAGCCTTCTCTTATTATAAATAAGGAGGAGTGAGCAGGGCTAGAAAGAACTGGATGTGGGAAGTGGGATGAGCAAGGAGGGTGACATGATAGGACAGTGGATCAAAGGATGTTTCTCCCTGAGGTCACCCTATTTTTAGGCGGAAACATTAAGGAGAAGCTATATGCCAGCTCTGGCAGAGGGTGGGTCAAAGTTCAGGGCTCTGGAGGAGGGAGAGAAACTTAAGTGATGTTTGGGTAACAAGAATTTTGTTCCACTTGGCAACATGGACAAAACAGCTCAGCTAATCATTTATGAGGCAAAGGATGGGGATTTGGAGGGTCAGCATCTGGCCTTGTATTAGGTAAACAAGGGGGGCATCCATTGAGTCGTATCTAAGCCATGGGGAAAGTGGGGTTCTTTGCAGCGAGTCATTTCTCCAAGCTCAAAATGGCAGAGGGATTGCTTAATGTTGGCCATTTTCCAGGATTACAGGGCTCAGGTAAAATTTGACATTGGAAGTGACTTAAAACAACACACATTAATTATCTGACAGTTCTGGACGTCAGAAGTTTGACATGGGTACCACTGGGTTAAAATCAAGGTGTTGGCAGGGCCGTGTTCCTTTCTGGGGGCTCGAGGGAAGGATCTGTGTTCTTTGGTCTTTAAGCTTCTAGAGGCTGCTGCATTCCTTGGATTGTGGCCCCTTCCAATCTTCAAAAGCAGCATTGGCTGGTGGAGTTTTCCTCACATCGCATCACCCTGACACTGAACTTCCACCCCTCTCTTTCACCTGGATAATCTCCCTGTGTTAAAGTCAGCCGATTTGCCTCTTGATTCACTTTGCCGCATAAGGTAACATATTCCCAGGTTCCAGGAAGTAAGACTTGCACATCTTTGGGGGCCATTATTTCGCCTAGCACTGTGCATATCTTGACTAATTCTAGAAGGAACAATAAGTTCATCTTTCAAAATACTACTTTTTTAAGTACTTATAATTTTTTTGGCTTAAGTCAGTAGCTCTCCAATGTTTTCATCTTGGGTCCTTTCTCCACTTTTAAAATTTCTTGAGGATCCCAAAGGCCTTTTGTTTGTGGGTTATATCTATTGATATTGACTGCATTAGGAATTAAAACTGACAAAATTTAAACATACTTGTTTATTAATTCGTTAAAACTGTCCATCATAAACTCATTAATATGATTAATATTTTAATTAAAAATAACCGTATTTCTTAAAACAAAATTTTAGTGAGAAAAATGGCATTACTTCACAGTTTTGCAAATCTCTTTAATGTCTGGTTTGATAGAAGACAGGTGAGTCTCATGCTTGAGTCTGCATTCAATCTGCTGCAACATGCAGATTTGTTGAAGTATATAAAGAACATCTAGCCTTACACAGATATGTAACTGAAAAATAAAGGAGTGTGTTAATAGCCTTTACAGGTAATTGTGGATGTATGTCTTCGACAGTACACTAAAATTTGACAATTAAAAAAGTGGTATATTTTTACAGGTTAATTGCAATGTGGAATATAAAAGCACAACAAGGTTTTTGTGGTCTATAACCATAAAATCCAGTGGTCTTGCACTTTGAATACATCTTTTAACCGTGAGTGACTTTCTAATACCATTCATTGGTCTTTAGGAAAAATTGATTCGCAGAGTTATGAAGATCTTCCAATTGTCAAAGTTTTAGTACAACATCAAGAAATCATATTTATTAATATCATGACTAAGTTCATCAGAAAAATCTTTGTGTTGGCAAGCTCCCATTGACAATAGAAGTTTTCTAGATTTCCATTTTTCTCTTGAAAGGTCAGATGTTATCACTGGCAACAAACCTGCCTTTTTCCTTGTCTTGACATTTGCACTCATGGTGCAAAAGCAACAGTGAGTGAAACTGCTGGTGTCTGAGCAGAATCACGGCCGTGACGGCCACGCGGACCGGCAGTCATGACGTTCTTCTCCACCCACAGTCACAGTGAAAACAAAGGGACACATCCAATTTCACTTAAACAGGCTCATGATAAAGCAGTACAAATTATTAATTGTATTAAATATCAACACTTTAGTACATGTTCTAAAACAACATTCCTTGTAATGAAATGGCAAGGCCGTACATTGTACTGCTGGTCTGTCTTGAGCCAGCAACGGTGAGGCGGTAGTCAGCTCTGAGGTCCAACTTGGTGATGCCCTTGACTGGGATTCATGACACCAGGCGTCTATGAGGGGCCAAAGAGCAATCTCCCTGGAAGGAATGAAGGACTGTGTGGACAGGCTCCTTGGTGGAGGTGTGTTTGAAAGCGTTGCTGGCAGCATTTCTTCAGGGAAGCTCCTCTGAAAGTTTAGGTTTTCCTAATAAAAAATAGCTCTTGGGCTAAGGGGTCTTTTCTGTTTTGCGCTTTCTCCAATGTCCACGTAGTAGCCTGAGAAGGCTGCAGGGCTGGACGTCACCAGGCTAGCTATCTGCTCTGACCAGCCCATGCAGAAGGCAAATGCCACTCGCTCCAAGCAATACATACAATGCAGCCCCGAGGGAGTTTATTTCTTCCAGCAGCCAGGTGTTCGGGCCTCAATACCTCTTCACGAACCAGAAAAATAACATTTTCCTATTTGTCTCTCTTCAACTAATCTGAAATTCTTCAGGCATTATCTGTAACCGCTGAGTCTTAATGCTGCCTTTCAAACTAATCAGCTACATGGGGCAGATGTGCTTGTCTCCTGTGAATCTCTCGTCATTTATAAGTGCCAGTTTGTAGTTTTTGTATCATCTCAAATGTCAGGGCTCTGGCATGAATCTAATTTTAGTGCCTTTCTATCTTACTTCCATTGTTTATAGAAATGGCAGAAACACCCCCCTCTTCAGTAAGGACATGCTGAGAATTCCTTCACATGTGTCTTAAAGCTCTGAGTTCATCTGGCTCCTGGAAGGCTTTAATTTTTTTTTTAAATCTCAAGGGAGATTATCAACAAGAGGCATTTGGTTGGTTCCTACGAGCAGATGCTGGAATAGCAGGATATGCTCTATTGTACAGTTTTCTCATGCTTTCCAATTCTTCACTATTATGAAGTCATGAAGTATTATTAAACTGTAATTAATGAGCTGTTTGGCTTATTGAATGTTATGGTCTGCCTGTAATTCGGCTTAATCAAATAGCGCTTTATTTCCTCTTATAGCTTGAAGTCTAGGATGCTCTGGTGGTTCTGTGATGTCCCGTGTCCCACCCTTACCTTCCAGCTTTTGTCTTCTTTTTGCCTCATGGTTGCAAAACGGAGGCTTCAGCTGCAGCCTCATAGTCACGCTCCAGGCTGAGGGAAGAGGAGGAGTCAGCAACCTGCCTCCTTCAGAGGCTTTTGTCTGTTCTGATTTGGGAGAGGATGACAACTCCAGGGGCTACTGCCTACATCACCTGGGCCAGAATTATTTCATGACTCTGTTCCCCACCTATGCACCCCCTGCTCACACAAGGGAGGCTGTGAGACTGAGAATTTCTAGCAGGATGTATCACTGCCCTGAATGAACCTGGGATTCTGCAGTAAGCAATTGGAAGAATATTTGGTGTACTATCCACCAAAGATATCTATCTTAATTCTCTTCTGAGTCTCATGATCTCTTCTTTCATTTGGCCCTGCCTTTGAGTAGTCTGATGTTCTAGTTTCTGATACATGCAGCCCTAGACTCTCCGTGTTTTTCCCATTAACCTTATGCCATTTCTCACTCAGAGTTCCTAACAGGTGGCATGTAACTCAGCACAAAAACCTCAAGTATCTTGACTCCATCATCAAGGTTGTGTGTTGCAGTGCCCAAACTAAATCCATGGCCCTTCATTCTGGAAACTGAGACACGTTCCAGGTTTGTCTCATATCAATGAGGCTCCAGTTTTCTAGTCTTGGTTTCCATATTCATCCTCAGCATCTGGATTTTTATGAGATTTATCCCCTTAGACCCTCAGTGCTTCTACCACCCATGCTGAAGTCAGTTTTGTTGTATGGACCATTGGAAAGTTAGGCATCCCATGACTGATAGAAAGTCTCAAAGCTTTAAGCAGTGGTCCTCCCTAGAGATCCCAAAGAGAAGAAGTCCTGCCAGGTGTTTTCTGTATTATGTGCATAACCCCTGAGTGAACTCCAACCACATTCCCTGAACTTAATGTACTTACATTGTCAGGGGAACCTGGGAGAGGCTCAGATTGGGGATTTTCCCTCTAGTCATTGCATCTATTCTAATATGACCCATGGTCAGGGGGAGGATGGATGAAATGATTTGGACAGGAAATCTGAATTAGTACTTTTCTTTCCAAGTAGGATGACTGCTGGGGAGTAACTTAGGGTTCTGGAGCCGGAAGGGGATCTGGACACCGCTAGTCAAATGCCTGTGTGTTTACAGATGAGGACGCCTTGCCTCGGGGAGAGTGGGTTATTAGAAGTCAAAGTCATGTTGGTAATCAGGGCAGATCTGGGCTTAGAATCCAGGTTTTTTCTTGTTGGTCATAGGGCTTGGCCCTTACGTTAATTTTTAGGGGAAAAGTTTTATCTTTCTGCATCTGTCCCCTTTATTTAGGAAGGCTGGAACTACCAAAAGCCTCCTGGCTAAAAGAGCAGTGGGTTACCTCTGAGATGCCCAGGCCCTTGAAAATTTTTGTGACGACATTAAAGGATCTCAATTAAATCTTATATTTTCTATCACGATGAGCACCTAAGTCTCCCCTCTTTCTGCACGTAAAAAGTATTTTGTTACTACAGATTATATCATTGCGATTGCTTTATATAATTAACCTGGAAGAAAAAGAAGTGCTGGGTTTCAAAGGAAAGTCGTCAGAAACATGTTTAGTTGACCTTAGTGACTTACTTTATTTAGTGCAAAATAAAGTCCAATATACAGAGATCAATCACATCACAGATTTTCTTAATTGCACTTTACTCTTGAGTGCAATTAAAAGCATCAGTGCTGGACTTCCCTGGTGGCACAGTGGTTAAGAATCCGCCTGCCAATGCAGGGGACACGGGTTCAAGCCCTGGTCTGGGAAGATCCCACATGCCACGGAGCAACTAAGCCCTTGCACCACAACTACTGAGCCTGCGCTCTAGAGCCTGCAAGCCACAACTACTGAGCCCATGTGCCACAACTACTGAAGCCTGCGTGCCTAGAGCCCATGCTCCACAACAAAGAGAAGCCACCGCAAGAGAAGCCTGGGCACCACAATGAAGAGTAGCCCCTGCTCGCCACAACTAGAGAAAACCCGCGCACAGCAACGAAGACCCAACGCAGCAAAAAAAATAAAATTAATTAATTAAAAAAAAATAAAGCATTGATAATAAAAATTGAGCTTTTTTTAAAAAAAGCATCAGTGCTGCACTGTTTAATGCTTATATTCTAAGGCTTCATTAGCAGTTCATATGGATGGAGTTCTATGTTTGAGAAGGTGCTTTTAAAACATCCAGAGACCTGGTCCCACTTCCTTTTTCTATACCTGCCAGATTCTGGATTAATTGGTCTCAGGTGTGTGCTGGGCATTGGCATTATCAGATGATCAGGGAGCAAATAACAGCAACAGCAACAAGACAGACTCCCCAGGTGATGCTAAATTGCAGTTAGGGAAGAGAGGAACATTTTTATGTGTTTATCAAGACATGGCTTAAATTGAAGTAACCAGTTTTCGTGAACTTTAATATACATTTTACTTTTCTATGTGAAATGTTATGCATGGGTCATTTTGTCTGATTTATCTGAAGATACACTTATGATATCTATGATAAATTTAGATATTGTGCTCAATGGTATCTCATCTATAATCATGGTTTTGTTATAACCATGCTTTAGGGCAAAATCATCCATCACACCCTATTGAGGGAAAGCTGGTCTAAGCAGAAGAAGAGGTGGTCAGATTTCATGTGTCATCAAATTATTCCAATCATTATTTAACAAAAATAATTAGTTCTCTGGCAGGTAATGATAGTTTCTTCTCAATATCCATTCTCTCTTCTTCTTTAATCATGGAACTTTCAAATGCTAGCTGGGCACATAATTTCCCAGGACAAAAACGAAATTCCCCAATCTCTTTCATTATATTTCATATGGCCATATAATTAAATTCTCACCAAAGTGATGTGAGCAGAACAGGAGCAGAAATAGTGTGGGCGCTTTGCAGGAAGCATCCTTAAAGGGAGGGAGCATGTACTCTTGCCATTTCCACTTCCCTTCTGGCTCCTTCCCTCTGGACATGCTGGAGCTGAGGCTGCCATCTTGATTAACAAGGTCACTGCCATGTGGTAGGAACGGCCGAGATCCTAGTCTTAGTGGACCCATCACACTTTGTCTACAGGAGGGGTAAATTGGTTATTTTTTGCTTCAGTCACTGTTATTCTGTGTTTTCTGTTTCATTATACTCAAACCGAATTTATCATCCATTCTGAATCATAGCTGGATGTGCCAGTACTGATTAGGGGAGGAGTGCATTGAGCAGAACGTCTAAGTTCACAAATGTATTCTGAAAGTATCAGGGCCCTAAGAAAGCCCATTTAATGCCACTGATACTTTTTCAGAGTCCCTATCCTTCGTTCATTCTCCAGTCTGTTTTAATTCTATTTTGGCTTCTCTAGTTGTTTTAATTTTCCTCTTTCCATCTTGATGAATTATAATCAAAGTTGGCAAAACCAAGAGGCAGAAGAGGTGGTGAAACCTGCTGCCTCAAGTACATGAAATGGCTTCTTGAAGGGCCTTAGATACCACTTCCTCAAGGCCAACACCTGTCACGTGGGTTCTGAGCACAGTGTGTCTCAAGAATAAAATTATTAACTGAAGGACTAGGATTGAAGATGAACAGAAATTCTTTCTCAAACTAGGTTCAGCACGTGAGTCCCTAAATGGAAGTAGACCACTGAGATTTTAGTACATGACATTAGTGATTGCATGGTGGCTTTGATAAATCAGAAAAATTGTGTATTGAAAGCAAAAGTATAGACATAGGGAGCAATATTTAACTCTGTTAGAGGATATTGACATTATATACAACTGTGGCAGGAAAATAGTCAGTTCATCATCAAATCATTCACTCACTCTCATTGCACAGAAATCAAATGTCTGTGATGTTGGGATGGATAGACTAACAGCAGAAAGAGGACCAAGTGGTCTTCGGTACCTTTCAGGTAGTTATTCAAGCGTTTCACCTACTAATCTCTTACTTGCTGCCACGGAACTTGGTACATGTGATATGCTCAATTTGTGTAGAAATACTAGATGAATTGATGAATTACAGAAAATGTTTGTCTCAGAATTTATAAAAAGATTGAAATCAACAGAGTGGTCACGATGAGCAAAAAATGTGTTATGGGGTAAGAAGAGTGGGTTATATAAGAAATCATAAAGATTTCACACTCAGTTTGGAAAAAGAAAGTTTAAGGCATGATAGTGATTTCAAAGCATCTGTCTACATGAAGCCTGAACAAATTATTATGAATTAAGATGCATCACAGATTTCTTCATTTACACCAGATAAGGTAAATTGGAAGACAGCACAAGGTGGAAGATAAAAATAAGAAAAAGGATTTTACTTTGAATTGAATTTTAAAATTGAAAGTGATTAATCAAATTATTTTGACAGTGAATGATTCACAGTTGACTCAAACCTGTGGCTGAGGTAAACAGTCTATTACAGAGAATAGAAGACAGTAGAAACTATTTCATTGAAACACCTGGATATGTGCTCAAGTTTTACAAATACATGAGAACCTGCAAAATTCTTCTAATTTTTAGGAAAGTCAGAGTAATGACTGATTAGATCGGGAATTTGTCTCTGTGGTAAAAGATGATCTTGACAATAGATGGAAATAATGGAGTTTCTATTTTAGAAACATTTTCCCCAAAGCAATCTTGCCTTTACTGGGACTAGGTTAGCAAATTTTGAAGGTATTCCCTTTAGATTCTCAAAGAATAGTGAACTCGTGAATATGAAGAAATTGCAGTTTTAAACTCTCAGATAAGGAAGCGATAAGGGTAATGGGCTTGATGAAATGCAAACCCAGCAATTGCACCTTTGATTTTATTTTCCTGAAGTAAGCAGAAAGATTTTCTTGCCTAACCAGACACAGAGAATTTAAAAACTTGAGTCAATTATTTAAGTTGTATATATTGGAAAGCCTGTTTCAGGGCCACAGTTTAGCTTGACTGACATTCAACAGAGATTTAACGGCATACTTTTCCTTTTTAAATTTTGTTCTGCTGTATAATTGAAGACTATATATAATGACAACAAGTTGATTTGTTTTCGAAAGAGACAAAAGCAGTGATTATGTTCTGCAATTAGAGATGTGAATTGATGAATAACTATCTGGTTAATCTCCTCCCTGTGAGCAATTGAATGGACAACATTTTAGGCCTCTCTCCTTTTTAAACCCAAACGATAGGAGTTTTTCTCAAATCTAAGCAAAGTCATAGACACTACTTCCCCCCCGCTTTTTTTTTAAAAAAAACTCAAATGATATGGTTCTTTCTTCACTCATCATTATACTCTGTCCATATAGTCAGGCCCCATACGAAAGCTTTCTTTCACAGATATTTCAAACTTGTTTGTTAAAGATGACTTGTAAGGCTTGCTTACCTAATCGAAGAGTCTCAATAATTTGTAGAATTGTCAGACATGTTCTAGGCAATCAGTTATTTCTATTCTTTACATATTAATGTAATTTTAGAGTAAGCAGGGGAATTTTATTCCTAGTCTACTTTACCGAAACAAGAAAAGTAAACTATACCATTAAGCTTGACTAAGGATACAGAGATTTAAAATTCATGGTAGGTCATCGATAGTCTTAAAAATGGTTTAGATGTATATAGTTCCCTTGTACATCAAACATAATTGTGGAAAACTGAATGTCGACATTATTACAGCCATAGAATTATTCATAACTGGAAGTCACTTAGAGACTGTCTATTTCAACTCCACATTCTAATTTTAGATTAATTAAAAGTAATATTTATTTATTACAGCTTAATTTATATTAGTAAATGCTCATTATAGAAAATTTGAGAAGCACAGAAAACTGTAAAGGGGAAACATCATAGAATCTCACTATACTGAGATGCTGCAAATATTTTTTGTATGTTTCTTTCCTCTTTCTCTCCCTTCCTTCCCCCCCATTTGCAGCTGCATTTCCAAATCACTATCCAGAAAGTTATCACACCTCCACTGGTAATAACTTTGAGGTGTTGTACCACATCTCTCCTGACAGTATTGGTATTATATTTGCAAATTTAATAGGTCTGAGTAGTATTTCACAGTTGGACAAATTCTTTAACTACTGGTCATGATGCATTTTTTTTTTCAACTATTTAGCCTTTGGAATCATCTCTTTCGTGACTTTCTGGTTATGTTTGTTCTCCAATCGCTTATTGGAACCTTAGTATTTTTGTAATTAAATTTGTAACTTGTTGTATGTGTTGCATGCATTTTGCTAAAATTGCAAACATCTCAGCTGAGAGTGTATTTTATTGTCCAAGCAATCATGTCCTCTTTCATTGTTCTTTATAAAATACTTGTTAGCAAACATCACTTTGTAGTCTTTCAAAATTTTGTATTCTTAAAAATAATTTTAAGTTCCAAACTTGAGATTTTAGTATGTTTAAGCTATACATTGAGTTGTGAGGAATCAATGTCTTCTGTCTACATACCCAGGAACATGGGTACTTCTGATGATTTATTCAGATTTTCTTTTACAATGTTTAGACATACGGTAGAAAAAAAAAAGACATTTTCTCAATAAAGTACCTAGAAAAAAGGTCAATAGTTTTCAAGCTTTTGTAAAAACTACAAATTTTATTGAAAAATTATTATTGGTATATTGAAAGAACTATTGATTTTTGTGTGTCTGGTGTATATCCACTTTCATATGAATTAGAAGAGGTTTTTCAGCTTATTTATGTAGATTCTCTAGATATACAGCCACATCAGTCATTAATAATGATACTATTGTCTCTTCCTAATTATTGTCATCTGTTTTGAGTTTCATTGTAGCATCTAGAACAATGCTAAGACGGAATGATGATTATAACCTTCCTTTGAAGAAGGTGAGTCTCATTGACTTAATAACGGCAATGACTTTTGGTGTGAGATTGTTACTCTGTCTCATGTTTTTATTCTCAGATTTTTTAAAGCTTATAAAATCAAGAATAGTGATTGGACTTTATTAAATATCTTTTTCAACCAAAAATTGAGGCGACTACAAGGTTTTTCTTGTTTGAGTTAATAATATATTTCAATGCTAAAATTCTTAATATTAAAACATCTAAGCATTTGTTCTTGATTTTAGTGGACTACAAATTTGTTAGTATTTCAGTTAGGATTTTTTTAATATACACATGGAAATAGATGAGACTTATCTCTAATTTCTGTTTTGTTCATTATCAAACTTTGGTTATGAGGATTATGGTGGATTCATAAAATAAATTGCTCAACTTACCTTTTTTCCTAGGTGTTGAAAAAGCATATAAATGTCTAGAATCATCTAGCATGTTAAAGGTTGAAATAATTCACTCATGTGCCCAGAGACACTAGAAATGGTCTTTCCACATGCATTCTTTGTTTATAGATATATTCACTTTTTCTACTTCCTTTTAATTGAGTTTGGCTATTTTATATTGCTCCAGGGTAACCTCCATTTCTTTGAAATAAATCAAATTATTAACATGAAGTTATACAAAGTATTCTATATTTGTTATTTCAACTTTTTCTAACTGTTTTTGATTTTTTTTCTTAATGTGGCATTTCTATTATTTAACTTATTCCCTAAGAAGCAACCTTGGTACTAATATATACTAATTTTAACTTTTTTCTGCGCTCATTTATTAATTCTTTCTTTTCTATTCACAAATTTATTATATTCTGGTTAACTTATCTTTAATATTTTAAATATTTGCTTCTTGAATAAATTATACTAGTATTTTTCTATTTAAAAAAATATCATAGCATTCTAAAGTTTTAAATATGCCTTTGGTGGCCTCTTCATAGTTCTATTTTTTTTTTAATATATTTATTTTATGTATTTATTTTTGGCTGCGTTGGGTCTTTGTTGCTGTGCGGGTCTCCTTGTGGTGAGCGGCAGCTACTCTTCGTTGTGGCGCGTGGGCTTCTCATTGCGGTGGCTTCTCTTGTTGCGGAGCACGGGCCCTAGGTGCGCGGGCTTCAGTAGTTGTGGCTTGCTGGCTCCAGAGCGCAGCCTCAGTAGTTGTGGCACACGGGCTTTAGAGCGCAGGCTCAGTAGTTGTGGCCCAGGGGCTTAGTTGCTCCGCGGCATGTGAGATCTTCCCTGACCAGGGCTCGAACCCATGTCCCCTGCATTGGCAGGAGGATTCTTAACCACTGCGCCACCAGGGAAGCCCCATGGTTCTATTTTGTAATATTTTTCTCTTTTTCTTTTTTATCTGTTATTATCTTTGAATAATTTTTTAATATACAAGAATATTTTTTGTATTACATGAACAAATTAATTTATAATATTAGTTTTATAATTAGATAGTCTGGCCTCTATAATTATAGAATTGGGATTTATTTTGGTCAAGTTTAAGGTCAATTTGCCAAATTTCTGTTGACAATTTTTGGTGGAATACAAAGATTGATTTAGCGTGATTAAAATTAAGGTATATGATTACTGTCTCTTGTAATCTACCTGATCTATCATATACTGATGTTGGTGTATTGATATATATTATTTGTAGTAAACTACAGAATTTTTTTAACATTTTGCCCATTTTCAAAAGATAATTTAAATTTTTGTATTAATTTATCTCATTTACAAAAAGATACTTAGATGTATAACTACTTTAATACTATTCAGTGTTCAGTCTGAGCTTTTTCTTTAGGCTGTTCTGCATATTTTTTGCCCTTTAATTTTGATTAACTTCTTGGTCATCTGAAATATATTCTGCAGTATATTTTTCAAGCAATCTATGTGAAAACTATTTTTTCAGTTTCATAGCATGTCTGAAAAATATCTTTCCTTCCTATCTGTGAATAAATAGCTAGTTTGGTGTAAGAAACTCTCTGGTTTCTTATCCAACTCTATAGACCTAGCTCCGTTTTCTTCTGGAATCTAGTCTGATGGAGGAGAAATAAGAGGCAAATATAATGTCTCTTCTATTGTTGAAAACCAGGACTTTTTCACTAGATCTTTGAAATTTAACATTTTTGTCAAGTTTTATATTCTCGTCCTGGGATGAGGGGGAACTCTTTTGATCTACAGATGCAGTTATTTTTTTTAGCTCAGGGAATTTCTTTTTCATCTCTAAATATATATATATATATATACACACACACAAACACACACATACATATATATGTATATATATACTTAGTTTCTTTGTTTTCTTTGCTACTTTTCCCTCCATTTTATCATCTACTCCGAATCTTTTTGTCTTTTTCTTTGCATTCTGAGGTAACTTCTTTAGTTTTTCCTTGAGTAGGAGCTACATATATGTAAAGTCTTCTCTTTAAGATGCCCACCCAGAAGTGGAATAGCTGGATTATGTGGTAGTTCTATTCTCAATTTTTTGAGGACTCTCCATACTGTTTGCACAATAATGGCTGCACCAACTTACATTCCCACAAACAGTGAGGGTTTCCTTGAGGGCATTATGCTAAGCGTAGTAAGTCAGATGGAGAAGGACAAATACCTGTGATCTCACTCATATGTGGAATATAAAAAACAAACAAATAAACAAAAACAAAATACATGAACAAACCAAACCAAACAAAAACAAACACATAGATACAGAGAACTGAGTAGTGGTTTACCAGAGGGAAAAGGGCAAGGAGGTTGAAATAGGTAAAAGGGTGATAAATGGAAACAAAACTTTTGGTGGTGAGCATACGCTAGTGTATGCAGAAGTAGAAATATAATGAAATACACATGAAACTTATCTAATGTTATAAATAAATGTTACGTCAATAAATTAAAAAAAAAAAGATGCCTACCTTTGGGTTTTAATCCTACCCTTGCAGTTTTAGAGAGGGTCTTCAACTTTTGTGATCTCAGATTAGATCTCAGCCTTGTGTCTTTCTGTCTTATCTTGATCTCTATTTTTTCAACAGTCTATGATTTCTGGTATATATTTGAGAAAAATGAAAATATTTTTCTAAAAATTATTTTTATTGGTAGCAAATAATAGTTTTCAGAAATATGATTTCTGAAGACTTTAAAACAGTTAATATTCCCTTTTTATGCCATAGAAAAATCATTCATAAGGGCAATGAAGATTTATTGTTTCTTCATCTTTGATTGAGGAAGCATTAGTCTAGTTTTAGTGTTTTCCTAACAGATCGAAAACTTGCTCTTAGTGTCCACTTGTTGAAAACCTATCTATCTCAGACCAAAGTCAGGGTCGTGTACCCTGAAAGCAGAATTTATTCAGTAATGTCCTCCTGGACTTAGATGAGGTCCTCTTCTCTCCTGCAGGGGCTTTGCCTGTAGGACCAAGGAACTCTTCCTCAGGTCGCCTTGACAGTCTCTTGTTCTTTTCTAACCAGAAGCAGTTATGTGAAAAATTAGAATTTCTGGCATATTCTGACATTGTAGTTTCCCACCCCTGCCTTTCCATGCACATCCCAAGCGTAATATATTTGAGAGACTGAATATATAAACAGACAACAGCCAGACCACATAGAAAAGAGTTTTGCGGCAACCAGCCCGGGGAAACCACCCTATGATCCACAGTCACCAGCCCAGGGAGGCAGCCTGCTATCTACGAGTCAGACCTAACACAAGTCCCACCACAGTCTCCAGCAACCAGTGTAGGAAGCCAGGCAATAGGCCCTGCAACAATCGGCCCCAAATGGCCAGGACTTAATATCTGACAGCTTCCCTGATATTCACCCCTGCTTCCACCTTCCCACCAATCAGAGAAAGCCAAGTAGACACCCTAACCAATCACGTCGGAGCCCCGCTCTTAGTTGGCCCACCTCCAGCTTCCAGGCCAACAACCTCCAATCAGGGTACACGTGGAGGCTTCCCTTTCTCCTCACTCCCCTCCCCTACCTGCCCTTGAGTTTCTGCCAAACACAAGTCATGGTGGCTGACTCTCTTGCTATAACAAGCTGTGAATAAACAGCCTTTGTCTGTTCTCATTTGGGTGGTCTTCTTTCATTTCCAAAAATGATACTGCCTGCTTGCCATTAAGTTGTTTGAAGTTCTAGTTCTTTTAGAAAGCCTGTTAAGGGACCATGCTAATTTGTGTAGGGGGGATATAGCAGTGTAGTGGTGGCCACATCAGGGACATAACTTTTACAACCTATGAAATAGTACCTGCATGGTAGGGTGAGGCAAGGTGGATGGGGATGGATACAATTTTTTATTATTTATTTGTTTATTCTTTTTTAGGAAGGAGTGTTTTTTTATTTATTTATTTTTTTTTAATTTTTGGCCACGCTGCATGTGGCATATGGGATCTTAATTCCCAGACCAGGGATCGAACCCACACCCACTGCATTGCAAGTGCAGAGTCTCAACCACTAGACCGCCAGGGAAGTCCCTATTTATTAATTTTTTTATTTTGAAGATCCTCTAACTCCAAACTGGTAACAGGCAGCGGGACAGTGGGTATAGGATTTGGCTTCTTCCTACTATCATCTCAGCATGACATACTGTTCTATTTTAGAGAACAACACATATCTAGACCAGCAATTTTATTGATTAGTCTATCTCCATCCTATTACCCCTAATTTCCTAGAGAATGGCATATTAAAAAATTTTCCATATTTTTATAACTATTTCAATAGCAGAAATTTAGAGATTACCAGGAATTACAAACAAATGCCATCTTAACCTGGAAATCAAGCCCAATCCACCCATTTTAGAGATGTAGAAACTGGGGCTTAGCTCTCTGGATTCCTTATGTATTATACCCTCTGCTCTTTGTTTTCATTTATTTTTCCATAGCCCATCAGAGTCCTTAGCCAACTCTTCGGAATAAATTTAGAAAAATCACATCTGCACATAATATAGCTGTATAATCTTGGACAAGTTACTTAATCTTCTTAGGCCTCAATTTTGTAGCAAAAAAAAGTTGATAATAGGATTGTCAAGGCATTGAGTATGTCAGAAACCATTTTAGGTATTTTTACATGCATAATTATATATCTTCTCAGAAACCTTATGAGGCAGAGACTATTGGCATCCCTAATTTACAGATGAGAAAACTAAGCTTTGGAGAAGTTTGTGCAAGCTCATAAAATCTAGTGAGTGGTAGAGCTAGGATTTGAAACCTGGTAGATGCAGTCTTAAATCAGGACTCACTTTTTAAACCACAACACAGTTTTTTAATCCACAGATTCTTCTGGTGCTAAATTTAGCTACACCTAAATTTTAAAGATGCTGTGGAATGAGGCCAGGTAGGTGCAAATGACATAGGATTCTGGGGTCCCCAGGATTGAGAGTGACTGAGATTTCAGTAGTCCTGTCGGGCAAAGTGTCCACGATGGGGGACATGGATCAACAACGTGGCCCAATGGGATCGTTCAGGGATGCAGATTTAAATGGTGGCATGACCTTGGGATATATTTAGTTCTGTAATTTCCTTGGGAATGTTTCATTCCAAAACAACTCTATGGTTTGAGACATTTCCAATCACTTTTGGGACGAATCTGGTAGGTCACGGAATTTGAGATTTCATCAGATCCAACACAGACAATCTTAGGGCACGATAGGCTTATGAAGCAATTTATGCTTTCCATAGAGAGCCTGGGAATCCTGCAACTTTCTGGAGTTTGATGATGTAGTGAGGTCAGCTTTATGGGACTGTCTGTGTAGTATTTGGAGGCCATAGTAAGTGACATAAATTGAAACAAGTCAGCAATGAACATTTACTATTCCTTCATCGGTCCAGTATTTGATTTCCCTGCCTGTGTTCAGGAATCCCCCATCTTATGGCCATTTGTAGAAGAGTCAGCCTCCCACTGTAGAAGGAAAAATGTCAAACACACTTCGCCGATCTTCACACACTTCAAACACTTCGCCGATCTCTTTTGCTGTTAGGAGCATTGAATCAGGACTTTTGCTGTTAGGAGTATTGAATCAGGACTTCATTGTACATAGTCAGGACCATTGAGGGTCCTTTTTGGTGTGTGGCGTTTGGAACAAGATCAGGTCTCCTGGGCAGAAGTGGCAGCAGGGTGCACAGTTGTCTCCACCGACAGCATCCACTTCTCCTAGCTATGGAGTTATGTGCTCTGTGGGAAGCAGAGGATGCAAGTGATCATTCAGTTCAACCACCCAGCATCTCAGGCTGCACTTCAGACAGAGCCTGCACTGCAGACCTGGTCGACCAGAATCGCAGAAAGGTGGTTGTCTTCTGCCTTTCTCTCCTAATGCCTGGTTCACTCTTTGGAGGAGTCTTCTTTTAGTTCACGACTGTAATCCTTTGTCTGAAACTCTTTTTATTGTCCCATATTTTACAGCTGCCTCTCAAATTTCTTTTCAGCTGTGTATTCAGGCAACTAGGCGTATAGAAATTATTTGGCCCATAACTTTCCTTAGAATTCTTTCAGGTACTTATCATTTCAGAACTTTTACCCACCACTTATTTTCCAAGCCCAAATCTTCCAAGCATGGGTCTTCTGTGGGAACAGGGGAGATCCAACCTTTGTCCATCCTGCAGGATACAGTTTGAGGTGGAGGGAGTTTACATAAAATTAAGAGTGTAGATTTTAGAACTAGAGAAGATTTGGTTTCCAGGCTCACGGTATTAGTGACAGTGTAGACCAATGACATCTGAGTTTTGGTTTCCCGATCTTAGCAAGACATCAGAGTGTTGCTGGGAAGACTAAACGTGGTCTACCTGGGAAACACTCAGCCCAGTGTTGAGCACACAGGCCCTCCTCTGACTCTTGTGCTCAGAACTCAGAGTTGGTGAAGGCGAGACACTGCTCTGGATTTAGGAGAGTCCTAGGTTATACTTCTATCTATGGATACCAAGCAGAGATCAGCTTATACAAGGGTGTGTATTTAATTCACTTCACTGACTTTTTTCAACCTGGAAACACGGATTTTTGAATCTGTCCCCTTCCTCCATCACCATCTCCCCCACCTCTTCATTTTTAAGGCAGACGCACTCTAGCTGGGTATTTTAGTCCATCCTTTCTCATTATCAAACTATAAATAGCAATTCTAATGTGCACTTAAGCCAATACACTCAAGAAATAATGGACATATGTAATGTTAAAAAAATATAAATACACAAGTGAAAATGGCAACACCTGTGTAAGCCAACCCTCACAGCAAGAGGTACCAGGGATTCAGATGCTGGTAATGTCCCTTCTCTAATAACCTTCCTAGCTGTCCAGTTAAGAGATGGATTATCACCATGTCAAGGTAAAAGCCCTACCCTGATAGGGTCATCTTGCACTGATTCTTCCCTCTTCTCTTTCTCATCTTCTTTGATGTATTAAATATTTCCCTAAAACGGGTTGAAGAGGGCATTTTGGGGGATGGAGCCTCTGAGAATCACATTAAACAATATGTATTTGCACCACATTGGAAAGATGTCCATTCCTTTCTTTTTGTCTCTACCCTCCCCCTCCCCTGCCCCCACTCACCCTGTAAAACTCACAAAGTGAGAGACCAGGGGAATTGGGGAACGCCGGGAGGGGAAGGACAAACATTTATTGAGGTTCTGTGGGCCGAGCACTGTACTAGTTAATGTACTTATAGTATCTGAGTTAAAGTTCACTGTAATCCAATGAGGGAAGGATTATATCATTGCATGAGGAAACTGAAGGTCAGAAACGTTATGTAATTTGCTTCCTGTCAAATAGTTAATAGATGAAATACCGCGATGATTCACACTCAAATTGGCCTGACACCAAGAGGGATCGTGTCATTATACCATCCTGTGTCTTGCAGTTTAGTTTCTATTCAAGAGTCCCTACTGAGTCTCTAAGTCTCTACTTGTTCCCAGTTCAAAAGTAAGACAAATGGGAAGGGAGAGTATATGGGGCTAGGAAGGTCTAGAATACAAATTACTCTCCATCACTTTCTATCAGGGGTGGAATTCAAGACTACCCTGGGGTAGTTTTGTTTGCTACATAAACCTGGAAGGTCTTTCCTACCTTGTCTGAGGTGGTAGAGCACGGTTTTCCATTGAAGGATTGAAATGATGAGGTTAAGCTATTATCAGGTGAAACCACCTGCAGTCCTGATTTCAAAATATTTCTGCTTTCAAATGACTTCTCTGGAGGAAAAGGGGCTCTAAATCTCCTAAATAAATAATAATAAATGTTCTGGTCTGTGTATGTATCACAGGAAGATTACTTTGGCATGCTGGCGCTTAGCAAATGAGAAATGTCAAAACACACTGCTTAATCCACATTGGATCATGACAAATTGATTTGGAAATCCTGTTTTCTCCTATCAGCTGCTGCTTCTGAGATGGATTGTTTCACATTTTTTATACCGGCTTTGAGGCCTTTGACTTGTGTTATTGAGAATAGAAAGGCAATTTAGCAGTTCTGGGAGGTATATGACAAAATGTTTTAAAAAAAGTTTTTATCATCCTTTTCCTGAATTGATATTTTATATCACCCCTGTACAGAGTCATGGTTACATCCACTTTTTGTGCAGGGGAAAATACTCTCTTAAGTATCTATAACCATTTCCATCATCTTCCATTTACTTTTACTTCATTCGGACTCTCTATAAAGAAAGCATCTGCTTTAAAATTAGGCAGAATCCTAATGACTTTGCTGGTTATCATCATTCAATTACTGGTGAAGAGATTCTTAACAAATTATTGTATTGGGAACAAACTTGCGAGAAACTATTTCCAGCTCTATCAAATTAAGACTTTTAAGTTAATATTTATGGCCATACTTTTAGTTATTTTCTTATATTATTCTTAATCAGTCACTGTCTCATGAAGTTAATATATAAAACATATAAACATATAAAACATACTCTTTTTGTGTCATCAAATCCCCACCAGAAACTCACAACAACACACTAAGGTAGATACTATTATTATCTGCATATTAGAAATGAGGAAAAATACACAGCTCCAATAACTTGCCCCAAAGTCATAGGTGATGCATGATACACCTAGATTTGAACCTAGGCCATCTGATTAAGGACTTCGTGTCGTATTTCCTTAACACATGAAGGAAGGAAGCTCTAAATTCTCTCTTCCGAGTGAAGATTTTAGACAACTGTATTTCTTTTTCCTTTTTTTTTTTTTTGTCAATTTAATATAAACTCAGAGCATTATAAATACTCAGAATATGTATTTCACAGGCATGTATTGTTATTTCTTGGTGATGTTGTCACCTCAAGGGTGCACAGGGGAGTTACTAAATCAAAGCCCCATGACCAGTGGCAGGCAGTGTCAATCAGTGGGCCTGGATGCTACTGACGAAGGTGTCTGGGATCTCCTTCAGTCCTTCTGATACCCAGATAATTGGTTATGAAGCACCAACCAGCATGTCGGCCTACTATACTTTCACTCCGACTTCAGCAAAGGCTCAGCTCTGTCTGCTGTGTCCCTAACTGTGGGAGGAGTCCCGGGATGGGTACACCCGGTGAAGCCCTCACACCAGCATCCCCTGGGAAGGCAGGGCCACCACTGACCACGTGAGGAATCATAAGAATGATGCTGTCTGCCGGAGGTTGTAAACTGCTGACCACAGGCCAGATAGGGCACATAAATGTGTCTAGTTTGGCCAGCTGAGTACTTCGCATTTTTAAAAATTAGCCACCAACGTTTAAAAACTGGAAGGTTTCACACGCATTCAGACCTCTTCCTCCCCAGGAAATATCAGAAGAGCTGGCAACACTGGGTTTTTATCTGCACATGCCGGCAGCGGATTGGACCTAAAGGCAGCTGCCCTGTTTGGATGAGCCTTTCATTCTCCAGTTCACCCACAATGCACTCTTTTCTTACCTAATGCACTCATTTTGTGTATTAAGGGGACAATCATTGATTTTGAGTTTGTGACTCCTTGCCTATACAAAGTCATTTGTTCTCAATTCTTCTGATGCATAAATCTCTGTCATGCGGTTGATGAATTCAATTGTTTCATGGTTAGATTTCATACCAAAAGCTTTGTGAGAAAGTGAAAAAAGCATGGGCTTTGGAGGTAGGCAGATCTGGACCCAAGTTTGGACCCTGGAAATCGCTGGTTGTATTACCTTGAAGACGTTCCTTGTTCCCTTTGGCCACTAGCTTCTTCTTGAGTAAAATGGGAAAAGTACCACCTGACAGAGAACTATGAATACATATTTAGCTCCCAAAAGATGTTGGTTCCCTCAGCCTTTGCTACTAAGTGGTGTTAAAGAACCTGGGGGGACAAAGATGAAGGAGGCTTGGACCCTGTTCTCCACAATTTCACAGTCTGCTGAGGGGGACAGACTAGTGTCCTGCGATCTGTGATGGTGACTGACTTTGATCATCTGCTTCATGTGGTTTCAGCCAGATTTCTCCATTATGAAGTCACTACTTCCCCTTTTGTGATTAGTATAGAACTTGCCAGGAGGTGTTCGGAGACATTGTAAATATCTTATTCCTCATCAACCTTCACTCAATAGTTTTAGGATCCATAAATGATTTTTTGCCTGAATAAATTCTAATTATGATGGTGACCAAAAAAATATCAGAGCAAAGCGTTGGAAGTTGAGGCTAGAATTTTAAGACCATAAGGGGAGTTTCTGTGGCTTGTGGGAAATTGGGGACTGTGGTCAACTTGGTAATTATAGCTGTTGTCTGTCTATAATGGAGTGGGACCCTATGGGGCCCTCCCAGGACAGACCACCCCCCCGCCACCATTTTCTCTGCCTGCCTTTTGTCTGTAGAAAAAGTTTAGCCAAAGAAAAAATTTAATCAGAGAAATGAGAAAATACAGAAACAAAGGGAAATAGTCAAGCAAGACAAAATAATAATAATTTAGCCATTAAGCAAAGTCAAGGAACTTTAGTTCCTCCTCAAGAGCTATAGATAATATTCTGAGCCATGTCCTTTGAGCTGTTTGTAGATACTGAAACTCCCACCAGATGGAAGAATTTAACTACATGGTGACCAGACTATAGCCATGATATAAGCTGCCACAGTTCAGAGAACTGGCCTCAAAGAAATGGGAAGAAACCTACCCTGGAAATGAACTGTACTTAAAACAATCAAGATGACACTGATCAGACCAATGCATATGACCAATTTCAAGATGACTGCCAACGCTGAAGGTGCTGCTCTGCACGTAGCCCCGTCCCTCCTCATATACACCCCTGAAACTCCCCTTTAAAAGCTCTTGCCCCCTGATGGGCGGGCTTCCCTGGTGGCGCAGTGGTTGAGAATCTGCCTGCCAATGCAGGGGACGCGGGTTCGAGCCCTGGTCTGGGAAGATCCCACATGCCGCGGAGCAACTAGGCCCGTGTGCTGCAACTACTGAGCCTGTGCGTCTGGAGCCTGTGCTCCGCAACAAGAGAGGCCGCGATAGTGAGAGGCCCGCGCACCGCGATGAAGAGTGGCCCCCGCTTGCCGCAACTAGAGAAAGCCCTCCCACAGAAACGAAGACCCAACACAGCCAAAAATAAATTAAATTAATTAATTAAGTTAAAAAAAAAAAAGCTCTTGCCCCCTGATGGGCAAGGTGGAGTTGGTTCTTTGGGACATGAGTGCACCTTCTCCCCGGGATTGCCGGTCTCCTCAATGAAGCTATCCTTCCTTTTACCCAACGCTTGTCTCTCAGTAGTGGATTCTTGAACAGCGAGCAGCTGAGCCTGAGTTTGGTAACATGCCCAGTTTGCGTCTCCTTTTTCCACTTCTGCGATCAGAACTCCTGTATCTTATAGTGAACCTGCTTCATGTGGCTTGAGTTAGGTAGATGCAGCTTCACCCCATAATAGAGGTGGGCACGCAAAACCAAAAGGGCCAGTCGTTGAGCTCCTTGGACATTCTCTGGAACTGTTGGGAAAGGGAATGCTCTCTTCTCTGGGATCAACAGCTGCAAAGACTGTGTCAGCCCACAGTCACTGGTGGCCATCTTTGCCACCAGATGGTGAAAGCCTGTCTGTACTAAAACCAAGGTAAGATGAGGCAAGGGACAGAGTGAGACATAGAGTCCTAATGACACCATTGGAGACTCTGGATTCTGCCATGATAGGAGCAGATCCACCCCTGGAATTTCCAGGGTTTTGAGAAAAGAAATCCTGTATTTTCTCATGCTAATTTGATTTGAGTCGCTAAAAATTGTAATCCCCAGAGTCCTGACTACTCCTGGGTGAGAGATTAATGACAAGGTTTATAGAGGTTTTGCTCTGTCCCTATAGTGTCACCTCATCTTGCTTGGTATCCTCAAGACAACTTCAGTAAAAATCTACGTTACTGTCCAAGGCTTTTGGAGCTAGATTTGCATCTCTTCTGAACGATCTATAAGCATGAAGCAAAAAGCTTATTCAGGCTGCAGAAGTTAAGGAGTGTTTTCTGTATTAGTGGTCGCTGGACCCTAGTTCAGCCAGCTGGAAATACCTAACAAATTATTAACCCTTGCAGCAAATATCTTTTCCTAGACTATTTGCCAATTTTCTTCCTAAGGGATTTGAGGGGCTTATAAGATTGAATATCATGGAAAGAAGCACAGTTGGGTTGAAAAATAAGATCAGAGGGAGAAGATGTTTCCAGACGGTAGAAATGTGTTCTTATTTATAACTAATTGTTGAATTTAGCTTTATGTTTCCTGGCAGCTATAGACAAAAAGGAAAGATTTGGGGTTTTAAAGTTATTTTTTTCCTGACAAAATAAGTCCTAGAAGTTCATTCAAAGACAAAATTTAATCTGGAACTAGAGTTGATAGGAATGTAATACAGAACTCCCTCTACCTAGCTCACTGGATTGTGCTATGTACAGGTGTTGTGTGCTGTGTTCATCAAGAATTTAAAACTATGTCCACACACAAATGACACACTGATGTACACAGCAGCTTTATTCATAGTTGCCAAAACTTGGAAGCAACCAAGATGACCTCCAGTAGGTGAATGGATAAATAAACTGGAAAAGAAGAGACTAAATGGAAGGCTCTGACAGGGTCTTTCAATTCAAAGGGTATGGGAAACGTTTCTTACCTGTCCCAAGGTAAAAACAAAAAGATATATACTTGCTTTGCTACTGGGAGATTTGGGTCACTCATAGGAAGAGCTTAGATGCAAGGAAGAGGCAGCTCTATGGGGAGCTCTGAGGCTGAGATGACCCTTCAGAGCTGTCCTGAGTTGGAAGAAGGGGCCTGGGTTCCTTCTTCAACCAAAGCAATTCCCAAAGAGGGCTGACACCTGAGGTTCTGTCTGCCTGCAACACCCCAGCACCTGTAGGAAAAGTCCTACATTCCTAAAGGGAGTGCTGGGCTTCCTATCTTAGCCTCTATGACAAAAAGGATAATCTCTTCAAATACAGTTTTGTAAAACAAAACAAAACAAAACAAATCTAAAAACTTCTTTATTTTTTTTAAACTTTATATTTTATACTGGAGTATAGCTAACAACTTCTCCAAATGAGCCACTGTTATATCTAACGTGTTACAAATGCTGGTGTCACCGAGTCCAAGCTTGTACTGCTTGCTGCACGACAGGACAATGAATTGAGAGACCAGTTGTTGGAGCAAGGAATACTGACTTTATTTGGAAATCCAGCAGACCGAGAAGATGGTGGACTAGTGTCCCAAAGAACTGTCTTCCCTGAGTTAGAATTCAGATTTCTTTTATACTAAAAGGGGCTGGGGTGTCGTTGGTTGTTGCAGACTTCTTGGTGTCAGAATCCTTTGTTCTTGCATCTGCCCATGTAGGTCAGGTCAAGATGTTCCAGCAAACCCCCAACAAGACAAATGTTATTCTCTGTTCTGCAACTTTTTATCTCTATATGAATGGAAAAGCATAATACCGTTAAAGGTCAGAGCCTTGAGAATAGGCTAGCCTGTATATTTCAGGCTAGAGGCAATATTCTTAATTTATAGCAAAAGCAATAGAATGCAGAGGTTAAAGTAAAAGAAACAGATCCAATATGGAGTCAGATTTGTTCTTCCCTTACATTGGGGGTTGTGTCATAGGCACATAGACTGGGAGGCAGTTCTTTTCAGGAGTCGCCTATAGCTGTTGGGCAAGTCTCACACCTTCAAAAGCAGGAACCCTTTGTCATGCTGATCTTTTATTTTTATAGGACAATAATCACTCCTCCCCACCCCAAGTAGTTTAATTCTTTAAATAGCTGTCATTCTTACCTCACAACTAGATTGTAAATTCCATAGAGTCTAGAATCCTTGCTTTAAATATTTCATTGCTTAAAAAATTTAACCCAGAGCTGAACACAAAGTAGATGCTCAATAAGGTAAGGTGAATAAATGCATGGTTAGAGTATTGAGGATGATGTAAAAATAGTAACATAAATTAAATCAAGAAATAATTTGGTCCCTACCCTCAAAATATTTCTAACAGCTAAACAACTCTCACTAGCTTTCCTGCTACAGCTCTGATCTAAGCCACTGTTATCAATCCTGGGAGGCTTCCCAAGTGATTTCCTGCTTTGTTTAACATCCTTGGTCCCCTTCAATGTTCTCAACAGAGCATTGGGTACCATCCTGTTGAAATGTAAGTCAGATAATGTCACTCCTCTACTGAACACCTCCAGTGGCTCCTGATTTATTTCAGAGCAAAAGATAATGTCCTCACAATGGCCTACAAAGCCCTACACAATCAGTACCTCTCCCGCTCTGACCTCGACTCCACCACTCTCCCCACCCTCATTCTTCGTGGCCACACTGGCCTCCTTGCTGTTTCTACCACAGGGCCTTTGCACTGGCTGCTTCATCTGCCTGGAATGTTTTCCCCCTACATATCCACATGGCTCCTTCCTCACTTTCTTAAAATACTTTCTCACTTGAGCAAATGTCCTTTGAAACATAAAATTTCAACATTTAAGATCTCAATACTGCTTCCAACACTTATGATTCTTGTCCTGTGATAGTTTTTCCCTCTCAACTATAACTGGTTATAACATTTACTTTCTACTTACTTTTTATTCTTACTCAGTTCTCACCAGTATGCAGTTCTACAAAAGCTGCATTGTTGTTGCTATTGTTCAGTTTTTGGCTAGTGCCTGGAACAGTGCTGGTTCAACAAATATTGTTGTAGGAATAGGTGGAGGACAGTGCTTTCTGCTTCATGCTTAATGGTGGGGCAGATTTTTACTTGGTTGTGAAATAGAAGGAGATTTCAGTAATCTGAGAGAGTGGGAGAATTCTCTGGCCAGCTTGCCCACGAAGACAATTGGTCTGGGACCCAAGACACTTCTAAGGTGTCTGCACGTGGCTCTCTCTGCTTCCACGGTTGGTGGGTGGAAGATGCTCCCTCATCCTGACCCAACAAGTCCTGTCCTTAAAGTCCCGAGAACAGTGACCGTTAGCTATTATTATACCCACATGCCATAGATCCTGGCCTCCAAAAAGAATGTGAAGGTGAATTTGGAAACTTTTGTTTCCAAATTCCAAACCTCTGGGAGAAACTCTGGTAGTGCCATCTTGGATCAGTTGCCATACCCTCTGTTCAACTAACTGAGAGGGGAAATGAGGTCGCAGGGCTGCCTGAGGCCCCCTCTAGGGTCCTGCACAGAGGCCAGCAGCACTGAATATGGAAGGAGAATTACCATCTCCCTAGGAGCCACTTTCTTCAAGACCTGGGCACACTTTCCTTCTGTTGCCTTTGTCACCCAGGTCATTTCCTCCTAATTTATCCCTCCATCTCCTTTCCTTCTTTTTATGACTCCTCCTACACTGCTCTGTGTTCTTGGTAAGGATAGCCAACGAGCCAGGCCGTGCTGGTCCATTGACTCTGGGGCACAGGAAACACACTGGAACAGGGATAAGCCACCACTGCCTTTCAGTGTGTCTGATGTGATGTGGGTCTCCTCGTATTGTGAGGCTGATTGAGGCCATAGAACCTTCCTTGGTTGTCACTGAACAATTTTCCCTGTGTCTCTTATGCAACGTGTTCACCCCATGGGAGCATTGCTCTCTGCATCAGACAGGCTAAGGAGCCTGGTGGGAATGAGACTGGAGGCCAGCTCCTTAGCTTTCCTGATCAAAGCAGACGGGGGATCTGTAAGCTGCAATTGAGTTCCTTTAAGACCTGCCTTGCTAAGAGAAGGGTTGGTTTGTTCTGGTCTGTACTCAGCTGGCATAAAAGGAATTGCAGGGACTAAAGTAATGATATTCTATTGTGTTTTGTCCAAATCAACTGCAGGAAACAATTTACGACCACTTGCTATTTCTTTTTTCCCCTTAAAATTAAACTTGTGGATGACCAGCATTGTTAGGATTTACCTAAACTTGGCTTCCTGCCACTTTCTTTTCTCAGACTTGGAAACTCAAAAGATGATGTAAATTTGTTGGTTGTCAGTCTTGGATGCCTCCTCACGGGGACTGAGCAGGCTTGGATGAAAGACAGCAACAAAGTTCCTGGCTATATTTTGAGCGCTTGTTCAGGCTGGGCATTCTGTCCTCATAAGAGAGAATTTTAGCTGAACATTTTGCTGTCTTCCTAGGAACTGTTCGCAAATGTTGAGCTGCCAGTGGGCTAGAGGGGCAATTCTGTATGGCGGTGCTGGGAGCACTCTTGATGAGCTGAGAGGGAAAAAAAATAAGGCAGCCTGACACTCTTGTCAGGCTGTACAGGTCACCTACCATGCTGGCTCCATGGGCCGACGTTTTGTATAAAAAATACATAAAGCAATGCCCTCTGGCAGCGTGAGAAACACCATTAAGTGCCATCCAAAGACCATCATCAGCTAAATTGAAAGACAAAGAAATGCAAAGGTTAATCTCTGGTGCCCTGGGTGCATGTGGAGCCAGACCGTTTTATTTGTAGGCCAAGGAAGTCAGTGGATGGTGCGGGTCAAGAAGGGGAGATGCCAAGGAGCTGGATGAGATTCCCGGGCTGAGATGGCAGCAGGAACTGGTGAGCTTACGCCAGACCCACGAGCCTCCGGCAGAGCTTAGTGATCTGTGTCTGAGGAGGTGAGAAGAAAAAGATGCCAGTCACGAGACTGGGTTCAGCTGCCGGATAATGCCATGAGCCAGCTCCCTCTCCCTCTCTCCTACAATGGAGGAGAAATTAAAAACAACAACAAAAAATTGACCATCACCTGTGTGTTTCATAGTCAACCTGTAGCTGTGAAAATATTTTTTGCTGGTTGCTTGTACCGGAAAGGGCCCTGCACCAATCACACGCTTGTGATGTTATCAAATAATGCTTCTTGCTTTATCCCTGGGTGGAGCTCAGTTTTATCCACATGACTTTAGTGAAGATGATGTGAAACAGTACTGAGCAAGTGTTCTTTCTTTCACGGCTGCAGTTAGGGTTTAAGGATCTGAATCTCTGTTTTAATGCAATATTAAGAATTTAAAACTTAGAGAATTGCCAGCGCAGAGGCTAATTTATTTTCTGTAACTCTAAGATGAGAACTTAAATCTCATACTGGAGGAAAGTCATGTATCCCTCCCCTCCCCTGCCCTGTGATCTATAACTTATTTATCAAGCAACCTCAGCTAAATAGAATGAAGAGAAGCAAGGAAAGAGAGAATGAATGTCCACTGCTTGCCAATTAGACTCTCCATCAGTCTATGTGTCAGTGGCTTTGACTGTGGGCCACTGAGCTCTGGTCTCTGATGAGGTTTCCTGGGGACATGCCAAGTACCAGCCCTCCTCCATGAAGTTCCACTTGGGATTTCCTATCATATTTGTTTTAAAAATGATTCCTCTCACTTAAAAATAAAACTGAAATTGTTTCTATATCACACTTAGTCTTGACAGCATTCCTGCGGGTTTGCTCTCATTATTTCCATTGTATAGATGAAGGAGTTAAAGCCCAGCGTGGTCGGCTGGCACAAGGTCACAGAGGTTGGGAAATGGCCCCTCCCCAGTCAGTGTTGCTCGAAGCTCTTTCTACTGAATCACTCCGAAGTAGGACGAGAAGCTCCTGAGAGAGGTTATTTAAAAGTTCACGCACTAAAGCTTCCGCACGGTCCTCATAAAGGAGCCCCTGACTTTCACTCACATCTTCACTTATCACTAGGATGATGGGCCTGATGACCAGATTTCTAGCCATTCACTCAACAACCTTCAACAAATATTCATTGAGTCAGGAGACAAATGGAATTGGCTTGAAGCCAAAGCGAGCCTGTGAGGGTGTGGGGTGAACAGGACAGACTTCATCTGCTTTCCCGGAGCTTACAGCATAACGGAGAAGAGAGAGAGTAAATGAAAAACCATACATTTATTTTCAATTTTAAGATGTACCAGGCCCTATATAGATAAGAACTGTTGAGTCTGATGGAAGAAAAGGGCTTCCCAAAGCGGATCCGCTGAGAGGTGATGCTCCAACAGCAAAAATGGAAGCAGAAGAGCTGTAGAAATCAGACACCAAAGCTCTTTTGTGTAACAATAATAACAGCCGTCATCTACTAAAACCTTACTTATTAGTAGTATTTAATTCTTCCAGCACCCTCGTGAGAAAATAGTGACCTGGAATGCCTGTTTACAGATGAGAAAGCTGAGTTCCGAAAAATCACGTTAACTCCGAGGTTCAAGACCAAGGAGCAGGCAGCCTCATCCTGAGATGCTCTGACCCCGCATAGCCGTTAGCACTGAGGGGGCAGCGTGGAGGCATCATGGTCCTGTGGCTGCAAATCTAGTTTTTACTGCTTGTTAGGTCCAAATTGGACCCCCATGCTTCCTTTCTTTTCTTGCAGGAGGACTGAGTAGTTCCCACCTGTTCCTTTCCTCTGTACAGCTCCCAGCACCTCCCAAAGCCTTGTCAACACCCCTGCTTGCTCTCTGCAACTCGCTCCCTTAAGACAAGAATAGGCCCCTGTGTTGTTGTTTTTTAATTTAATTTTATTTATTTTTTTATACAGCAGGTTCTTAGTAGTTATCCATTTTATACATATTAGTGTATACATGTCAATCCCAATCTCCCAATTCATACCACCCCCACCACCACCCCCACCGCTTTCTCCCCTTGGTGTCCATACATTTGTTCTCTACATCTGTGTCTCTATTTCTGCCCTGCCAACCGGTTCATCTGTACCATTTTTCTAGATTCCACATATTTGCATTAATATAGGATATTTGTTTTTCTCTTTCTGACTTACTTCACTCTGTTCGACAGTCTCTAGATCCCCTGTGTTCTAATCTAAGAGCTCTAGTCACTGTGGGAATACAGGCAGAGAGGGACTCACAACCAGCCGTGCAGCTCCCGAGCTTAGGGAACTTGAGTGGTCGGGATACTGGACTAATGATCGTGGCCACTCCATTAAAACTTCTGCTGGAGTCAGCATCTCGCTGCCTTTTATGCCTTCGTTTGTGGACCTGGAGATGTTAACTGTAAAACAATAGTCAGCAGTGCTTAAAATTCTAAAAACTATTTAATGTCATTGGGACAGGTCATGTGTTAAGGTGTTTACACTGTCCCGGGCGGACTCTGTGTCAAAATACATTCCTTCAGGTTCCGTGTCCGTCTTTACACTTCTAAATCAGAGATGTTCCAACACCTCGACCAGGTCATGAGTTTGTCAGCATGTAAGGGACAACAGCTATTATCACCACAAATGTTATTTTGATTTAGCAGGAATCGCAGAATCAAAGCCAGGCAGCATTGATCCCTGATTAAACATTGATTTATTATTTGTGAAGCCCTTCATATATGCCAGGCACTGGAGAGACCCAGAATTGACTCAAACAGACACGATACCTGGCTTCATTGAATTTATATTCTAGTGGAGAGAGACAGATGACAGCATAAAAAAGAAGATTAATTTCAGGTAGCAAAAAGTGAGATGAAGGAAACAGGATAGTGGGATGGAGACCCAGCTTATAGCTGGGGCAGAGGAGTCTAGATTAGGGAAGACTGTTAATAGTGGTGACCTTTCAGCAGAGACCTGAATGCACAGAAGCAGCAGCCATGTTAAGCCTGTAGGGAGGGGTGCTCCAGGCAGAGAGGCTATACATGCAAAGGCCCTGAGGTCAGCACGGGCTTTGTAATTTCAAGGAACCGAAGGGCTCCTGTGGCTAAAGTGAAGCATGGTGAGTAGAGAGAATTCTAGACTGAAGTAGGGGAGGAGGCTGGGGCCGTATATAAGACCCTGATATGGAGTTTGGATTTTATTCTTTGTGAAGTGGGAAGACATTGGAGAGTTTTATTCAGGAGACCGACTTAGTTTGAAAAAGGTTAAAAAAGGTTACTCTGGATTACAGGGAAGTAAAAGCACAAGAAGAGAGCTTATCAGGTAATTAGGAAAGGCCAGGCAGGATAAGTTGGTGGCTGGCCCAGGGGGAGGGAGTGGGGGTGGGGAGAAGTGGTGAAGTTCAAGTATATTGCAGAAGTAGAGCTGGAGGGATTTGCTGGCAGATTCCACGTGTGGGGTGAAGGAAAGAGAGGGAGGCATCAAGGAAGATTTACGGGCACTTGAGCAACTGTGCAGATGGCTGGCGGTGCTGTTTACTGAAATGGGGAATATCGAGAGAATTTGGGGTGTAAAGGACAAACTCCATTTTGCGATGTTGAGTGTAGGATTTGTAATACACATCAAAGTGGAGATCGTGCGAGGAGGAGGAGAAATGAACAAGGGGAAGTCAAGAAGGGGCAGTCGGTAAGGTTAAGTCGGAAACTTCAGAGGGTTGTGGAAACCAACAGAAGAAAGCGTGCCTTAATCAGATGTTTGTGGAAGGTCGAATATCACGACGGTTGAAGAGGGACCACTGGATCTTCCAACATGGGGCTCCCTGGCGATCGTGATTTGATCAGTTTATGGAAAGAATAAAAATCCACTTGGAATTCTATTGAAAAATTGGACATCAGGTTGCACCATCAGTGGTAGAGAAAATGGGAGACGAGAGTAGAGGCAGCAGGAACAGTCACACTCGTTTGAGGTTACACGATAAAGGCGAGTGTAGACCTTGGCTTGTCAAGGTGTTTATTTGTATGTTAAGTGTCAGGTGGGAGTTGTATAGTATATTTGTATTTTAAAGGGAAAGTTCTAGTAGTGAGGGAGAATGTAAGAATGTAAAAGAGAGGGGAGAGATGGGATAATTTCTGAGAATAGCCGGGCAAAGTCTTCGTGAAGATGAGTGAGTGAGGGTGGGGTCCAGAGCACAAAGGATGGGTAGGTTTTGATGCCATCTGAGGCACTTGCCCAGGGTATAAAGAGGGATGGCAGGGAACAGATACAGAGAAGGCTGGTGACTTTGCTGGTGGTAAGATAAGGGGATGCCCCTCAGGGCTTCTATTTTTTCACTATAACATGCTAAGAAACAGAAATAAAGATAGAAATATTTGTAGACAGGTTTTAGGGAAGAATCCACACAAAAAGTCATGGGGTGTGAGGAGCAGGTTGGTAAACCATCCAGCTATCCAGAACGAGCCGCGTCCCTGGGTTCTGCATAACCGAGGTCTTATGCAAGGTGTCTTGTTGGACACCAGTACCTTCTGGTAAAGGCTGGATGCTGCGGTCCAGAGCAGCTGAATATTACTGGTTAGAGCTTCCTACTTGACAGAGAGTCAAACCCCAACTCCATCTCAAGGCCCATGTTTGGACCCTGCCTCTTTTCCATCCTTAGCTTCTCCAGAAGGTTCAGGAGAGGAATTTTAGCATCAGAAGGTAGCTGAGTGGAGACCCTGAATGTGAGAAAGAGACTAAAGGAAACATCATTAATAATTCAGAAGACAACCCATTAGCCGATTTCTTAGAAAAATGTATTCTTTGGGAATAAAGTTCTCATTTTATAATTAAAGTCTGAAAGATAGGAGAACTTTTCAGAACTATAGATAAATGCTAGAAGCTTTGATCCATTAATTATTCTGTCCTCCCTGTTTTCAACTTCTGCTCAGCTGGGCTTTTTTACTCAACATACACATATATTCAGTCCCTCCATCTTAGCGAGGAAACCTTTTTCACTACTTTCTGAAGTCTGGTTTGCCGACGTTGGCATTTTTCTCTCTGCACTATGCACTTTTCCTGGACAATCTCACCCACACCAAGGACTTCAGCTCTGACTCTGATGACGTAGATATCTGTGTTTAGACCTCTCTCCCCAGCTGGAGACTGGGTGTGGATGGTCAATTCCTCAGGAACATCTTTTGTGAATACTCCATCTTTAATTTGTTTCATTTTATTTATTTCTATTGAAGTATAGTTGATTTACAATGTTGTGTTAGTTTCAGGTGTACAGCACAGTGATTCAGTTATACACACACACACATACACACACACACACAGTATATGTGTGTGTGTGTATTCTTTTTCAGATTCTTTTCCTTATAGATTATTACAAAATATTGAGTATATTTTCCTGTGCTATACAGTAGGTCCTTGTAAGTTATGTATTTTATATCTAGTAGTGTGTATATGCTAATCCCAGTCTCTTAATTTATCGCCCCCTTTCCCCTTTGGTAACCATAAGTTTGTTTTCTATGTCTGTGATTCTATTTCTATTTTGTCAGTAAGTTCTTTTGTAGCCTTTTTTTTAGATTCCATGTATAAGCGATATCATACGATATTTGTCTTTGTCCGATTTCACTTAGAATTAGAATGTCTAGGTCCATCCATGTTGCTGCAAATGGCATTATTTCATCCTTTCATTTAATCCAAATCAAACTGGATTTGTCATCCTCCCCACTTTCAAACTCTGCTCTACCTGTGGTTGATAATTGCAATCTTCTTCTTTACAGTAGTCCAAGCAAGAAATGAAGGAATTATGATGTCTATCCTTTACTTCTGACATCTGTTGGGTCCTCAGCATCTCTCAGACCTGTCCCCACCTCTCTTCCCTTCTCTCTTTCCCGCTTGGACTTTTGCAGGAGTGATGCTAGCTGGTTCTTGCACGTCTAGTCACTCCCCTCACGTTTCTCTCTCCACTGCCCACTTCTCTAGTCCCATTTCGTGTTCTACCTGCACAAGCACCAGCTGTAACTTAACCAAACTACTTACCTCTCAATGACTAGTTTAGACTCTCATCTTCCTGACAGGCACGTAGTGCCTGAAATACTCTTTATTTCTAATTAATTAATCAATCCATCCATCAGTTAATTAACTCATCCACCGCTTAAATTTGTGTTATTTTACATTTTCATTCCTTTTTTTGCTGCACCACGTGGCTTGTGGGGTCTTCATTCCCCAACCAGGGATCGAGCCTCGGCAATGAAAGCGCAGAGTCTTAACCACTGGACCGCTGGAGAATTCCCTTCATTCCTTTATTTTTCAGCGCCCAGGCACTGTTCTAAGGCACTAATGAGTGGGATCCATGAAAACCTTCACTTTTCCTTTAAGATTGAAGTCAGAATAGGATTCTCCGTGAGGCCTCGCTGCCCTTCATCTGACTTGGGCTGAGTTGGATGTTCCTGGTCTGTGCTCTCACATCACTGCTACGAATTGTCATCACACTCTGTGCAGTTTGTTACTGGTGATTTGCTTATATTATTGGAAAAACCTGGGACTTGAGATTCCAGTGTCTGTCCCAGCCAGACACAAGGCTATGGCTCAATATTAAACTCTGAATTTGTGAGGACAGGAATGAATGAAGAGGTGTTTGGACAATCTTTTTGCCCCCTTTTTTAGTGGCTCAAAAACTACAATGTTTTTAACGACCCATTTATATAGGTTTCCAGATAGCCAGGTATAAAAGCACTGCTCTTTGACCAAGGGATCAGGGGGGCAGATTAGATGCTCTGTTAAAAGTTCCTCTCAATTCCCTTCTGGTTATTACCACGGACACGGAGGGTGACCCAAGGTGATGAGGCCGGCGAAAGATCTAATGTAATCTTAGGCTGCATTAATAGAAGAATGGTATCCTTTTCACAGAAGATAATAAGCTCCCTGCACTCAGCACAACTAAACCCACACCAGGAAAACTGTGGTTAATTCTAGGTGCCTTACTGAAGCAGGAGAGCATCTCTCTAACATCTCTGCCAGAGGTCAGTGGGTAATGAACCCGATCTTACATAAGCAATGGTCGAGGGTGCCGTGGATGTTCAGTGGGAAAAAGGGGACATCAGCACAGAAATAAGCCTTACTGCGTTTGAGGTCTGTTATGTAGAGGAGGAATTAACACTTATTCCCCTGGGCTTTCAGACCCAAGTTTTGGGAGCAGAAATTACCCACAGAGTAGATTTCAGCTAATTAAAAGAAAGAATGTTTTAACAATTGGAGCGAGCTCCCTTCTGTAGTACTAAGTTTCTCAGTGCCAGAGATGTGCAAGAAGAATGACTACTATATGGCAGGTAGCTGATCTTTTCAACAGCTTTCAGATCTAAGATTGTACTCTTCCAAGATGGTGACCTTATTTTCCTCACCTCTAAAGAGGATTCAAGAAGAAATGGAATTTAAGTACATTAGAGCAATTTAGGTACCAAGGAAAAAGAAATTCCTGAAAGACAATGATATTTCATGAGTAGGACCATCAGAAGTTTTAGGAAATCTCAATTGCAGATCAACTTGAAAAATAGTTTGCATAGTAATTTATGAAAATGATTTAGCTACTTGTGTTCAAAATCAAAAGGAAGTAAATAGACAGGTTCTTATTACCTTCGACTCATGGTTTAATTTGACCTTTAGAATGTCTTTCCCCACAGCAAAGCATTTCTGAGCATGGGCATATTTTAAATAAGAAAAACTATAACAACAATAAATAAAAATCAGAAAGGGCAGTAGTGAGATTAGTGGTTTATCCATTCATCAAGGGTATTGCTAATTAAATAAGTTGAGAAACTTGACTAACGTCTCACAGAATCCAAAACTACTGCTTTGTTTTTGAAAAATTATTCTTGTTCTGAAAAATCCAGGCAGTTTTTCATTTTTTATCTCCAAACATTTAAGTATTTTTAAATGTCTGGAAGTTTTTTCTTTTAACTAATTTTTATCTCATATTTATGCAGAGAGTTTTATTTTAACAAATCAACAAATATATATTTTATTTTGGTCTTGCGGTATGAAGTTTTAACTGCTATTATTTTTATAGTTTATCTATACTGTCTTTGCTTACTGCAGGCATGTAAATTCCATTATCATTAATAAGGACTATACAATGAAAGCATATACTCATTAGTGTCTAATGTACTTCTCAAGGTTATTCTAAGGTGCAAGAGTTTAATGAGTACCTAATGAGAATTCTAGTATCACTGATTAAGAATATCTATCATATTTGTGATATGGTTCTCACAATCTAACACTGGAAAGCTAGTAAAAAAATTAAGTCCCAAATAGCTTCTTTTATTAATAACATATGTGAAAGGCACTTTGTGTTTACAAAGTTATAACTTTAATTTAGTCCATTAATACTTGAAATCTGCTAATCTCATAAGTAATTCATCACAGTTTAAATTTTCATGCAGTTTATGACACCTTTTTTGATAAATATCATACAACACTGGAAAAAGCTAGGGTCATATTTTAAAATAGAACTTTCACATCTTAAAGAACTGCCCACTTAAAATTGAGTTGAATTTTTTATTACTGCTTTGAATAATAATCTAAAATGGAGGAATCAATAATCTGTGAATATGGTGTGAGTGAGGTTAATCTAGATAGTTCAGACCAACCTTATCATCTCTCTATTAACATAGGTTCTTAAGGAAGAGAAAAACATTTCTAATTGGTTTGATTTGGTTTGATTTGAACCTTTTAGTCTACAGTTGACCCTTGAACAATGCAGGGGATTCAACTCTGTGAGCAGTTGAAAATCTGAGTATAACTTAGAGTTAGTCCATTGTATAGGTGGCCCCTCCATATCCATGGTACCACATCCACGGATTCAACCAACCATGGATTGTGTAGTGCTGCAGTATTTACTATTGAAAAAAAAAATCCACATGTCAGTGGACCTACGCAATTCAAACCCGTGTTGTTCTAGGGTCAACTGTATTTTTATTTGCTAGGTTTAAAAAAGTCAGTTTAAAAAATATAAGGAGGAATTATTTAAACAGGCTTCTCAGCAACTTTATACATTTTCAGTTAAACAAAGTTTTTGACATTTCCATTGGTTTTGTACTACAAGCAATGCTTCCCATGGTAACTGCTTTTTTTTTTAAAAGCACTTACTGAAAAGTTTCTTTCCCATGGCATTGATAGGTTAATGAGAGTCCGCCTACATTTATGAAAGGGTGGTTGTAATGATCACATGAGGTAATATATATCAATGTGCTTTATAGCCATAAAAGGCTTAATAAGTTTGTAATTTGTTTTTGTTGGATATCAGTGAGAATGGTCTGTAAAGTCAATAGCTTCTGAATGGGAATTTAGTAGGTGTAATAGACGTGTGAAATGATCAGCATCCAAGAAAGGGGTTTCCAGTGCTTGCTCTGTCTCTGTCTCCATCTGTCCCTGCTTCTCTCCTTAACTCCCTCCCTCCCTTCCTCTCTCTCTCTCTCTCTCTCTCTCTCTCACACACACACTTCAACTGATTGCATTTTATGCATACTTCCTGTAAGTAGACCTAAATCCCACATAGACTGAATTCCTTGGTTAGAAAAATATATATACTGTCACTCAGATTGACCCCTGGTAGATTTCTTAACCCATGAAGATAAAGAGAAACATGTGGGACCGTATGACATGTGCCCTACGAGGTGGAATCTGGAAAATCAAAGTGAAAATGAGTGAAGATCATGGTAAGAACTGATTAGCTCTGCCATATCCTTTCTAGGGCCAAAAAAGAAGAACAAATCGAGGAGGGGGTAAGTTTTCTGGTACAGCATTCAGAGTAGGAAAAGGGAAACCCAGAGTAACTGATGGGACATCTGAATATGAAACAAATTATTAATAGATCTTGTACAGTTGTCAGAATTTTATTTCTGAATACTTCTTGAGTATCATACAAATGAGTGAGCATTAGAATGAATCATGGAATCCCATTGATAATCACCCAATTTCCCTTTGGCAAGTATATTTTATTATTTATTTATTTATTTATTTTTGGTCACGCTGTGAGGTTTGCAGGATCTTAGTTCTCCGACCAGGGATTGAACCTGCAACCTCGGCAGTGAAAGCTCGGAGTCCTAATCACTGGACTGCCAGGGAATTCCCTGGCAAATATATTTTACCTCCTTTACAAAAATGAGAGACTTTTGGTACACCCATTATGGTAGTATAAAGCCTTAGGTTACTTTGATCTTATTTTTCCTTCTCTTGTCCATCTGGAAGAGGATATACTAAGTAGCAAGTAGTTTAAAGAAAAGAGAGGAAGGGAAACAAGATGCCTAAGTGAACCATACACTAGATCATTACTGCCTGTAATAAATTTGATATGAATTTCAAAACATGCAGGATTCAGTACATCTGTCAGGTTGGTATGTACCTAAAAGGTTTCTATCAAGATCACTTATTTAAAAACATTTAATAATTTTGGGGGGTTATAATTTACTTATCAAAAGCATACAAAGCATAAACGTATGGCTCAATAAATGTCCACAAAGCTTACCCATCACCTAAATAAGGAAATAGAGACCCTGATGAGAATACATACAGGTGATGATGCCTTAAGTAAAGTCACAGGACCTCCTTCACCACGACAAGTGAAATATCAATCTTCTCTCCATTCAAATAACACTGTGATTCCTTTTAAGATCAAAGAATAACCAGATTTATTGAAGAAGCTGATCCAGATAAGCCCATAGCTGAAGAAATGCAAGAGTTAAACTGTGAAGCTCTCCCAGTCGGTGACTTTTATAGCTGATCATATTTTTTGTTCGTCTGCTTGCTCTTTATCTTTAATAGTTCTGAGCGTTTGGCATTTTGCCCTCAAAATGTTATGGAAATCATATCCAGATTTTTTGAAAGCAAATCTGTTAGGATCAGCATTTTTCTGAGAAAGTTTCGAAGAAATGACTCAGTCACAATTTAAAAGTTAATGTGTTTGCTGGAGGGTGAGGACTTTAAAAACATTAATTTGTACACCAGGTGCAGTGGGATCTCTTCTGTGAAGTAAGAGGCATGGGTCAAAATCTCAACCTCTGTGACTTGGGGGATATTCCCACGTGAACAAAACTGTACTGTCCAAGCTGTTAAGAGAATCGTAAAGTGAAAGGGGTAAGATGAAGAACTCAGCTTTTTCAGGAATTTTGGTTTCCTGTTAAACGCAGTGAAATGAGAAAATCATGACATTCATGGTGGATGAGTGGCACAGAGAGGGCTAAAGAAAATCATTAATTATAGCCTTTTCTTAATTCTTTGCAGTTATATGCCCCTATTCTACAGCAATGCCTTTGTAAGATCCTGTTTACTTTAATGCAGGAAAATATTTTATTTCATAAGCCACTGCCAGAATTACACATTTTCTATTTAACGACACAACAATCAAAAGTGAACAACGTAAGAATATATTTATATATATACACCTAAAACTAAAACAACATCGTAAATTAACTATACTTCAATTAAAAATATAAAGTGAAAAACATGATCAATTGACTTTTTGCATTTAACTTCTTTTCTTCTCTTGCTTATTGATGAAAAAAAAAAAAACCCAATCATTGAACTGGGTAATCCTTAAGGAAATTTGTCAATGCCCAACATTATCTAATGTACCTTGTTCATGTATTTAGATAACTTCTAAAAAGTTTTGCAGCTGCATAAACACATACAATGTAATAAAACAAAACATAAATAGAAACATACTAAGAGTAGAACAGAAGTAGACGAATAAAGGTGGTCCACAGAAATGCATGCAGTGGAGTCTGTTTAATAAACTAATAAGGTTGGGCTAAATGCTCTGAGTTTCCTTTAAAAAAATTAAACAAGAAAATCCTCTTAGTCACGTTTGTCTTATATTTTCTTTTAACAGTTTTATAGCTTTAGGTCTTATATTTAACTATTAGATCCATTCTGAGTTAATGTTTGTATGTGGTGTTAGATAAGGGTCCAGCTTCATTCTTTTGCATGTTGATATCCAGTTTTCCCAGCACCATTTATTGAAAATACTGTCCTTTCCCCATGGAATGATCTTGGCACCCTTGTCAAAAATCATTTGACCAGATATGTGAGGGTTTATTCCTGGGCTCTCTATTCTATTCCACTTTTTTGTACGTCTGTCTTTATGCCAGTAATGCACTGATTTGATGACTGTAGCTTTATAGTAACTTTTGAAATCAAGAAGTATGAGCCCTCCAGCTTTGTTCTTCTTTTTCAAGATTGTTTTGGCTATTCATGGTGCCTTGAGATTCCATATGAATTTTAAGATAGGTGTGTCTATTTCTGCAAAAAAAAGTCACTGAAATTTTGATAAGGATTGCTTAGTGCAGTATTGACATCTTAATATTGAATCTTCCAATCCATGAACGTGGGATGTGCTTCTATTTATTTATGTCTTCATTGATTTTTTAAAGCACTGTTTTGTAGTTTTCATTACACATGTCTTTCACTTCCTTGGTTAAGTTCACGCCTAAGTATTTTATTATTTTTGATGCTCTAGTAAACTGAATTGTTTTTATGATTTCCTCTTCATATTTTTCATTGTTAGTGTTCAGACATGCAAGTGATTTTGCATGTTAACTTTGCATGCTGCTACTTTGCTGAACTAGTTCTAACAGGTTTTTTTTTGTGGAATCTTTAGGGTTTTCCCCATATAAAATCACATCATCTGCATATGGAGATAATTTTATTTTTTCCTTTCTAATTTGGATGCCTTTAATTGCGTCCCCCTGGAAGTTTCAAGCCTTCAGAGTTCTAAAATAGTTATAGTAGATAGATTCTGCTGGTGCAATTGTTGTCTAGGTGGGGGGACAGATTCCAGGTGGTTCCTATTCTGCTATTTTCCAGAATCCTCCTCAATGTACCGCTTTTATATCTTCAATTGTGTAAAAATTGTGATTATCCTTATAGGTTGACTTATTCAGGCTCTTGTGAATATTTTTGGAAGATGTAGTTGCTTTAGTATCAGCAGCTGTGTCAGCTGTGGACTTTTTTCCAACAATGTATCTGAAATCAAAAATCTAATCAACTTATTGTTGGAAGGCATACCTGCAGTATTCCAGATATTTCCTATCTGGAAATGCCTAGGTGGGCAAGGGATTGCATAGACGTTACAGTTTTAGTCTTTAATCTTGTACAGTTTAAAAATCTGGTTAAATAAGTCCTAAGTATCGAGAAATGTAACAATAAAATATTAAAAATAATACTTAAATACAAAGACTAGAAGAACTATCAAAGAGCAGTATAAAATAAATTGACAAATGACCAATACAGGCCATAACTGCTAGAAGATTTCAAAGAAGAGAGACATCATTTTTATGTAGCTGATTGAGAAAGGCTTTATGAAGGTTGCAGAATTTTTAAACTCCCATTCCCAAATGACTGCTCAGATTTTTTTTTTTTTTCATTTGTATAAATTCAACAGAAAAATCCATGAGGAATCCCAGACCTCACAAAATGATATTCAGGATACTGGGCTATGCACTCCAATGACCTTTTAGGAGATTTCTAATAAATGAAACTAGGATGCATTGATTTTGTGTGTGTGTGTGTGTGTGTGTGTGCCTTGGAATTTGCAAATAACTGTTTTGAGGTTATAGACACAGCAGAGAAAACCATAATATTTAGCAGTCGCAGACATGAACAACTCCAAAACATACCCCTTGGGAAGTAGTGAAATGGAATTTTCCTCAATGAATAGCTGAGAAAATTGAAGAATAGAAAGAGAAATCAATTTTCCATATATGCTTATGAAGGCTCAAGAAATCAGTTTGAAATTTAGTTCTTGATTTAGTCTCTTGAACTTGAAATGGGCTGGGCCATTCAGTAGGCATGTTGTCCTTATAAAACCCATTTTAGTCATTGCCTAGTTGCCTTGCAGTATGATGTATTTCATTTTTTTGTTATAATGAGAGTAGCACATTTCGGTCCTCTTTGCTTAATAAAGTGAGCAGCTATTTCATAGGTTAATTCCCATGCTGTTAACATCTCATAAATTAATGTATATTTAGGGTGAGATCACCTTGCTTGATTAGTTCTCACCTTTTTTCCAAACAACGCTTGAATGCCTTTATCAGACAGGTGTATGAAAATTCACCTTCTTACATTCTTAAAGTTTCTGCTACTATAAGCTGGTAGCCAACTGAGGCCACAATGGATTTAAAAAAATTTAATCAGATGTTTAAATAGTTTTTGAGAAGTTTTCCTTTCACGTGGAGCCATATGTGACTCGTTTGACTATACATTCTCATTTTTTGAGAGATTTCCAGAATAAAGTGAAGAAAGTTAGAAAGCCAGTGAACTGGCCATATGAATTCAGTGGGCTCCAAGATGTTCTGGTGGGAAAAAAATGGCCAGGAATGGATGATTCATTTTGAATAAAAGTCTGAGCACAAGCATTGGTCTTTCTTTTAGTGTTCTCAGAAGTACCAGAAAGATCTAAAAATAGAGAGCAAACAGACATAAGCATGAATCTCAAATTTCCTTTCCTTCAACTTAGATAAATCTCATTTATCCTTCAGTATCTGTACAAAGGTATCCCATGTCATGACACTTTCAAGTAAGACTCCAGCCCATGTTTGATTGAGGCCCAGCACAGTTGGCTCTTGCTGCCCTTACCCCATGTACGTGTCTCTTTCTGACCTCATTTCCCACCTCTGCCCTTTGCACTTCACTCCTGCCACACCACCCTCCTGCTATTCCTCAAATTTGCTAACATCACTGTACCTCAGGGCCTTTGCGTGTGCTTTCCTCTTTTCTTGGCAAGGTCTTCCCTTTGACATCTTTAGTTCTCTACTCAAATATCAAAGTCACAAAGAGGTATTTCCTGACCATTGCATATAAAGAGCAACCAATCCCCATTTCCAGCAGTGCCTCTGCCCCCGGCACTCACAACATAACCTGACAAATTCAGTATTTATTGATTTACTCTCTGTCTTCTCCCACTAGAATGTCAGCTTCGTGAGAGAATAGCCTTTGTATCCTGTATTCGCTGCTATATCTCCAATGCTAAGAACAGTTGCCAGATACATAGTAAGTGTGCAATAATATTTGTTACAAATACATCATTGTACATATCCATACTTTCTGAATTATATTAGCATTACTGCCAGCATCACACAATTTTACAAGCGATTTGAAGTAGACTTGGGCATTCATGAAGGTACCGTTCATCATTTCTCCTCTTTCTGTTTCACTTCTCAGAGTCACTTAGCTGGTGTGTTACTCCACTCTGTAACACAGGAGGGCTTTAGGGAGAACCTGATATTTTAGGATCCATGAGGCTCTCCAGATGAATGCCTTTGTCATGAACATCAAGGATGTACGCTGTAGTGACGTGTTCAACCATTACTATTCTTGTTATTTTAATTCATAATTTAATTGTAAGTTCTGTGAGGGCAGGGACCATGGTATATACACTTTGTGTGTGTGTGTTCTCCTACAGTCTCTTTAGCAGAGGTTGGGCCCATAATAGAAGTATTAGAGTAACTGAATTATTTTAGAAAAACAGCATGTTCTTAATTTGGCAAAGTAAGTAAATATTTGGAGAGTTGTGAATGCCTGCAGTTTCTGCAAACTTTGACTTGAATTTTTCAAAGTCACATTTTAACACAGTATTTCACACAGAATAATGCAGAGGAAAACACCCTACTAATACAGGGCTTTGTGATAAAATTAGAGTTGAAATTCTGTTAACACATTCTTGTTTACTCTGCTGACCTTTTTGTGACAATGCAATAACAGGAAAATGGGAGATTATCTCAATTTAAATTGCCTCTGGTTTCCTAATATTCACTTTGACAAACCAAAATCATGCATTTATTTCATGTTTAAATGTGGAAATTACGGTAACCGTGTCATACTTTAGCGAACTCATAGTCAAAGACATTTTTAGTTTCTTCCTGATTTAATTAAAAAAGTCATTTTCATAGAATGTGTTTTGGATTTACTAAGTTGCACATTTCACTGTTTATGCTATTTTCTTTTTAAATGGAAACGTATACTTTAACCGAAATCAATGACTTTACCGATAGGAGTACCTTACATTTTTAGACCTTTTCTTCTACATCTTTGTATGTGTAGCTCAAATTGTGTTAAAAACTGTTCACTCAATTGTTAAGCATTTCTATACATCTGTGGAAAGTGGCATCTTGTTATTCACATTTTCTAAAGAAGGAATGAAGATGTAATTGGGGATATATGTATATGTATAGCTGATTCACTTTGTTATAAAGCAGAAACTAACACACCATTGTAAAGCAATTATACTCCAATAAAGATGTTAAAAAAAAAAAAAAGATGAAAATCAAAATCAAAAAAAAAAAAAAGATGCAGTTGGGTCATGTGGATGCCCAAGACCCAAGATACGCTGATCAGGTAATCTTGGGGGTGCTGGGTTTTGAGGTGCACCTGAAAAGCTTAGCTACTCCAGTGGAGCCCTGTAACTCCTCCAGCAGATCTTACCTTTGCGTTAAAGGAGGGAATTCTCACTATTCCCCTCCTTAATTTGAAAACATTTCTAGAGAGGGTAGCCAATTAAGCCATTAACAGGTTATCGGGAATTGTTTGAAACAAGTTGAGAGTCTGAGAACATTAAAAAGCCAAGAGGTGAAATGCAGCATTATACCAGATCAAGGTCCCTTCCTAGGGGCTTGTTTTGAGTGTCCTTGACAAATTGTATGGTTTGTATTTTCCAGTAATATGTTCAATTTACCCACACCAGAAAGACTGGTATAGTTCATTGTTCCTTTAACATCTAATTGTAGGAAAATGAAAGGGTTCAGTGGTCAAATGAATTTGAAAATGATGGAGTAAATAAAACTAAATAGGTTTGTTTCCTATAGGTCTTTGGAAAATTGTGAGATTACCAAAAAGGCATGACACTGGGGAAAACCAAATTGTATTTACTACAAGTTTAGCTGTCAGAAATTGGGTAAGTTAAACTGATATGTATGCCTAGATTATTCTCATGTGTAAGAGTCTATCCCATGCAATTACTCTTGCAATGAAATAACTTGATATAAAGGACCAAGTATAGGACCATCCATAAAGGACTGGAATGTGGTGGGTGCTTCTGGAATTTTGGTTTTCTCCCTCCTTTACTTTTTCTCCTTTTGCTTTTTGGAAAATCAAGAACTTCAGACCAGTACTAAATAGAAATTAGTATTTTGTAATTTTGACTTTTTACCCATTGGCCTGCAGACCTTTTTACCCATTGGCCTGCAGACCTAAGGTGTTTTTATATGAACTCATTTGTGTGAAAATTAGTATTTAAATGATATAGTAATAGTTCTATATAAAAGTGTATGGTAGATTTGAAGTGCTTTTAGGTGGTTTTTAGACCAACTATTGTTGGTCTTTTGTTAATTACTTGGATCATATGCAAATTTGAAATAGAATATTAAATACATGATATTCAAATTTATTGAATGTATGTTATAGGGTAGATATAATTTTCCTGTTTAAAATCAGACTTTTTTTAGATTGCACAAGCATTAAATTTTTCATAGGTTTTGTCTGGTCAGCTGAAATGAAAACTGGGTTCCCAAGGCATACTTATGTGCATTTCTTAGAACTCATTTTTTAAAAAAAATTGAGATCAATGATTATAAGAAGTGACATTCATGCGCATTTGATGAAAACTAAGGAATTCTCCAAAGTATGTAACAATTTTACAGTTATTGAAAAGATTATATGACAAAAATAAAAATTATATATATAAACATTTCTGAAGCAGCCATTTTTATTTTAGTGTAATTTTTTAGGGTATCTCTGGGACAATATGGCATTTTCTGGTGGTTTGATCCAAATGAACATACAGGTAAATAAATTTGGAAAAATGATGACAACCCGGAGGTGCTCTGGCCATATTAGGTGCCACTCTCCTTCATTTTTAATTCACTTATTGAAATGTCATTTCCAACTTTATTTTTAAATTGTTCCAGCCATTATAATGGAACAAAAAGCCCTTTACACACTCTTAAGGACAGCATTGCAAGAAGATTGGCACAGATTCCGAATAACTAGATGTGTATGCTCCTTTGATAAAGAGAGCAGTTTTCAGAAACAGTTCTCAGTTCATTGTGCAAAATTGTTGACATTTTGCCGTTGTAATCCTTTCAATGTTGTAGCCCTTTGAATTTTGTGTAAAGGCTTTGCTTCACATCAAAGTAGATGAGAATACTGGGAGCAACCAAAAATAAAATCTCTGAAAGCACTCCTGGTATTGTAAGGATTTATGATGGTATCACAACATCTATGGATCAGTGAACATGAATTTGTTAAAAATAAAAAGAATAAAAAAACATAGTTACTCAGAGAGTTCCAGAGAGACTGCTTAAAGCATGATAAAACAAAATCTACCAGTGGGACACACTAGATTTGGACTACATACTACAATGTGTGGGATTTATTAAATTTGCTGTTGGGTTTGGCTCTTTAAGGGCATGTCAGCATGAGGCAGATGAAGCCCAGGCCCTAAGGATTCTGATGTCATCAGTTGTCCTGCACGTAATTGTTAGAGTTTAAGCCTGCAGGGTCTCAGAGAGCTAGGAAGAAGGTCCACAAGTACCATATTTAAATCAAGAATCTAGGAAGAAGCTTTTCATATGATACTCATAGGACCATGATGCTGCAATTTCTAGTTCTCTATCTAGATGAATCAATAGATTCAGGTGAATTCTACCTTTTCAGAAACTTCCCCCTTTCAGCCTTCTTCTTGGAAGAAACTGCTCCTCCAACCATGCAAATAGCTTTATTTTGAGAACCTATAAACCAGCAACCTAAGGATCCCAACCTTGTCCTCGATTGACAGAGGGACAGCGAACCTTCCATTTGGCAGCTGGGCAGCCACTGAGGTGTTTTCCTTTCTTTCTTTTTATCTTCCAATATTTCCTGTCATTCTCTTTTATTTTTACCTATTTTTAAAATTGAAGTATAGTTAATTTACAATGTTGTGTTAGTTTCAGGTGTACAGCAAAGTGCTTCAGTTATATGCACATACACACATATATTCATTTTCAGATTCTTTTCCTTTATAGGTTATTACAAGATATTGAATATAGTTCCCTGTGCTATACAGTAGGTCCTTGTTGGTTATCTATTTTATATATAGTAGTGTGTATGTGTTCATCCCAAACTCCTAGTTTATCACCCACCCCTTCCCTTTGGTAACCATAAGTGTATTTTCTATGTCTGTGAATCTATTTCTGTTTTGTAAATAAGTTCACTTGTATCATATTTTTAGATTCCACATATAAGTGGTATCATATGATACTTGTCTTTCTCTGTCTGGCTTACTTCACTTAGTATGATAATCTCTAGGTCCATCCCTGTCGCTGTAAATGACATTATTTCATTATTATTTTTATGGCTGAGTAGCATTGCATTGTATATATGTACCACATCTTTATCCATTCATCTGTGGATGGACATTTAGGTTGCTCCCATGTCTTGGCTATTGTAAATAGTGCTGCAGTGAACATGGAGGTGCATGTATTATAGTTTTCTCCAGATATATGCCCAGGAGTGGGATTGCTAGATCATATGGTAACTATATTTTTGGGTTTTTTAGAAACCTCCATACTGTTCTCCATAGTGGCTGCACCAATTTACATTCCCACCAACAATGCAAGAGGGTTCCCTTTTCTCCACACCCTCCCCAGCATTTATTGTTTGTAGACTTTTTAATGATGGCCTTTCTGACTGGTGTGAGGTGATACCTCACTGAAGTGTTTTTAATTCAACTAGCCTCTGTCTTCTGCATGGCAGCCTGTCTTATGTGACTCACACAGGGGTTCAGGCCACCCCCCTCACTCTACACAGTTTGCACATCTTACTCCATAAAATCTCAAACGCCCAGTGCAACCCTGTCCAACTTATAAGTATGGCGTAGAGGACATCGTATGACTTCTTATGTATCCTGTTCCCAGGCCTCTGTCTTCTTTTCCTCCCAGAGCATACCTGCCCGTACTAACGTTCACATACTGTGCTAACGATTCGGCTTGCTGTTTCTCCAGCATCCTCCGATACTTAATATGAATGCTTCTGCCACAAGCTGAGTCCTTTTCATTCTTCAGCAGCGTTTTTCTTTCTTGGTCTGCACCATGGGTTCTCCGTCTCAGCCTTAGGGACATTTGGGGCTGAATGGATCTGCTGTGGAGGCCTGTCTCATGCATTGTCGGATGCCTAGTCACTCAATGTCTTTGTCGCCCTCCCCCGGTGTGACAAAAGTGTCTCCACACATTGCCAGCTGTCGCCTCAGGACCAGAGCACCGCTGCTGGGAACCACCCGTCTACACACATCCTCCAGAACTCCGCAGACATCTCGGTGTACGGCTTTGCCGAGCTGTTCCTTTGATCAGCGTCCGTATCCCTCCTACTGGTCATGCCAGCTTCCTGGGAGCTATTTTCCTCCCCTGAGTCAGGAAAACGTTCAAGGCACCAGCTGTGAGGTCATCTTTTGCCCCTAGTAACTGCAGAATCTGGGGGAAGTTTTCCCGGGGGCTCACTGGCTTTCACTTGCAGCAGCCTTGAGCCTCGTAGGTGGTGGTGTCTTGAGCAATTGGCAGACTTCATGTCCTTACATGTATGGGTCTCTCTGAGCTCACGGGGTGATTAAATCTAACTTGGACGGAACACGAGAGGAAAAAAGACTAAAGAGAATCTTGATTCAATTTAATTTCTTGTGTAAGAATGATTTTTATACATCTATTCATGTTATATCTTCTTAAGCCTGCTGTTCTTCTACATGTGTAACTTTGATTCCGACTGAAATTTAATAGGAACAAGAGGATGAGGGTCAGAATCTGTGAAGTATTTTCTTCCTCTCCTTGCGTTTCATTCATTACACACCTGGGGCGCCTTTTCACTCTATACCTTCGGCGTTCGTGGGCTTTTTTTCTTCTTGCCCTTCTAATTATACTCTGAAGTCCCTTACAGCCCCTTATTTGTCTTGTTTTCCTAGCTTGGTTACAGCCGAGAATCTATTTTCCACCTGAATTTTACTGTGCTTGCTTTTGCCACTTAATAATATTTGTTGGGCACTGATTGTTTTTCAAGATTTCCCCCCCCCGCCAGGAGACAGGCTTCCTACCGTCTGTTGTGTTTAGATGGCCGTGCCTTTAACTCTTCTGCCATTTCTTTGGTCTCTTTAACAAATTTAGAGCAGCAGTTTGGAATATTGATGCTGTGTTTCTCTCACTGAAGTTAAAAAGGAAATGCCTCTGTGAAACTTCCTTCTAAGGTTCATGATGTAGCTGCATTTTCTAAACAAGTTCTCTCCTGGGTAGAGGCAGCCGTGGGTGGTGCCCCACTTTCTCTGAGATAAAAATGTCTTTGAGAGGCTTCTTAATTTTTCTCTGTTTATTTTCCCCTGATACCATTTCTCAGGGGAGTTTGAGAAATTTTAACACTGTTCTCTCTCTTTCTCTCTCTCTCTCTCTCACACACACACGCACACACTGACATAGGCCTGCTATGTCCCCAAATGCACAGATAGGTGACCTCATTTGAGCACCTGAAGGCAGGGTCCCTGTGTCCCAGCCTCTGTGGGAGGGTAGGGGCCTAACCCAGGTGGTTCTCACATGGGCGAAGCCCCCTTGCCCGCCCTGTCATTGTTCACTTCCCTCACTCTTCTCAAACCCCTACGGTTCCCTCTCTCTAATTTCTTTCTCCCTTTAAAATGCCCCATCTCCTCTGCACAAACTGAATTTGAGTTGCGTTCACACTGGACTCTCTTCCCTAGTGCAACACTATATTACTGATTAAAATCCATCCTTACCACTTGAGCTAGCATCTGGCACTGTTTATCACTGACAATGGCTATGTAGACCCCTTATCCTTATGTCCCTCTCAAGCCTCCATATTTGGTGACATGTGGGCAATGAAAACAAAGTTAACCGAGCTTCTGAAAACAGCATATCCAAACACCACGATCAGATAGGCCCAACCTAGAGTGGCTGGTGGGTTACCCTTCAGTTTACTAGCTCCTTGCTGGCCCAACTTTCTGAAGCTTTATACGTGATATCATGGCCCAATTCCCATTCCACTTGCCACCCCAAACCCTCTCACAGGAGTTTTAATTTTCCGACAAGCAAGAGACGGCTCTGTCTTCCATTCGCCAATTAAGTTCTATGCTGGTGACCTAGAAATGCTGGAAATGTTCTCGTGATATGTTTTATGTAATCTAATTTAAGAGAATATTCTAAGTCTGGAGATATAATCCCCAAGAGCTGCAGTTTTTAACTGAAAGAGCTCCATTATTTTTTCCTTCCAGCTCTGTTGAGGTATGATTGACAAATAAAAATTGTATCTATTTAAGATGTACAGCCTGGTGTTTTGATACATGTATACATTGTGGAAAGATCACCACAATCAAGCTAATTAGCATACCCATCACTTCACATAGTTACCATTGTGTGTGTGTGTGTGTGTGTGTGTGTGTGTGTGTGTGGTGATAATACTTGAGATCTATTCTCTTAGCGAATTTCAAGTTCACTGTACAGTATTGTTAACTATAGTCACCGTGCTGTTCATTGTGTCTCCAGAACTTATTTATCTTATAATTGAATGTTTGTGCCCTTTGACCATCAGCCCATTTTCCCCACCTCCCAGCCCCTGGTAACAACCATTCTACTCTCTGTTACTATGAGATTGACCTTTTTAGATTCCCTCTATAAGTGAGATCATACAGTGAGTGTCATTCTGTGTCTGGCTTATTGCACTCAGCATAATGTTCTCCAGGTTCATCCATGGTGTTGCAAGTGGAAGGATTCAAGTCTGAAAGAGTTCTACCATCTTTCAAGTTAGAGTCTGAGTGTTCAAAGGGATCAAAGGCTGAAATTCCGAAACACTTATCTCCCCAAACTTTAGTCCACTGCTTATTTTTTTCCAACAACTGCTAATTGATTTAGTGACATCTTCAAATTCACTATACTCTTCACTTCTCTGTGCCATTGGTTCTCCAAACTCAAATGTGCTTTAGACTCACCTGGAGGGATTGTTAAAAAACTCTAATTCAAAAAGATCCATGCACCTCAATGTTCATAGCAGCACTATTCACAATAGTCAGGACATGGAAGCAACTTAAGTGTCCATCAACAGATGAGTGGATAAAGAAGATGTGGTACATATATATAATGGAATACTACTCAGCCATAAAAAGAATGAAATTCTGCCATTTGCAGCAACATGGATGGACCTAGAGATTATCATACTAAGTGAAGTAAGTCAGAAAGAGAAAGACAAATACCCTATGATACCACTTATGTGTGGAATCTAAAATATGATACAAATGAACTTATTTACAGAACAGAAATAGACTCACAGACATAGAAAACAAACTTATGGTCACCAAAGGGGATAGCAGGGGTGGGATGGAGACATAAATTAGGAGTTTGGGATGAACATATACGCTCTACTACATATAAAATGGGTAAACAACAAGGACCTACTGTACAGCACAGGGACCTCTACTCAATATCCTATAGTAACCTATAATGGAAAAGAATCTGAAAAAGAATATAGATATATATGTATAACTAAATCACTTTGATGTACACCTGAAACTAACTAAATTAACTATACTTCAAAACAAAAACAAAAACAAACAAAAAAACCAGGTTGCTGGGACCCACTCTCAGCGTTCCTGATTCGTAGGTCTGGGATGGGGATAAGAACATGCATTTCTAATCAGGTTCCAGGTGATCCTGACTCTGCCGGATCAGGAGCCATCCTTTGAGAACCACTGCTCTGCACAGATCTTGATAGTAAGAAGGCTATGTTTTCAAGGCTATATTTTTGGGGGAAAGGAGAAGCTGAGCTCTGACCTTGTGGAGTAAGGGAAGTAATTGAGAAAATTGGATCTCAAGGTGAAAAGGTCAGGGACTTGAACCTGGGTACAGAGGGTCTGAGGATCTGAGGCACTGGCCGAGGCTAGAACACTCTGGCCCCATTCACATGAAGTCACCAGCAGACTGGGGGTGTGGGCAGGGGTTGGGGGGCTCCTCCCCAAGCTGCTTTCAGGTGTTGGTGTGACTGATGGTCCCCATGAGTCTCATGCAACAAACCTGTTTCCTTAGAAGCTCTAGGCTGGTGTTCACAATCCTGCCTGCACTTTACCATCACCCGGAGAGCTTTAAAAACTACCTGTGCCCAGGCCCACCCCAAAGCAATTAAATCCACTCCCGAGGCTGCCGTGTGGGCAGTGGAAGGTTTCAAAAGCCAATCGATTTGGCAGCGAAGGATGGCTGTGCCCCACCTCAGAGATGCTGGTTTAATTGATCTGGGGGCATTCTGAGAAATATCCACTCTCTGTAATTTTGAGAGCCTCATCGGTGAATCTAACGCTCTCTTAGGTTAAAGGACAACAGTGTGGGGTGGACTCCATGAGGCCAGCGGTTTGGGTCTCTGCTGTAAGTAGGCTTAGTGTCTCGTGCATGCCTGGCCCAGAGCAGGCCTTCAGTAAACATGTGGCGAGCATGTTGATTAATGATTGCTTCTGTGTAGTATTAGGCACTTATGAGGCTGGGACACCGGTAAAGCTACTTAGGATCTGCCTGTCTTTCTCTTTTTGTCAGCGTGGGTGCTGGGACATTGCCCCTATGACTGGCTCATGTTTGGATGAAAAGCAAGAAAATGAGATACGCTGGGCATATGTGGGGTTTGCAATTCTTTTTACATTTTGCCAGGGGTCTAAATCTCCAGCCTGCGGGCCAAATCTGGCCCATTGCCTGTTTTTGTACAGCTTGAAAGCTCAGAACAGATTTTACATTTTTACATGATTGGAAAACAAATCAAAAGAAAGATAATATTGCATATGAAAGTCAAGATTCCGTGCCATTGAGTCAGTCTGATTGGAACAGAGTCATGTCCATTCATTGTCACAGTGACTACGGCTACTGGCTACTTTTGCGTTACAACTACAGAGCTGAGTGGTGGCCACAGAGGCCATGGGGCCTGCAAGGCCAAAAATGTTTATGCTACGGCCCTTCCCTGTAAAAGTTTGCTAACCCTTCATTGAAAGCCTTAGCCCTCCCTAGAAATACACTGGTTACAATTGAACATTGCCCAGCTTGATACCTGTAGACTTTCTATGCTGCTTACCAGTAGAATTCTTTTCAAGCAGAAAAGGACAAGAGGGTTGTTTTATTCATTCAGGTCCCGGTGGACCTCTTTGCAAGGCTTACTGCATCACCTTTTTTTTTTTTAAGTTGAGGAAGATTAAAATCTATGGACCAAAGACAACATGTGATCACGAACGCATGGGGCATCCTGAGTTTATCGAAAGCTGCTGAAGACGTCTTTGAGTGTGTGCTGCTCTTTTTTTTTTTTTTTAAAGATTTATTGATTGATTGATTGATTGCTATGTTGGGTCTTCGTTTCTGTGCTAGGGCTTTCTCTAGTTGCAGCAAGCGGGGGCCACTCTTCATCGCGGTGCGCGAGCCTCTCACTATCGTGGCCTCTCGTTGCGGAGCACAGGCTCCAGACGCGCAGGCTCAGTAGTTGTGGCTCACGGGCTTAGTTGCTCCGCGGCATGTGGGATCTTCCCAGACCAGGGCTCGAACCCGTGTCCCCTGCATTGGCAGGCAGACTCTCAACCACTGCGCCACCAGGGAAGCCCATGTGCTGCTCTTTAATTTGGAAAGACAGCCACTCAGATTGTCATTTAGGGACAGATGACAATCTTTCCTTTCCTTTTCCCAGCCCCTCTTCCTCTGTCTCTTGCTCTGCACGAGGACAGTGAAAGGGAAAGGTGATTGCGGTTTACAAGCTATGGATGGACACTTCCCAAGGCATCTGTCCAGACACCTCAAAGAACTGGAAAGTGACAGGCCTTTTGTCCCCAGAACAGTTCGAGACCACAAGACACTGCATCAAATCAACCTCAATTTTTGAGACTATTTCAGACACATTAAAAATGCTTCTAACCTCTTCTCTCGTCTCCTCTAATGCTGCTTTTGCATATTCCAGCTCCTCATAATTAGCTGTTTTGCCTTCATTCCTGTGTCCTTATGAACTATCCTTCACCCGGTCTTTAGAATTTCTTTCAAATTTCTTGCAAATTCCAGCAGCTACATAAAGACCCTCATGTCAGAGCACGCTGAAATGCATGGAAAGAGCTCCTCAAAGTCTGAGGCTGTTGGGCGGAGGGGCTCCATACCCAGACATGCCTGTAACCATTGCACATCATTGACGCTCTGACCTCTGGGACTAACCAGTGACCAAGATTGCCTTAATGTTCTCCTTAGCTTGTTTCTTCCTGACTACAGGCCCTGACCCCCCTTTTCGTAGAGCATTTCCTTTAGACATTTGCAGTTGTTGATTCTTTCTCTGCCCCTTTGGGATGTAAATCTTCTACAAGCCAGCAATGTCTTTCTCAAGGACCTGGGAGCCATCCCTTTGAAAAACAACTATCAAGAAAGCTAGTGCCCCATCTGCCGGTCTCTGTGAGAGGGTAGGAGCCTAAGTTCCATCAGCAACAATCAGGCAACACAGATGCCTCATCGCATTGACCAAACTCCCCGATAATGTTCTTCAGTACTTTTCCACCAGCTCACTCCTGTGCTTAAAAACGCATCCTTTGTGTTTCCATGGAGCTGAGTTTGATCTCTCCCACCTATTTCAATGGTCTTGATCTCCTCTGCATTGCAAAATCTTGAATAAAGTCTTCCTTACCTGTCTAACTTGTCCATGCAATTTTTCTTTGACACCAGTTACCTTGGTGTTGTGAGTTGAACTGTCCACATAAAAAGTATGGTACCTATGAATGTGACCTTATTTGGAACTAAGTCTGTGCAGATGTCATGAAGATGTAAGTTAAGATGAAGTCATACTGGAGTCGAGTGAGCCCTAATTCAATGTGGCTGGTGTCCTTATGAGGAGAGAAGAGACGCAGAGATAAACACAGAGGAGAGAAGCCTATGTGAAAATAGAGGTAGAGATTGGAGGGATGCAGCTACAAACCAAGGAGAATCCAGGATGCCTGGCAAACACTGGAAGACAGGAGAGAAGCCTGGAATAGTTTCTCTCTCAGAGCCTCTAGTAGGAACCAATCCAGACAACACCTTGATTTCAGATTTCTAGCCTCCAGGACCATGGGAGAATAAATTTCTGTTGCTTTAAGCCACTTAGTTTGTGGTGCTTTGTCATGGCCATCCTGGGAGACTAATGCACTTGGGATACAGAGATTTTTACCAGCCAGCACGGGCTCCCAATACTTTCTATCAGCACCTGGTGCTCATATCTTAACTTCCACTCTGTGGTCTCTCCTGTTTCCATGCTCTTTCCCATATAGATCTGTCTGCCTGGAGGACCTCAATCCCCCTCCATCCCTGTCACCCTCCCCTTGGCTGCTTGGCAAAGTCCTATTTGTCCTTGAAGACACACAGCATAAATAGAGCCTTTTCTGGAGCCCCCATCGATCTACAGGGCAGAGTTTGCTGCCCTGTCCTCTGAGCTTCTGTGTCATATGGTCGCCCATGTACACACTTCTCCTTGTATCCGAATTTACTGATGGTTGTGACTCTATTTCCCCAGATTTTGGAAGGCGTTTGTTTTTAGGAAAAAAAATTTAAAAATACTTTTAGGGGAAAACTCCTGCCCTCTCAGAAAACTTTTGGTGGGTGAATGCAGCTGGAGTGGGAGAGGGCTACAGAGAGGTGTCTAATTTTCTCCCCTGCATAGCATGGAGAAGCCACGGTGCCTCTTACATCAGCTCTGAAGGGGAGACCCATCAGATACTACTTCTTAACTACACAGTCAGCATGTCAACATGAAAAAAGGTTAATCATTTAAGAAAAGCCCCACAGATCAGCGTGGAGCACCATCTATTCCAATGAAAACATCCTCTGCTCTTGCACCTTACTTGCGAAAGGACTACAGAGAGGCTCCCAGTAGATTTTGAATTTTTATTAAAAGGCTATAGGATCTAAAAGAAAATGAGGTTTGTTTGTTCTGGTGGCTGTTTGTTTAATTTGTTTTTAGTGAGCAGAAGAAACGACCCTTGAAAGGAGTCAGTCCTCTTCCCCAGGTTTCCAGCCTTGGGGATATTCCATCGGCCTCCACTGTTTCCAGGCCTCAGATCTTTGTTTTCTCTTCTGGGATTGAAGAAGAAGGAACAACATAACAAGTAACTTTTTTTTTTAATTAATTTTTTTTTAATTTTTATTTATTTATTTTTCGCTGTGTTGGGTCTTTCTTTCTGTGCGAGGGCTTTCTCTAGTTGTGGCGAGTGGGGGCCACTCTTCATCGCGGTGCGCGGGCCTCTCACTATCGCAGCCTCTCTTGTTGCGGAGCACAGGCTCCAGACATGCAGGCTCAGTAGTTGTGGCTCACGGGCTTTGTTGCTCCGCGGCATGTGGGATCCTCTCAGACCAGGGTTCGAACCCGTGTCCCCTGCATTGGCAGGCAGATTCTCAACAACTGCGCCACCAGGGAAGACCCTTAAATTAATTTTTATTGAGGTATAGTTGATTTACAGTGCTGTGTTAGTTTCTGCTGTACAGCAAAGTGAATCAGTTATACATATATCCACTCTTTTTTAGATTCTTTTCCCATATAGGTCATTATAGAGTATTGAGTAGATTTCCCTGTGCTATACAGTAGGTTCTTATTTGTTATCTGTTTTATATATAGTAGTGCGTATATGTCAATCCCAATCTCCCAAGTTATCCCTTCCCTCCCCTTCCCCCTTGGTAACCATAAGTTTGTTTTCTACATCTGTGACTCTATTTATGTTTTGTAAATAAGTTCATTTGTACTATTTTTTTAGATTCCACATATAAATGTAACTTCTTTTGTTGAAGACACAAAGCCTCACAACTCTCGGTGCGTCTGCTCAGGACCCCTTCTCCACCTCCCTGGGGCCCCAAAGAAATCCGATGCCTCTGTCCGGAGGGGAGGCTTCAGGGCCTCTGGGGTTAGAATCCCTAGGGACATTTCCTGATCTTGTCCCCCAGGGTTCCTTCCTGCTCTTCTCCTGGAGACAACACCACCTTCCTTGGAGGACCTGGCCTATGGGCTCATCCTCTGTCCCCACCCCAGGCCCTGAGCTCAGACGACCACACCCGAGGTTACCCAGGCCTCTCCTCCTTACCCCTCAAGGAAAGACAGAACTGCGACAAGTGAGAACAAGACCAATACACGGGGAACAAGTCACCTTGAAGGTGGGGAGGGCAACGGATGCCATCATTCATGTGAGTTTCTGCCGTTCCTGAAGCCCGAACGTCTCAGTTACAACATCCAATCACTTCCCTTTTTGCTTTGTCCTGAACCACTTGGGTTGCATTCACTTGCATCCGAAGGGTCCTGACTTCGACAAGGTCACAGGGACAGCTGTCCTGTGCTTGGGGCTCTCATGTTCTGCCAAAACTTACATTTGAGGCCTCATGAGACAAGATAGAACAGAAATCCCCTCAAATATTTTTCTTTGGAGTTGCTACTTATATCATCCTGGGGTTTCATTTTGCATTGTCTTCCTATGGGGTGACACGTACCCAATAAATCATGTCGATATTTCCTTTTATTTATATCTTAATATACCATCAGTAGTGTGATGGTATAATTTGGATAATTTGAAATTTAATAGAACTTTTGTGAGCGAATCAGCTCAGATAGATCATGGTGAAATCTCAGAGCCTGGAGAAGGAAAAGGGAGGGTAGCAGAGGGCTCACACACACTTCTGAGTCAGCACATAAGAGCAATTTTCTGTGTCCTCCTAATAGATACTCGAGAATAATTACTGACAGCCTGTGGAGGATTCATCAACCTCAGGTACCCAATAATAAGTTATACTATCACGGTACCTGTGAATTAAAGTTAGAAATTCAAAGAATACTGATGATGTCTCATTACTTTCTGCTTCTCCCCGCCAGAAAAGCCAACCTGCATAATTGATGCCATAAGTAGAAAAACATTTTTTTTTTAATTATTACATTCTAAGTCAAATAGTCTTTAATAAACGAGAGGTGCGGGATCATTGGAAACTTTAAATGGTGACCACGTGGGACAGCAATTATGGCATCCGTAATTCTTGGGCATGTTAAAAAAAAAATGCTGGTGCTTCTTTTCTAAACCTCAGCATGCCGTGTTCCAAAGAGAACTCTCAATTGACTAGACGAGATGGCCTGGGCAAGTTCAATGTTTAGAGAGAGAGGCTATTAATGAGTTAGTGCGGCGAACATAGACCGGCTGCCCAGAGCGTGGCTGATCCTGCAGCTGGGAGGCCTGACAGCCAAGAGCCTGACTTTTCAGTGTGGCCGAGTGAGGTCTCTGTAACTCGTGGTGGCGAAAACGTGTTAGGGCTTTTGTTGTGACTACTAATTAAGGAGTTGAATTTTTGCCGGGTGATATTTTGCTGTTTTCCTTAACAGATTCATTAAGGTCTATTCTGGGTGTTAATATTCTTTATATCCGACACTAAAAGTAAACGATATGTATTTGTTTTGAGGAGTAGATGATTGCTAAGTGAAATCAGTTTGGGGTTCTTTCACACAGAGCTTTGAAATGTAGTTAGTCCTTCCATGTTCTCCTTGGCACTCAGATGTCATAGCTGGAGACTGGTTCTCTGTACCAAGATTAGACTCTGGATCAGAGGCATTGATTCTTGTCCTGTTGGCTTCTAAGCTGGGCACCTTCCATTTGTACCTTTCCCCCTTTCTCTCAGCTCTGTGGTTGACTTGCGTGAATTACACCAATGGCACCCTCACTGTCTTGTTCTGGTTGGATTTGTCCAGTGGAGAGCCCCAGGAAGAGATCAGGGAGGGGAGGAATAGGGGGTGTGGTTGGGGTCTTGAGTCCCCAGAACCCTCCCTGCAGGGTAACCTCAAGTTGGTGTTCGCCTTAATCAAATTCACAGCCCCACCAAGTTGGTTCTCCCTCTGTAAGTCTCACCTTCTAGGATCTGGTCATCATTCTCTGCTCACAGCCCTTCAGACCGTGGGGTGGGGACAGCTGCTCAGCTCATGCTAGTCTCGGGATTCTGCAGTTTCTCGTGTGGTCTCCCAATGCCCTGCCTCCCTGTTTGTAAGAGCTGCTTTAATAAACCCTCCTTGAAGGGTTTAATAAACCCTTCTCCCAGTGTGAGTGTACCATTCATTTCCTGCTGGGATCCTGACTGATTTAGGTTTTACAATAAAGGTTCTTGGTTTGGATTTGTTTCTTCATTTCTATAGTTGTTTTATCCTGTTACCCTTCATTGTTTTTTCTTCTTTGCCCATGGATCATCCACGTTTTCTCTCTGAGTCTAAACTTGACCCTTTCTTACTTTTTCTGACTTCACCTTTACTCTCTTTGTCATGTCAGTTACCACCGACATGTCAAGACTCTCACAATTACATGTTTCCAGAAAACTCTGGGTCATCTCCACTTCAGCTATACATTGACTCCAGTGCTCCCATTTATTGCCATCAACAACCCTGTCCTCCTGGTTATGAGGCTCGGGTCCTGGCTGATGTGGGTGTCCACATCTACAGGATTTTTTCTTCACTGTCAACCTATCTCTATCTTTTTTTTTTAAGAGTTCAGTGTCTTAGATCTGACATTTCTTCTCCATTTCCTCTAATGCAAAACAACAACAACAACAGAACTCAGGACACAGGGCATTTTCTAAGCTCACAAATTATGCTACCTTTGATGTTGGTATTTATTGATTTTCACCCTCATAAGCATAACGATAATGGTATTATTGACCAAATCCCTCCACATCAGCAATACTCAGAATAGAGGAAGGAGCCTCAGAGTCGGACACAAAGCTGGTGGTGGTTCAATAGGAAGAGTGGGCAACCCCACCTGGTAGCATATTTAAAAACCTTGCTTGCCCAGAAATATTGCTTAATAGCATCCGCTATCCATTCTGAACTTTTCTCTATAAGAATCACTGATTGGTTCAAACTACAAAGGGTGGGATTCTGCCTTCTGACAGGTCACAATATTTCCATACTTCATCTCTTTCTTCTCATCTCAAAATTTTAGCCTCAAAGATGAGTTAGAGAAATGGAATGCATCACTGAGGCCACTTAAGGTCCAGCGTGGGCACAAATCAGGGAAGAGGAGGAGGGTAGGGAGATCAACCTACAACCCCAGTACAGGACGGTGTTTTGAGGTGAGCTCTTTAGGTTTTAGTTCTGGTTGATACTTCATAATTCTGCGAACTTGGGCAAGCCACATGGACTCCCCAAGGCTTTGTTTCATTATCTGAAAAATGAAGCTAATACCTATTTCAGAGAGGTTGCTGGAAGGCTTAAACGAGATGTAGCCTATCAGAGCTCCCGGGAAAGTTCAACGCAGGACACACGCACGGCATAGTGTGGTTTCTGCATAATTGTTCGTTTTCCCCTGGGCGCTGTTGCATTATAGGTGAGCCTGATACAGGTAACCATGGAGAGCTTGGCGTGCTGCCTCTTGGCCTTTTGATTTGTAATAATAAACCCTCATTAAGTTTTTGTATAAACTTGTTCTGCTTGAATACTTTATCGGGGCCTTTGTTTCTGCTTAATTGTTTTATTTTTCATGACACTTTGGCTTGATTCAGAGAGGGAGGCATTGCATTGTTTATCTGATTCTTTAATTAAGTTGCCCTACAGTATGGTAAGAGCCAATCCCTCGGGTGCTGAACCAGAGAAGCTAATCACCAGTGCAAAGCCCAAGGCAGAAGCTGCTTTGGGTCTGAAACTGGTTTTATTGCCGACAGGGATGATTTCTGTCCAAATCAGCTGGCACTTGAAGCCTACACCTCGGACGGGCCAAGCATGGTGGTGGGAAAAAAAGCTTTCGATTTCATTCCTCTTTTAACCAGTGTCCTGCTTCCATCTCTTGTGCCTTCTACCTGAAGACCATACTTTCCATTAAAATGGGTACTTTATATATTATTTAGGACTTTCATCTTTTCAAAGGGCTTTTACATCCATCTCCTTTTACCTCCTTAAAATCTGGGGGAGGTAGCTGTCAACATCAGTGTGTCTGGATGAAGAAATGGAATGGGCAGCTGGCTTGTCTGAGGCCAATGGGCTGGAAATCGGTGGAGGCAGCTGAGAACTCGGCTGTCCCAGAAACCAGGGTAAAGGCCCTCCCTGCTGCAGGGGGCATGGAATTACCCAAAATGGAAGGCCAGCCTTTCTGTTTCTTCATTTCTTGAGGCTTGGCCTATGAATCATACTCTTTTCTTGCTGAACAAGTGATGTGTGGTCTCAGCTCTAAAATGGCGCACACTATCCATCATTTGCTACTTGTTCCTTTCCTTAACTTTTGTACGTGAATCCCCTACGTATGGGGCAGTTATCAGTGTCCGTGTGGTGTTTGCTCTTGTCAGAAGGGTTCTATTCATACATTTATTTGGGCAGCTGTTCTGTCAATCAACACCGACCAAGTGAGCCCTCTATGCACTGGGTAGGCAGGGAAGTGAATTAAAAACAAAATTAAAAAGAAAAGGAGTTGACGAAGACATGGTACTTGCTTTCAAGGGGCATGGAATCAAGGAGCAGCCTGGGAAGGTCCTCACTTTAGAACCTCAGTGCCTCTTGACTGCATTCTCCAAACAAACTTCTGCTCCTTCTACCTGCTGTACACAGGGATCATTTCAAACTCTAAGCCATGACATTCAAACCCCTGCTCCCTCCCTTTTCAAGCTTATCATGTGTCTCATGAGTTACACGCCAGCCACGCTGGGCCCCCCGCTGTCGCTCAAACATTTCCTCTTCTCAAACTCTTTCTCCACCTGGAACTCTTTCCCTCATATTTCCTTGTAAAAGCTCATCCCTTTCTTCACTGCATTTTTTCCCCCTGCATATGCTTCGGGAGCTCAGTATTTCCAGAGCTCAGACCCTCTGTAATATCATATGTCCAATCTATCTCTGAGTCATGTATATATTTGTCATCATTCACTAGATTGTAAGCTCCTGGAAGGGCCTTGGGGGAGGGAATGCATCTGTTTCTCTTACTCCCCAGGACAGCAGTTTGCAAACAGTAGATATGCCAGAGATCATTTTATATATTCACTGAATCCCACTGTAAATTTTTCTTCTTGGGCATATAGGAAAACTACATCCTCAGCATTGCTTGCCATGAAGTTGGAGCCCCGTGATTGGGTTCGGCCAGTGGGACGTGGGTAAAGTGTTGTAATCCACTTCTAGGCTGGGCTGTCGATCACCTACTCGCTTCTCTCTCGCTTTCTCTCTTTTTTATATAAATTGAAATATAGTAGTTGATTTACAATGGTGTGTTAATTTCTGCTGTACAGCAAAGTGATTCAGTTATACATATATACATTCTTTTCTATATTCTTATCCATTATGGTTTATCACAGGATATTGAATATAGTTCCCTGTGCTATACAGTAGGACCTTGTTGTTTATTCATTCTATATATACTAGTTTGCATCTCCTAACCCCAAACTCCCACTCCACCTCCTCCATTCCCCCCTCCCTCTTGGCAACCACAGTTGCCCTCTTGGCAACTATTCTCTATGTCTGTGAGTCTGTTTCAGTTTTGTAGATAGGTTCAGTTGTGTCGTATTTTAGATTCCACATATAAGTGATATAATATAGTACTTTTCCTTCTTTTTCTGACTTACTTCACTTAGTATGATAAGCTCTGGGTCCTTCCATGTTGCTGCAAATGGCACTGTTTCATTCTTTTTTATGGCTGAGTAGTATTCCATTGTATATATATACCACATGTTTTTTTATCCATTCATCTGTCGATGGACATTTAGGTTGTTTCCATGTCTTAGCTATTGTAAATAGTGCTGCTATGAACATAAGGGTGCATGTATCTTTTTTAATTTAGAGTTTTGTCTGGATATATGTCCATGAGTGGGATGGCTGGATCATATGGTAATTCTATTTTTAGTTCTTTGAGGAACCTCCATACTGTTTTCCATAGTGGCTGCACCAACTTACATCCCCACCAACAGTGTATGAGGGTTCCCTTTTCTCCATACCCTCTTCAGCATTTATTATTTGTAGACTTCTTAATGATGGTCATTCTGACCAGCATGAGGTGGTACCTCACTGTAGTTTTGATTTGCATTTCTCTAATAATTAGCAATGTTGAGTATCTTTTCATGTACCTATTGGCCATCTCTATGTCTTCTTTGGAGAAATGTCTATTTAGGTCTTCTGCCCATTTTTCAGTTGGGTTGTTTTTTTGTTGTTGAGTTGTATAAGCTGTTTGTATATTTTGGAAATTATCGTTTCTCTTTCTTTAAAGACCCTGGAGGCCACGTGTTTAAGATGATGGCACAAAAAGATGGAAGGAACTTGGATACACGTGTTAACCACTGGAAGGAGGGCTGCCAAGCACAGAGAACTGCTAGCTACTAACTGACTGAGAAATACATCTTGGTCTTGTGAAATTACTGAAACTTTAAAAGTTCATTTATTATGCAGGCTATCCTGATAAATAACCTATAAGCTTTTTGAGGGCAGCACAAAGTCTGTCTGTTCCAATGTTGTGTCCTGAACTTTTAACCGAACGTCCAGTATACAATATGAGCTCAATAAATATGTGCTGAATAAATTAATAAATTAACATGTATTCATCAACTTATGATTTCTTTGTATTTCACCTGTGAAGGCCAATCTTAAGATTTCACATGCTGAAAAAAAAAATTCTTTTTTAATGTTAGTTCATAGGGAACCTTCTATTTTATGGCATAGGTATCGAGGCCTATTTAGTCAGCGTAAGGCAGGTTGTTTGCTTTTATTGAAGAGTCTACTGCCGAGGATTCTAGTCAATGTTTTTCCAGCATCCTACTGCTGTCTCTTATGAATGGAATCAGAGGTTCTGGGTGGTGTGGTTTATGTTAGAATCAGATATTGAAGTAAGGCTAAAAGAAAATTAAAGTCTAATTTTTCTTTTTCAATAAGAACTTACTGACTAAAAACTTTATAAAGATAATAAATTGCTAATAAAAATGTAGCCAAGAGAGAAGTCAAGAAATTACAGCCGGAAGAGGAAGTTAACTTTTCTTGAGTGTTTGCCACGTATTGTTTCAGACCCTTCATGACTGCTGATTTTATTTAACTTCCACAAAAGCACTGTGAGGAGGGTATTATTATCCTAATTTTATGGGGATTAAGGAGGGTATTATTATCCTAATTTTATGGGGAGATGGGAAATTGATATTCTCAAGTGTTAGGTGCCCTACATGAAGTCATAAGGCTAGTAAACTGCAGAACGGGATTTGAACTTCATTCTGTCTAGCTGAAAACCCACCCAAGTTCTTTCAAATATACTAGGTTCACTCCTTCAAATAATGGTAAGTAAAAATTAGCCAGCCATCTGCCCCGATCCTGGGACTTTAACTCAGGTTGAATCACACAAGTCTTGGGGTGTTGTACCATCTGGGATGAGGGTCCCCTGGGCATAGTTTGTGACGTCTCTGGTCCTGTTTCCTTGTTCTTCCCTCCTCTACATGCCTGTGCTGTTCACTCCTAGATGTTTGGACATGGCCTTGAGTTTCGGGTCTTGCCCTGTCCTCTGGGGCCAGATGAAAGATTTAGTACCTGCTGTTGGACCGTCTCCACTCACCCTCTGACATGGGTTTGTACTAACTGGTGGCTCCATTTTCGATAACTGCCATTCTTGGTTTGGCTTTGAACCCTGGGGTTTGGGTCTACTTGGTTGACAATCTTCTGGGGCCAATTCTAATGCCCATGACAGGATCAGACAACACCTAATTAATTAATCTACTAATTAAATAAGTTATGTGTTATTATGTGCATTGGAAAGGATGAAAAGACACAATTCCTAATGTTAGGACACTTAGAGTACAGCGACATGCATGAAAACTCATTACACTTAAAGAATTTTCATGAATTTTAACTGATATCCAAACTTCTGAAGGATCTTTGTAATATGGGAAAATTGAAACCCAGATTGATTTTACTGACTTGTTCCTCTAACATAGTAGTTAAATGGGAGGACAGATATTTGAACCCAGGCCCTCTTGTTGCAAATATCCTGCTTTCTCCAAAATATCACGTTGTCTTCGTGAGAAAGCAGTTTCTTGCAATATCTGAAATGTTCACCTGTTTGTTGCTGCTTGCAGGGTTGGAGAGTAGACACATCCATTTATAATGATAAGGCTAAAAAAAATTAATTTGGCAAAATCCAAATGTTACCTTGATAAAGGCTCTGTGATGTATGAAGATGCTGGGAAAGCCCACTACGTCCAACCATTGCACTGTGCAGGTTTTTAATTATGTAATGTTTTGTTTCTGTGGATTTTTATTTTCAGAGACCTCAGAGGAAGAGGGTGGGATTTTGAGGCTGCTGCCATGATTATAATCCTTGTTATAGGAATGTTATTGTGCTTGTAGATATTTTTATTTTCACTCAACAAGATAAAGGGGGAGGTAATTGACTTTTATGAAGGCCAATCTGGAGCCTGGCTTTCTGCCTTTTAATCTATTGCTTTTCCATTTTTCACTTTCCTTTTCCTCCCTTCCCCATCTCAACATCTGCTGCCCCTTCTCCTACATGAAAATATTTGTTAGTACTGGCAAGTGTTTTTTAACTAATTCTGGCTGTGTTTTGATGGAGAGGGAGACTCTCTAATGATGTTACTGACGGACAGTGTGGCTGCTTGATGAGAGGCATGGGAATGTCCATGCTGTCACCAGCGATATTTCTAGACTCCAAAAAAAAAAATAAACCTGTTTCACAAAAAATTTCCTAGTCCTTGGGCTGTTTGCAGCCTCATGTTAATTACAGAATGATCTGGGGACACTGAGATGTTAGTTCTATTTCAGCTTTATTCTTTTCAATTAGAAAATAATCACTCTTTGTGATGAGTAAAGGCCTTTTCATAGCTACCATGAGGGTGCAGACTTTAGCTCTCATACTAACCAGTACGGAAGATCTCTCTACTTGTCCCCAAGTTGTTTCTTTTTTTTAAAAATTTTAATTGAAGTATAGTTAATTTACAATGTTGTGTTAGTTTCAAAGTGATTCAGTTATATATATATATATAAATATATATATTTATATATATATTCTTTTTCAGATTCTTTTCTATTATAGTTTATTACGAGGTATTGAGTATAGTTCCCTGTGCTATACAGAAAGTCTTATCTATTTTATATATAGTAGTGTGTATCTGTAAATCCCAAACTCCTAATTTATTTCCCCCTGCCCGCTTCCCCCTTTGGTAACCATAAGTTTGTTTCCTATGTCTGTGAGTCTATTTCTGTTTTGTAAATAAGTTCATTTGTATCATTTCTTTAGACTCCACATATAAGTGATGTCTTTGATATTTGTCTCTCTGTCTGACTTACTTCACAATCCCCAAGTTTGAAGGAGAGACCTAGACTGATGTCTTCAAATATGACCCATTTTCAGCAAATCCAGTAGTTGGGTTCATATCCCCCTTTGCATTTCAGTGGAAGAATCTTCTATCCATTTACGTCTAACTGGGTGTTTCTCAAACTAGAGGGTGCATACAGAGGCCTGGGGAGCTTATGGAAAATGTAGATTTCTAGGTATTGTAATTCAGCAAGTCAGGGCAGGCTCCGGGAACTAGTACTGGGTGATTCTAAGGCCAATGGTTCCTATACCACATTTGGAGAAATCTCTTTCAAGAATAGTGGTTCTCAAACTTGAGCCTGCATCAGGATCACCTGGGGCTTGTTAAACACACACTGCTGGTCCCCACCCTTAAAGTTTCTGATTCAGCAGGTCTGGGGCTGGACCTCATGGGTTGTCTTTCTCACAAGTTCCCAGGTGATGCTGAGTCTGCCCTTTGAGAACCGCTGCTCCTGGGTATTCCACTTATGGGAGCCTGTTGGTCAGGAAAGAGTCAGACTTTGACAAATACCAACCATTCTGAGGAGTCTGAGGACTGTATGTCTCAGACCATAGTTTGCTGAAGGACAATTCATAGGTGATATAGGCTCCTTTTTAGGTAATGAATTATTGTTATTCACAATGGAACTTCAAGTTGGACCCCCCAATGGAACAAATTGCTAATTTTCAAGGTACAAAGGGTCCAACGCATAGACTGTGTCTACCCATGTTGACATAGCCTGTCCAAAACTGGTTTTAACATGACGTTAATTGTTTTATAAGTAACATCAAAGTACCTTGGATGTGAGGTGCAGTTCGTGGCGTTACCAGGCCTTATCGAGGACTGTTTTGAAGTACGAATTTGACTCAATGTGAAGGAATTTATCAGTTGGGTTGAAAATAGAGCTATTTATATTGGCAGAGTCCATAATAGATAAGAGTCAAGTATTGGCTATTAGCCATACATAGTATTAATTGATTATCCATTATCAATCAATTTTACTTCCTCTGGTAGGTCTCTGTTGGTCTCACTACTACTCAAATTATCTGGCCTCATATTAACCAGAGTTATTTGTCTTAAGTTTACTCTTACAAATGACCAAGACAGTTGTTTTTTCCTACTCACCAGACTGAGAGAATTGAGTCTTATTAGAAACGCTAATACTTGTGAGGTTCTGATGCTGCTTCATGTGACAGCTATTTTCTCTCCCACGGATACAGGTGAGTAACTTTTAAACAGCAAAATAATTCCTTAAGCTATTTCATTAAGTAGAATAATGAAAAATAGAACATCTCTCTTCTCTCACTTTTTACTTTCCCAGCAAGTTTATCATAGCGTGGATGGGAGTTTCGAAGGTTAATAACAGAAAACACAAGCAGTCTGGACAATTTGGAATGTCAGAAGAAGCAGAGGAAGAGAAGATTACAAAACAGTACAAAACAGCCTTCTAAGTTAAGACCCAAAATGCTGAAATGGAAAACACAGGCACTTTACTGTAAAATTGACCATCGTTTGTCCATAATGTTGATGAAGCTGACAAGTTTAGCAGGAGCTCTTCCATCCTTACGTACTTTTTCCTGCTCTATTTTGCCCCTCTATGAGAGAAGAAGGAAAGAGATACATGCAGTTATGTTAATCTCTGAAAAATCTTTTCAATGAAATGTTAACCTCAGCCATCTGCCAAGTGCAATAAATATCTTGCTTTTGTGTTGGGTATACATATTAAAATCCCAACCTTCTTTTTAATGAGCCCTGCATCTAAATTGTAGCCTTTGGATGATCACTCTAATACACCAGATAGAAAAGAGGAAAAACACCACTGCAAAGAACTGATGGTAATTGGACCTGGTCTGGGTGAGAAAAGGGCAATTATCATTTCTCACTGCTTCCCTTCTTCTTATGTGAAGTACGTTTGGATGACCTTTGCCATTTTGCCCGATGACATAGATGCTCTGTTCTTGGAGAAAGCTCGCTAGTTAGTATTACTGTTAGGGGGAAATTTCAGCAGATCATGGTTTGCAGTTACAGTCAAACTGAGTGTGCAGGCAGAATTCTGTTTCCTCTCGAGCAAAGAGGGGTCTTTGTTTGTCCCATTGTCCCAAGCCTGGGTTTAAAGATTTGATACTGACTTTGCCAAAAAGTCAAAATAATTTACCTGGTGGTGGTGGGAACTGCATAAGTATCATTAAAAAAATAAGGTCATTGTGCTTAAACTTTAGTTATGAGAAGGAGAGTACACGATTGTTGGTAAGAGTAGGTGCCCAAGAGTTTCTCTTCTGTGATTCAGGTGTCCCCAGATCCATACTCAAGGTGGAGTTGGATGTGGAAGTGGATGGAGTTTGATGTGGAAGTGGGTGGAGCCTGAAAGACTTCCTTTTAGACAGAAAGGAAAATCATTAATATTAGTTTTTAGATGTTGGCCATCCTTCATTGTGGGGAGTGACAGCCTGGTTTTGTCAAAAAGTAATGATGATGGTTCCTATGATATAAAATATGATCATATACATACAGAGCACATCACCCTATTCACCTGGGTTATTCTGGCGAAAGTTCTCATTTAGTCCAAGTTACCTGCTTTGGGAACAAGGATGCTTTTCTCAGGGGGTAATTACCAATGCGATTGGAGTACCATCTGTTTACCTTCTGTTCTGTGGGCGACTCAAAGGAGATAGTTTCAGGAGAGACCTGGAAACGGAACATTTCAAGAGGGAGGAAATGAAGATAACTAAAAAGAAAGTAGTGATTAAGAGTTTAAAGAGGAAAAGCATATGGTATTGAGCGTATAACTTAGAAAGCAGCATCCTAGATAGACCCCTGGCCTAAGTGAGGTTTCCCCAGGAGTGAGAACTGAGAGAAATCCAAGGTAAGAACAGAGAGTGACCATTTAACTGAAAGGGAATCTCCAGAGGGGCTGGGGGCAGAGGAGCAGCAGATGGGATTTATTTATGATGTAGTGGCGGAGGAGTAGCCCCGGGCTAGGTGCATCTGGCAGAAGCTTGCTTTTCATATTCTAAAAGACCAAACTTTAAAAGGAAAACTGGGGTACCCTGGAGAATTTTCATGCAGTCATCATTCATTTATAAAATATATTTAACACCTCCTAAGTGGGATGTCTTTCACTGGGCTCTTAGGGCAGATATGCTGATGAGTAAATTACAGTTCCTTCCCTTGGGGATTACACAGGGAAGTAGGGAAATAAGACGTGTGCGTCTTCAGATAACGACCATCCAGGGCACATAAGCGCCACATTAGGAAGACAAAGTGCTCTGAGGTTTCACAGAGGTGACAGTTACTTCCTGTTGGGGCACTAGGGGCGGCTTCACGGAGGATGTGGAATTTGAGCTGATTTGAGTTGATGGTGAGGATTTTGCTAAGCAGAAACTTCAGGGACCTTAAGTAGAGTGGTTCAGGATTTTAATATTTATTGGATGAGACAATAATTATATAAATATTTTTCATGCTTTAAATACATCTGAAATGTGATCTGCATTCTTGGACGATTAAGCTGCACTTAGAAAGATGTGCACAATCAACCTTCAGTAGTTTGAGCTTTAACATATGTTAATCCTGCAGCTGTGACCCCAGAAATAGAATTTTAGCAAGAATAAATTTTTTCTGTATATCCGTAATTGTTTTTAGCTTTGGCAAACAAAAGGGGAATGGCTTCAATGGCAAAAGCCATTGCTGCTGTCAGATTTTCTTCCATTGAAAGCCAGGTTGGGGTCTTGTATGGAGGAATCGGAGTTTCTTTTGTCATCCTGGACCGTGTTCTCCACATAAATTGGTCCCTGCTTCATTATATAGTGGTCGAATCTATATAATGGGAATGCTTGGATTTATGATATTTCTACTGTCATGAAATAAATTTTGATAACATTTTCCAGTAATTTTTGAAACTGGTGAAAAGTAACATTGGGATCCAAGGTATTGTTTCACAAAGACAAGTTATTTAGCTACTTTTTTAAGAGAGTGAAAACATCAAAATCACCAGCCTAAGTATGTCAAACTGTATTTAGTCATAGCGTATTCCCTTTAGTGTACTTTCTTTCTTTTCTTAATTTTGATGGGTTCACACAAGTTGCACCTTTTCCCCCTCCACCCCATCTGCACGTAGGTCTCCTTTCCTCACTTCCTCTCTTATCAGCCTTCAAGTCTGTCAGCAGCAGAAACCTGGACTCTCCGCAGAGCTGATGGGCCCAACTGAGGTGTGAATTATGTTTAATTAAAACCTGTCACTTAGAAGTAAGTGAAAGAGCATTTAACCTCTGTTCATTTCACTTTAGCTGTTCATTCACTCTGAGCCTCCCAGGGCTCCACTCTGAAGGGCAAGCCTGCTGCTTGTGGCTAGAGCGCACCACCAGTGGTCCTTCAGCATCTGTGAGCTGCCAGAGGGCACACTCACACTCTCCTGCTGCAGAATCAACGTGGCAAAATAGTCCCAACGCCTGTCCATCCTCTACTAGGCAAACGCCCAGGTGTGTGTAAGAGACCAGGTGTGTGAGCTTCCCCGCCCTCCTATCCTCAGAGGGACACCCTGCTGTCCTACAGGATGGGCTGGCACATTCCATGGTCCCCCTCACTGTGGTGATGACTGAGGATAATTGTCATGAGATCTCCCAGCTCTTCAGAACTCTCCACTCCCATCTTGCCTTTCCAACGGGACTGTCGCCATCTTCATTCGGCCGGACACCTCAGATTCTGTCTGGGCCCAGCCATCCAATGGGGGCAGGTCCTTGGACATGCTGTGTCCAGCTGGATTTTTAGAAAGTCCTGGTGAGAGGATGCTGGGGCTGAACTGAGAAGGTCCAATGCTCAAGAGCAGCCTGAAGTCAGGGGAAGGCCAGCATGGAGAGCCTGAGCTGTGGGAGAACGGGAGGAGGTGACAAGCCAGCCATCAGGTGGAAAGGCTCGCTGCTGGGAAGGCAGAAAGAAGATTAGGTGGAGATCACGTTGAGGTGTTGGTAGGGCAAATGTTGCTTTAGAATTAATGGGAGTGATATTTATCCAACACACATATTTTCCGTAGATGACTTGCACACCTTTCTGGATTGGAGGATGCACCTAAGATTTGCAGAAATAATACACAAATTTGTATGCATGGAAATGAACTTATTCTCTTCTGTTTCCTTCTATTGCGTTGCCTATGAAGGCACCATGGTTCTCCCAGTTACTCAAGGCTCTATGAGTCCTCCTCTTTGGCGTCTCCCTCCTATTCGTTTGATTGTTAAGTCCTCTTAGCTCTGTCTCTGAGGTATCCCTCACACTCTTGGACTTTTTCCTTCCCTCTCTTGTGAGGTCTATTGCAGTAGCCTCCTCACTGGTCTTGTGTCCAGCTGTGTTCCCTTCTACTTTTTACACACAGCTGGCAATCTTCCCGAAGCCACCTTTGACTACTGACCTTTCAGAGATTTTTCCATTCCCTCTAGAATAAAGAGCAATTCCTCAGGTGGCGTGCTAGTCTCTCTTTGATCTAGTTTCAACATGTTTTAACAAATATGTTTCCCATCACTCCTCTTCTTCATGAGCCATTACTGCAGGCCACTTAAGGGGAATACTGCTTTCTATTCCCATTCCTCACGATTTCTCACCTTCGTTGGTCCTCTTCCCTCTGCCATGACATTCGCCTTTCAACTCTCTCTCTTCCACCTCCAAATGAGCAAGTCCCACCTAATCTTCCCCAGTTCAAACGCCATCTCCTCTGTGAAACCATCCATTGTCTTAATAGCTAGGATGGAGTTTATCCTTACCTCCCTGACCTCCAAAGCATTCCTTTACACGTATCTTAGTTTACTTTTCTTATTGTGTATCTGTTTTATAATCCTTTGTAAGACTGAAATATCATTATGGTTAAGACTATATTCTGTGCAGTTTTGTAGCAGCCTATTGTTTCTGATTCATCAAAGTAACCTAATTTTCATCGAGAATTTGGTCTTTCCCTTTTAAGCTCTCCCACAGCCCAGTCCCAGGAAGGATACAGTCCCAGGAAGGATACAGAAGCATAGGATTCTACCTCCTTTCTGGCTGACACCATCAGAATGGAGGCTAATGATTTTGGAGAGGAACAAGCAATGCAATGTGAACCCTACTGTATCCTTCCTGGGACTGGGCTGTGGGAGAGCTTAAAAGGGAAAGACCAAATTCTCGATGAAAATTAGGTTACTTTGATGAATCAGAAACAATATCCCATTTAACCAGGAATGCAAATGATTCCTCAAATCTTATCATATTGTTGTAAAATAAGAGGATTTCATGGTTTGTGCCCAAATAGGATGCTTTGGGAAGCTGTATTAATTCAAGTAATACAAATTTAATAGGAATGTGTAGAAGTTCAAGACAAGGTGTTCTGGAATGACTGGATGGAAAGAATCTAACTTAGAAAATGGGCTAAGCTATGAACAGTTAAAGAAAGCTAGTTCTGGTAAAAAGAGTCACTCTCGGGGCTTCGTGTAAGAGAATCACTCCAAGCTGGACAGAATATCTAAAGACACCCTGGGCCTCCCACTGAAGACACATAGGGAAATAACTGGAGAAGAGACACTTCTATCATAGAGATGGGGTAGCCCAGGTGGAGGGAGGGGACAGGAAAACAGCAAGGTCAGGATTAATTAAAGATAAGAGGCATCTAGTAGGGAACATCTGGGGGAGGGAATGAGGAATATCTTTACTGGGTTCTCCTGGAACGTCTACCCAGTGAGGCTGCATCCCTTCTGAGTGGTCCCTGGGATGGGTTAGCCACTACAGGGGTGGATGACTCCTTCTCTGTGTTGTTTCCCAGCATTTGATTGAAGCCTTCAGCTGAAAGCCTGCTTAATTGAGCCTCTGGCATCATTCAGGGTGTGTGTAGCCCATCAGGGGAAGAGAGGAGTAGGGGTTTTTGAGAAAGGGCAGCCCAGCTAAAGGAAGGAAAAGGGGACACGGTTATTCCAGGAGAATGGGATTGTCCTCTGTAGGTGAACTTTGTCCTCTGAGAGGAGAGTCTGTTATAATGCCAGCTGGGGTCACTGCTAACTTAGTCACGTCATGATCACAGCCAGGAAACCACTTTTGGCATTGGGAGGACTTGGTTCATGAGGCCTTTTGCTGTCTAGCAGTTCATTCACAGGTATGTATAGGGCTCAGAAGATACATTTCTCTTCTATAAGTAGGGGCCCAGAATAAAGGTGTATTGAAGGACAGTCCTAGCATGTCACCCTTATTAGACCATCCGGGTTGTCCTCACCTGCATGTCTGTGTGTAGGTGTGCTGTGTGTACACGTGTGTGCATGTGTGTGAGCATTTGAGAATGTGAGTCTAGGTGTGTGCAAGTGTGTGTACGTGGAAGTTTTCTGTGTCTGCTTCCACGTGTGGACCGGAGTGGAGGTCCTGAGGAGGAGAAACGTGAAGGGAGTCATTTATTTTATAATTATTGCCATTTATAAAGTTTTCTCATTATCCACAAGTGAATTATTTCTGTTTGGGGTAAATTATTTTTCCTAAAATCTGAGCTTCTGCATAAATTACTGCAGCAACCTTATAAATGGAATGGGGGACAGTAATGATGATATTAGCAGTGTTTACCCTGTAGATGCTTCCAAAAATGATACTGTGTTCAGCACAAATCTGGGCTCTTTTAAGCAAAATTTGAGTTAAGTTGCAAGTATTATGAACTATTTTATAAAGTTAATAATAAGTTATTTCAAAGGCAAAATACTGTTGAGTTTTAGAAATGTATTATCGGAGTTTGGCTAGCTCACCTCTGCTGAATACATTCCACTGTGGCATTACACATCATTTCCATATATCTTCATTTTATGATCTTCATTTTGAACGATTTGATGGTTCAGAGATGTGGTAATAGATATGAATTTTATTTTGACATGTGGAAGAAGGCATTTAGATGCGGGTGTGTGTGCACTGTGAAATGATTAGAAATTATTATGGGGTAGAAAATTTGTGATTGAGTTTGAATGATTGAATCTATTTTAAAATGTGGAGAGCTGTTAGCTTTCACAATAATTTGTGCAGTCAAAAGAAATCAAAAATCATTTCAGTTATTCATATTTTATTTTTGAAATAAGCCATAGTTATTTTATTATTTTTTTTAAAGGAATGGCTTAACTACAACACCAGTGTTCCCAAAGAGGAAGGAATCAATTAGAAATCATGGCGAGAGCATGCTTTCTTTAAGATGAAATTATGAGTTAGTAAATGAAGACACTGGTTGTTTGTCTTTTCATTAATTACCTGTTTCTTCTAACTTTAGTTAACATAAATAAATGGCTTGTTGTGTTAGTGAATGGCTAAGAGTTTTGGGGTCATGAAGAGAAAAGAACCAGAAGCTAGAGGGTAAAGTGAATAAGAGACTGATGGCTGAGGTCCAAGGATTTGTGGAAGAGGCTTGGCATTTCAGATGAAAAATGAAAATTTAAGAAGGTCATTTTAATTGATTCCTTTCCTATTACTCCTATTGTTCCTTTAATTTATTCCTTTCCTATCTACTTCTTGTGTTCCCTCACATAACAACCATAAGAAACAACCATCAGAGTCTTAACTCTAAAACCCGAAATGGAGACTGGGATGAATGTTTGAAGAAGGAAGAAGCAACTCTTTAGCTATTTGGACCGATCATTAGGGTATGCTGTGTTCGTTTGTTTTTCTAATTGTAATCTGGTTTTTCGGGGACACACAAACATTCAGTTGCAGATCCAATGAAACCAGGAGTTTGAACTATTGTTTTCAGCATCGTGGAGAATAACATGAAATGAGCAAAGATATGGGAAGAAAAATGTCTGAACCCTCAAAGAAGTGACACATTAATTCATTTTATAATCCGTTCATATTTGTCCTGATTAACTTACTAAATAAGACAAATGAAGCAGTAACATTGAAGTCTCACTCCCCAAAGACTTCCACTACCTCTGTGTTTTCTGTGTCAGATGTCTCAATGCTGTGGAGGGGGATACCCGGAAACATCTCCTTTTCCACTGGCCACTGGACTTGAAGGGCACAGATGAGTGTCTCAGGTCATCATTTTACCTTCCTAGGATCTACCAGAGTGTCCTCTGGTAGAGGTTTCTTCTAGAGGTCTTCAGTCCACAAAATATACCTATTTATGGTCAGAAAAGTTTTTGATGGCCACCTCAATAATATGAAATAGACTTTTTCTATTTTCTTCCTAAAGCTCAGAAAGTCTGCCTTTATTTTCTTCTTCACAATCATGGCACATCATTGGGTATGACTCTTGATATTTTTTGCCTTAGGTATGTTTATACATATCATTGATTTATGATCCATGCTATTCACCTATTAGATGGATTAGCAGTGATTTACAAGAGAAAAATACAATACCACCATTAGAACATAGAAATATAATAGTATAACAAAAGCAGCAGTAACAGTACCTAACATTTATTTCGCTTTTTTTTTTTTTTAATTTCCAGGCACTTTACATGTGCTAACTCACTAAATCTTTTCAACAACCCTTTGTAGTAGGCACTATTAATATTATTATTTTATTTATAAAGAAAATGAAATTTAAAGAGGCTATTACCCTTGCTCAAAGTCTGTAATGAAGGAAAGTAGGAAACTGATTTTTATTGAGCAATTGCTATGTGCCAGGCACTGCATGATGCTTCCCTCAAGGAGTGAAGAGGGTCTTTTCACCAAAATTCCTGCACTAGGAAAATCAGACATCATCGAGGACAAAGTTTTTGCACTAAATGATCTGGAAGGCAAGGTAAAAACAAACAAAAGAGAACATGATATTACATCACAATCTTTATTCCTTTTTAAAAGGCAGACTTTTTACAAAAGATGTACAGATCTTCTTCGGCTTATGATGGGGTTATGTCTCAATAAACCCATTGTAAGTTGAAAATATCATAAGCCAAACATGCATTTAGTACACCTAACCTACTGAACATCATAACTTAATCTAGCCTGCCTTAGATGTGCTCAGAACACTTACATTAACCTACAGTTGGGCAATTCATCTAACACAAAGCCTATTTTAGAATAAAGTGTTGAATATGTCATGTAATTGAACACTGTGCTGAAAGGGAAGATTGGAATGGCTGGATGGGTGCAGAATGGTTGTAAGTGTATTGGTTGTTGACCTTTCTGATTGCGTGGCTGACTGGGATCTGTGGCTAACTGCCACCACCCAGCATCACGAGAGAGAATAGTACTGCATATTGCCAGCCCAAGAAAAGATCAATATTCAAAACTCGAAGTATGTACTGAATGCACATCGCTTTTGCACCACCGTAAAGTCGAAAAATCATGAGTCAAACCGTCGTAAATCGGGAACCGATACTCATTTCATTGTAGTGATACTCATTTCATTGTTCCTCCAAGGCTGCTTTGTACAAAAGTTGTGTGTGTAATAAGTATTAAATATGAGTTTCGTGAAATTTTCTATACACTAATAAAACTAAATTATTAATTGAATAATTGTCCCAGAGTTTGACTTTTTGGAGATCCAGAACTTGAATCGTCAAGAGGATTACTTTCGGCCAATATGGCTAAAGGTCGAAAGCCCTTGGAAATCAACCATTTCAGTGAGTTTAACATGACATGGAGGGCTGAGAATTTGAGATTAAAGCCTTTGAGCTAACCTGAAGTGCCAGTAGTTGTGTTGTTGATTATAAGGACACTACACACAAGTGAAGCAATGGCATTGAGCCCCATTCCTCAGAGGCTTCTCCAAACCTATGTGTTTTCTGTATCAGATGTCCCAAAGCAATGGAGAGGTGACACCTAGAAATGCCTACTTTTCTACTTGTAAATGGATGTGAATAGCTGTGGCTGAGTGTTTCAGGTTATCTTTTACTTGCCAGGTATGTGTTTAGATAGCAAGAAAGTAGATGGCTCTTCCAGTACATATATTCTTAGTAGGATGAAGGCATTCTTAATGAAGACTTTTGTGTTTGGAGATGCCACCTCCCTCTGTTTACAGGTAGCCTGAAACTCTTTTCAGGAAATTTTTTGGGATGTGAGAAAATTCTTGAGTACTGTTTGGTTGAAGACTTAAAGGTTCTGTTTCCTAAATTCTAGAAAATAGGCCTGGAAGATTCCGAGGACAGACATAGTGAATTACAAAATGGCCCTCCATTTACAGATAACTAAATCAGTTGACCTATAGAGAGATATTATAAAATCTAACTCCAGATGTACCACTTAATTTATTTTGACCATACTCAGGGGTGTGTAAGTAATTTGATTTAATGGCATCATACCATGCTAGTTTGCTTTTCCTTAAAATCCAACCAGTGAATCTTGAGGAGACACCCATGCAGACAAGTCAGGAGGAAAAAGACTAGGAAAACTCATATGACCTTGCATCGCTACTGATTTTCTGTTCAAAAGTTGTCCTGGCAGTCAACCCCCTATAGGGTGGAGTGAGACCGTCAGGTACATTTTTGAGACAATGCTGACCTTTGACACTTCCGGAATTGGTTTACAACCGAAACTATTTCTTCTGTAGCAGGATATAGGGCAGGATAATCACTGAGATGAGTTTATTCATACTTCAGTTTAACTTGAGACATTTACCGAAGTGTCCCCAGTTTCCAGTCCTTATTGTTGTGCGGGTAAGGGGGGTGTTTATTACCCTGAGCTTGGTAATATGCACACCTGTTTGCTAGGAAATTTGTCGGAAGATGCTCATTTTGTACAGGTCACAGAGAAGTCAGCGGAGAGATTTGGCACTTGCTATTTATAGAGCAGGTAATTTTTCTGAGGCAGCATCCCTGGCGCCCATAACAAGAGTGAATGACTTAGCCCTAAAAGGTTCAAGACCCTTCTCAGGCATTCTATGAAATGAAACCTTTGAATGACTGCCCTCTCCCTGCCCTCACCGGGATGCCATTTACCAGGAAAGGATAGTGGCTGTCCTGGAGCAGATGTGTGCAATTTGGGATTCAAAGATTATTATCAAAGATAATGATGCGCCTCTGTCTCACCTGGAGAGCTCTCTCTTTGCATGAAAACGATCGGACTACAGAAGAACACTCAGGATGAAAAGAATCCAAAAGAGTCCACTGATCATTCCAAGGAGATGGGAACCCTCCATATACTGAAGTCAAGAGCCAAGAGGCATGTAAATGAAGGTCTGCTGGCAGCAGTGTCTGCTCGGTGCCTTTGGAGTACAACGCTTGTCTTGGTATCAAGCCAAGCACTGGCCTTTGAAGACATTCAGTGTCAAAGGAGGGCTGTGGAGAGCGAAGGTCCTTACTCTTCACAGGATGCCCTTGCCTGTCCGTCTGAGCCGTTTCCCGCTGGATGTGGGTGGAAGAGGACATTTTCCTCACCAGGGAAGTGACCTGTCATTTGAAAGATTGTCAGTGTTGCTTATTCTCCTTACAAAGGTCCCTGACACCCAGGAAGGAACCGCTGCTTGTCTGAAAGACCTAAAGAGGCAGAAAAAGTCAGAGACGCACGTCCCAGCGGCGCACCCCACCAAGAGGGACCTCTTCTTTGTTTGAAGGCCGCTCATATTTATTATCAACCTGGCGATCCCTGGAATTTGTTGAAAAAAGAATGTTGCTCTAAGGAAAACGTAAATCCTTGTGCGGGTTGCGATTTGTGATTAGCTATATTTGTATAAAAATGTTTGGAGGTCTTGAACCATAAAAACTAAAAAGCATACCCAAGAAATAGCGATGGTCATCACCCTAATAAGAGAGGACGTTAATAATTTTACTGCTGGAGGAAAAATGATCAAAAAGTGATCCAGAGGCCACAGCTGCTCTGTGTTAGAAAATGTTTCTGAAGAAAAATGGCAAGTGTGCCTTCAAAAATAAAGATATTATTGAAATACTCTTTCTAATGAAATTGTTTTCTTGATGCTCAAGAAGTCATGAATAATATTTAAAAGCAGGAAACATACTCCCTTTATAATCTTTGCAAATCCAGTTGAATGTTAAGCTTCCCTTAAGCTCTATTTACAAAAATTCTACCAGTTTTCAACTTGATACGGTGGATTTACTTTTACTATGCAATTGGAAAATTGACTTTTGTATACTCCTAAGGGCTTTTTTTTTCTTTTTCACAAATTGGATTTCTAAAATTCATTTTTTTCAATAAAATGCATAGCTAATGGTATTAAAGCTTTCTACATTTTTCTACTACCCTTCCCTTTTGCTTGAAGTAGATATGGGTTTGTAGCTGATGTACAGGAAATATCAATTAGAAAATACTTTAAAATGAGAATTATTAGTATGCCAGGCTCACATTTTCCAGTAGGGGGCAAGAAAGTACTGCATATAAAATCCAGAGTTCTTTTTATTTTTTTCCCCCTGTACCTTTGGAAACCAATTAAGTTCCTGAATTGTGAAATGCTAATCGTGATAGGGAAAGGAATATTTAAATCCATTAAATATAATCTTTTCCTTATATCCGAGGGCTATTAAGCATGATCTTTAACTGCTCAGTGAATCTCTCCGGGAGAGAAACAAATGAACTGGGGAATTTGGGAAAGGCCAAGAGAATGGGAGGTGTAGAACTTTGGCCAAGGTGTCTTGTCATCATCCCGCAAGCAACTCTGGATCTCAGCCACGACGTCCAGCTCTCTGCACACCACCAAACAAAAGCAAAAGCAAAAGCAAAAGCAAAAAACTAACAAACTAAAAAGCTGACTTATTAAAATGCTGAGTATCTTGTAAGACAATTTACTGTACTGACACACATACACGCCTAGTCATTCAAGTAGCCCTGTCTGTCTAAGTGGCTGCCTTTAGTCTCTGTTTGAGACAGGCATCCTTTTATTTATGTTATGGATAATGAGTTCACACACATATCGGCCAGTGCAACTGAGAGAATCAATTACTCATAATTGATCCAAGCTGTAAACTTTCTAGTTATGGTTCAAGCACTCAAAGATCATCTATACAGTTCATAACAGATTTCTAAATCCAACCTGTACAATTTTACTAGACCTTTTTTTTTTTAAAAAAGACCACTAATTCAAGTGTATTTTCTGTGTTTTTTTCCTTCCCCTAAGTTCTTAATTTTGATGGGGTGCTTTTTCCCTTACTCTACTTTCTATGGGAGAAGTAGCTTATCAAATCAAATCAATTTACCACATGATGCATTTGGTATAAATAAATATATATATATATATGTTGTCAAAAATATTGTTTTGGAAAATACTCAATTGTGTTGTTTAAAGTATGGTATTGGCAATCATTTTGGAGTATTATAATACATCTAAAAGGAAACATAATGCCATTTGTCATAAATTTACCACCGTTCCTTGGTTTGTGTAATATTTATTAGCTATACAAGTCAATTGCTTCCACGTGATCGGGTTATGTTCATTTGGTTACTTGAAAAACAGATGCTTATTTGAACATAAACTGAGGTACTTAGGGGAAGACATTTAAAGTACAATGATGTAAAGACTGTGGTAAAGTTGTCTCAGTCAGGTAAGTGGCTTCCCAGAGGACATTGTCATATTTTATAATCTCTTCCTTGGAAATAAATTTACTTTTTTTTTTTTACAATGCATTGTATTTTGTAAGACTTATACAGACACTAAAATGGAATACTAAGCTCAACTTCCTTTTAGAAGTAAATTTTAACTTTTAGTAGACTTGTTTCATTTGTGATGGAAACTTAGATCAAATTTAGGAAAAACTGCTTGACATATTGGAGTAATGGTCAGTATGCCTTAGCTTATAGGTGGCTTCGACATGACAATCAAGCAGAACCTTCAGATGAATTAAGAAATCAGTTTATGTGCATTTGGGGGTTTATTAGATTTTTCTGGAAACATTTCTCTGCTTTTGCCATGTGTGTTCTTACTGTATTTCTAAGCATTTGTTTTGCTTATTTTTCCTTTTCCAGACAAGAGTTTGATGTATTCTTAGTAAATCATCTGTACCAGGGTTCTATTAAAATGCTTCTGATAGGGCATCATTAGATTTTTTTTTCCTCCCTGACTTGTATTTATGATACTATTTCTTGCCGGTTAGAAAAATAGGATCTGTGGGTGTAGGGAAGAGACATAGAACTGTTCCATTTATTTTAGTTAAAATACTACTCCTGAAAGAGGGTAACTGAAGTGGTCAAAGAGGTCTTCAGTAGATGGGAAGTTATTTTTACTCCTTTCTTGTCTGTAAGTTTGAATTAGCTTCCTCACTGGAAAAAAATGTTTTAAAGCAGAACATAGATCAAATTTTTAACCATGTTTCTTCGCTTCCTCTTTATAGAGCACATTCTATATCTTTTTAAAAGAATTTTATGTTCTTTTAGATTTTCAAAAGATTTTTTAATTGAAATATAGCTGATTTACAATGTTGTGTTAGTTTCAGGTGTACAGCAAAGTGATTCAGTTATATGTATATATATATCAATTCTTTTTTCAGATTCTTTCCCATTATAGGTTATTACAAGATGTTGAGTATAGCTCTCTGTGCTATACAGTAGGTTCTTGTTGGTTATCTATTTTGTATATAGTAGCGTGTATATTTTATGAGGGCATTCTACTTCTGAATCAAACCGAACCATTAAAATACCCCATCACAGTTGATTATGGTTTTAAACATTCCAAAGAATGGAACTACTCTGAAAAACTATTGTATTATTCTATTAATTTGAAATTATATGAGTTTACATATAAATTTATACACTATTAAAATAGTGACTTTCATATCAACTTTTCCTGCCCATGTTAGAAAAGGGGAAAACTGCTGAATTCAGGAAGATGTTTTACATTTGTTTTCTTCAGCATTTTTGGAAGCAACTGGATCAAAAAGAACTTAAGAACGGAAAATCAAATAGTCACATTTGGTTACTTATTTAATTTGCAGCCAAATGAACTTGACATGCTTTATAGTAAAAAAGAGCGCTGTTGTGTGTAAGTTCGTTCTGGTCTTCGTGCTTCTGCAAAGTGTAAGATGTAACATTTAAAGTGGGTTGTCCCTTCAATGCAGAGGTTTATCTTCACACCCTGCTTGGAAAGCCTGAACGGCATAACCTCCTTTGGCGCGTGGGCTTGTGAAATTGGAGTCTGTCTGCCTCTTGAGAAGGAGTCCCTTAGGCATGGGTGGATACTTTAGTTGGAGTGAAATAGAGATTAAGTGCCATTACCTGGAGAAGCTGCAGAAACTGCATCTTCTACTTACTGTTTCCCTTCCAACTTTGGCTTTATTTTCTAAGAGGATCAGTCACACGTGCTTTAGAGAAATGGAATCTATTAACGACTAGTTTCTTTAGTGGGTGATATGAATTTCAGAGGATCACAGGCACCTAGGAATATTTGCATTTTAGCAACTCATTTCAACTGGTGTCTGAATCAGTAGACAGAGATAACCTATATTATACGGTCTCTAGATATGTCATTCGAATCTCCTATTCTCTCTCTGCCACTGTTCTCTTTTGGCATTTGTTCTAGAAAGGGTAATTAACTATTTATGACATGCAGAATTCATTAATGTTTGTCACTCTTCTAAATTTTTTAATCACCAACAGCCTGTATTACAGGGCACAAGTCTGCCACTGGCATGAGTATCATTCTGCAGTAGTTTACTGCCTATGACACTTTTGATAAATAGTGTATATGTAACAGTTTAGACATCAGAAAATAAACTTTTAATTGGATGTGTGCCCCACACTTCTGTGCACTTTCCTGAGTGCAAACAGAGCCCATTTTTGAATGGTTTCTGTTAATTTTCTATTTAGCTAATATATGTGCTTATTTTGGTTTGACCATGTGTCTGGAAGAAAAAGTCATCTGAGGTGGTTTTTGTGTGATATTACCTACTCATGTCGGGAAACAAGGGGCTTTCAGACCAAGGACTGTAGTGTGTTTTGTCATGGTCAGCACTTTAAGCAAAGTTAGTTTGGTGTTTCATACACTTACAGCTGTAAATTGAAAATTTCTCATTTTCTTTTGAAACCCAGGACTTGGCATTTTCCAACAATGCCCCTAACAGTAATGTGACAAGATCTATTTTATTCACATTTTGGAGATGGTCTGCCCATGTCCCCCAGGATGAAATGTATTTAAAAGACACTTAAAAACAGAGTGATACAAACTTTCTGAATAAAAAATAAGCAAATAGAAATGGGCTCCTCAGCTTCAAAACAAACCCCCAAATCCCTGGTTTAGATAAGAGCAAAATGAAAAACTGTCTTTTAGCTTGGGGTCATTTGGAGACAGGCCGAGAGACATAAGTAATGGTAATTTACAAGACTGGTTATTTTCTTATTAACTTTGCCTTGACTAGAAAGAGGAAGACGGTCGAAAACCTAATACACAAAAAACGTTTCCGAGGAGCTGAACCCAAGGGATAGAATTGGGTTCAGCCACCACCACGCCATTTAGAGTCTGAGTTTGGAAGAAGAGGCATTTCGACTTCATAAAAAGAATATTTATCTCTCCAGTGAACTTCCTTAGGGGATATAAAGTTTCTTGTCGCTGGAAGAACAGATGATCAGCTGGGAAGCATGTATTAGAGAGGATGCAAACGTTAGCTGTGAGCGGTGTTTCAGCTCCAGGGTCCTTTAACCATTAGAGTCGAAGTTTCTGCAGTCCCGCAGGTGGGAAGGAGCTAGATCTTCTCTGATGCTCAGGTATTTCCTGCGTCTTTACTGAGATGGGGTTAGAAACCGTGCCGACAGCCTAGTAAATGATGTTTACAACCGGACTCCATGATCTATAACTGTTTCTCTTTTTCCCTCGCCTCTATTCCTTGCTCTCTGTTCCAATTCTTCTCCTGTCATACTAAGAAGTCAATTATTTCTCACCAGGGATGGAGCTGGTCATTCACTTTTCCAGTGGTTTCTCTTACTCATGAATGACTGTGCTCTAGGAGGAAAGTAATTAAGAGGGGGAAAAATCCGCAAGAAAATCTGCACCCCCAAACTGGGGGACCCAGCAATACTGAGAGCCAGTTCCTTGAAGTAACTGAGATTTCCAGTGCTGCCAACGTGGCAGGTCTTCAACATCTAAAAAATTTAAAAAGGGGAAAAATACCCAATCTGCCAAGTATCACTATATTGTCAATAAAATCAAATGAACTGCTTTTTCTGAATATTGGTCCCCAAGGAGAATAGTGTGCTGATTACTTGAAACTGATCACAATTAAAAAAAAAAAAAAAAGGCTTTATTCCAGGTATTTTTCACTCTTAAATATTTTATTAAGAATGATCAATTACCCTTCTATTTAAAAGTTGACCTTTGGGCTAAATTAATCACTAATTATTTTAGACTATATAGATTGTGGCAACTTTGGGGCAGGGCTTTTTTTTCCCCTAGCATGCCTAGAGGCCTCATAAAAGTGAATTGGAATATTATATATATAAACTGTTTTATTGGAATACAATTTTTCCTACTTTTGGAATTTTGATATAACATTTATATATTTTCCAAGAAGCACTGACGTAAAACTCAATCTGGAATGTTGACAATGAAAACAAAACAAGAAAAATAAAAATTCAACTTTCATATGAAAAGGAACCAAAGTATGATTATCAGTGAAAAACTGTAAGCATTATAAAAGGCAAGAAGGATCAGAAATATGAACTATCATCCAAAATATACGGAGGAGAAGGTGTTTCTAATGGGCATTTAATGAGGAATAAGTTGCTAAAACTCTAGTTATTGCAGTGTTGGCTGGAAGGAAATGAAAATGTGGCACTGAAAATATCTTTTGATTAACTACAGTTGCAAAATCAAATTAAAAACTGAAACTGATTATAAACAGAATGGGTAAGATAACAAAGTTCAAAAGATCTTGGCGACTTCATACGCAAGCGTGACGGCTGGTCACAGGTGTTAAGAAGATGTACGGGGGGCTTCCCTGGTGGCGCAGTGGTTGAGAGTCTGCCTGCCAATGCAGGGGACACGGGTTCGAGCCCTGGTCTGGGAGGATCCCACATGCCGCGCAGCAACTAGGCCCGTGAGCCACAACTACTGAGCCTGCGCGTCTGGAGCCTGTGCTCTGCAACAAGAGAGGCCGCGATAGTGAGAGGCCCGCGCACCGCGATGAAGAGTGGCCCCCGCTTGCCACAACTAGAGAAAGCCCTCGCACAGAAACGAAGACCCAACACAGCCAAAAATAAATAAATAAATAAATAAATAAATAAAATTAAAAAAAAAAAAGAAGATGTAAGGGGACTTCACGTCCCTCTGGCAAGGACGGTTATGTTTGCAGCCTTCTCCAAGTAATCAAGGCAAATCTCAAACATACAAACTCTGGAGTGCGTAGGTTGCTTTGTGAATGACCATATCTGAAGTGGTTGCTGTGATGGTTCTCAAAGCAAATCTAGTGATTCTCACTGTACAAACCTTTCTTGAATTACAATTTAATGTACAAATTACGTGCTTACGAGTATTTACATTGCATTAGAGTCATGGAAATAAGGAGGTATTTGAAAGTACATACATTCATCACTCTTTCCCTCTTAGACTTTACATAATAAGTTTGTTGATCCACTTTGGGGTTGTACCGTGAGTAACAAGATGGTGGACAGCAAGAGAACATAAAGATTTGGAGTCACTGCTGATCAAGAATTCTTGAACTAGTCACATCCGATGCATTAATGGATTCACTCACTTATTCATCCACACACTGGCCCCAGATCATCACAGGTGAGTCACATAGAGGCTGTGGCTCTCAGTTGTTTAGAGAAGGAAGAAAGCACCTCTTATCCTGAACTTGTCTAAGTCTCAGAGATGCTTTATATGTGCCCCAAATGGAGTGAGGATTTGGGGATTCTCAGCCATTAAAAGACGCATGGAGACTGTAACAGTTTTCACAGGACAACTTTGTGCTTTTAGATGGAGGCATTGGGAAGTTTCAGGATACAAGGCAAAAAAATGTTTTCCAAATATAAGTATGGAAGAATACTGCAGAACTAAATATTGTTAAGTCTTTATATGTGAGAGAAGCATGGTCTTGCTGGAAGCACCAAGGTTTCAGAATAAAAAAGACGAGGATGGGGGTTACATTTATTCTTTTAAGTGCTATGTGACCTTGGCTATATTAGTCAATCACTCTGACCCTTAGTCTCCTCTTCTGTGAAATGCAGCAGTAGTATAGGCCAAGCATGATAATTGTGCACATTAGAAATTAGGTAAGTAATACACACACATTTTCTTTTCCTTTCATATGTGTGTGTAGGGGTGTGTGCGTGTGTGTGTATATACCACATATTTCTACTACCGTTTCCATCCTCTAGCATGGCCAATAGATTTGATGGAATGTTATTGCTGTGTGACATTGGTATTAAGCATTAATATACTGCATAGATATTGATCTTTTAAAGACAACTGAATTGGGTAGCAGCAGTAAGTCATGTTCCCGTTCACATCTTGATAGCATCTATTAACGCTCACAAGTGCTTTGTGCTAAGCTGAGGGTTGTCTCTGCTCACTTAGCTTCTCATCCACCCCGTGGAGGATGTATTGTTATCTCATTTTACAGCTGAAGGAACTGGGATCTGGAGAGCTGGGGTGATTTCCACAGGGTTAGTAACTGGTGGGCAGGGGCTGGAACACACACGGTAGGACTCCAGGCGCCACTCTTCCACGTTACCTTATACAATGGCATCCTACCCGCCACTTACAGAGTGAAGTCAGGCAAGGAATCGTCTGTTTTACTGGGACAACAGTGTTCCCAAATGTGGTGACATCTTACTATAATACCAGGAGGCTTAATCATACTATTGCTAATTTAACCATACTATTGACAGATCTATTTTTTTTTCCTTTGGGAAACTTTAAGAACCTTAATTAAAGAAAATATGAGTGGAATGTTTTCTGTCTCTCCAAAGATATCACCAAATCTATGTCTTATATACTGTAAGTCGACTAGGGCAGAACTTTCTTCTTCTTCTTCTTTTTTTTCTGTTTAGTGTGTTGATGTGTCCTAGTGCTTAGAACAATGTCTGGCAAATAGCAGGTGCTTAGAAAATCAGTTTTGACTGAGTATAGTTAAAGATGTCTTGGAATATAATCTTGGTTTAGTCGAAGAGTAGTATTGCTTCAAGATAACTCAGACTGCTTTCTACCCATCACCTAAGGCAGTCTTACTTCCTCTCTAATCAGACAGAATCAGGTTGTATCCAAACCCCATGGCTTAATTGTTTGGGGCAAGCATGATTATTTAGGTTCAGTTCTGAGTTTCTTTCTTTCTCTTTAAAAATCCTCCTCTGTTTGTGTCTAGGGTTGAATCTGGACATGTGATTGACTCAATAAGATTGAGGCGACACTTAGCTCAGGGCCTGGCACAGAGCGATCATAAATATCTATTTCTCATCTTTCTTTTTAGGACTTAATGATATGTCTGCTGAATGTGCCACTGTTGATACCTGTAAAATTTCTGGACTAACTATGAGAGAGTGGTGTCAGTGAGATGGGACGAATCCTCATTTGTTTTAACAAAATGCATTCTCCCCACGTGCCATAATGGGTTTTCCATGAACAAATAGGGCATTTAGATTCCAACTTGGAGGACAAGTAGAAATTCGTTTGTTATAAAGTTTCATAAAATATATTACTTTTGTCTTTATTTTGTTTGACTTCATTTTAAAGACAGTTTTAACATACAAGAAAATGGATTTTTTTTTCTTAAATCACATGTAACATCGACATCTGAGAATAGTAAAATCTCTTGGTCTAGATTGTATTCTTATTTCTTGCAACTGTTTACTGCTGTCATTCTGTCTACATGATTGGAAATGACCACCGTGCATATGTAAAATTGCTGCTGGGAGCTTCCCCAATGTCTCTCCCATATTGTGTTACAATTACTTTTGACATCTAGAGGCAAAATTTGCCCCTCCACCTAGACTTAACATTTTTTTTATCCTCTGCCTTTGAAACAACATATTGGCAGATTGTTTGTACTTATTCGGGGTTCTGGGAGTTCCCTGGAGTTTTAGAATGTACTTTTTTCTCATAAGCTTCCTGTGGAAGTTACTGTTTTGTTTCATTGCTCCCACATGCTTTTTTGCTTCCTGTTTCAAAAGGAATTATCCACTTTCGGCTGCAGGCCTTCTGGTTACTCTAGTCTGTAAGCAGTGCTGGTCATTGTCTATTATTCCACCATCAAAGGCCTTTGAGCTCTAATCCTGTTAACATCTGTCACCCAAGTGAGGTAGGGGAGGCTGAGCTTGTACGTGGAAACGCTATCTGGATTCAGTGTTGCGCGCTACAGATAAACAACGGGAGGGTTGGATTTGTCATATTTCATCTTAGTGCTGGGGGATCCCCTAGACCCAGGCTTTGTGCCTGGGTGGTGCCAGGAACGGGGGCCAGGTTCAGACCTTCTCAAGGTCTGCTTTGGGGGTGGGAGGTGGGCAATGAGCTGAGAAAAAGGGAACTTGGTACAGGCAGGCTCCGTGATCAAATATTAATAGACAGATCTTCGGAAAAGAGCTATGGGAGAAAGTCACACCGGCAAGGTTCTCTGGATGCTGCCACCCCATCATCTTCTATTGCTTCCTCAGGATCTGTACCACCCTCAGCATAAATGGTGGCCTGGAGATGGGTTTCTTTCTCTAAAATTCCAGGACCATCTGCAAGTATACCTTTGGTAAGTTTCTGTAGACAAATACCAGTTGAAGCACTCTCAGGAAAAATTTGAGTTTCAGTGGAAAGCGATCATTATCCATAACACGTGATTCTATTCTGTGGGAGCTAATTTACTACACTGGAAGCTGTCCTTATGGGTAACCGTAGCAAGCCTAGAACACTTCCGGTCTGTGGATACACGAATCCTCTCCAGTGAGGTTCATTTCTGTTGTCCTCTCTCTTCTGACTGTGGAAGTGGCCAGTTTTGTCTCCATTTTGCACATTCATGTCAATATTTCTGACTGCTTCGTAGTCCTGTTGTTGTTGTTTTCTCCTTTGAATTGGTGGCAACACCTCACTGCTTTCTTTATTCACGAGTTAAATAAAATTCTAAACACGTGTTCATTTTTATATCTGCGTAAGAGTCGCGATTTTACCCTTGTTATGAAAATTATCCTTTACCTTAATAGCATATTCGATAGTATTGCTTCGCAGTTTTGCTCAAAAAACCCCAAACAAACCCTTGTTCTTTTCACTTCCGGCTTCTTGTGAGATTTCTCTGCCTATGGGGAAAGGTTTTATTGACACGTACAGGCTCTCTTGTTGAGAGTGGACATTTCCACCAGATCCCTTGTTCATGAAAGCCTGGCTGTGTCTGAGTGATGATGTGCTGTGACCCTGCTTCTCCCCATTCCTGCTCCCCACGGAGCATCTGCGCACGAACACCTGTATCTCGTCTCCTGCTCCCTCATCCACCTCAAGCCCCAGGCCCCCCGGGGGGCGAGGAGGCCATGGAGCAGAGCCTCCGTTCCTCCACATTGGCTCAGAATAAGACAGGGTTTTGAGGTACTTGTGGGTTTGAGTATTACTTCCCAAGATTGCTCTCTTTACCCTGAAACCCAAAGTTCTACAGGAATGTTCTTGTGGTTCAGTCACATACTACATTTTTGTTGTGTACATTCCATTCAAAATTCTACCAGGAGAACCCAGTAATAGTGAGACAGGGCTCACTTTGAACTAGGATAGTCTGATCTTCTGTTGGGTCTGAGATCTTGTCTTTAGGTCACATCTTGCCCTCCATCCTGCTGTCCTCTCTCTTTGCCTGTAAGTGGCTGATGGACCCTTCATTCCTTGGTCCTTTGTCTCTGAACAATTGCTCTCCTGAGCTGCTGTGCAGTAGTTTCCCTCTCTCCCTCTCTCCCTCCTTCCTTCCTTCCATTTCCACTCTGGAGTAAAGCACTGCCTCTGCATGGGCTCATCTCATTTCTTTCTTTCATGTGTGTTCCTTTTTTCTCATAGCTTGATTCCAAAAGTAGCAATAGTAGTTTGTCTGTGTTATTACAGCACTTTCCCAGTGGGTATCCTATTGACTTTTTGTCTTTTTAGTTTTTCAAATTTGTATTCTACACTGTAGCAACAAAGATCTTCCTAAAACACAGTCGTGACCCGTGTCTCTTCTCCAGTTAAAACATCGCAAGAAATCCATCTGGCAATGAGGATAAAAGACGCTTCCCGTGCTGGCCAGAAATGTAGCTCTCCCACTGTGATTTTCAATTCCCCCGATTGTCAAGCTCTCATGCCCTGTACCATATCGTTCCCGATCTAGAATGCCCTTCCACTCATTCTCTGCCCATTTTGTCTACTTTCCACTTATTCTTTAGGCCTCTTTTTAGAGTTTACTTCCCTAAAGAAGTGTTCTCCGATACATAAGTCCAGCCAAAGTGCCCCTATGTGATAATAGAACTTCCTGCACACTCATCAAAGGTTTATCATCAGATATTAGTCACATGGTTATTTTTCAGAGTCTGTCAAGTTCGTTGTTGCAGCCCCAACACCTAATATTAGAAGTGCTAATTGGAATGGAATATTACTCAGCCATAAAAAGGAATGAAACTGGGTCATTTGTAGAGACGTGGATGGACCTAGAGACTGTCATACCGAGTGAAGTAAGTCAGAAAGAGAAAAACAGATATCGTATATTGACACATATATGGAGAATGTAGAAAAATGGTACAGATGAACCAGTGTGCAGGGAAGAAATAGAGACACAGATGTAGAGAACAAACGTATGGACACAAAGCGGGGGAAGTGGGGGTGGGTTGGTGGTGGTGGGATGAACTGGGAGATTGGGATTGACATATATGCACTAATATGTATAAAATAGATAACTAGTAAGAACCTGCTGCACAAAAGATAAATAAATTAAATTAAAAAAAAAAGAAGAAATGGAAAAAAAAAAAGAAGTGCTAATTGGTATTTTTAAATCATTGCATAACTTCCCCATATCAAACATTTTACCAAGTGTGAATGCTTCACAGACATTTTTACTGGACCAGGCAACTTTATCTTATTAAATTCACACTACAGTCTATGGAGTAGGTATTCTCTTTATTTAATGGATGATGAAGTTGAGGCTTAAAGAGGTTAAACAATCTACTCATATTGCCATTTAATGGTCCATATTGGAATGTGAATCTGGGTTTGTCTACTTCCAAATCCTATTACCTTAATTATCCTAGTAGAGCAATTTCTTTAGAAATTGGTTACACAACTGCATTTCTTGAAGTCTAGTTCAACTAAATCATAATGCAATTGTACTTGCCCACGTGCTGTATTAGTTTCCTATTGCTGTTGTAACAAATTGCCACAAACATGGTAGCTTAAGATGATACAACTTTATTATCTTTCAGTAGGCTAGAAGTTCAACATGGGTCTTCCTGGGCTAAAACCAAGGTGTTGGCAGGGTTACGGTCCTTCTGGAGGCTTTTGGAGAGAATGTTTCCTTGCCTTTTCTGGCCTCTAGAGCACCCTCACTCACATTCCTTGTCTCATGGCCTCTCCCTTCATCTTCAAAGCTAAGAAGGTAGCATCTCTCTGACGCTGCTTCCGTCATCACATTTCCCTGTGACTCTCTTCTTCTGTCTCCCTATTCCACTTTTAAGGATGCTTATGATTACCTTGGGCCATGTGGATAATCTAGGATGATCTCTCTATTTAAAGGTTATCTGATTAGCAACTTTAATTCCATCCACAGGTTTAGTTTCCTTTGCCATGTAACCTACCATATTTACAGGATCCAGGGGATTAGAAGGTGGACATCTTGGAGGTGGTGGAAGCATTTTTCTACCCGCCACACATGCACTGTACTAATAGGCTTTGCTGCCTTTACTGAATTTAAATATGCTCTCACAAAGATGGCAGAGATTGGAGTGAGCTGATGACCCAGACAAGCTTTAGAGGAACAAGTACCTTAATGAAACCCTCAGTTTGAATTTTCAGTGTCCCGAACGTTGATCATCCTCTAGGAACTGACACTAACACCATTTACAAGAAACTAATGAATACATTGGAATGCAAACTCATTATTTTGCAGTAGGAAGCTTTGCAAATTGATATTGTCATCCACAATCCACATACTCTCTCCCATGGAAGCAAAATTAAATTTCAAAAGTTAACTGAAGATAAAATCCGAGCTAGGGAGGTAGATAATCTTAAGCATACTTTCTCCTGGCTAGGACATTTAAATTAAATGATCCCTGTCCTTAAGAATTATGTTGCCCTAATGGACAAAGGCTCAGCCATCTCTCTCCTTCGGCCTGTATATGATGAAATCTGCCAAGATCTCAGAATGTCTCTTTTTTCTGTCACATGAAATAACATTTATTCTGCTCACATGTTCTTTTTACAATAATATTGAGTTATTACCAATACTGAAGTTCTGCTTTCCTTAGATTTTACTCTAGAATCCATCTTTAGACGACCAGGATTCCCTTTTTTTTTTGTCATTTTTTGAGATAACACTTCTCCTGTGATGACTTCACCGTATGGATACTGTTATTGGGTATTTACTATTTCTGGTTTAACTTTTAGAGAGAAATTACCTTTCTCTTCCCAGGGGCCATTTCCTGTATTGAGTATTTCCTTTGACATCAAACTGGCTGTAGGGACTATATGCTTTTAATAACCTCTTTCCATCAAGCACCCATGGCATCTTCCATTCAGAGCACCATCATATACTTATTCTCTACTTTATCAGGGAAGCCTATTATTTTTCCCTGAATCTGCCTTGAGCATTCACTGGTGGCTGATCCCTTACATTTTCTCACTATATTCTTAAGATTAGTGTGAATTCCTGTCTCATTCTCCAGACCTTTTTAATCTGAGATACTGGCCTTTTATACCTAGGGACCTCTGCCGAAAACCTTTTTCTGTTTATTCCCCCAAATGTAAATCACATCTCTTCGGATCCCTCTGACAGTTTCACCACCATTTTTAATAGATTTATGTGAATTTATATTCTTAATGAAGAATCGTGTCTTAGAAATGTAGTAGAAGACCAAGCAAATGGAAAATGTACACAATGTACAAAATTTGTTGATGCCATTTCCCTGTCTACTTATATTTTCCTCTTGGCATAAATAGTGCCTTTATGCCTAGAAACCTTTTATTGTACTTCAAAGAATTTTCACAGATAAGGGAAATAATTAAAAACTGCCATCTTTCAAAATCCATCTTCTGTCTTTATTCTCAAAGAAAGTGAGGAATACTAATTGGTATTTTAATATCAGTAACCTATCAAAGTTGCACATTGTTGATTTCTTTTGTTGTAACTTGCTTAAAAATTAAAATGGTGTCACAAAGACAAAGTTTTTAGAGTCAGACTTAGCAGGACAAGCAGACCTCGGGGAAAAGCAGAGAGAGAAAGATTTGGGGTGGGATCTCTCTGTACAATTGTATGTGAGTAATGTAGCAGGAAATATCACACTTTCTGTGTTGGTACACGATAGTGCCTTGTACATGCAGTATTTTACCATTGCTATAAATAATGTTTCAAAATATTGTAGAGTCTCGGGAAATGGAAGAATTTATTCTAAAGGATATTATCATTCTCATTTGGCATATTCCAGCTTCTGAATTATGTGTAAATTGTTGAAAGAAAGTTTGGTTCTTGCTAAGATATATAATAAACAGCCAGGAAACTATTTCAGAGGCACTATTTTGAAAAAATCCTTAAATCAGAGGTGCCTTGATTTTCACTTCCAGTAGTTTAATATTAATTTTCCTTGTCCTAATACAACTGCATTAAAGTGAACTTTACTCCAATAAAGATGTTAAAAAAATCAATAAATAAAATAAAATGCAAAAAAAAAATAAAGTGAACTTTAGAGTAATAAAATTAGAGAAAAGACAATAAATGATGGAAGTTTATAAGGAAATGGGGGTTTTAATGTAACTCGGTTGAGAGTCAAAGTCGGTCTCTTTTCCTATAATTTATAGTGTTAATTTTGCAAGTGTTAATCTTTCTTAAAGAACTTGAATTCTTGATGAAAAGCAATGCTCAGTTTCTGAAACATGAAAGGCCTATTTTCCAAAGAACCTTCTACAATAAATAGTTTTGTGGAAAAAAAATTTACCTTACCAGAAAGAGCAAGGATAAGGAAACTTTAAATTTAGATTCCCTATGAAGGAAAAGAAAAGTGTTAATGCCTGGCATCTGGCCTCATTGCTGGAGGAAGTGATTGGACATTGGAAAATGGGAAAGAACCAGAATCTTTGGCCTGAGTGTCATTAGTTCCTAAGTCACAAAGCTGTGGTTATTCAGACAGTTCAAGCTAATACGGTCAGTGAGCACGAGCCTTTTCCCAGTTAACAACTTATAAACACATGGGGATTTAACAGGGAGCTGAGTAAGTGAATATTTCTGGAGTTGGGAATCACCATGTTGATTCTAGTTCCTCCGGATCTAAGGATCTATGGTTCAAATTCCAGCAGGAGTGAATTTCTCAAGCAAAGGAAAAGCTTTTATTGGACTAGTTACTGACACAGTGTGTGTGAATTACTAGTGTGCTGGGAGGTGGGGTTTCATAAACCTGTTGTTGAGAACCAGTGGTGTGAGCCTGGGAGGGGGATCTAGGACCAGTTTGTTCCTGGAGCCCCCCTGAAGCTGCTGTGGCATAATCAGAACCAGGGCTTATTCTGTGCCCCTGAAATTGCTTTCAGCAGACCAGGTTATGGGCCATTTCCCTTGTAGCGCCACTTTAGCTTTCAATTTTCCTGGACTTATAGAGGTGTCTTCAAAAGGAACACTTACATGTTGGCATTTCGTAGTTGGGATTACAGATTCCTTCTTTTTCCTTCCTTCCTTCCTCCTTCCCTCCTTTCCTTCATTTCTTTCTTTCTTTTTACTTTTTTCCCTTTGTTTCTCTCTGAGTCTCTATACTCTTTTTGCTCATTCTTTTTTGTTTATGTACCTCTTCCTTCATTTGGTTTAAAATATTCACACTATCAGACTTTTCTCCACATTGGAATGAACCCCAAGTCCTCAGTGTCACTTAGCCCAACCCTGTACTTGAATGAATCACCTCTGCTTTATCCTTGTTCATCCATCTCCTCTTCCAATGTTTTCAAAGATGGGGATTTAGCACCGCATAAAGTGGTCTATTCTTTCCTGGGGGTAGTTACATACCCGTATTCTTTTTTTAGTATTTATCCCCATGTTCTCGCTCTACTGTTTTTTTTTTTTTTTTCCTACCTTTCTGACGAAAGCCTCTGCTGGAACCATGTGCCCTTCTTTTTCTCTCTGAGCTTGTTTCCCATCGCCTGTCATTCATGGGATGGATCACTTTGTAGGTTACTAGAGTTCTCCCCTTTATTTCCTTCATTTTAACTCTTTTTTTAAAGTTATGCATTTCCTTCTTCAGTTCTCCCAACTAATGTTACTGTTTCTTTCTGGGAATTTGATTCCTGAGGGTCTTCTAAATAAAATAAAGAAAGAAAACCTTCCTTTTCAAATTAATTTTGTGTTCTCTTGGCAACTGATCAATTTATTACCTTCCTCTGGTCTTGAGTGGTGCTCTGATATTGGGAACACTTCTTTGGAGTAAAAGGAAGATCCTGTATGTTTTCATCAGACAGTTATTTAGTAAAAATATATTCAAACTACAGACACCTTTGGGGATATTCTTCCTGCATCTGTTCATTCATTCATTCATTCATTCTTCAAAAATTATTGGTATCTTGTTACCCAGAGGAACAAGATCTCTCCGTCTCAGAAGACTACTTTTCGGTGTTGATAAACCAGGGCTCATGTTTTGAATTCTGAATATACTTATTATCTTGCGTGCTAAACTATAAGTTCCCTAAAACAGAGACCATTTTTCATTCATGTTTGTGGCCTCCAGAATCTAATGCTGTAGTTGACACCCATAAACAATTGTCGAATATGAATGACTGAAATAATAGTCCTCAAAATGTGCTTGATTAAATGAACTGAATCACCCTTGCGTAGCTGAAGGCTAAGTTGATAGCTAAATGAAGGTACTGATGACAGATATCAGTTAATTTGGGAAATATGGTATTTGGTAATATTCTAAATAGGCAAGAAGTCAACATAACATATTTTCTTAGTCTCGGATTCCCCTCCAACCACTGTGATACCTGCTTTTCAATTTCTTCTTTTGGCGCAGGGCAGGTTGAATGAAAATTTTTATTGTGCCTGATTTTTATTGTGCTGAATGACATTCGAAATCTAACGTATTCAGGACATAACAGTGGCCTTGAGACCCCATGAGAGGGAAAATGAGGCTGGAGAGGTACTTTGGAGGAATGAAGACATCTCATAAAATTTTTTGGTTTTAGATTATGACGTGACATCCCCCCATCAAAGTTTTCAGAAGAATCTACTTTTATCATTAATGCTCTGTAGAGTTAGATCTCTTTATTGAGAAGGCTAGGTAGAAGGAGATTATATAAAGCTTATATATCTAATACATACATATATTAGATATTATATTTCATATCTATATATATCTATATATATCTATATCTCACAGCCTTAAGGTAGCCATAGGCATAGACCTGGGTTGTGGCTGCCTTTATTAGGTCAGCTATATCTCTATTTATGAAAACTTGTGTATGTGTATATGTGTGTGTATGTGTGAGTGTGTGTTTTATACAAACACATCTTCATATATATGTAAAAGTAATACTTCAGTTTTCAAAATACGAAAATATTATAAAGAAAATATAAATATAACCCATAATCCACAGAGTGACTATCACTGCTAATGTGTTAGTGCATTTTATTAATATGTGTATTGAGAGATAGCATAGCATATTGGCAAAGAGTACGGAATCTCTAATCTCATTTCTGCCACTTACAAGCTGTATTAAATATTTGCTATATATTAATATTTTCTATACTTACTTAAAGATTATGTCATTAATATCAACGAGCTACCATTTATTGAGAACTTACTTTATGCCAAGCAGTATTCTAAGGACTTTATACACATTTCATTTCAGCTTCCCAACACCCTGCAAAGTAAGTGCTGTTATTAGCTTCCTTTATCATCATTCCACAGATGAGTAAACTGAGCATGGAGAAGTTAAGTAAATTTCCCAAAGTCAGGTTCACAACTTAGAGGTAGTGGAACCCAGAATTCGAACCGAGGTGGCCTTAACTCCAGAACATAAAGACAGATGTAAATAAGAAAAGATTAGAAAAAACACATTTAAAAATTTTTTTAGTTTTTAATTTTTTTTGTTTGGCCGCATCGCATGGCATGTGGGATCTTAGTTCCCCGACCAGGGATTGAACCCTGGCCCTTGGCAGTGAGAGCGGAGTTCTAACACCTGGACAGCCAGGGAATTCCCAAAACACATTATTTTTGGACATGTCCATGACGCATGTTGAGGAGATGGCCTTGTGAAGTGGAGAGAGCACTGATCTATGGGTCTGGAGACCAGCCTCAGTGGTGGGCAGAAGTCCTTTCATACAGGCTCTTAAGAGCTGATTGTTGGATGTGTTTGGGAATTTTATAAGCTGGTTGCTAAATCACTGGTATCTTGAAACTGGTCATAGTGGGCCATATTGGACCACGAGTATTGACAAATGTGACAAATCAAGGCTTTTTTTTTGAGGGTCGCTTTACCAGCTCACTATGCTTGCATTTGCAATTCTGCCACTACTGGCTGTTGGATGGATTTCCATGAATAGTGAAGTGGGTCTGACTTTCTTATCTGTAGGATCATAATCTTGCTTGTCCCTGTTATAAGGTTTATAATTTCTGGTAACTATTTTATAAAATTTTGTCCTTTACATGTAACTGTATAAAATGTAAAGTGCTATGGAATTACTATTTGTTTGACATTAAATCATTTGTTATCCTAGAAAAGTATATTTCAAGGAGAAGTATTTTTAAAAAGTAATAATTTCCTTTAAAAATTGGAATACTAATTGTATTTGTATTTTCAATGACTTGTGGAGAATTCGATCACCCTTTTCCCTATTCATAGAGAAACTATATCTATAATAAAAATAGAATTAAATACAAAAAGGAAATTTGGGATTTGGAGCCACAGAACATGAAGCAAAATTCCTTCTTTTAATTGTAATATGGTTTTTGATTGTACTTACTTGACTCATATGTAAAAATATTTAAGCCAAATTCTTGATTTTATTCATGGGTTTCCAACAGTAGGTGATTTATGAAGACAGTATATATTGTGAGTAGTAGGACATTTGGTGGATTGGATGTAATTGAACAATGCAGCTGTTTCACCCAGAAGCCAAGACTATCAATGCTTCTGAGGATGAGAAAAGTAGTGATTATTATTTATGGGGTACTTCTGTGTGCCAAGTTTCTTGCTATTTGTTATACATTTTCTCAAAAACTTCAAACAACCCTACCTGATTACTATGATTATTTCCATTGTACAGTTGAACAAATTGAGTCTTAGAGAGATAAATAACTTATCCAAGATCATGTAACTAGAGCACATGAGGTTTTATAGGTTCATATAGTTTGGAATCTAGATTTGGTAAGTAAGAAATTAAGAAAGATTCATGAACAATTTTCTGTGAAAGTATTTATTGCTGGTACACTTGATTCATAGTTATACACTGTTTTCCACTGGCTATCTGTTCTGATATTTGCTGTCATAAACACAGGAAAATTTAGAAACAATCAATGGTTTATACATTGACTGTACAAAGTAGTATCTTGTGAAATTAAGTCACTTGAAAAATAATTTGCCTGGATCTGTTGCAGAGATTGCAGAGACAAAAAGTTGGGTGCATGTTTAAGGCATTTAAAAAATTTTTTAAAAGCCTAATTAAAATTAAAATGTTTAGAATATGAAGAGCCATAAGGTAATAAAGTTTTTGTTTTGCTGGAAATATGTCAATTAGTCTTATAATACTGTTTCTCTATAGAGATAATTGTGTAGATGTTTGGCTGCTTAGAACAGGGTAAATAAATTAATTATAATTCTCTAACTGTAATTAGGCAAAAGCCAACTTTCAAACTTGGGGTTTACAGTGAAGGAACAAAAGAGAGAAGAGAAATATGGTGAAAAGATTTATAAAGATTTGTCTAGAGTTTACTTGATACTTTAAAAGTATAAGTATTAAAAAATTACAAAGCATAAGAAAAAGAAATTAAGAAAGAAAACTTGAACTAAATGGTAAAATATATAGAATACAAAAGTAGGATTTGAATTATTCATGGCAATAAAAAGGACGTTTTCACTCAGTAGCTAAAAGGGATATCTCCCATTTCCTAGAAAGGGTAAACAAACATTTTAAGAACTTGTAGGCATAATTTATGTGTTTCAATCCTTAGGAAAATCAAATTCCTCTTCCCCATTTGAAGGTTTCCAAAATTTTAATGAACTTCAATGAATAACAATGGTTTTTTTAACTTGAGAAATCAAAGATCTTTATCTTTAAAACTTATAGTATAATCTTATTCTACCAATGTACTGTTCATTCTAAATTTGCTCGAATTCATCATAGGCAAAAGCAATTACATGAAATTACTTTAAGGATAATTTAGGTTTTCGGTTCCAACATTAGTTCTAATTGTCTAAATGCTTAAAAATCCATATTTTGATTGAAATACATTTGACATATAACATTGTGTAAATTTAAGGTGTACATGTTGATTCGGTATATTTATATATTTTATGATTGCCATTGTAGTGATAATTAGCACCTCTATCATGTCATATAATTATCATTTGTTTTCAGTGGTTAGAATAATTAAGGTCTAGTCTCTTAGCAAGTTTGATGATTATAACATAATATTGTTGTCTATATTCACTGTACTGTGCATTAGATCTGTAAGATTTATTTGCTACTTGTTGTAAGTCTGTACCCTTAAACAGCATCTATCCTATCAACCCCCATCCCCCAGTCCCTAATAAATATTATTTTACTTTCTGTTTTTATGAACTTGGCTTTCTCTGTCTGATTATCTCACTTAGCATAATGTCCTCAAAGTCCGTTCATGTTGTCACAAATGACAAGCAGTCCTTCTTTCTCATGGCTGAATAATATTCTGCTGTATATATATACACCACATCTTCTTTATCCATTCATCCATTGACAGGTACTTAAGTTGTTTCCATATCTTGGCTATTGTGAATAATGTTGCAATAAACAAGGGAGTGAATATGTATCTTCACCACCCTGTTTTAATCTCCTTTGGATACATACCCAGAAGTGGAATTGCTGGATCATATGGTAGATCTATTTTAAATTTTTTGAAGAGCCTCCATATTGTTTTCCACAGTGGCTGAACCAGTGTACATTCCCACCAGCAGTGCACAAGGGTTCCCTTTTCTCCACACCCTTGCCAATACTTGTTATCTCTTGTCTTCTTGATGATGGCCATTCTAACGTGTGAGATACTCTCTTACTGTGGTTTTTACTTGCATTTCCCTGATGATTACTTATGCTGAGCATCTCTTCATGCACTTGTTGGCCGTTTGAATGTCTTCTTCAGAAAAATGTTTCTGTAGTTCTTCTGCCCATTTAAAAAATTGGATTGTTTGGAGATTTTTTTGTTATTGAGTTATTATATGAGTTCTTTATATATTTTACCAATAAATAGTTTGCAACATTTTTCTCCCATTCTGTAGGTTGTCTTTTAATTTTGCTAATTGTTTATTTTGCTTTGGAGACGCTTTTAAATTTGATGTACTCTTGTTTGTTGATTTTTGCTTCTGTTTTAATAACAATATTGATGAAATTTTCATATATCTCTTCCAGTATGAAATGATATACTACTGTATCCTCCAAACCCAAGGAAGAAAACCTTATTTTTGTCAATTCATCCTTGGAGGGAACAGATTTTTCTGCTCCAAAAAATTCTTAGCATGCTGCCTCACTCTCTATGTTCTAATTTGAGGGCGCAAAAATTGAATTGATGACTTAAAAAAACATTCACAATGATTTCATACGCATTTTCTCACTTAAGATGATTATGCATGATAATCACTAAAATTCTTTTCTCTTTTTCCCATTCTGTGCCTCCATGTAATGACCATCAGTACAGGCTGGATTGACCATAGCCATTGGCCAGTTACAGATTCTAGAAATGAAAGGCTCCTGCTGAAATGAAATCAGATACTCAGAGTTTCTCCTGCTTAGCTTTTCTGAATCTCAACTATTTTGGCTCAATTAAGTACAAATACCTAGTTGATATGAATAGCAACATTAAAATTGGTATATACTGTTGGGGGCACCATATTGTCTCAGTGATCTAAGGGATTTCGTGTCTTAAATTCAATGCCCACCTCCTCTCCAACAGTATGAATTTGGGTGTATGGAACACTTGATATTTTGTTTATCTTATGAAGTATTCTAGAATCACATGTGACCTTAAACCCCTCAGCATATTTTTTTGTTGTTGTGAATTAAGTTGCTAAAATGAAGAAGAGTGTAATTCTCAGCAATAGAGAAGGAATCTCACATGCTTACTTGGAAGTGAAGCAACTTATTCTAAAATACTAAATCAAGAGCTAGAAAAAATTGTCTCATTGGGAGTCAAAAATATAATACTTTGAGAGTTTAATATATTCCAGGCAGCGTACACTATGACACACACCGTATTCCATGTGACCTGCATTTCTGCTCTCACGTTATGGAGCTCATAGAAAGTAAGCAACCTACTCAAGGTCACTGAAATCACCCATGGCAGAGCTAGAATTCCAGCTCAGGATCTGTCTTACACCAAATCAGGGGTTCTTAACCTGGGTCTACACTTCCTCAGGGAGTCTGTGGAAGGAACTTAGGGATTCCATGAACTTGGATGGGGAAAAATTTGCATGTTTATCTTTGTTTACCTCTAACTGGAATTGAACATTTTCTTTAATTATGAATGCAGACAATCACAGAAGTATCTGCAGTATATGTAGACTTTATCATCTATAAAAAGCACAGATGTTTTTCTATCACAATTCAGTTGTTGCAGATATCTTGAAATAACATTTACTTATCATTATTGATAAATTACTGTACTTTATTTTTAACATATTGATATGTGCATTTTAATATAATTTGTTTCCTTCGTAGTCGTATTTTATTTTTTATACTCTATACTTATTTAGTCATATTTATTACACTTCTATTTATATTAAATATTTTACACTTATTTTATATTTATATATATTTTTTACCCAGTTAAAAGCATTATTATGAAATTAGTCCATTGGATCGTCAAAAGGATACACGGCCAACAACCTTGAAAACCTGTTTTGAACCTTTCTGTCATATTCATACAATCTTCCTTTTGTTCTTATGCCACAGCTGGCTGTAGAGCAGACATCTCGTGATTCACACAACTCAGCTATAGTACTATTCAGTTTAATGGCAGAAAAAGAGACAGCAAACGAAACATCTAGAACATTTAACACATCTATTCTTTCTAAACACATGGGTATCTGCAGAACATTGGAAGGGATTATGTTTCCTTTCCTACCAGTCAAAATCTCCAGATACCCATTCATTTTGCATAGGCCAGTGTCAATGGGCTGAAAGTTATTTCTTTCTTTTACCTCTGGCTTCGAGCTGTGCTCAGATTATTAATAGTGCTTAGTTTTAGTTGATTCCTGAACATAAACATCTCAGTAAGGCTTGCTGACCCTGTACCTCGATCTGGGCTTTCTCATCTATGTGGACTCACCAGGCACAAACCAAATTGCATATCCCAGAAACCCGCCAGACGTTGCCTAAAGTCACATCAGTTTCAGTGAGTTAGTGTGTGGATCTATTTTTGTTTTTTGTATTTATAGGTTTATTAAGGAATGAATAAACATCAATAAATAGTTCATTCAATAAACCTACTAAATGCGAGGAATTCTTTTAGGCACCAGAGATATAAAGATGCCCTAAAGGAGGTTTTGGGGGATTTCTCTTTATTTCAAAGCATGGGCTTATTAATGAATTAACTTATTATTACTAATTTTTTACCCATTAACTGGATTGCCGGATAACCTATAACTGTGCTCGGATTCTGAAATGTTCCCACAGACACCGTGGGACTAAAGGACTTTAGAAGCTTGAATCCTCCTGGACACTTACCCAGGAAGATGTCAATATTTTAATATTTCATTAAAGTGAAAGTGAGTCCACACCAAGGTTGACAGGTTGACATCTAGTTGGCTTCCAGGCAGACTTAGCCCATCGGGCTTAATGGGTCACAGAGTGGTCTTGTCTCTGGGCTTGGAACCATGAAAGGGCCTATATATCATTTGTTTTCTTCTCAGTAGATGGACAATTGGAGCCAGGTGTGTGCATCTTTAAAGCTATCATTACCACAGGCTCAAATGCCAAACCCTTTGCGAAGGGAAGGGCGTGTGGATGGCTGGGATGTTTAGTTCCCAATCTGCCTCTAACTACTTCTGTGACCTTGAAAAAGTCAGTTAACATCTCCAGCTCTCAGATTCGTCATTTTTAAAATGATGGGATTGGATTATAAATCTCAACTCCGTCTTCCAGCTCTAAAATGTTATTTATGTGATTGAGGCATCACAAATAGAGTAAGGCTTTAGGTTTTACTTTTTATTGATGTTAAGAAGATAAAGCTTCATTTCATAAACATCTGTTCCAAGGAGCATCATCTTTGATGTTTACATCATAATTGAAAGGTGTGATTTACAAATTTCCTGTTAAAGTAAAAGTTAATACCAAATAAAAATGCCGTGTACTGTATAACAAATTATAGGTAAATGTTTTAGCCAAGCCAAGGAGAATGGTATGAAAAGATAGTCACTAAATTTTCTACATTATACTTATATAACATACATATTTCTAAATATATGTCTTTTAAAATAATTACTGGGTTAATATTAATAGTAGGATTGAAGGCCTTTGTGTCAATTCTGTAATTTGACATAATAAGGTGTTTAAATGTGTACAATAGTAAATGTCAGATTTTCTGCATTGTTGGGTAACGTTCTTTCCCACAGTTGGTTGTTAAAATACTGTGCTAATATCTACTACTGAGATTAATAAATGGTATTATGTGAAGCCAAGTAAAAATAGATGGTTTTGATACAAATTAAACATTGAAGTCCCAGTCTGTTGACAAGACTGTTTTACCACAGTCTTTTCTGGAATGTCACTGAGAAAGTTGTTGGAAAGGCAGTGTATGAACTTTCTGTCTGCACATTTGCCCAGAGGCCTTGTTGATATGAATCTTAAAAAAAAAATGTGTGTGTGAAATTTGTACTGTCACTCTTGGATAAAGCCTACAAATGGGGTCTGTTGGTAGACAGTAATTCAATATAAGGTGGCATTATCAGCTAAAAATAACTTTGTATAGCACGATGACACACATGATTTGAGTTTGTTTTCTAAGCAAATGTCATTTATGTTCGTGATTGACAGGAGTGAGAGATTACATCAAAAGTCTTAAAAACACTCTATTTTTTTTTTTCCCAAGGTAAAATTTGGACGACTGATTCAAGCATGATAATTACACACCATTCTTTCTTGGAAGTCCTATCCGTGTCAAAACTTTAATAGATGCATTTTATAAATTTTATTTTTACTTTTCTTTTTCCCCCTTCAGTAGATTTTAAACTGGAGTAAAACCTTGGAATACTACAACACTTAGTCTGGGGAGAAAAGTAAAGGGAAGGGGATAGATTTTTTTCAGCAATTATATTAACTCAGTCTGTAAATGCACTTTGAGAGCTTGCTGGTAGGAGATTTTACAGATGCCAACTTCTACATAAACTGGTAGCCATTAAAATTGTAAATGGCTAAGATAAATTCCAAAAGCCTAAACTTGATATCGAGTTTTTGGTCTGCATTTTGAAAAGAGAGGACTCTCAAGGAGACGTCAGCTTGCCCAAGTTTCTGATATGAGGTCAAGACCAGTATGTTTAGAGAAACCTTCGGTTTAAGAAAATTAATACTCGTATCAGAGGTCCAAGACACAAAATCAACCCCACTGAATTTATTGTCCATGCATTTTCCTGTAGAAAGGCAGAATCTGCTTGAATCTTTTCTGGACTTCTCTTCAACACCGGCATTTGCTTTACAGTTTGCTGTAATAAGGACAAACAGTCCAGGTTTAGCTGCCATCCCTTCATTTTCCTACAAGAACTGGTTGGCGTTCTCGTCTCTGTGATGATCAAAGGTCCCAAGTGGGGATTTCCACTTTGGAATTCCTTTCCCAACTGTCAGCTGTTTGTGGATTTAATGACAGTGTTCTTTCATTGCAGTAAATATACAGCATGTCTGCCAAATCAGAAGAGACATAAACCTACTCTAACAATGTTTTTGAAAATCACTGTGGAATGCGCAGCAGTGGCCAGGGGCAAAGACAGACAAGGCAGAGGGGAGTGGGGCTGGCGGGTCTGAATGCTGAGGCTGCCAGTTGAGTTGTTAGCCTGCTTTCATGGTAACTCGTTTGCTTATTTATTCAGTAAGTACTTCCACCCTGGCGCCATAGGGGCCCCCTTTCCATGCCCTGGAAGCTGGCAGTCTTAGTGCCTACATATCAGTAGCCCAATACTCAGCAGTCAGATGTCTGGATGGAGGACAGGACCAGGCCTGAGCAAAGAGGAAAGGACAAGAAGGAATCTATCTTCCTAACAAAGGACTATTTGCAACAGACAACCACCCAAGAAGAAAAAAAAATCAGCTTGATTGATTGTTGCCAGATCAAAGAAATCACCCTTATTTTTTATGACCTTTGTTCCGATTTTTGTGTCTCTGAAAAGACATAGCACAGCATAACACTGTTAAGCCTACCAGATAATTTTAAAAAATAAGAGGACAGAGCAACGAGAGTCAGAATTTAGGTTAGAAATGAGTTCTACACACTCAGCGTTTCAAGGAAAAATGTATGTCTCGGATGAAAACAAGTGAAGTTCTAACCCTGTACATTTCCTTCATTAAACACTGAGACACAGGGATTGATCTGTAAATACTGAATTCCATGTCTGATGCTCTTGATCTACTAAGCCTCTGCTCCTTTTCTTAAAAATTGTTTTATTCTTGGGATTACGTCTTAAAATGTAGAAATACTCGATACCTCATTTTGAACCGATTCTTTCAATAATAGTTTATTAGAAAGATGATGTATTCAGTGGGCTTTCCTGTGTCCTGTATGTAATCATTGGTTCCACACTTTTGAAAAGGGTTACTTGTACACGAAACCATCAAAGACTAAAGTATTTCAATATTGACCATTTTGATTAGCTAAGAAGGTCAATCACAATGTGATGTTTTCCACTGTTCAGTCCACAGTACAACAGCTTCAAACGGCAATTTTACATGCTGTGAGCCCTTTAAATGATATTATGGGTAAGCCATTTACATTTAACTGGTTAGTCCACAAATACAAACTGTGTCCTATTTGTATTCAACGGCAGCCTTTGCTTTTCACTCACAGGTAAAGGAGCACGTTGAACCGGCAAACATTTGCTGGTTGATCTCTCCCGCTGGGCTTTTAGACATTTTGATACCTGTAACACCAAGTGAAATGCTGATACGCTCTGAAAAGAATTCCCATCAAACAGGTCAACCACAAAACACCACCAGGTGTGATCCACCTGGTGAAGCAGGTAGCTGGCACGTCAAGGAATGACTGCTGAGGACAGGTGACCCCACGGATGTGACCTGGACAAGCCACACTGCTGGTCATGTTCTGGGTCTCTATTAGGGCAGCGCTTCTCAAACTTTCATTCACAGCAGAGTCACCTGGGCAGGTTGTCAAGAGGCAGATTTTGAATCAGTGTATCTGGGAGGAGCCTGCGGACCTGCGTTTCTAATACATTCTCAAGTGACCTTGACACTTGGTTCACGGGTCACACTTGGAGAAGCAAGTTATGAGAGTGCTATTGAAGAACTTGGGGTGAGGGAGACCCTGTGGTAGGGTGACTGTGATCGTGAACCATTTCATTATCAAGAAGAGAAGACATGGAGGTGACATACAAGGTATGCTGTGTGGAATTTCTCTCACTTCTTTCTAATCCCACTTTCCAGTCTGGGCTATTTCCATGAAGATGAGAAAAACAGATGAGAAGTAAAAAATTTCATTCAAAAATTGCTCACCTTTGTGGTGGTATATAAATTGGACATTTCATTTTTATTCAATTGTCTATTTTCACAGAAGTATCTTTTTTTTACAAAACGATTTCCATTTGAATGCAGATTTGTAGGAAAAATTCAGAAAATGCTATGTAAAAAAGAATTAGTTAATGGGGTTCTGTGCGTACACCATTCCTAATCCATCCTAAGGGATTGTAATCTTCCTTGTCCTATTTATGTTTGGTTTCATCTGTAATTTTCCATTGGGTCCCCTTGAGTCCAAGGAGTTTTACTGTTGTAGCTACTGTGGCCATGGAACAGAAGAGAATCAGGAATCAGATCGGAGACCTTGGTCTCTTTAACACGAGTCTCTCAGCTGAGCTAACAACTCATGCGTTTGTAGCTGCCTAGCCTAAGGGAGACGGATGTCTCTTTTTTCTTTCTCCAGTTGCTGAAGATGTTTCAGAGGGTCCCACTGGACTACTGAGATGCATTTTCTTAGAGTATCTGCCAGGTTAGCCCAGACTTTGCAATTTATTGGTACATTCTGTCAAACCACAGGCTTACCCTGGTAAATCAAAGAGGCTTTTTGGACGGTGTCCTTAGCAAGCTAGGTAATTGGGGATTGAAATCTTGGGAGAGTCATAGCACAGCCCAGAAATATCCTTGTGAAACGCAAACAGTTGTGTCTCATCCTTTGTATGCTGACAACCCTGGGTAAATCATTTAAAAAAATGTATCGCCAAAGCATACCTTTCTCGCTACCAAATCATCCACACGCAGCAGGACCTGAAAAGTTGTTTGACAAAGGAAGTCACATCCATCTGCTTTTCCCAGTTTACCTAGTGGAGTTGCCTAGAGAATTTGGACTGAAATCTTACTCTGCGGGGTTGTTGCAATGGCAGGAATATCTATTTGAATTCAAATAATTACCTTCCTGATCAATGCTTTTGGATCCGGTGATTCCCAGGTTCACCAACTGTATGGAAATCACTTGCCAGAGTATATTTTGACACTCGGTGGCAGGAATTTCGCTAAAACTTAGTGTTTTATTCTCTTAGTCATTTTTTCCTCGTGCCAGGCCTCACTAATCCCACGTATCAGTTAGAACTGAGTATTTACTAATCATTTTTTGTGGAACCCGATTTTTAAAAATGCATCAAATTGAACATTCAAAGTGTTATGATATACATGTGGTATTATTTTATGCAGAACAGATGTCTAAAATGCAGTAAATAGTCTTGGTTAAAATGGAAACCTTCTATGCTTTGTGACCACCTAGAGGGGTGGGATAGGGAGGGTGGGAGGGAGGGAGACGCAAGAGGGAAGAGATACGGGGATGTATGTATATGTATAACTGATTCACTTTGTTATAAAGCAGAAACTAACACACCATTGTAAAGGAATTATACTCCAATAAAGATGTTAAAAAAAAAAAAGGAAACCTTTTAAATAATCATAGGGTATAAAATCAAATGCAAGAAGTCTGAAGTAATGCAAGTCAACCAAAACAGCTTTAATGCTGTTTTTCTCATTTCCCTCCGCTTCATCCCCTGAAAGCATAGCATTCTTGGGAGTGCATTTGTGCTGTGCTGAGCAGCCCCCCGAGAATACCTGAGTGATCCCCTCCAGCACAGCTGGCGCAGACGGGGTCAACTGTTCACACCCTGGACATCCTCTCCTCCTTGGGTTTCCTCAGGTCATTCTCCTTCGGAAACACGCAGTATCCCTTTCTCTAAGTAGGGGTTTCTCAACCAAGGTACTCTTGATAGTTTGGACAGGACGGTTCTCTGGTGTGGGTGGCTGTCCTGTGTGCTGTCGGATGTTTAGCAGCATCTCTGGCCTCTCAAGTCACTAGACGCCAGTACAACCCTCCCCTTGTAATAGCCGCAAATGCCTCCAGACATCACCAAACATCCCCTAGTGGGCAACGTTGTCCCCAGGGGAGAACCAATGCCCTAAGTTCTTTTTCCCTCAAGCCCAAACATCTCCTGTGAAGCCTCTTTTGGTCATATATATTAGCCTATAATGACTTTTCCATTACATTTATATAAAAAATCCAATTGCCTAAACAATGCATACTTACGGTGAAGCATGAAACACCAAGAGAATAAGGGAATTATGGACCATGTTTGTCTCTTTCCTGACTCTTCTCTCCTCTTGAGGCACAATCACTATTTAAGTGGGTGCCTTTCCAGACTGCTTTAAGCCATCTGAAAGCTGAAGAATGACATCTCATTGTTTTAATTTGCATGTCTTTCATTGCTAATTAGTTTGAGCATGTTTTCATATGTTCTATGGCCATTTTTTTTTTCTTTTTGTGTTGCTTGTTAGTTTCTTTAGCCTACTGTCCAATGTATTATTTCTTCCGTATTGACTCGGATTAAAATCCATTTTTACATTATAAATTATAGGTATTGCAAAAATTTCTCCCAGGCTGTATAATTATATGCAGTTGTATATTACATTTTTACATAGCCAGAAACGTCAAGCTTTTCCTTTATGGCTACTGGATTTTCTACAGTTCCGTACACTTTCCTCCATCATAGTTATGACATATCATAGTGATGCACTATCACTAAAATACAGTAAAAATATGGAAAAGAACAATAATTATTCTAATAGGTGCATTAACAGTTAAAAAGAAATATCAAATTTCTAATACATAAAAAAATACTAAATTCCATATAGGGCTTCATCATAACAATTTGAATATAGGATGATGGATGGGAGTATAAGGACGTGCTTAGCCTGCTGAATTTGGAGAAAAGAGCAAAAGGTGCAAAGATCGAAGAGAAGCACATGGAAAGGCTCCCAAGTTGGTAGGCGGTCAAGCCAAGATCGGAGGAAGTGGGCAGATGGGCGCCGTGAACACTGTGTAATCCTCCGTGCTGGCTTCCTTCAGCTAGATTTGTGTACTGGATTGGTGATCAGTGGCTCTTATCTGGTGGTTGTAAAGGTTAGGAAGCTGGGAGAATAGCTTATGAAGCCCTGCAACTTCTTTGCTATCCTGACGTCATTCCCCTCCTTACTGCTTGTAGACGAGCTCGTTTGCATTATAGTGACAGACCGTGCATTCAGCAACATGGATGGATTTTAAAAACATAGTGCTGAGATGAAAAGGTAGGAAAGAGCAGGGAATTTATTGCACAAGACTCCTTATGTAAATCAGCAATACAACCAGAGCACTATGGATTTTACAAGGACCCACGCGTGTTTAAGGATCTATTTCAAACACGTTAGAGAAGGTAGGTGTCTATTGGGAGGGAGTGGAATTGAGGTAAGGACACAGATAAGAGAGTAAAACCAAAGTGAAACAGGAGGGGAATCTTGCAACCACTGAGGCGTGCAATGCACCGTGTACTAGGGAGTATAATTACTCCACTGCTCTACCTGAGAACAGCACCCTGATGCGTCTGTTGTTAATGTCTGTTATTAAAGTGCTGAGGAAGGCCTGGCTAAAGCACTCATCTCCTGCTTGGGCAGTGGTGATCACTACTAGGAGTTTTCTAGTCCATTCAAATCAGTTCAAGTTGTCTTTGCCTCCTGTGTGCTAAACTCTGTGCTAGGAATTCCACTCAGAGACTTAAAGTGTAGATGCTTGTGGGATGCAGTTTCCTTCCATGTGATATGCTGGGCCCAGAGATGGGGTGTGGTCTTGCAGACCAAGGTCAACAGGAGTGGAACTTTGTGAGTTCTCCTTGGATGCAAGGTCCTCTATCTTCCAAGGCGTTTGTGTGGCAGCCGATCACACAGATCATAGTATCCTCTTACCAGCCTGGTCCCACACTTGGTGACATCAGGATCATCAGACAGCTATAACCTCCCGCCCCCTCAGATATTTGACTTTGGGAATTTGTGGTGACCACAGGTGGAGGGTTATCAAGAGCCATGTGAGCCTTTACTGTGGGCTGGGAGGATTTCTACTGTGCCCCCAGCTCCTGGGCACCTGTTTATTCTTTGATCCTTATGTATCTCCTCTCCTCTATCTTCCTTTGGCCTCAGATGGGCTCAAGTTTCCCTCATCTTTAAAATCTTCCCCTTCACTCTGTCTCCCTATTCAAGCAAGAGCTCATTTTTATTCCTGCTCCTCACGATGAATCTTCTGGAAGGATCTTCACCCCACCAGAATGTAAAGAAAAAGGGGCTTAATTTGTCCACTGCAGTATCCCCAGCATCTTGAACAGTGCTTGGCATGTAGTAGGTGATCAATTAATATCTGGGATGACTGAATGAAGAAATGAATCAACAGAAGTCATTCTCTTCACTTCTACTTTCATTCACTATGGGGCATGTTACAGTCAAACTTTCCCCAAACATATCGAACAGCATTAATTTTCTATCTGTGTGGTACTTTCAGACTAGAGTATTCTTATTTTTTTCCACACCATGTCACCCAATTGTTTACCTCCTATTTCTTAAAAACCCACTTTTCCTTTGGCTTCTAGAACACCAGCCTATCTTGATTCTTCTAACAGGATTTTGACAATTCTTTTGGTCCCCCTTTTCCAGATCTTCTTCCTTCACCAGTACTTTAATATGAGTGAGCCCCTTCTCTCTTCACCTGTTCTTCAGGCTGTTGACTTTGTTGGTGCCTCGTAAATACACAGCAGCAGCCTCAGGAATGACAGATGTGTGTTTCCAGAAATGGCAAGACATTTCTTGTCATGAATGTTTCATAATTACTTCAATATGAGCATTTAAAAAATTAAAGTCCTCCTCCAACTACATTACTTCCTTTCTCCTGAATTCTCTATGATCTCACCTTACATCCAGTCCCAAAGACTGGAAACACTAGGTTTTGAGGACTCCTTTCCCTCCTCCATCCCTTTCCTTTAGTTGGTCTTCACGACCTATCCAATGGACTTAAGGAATGTCCCTTAGGTCTGGCCTCTTCTCTCCATTCTCCCCACATCATCTTTGCATAATGTTTCAGCATTTCCTATCTGAATTAGTTCTCCTCTGTACTACTGCTAAAACGATCTCCCTAAAACACAAATAAAATCTTCCATCACAAACCCCTACTTTTTCCGGATTGCCTGTATTATAAAGTTTAACCTAGCTATACAAAGGACTTAACAATTCCACACATCCTCATTTTCCAAACTAATTTCCTGTCTTTCCTCAGTTCATTTTTATTTTTATTACCATCCCTCACCCCTCTCCTTTTGAATATAACTCTTCATTGGAAAAAGTCCTTCATCAACAAGGGTCTCTTCTACCAAGACCAAAACGTGTAAGGTTATCCCTCAAGTGAAAGGGTTTCTACCTTCATCTTTTTTTTATTATTTCCATGCTCACCTCTGAGAAGAAGGGCATGGTATTTTTTACTTAATACAGTTCTTATAGCCTGTCTTGCACATATGGCCTATCCACCCATCCATCCATCCACCTATCCATCCATTCATCCATCCATCATCCATCTACCCAACCGTCCATCCATCCATCCATCCATCAATATTTATCATAAATTCTATATAGTTTAATGCCTACTGGGGAAATTTAACTGCACAATGTATGAAATTTTATGAAACATCAAAAGCTACAAAATTTATATCCAGAAGATTTTAAATATAATGTTTACTAAAATGTCACTTTTTGAAAACATTGTTTCAACCCAACTCAAATTTCTTTAGTGCCTGGGGCCTGTGTACCTATAATAATTTTCATAGTTGGTGGACACAGTCCTTGTACATTTAGAATTTAACAATTTGGAGCTGGGGTATATATGAGCTCTGGTGATGCTGTGGATGCGGGGAGTCTCATGGAGTCCTAAATGCACAATGGGCATTTCAGAAGTATGTGTGCCAAGTGAGATGTCACACAGAGTCTTGTTGACAGTGTTTAATGCATTTAAAGACATGCTCTGTGCTTTTTAGAAAAACCCATAAAATCAGAAGTTTACTCACACTGTAACTTTATATGTTGAAACATATCAGACATCCTATCCTGATTGTTTGACTCCTTGTGTCTGAAAGTTCTGCATTCATGCATCTAAAGTATGAGAAAGGAAACTGGCTTACAAACCTCTAGTGAGGGCTTTCTATCTTTGCAATTTTCTTTTAGGCAGCATTATCTAATAGCTAAAGCTGGAACACTGATTTTAAAAATGAGTTTTAAAAATGATTTTAGAAATCATATATTTCACAATATCAATTTTCCTGAGGTAGACTTAAGCTTAGAGTCCTCATAGAGGCCAATAGTAAGTGGATTTGTTAGAAAAAATAATGGATACTACTATTTACATAGGTAGCTTCAACAAAAGTTTATGATAGGGATTCTTTTTTGAGTGATGGGCATCTCAAAACATGGGCATTTTTTCTAACTTTTTACACTAGTTTAATGGGCTTGAAGAAATATTCTCCTTTTTGTAAAGTAACAGATAAAACACACCTAATATTTTACAAAAAAGGAATGGTTGAAATAGAGTGGTTTGCTTTTTTGAGTAAAAATATTGAAAACAATTAAATGACTTTTTGACAAAAGCTTTACCTTGATCTCAGAGAAGGTTGGTGTTTTCAGTAGCTCTTCCTTTACAGTCTGGGTTTACATCTCTCTCTTAGCATCTCTACAGGGCCATAACCTCAGTTTCTAATTCTACTCTGAAGGAGTGGGAGAAATCTTCCCAGTGTACGTCTTCCTCAGAGCTATCTGCTGGGGTTGTCTGTATCCATAGCTGCCAAGTGGTGAGGGAAGAGAGATTCGTAGAGAAGGCTTTGATCAGGGCCACACATTCACCCAAACCCAGAAACACAGTCCCAGCCATGTGTAGCCAGCATGGCACGGCTGCTAATTCCTCTTATTACCTTAATAACTGGAGAACCCTGGAATAAAACATTTTTAGTTGTGAATTTAAAATGGCAATATCTTGGCTTTGATGCTGTCAAAATGAAATCTGCATTACCAAAACCCCGTGAACAAGAAAATTAATTATATTTGTACAACCTTTTTTCTTAACCAATCGCTAACAAATTATGAAAGTACATGGAGTCTTATTTGGGAAATAATTTCTGGCTATTATCTCAGATGGAGTGCTGCTAATTTTGCTGGTCAAGTCAATGTGCTGATTGCTTTACTTCTTAATTCTACTTTATCTCTCAGAGATAGAATCGTATTAAAATCTTTTGAAAATAAAACCAAACATTGTTTAACTGTTAGATTAACCTTCACTGAGTCAATGGGGTTCCTAATGAATAAATCCATTGCATTATATTTGATTTGACTTTCTAAAAACAATATCAGAGCTAATTGACAATTTAATGGAGGCTTTGCAAGAACTACCTTAGTGTTTTTCCCTGGTCTTTTTGTTTCAAAATTAGACTGTGGCTCAGTTTCTGCATAATCTTTAGTTTAAGCCCCCTTTCAAAGTGCTGGGCCAGCACTGGACAGCCCCTGGCTATTAAGGAGTAAGTTCTTATTTGGGCAATTGGCCAAACTTGACTGCAGTGGTAACAGTTGTAGGTATATTATTGTATTCATTTTACTAAAGGGCACGTCACTTTTTTTCCTCCAGGAATTTTTAGCAAGTGGTTAAAAATAACCTTTAAGAAAGGTTATATTACTTCTGAGGCCTAGCCAAACCTTTTGGATAGAAATCTGCATCCATCATACTCAGATCTGTCAAAGTAAGTCTAGTGAGTAGCTCAGTAGACATAAGGTTGAATTCAAATGTCACTGCGCCATGTTTTGTGAAAAAGTGGCTGGACGAGATGACCTTTGCGTGCCAATGTTCCATTTTGTAGTTTGAAAGGTAGGGAAAAGCTAGTCCATGAAATTATACAGTATTAGGGCCCAACTTGAGAGCAAAGACAGATTCAAATTTTAATTCTGAAATTGTCAGCTATGGTTGAGAATGAACATAAATCTAATCACCTCTTATATTTTCATTCAATCTTCACCTGAAACTTACTTTTAAGAATGAATAATGTTCACTATTGGTCAAGAAGGTGTGAGTTTAGTGATTATTAAAAACAGCTGTTTAAATAATTCTCCAGTAAACACTTGTTTCTTTAAAATATACTGCACATTCTATAATTTTGTTTTGTTGTGTTTTTTTCCTTCCTGTTTTATTGAGATATAATTAACATACAGCACTGGATAAGTTTAAGGTGTACAGCATAATGATTTCTATTCACTCTATAACTTTGAACTGTGGCTATTAACTTCCCCAAGAAGTTCTCTAATTCTAGAGAACAACACGAGACAAAGTTAACAATTAGTCATTAACAATAAGTGATCATGAAGAGCATTCACTATAAAGAATCTCAATGGAAATTACTTGAAGATGAGCCATGACATTTTTATATACTTGCAAAAAATGCAAGAAAGAGCTGAATCAGTTTCCATAGGACCGGTGGAAAAAAGGGTAGTCTCATTCAATGAGCACTTTTTATACATCTTGTGTACATAGCTATTTATAGATAGATTCTAAATGTGCAAACCTCAAAAATAATTAATTCCTTTAACCAGTGACATCCTATCTAAATAAGCCAAAACTCTTTTGAAAGAGGTGCCCGCGGAGAACAGTAGTTGTCATGTCTTTCAGCTTTCTTCAACACCAAGGGGATTTAGATAAACGAATTTCGGATTGTTTTGCTCCTACCTTTAGCTTTCTCTTCCCCACCACCTCTTTCAGAACATATTCTAGGGACACATGTAGCAGCTGAGCATTTCTTAACTTTAGAGATGGAGCCACTGCCCCCGTGGTTAGTGGTTATCTTATTGTGTTCTGGATGACGCCTTGCACCGGGCGGGCGGAGGATAGAGCCCTCGCAGGCTCTGGCAAGATTGTCCTTATATCTATGGATTCTTCTCCTCTTACACCCTCCTTCTGGGTACTTTTATCCACACTCTTGGTTTAAAATACCGCCTATATGCTTATGATTTGCAAGATTCTACCTCCTGCTATGCGTCTCTTCTGTCTAAAGACTGAAATATGCATCAATCTACTATCTCCACCACAATGTGTCACAGCGGCCTCTTTCCTCCCGAAAACTTGATCTTCCCATATTTCCAAATTCAGCACAATTTAAGTTCCCAAGCAACATCTGGGAAGATACAGATGTCATATTAAGTTAAAAATCTGTGTCTACCACTTCAGATACATTCCTCATCTTTTCCACCAAATCCATTATGTTTGAAACCTAGGGTAATTTGAGATGATGTGTTCCCCCTCAGATCATGATAGCTGGCCAATAAGTCTTGTTGATTTTACCTTTGAAAGATTTAAAAAGTAGAATAAATATGCACTATTTGTTTATTTAAGACTCACCAAATAATTAACTTGATAAAAAAAAGGATATAACAACATAATTAGTTACAACAAACAACTGTTGTAGAACAAGGATTGGCAAACCATGCCTTGTGAGAAAAATCCTGTCTGGTCATTAGTGATCTTTTAAAAAATGTGTTTTAAAAAAATTTATAGCATTCAAGCTAAGAGCGGTTTTTACATTTTTAAAGGGTCGTCAAGTGTATGCATGCGCTCGCTCACACACACACAAGGAAGAATATACAACAGGGACAATATGCTCTGAAAAGCCTGAAATATTTACTATCTGGCCTTTAACAGAAAAGTTTACCAACCTCCACTGTTGTGGAGTAAGCAGCTAAGCTTCACAACCCAAGTTGCTAGTTGGTATATTCTTACCAAACCTTATAATAAACAATTTAGAAATCTGAATTCAAACTTCCTCACGCAGATGGGATACAGTATACATAAGATTACATTTCTTCAAATATTTTGCAGTTTGTTTCCAAATACTGATTATAGTAATAATATTTTTCATCCAATCTTCTAATATCGTGGGATGAATTAAATTTGCCGTGAATATACAAATCATATTGAGACTGTATTCCGGATGCAGCTGTAAAAACTTGAAAGAGAAGATGAGGACAAAAATATTCAAGGTAACTTAGTAATTTCAAAATGAATTAAACACTACAGTTATCAATTTCAAAGTGGACAAAATTCCACCAGGTGTCCATGTAAAGTCATCGTGGAATATGCTTTAGGATATGACCACTAATTAGTCATTATGCCTTTATCAGCAAATCAGTTAACGAGCATGTGCTTTGTGCCAGGGATCATGCTAAGTGTTTTCTGTTAAGGATGGAAGACGCATATAAAAATATTTGTCACACAATGAGGTACATGCTCTATGAGAGACATGCATTAGGTACAGCAGTAGGAAAAATAGGAAAGATCACCTTTGCTGGGTGATGGCCCACTAAGAGTGTCCATGTAGGATGATGCTTGAGCTGAGTCTTAAAGAATGAATTGGAATTAACCAGCTGGACCAGTATGGGAAATGTGGAATACCACTGGTAGAGGGAATGGCGTGAATAGTCCCAGGCAAGAGACAGGCATATGAATCAGCAGGGCAGGTTAAAAGCCATAGTACATCAGGGATAAATAGAACGTGTATGTGCAGATAGGAGAATATCAAGGTATGAAGCTAAGGATTCTGATCACACAAGGGTCATTACACTATGGAAAGGGTTTGGAGTTTCTCCTACAGGCTACAGAATAATTGTTGGCTAATATGAATTGAGACAGTAATATGAAAATTATATGCAACATATTTGGTGCAGGGTGGGGAAAGATGAACTGCAAGGGAGAGGTGCGAAATAGGTCAGGAGGCTATTATAGCAGTTGAGGCAAGAAATAAGGGACCAAACTCATCTACTTATCGAGAACTTTGAGGAGAGTGGTAGGATTGGAAATACGTGGAGGATAAAATTAATAGGATTTAGTAATCCATTTGGCTTGAGTAGTGAGAAGAGGGAGGCAGCAAGGATGACCCTCAGGTGTGTAACTTACACACCAGGTGAATGGTTAAGGCAAAGGTCAGCCAATGGCAGCCCCTGGGACAAATCCAACCTGCTGGCCATTGTTGAAAATGAAGTTGTATTGGAACGCAGCCATGCCCATTCATTTATGTATTATCTGTGGCTGCTTCTGGACTGCAATGGCTGAAATGACTGCTTTCATTGAGACTTTTGGCTCACAAAGCTTAAAACATTGACTAGTTGGCCCTTTACAGAAAAAGTTTGCTGACCCCTGGGTTGAGGCATTAGCTGAGGCAAGGAATTTTGAAATAAGAACAGGTTGGGATAATAAGACCAATGTTAGATGTGCTAGGTTGTGATGCAGGTGGCACCTCTGGGTATATGAGGCTGCAGGTTAAAATATGAGTGGATTAAATTGCAAAGAATGGATCCCAGGATGAGAAGGGAACAGATAGGCATTGGGATAAAATCTTGGGCACATATGTGCTATGTCTCTCAGACCTCTGAATGGTTCTAGCCCACCCAACATAGAAGGCCTAGAATAGGTAACGTGTATTGGGGACAACACCTATGACCTCCAGGGTACGGATTGATTGTACCCTGCCCAGCTATTTACACAGGTTCCCATGGTTCCTCCTCTTCTCTCTGGGCTCCCATTTTGCTGGATCTCCTTCCGTGGCCTCATAGCCAGACCCTGGGTCCTCAGTTGGGCTCTGCCTTAGGTCTTGGTATTTTCCCTCTAGCCATGTTGCTTTTCCTCTGGCCACAGTCATTTGTAGCTGCAGGTAAAAGAGTTCCTGCCTCTAACTAGACCCTGTCCATCCTTGTTACCTGGCTACCAACCTTGTAGAAGCAGTCAGGGAAGAGGATCAATAAAGGAGCCTGGAAAGATGTAGAGGAACAGGAAGGGTGAGAAACAGAAGAGGGCACTACCGGAGGCCCCAGGAAGGAGTGGTCCCCTATGCCCTGGACATCAGCTGGGATAAGGAATGAGGAGGGGGAGTGTAGCCTTGGAAGGTCTCTGCTTGCAGTGAAGTGCTGACCTAACTAACATGCTTGGAAATGACTACACAGCTCATTGAGTCCTTTTAGTTTACTAACCTGGTAGCCAACTTGCAGAGAGGTAACATGCCCTCAACCCAGATAGCCTTTATCCTTTCTCTACAAAGTTGATGTCTAAGATGACCTGGTTGGTTCCAAGAATTCTGGTTGTTTTTCTTCAATTCTAACTACCTAGGACAAAAATCAAATATAGCATCTTATGTAATAAAAATAGCATAAATATTTCCAGTTGTGCATTTTTAACTTTATTGTATTGAAGTACAGTTGATTTCTGTGATACAGCAAAGTGATTCAATTATATATATATATATATATATATATATATAAATACATATGTATTCTTTTGTCATATTCTTTTCCATTATGGTTTATTACAGGATATTGAATATAGTTCCCCGTGCTCTACAGTAGGTGCTTGTTGTTTATCCATCCAGCAGTGTTTTTCTGCTTAAGGTCTCACTATTGTCTAAAAATCTAAATATATTCATCTCTGTAGAGCAACCTGAGGTAAGGAAGGTACCATGTGTGTCTAAAGAAGCCACCTCCATCAGGAAGAGGTAGAATGCTAAGATTTTGCTCTTTCCTGCACCAATCACTAGATAATGATTTTCACATTAAAAAAATTGTACTCAAAAGTCCCAATAATTAAACCAGGTAAATGAGGCTGCCCAGAGGAAGGGGGATAGGAGGCAGGAGGGAGGCTCTGAGCCCTGTCTCTGCTGTCCCAAGGCAGCTTATGAGGAACCCCCCTTGGACCCTTGACCTCTGGGGAACATAATTTGAAAATTGCTGCACTAGACCCTGAAGATATGTATTTTAAGTACTGTAAACTTCAAAGAGCTGGAGTAGCCAGTTGTGTAACTGCCTGAAAAAGAGTGAGCTTGTTTCTTCCTCTTCCAGAATTGTTGTCGTGTGCATTGATACACGGTCTGTATTAAAGACAGACCGTTCTGTAAACTGATTCCCACTTTCAGTTGTGTGGACACTTCTGGGTTGAGAGCCAGTCCAGCACTTTGGGCAGCCCGAGTTCATCTTCAGGGATTCAGTAGCCCTTAAAGCAGTGACGAATGAGAGTCCCTGGTGGCTTCCCACGATTCTTTCCACATCACACGTTGAATGAGGATGCAGTCTTCTCCCAGGTGGCACTGTGAGTGGGCACCCTGACACTCAGTCAGGATGTCTTGTCACTGACTCTTCAGAGAGAGAAGTTTGGTTTAGAAACAATGTTTTCTACTCAAGTAGAAACTCAAGTTTATCTATCATCTATCTATCTATCTATCATCTATCTATCTATCTATCATCTATCAAATTTCTTTGTGTCCCTTTGTGTGTACATGTTAAGAAAACTTAACATGAGATCTACCCTCTTAACAAATTTGTAAGTGCACAGCACAGTGTCGTCAACTATAGGCACTACTGGGTATGGATATGGCAGAGGTCTCCAGAATTTATTCATCTTCTGCCTAGCACACAAGGCACTGCTCTCCTGATACTTCCCCAACCCCCCTTGAACAGATCCTAGGTAACAAACAGGCACACCTTTCCGCAGGAGGCTCTGTAGATCCAGGACTGTCTCTCCGCTCTCCGGACCGCACTCTATGAGGGTTCCCAGCGTACAGCATTTTGGGCAAGAAGGCTTTGTCAGCTGTGACTTTGCAGATCGGCAGAGCAGGCGATTATTTTTACTGGAAGTCGATAAACTCCAAACACTGCCAGAAGCTTTCTCCTGGCCTCTTTTTGGGCTTCCCTTATTACTGCACAGCAGCCTCAGTGGCTGTATTTGTCAACACCGTAGGGAGAACCATGCAGCCTGCTGGCTGCCGCAAACTGAGGTTTGTCCTGTAAATATGGATGTTTTCCTAAGCTTTGTCCTGTCATTCAGAATGACGTTTTATTCCGCTTACTGTGATTAGTTTTCTGCAGGAGAGCTTTAAAAGTGTAACTGCTTTTGTAGTCTGAGGAAGAAAAGGGCACTAAGCCACATTGAGAGATGTCGATAATTGTTAAGCAGATTTGGGAGGTTGAGAAGAGTGAAATTTTGAATTGAGATAGTGCATACATTTAAATGTATGAATTTGTTTCTTTCAAACCTTTAGGGAAAAGGGTTTGCAACAATGTAGATAATGAAACTTGAAATTAAATCGATTTCCAGAGATAATGGAGAGAGTTCAAAGAAACCAGGATGATGATCATTGATTGCAGGGGAAATTGGAGACAGTAGATTCAACTATTTGGACATAAAATGAATCATTCATGGGAATAAGTAGAGTAACACAATTCAGGGTTGATGGTACATTTATATTAAATAGTAGTAGGGACATATAGCTGCTATTATGATGTCTAATAAACCTAGAATATACTAATATACATTAAAATAAGACTATTATATACCATGTCCAAAAAGTGTGTTTGATATCGGTCAGCCCCTTATCCCAGATAATTAGTTTTCTTTATAGCAAAGAAAAGATATGAATAGAGTAGCAGGACCTATCCATTTCCTCTCTCATTCATCGATTCATTCCAAGATGTTTATTCTGTGCCTGTAGTGTACAAGGCACTGTTCTAGATTTGCAGGGAATAGCTGTGGACACAAGAGTTCTGGTTTCATGATGTGTATAATCTAGAGGAGAAGGAGACAAACCACAAGCAAGCTGATGAATAGTGTTTATATCATTAAATTTCACGTAGTGACAAGTTCCACGAAAATAAGAGTCAGAAGTTAAAGGGTGACTGGGGCCAGTACTTAATATAATGAATATGCACAACATTTTAAAGGGATATTGGACACAAGAAGAAGGGTGGAAGCTAAGGGTCTACTTGGAGCAGCCTCTATTCATTGCTGATGAGGAAGATGCAGGAGAGGACAAGCTGATCATCTACAAGAGGGGGTGACTACAGGAGCAAGGTTCCCAAGCCAGTGAGGGTGAGGGGAGCTAGGGAACATGGGGGGGGGGGGCTTGGCTCTCAACTGGGGCACAGATTGGTCATCCATTACAATGGGAGGGGAACCCTTGGTGGCTTTGAGCTGAGGTTGGCCACAATCTTGTTTTTGTTTCAAAGAGCTCTGTCTTGCTGCAATGTTTACACTAGAGTGTGTGTGCTTGTATATGTGATGGGGGCGAGGATATGAAACAGGAAGACCTTTGAGGAGGCCACTGCAATGGTCCAGATGAAAGATGGTAGAGACTGGAATGAGGGTGGGAGTGGTGGAAATGGGGAGAAGTGATTAGATTCTAAAAATATCTAGAAGGGGTTGCTGACCAGATATGCTGATAGATTGGAAGTTGAGCGTGAGGAAAAGAGGATTCCAAGGCTCAATCTCAAGTTTGTAGCCTGTGCAACTGAAAAAATTAATATACCACCTACAGAGGTGAAAAGCATTATAAGAGAAGTAGATGGTAGCAGGAAAAAAGTTTTTGTTTGTTGGGTATGTTAAATTTGAGATGCTTATTAGATATAGTAAAAGTAGAAGTGCTGTGAAAAATGATTCTTAGAGGCAAGTTAGCATCATGTTTAAAGGTCTATAAACTCTGGAGCCAGAATGCCTGGGTTCAGGCAGCTCAGGTGGCTCATCTGTAAAATGAAGTTTATACTAGTACCCATCTCGTTAAGTTGTTGTGAGGATTAAATGGTGAATACTTGTAAAGCCCTAGGATGTTGTCTAGCACATACTAAGCATGTTATATCTGTTACAGACTTTAGTGGTAGTATCGTTATTACCAAGACTTTTTTTTGGGATTGACCACATGAGATAACTTCTATGCAGACATGAAATTGCCCAATCCCAACACAGAAGTTTCAAGTGTGAGCCCATTAAAATTAAAATCCACATTGTGGTTTCCATAATCACTTTCCTAATGAGCCTTGTGAGGAAATAATTTGAAAGGCATTGACCCTTTGTTTTGTAGACATTTAGGAGTGGTTTTTTTAGGATGTGAGGACTTTGGACTTGGTTGAATGTGAAACAATTCTCATGCTTCCTGACACATTACCAGTTAAAATTGCTTGTAACTCTAAATTTGTGAACTTTCTTCTATGAATTTTGAGTAGTGTTTTTTCACACAGGAAGCCTTTTCTCTTGCAGATTCTACATGCTTCACTCTTGAATTTGTGTCCAAAGAGTATGTAGTTCAAAGCAGCCTGCACTTGGTTCTGTATATCTGAACCTATGTGCATTGGTGGTTTTAGGTGGAATGGATTCATTGAATAAAAGTTCTTTACTGAATAGTAAGACACTATTTGTTTTTGTAGTTGTTCCTTTAAGTTTTCTGACCTAAATTTATGTAGTGTCATAGGCTAGAATATTTATTAGGTTATTTCTTATAAAGCTAATAGAGTGTGGTGTCAAGAATGCTACTGAAGACTTTCCTTTTGAAGTTCATTTATAAGATGATGCTACAGCATTTCAACTAAAAGGTTTCAATGTTTCAGGGCCCCATGCATATATTTGGTTGCCCTAAAATTTGTCCTCCTTATGAATTTTAAATATATAAAAGTAACAAAATATTTGCCAAGTGTTATAAAAATAAAAAAGTTTATAAAGATCTTATTATGAAATGTATTTGACCTCCCAAATGGTCATGTAACCAGTATAAGTTCTGGTTAAGGCTTGTTACCTTATTTGCATCAAACCAGAATGAGAGCCTAGACTAAATCATCAGCATGACCTAAAGAAAAAGCCTAAAATCCTGAGTAAAGACTGACCAAATTCAGGTGCTTATTAAGAGTACTTAAAAATGGATTTATAATACTTGCTATAATCCATATTGTTAATGAGCCCTCCCTTGCTGCTTTGTCTAGAGTACGTGTGCTTCTCTATGTGTGTGGCGGGGGAGGCAGGCAGGGGGTGCGGAGCAGGAAAGCCTTTGAGAGAAACCATTGCAATGGTCCAGGTAAGAGGTTCTGTTATGGGGAGAACTGTGTCCTCCAAAAAGATATGTTGAAGACCTAACCTCCTGTATTTCAGAATGTGACTTTATTTAGGAATAGGGTTGTTGCAGATGTAATTAGTTAAGTCAAGATGAAGTCATCCTGGAGCAGGGTGGGCTCCTGATCCAATACGACTGGGGTCTTTATAAGAAGAGGAGAAAATAAGAGAAACAGACACAGGGAGATGGCCATGTGATGGAGGGAGAGTCGAGTGATACAGCCACAAGCCAAGGAATGCCAAGGATTGCTGGCTACATCAGAAGATACAAGAGGGAAAGAAGGATTCTACCCAGAGTCCCAGAAGGAACAAAGCCCATGTGACACCTTGATTTCAGACTTCTAGCCTCAGAACTGTGGGAGAACAAATTTCTGTTTTTAGCCAATCATTTTGTGATATCTTATTATGACAACCCTAGGAAATTAATATAGATATTATTTTAGAGTGCTAATACAGGGCAGGCCTTCAACATTCATTCTTTGCTGAGAGCAACTGCCCTTTTAGACAAACTTCAATGTAAATCACTGCTGGGTACTCAAAAGGAATCAAATGTACAATGACCCAGAGCATCTATGGCAATATATAATCTTAAGCAACTTTATTATTAATGTCTATGACTTATGGACCTGACCCTGTGCTAGCTTTTACATATGTTATCTTAATTTATCCTTTCGTCAAACCCCTGAGGGTTCTATAATTGTTACGTTTTTTTTTTACAAGTGAGGGAGCTGAGGTTTTAGAGAGGTTAAAAATCTTGCCCAGGGTCACAGAGCTGGGAAAAGGGGCAGTGGGAAGCCAGGATTCAAGGTCAGTGGAAAGCCAGGATTCAAGGTCAGTGGAAAGCCAGGATTCAAGGTCAGTGGGAAGCCAGGATTCAAGGTCAGTCTGCTCTGCAGCCTAAATTCTTCATCTTTACCTGCGAAGCCTTCACAATTATAGTCTTGACGTGGGAAAAAGACACTGCAGGTTAATCTTCCTTTTTCCAGATCCTTTGCTTCCTGCCCTCTCATACCTGTTGGTGACATTCTTTCTCAGATATGGATTAAAAAGAAAAAAGCCATTTCCAAAAGATCTAGAAGGCCATCCACATTGCTGCAACTGAAGACCTTCAGTGGACTCACGAGTTTGTTTGAAATGTGGAACAGTTTGCTAGTTTCCAGACTTCTCACTTTTAACCCATAAATCATGCAATGCATTTGTGTAGGGGTTTGGGGAGGGGTGCTAGTGGGCAAAAGTTATCTATTCTTAAAAAGTAACTGAGAAAAATATGACTAGTTATATTACATTTGTTGAGAAAGAGCAAAAGTTTCCAGGACTCTATTTCTAGATTTGGTCACTGTGTGCCATGGGGTATTTGACAGATCCCTGGACAATGAAGCTAGTCTCCTTGCCCTGGGAAACGGGATCTGTCTCTGAAGAATGGGTATCAATTTTGCCCTTGATTTCACCTACTTTTGTATGGGAAAACAATTCATTTAAAACAGACTAATAAAATTATTCCCTTAGTTAGAAAATATTTCTCAAGACAATTCCAGGACAATAAATCTTTCCATCATGTTTATAGAGTTTTATGAATTCCATAGTTTCTCTTGGAAGCAAATCATTTACTGGCAAGTTCATAATCGCTGGGATGTAATTTAAGCTATCCATATTTAATGATTCCTTTCATTGTGACTCAAATTCATTTTATTGACTTAATTTGGCATCTCCGTAATATGATCTAATATATTAATACTTTGTAGTGACAGTAGATAATGGTAACCTGTAAAGCTTTATATTATTTGAAATCGTGGCCCAACATTTTGGGGAAATGGAACCAGTAATATGTAGACACGGTCGATGATTCAGCTGTATAAAATGGCTATTCAAATAATTGATATCTTTTAATATTACAAAACCCAAAAACCCCAGACATGGACAATATCTTTACGATCAACTGGTAGCGCTAACACAGAGATATCTAAGACTCCCCTTTAAAAATAAGGTTACAAAAGCTCAGGGAGCCAAAGTGACTTGCCAAGGTCACACCGGCAGTTTTAATCTCTGCAACGTGAATAAGAGTGATTTCATTTAGCAACTGGCTGATGGACAAACAATCAAAAGTCACAAATCAGATTTTGATATTATTGCTCGGTGGTTAGGAATTGACAGTCTGGGTTTAAATCCTTCTCCATCACTTTGGGCAGTTTAACTGTTCAATGCCTCAGTTTCCTCCTCTGTAAAATGTGGTTCACAGTACTACCTACCTCACTGAGTTTATGCCAGAACAATCTGGAAACTGGGGCACTAGTATAAATCTTGTTTGCTTTTTATGCTATCTTGTCTTCTGAACTGGTGAGTCTGAAGACATATTTATAGGTCAAAAGAGGGCATTTTCAAGGATTTAAGGAATAAAGGTCACATTTCCATTGGCAATGTGGCTATTCCCGTGTGAAAGGTGCAGTGTACAATTACCATGTGGTAGAATTTCAGTAACTCCTTGTTATTTTTTATTGTAGTCATAGATAACTATGATCAGGCCATATTTATTACATCTAATTTATTAAATAATAGAATGTCCTTGTAGAAATAAAGTTTCACACATTTAAAAATATCTTGTGATACATACATTCAGTTATGAATGATATCTAATTGAAAGAGAAACAGAGATAACTCTTTTTTCAGCCTCCACCCCTCCCTTTCTTAACAACTGAAATAATTGTTCCCAGAAGTCGCTACCCTGTGAAGCCTGGGTTGTCATCCTTTGATGTGTCTCTCACATGGTAAGATCAAATAGTTCCCATAATTACATTTGGTAATTTTGGAGTCATTATTTTTGTTGTTAAGATTTTCTGTACTCAAAAAAAAAAAATATTCTAGGTCAACAAATCATCATGGAATGAAAAAAAAAGTAGCAACGTGACAAAAGTGGGGAAGGAATGAAAAAGTGTTAAATTACCTTTGGTTCTGGATATTGTGAGCCTAAATGCATAGTCTCAGTAATATAAGTTGAAAATGATCACTTTACATGTGCATTAAAGAATCCATTTTACAAACTATGTCTAATTGAAGTGGATAATCTTAATGGTCATACTGACGTTTAGAAAACAATGGTGTTAAGGAACCGCTCTGATATTCACTTGAAAGAGTTCATAAAAATACAAGAAATGCACTTGAGATCGGGTTGGCCTGTAACAGGGATTTTCGGTGGTGTCTTGAAACACTGTGCTAATGGCCTTTCCAGGTGTTTAGGATTTTGTCTTTGAATTATGTGAGCACCTCACAAAAGGAAAAGCTTGCAATTAAACACGATAGTGTTCGCAAATGTGGCTCAATAATTTTAGGCTATTTAAGTGTTACTTGACTTGCATATTGTCTTTGCATTCCTTGTGGGGTCCCCTACAATCCCTTGCAGGAATGCATTTTGCAGCAGGATGTGTCCCGTTCAGCAAATTTTAAATGCAGGCCTGCCTGAAGGCAGGTGATTGAAGTAGATGATGTTCTCCAGTTCTCACAGCCTGTGGATCATGGGATGACGTTGACATTGCACTTAGAGTCCAACTTTTGTGGCAGTTACTGAAACAAACTACTGGACGTAGGGCCAAATGGACTGAGGCAAAACATTCATTAGCATCCAATTAAGTCATTTATGTGGCTGGACAGTGCTGCATACCCTGTAATCATTCCTATGTGGTCCCTGCTGAATGAAACTAAAGGATTTTTTCCCCTGACCCACTTAATTTCACATCTAATAGATAGATGTCCTGGTAACGAATATGCCCTAATTATTTAGGTTTGGGTTCTTCTTGTGGTGTAGGAGGAGAGAAAACTAGATCTTTTTTTTTCTTAGTTGTAAGGCTAAACTTAGGGAAACAAACGGTTGGCCGCTTTGAGTAATGCAAATTGTTTCTGTGTGTGACCTTAGCAGTCTCTAGAAAATTTTATGGTGATGGGATTAAAATCCAGCAAATTTGTACTCTTCAACCAGCATTTTAAGTTCCAGGAATTCATCTAAAGGATGAATTATGTATATGCATAAAGATTTAACCACAAACATGTTCATGGCAGTGTTATTTTTAATAGAGAAGAATGGAGGAAAAACTAAATGTCTATTAAGTTCACTTATTCTTTCAAAAATACATATTAATCCATTACTCTGAGCCATTCACTATTCTACTTGCTAATCAATGATAATTGAATCAAATAATAATGATGTTTCATGTAATGGAATACTACACAGCTGTCAACAGTTCTGTAGAATAATATTCCATCACATGGCAAGATGCTGATGGTGTATTAATGAAAAAGTAAGTAATACACAGGGATGAACCTTTGAATGTTTATATTTTTCAAATAGACTGTAATGAATGCATATTACTTTTCTAATAAGAAAAACAAAATAATAGACTTTATTTCCATACAACTCACAAAAAAATCTATCAAACTGGAAAATCATGTCTATGTCAGCTGATGATGATGCATCTCCTAAAGGAAAGGACTAATTCATGAAATATTTATTGCGCTCCTACTGTGTGCTGCCTTGTATAGGCTACTGGGAAGCAATGGTGGTACCTCCCAGGAGCTTCAGGTATGGCCAGTTGCTCAGTGATGAGAGCGTCTGTTGACTGCTGTAGTCTCCAGACTCATCCAGAGACACCACCATGTGCCATGGTCTCTAAGGCGAAGGCTGGCATAGTGCCCCACTCCCTTTGACAAAAAACATCTGACTGTCCTGGGTATCATGCAATCACTTGGCGACATCTTTTCTGCTTTCCTTCACTCTACTTGGACTCGAATTCATGGTAGCAAACATTTGCACTGTGTGGAGGTGTTCCAAACTATGTTTTTCTCAAGCTTCCAGGCACGGATAGCTTTGGCTGCTGTGAAGGGATGAGAAGAGCCCTGAGTGATATTGACAGCATCATTTGGTGGCAGTGGGAGGGGATATATGTATACGTATAACTGATTCACTTTGCTGTACAGAAGAAACTAACACAATATTGTAAAGCAACTATACTCCAATAAAAATTTTAAAAAAGTGAAAAAAAAAAGTATGCCTTTCAAAAAGGGCAAGGAGATTGGAAGCAAGAAGATGGCCATGGAAGAGCCTAAGTCTACCCATCTCTAAATATGACTATTAAGAGTCACCAGGAAAGTTATATTTAATTAACAATTGAATTTGCCTGGATCCCCTGATAGTTTCTGGGATGTAATCACCATACAATCACTCTGGCAAAGAAAAAAAATCTTTTACTAGGAACTCCAATTGAAGAAGAATGGATTCTCTGGATTTCACGTTGTCCCTTGCAGAACACATCACATTAGGTTTTCCTTGAGCCTTCCTATAGTTCTGTAGAAAAAATATTGACCTCAGGAGTGCCACGGGAGTGCCAATAAATTTCTCCTCATGGAACAGAGGGCACTTTCTCTAATTTTGTTACTCTCATCTACTTTAGTAACCTTCAGCTTGGCTCCTCTTGTATTCTAAACTGCTGAGTGATTGCCTCAAGCTCTACCTGCCTGCAGCAGATAAAGCTGACAAATGTGTCTGAGACTTTGGAGTAAAACAAACAGAAGCAAATAAAAGCTAATATTCCAATGTATGCAACATAATTAGATTAATCTACAGCCCAGTTCATGAAGGAAAACTAATTAGGAATCAGATGTATAGTTTTTAGGAAATTTTTATGCAATGTACACTTTATGTACCTAGTGCAATAAATTGTAATAAAGCGTGCACGCGTGCACACACACACACACACACACAGGTCTAGCAATTGAAACCTACTGGGAGTTATGCTTTTACTTTAGATTTAAATTTGTCTCCAATTTTGGAAGGCTTGAGGGTATTAAATTATTAAGATCTGACTGCCATGACTCTAGAGTTGGTTTGGGGAGCTTATTGCATGTAATTAGAGGGACCATTAGGAGGATTTTGTTTGTACACAGGCAACATGAGGTATAAAGTTGCGCAATGGTTGATGAATTCGATCAATTTAGACAGTCCACTGGAATAATTTAGGCCAAAACATAACTTTTTTCATTATTCAAAAATTTTCAGGAGTCTGACCTTTCTGAAGAATTGTTTTAACTGTCTTCAGACTGTGTCTGCATAAGTACCACTTCAAATTATATACAATTTGAAAAAGTTCCTTTATAGATTGTACTTTTGCTTACAAATCTGGTAGATACTTAAAATCAGTACTTTTTTTTAAATGTAAAAAGTTATCCAAATCATACTGAACGGGCATACTGATTTACAGTTTCAAGTGCAGGGCAAGAAACCTAGTTTCTATACTTATTTTCCTGCTTAAACCTATAAAAGCCAAAGAAAGAAAAGTCACCTGACTTCAATACTCACGGTGTGCGGCATCAAATCCACCTTTTTTTTTTTTTTTGGCCAAGATCTGACTTTCCACTGGTTCTAATTACCTAGTTTCTGCTTCGTTGCCAGTAAGATGTCAGTTCAGGGCTTCCCTGGTGGCGCAGTGGTTGAGAATCTGCCTGCCAATGCAGGGGACACGGGTTCGAGCCCTGGCCTGGGAAGATCCCACATGCCGCAGAGCAGCTAGGCCCGTGAGCCACAACTACTGAGCCTGCGCGTCTGGAGTCTGTGCTCCGCAACAAGAGAGGCCGCGACAGTGAGAGGCCCGTGCACCGCGATGAAGAGTGGCCCCTGCTTGCCGCAACTAGAGAAAGCCCTCGCACAGAAACGAAGACCCAACACAGCCAAAATAAATAAATAAATAAATAGCGTTCCCTTTAAAAACAAAACAAAAAAAAAAAAAAAAAAAAAAAAAAAGATGTCAGTTCAGGTTAAGGGGCCCTATTTGCTGCTTTAAAACTGAGACTCTGACTCTGATCCCTCCATAGTTGGGGATTCTGTCCTGCCAATACTCTTGCAAACATTGTCTCCTTAGTTGTTTTTATTCTCTGTAATGCCGTTGACCTTTCCAGATATGTGTATGTAGTTTGCACCTTGAATCGTGATCCCACACAGTGCCTGCTCCCCTCAGGATGCCTCTCCCTCCAGGCTGGCCTCCCTGACACCAGAACTTGTCTGATACGTGTCCCCAACACGTTGACTGGGCCACGCCTCTTGCCTTTCCCTGGGGGGCATCTTCCTACCTGTCAACCCCAGTATTGCAACTACTTTCACATTTTTATCGTCTTACAGTCTGTCTTGTATTAATTTGTCACAAGTGGGAAATGTGTAAGTTTTGTTCTCCTGATACCATTAAAGTTCCTAATAAAGCAACCCAAAATGGCATAATTTATCCATTCTTATAACACACTAAAAAACTCATATAAATTAGCCACCATCAAGCAGGACTTTGATGGAATAAGACTTAAGACTGGTTGGTTTGGGACTTCCCTGTTGGCGCAGTGGTTGGGAGCACGCCTGCCAATGCAGGGGACACGGGTTCGAGCCCTGGTCCGGGAGGATCCCACGTGCCGCAGAGCAACTAAGCCCATGCGCCACAACTACTGAGCCTGCGCTCTAGAGCCCATGAGCCGCAACTACTGAGCCCATGAGCCGCAACTACTGAGCCCATGTGCCGCAACTACTGAAGCCCACGTGCCTAGAGCCCATGCTCTGCAACAAGAGAAGCCACCACAATGAGAAGCCCACGCACCGCAGCGAAGACCCAACACAGCCAAAAATAAATAAATTTAAAAAAACAAAAAAGACTGGTTGGTTTTGGTAAGAAGTAATGAGTGGAAGAAAGGCTGAGCAAAAGGTCCTACAGCTTTCTAAGGCTGTAATAATGCTGCATAACAAACAACAACAAAACTACAGTTGATTCAGGGAGAATCAACAATAAACACTGATTTTTGCTTTATTGGTGGTTTGACGGCTTTACTGCCCTTATGTGGCCTCTCCCACAGTTGGGGGCCTCCGGTAGGACAACTGAGACACGTGTTTGCTTTATGTGTCTTCTGCTTTGGCAGGGTAGCCCAGGCATGATGTCAAGGTGAAGGCAAAGGAGCAGAAGAGGAGGCCAAAATGTGTATGTCTCTGCTTGTATCAAGTTTGCTGTAGTCTCATTGGCCAAAGCAAGCCACATGGCCAAGTCCATGGTCAAGGTAGGTAAGCAACATCGGGGTCATGAGTACAATCAGTCCATACTAGATAAGGCAGGTGTGCAAGGGTGCTTCAGTGGATGGCTTCATGTACTAGAAAGGGGGGCTGGGAAGAGGCAGTGATCAGATGCTAAAAGGAATTGTGCAGTCTTTTAACAGAATTCCCCAAGCCAAATCATTTGATCATTTTTCATAGTCTCTCAGAATTAGAGTTCTCATCATATACAACAGACATTCATAGCTTTTGACAGAAGTTTCCATTAAGAAGGAAAACCCCTAAGTAGTTTTATCATTATAAAAAAATCACAGGATTCTTGAAATTCAGGCAAATGTTTTCTATTATTGACACAGCACTCTAATGCTTTGCCAAAATAACAATAAACATAAGAGCTCTGTTAAAAGTAATATTTATCTTTTACACCCATTGGTCTTGGGCATTGTTCTGTTTAGAAACCCAACCCAAGCCAAACCAAACCAAGTGAGTTTGACTAAAGCCAGCATATGTTGCCTTTGTTTCCTGGGAATCTGATACCAGGACCACATTCCATTTGCTACCAATGCATGACTGGTTCTAAGCCACATGTGATGTATGTGATTTCAAAGCCTCATCTTCCTTCCGGTAGCTGACCCTCTTTCTTCTTCTGTTCTCCTAGCAACCTCCTGTGGTTTCCTTGGAGTACTCTGGGTACCCTACCTCCCTTTCCTGAACATTCTACCACAGTTCCCTTTCTTAGGAAAGTTCCACTTTTTTCAAGGCAAGGTGTTTTGCTCAGGGTATTCTCACGCACCAATATTTGCTAATCTGTCACATACTCTCACATTCCTGAAAGTTTATGCTTTTGTTAAGGTGTTAATAAATAAAATAGCTACAGCATAGCAGTAATGTTTAAAAGGAGGCCTTTAATGATTTACAGTGGCTTAACTTATTTCTGGTTTTATGGCATTACTGAAGAAAAGACTTTGGGTTGACTGATATTTAAATATATTTTTCTAATTTTAAAATATTCTGTATTAATTTTAGAAAATTAAATGATGAAAAAACTATGAAGAGAATAAAATCACTCATAATCTTACAAACTAAGGATCATGTACTCAGTTTTTTTTTCTCATTTTAGGATTCATATGTGTATTTGTGTGTATCACTCAAACTAGATGAAATTGCCAATATTCAATTGTTTTTGAGCTACAAAAACAGCAATTTCCTATGTTTCAACCTTATATTTGTGATCGTTCCCTGTATTAGTAAGGTTCTCCAGAGAAACAGAACCAATAGGAAGGTCTATCTATCTATCTATCTACCTATTTATTATCTATTTTTTTATGAAGAAAGAGAGAGAGAGAGACAGAGACAGAGAGAGAGAGAAATGAGAGAGGGGAAATTTTTTAAAGGAATTAACTCATCTGAAATCTGTAGAGTAGGCCAGCAACCTGGAAGGTCAGGCAAGAGTTGATATTGCTTTCTTGAGTCTGAAATCTGCAGAATTTCTATGTTGTAAGTTTTAGGCAAAATTGCTTCTTCTTTGGGAGACCTCAGTCTTTGCTCTTGAGGTCTTCAACCAACTGGGGGAGGCCCACCCACATTATGAAGGGTAATCTGCTTTACTCAAAGTCTACTGAACTAAGTGTTAATTACATCTAAGAAATACATTCCCAGAAACATCTAGACTGCTGTTCGATCAACCAACTGGGCACCATAGCCTAGTCAAGTTGACACATGAAATTAACATCACATTCCTCATAATCTGGTTTTTACTATCCTAAGTAAATGTCAATAACTACCCTCATAAATAGGTCTCTGTCTACATCTTTGATAAGTTTACTAAGTTTACAAAAAAAGGAATTACTGGTTCACTTATCAAAACTGTATTCTCCTAACTCTGAGGCTTCTGGGACATCTGGCATAATCTCTCTCTGTAGGGTTCCAGCTCCTGGGGCCTTTACCCTGTCTCTCTCTCTTTAGCCATTTTCTTCACAGTCTTTGGTGGAATAGCACCGAGTCATGGAACCAGGGCATTCAAAGATGGACAGCCAGACGCTGACTGTCTGAGGATGAGTTGATACAAACGTCAATACCCCTTGATGACAGAGGCTGTTCTCAGAGTCTTGGGCTTATTTTACAGCCTTGGAGAACAAAACGTTTGTACCAGATACAGTGATTTATATTCATTATTTTACTTGTCCCTCACAACAGTTATGAGGTAGATACTATTATTACACCCACTTACAGGTAGCAACCTGCCTGCTGGATATGAATTACTGGTCCAAGCAATAATGCGATGCCATTATTATTTCCACTGCCAGGGAGTAGACAGAAGGTGGCAAAACCAGCTTTGGCTCAACTTCCAGGAGCTGGTGATACCTGAGGTTGAATGTTTTCACTTCATCATGGAGTTACGAATGGACAAGTAAGATAGAGAGCTGTGATGACCAAAGAGGCCAGAGGTCTGAGGAAGCATGCATTCTGGCTATTTATTGAATATTTAGACATCATCCTATTATCTCACTGGGCAAAGACCTGGAGGCATTTCTGATTGGAAGACCAGCATATGGGGGTGGAGGTGGGGGGAAGAGCAGTTGCCGTAATAGAAGTTAATAATGGCAAATGCCAAGCTTGTGAGTGGGTGTGTGAGTGACACTGAGTGTGTGTGTGTGCATGCATGCTATGCTTTTGAAGCAAGACCATAATAGCATAAAGGATAAATTATAGAATTTATTAGCGTATTAGCTCAGGAAGAGACCTTAAATGTTGTCTAATACCTCCCCTTCAATTTCCAGTTGTGGAAACAGATGCCTGCAGAGACTAGGGTTCAAGGCCTTTCTGTCAGTTCCTCCCACTATTGCATTGATATAAAATAGTAATTTTATGCTGAGAGTATGATTGCAGTGAACATATATCTTTGATTTTGTTCTGGACAGTGTCATTTTAAAATTTACTTTATTGTGGACTCCAAATCTATTGATGTGTTCTAGACACTCCTATATCAGGACTCAAACTATGAATCTACAACCATATTTTACTCTCAGAAGTGATATGAAGGTCCCTAGTGAGACTATTTGTTCCAACAGTTTTTGGTATGGAAAATATGTTCACCTTAACCGTGATTGAATGTGCTTGTTTCCCGGCCAATGGAGAAAGAAGAATCATAATTTTCTTTCTCAAGGTGTTTTTACTATTATCATGACACCTTTAATCTTGCTCCCATTGGCTTCCTCTTCTCCTCTCTCTCTCTGACTTTGCACTTTTTCTACTAGAGATATTGTGCTGATCTCTATTGAATTGATGGCCAGAAATCGGGTGGCTACATCAATGAGTTAGGTTGAGAAATAAGGCATTTGAGTTACTACCAAGGGGACAGAAGCACATGAGCATCATTAATTCGCATGTGTATAAGGTATTAAATCTAGAAAGAGTAGCCCAGTTGATACCCACATAGCTATGAGCTCCTTCCTGGGTGATGGGTGCAGGATTTGAATTTACTTTAGAAGTCAATACTGTGTCAATTCTCCTCTTTCAGCAAAAGTAATTAAACACAAGAAGACATTTTCCTTGAGAAGAGCTACAGTTCTAGCGTCATGTTCTTCTGGGGCTGTGCAGATGTTTACAGTCACTGCATGTTAAACTTTGTACTAAGAACTTCCGGGTGACTTGAGTTAACTCCACTTATGGATAAACTGAGTCCCAGGGTAATTGTCAGGTATGTCACGAGCTGCACGGTAGGTGCGGGGCCAACAGCAGGATTATGGCACCCCATCTTTGGATTCCCTCTCTTGTCCTATTTCCTAGAAAAAAAATCACCTTCCACATAGAACAACAGCAGCAGAAGAGAGGCACGTTGCTGCAGGAAGCGGTCAGAGTAGCTTGCCCAGGATGAATGGCGCCACGGAGAGAATCCATCACTACTGTACTGAACTCTTTCTTCATTAGAGCGGAACCAGTAGCAGGTGGTGATCTTCCAATAACATGGTCTCCGAGTTGGAGAACAGGTTTTCTAGAAGAGGGAGAGATGTGTAATCAAGGAAATCGTTTATTTTTCTTCTTCCCTAGGAGTTCTGTACCATTTAGTTATAGGACTGGTAGTTTATCTTGGGCAATTCTCGTTCCTTCCTCACAAAACAGCTTAATCCAGGATCGTTTTCACGACTTCCAGGCTGTGGCAGGCTCTTGAGATTTTGTACAACAGGCTTAAGCTCTACGTGAATGAAATTTCTTGGCCGATGTCCTATTCATGAGACCCAGCGGTATAAGTTTCCTAAACCACTAAAGGTAATCATCACATTGCTCTTGTTCCTACAAGACCAGTCAGCTAATCCTGCCAGCTGTAAATTAAGGAGACAGGGAAGATCATATATCTTATCACATGGAAGAGAAAATATAACATTGACTGCAATGGAGGAAATGGAAAGTAAGAGATTGAGGTTACCATTCCACTGGGGAGGAGGGATGTTTGGAGGAAGATACAAATCATTGTTCCAGTGTTACTCCTCTTATCAGAATCATCTTTCTATTGATGAGCAATGGGATGAACGAGGTCAAGGTCAATAAGCTGAACCTTAGGTGACCCAGTTTGCAGCTCTGACTTCACCCAGCTTGGCATAAATGGTGCCATCTGACACAAGGGAGAGCCTAGACACTGGACATGGATGGACCTATGGAAAACTAGCTTTAACATTAGAAAAGCCATCTAGAACAACTGTGTTTACTGAAAGCTGCTCCGATAGAGCAAACTTTTAGACAAAAAAACAGCCCACATTCTGGTTTTGAGATTTAGTTGAACCTGTAGGATAGAGGGATGATGCTGCCCTTAACAGTCAACAGTCCTGGTTTTTATTCACTAATCTGCCCTTTTGGTGTCATGATGCTGAATAAGCCACTTGAATTCTCAGAGCCTCCATCTCTTCAGCTGAAATATGGGAACAATTAAACAAGATAAGTGCCTGAAAACCACTTAATGCACTTTTTTTTTTCATACATAGAAGCTCTTAAACACTTAGCTTACAGGGTTCTTGGGGGATTGAATGAACTGCTATATATTATAGTGTTTTACAAATGTAAATCTGAATACATATGTAAACTATTAATGTTGTTGCCTGCTCTTTGTATGTGTGTGCCCATGTGCAGGTGTGTGCATACATATACATGAGGGAGTTGCACTGCTCTGTGTGTTTGTCTACATCGTTTCTGCTTCTATGTGGGAACGCTTAATGCAATGTGAAAAAGCAAGCAGTGCCATATCTAATATTTTTAAATAATCAATTCCATTTAAACCACAGAGTCTCGGGAGAATTACATCAGCCTCCTGGAGGCTGCAATGTGGCTCTGGGTGAGATTGGATCTGCCACTCTCAACCTCCAAGCTGAGTGAATGTCCGCGTATGTTTTAATGGGTTTCCATGGCGGGTTGCCCTTTCCAGTACATAGGTGAGCCGACTCGAGTTCCTGGATCTGAAACCTTCTGAGGCTCGCATGACCCGGAGGGTAGAAGGTATTTTCTAATCAATAACACTTCAAGTCAGCAAAAACCTACATAAGCTCAATTTTGCAAAATCTTATAACACTTAGTGACAAAGTCATTTATGAATGTTCTTTAGCATTTAAAAGGCTCTTTGTATACTCTGTCAGAATTCCAAGCAATGAATTTTGCTTGATTTTTAAAGGGGAGAAAAGTCTTCCATTTAATTTTTAAAGGAGTGCATGAATACATTTCATTCGGCTTTACTTGGTAACATCTGTTGTTTATTTCAGAGTTGGAATCATGAAATGTTAGATCTACCCAGGGCCTCAGAGACTTTTTGAGTCCAGTGGTTTTTGAACTGGGCTTTGCAGAGCCCTCGGCATCTATGGAGGTGCCTCTGGGGTCCCCAGAGCGGGGACAGAGGAGTTTACTGATTGGCAGTGCTCCAAGAACACCAGCCCATTCAACCAAGGCAGCATCATTCATTTTTAAATGATTCACATATTATGGTTCATTATATGATTTTGTTTTAAAACCTTTGTTTCATTTAGAAAGTTGGAAAGCCACCAATTTACTCCAAATCCTTCATTTCACAATTAAGGATTCAAAGCTTCAAGAGAGGTAATTTTTTATTTAAGATCACACATTTACTAGATAGATGGGTAGAGTCCGGGTCTAGGGATTCTTATTTCAGTACTATCTCAACTAAGTGAGAGACAGTTGGGGTAAGAAAATGATGCTTATCTCTCTTTTTTTTTTTTAATTTTTATTTATTTATTTATGGCTGTGTTGGGTCTTCGTTTCTGTGCGAGGGCTTTCTCTAGATGTGGCAGCTGGGGGCCACTCCTCATCACGGTGCGCGGGCCTCTCACCATCGCGGCCTCTCTTCATGCGGAGCACAGGCTCCAGACGCGCAGGCTCAGTAATTGTGGCTCACGGGCCCAGTCGCTCCGTGGCATGTGGAATCCTCCCAGACCAGGGCTCAAACCCGTGTCCCCTGCATTGACAGGCAGACTCTCAACCACTGCGCCACCAGGGAAGCCCCCTTATCTCTCTTTTAACGGTAGGGAAAGTCCTGATGGATGGGTGCTTCTGCATCCTAAATTGATTCACTCATTGATTCACTTATTCTTTCATTTAGCAAACTTTTGAGGTGCCATGGGGTCTTAGGGAACAAGAAGACCCTGATTCTGACTTTGAGGAAGTAGTAGTGTCAGAGACAACTGTAGAAGCAATTTCTTATCACACACACAACAAGGAAACGCAGCTTCAAGATCAACACTAGGTATAAGGGTGTTTTAAATGTTGAGGCTTTTCGCTACCATGAAGCAGAGTCGTTCACCTTCTGTCTCTTGAGTTCCTGAGGGGAGAACGGACCTTGACAAGTCCGTTGAAAGGGAGGGTGGCCGGGCTAAAGTCCAGTAGGGTAGGGAGGGAGTAGCTGCCTGGGAGGTAAAGGGCAGAGGCAGGGCCAGATGTAATGTTGCTTTATAATACTCAGTGAGGTGTTTTGATCTAATTTTTGTTTGTTTGTTTTGTTATGTTTTTTGATCTAATTTTAAAAACAACAGAGAGCAACTGAAAGGTCATGAACAAGGCAGTGACATGGTTTCTCTTTTAAAATAAGATCTGGTTAGCTGCTTGTATGGAGGATAGATCATGGTCAGCCGTGGAAACTAGGACCTGGTAAAGTGGATCTTACAATAGTGCAGGTGAGGCGCTGGCCTGGTGTATGAAGTGGTTGGCTGTAAGATAGGGAAGGTGGACAGATGCAAGATAAAATTTGAAATAAAAACAGTAAAACTTGATACTGATTAAATATGCAAAGGGAGGAATCAAAGGTGGATTGGAGTTTCTTGGTTTGAGCAACTGGGTGATTGGTGGCACCCTGAGGGTTTGGCAAATACTAGGGGAAGAACAGTTTTGGTCATGATGATTTTGAGAGGTCTACTGGATAATCAGATGGAGATAACATTGTAGGAAGCTGGATTTAAGAGTCTGGATTTAAGGGGTGGAGATATACATTTTTAAAGCTATGTCGTGTTTTCTGGAGGAAAATCGTCCTTGCCAAGAGAAAACTAGAGAAGAGGACCTCAACCAATCCCCGAACTACTAAGTGTTTAGTGGTCAGTTAAATAAATGGAGAGAAGGAGGAAAACCAAGGCAGTGTGGTATCCCGAAAAGTGAAGGGCAGTTGCTGTCGCTGTATCAACTCTGAAGTGTCTCCTTAGTGCCTGGCACCTAGCAGATATTTGATTAGTGGTATGATAATGGGTACAATAGTTCAAAGAAGCAATAAGAAAGAACTACCATTTTTGAAGGAGCACTGAATGAGCCCATAGGTTGCTAACCTACGGTGTATAGATCTCATCAACTGTTAGAAAATCCAATTTCCCCTAATAGAACTCAAATATACAGATTTTACTCCACATACTTTCTCTTCAGTCAAAAGAAGTTTTAGCTTTAGTATGCATGAATTTTGAGATGAGACTTGCTGATGAAAATAATCTGAAAACGAGGCAACAGGGTGCTGCATATTTCAGGAGAAAGTACGGAGAAAGTGTGTAAAAGTGGAGGATGATACAATGCAACCTGGGATAACCAAAAGGATGCTGGATGCTGAGGATGACAGGACGACTTTGAAGCTGTTGGGAGGAGGAAGAAACTGGCAGGTGTGTAGGAACTACTGAGTGAATTGGGTTTAGACCTCTGCTCTGTGCTGATGTTCAATGTCATGAAGTTATAAGTATCAGTTCTGGGTAGTTTCAATAAAAGTAACCTCCCATCTCCCCTCCCCCCAATTTTTCTATCTCAAGCATTTCAATGACTTTGTACTTGGGACTGTAATAGAATACAGCAAACAGAAGGAACAACTCCGGACATCTGAATTCAGGAAGCCATTGGACATTTGGGTGGAGTGCCAGAAAAAAAAAAAAAAAAAAAAAACAAATCCATGCCAATGCAAGAAAAGCCAAATAGACAGAAAACATATTATTGGAGTTATAAAGGATAAAAATACTGAAAATTTTCTAGGAAAGAAAGTGCAATGCCTAGAAAGGAATTCTGTTGTACTTGTTTTATTAGTAATTCTTAAGAACGTCCAGTTAATTGAACGTGTGTACTCAGTGCTGTGCTTTGCACACAGTGTGTCGCGGTGGCCAAATCCAAAAAGCTCTCTATCCTCATGGATGTTGGGGACATTGATTAAATCAACTCACACACAAATGTTATGTACGGAGTGTACTCTGTGATAATGCTATAGAGGATCATAATAGAGAACGAAGAAGAAATAATGGGGGGAGCAGTTTGGCTTGGAGGGGTCAGGGGAGAAGGGACATTTGAGATGAGAACTGGCAAACTTGGGCTTTTGTGCAGGTTGCACTCTTGCGTCCTTACAGGTGCCCACATGGCGTGTGCGTGGAAATAAGAGAAAGAGATAAAACGTCTCCTTCCTTTGGCCTCTCACAGCATCAACCTACCATTGCAGCTGCTCTGAAACTGTCTCCATGGAAATCCCTCTGTTGGAGGCAAACAAACAGAGCTTGTTGGGCTTCACCCCACAGGCCTACAAGGCCTGTACTTGCTCAGCTTTAAGAACGAAGAAAGAGCCCAGAGTCAGCAGCGGAGACCTCAGTGGTGTAATGGATGGGGGAGCTTCCCCGGCTGAAGCAAGGTCCTGGAGCGACACCCACCATGCGCGGTGGATGGCGGGCAGGACATGGTGGCAGTCTTCACTCCCGGGGGCCAGAAGGGACGATTGCCAATTACAGGGGAATTGACCTCAGGAGGGCTCATTAGTCACCAGGGAAACCAGCAAAGGGGCACGCGGCTCTCTGCCCCTTTGATAAGCTATCACTAGCTGGGGCAGGGGCAAGTATGTAGGAAGGCCAGTCATGTGAGTAGGGGGTAGGTGAAGCAGGCCCTGGTTGGGCAGGGGATGAAGAGAGCAAGAGAACAGCCATCCTGAGTGGCCTGACCATACAAGCTCCTGGCACACAGCAGAGCTCAGTGAGGATGATGGAGGAAGTAAATGAGCCAATGAATGAATGAATGAATGGCTAGTCTTCAAGAAACTGCTATTTGAAGGCACTCTGTATCCTGAAAGGGGAGAGAGGCTCTGGGGTTGGTGTAGCCCTCTTCCAAGCAGACGTTAGCACCTAATAACACACCATCAACACAACCCCTCTCACTAATTTATCAGATCTTCTGATTTTCACCTGTAGAAAGTAGACAAAAGAGGCCTGCTGGGCTTTCCTCATGGCCACCAGCCCACCATTACCATGACCAACTACCAGATACGTCACCTGGTCGTGGCAATAAGCGGCATCTCTCCAGTTTGGTACTGTCTACTGGCTAGTAACTTAAATGCCTTTAGAATGCCTTCCTGCCAATTTTTGCGTATCTATTAAGGTAACATGTGTTTTTGTTTTTGTTTTTTTTCCCCTAAATCACAAAGGAGAAAAGTAACGTAGATTCAGATGTACCTTGGGAATAATATGATTTCCTTCTTTAACATACTAGCCCTTTCCAGCATTTTCAATAGAGGCAATTTTTCAATGAAAACATAATTTTCCAATATGTTTGTTCAGAGTAGGTTGAGACAAGTATTCCTGTGAGGTATACAAACTTCTATATTTTCATACTCTTAAGAACTTGCTGGCCTCATTTTCCCCCCCTAGCAGGAATTACTTTCCTCTGAGTTTGCAGACATTGCTAAAATGTTTTATTTACCTTTTTAATAATGACAAGTGAGTGAGTCATGCATCAGACTTAATCAGCGGGCCTCAGAAAATGGGCAAAAACTGAAAAGCACATAGGACGGGAATGATTTGACCTCACTAATGACGAGGAAGAAGTTCAGTGCAGGTGTCTTCCTGTTGTTAACGGCAATCCTCCTGAGAACCTGAGTGCATTGCAAGTTACAATGTGTTTCTACTCAAAAGATAGTTCATGTAAAGTGAAAACACCCCATGCACAGCTCAGTACTTATGCTAAAATATAGTTGGAGGTTTATAATCACCTACATGTCGAGATAGTGTATGTTGTGTTTGATGCTGGGGTAGGCAGTTTAATTGTCCTCCATAGAATTTCAGCTAGCAGGGGAGGAGAAGAGCAAATATAGGGCTTAGCAGCAACACTCATCTGGATGGAATGCTGAGTATTCTCTTCCCTAGGATCAAAGCAGCTCTCGTTTGGAAATTAAAAGACACACATGTACAGACACGCATAAACACAAAAACAAACATCTCATAAAAGAAGGCCTAATAATTGAAACCAGATGAATTCCTTTAATAGAGAACAAAAAATCTGCAAATAGAAAGATAGATCTTTCCCCCAAGTCAGCTATTTTCGTGGTACTAATAATTGGGAGAAAATCCTAGGCCCCAGTGAGCGGGGACACTTCACCCAAATGGCCATTAAATATCATGACCCTGCTCACGGCACCGAAGCTGGACTGTCGGCCTCCAGTGACTTCGCCAGGGCAAAATCCAGTGTCAGCTCTCGAGGCACGGCTCACTTGCTTTATCAGCAGCATCTGACACAGTAATCACTTCCTCCTCTTTGGAACACATCCTTCACCCAGTTTCCAGGAACACATACTCCCCGGGTTTCCCTGCTCTTTGACAGCCTCTCTTTCTCTGTCTCCTTTGCTGGCTTCCATATCTTTCTTATCTCTAAATTTGGGAGTGGCTCAGTGTTCAGTCCTTGGGTCTCCCCCCACTGTGTAGACTCATTCTTTTGGTGAGCGCACTCAGTCTCATGGATTTAAATAATCCATATGGTGGAGGCTCCCTGATTTTTCTGTCCGGGCTGGGAATTTATGACTCATGGAGCTAACTGCCCATTCACCACCTCCATATATCTAGTATGGGTCTCAAACTTTGGTTCTAAACTAAACTAAACTAAACTAAACTAAACTAAACTTTTGACCTTCTTTCCTCTCCACCTGGCCCCATCCACCCAGTTGCTCAGGCCAGAAACCCAGTGTTATCCTTAAGCACTCCCTCTTTTTCATACCCTATGTCTAATTTGTCAGCAAATCCTATTTACTCTACCTTAGAAATACATCCACAGCCTAACTTTTTAAAAAAACTTTACTCCTCATACCTGGTATATGCCACCGTCACCCTGAGATGGGATTATTACAACAGCTTTCTAATTGGCCTCCCTTCTGCCACATTTACTTCCAATAGTCTGCCTTGAACATACTGTCAGAATGATCTTTCTATAAAACACAGACTGACTTTGACAGTCGTCTGCTCGAAACCCTCCTATGGCTTCCATTTTTCTCCCAGTAAAAGCCAAAGTCTTTCAGAGTCCTACACAACCAGAGAAAAGCCCATGGTTCATCTCTGATTTCCTTGCTTATAGCAAGTCCCCCTGGCTCTGTCCTGGCACAGCTATAGTGCCTCTTTGCTCTCCTTAGACAAACCAAGCCTGCCCCACCTCATGGAGTTAGCATTTCTTCTTCTATCTATCTATCTGTCAGGAACAGCCAAAACCTTCAGGTCTTCCTTCAAGGTTATCTCCCCATTGTCCCCCCTCCTGACCACTCTCTATAAAATTAAATTCTCATAAAACAAAAGGCTCCCTTGCCTCCTTCCCTTCTTTTTCCTGCCATGGCAAGTATCACCAGTGTACAGTCTCCATTTCTGTCTCCCTAGCACTGGAATTAAGTTCTGTTCTATTGCTTGCTATCTAGAAGTGCAGCTGGGGCATATTTTAGGTGCTCAAAAAATATATTTTAAATAACCCTGTTTGATGTGTGTAATATTAATAAATTTATTCATGTGTTTGTCCTGTTATCTTGGAAAGAAACCTCCTTAAGCCTCAGTTTCCCCATTTAAAAATGGTAATACTATTGATACTCACATTACTTGGGATTAACTTCAGGATTAAATCTTAGAGTGAATTAAAGCACTTAGCATGATACCAGGTACAGAAGAAGACCTCAGTGTTCATGATAATTATAATGGTGATGATTATGGTAGTTATCTAGTTGTCGTTACATAAACCTCCATCTGCAAGGGAATATCAGGCACATATTCTACTCACAGAGAGCTAACAGGGGAAACATGTGTACTGTATAAGGATTTCTAATATAAAGTAGAAAGTAAGTGCTTTAGAGAGGTCGATGAAGTATTCATGAAATCTAGGCAGAGTTTTCCTGGGACTTTTGAGTCACAGGCTGTAGTTAAAATCACTGCTCTGCCTTGTACTAGCTCTTTGAACCTGGATGAGTTACTTGAACGTTCTAATTTATAGACTAGGGATGATGGTGATGATGATGATGGTGATGAGGATGATCAAGATAATTCTTTTATAACGTTGTTGAGAAGATTGAATGAGATAGGAAATGCAAAGCATTTACCACGGGGCTGACTCATTCCACAGTCCCAAACAGAACCTTAAAGCAGCCAAAGGAATTTACGTGTCTAGAGGAAATCCCATAGGGACTATTTTTCTTAATTTTTTTTTATGTGATGTAAGGGGCTTTGTATATTTTAAGAAAAGAGAGATGAGAAATATGTAAGCAATTGTGGCCAAAAAAATTGAGTTAATGTTTTTGAACTTTGGCTGAGCTTAACTTTTTTTAGCAACCACGCTGCTGTATGTCTTCTCTACAGCCTAGCAAGGCTGCCTATTATGTATATTTTTGGTGAATGGGCTAATACACTGGGCTGAAAAAAATAAAAGTCAAGCTTGTCATTTATAAAATGGTTTGACTGTTAATATCCTTGAGCCACTGAGAGGAAAATTTCTGAGGACATGGACTGCAAAAATAGGTCAGAAATATGTAGATTAGAGGAAGAAATAAAACTGAGCTCCTTAATCTGCTATAAATCTGTCACTGTCCCATCAGCCTCTGAAACAACACAAGTGCTCTCGTTTCTAACTAGCCCATCAGAGACCACCCTCATCCCTGTGCAAAAAGATCACAGTTTTCATAATCTGGATAATTTTAACTGTCTTGCTGGAGTCCATCTATCAGGATCCATGGACATTTTCTTCACCCGCGCATCTCTACTTTTGGCTAAAATGTGGTTCGTTCTTGATTTCTAGATATTTAGTCTTCCATCAAGGATTGTGAATTAGACACCTGTCTTTCAAATACTATTTCCTTCTTGTATGAGAAGTACTGTTTTAAATGCTAACATTTCTTTTACACCATATTTCTTTCGGTGAATGTGTATTTTAAAAAATGTATGGCGTTATATTTGGATGCAACTTCTGAACACAATGCATCAAATATGTAGAACTGTGGACATTACTGACAAATGATCTTCTTTATCAAAGGATATACAATAGTGCTTATTTGGATAACAAGTTTCCTCTGTTTTTAAGTCACAACCTGGAGTCATAATCACTCTTGATTGGATCACCCTGTTCTTTTACTTAGCAGCTAGCAGTACTCACCACAATTTGAATTGTTTCTTATTTGTTTACTAGTTTAATGTCTCTGGAGCTTCTTTAGAATGTAAGCCTCATGAGCAGAAACCCTCTTTGCCCTGTTCTCAGCTCTAAACTCAGCATCAAAAAGAGTTTCAGACACATAAAAGGAGCTTAATAAATATTTGATGACTTAAAGATGGTTGAACTCAGCTTTAAAAACTAGGAGTCTATCAATGCATCACTGGATAATTTATAACTTTGTGGTAGCATTTTGATGGATATCTTAGCATGTGGATATTTTCAAGTTCAGTCGAAGGAGAAGATGGGATGAGATCAGTTCAAGTGGCTGCCTGACCAGGTTCAGTGATGTTCTAGCAGACTCTGGGACAAGGTCTAGAGAGAAGGCTGAACCTAGACAAGGTAAATGGCTGCTTCTGTTTCCCTGCCAAAGTTACAGCAGGAGAATTAATTTGTCTTGACATTTTGTTTGAGCTCTGTGTGCTTTTATGTCTATTATTATTTACTTCACAGTAAGGATAGTGGGTGGAGAAAGAGTGTTTGTTGCTCATTTTTAAGCACCCAAATGCCCCTCCAACCTACCCTAACAAAATTTGGTCTTGAATCATTGAAAGTCTCTTCATAAATTTTGAATTTGTAGCCTAAAATTAGTCAACCAAAAGGAAGTGACAAAGCATTTCCAAAGTGAAGTCTGCTTATAAAGATGATAGAGAGAGAACAATGAAAGTAGATTTATATTAGAGTCAGCTTTCCAGAAGCCCACAAAGAAGAGCTCGATTATTAAGGGAGAATGCGGAGCAGGTAGCCTGCAGTGTAAGGGTGTCTAAGGCCTCATACATCTAACAATACCATGCTGAAGTCTAGGGCTGGGGAGCTCTCTGTCTTATCTTACTTGCCTGGGAGGCTTGAAAGTGGCTGACCATTTCACCTCAAGTCCACCCACCTTACAGCTGTTACTCACTTTTCTCTTTTAACTTGTGCTCCTGGGTACTGACTCAGCCAGGAAAAGGAACACAAACTGTGAAGCAGTGATCAGGGCAAGAACAAAGGGTTCTGAATGAGGAGAACCAACTTTTTCATTTTCAACTCTACAGACCAACTGTTATGTGGTCACTTTGTTTATTTGCTTGTTTCCTAAACCTGGTTTTCTCATCGCAGGTTCTGGTAATTCAACCTGCTCTGTGTCTTCTAGACATTTTATATGCATCATCTCTTTAAGCTATACAATAACCCCATGGGATGCCTTTGTGCTGAGTCACCCGGACTAGGATTGATGTTGTGTCTCTCTTTCTTCCTTGTTCTGGTGAGGGTGGGCTAGGAGTTGAGGTCTCTTGAGAGCTGTAGAGCAAGGGAGTCAGGACCGTTTTGTAGCTCACACATCTCGCAGTTATTCATTCAAAGACCAATGTAGGTGTGAAGGGGTCTTGCAGATGTAATTAAAGTCCCTGATCAGTTGACTTCATGCTGATCAAAGGGGAGATTACCTTGGGCAAGCCTGACTTTATCAGTTGCAAGGCCTTTAATGACAGAGGTGTTAGTTCTTCTTCCTGGAACTCAAGAGATTCCCAACAGCTGCTGGGTCTGCAATGCTCTCCTTTCCCCTGGACCTTCCTTCTGGATGGCCACCTGAGTTGGACAGCCAGCTTCAGCTCTTGTCCGGAGGGTTCTAGCCTGCCTGCTCTCTTCCTGACCGTTTCCCTGAGGACTTCACACTTGCTTCACCTGTGCTCACAATGGTGTAAGCCAGTTCCTGTGATAAATCCCTTATGTTGAATCCTGACTGCCACGCCCCCCCCAAGATGCAGGATACTTTGAACGCTATTATGAGTATAATGAAGCTTGAAGAGTTAACTAGGTTACCATGTGTCTTGCAGTTAAACTCCGAAGTCTGAAGTTTGACACATTAGGCTGACTGCCTAAGGATACTAGTGGTTGCCAAACTGTCCTGAAAGGATCTTAGAAGATCGAATAAGAAAACAAACCGGATCCCTGGAGGCAAGCATCATACTGATCTTGCCCTATTCTTGTGGTTCTGCCACTTGGTGACATTTGTGAGGCAAACGTGATAACCACTACACTATGGAAACGCGTAGTAGTGATATTTGTTTTTGAGTAAATGACTCAATGAAAGGTACAAAGTGCTAATCATGTGTAGGTGTTATTCTTACCAATAACAGCATTTCAGTTTGCTTGAGATCTTTTAAGATCACACTTAGTCATGGCAGTTTTTCACGCTTGAGAGAAACTCCCTCCCCTGTCCCCCCTGTTTTTCTTTCGGTCAGATATTTGGATGGAAAACCAAAGATTCACAATCTTGTCTCAGCCTGACCCCTTGGTTTGTTTTCTTGGCCAAGCTATTCAAGCACAACTGACTCAAGTTCCAATAATATAAATAACTAGCACAATAGCATTCTCTCTGTGTGACAAGAATGTCATTTAGGATGATTAGATAATATCTGAATGTCTGGGATGCCTATCATGGGTTTTGAGTAGTCATGGTGGGCATGGCTTCGTTTTTGGAGAGAGATCAAAAGAGGCTGTGGTCCCTGCACTTGAGGAATTTACAGTCAGGGTGATACAGGACAGCAAGCCTGAGATGAGCAGAGAAGTAAGAAAGTAAGATCAGAGCCAAGCATATCTTCCTTTTGTGTAAATATACGGGCTGCTGTGTGTACCTTCAATGGAGCAGTTGGGTTTTGAGAGGTCAAAGTGGTGAATCTTCTACAAAAGTAGGGATTCTGCGTTTTAAAGTAACCTCTGGGTTTCCTGCTCCTAGGATAATGCCTGGCAGATTGTTTAAGTGCTCCAAAAATATTTATTTAAAATGATAAAGTTTTAGACTAGTTTTCATAGGTAGAAAAGAACATACGTTTATCAGAGAGAAGGGCAGCAAGCAGTCCAGAGAAAAGATACTAAAAGAAGAAAAGTACTAAATCTTCAGCTGTCCTTGAACCCTGGTGCTAACATTTCTCTGTTATTCGATATTGGATTTCTCAGGCTGTGTTCAAAGTCATATCCTGATTCTGAAGTATATCTCTTCCTAAAGAAAGAGAATTCTAGCCTTGGGTGGTGACATTCAAGCTATTTTACCAAAGAGGTTTCCTAAAGTGTAACACAAATTTCTCATCTAACTCTAAAAACAGACACAATGGCCCGGCCTGACTTCAGGGATTCTTCCAGAGTCCTTTTTCCCAGTTGGATTGTTTCTCACTGGGCCATAATTACCTGGGGACGCTTTCGAGCCCTTCCTAGGGAATTTGAGATCATCGGGGATTTGAAAGCATCTCTAATGGCAGAGATAGGAGTGAGCACGAGGGTGCCCCGGGTATAGAATTTCTGTGCAAAGTTGTTTTGTTGATTCCTTCCAAATGAAGCATTCCTCCATGGTCTCCAGGTCATGGCCCAGGCCCGGGGAGAGGGTCGGCACCCAGCAGCATGAGGCGGGGCTGCTTGATGGGGCAGAGCACTTTGGGATTTTTATTTCATTTTGTTTCGACAGCCAGATCCATCTCCCAACCTTCCTGCTGTTTTCATTCCCAGTCTTAGAACATTAATTAAAGACTCCTTCTCACCTTATTCACAGAAACTCTGTCTGAAAGTTCAGGGCTGTCAGCAGAGATGTGTCATCACGCAGCACAGCACAATCCTAGGAAAATACCAATAAGCACATTAAACAAGAGAGGAGTTAAGAGGCAAGAAGACAAATTTCCCAGATCTGGGCCATTTCACTGCAAATCCACTTTAATATCTTTCAGGTTACACTTGACTTGTGCATATGAAGCATGTGGAAACAAGAACTGAAATCTAATAACTCAGAGAGCAAGAATGAAAGATGACAAGGTTTTCATGATTGAAAATGGAAAAGAAATCAATTGCTTGTTCTGTGGGGTTAAGAGAATAAACTGGGTTACCAAAATCTTCATTTAGTCAGGAAGACACGTCTTTTGTTAAGAAAAGAAATGACTTTGTTTATCAATTATCTGAAGGATCAAAGAGTAAGATTCAGGGAAAGATGAATGCATTTAGGGGCCTGGCTCCCAGGCTGAAAAGGAAGCATCGGGAAGTTCCAAGAAAGCTGTTTAAACTTTCTATGACTCAAATTATCCATACTTTGAAATGGCAAACCTATTAGCATCATCAAAAGCATTTACTGAGTGTCCAAATTTGCACGGTGCGGGGACGCGAAAAAGAAGGAAAAAAGGTAAGGAATTTCCAGAATATGCACTAAAAGAGATACAGGTGTGACTGAAGTCAGTATATTTCTTTAAAAAATTGCACAGGTGTGCATTACTAAGAAAATCATTTAGTTTTCTTCAAGCATTATATATATAGAAAATGTATATATACATTATATTTGTATATGTGTACGTGCCTATTATATACATATAAGTATGAAAATTTTCACTTCACTCTTAATTACATGGTAAAGATGTCAAGTGGCTAAAGAGGAAAAAAAACCCAAACAACTAAGATTCACCGAGTGCCTTCAGCGTGGGCAACTCTTACGGGCCCTTCGGGTTTGTTGCTTTATTTAATCCCCAAAATGGCTCTATGAGGGAGCTTTTATTAGTCATTCTTTACAGTCAAGGAATTGAAGTGCAGAGAGATTACATAGTATGAAGAAATTCCACATGGTAGAAGGCAGTTCAAACCAGGTGTGGCCAATTCTACAGCCTGAACTCCTTTTACCACCCCATCTTCTGTCTTCTGGAAAAAGTGAGGTTCCACAGATTATCAACCACCAAAAAGCAGCTGATGTGTAACTAAGGATATAGCTGAGAGGGGAACTTGCAAATCTCACTCACAAGCTGCTTGACCTCAGGGAGAACGGTAAGTCCCAAACCCTGTTAGATGTTTATCCTAGTTTGGTCACCTTCCTGTTTGTGCCTTGAGTAAGAACAGAAAGGCCAAGCCTGTGCCTTCAATGGGAAATCAATGAAGGAAACTGAGGTCATCGTCCAACAGAATTAGCATTTTGTAAAGAAAATGGTTTGGGTGAGTGTAGGGCTAAGTTCTCTAGCTTGCCTTCACATCTTCACATTGACGAAAATCTCTTCCTAAAAAATGTGTCTTTCAGGCTTATGTCAGGCAACCCCAGAGGCTTAACCTGTCTGATGCACAGTTATGAGCTGTCCCCATGACGAGAGAGCAAAACAAACACTTTGGAGGCATTGGGGGAATTTGGTTTTGAGCTTGAGGACAGTGATAGCTGAGCTATAAGCAGAATTGTCAGAACTACACTTCCTGTCGCCCTGCTCCTCACCCGGCCCCTTCCACAAGCCATGCTTCACCTGGACAAATCAGGTGGCCTCAGATAGAGGGACCACTATTACATACAGAAAACCTAATTTCAGTAAACCAGTGTTTGAATCCTGGTTCTACCACCACTGGCTGTGTGACTTTGAGGAAGTTATTTTATCACTCTGAATCTCTATTTACTTAACTACATTCTCCAAAAAGGGAATAACTTTACTGGGTTGTTGGAAGATTTAAATAAAATATCATATGTCAAGCACTTTGCATGATGCTACCATGTTAAGGACTCTGTAAATGTTAGTTTCCCTTCCTTTTTTAGGTTCATCTGAATCTTTTACCCCAGAAGGGTGGGTGATTTGGACATAGGCTATTTTTTATTTGCTTAATGCAAGTATTTTAGAGCAATGTGTAAATTAAACAATTCAAGGTGGGCAGAAATCAGGTACGTGACTATAATGATAAAAACACACTAACGTTTAACAGTCAGTCAAGGAGGAAGGGGGAAGAGAGTGGAGAGTTTTATCAGCCGTGTAAGAATGGTCCTCAGTGTGGGACTCCGTGGATAGCTCAGTGAGGTGTGGATGGATTAGCCTGTGGGCATATAGGCATTAGGACATCATGGTGCTGTGTCCCAGGGCAGGGTCACAAGAGGGGCAGGACAGAAGCCAGATCACAATAAGGCAAAAAAAAAAAAAAAAAACAAATGAATTTGAGAATGAAAAAGTGAGAACTGTGATGAGAAAGAGAGGAGCAGGGTCAGATTCATGTTCCTTCCAAGATACGCAAGGATGGAATTACAGGAACTTGGGTGGGAATATCTTTATTTTCACTAATCGCTAATTGTAACTTAGCGTCTCTTTTAACACTGACACCTAGACAACCAGCTTTATAGCGTTAGCCAGCAGCACCGACTTAGCCAGAGAAATCACCATTTTCATATCACGGTACAGTTATTGCAACTATTGTGAAGTATTGTTTATGCTCAGCAAGACTTCAAAATTAAGGAAGTTATTAGAATTGCCACTAGATGTGTTCATTAGTGCATTAAATAAATAATAAAACAAAGAAAACACATCTATTGCTTTATTACTCATTTTTATTCTATTTTAAGAACAGTACTCAGTATAATTGGATTCTTTGGTAATCCTAAGTATTTCATTTATTTACAAACATTGTTCCAAGACGGAATATACAGGCTTCACCGGATTTCAGAGTCCATGGCACAAAAAAGCTTAAGGACTCCTAAGAGGGATATAGGTTAAAGGAAGGCTAACTTTTAAAATGGTAGAGATTAGAACCTGTTAGAGACTGTGGGGATTAAATCTGGAGAGGGAAAGTGAAAACTTGAAAATCCAGGCGAAGGGGATTTTCTCAAAGGAGGACAAATGAGGGCATCACATTCACAAGTTGGCACTGAATCAAAAGGAGTAACTCTTCCAATAAGACTGAAAGGAAGTGGTAAGACTGATTATGGATGCAGATTCATTTTTTACGAGATTGATGATTTCATCATTTCAGATTTTTGATATTTGGTGATTTCAGATTGTCTTAAGGTAGTAGAAGGTGGTGTTTTCAATGGAGCTGGAAGGGTGGATTAGGACAAAGGCTTAGAATGGTCAAACTTGAGAGTAGTTACTGAGACGTCTAGGACAAGGGCTAACCTGGGACACAGACTAGGCTCGCTGAGTGCGAGTGTGTGTTGGCTCCCAGGAGGCTGAGCCATCATAAGGCACATGGAACACATTTCGTAGCTCAGCGAGCCCCCTCCCTTATGTGGTTACTGCGATTCTCAATCAGCCTCCTTGTTCACATGTTACCTAATAATCCCCCTGCCTACCAGGCCCCGGCTCTCCCAGTAATTGGATGTGGATTTGAAAGCAGCCCTGTTCCCCTTTCCAATGCTCCCTTTTTAGGGCATTCTCAAACCCCAGTGCTGCAGAACCCTCCCAAACCCATGGTGGAACCATTTTTATTCAGACTCTTCTCTCTTTGACTGCGATGTTCTTAAAGGAGCGTAAAGGATGCATCACTTTCTCCTTAGCTATAGAAATCCAAGTGTATGTAAATAAAGTCTCTTTATCCTCTTTGGTTAAGTTGTTGGGGGTTTTATTAAGGAAGATAGTCAGGGACAAAGCAGACAGGGCTACACTGAAATGCTGGTTCCTCTATTCATCTTTGGTTTTCTGGATGTTTCCCCCAGTGGGTCACACGTGGAGTTTATTGTGCCAGCTTGGCAGGGTCCTGGCTAGGGTAAGAGGACTCAGGCCTATCATTAACTTCATCCTAAAGCTCTAGAGAAAATCAGAAAATTTGACCCAAACGGGGATTCAGGGCTGCACTTAATTCTAGGTATTTGGCCTTATCATCTCTGCAAAATTACCAACTTCTGAGCAGCAATCTGTGTTTGATTCATTTCTTTCTCCAGTGAGGTGTCCTTTTTGTATCAGGCTCTCAATTCATATTTCTTTAATGGATGGATGGATACAGCAAAGATAATATGACATGAATTAGTACATGTCCATCTGGCACACATGAAACATGGACATTAAAACACCCCCCCAATTAATTTGACCCATGTAGAAATTCGAGCTGAAAATCAGACTGGAATGTGGATTTTTTTCCATGTTGTTATTCAATTTGCCTATATTGAAAAAAATATTAAATTTATAAATTCTTGACCATTTTGTATAAAAAGGTATTATGACATATTATTTATCCTCTCATGAAAAACTACAGTTCAAAACAGTAAGCCTTAGTTAGGTTTAGATGAATAAAAAGAAAAAGAGAAAAATGCCACATGTGGGTTTTGCCATTAAAAATCCACACAAGTACCAAACAAAAACGATAACAATTTTAGTGAGCATGGGTATGTACATTCCTTAAACTTAAGACAAGGACTCATTTTCAAGAGACTTGGCTTCTAACATCTAAGAATGATGACTTGGATGCTGTAGAGGAGAGGAGAGAGGGTACCACGCCTGCTCTACCCAGTCGGGACCCTGTTGGTGAGACATGCAAGTTCCATGCAATTCTGGGGTCTCCAAATTCCCAAGGCAATCACTGACAGACCTCAGTGTTAGCTTTATTTTGGTGTGCAGTTTATTTCTAGTTTTGTTTTATACCCTTTGCCTACTTCTTGGGCATAAAACCAAGTGCATTACATTCCCAAGGTGCTGAATTTCCTTTAAATCACGTAAGCCTGTCCTCTGATCCAATATTATCTCTGGATCAATACAAATCTTTGACTTTCTCCATTACTTTCCACTTCTGAAACTGTAGGCAATTCATCACAAAGGACCCCGAAGTAGATAAAAAAACAACAATTTAGGGCAGGCTAGAAGTATTTCTTCCTTATCAGAGTTCCATTTAAAAGGTTTACTGTTAGTTGTTCAGGGAAGGATTCCAGGGAGTCAGATGGACTGTCACATTCCCCACCTCATGGTTGGCCCATGAACTGTAAAGTTAAACAGAGCAAAGTCCTTGTCAAATTCTGTCTTCTTTCTTTGCCTGTGCTCATGTGCTGTTCTCAGGGGTAATTTAAGATCCTCCACATCTGTAAGTCTCATCGTACAGAATAAACATTGCAGTGCCTGTTCACTGCCTTCAAGAAGCATTGTAGGTGTTCAAGTTCTCACCTATTCATCAAGTCTGCAGTGGCCAAGTCGTCAGTCAATTCATACAGTCAAGATTAACCCACTGAGCTGCTCCCCCGTGAAAGCAAAGGACCTGTGGGAAACAGATTCCCTTCCTGAAACATATGCAGGGACATTTTTATGCAGAGCTATGGTGATAAAGAGGAGAGAGCCCCTTCCCCATGCTCCATCAGTTATGCCTTGCCTTTCAATGATTTGTTCTTTATGGATGAGTTCTGAGTTTGCATTAGACACGCTGTCCAATAGAACATCTATACTTGTGTCCTTACACCACATAGGAAGTGTTCTCTATCTTTGCTGCCTAGTACAGTAGATGCTTCACACATGGTGTGGTGCACTTGAGACGTGGATGGTGTGGCTGAGGAAATGAATTTTAGATTAGATTTAACTTTATTTAATTTAAATTTAAGTAGCCATATGTTTGGACAGTGTGATTCTAGAGTTTAGATGTCATTTAATTTCATGGTTGTTTTAAACTGATAGAAGCAGCAGGTAGACTGTGTTGAGACCATTGACACAAAGTCACACTGGTCTGCCTCAGAACAAAGGGATTGGCAATTCAAGGTTCATCCTTGGACAAAACCTAGAGGGTTTTTATGCCTCCCCCCACCAAAAATAGGATAAACGTCCTGGGAAGAATTAGGGTTGCTAGTGTGAGGTGGGCAGCCCAGAATAGATCCTTCATTGGACTAGCTTTAGGGAGCTTCCTGATACCATCTACTCTCTGCCTATCCACTCGGTCTGCAAGCCCACCCACATCAACAGAACCCTCACACTGGCTTCCATTCAAGGAGGAGCCCACCAAAGAAACATACTGAGATTCAGGATAGGGAAAATGGAAACCAGCAATTGCCAAATCAGCTGAAGACTGCAAGCATGAAACAGAAAAAGATAAACAATCAGGACAACAAACTCAGAAGGAAGCCAGGAAAATTTAAGGATGAGTCAAATATTTTTAATGTTATTATTGTTGTTATCATGATTTTATAAAACCTTTAATTATTATCCTCAGAGAAATCAAGGAAATGTCAAATCTAAAGAATAAGTGCAGGATGCTATGAAATATGAGCAATCAAGGACACGAAGATCTCCTGAAAATTAAAAATGATTGCTAACATAAAAAACGTTAATAAATAGAGAGGTGAGTGGCAATAATTGGGTAAAAGCCCCAGGAAATTCAACAAACAGCTCAACATGTAATATTAGAGGAAGATTAAAGCACAAGGGAACAATATAAAAGGGCCGATGTCTGATAAATAAGGATTCCGGAAAGAATGAACAGAAATAAACCATGAAAAGGAAATTAAAGAAGTAAAAAATATTTCATGGAGCTAATTTAGAGACCCAAATCTCTAAATTAATATTATACACCAGTGTTGGAAGAATGAAGGAAAAAAATATTATAGAAATGGCATGAGTCAAATAGGTCACAAAGAAAAATGTGGCATGGATTTAATATCTGATGAGTCATCAGTAGAAAAAGCCATTGACTCCTAGGCTGGGAACAGGCATTTCTGCATGGGTTGTGTGTCATGACATTTGACCCAGTGGGAAGGAAATGTTTTGACCTCTGTCTAGCATGGGTCCTCAGGGAGTAATATTTACTAGAAAGTGTAAATACTCTTTACTGATTTTGAACTTTAGTGCTTAATCTGTAGTCAAACCTCCAAATTAACCATAATTTCAAGCCAGAATAAAAATATTATTAATCTTGATAAAGTCAAAGTTTGTGGTTAACTGAAGATGAGAGCTGGGAGTTGGGAAGGGGGAGATAAAGTTCTATCAGTAATATCCTATTTCACAGGCTAAGGACTCAGAGATAGTGTTCACCATTGGCAGAACAGTGAATAGCAGTATAAGCATATTATTTGATCTTATAAATGGAGTTACTGGAGGTAGAGTGTTGTAATACAGCTTTCAAAAATTGGAGAGAAAAAAATAATTATGAGAAGTTATCAGTTAGCTAAGTTCACAGCCTCCATGGTCTGGAGTCAGTAGATAATGACTACATAGAAGTAGTGGTGTAAAAATTATGAACATTTATGAAGATAATAAAGAAAAACACAAAGAAAAAGCATGAACAGTGATTGGCTCTCGGGAGTGAAACTGAGCAAGAAGGGGTAGAATAAAGTGGCTTAGGAGAGCGCTGCTGTTTATTTTAGGTTCTCCTATTAATTTTCTTTTTAACCGTGGACATGTTAACTTGATTAAAATAAGAAAAAATATGGATATGTTCAACTTTTAGAGATCACCTGAAATGACATTTATTTTAACATTCTGAGCAGTGTGGCTCAGCTGACAAAGTCTGCAAAGGTCTTGGATAATTTAGTCAATTAAAGTGACGTGGACCATGACACTTGAGTATCACAGAAGATGTGTCAATAAATGTGTTGATAAATGAGCAAGAAGTTTACATAAAGAAAAGCCATGGGCTTCCCTGGCGGCGCAGTGGTTGAGAGTCTGCCTGCCAATGCAGGGGACACGGGTTCGAGCCCTGGTCTGGGAAGATCCCACATGCCGCGGAGCAACTAGGCCCGTGAGCCACAATTACTGAGCCTGCGCGTCTGGAGCCTGTGCTCCGCAACAAGAGAGGCCGCGACAGTGAGAGGCCCGCGCACCGCGATGAAGAGTGGCCCCCGCTCGCCGCAACTAGAGAAAGCCCTCGCACAGAAACGAAGACCCAACACAGCCATAAATAAATAAATAAATAAATAAATAAATAAATAAAAAAAAAAGAAAAGCCATAAAGCTGAAACTTGTAATTCATGTACTGCAGGCCTGACTAACAGTTTGATTTTTGTTCATATCATTAAAGAATTTTACTAAAAAATATTCCAAGTTCTAATAAACTCAAAGGTATAACCTTTTCAATGGGTAACCAGGCCAGAGTTCTTAAAATGTTTTCATCTAAAAATGACTTCCCACCTCATGGCAGAAAGGCTTTGGTAAGAGATAAAGGAGGTACATAAATGAACGGCTATCAAATCCGACCCTGAGGTGTCTTCATTCGTTGTCTCACACAGCATGGCTTACGTATGTTGACCTGGGGAGCCAAAGATGAACTTCTGACTTCAACTCTTCTCCAGTTCTTTGCTTCGACCTATTTGCGCTGTTCTGTCCAGCGCTGCCTGCCGTTCCCATGGACTGTCCTGGTCCTGGATCCTGAGAGCTTCCTTTCATCTCTTATGTGCCACCAGGACCCAGATCGCTGAGCCTGCAATGCACACAGTAACTGCATGACTGCAGGAAGGCCTCTCTTTTCATACACAACAGTGATACCAGTAGCAATAATACCTACAGACATTATTGAACACCTAGTAGGTGCCAATTGCTCTATTTATGTGCAGTAACTGTTCCATATTTTGATCCAATCAATCTGGCGCAGAGGCAGAGTCTCTGAATGCTTAAGTGTCTTATTCAAAGTCACATAATTAATTGGTCAGAGGCAGGGCTACGACTGGAATACAGGAATCCTGCCTCTGGGTCAAGTGTTTTCTCTAGTACATCATAGCTCCCTTTCTGGGTATTTCCGAGGTTCTAGGTACATGGACAATTGCTTATTTTTATGCGTTGGCCATTCCGTGTGGGAGGGAGAAAACGGATGTTTGCAAATTTTACGTCTCTTAGTCATAAGGTGGGAATTATTTTGGGAAATGGAGCCAATTCATGTCACAAAGACCAAATCATTAGTGCTTGTACTCTTCTGTAGGCTGCAGTGTGATGCATTGGAGATCCATGACTCTGAGACATTCAGAGCTCTCCCCGTGGCTTTGAGGGGGCCACTTGGTGTCCCTGAACCTCTGTCCTGATCTGTAAGGTAGGAATAAAAGGCCAGAATGCCAGTTGCCCTACATCAGGGCTATCAAATGCCCGTCCTTAGTGGACATTCCGTAAGCACTCTTCTCCTCCCTGTTTTACACTCCACCCTGCGTCCCCTAGTCAGTCCTTCTTGTCTTCGAAAAGTAAAACATCTATTTCCCCCACCCTTAATATGAGTTCCACTTTGCACTATTCTGCTTTTAATTATTTCCCCCATTCTCTCGTCCAGTTTCTTATGTCATTAAAGTAGTTCCAGCTGCCTTTTCTCCTTGCTGTTTCTTCTGTGCTGTAATGCTCGGTGAGGCCTGAGTTGAGCCCTGAGTTGAGCCCATTCAGCCCAAGGAGAATCCAGGCCTTCTCACCTCCTCCCCTCCTTCACCTGCCCCGTCTAGGACAGGCTGCATGTCCCCTCACACCGGCAGCCCCCGCTGACATGAGCGAGGGCCTCTGTACACTGTGCCCCATCTCTCTGCTTATCGCCTGAGAGCTCCTCTGTCCCATCGCTCTCCTGTCTTTACAGTTCCGGCGAGCAGACACTTGCTAACCTTGACACTGTCTCTTGAAGCATTAGCCATCGAGAGAACGTCCTTCGGCTCCCACGAGCTGGCTCTGTCCGGAAATTAAAGAAGAACAAACCCAAATCACCACGGTGAGGTTAAACTGGAAAATGTTGTGCAGTGGATTCCTTTTAACAATATACAGCGAGTGCTATCTTTCCGGAAGTCAGGAGCTTTTTCCACAAAGAATTTTTCATACTGGATTCGACTTAGTTGGAATATTGAACCAAGTGGTATTTCATGAATGGCAACATCTCAAAATGGGTGAATTTTAAAATGATCTCTGAAAGACTCATAAAGTTTCCTGTGACAACATGGTCACGGGAGGTGCAGGTAAATGTGTTAACGGCAGTATATTCTCGGCCAATTTGAGCATACATTTGGGTAAAAATCATAGCAACAAAATCCAGAGGCCACCCACAGAATTGCCCCCAAAGAGAACACCCAGAAGGTTCGTTCGTATTTCAACATAGTCTTATCAAGTGACTACTATTATTATAACATATTATTATTATTAAGCAACTTGTACCTTAAAACAACAGAAATGTATTTTCTCGCAGGTCTGGAGGACAGAAGTCCAGAATCGAGGTGTGGGCAGGGCCAGGCTCCCTCCGAGGCTCTGGTGGGGACCCTTCCTCGCCTGTTCCCCAGTGTCTGTGGCTCCAGGTGGTCCTTGGTTTGTGCAGCGTAACTCTAATCTCTGCTTTTGTCTTCACACGGCCTTCTTAATTGCATCTGCAAAGTCCCTTTCTCAAAGAAGGTCTCATTCACAGGTCCCAGGACATGCATGTATCTTTTGGGGGGTATGGGGGTCACCAGTCAACCCAGCACATCCGGGAGTTAAGAGGGTGGTGGGGCTAGGAGGCTTAGAAACATAGTGCCCAGGGATGCCTTTCTGAAGGGCTGGTGTGTGGGCAGAAACATAAAGAACATTGCAATCGGAAGGAATGGCAAGTACCTATGGCATAAAATGGCCATGAACTTGGCCTTTCTAGGAATGGGAGGGTACAGTGGAGTCACTGAGGGGAAAAATGGACGGAGATGAAGCACCCAGTGGCCAGAGCACGCAGGTTTGGCGGCCGTTGTGTGTTGGCCAGGCACTGGCACATTTTGAGAGTGACACGCGTGCTCATTAATCAATGGTCACAGTTTTTCCCTGGCGCCATTTTCTGACTGCCCCAGGTCGCTGCCTTGATGCTTTCTGGCTAGCAAGAGACACTTAATCGCACGTTGCTCCTGCTGCTGGCTTCAGGGACGGCCCCTGCATCTTCCTGCCCGCCCTGGCCCCTGTGGCTCCCCCAGTAGTTGTCTAGTTGAGGGAGGAAGCAGGGACGTCCCCACTTTCCCACCTGTAACTTCCAGGTAAGCGGGGTTGGTCTGGATCCAGTACCTTCACCAAACTGCTTTCAGCTTTCTAAGGGTCCTTCCTCACTTTACCTTTATATTATCTTTCCTTCCCTAGGGCAGCTGGGTCTTTTGAGGAGAAACCCATTTGTTTTTCATAGATTTCAAATTTTATTAATAACTGCAGATGATGGGGAAAGGCAGCGCTAGCTTTAGAGGCTTGCTGCCTCGTTTTCATGGTTTCTTAGCTCAGATGCGCCTTTCATCATTTCTCTGTAACTTCCACCTGTAACCAGCAGTGAGATTCCGGGGCCTGAGCGGCATCACTTCTTTCAAGGGACGTGGAGACCTATGCCAAGGTCATGGATCACTTGGCCTTCTGGGAGTGCAGGGAGTTGAAAGGCTGGCCAGACCACACATGCTGTCTCCTGCTTCCCCCTGCAGGGTTCACACAGAGGAGGTACCTCGGGTGAAGACAAAAGAGTCTGCTCTGCTGGGGACGTCCTGCCACTCATTATAACACCCACGGCTCCCATGAACTTAGAAAGAAGAGAGGAGAAATGCAATTTCCACCACCTGTTTGGGATGTTAAAAGGAGGTGCTTTGATTTTTGTAGTTTCAAAATGTATCTATCATCCTAATTAAAATCACCCTGGATATTAGATTAAATTGAAGTAAGTAACTGAAGTAAATTTATTTTATGTTTTTCTAATCAATTGTGTGGAGTAAGAAGTGAATCACCCACACTTTTTCTTTTGATTTGGAACCTGATCACCCAGGCCATTGGAAGTGAGTAGAATTAAATAATTTCTTTTTATACTTGCACTTAGTTTTCCTCTCCTCTAAGAACCCAGAGGAAAAGATAATAATTATTAGGTCAATATGAATCTTCTCCTCTTAAGCCTTCAGCAAAGGCAATAAAACAGTTTTTCCTTTAATGTATTATAAAGATTATCAAGGAAAGTATGTTCAAACCTGACTTAACTATACTCACGTTAATGAGTGCTGTGACCTTTGAGAACGTTTTGTGAAAATGTACTTCGGTTGCTTCTGTTGAGCCAGCAGAACTGCATCTAGTCTTGGTTCTGTAACTTTCACCTGAGCCTCGTATTTGTGGCCCTTTCTCATGACGACACAGCTGAGCACACACTCTGGTCTCTGTCTCTCGTGCCACCAGGAGAAAGGGCTTTGGCGCATCAGCTCAACCACAGGTCATGCGCGAATAGTCCTGAAGCATTTCTGGAGGCTCATGGGTAAAACGGTCTTTGGAAATCTTATCATATCATTTTATAGGGGTCTTGTACAAAAGAAAAATAATTGAAGAGGTCACCTGATTCAGGCACTTTTCTCCAAGTCAAACTCAACATTCCAGCACTAAGTCCCTTTATTTTGTCTTACATGAGAGTAGGACGGGACCATTTCAAAGTTGAAGCATAGAGTACGTAATTGTTTGCTTGCTTTTTCCCATGAAAAAGAGAATCGAACTCATCTCCTTACTGAAACAAAAATGGAGACTTCCAGTGTAACTCTGCATGAAAATGCAGCCGAGGCAAACTGCAGCCGTGGGTAATTAGGAGACAACCTCCCTGCCTGTCCCCCCAGTCGCAGCTACCACCCCAGCCTGCACAATTTGGAAATAATGCAGATCTCAGCTGGTGCAGGGAACACTCTCATCCATTAAGCAGTGGGGGAGAGGACTTGAAATTTTGCATATTATTCTATGGTAGCGTTTAACAAATCAAAGCGTTAACTGGAAGGAAAAATACGGTCATTGTCCAGAAGTGGCACATGCAGTCGTATTGTTGGGGTTTCTGTCTCATGAAGGGAGGCCACCCTTAGAACAGAAAGACCACCACCAAAACAACACAAGCTTTATACAGCTCATGTTATTCTAATTTCCCCTTAACTGTTGAAACACGCTGTGTATTAAAAAAAAATGTGTTTACAAATTAGAAAGCATAGATTGGTAAACATCATTTAGCAGATTCCTTCGCCAGGACTTAAAAGGTCTTTGAGAACACCAAAACCACGACAGATTGCTGGAAAGTTTGCTGTAAGTGCTAGGCTAGAAAGGCCTGTAACCACTCCCATCTGTTCAGGGCACCTCTGAAAAGAGTCTGGGAACCTCAGCAGTCGTAGGGAGTTACCTGTTATGACACAGTCTTTCTTGTGAGGGCTGTTTAATTTGAACTGTGCTGTTTGGAGACCCAAAAAAATGATTTCCATGAATATTTAATAGACCTTTTTCCGGTTGAGATACCTACACACACATATTACAGTCGACCATTAAAATCTATTTTCAATTCTATTTGGAATTCAGCTGAACTATCGGGTAGACTTTGATCTGATGTGCACAGTAACACTGAAATGGGAAATTTGAAGCAATAACGGGAGACCCAGGTTTCTGAGCTGGAAACCTTTTAGGCAGCAGTGATTTACTGGCATATTCTTTAAAAACACCAACGGAAAGAAAATGAACACATATTCTACGGTGTGTAATTGCCAGGAAGTTGCCACACATATTTGAAAAATCACTGCTTATATGCTTAGGTGCCATTATCTTGAAAACTTTAATAGCCTGCAGTTTGGACTTTTGTTTTCACACTTTAATTGCATGGTTTTTGCAGCTGCAAGACCCTATTTCAATTGTGTGCTGTTCCCCTTGGTAATGCACCAAGGATGAGTAACTTAAGTAAAGAGAGCTTCAGGTTCCTCTGGAAACCATCTCTTGCCCTACTTTCTCTGTTCTCCTGGGCATGATAAGAATTCAAAGATCCAGACGTGTTGCCTGGCAGAGAAGCTTGCTTAGGAAGGAGGCCAAATTGAGCGGTGTCTTCTCCCTACTTTCTCCAGGACTGGATTAATAGATAATACGGCAGTGAAATATCAAGTAAGGTTTGCCAGGTCTGTCAATGCTGTAAGAATTCACTTTGAATCATTGGAAATTTGAAAACATGACTACAGGACTTTAAATGAAAGCTCTCTGGGGAAATATACCTAGGTAGGGAAAAGATTTCACCTTGCTATGATCAATCACCTTTCAATTTCTTAATAACAAAACACAATTTCTCTTTTCCATAACTTTTGACTCAGGAAAAGATGCTTGCTTTTCAGAGGGTGACATTTTAAAAGAAAAGTGTAATAAATTTGCATTGCACAAATATCGAGTTACTGGAGGAGCCATTGGTGCTGGAGTTAAAGTTTCTGGAAGACTTTGAGGTCATTGCTTATAAACTCATTCTTCCAGTAGAAAATGAAAGGACAAGAAAAGACTAAGATTTATAAATGTTTGCTTCAAAATGTGTTACTTAAGTATTTACTATGGGATTCTGACAAGAAGAAAAGATCAGGAGAAACTGCTGGCAGCTCAGCAATAAGGAAAGTTAAGGGAAAACCCCACAAACACACAAACAAACAAACCGAGTAAATATATGCCTTTTCTTGCTGCTGTTTTGTTCTTTTAAAAAACTTATTTATTTATTTTTGGCTGTGTTGGGTCTTCGTTGCGGTGCGCGGGCTTTCTCTAGTTGCAGTGAGTTGGAGCTACTCTTCGTTGCGGTGCGCAGGCTTCTCACTGCAGTGGCTTCTCTTGTTGCAGAGCACCGGCTCTAGGCGCACCGGTTTCAGTAGTTGTGGCTCTCGGGGCTCAGTAGTTGTGGTGCACGGGCCTCGTTGCTCTGCGGCGTGTGGGATCTTCCTGGACCAGGGATTGAACCCGTGTCCCCTGCATTGGCAGGCGGATTCTTAACCACTGTGCCACCAGGGAAGTCCCTGCTATTGTTTTTTAGTTGAAACTAGGAAATCTCATTCAAGAGAGGAAGCAGTTTTCTGTTGTTTTTAGTGCTGGATGGAAGTTTAAGTACCTTTACAAGCAAGTTAAACGTAGATGTCATACAAATGTGAGGTTTTAGATAGATCAACGGAATGTGATTAGCAGCTGTCTAATAGACATCGTTGTCTAATATGTATCACTGTGGTCGTTACACAATGAATTAGTTGATGAATTGGTTTCAAATAAAACTTGAACTAGGTTAGGCAAAAACGGGGAAGTATAGGCTAATAGGGTTAAAATAGGTGTGGCCAAGCCTGGTCTCTGATGACACCAGGGTCAGGAACGCCAGGACACCAGACTCATTTTCCAGCTCTCCCTTTGGCTGCTTTTTTCACGTTCACCTCTTTTCTCAGACTGGGCCTCCTCTGTGCTAAGCAGAAGCCTGGGTACTTGACATTTCCCACCTCTATCACCAGGCAGAATAGGGCTCCTAATTTTTGTTTCCAAGTTCAAACATCACAGGGAAGGGGTGATTGGCTGAGATTGGGTCAAGTGCGTATTCCAGAACCAATCAACTCTTGTCAAGGAGATGGGTTCTGTTATAAGCCCAGAAGGGCCAGCAGCCTGTCCCTAGATCAGTGGCCTAGATCGGAGGAGGAGGAAGAGGTTTTAAGAGTGCAACTCCCAACCAAAACGCACCGTTAAAGAAGGGGGAAAGCGGGCCTTCCCTGGTGGCGCAGTGGTTGAGAATCCGCCTGCCAATGCAGGGGACACGGGTTCGAGCCCTGGTCTGGGAAGATCCCACATGCCGCAGAGCGACTGGGCCCGTGAGCCACAATTGCTGAGCCTGCGCGTCTGGAGCCTGTGCTCCGCAACAAGAGAGGCCGCGGTAGTGAGAGGCCCGCGCACCGCGATGAAGAGTGGCCCCCGCTTGCCGCAACTGGAGAAAGCCCTCGCACAGAAACGAAGACCCAACACAGCCAAAAATAAATAAATAAATTAAAAATTAAAAAAAAAAAAAAAAGAAGAAGGGGGAAAGCATATGACCCAGAAGAAGGAAGTGTTGTCTGGAGCAAACAAAATAGTAGGCATCTACTGCTTTCAGTTAGTACCTGAACATTATTTAGATCTAACCTTTAACCCCCTACATGCAAAACTCTTTCTATGGAAGAATATTGTTCAGTGGTCATTTTTTTTTAAAATAACCTAAGCAATAGAAAAAAATTGAGAAAAGGCCATACTAGGGCTTCCCTGATGGCGCAGTGGTTGAGAGTCTGCCTGCCGGTGCAGGGGACACGGGTTCGAGCCCTGGTCTGGGAGGATCCCACATGCCGCGGAGCAACTAGGCCCGTGAGCCACAATTACTGAGCCTGCGCGTCTGGAGCCTGTGCTCCGCAACAAGAGAGGCCGCGATGAGAGGCCGGCGCACCGCGATGAAGAGTGGCCCCCGCTCACCGCAACTAGAGAAAACCCTCACACAGAAACGAAGACCCAACACAGCCATACATAAATAAATAAATAAATAAAAATTAAAAAAAAAAAAGGCCATACTATATATAGTCTCAAAATTAAGGAATATAAACTAATTACAAGTAAAACATAAAATACCCAAATAAAAATTTTAAACTCCCTCCCTTCACAATACCTGCATGATCTGGACTTCATTTACCCTAGGGGAGCTTTGGGATACAAAGTGACTTGTTATAGGCAGGAGACTGCTGATATTTTCGGGTGGTTTGGAGATTTCAGCTGTTCTCTTGTTCTCTGGTACTAATACACTGAGAACTGTTTCAAGGCAGATGATCAAGAGTGAATAGTATTGGCTGTTTTGGAGTCAGAAAGGATGGGATAACTTTTAAAGACATCTCACAATGATGTTATCTGTAACTTAGCTGTGGAAGGAAAAAATGAAGTTGATTGTTTAATGAAACATGTTTGATGAAGCAGAATATGCCCACAATTTTGTTAATCAAGAACATTCATAATTACATTACTTCTTAATAGAGAATAAAAAAGTTCTTTCAATATCATTGCTTTAAGTGTGGACTTTAAAAAAATTTTTTAAAAGACACTATTTTGACAAAAGTCTTGTGGGATTTTTATTTATTTTTTGGCCAAATTAAGCAATCTTTTAGTACATTCTTTTTTTTTTTTTTCACTAGATATATGAATTAAACTCTTCATAGTTGGAATATTGTGTGCTCTTAAAACTCAAGTATGTTGATGTTTCAATGAGGACACATAGTTCTCAACAGAAAGGTCTCATATAGGTCAACTGAACAGAGAGAAATTGACTTCTCATCAGGAAAACACATTTCCATCTTTGATGTACATTTATTTATTCAATAAATATTTATCAGACACCTATAAATTGCTAGTCTCTGGGTTAAAGCTGTAAACAGGAAGAGGATTCCCTGACTTAAGAAGACCCTGTTTTAGTGATACATACGTGCAGTATGTATCAAGTAGAAATCTCATTGAGTGCCAGCCAAGGACAGAATGGAACTTAGAAACTTGGGTAAATTTTTAACTTTTACAGTCCTCAAGGTTTTAAAATGTTTCCCCTTATTCTTCCAAAGTGAATCATCACTCTGTGCCCAAAGTTTAATTAGATATTTAATCATTTCACTATGAAGTATAAAGTACTATACTAAACTATAAAGTACTTCTAGTATAGGGACTCCATAGATAATGTCAATGGACCCACGCTTTCTTCAGGTTTTACATTTAAATAAATGATTCCACCCAATCATTTGTAGTGGAAGAGGCCACAATGTCCCAAAGACTTTCCTCCCATTACCTGGTCAATGTTGAAAACATATCAAGTAACTTTCAAGATATTTTATTTGGAAAAGATTTTCTTTCTAATTCAGAAGAAAGGAAAATGACTTAGAGATGTTTGACACCACTGATAAGCATACATCTAAAAATTATTTTATTTGTTCAAGCTTTCCTTCTTAATAATCCTTCATTTAGGAGAGAAGTCTGTGAAACTAAATGAAAACTGGTGAAAAGATAAGGCCTTCTCAGGCCTTTAGTAAATTACCTGGAAAATGAGAAAAAGGAAATCCTTAGAGACAGTGTCCCTTGAGACCTAGAACCATTTTTGAATGCAATGCCAGTTGTTCCCTGAGTCATAGGGAGTCGCATGTTTGTTTAGGATGTACTAATTTCAAATTAATTCCTATTTCAAATGATGGTCATAGGGTCACCAATGTTTTATTTTTAAATCTTTTCTCCTATAAAGTTTCTTAGTAATTGAATTTGTAATCATATGTGTTACAGTGGATATAATCAGAAAAAAATATGTAAATAAACATAAAATAACTAAAAGCAGAAAACAAGAATTTTCCAGCAATACCAAGAGCAAGTTGGTAGTTGTTGAGGTAATATTTTGTGCGTTATGTTCCATTACATACTGTGCTGTATTACACATAAGAGAACAGTGTATTGTGTGTTGTCAGTTAAAATGAAACAGTTGGTGGGAGGTGATTTCTTCCTCTCTGGGTTGTCCCGCAGTGAAAGAGGGGCTCAGAACAAGAGTGCTCTTGGTCAGTGTATGTTTTGACATCAGATACATACTGTCTTATTTTCTTTTTCTCAGGAAAAGACAATGGTTCCTTTTCAGGGTTAGTGAACACAACACCATAAAAGCTTGGTTGGTGACAGAGAGAAGTAAAGTACTGAGAGTGTTAGGGAACAGGAAGCCCCAGCGGGGTCAAGACAGTCCAGGGAGAACACAGCAGAGCTCACATGGTGTGATGGTTAATTTCATGTGTCAACTTGACCTGGCCACGGGGTGCCCAAATATTGGCGAAACATTATTCTAGGTGTGTACGCGAAGGCATTTCTGGACGAGATGAACATTTGAATCAGTGGCCGGAATAAAGCAGTTTGACCTCTTCAATGTGGTTGGCCCTCATCCAAATCATTGGAGGCCTGAATAGAGCAAAGGGCAGGATACAGGAGAATTTGCTCTCTGCCTGACTACTTGAGCTGGGACATCAGTCTTCTGCCCTTGGACTGGGACTTACACCATCAACTTTTCTGGTCCTTCAGACTTTGGATTGGAGCTAACCATTGGATTTCCTGGGTCTCCAGCTTGCAGACAGAAGATCAGCCTGCATAATCATGAGATCCTCCATAATCATTTGAACGAATTCATGATTAGTTCTGTGTCTGTATCTGTATCTCTGTCTCTATCTCTATATCTCTCCATCCTCTGGCTCTCTGTACTTCCTTAGAAATGTCTACTCTCATACAAGCCTAAATAAGACATCTAACCTTCTTCTAAATCCAGGAGATACCTACTCCCCAGAGCCAAGGGGCATCTTCGCAATAGGCAAAATGTTTCAATTTTATTCTTTGACCTTCAATATAACTGCAAAGATAACTAAATTGTATTAAATATGTGAATAAATTCAACAATGGAAACAGATCCTTTTATTTAGTAATAATTCAATTTTTCATTTTAGATCTCAGTGGCCTGTCACAAAGAACTGATTGCAGCCATCACTCAGTGATCATTATGGTGCCCCCTTTATGTCTAGGGTGGATTTAATAAATGACTCTTCATGTCATTTCCTTATTTTATGTTTCAGAGCCACCACCCCTTTTCTTTGATACTCCATGACTCCCTTTAATTCAGAAGCTTAGGATCCATTTAAAGATTTATGTTACCGAGTGATTATAGTCTGTTGTTATGCTGGTGATATCTGTACAATTGGTACCTATTGTATGTTGAGACACAAAGACTGGAAGGTTTGAATTGGACTTTCTCCCTTATCTGTGGGGAAAGCCTGCTTTTGGCATAATTTCTGGCCAATATTTTACCATTGCAATTCTTATCAATGTGCCACATAATTTCTATTTCAATTCAACCTTTGTGACTAAGGCCAGATTTAGGATGGAGCAGCTATGTCCTCAACAGCAAAAACACACATGAATTTTCCTCCTGACTACGGGGATCAACTTTCCTGGCCAAAAATGAAAGGAGAACTCTGGATTGGTTACCAATTTTCTGCTTTTGGAGATTTCACATGTTTTACTCTTAATAAGTTGAGCTATAAGGTAATAAATATATGTTTAATTTTAAACGTGTGTGTAGGACTGAAATACCCACATTGAAAAAAAATATTGAAAATAACAATTTAATTGACTTTTTGCTTTTCTACCGAAGCAAAGACAGACCAATTATATAGTCAGCTTTGGTTAGGACATTATTACCTGCACAACTTCCAGGAAAAATCAATGACCTCTCATGAAATGGAAGGTGGTTTAAATGGCCTCCATTCAGTTTGTTGTTTAGGACAACTAGCCAAATCCAAAGTGAGGATGATAAATCTGATTTTCATTGCTTTTAAATTTATAAACATAAAGGTACACTTGGAGAAACCGATTTTTAATTTGGGTGAACAGAGACGGGCCGGCTTGTTCCACAAGGTTCAACTGAGTTCTGTCTCCATTCCTTCTGTGTTTCCTGTGAGTCAGGCACTTTGTCAGTGACGGGAATAAAGATGAATAAGAAATATCCATGCTCATTGTGTCAGGGGGGTTGCAACTAGCCGCAGCAACTTCTCCTGCAAACGGTGTGGTGTGAGTGCTAAGGGGCCGGTACGCCAGTATGGGGGCGCCCTTCTGGAGGAGCATCCACAGAGGGCTGGAGAGCTCCCTGGAGGAAACCTCAGGTGCACCTTGACGCGGAGGACTAGTTTAAGGCTGAGGGGAAGAGTGCACGATGACGAAGGCATGGAGCCAAGAAGCAGGGCAGGTGGAAGGGGCGGACACTGCTCTTAGAGTTCATACCACGAGAGGGGAAATAGTAGATGAAGCTGTGCCTGTAGGTGGGTCAGGCCGTGGAGGTCCTCGTGTGCCATCCGGAAGCAAGTGATGAAGCCCGTGGAGGAGCATGACGTGATTAAGTTTGCATTTTGGAAAAACAAATAACGCTGGTGTTTTATGAAAGCTGAATTTCAAAGGGAAAAAAAACTTGAGTTGGGGTCCAAGTGAAGAAGGCTTGGATTTCAGTAGCATAGTGAGGAAAGAGGTAACACATATTATTTTAAAAATTGGGTAGTACAAGCAGCAGGTCCTAGTAATTGACTAGATGTTTGGTAAGAGAAAGGAATAATAGTACTAACAATGATGGCCTATACTAAATTGTAGTTTTCTTTAAGCTGTAGCACAGTGGGATGAATGAGAGAATGCATCTGTCCCTCTATTCATTCATTTACTCATTTATCTGTTCATGTGTTTTGTCCTTTAGAACTTATGATCTGACATACACAGCCAAGTGAATCAATAATGACTATATATTTAACATTACAATACATCTATTCTAGGGCACTGCAAGATCTCAGAGAAGTCATCTTTACATAAAAGATGATTCGAAATAGCCTACATACTATCTCATTTAATAAGTAATTATTATTATGCCATTGTGGCAGTTGGCATTTTCTTAAGCAAATAATGTAGACAGCTGTCCTTATTTAAACAGAAAAAAAATTAAATGTTGATAATGGTTGAAATAAATGTTCATCTTGAGGTGACCTACATGCTAAAGTTTCAAACTCACTTTTTCTCAACTCGCACAAACGCCTGCTCACACACACGCCTATGACATTTATCTTTGTCACCAATGTCCCGTCAGACATTTGAGGAGTTTCATCAATGTCAACCAAGAACCATTTGTAACATTGAATGCGTCCCAACTTTGAAGCTATACCTCCTGCAATTCAGTTTTTGCCGAGCTGGAAATGTGCACGGGTAGATGGCAGAGCTCTATTACGGGATGAACAGGGTGACTGCAAACAGGGCAGGAGAGAAATTCTCTCAGGACATCTGGAAGCCAGTTGCCGGCAATGCAGCACAGCCCTCGGCTGCGATAAAACAAATAAGGCAAACAGATCAGGCTTAGGTACAGCCATCAGAGATGGGGTGATAGGGAGCTTGCTATGAGATGACAAAAATAGAAAGCAAAGCATAGTCCCAACTGGGCTGACTGTGTGTAGACCTCAGGATGAAATATATTTCTTCTTGACCGTGGCTATGTTAACATCGCTTATAGTTACATCTGTTTAAATCACTGTTTTGAATGTTGCTCACATTTTCTGACAAAGTTTCTGTGTGTAGGAGGTAAAGAATTTCTTCAACTAGGTTTGCAATTAAAGCATAATTCAAACCACTATAGTTTCTTAGGGCATTCTAAATCCTAACCTAATTTTCAAAGTGTAATTTTCCAGTACTACTCATGATAAAAATAAGACCTGGACACAGATAAAGAGGGAAGGAAAGCATTTACTTTTTTCTCTGAAGTTTTGGGATTACTTTGTGTGGTTAGAATGGATCTGAAAATTAAAGAAATAAAATGAGACCAAAAAATACTGGCTCAACCTACTTGCTCGCAGTGGCTCCATGGATTCTCACAATACCCTTGATATGACCTCTACCAGGGGTTGGAGACCTGTGTCCCCTCTCGCTTTGCCAGTTCCATCCAGCTCTAAAGGTGAGCAACGTTCTATAGAGCAGAGTTTTAATTTGTGCTCTTTCCAAACAGCAGAAAATTCCACAGTGTGCCAGAATGACTGCGTATGTTTGGATAAGTGATCCACGTAAGATTAAAATCTTATAAATTAATAAATAAAGTAGGCATTAATAAGTCTACTATTAAGACTTTGCGGTTTCCAGAAGGCTGAGAAGGGGCCTGATTTGCTTGCTTTGTTTGATTCAAATCTCCTCTGTGTGTTAATGGTTGAAGAAAATGAATTACATTTATGATACACATTTCAAGTGTAAGATGAATGCATTTTAGTTTTAGAAAATACATCATAAAGTGATCGGTTTTAAGACAAAACTTACACTTTTTTCAGCGGCTAAAAATTCCCTGGCAGGAATACAAATGTGCCATTTTATTTTGTTTTATCACTTAGTATAAAAACTATGAGTGCCTTCGATATAATCACAGAACATTTTAACAAAAGAAAAGAAAAACAAGGAGTAGATTAAGCTAGCCATTAATATTGTGTCCACTCATTTTTTTTTTTTCTCCTAAAAACAAATAATCCATTTTAGAGCCTGAAGCTACCTGGCCAAAGGGATTCATTATCCCATGATTATTATGGGAATTCGGACAGCTCCATAAATCCAGACAGTGAAATGTGTTGTAGCATGAAAGTGATTTCAGAAGCAAGGGATTGTTTTCTGTACACAGTGTCTGGCTTTTATTTCTAGGGGAGCCATTTAAGATGGTCATTTAGGAATGTGTGTCTTCATCGGTGATGTCTACAAGAAAAATGAAAAGGAATTCTGTTATCACCCACTGATGGACACAGAAATTGTTTTCAATAGGTGAAGTTATTAGAATGATGCTTGTGTTTTTACTTTATCTTGTCTGTTCTTGTATGATTCTTGGTTAGGAGGACCAAATCTGGACAAGCAAGCAGAACACTAAATTTAAGACTTACTTCTAGTTTTCACTAAACAAAAACAAAACAAAAACAAAAACAAACCAAAACAAAAAAAACAGAAAACAAACAAACAAACAAAAAAGAGTCTTTGGCCCTAGTTGTGACTTTTTATTAGGACTTTAAAAAAAATCCATTTTAGATTGCACCTTTATTCTGATAAACTGCAGTTTCGGCTATTGTGATAATCAGGGTCTGAATTTTCAGCATTGGGGTAGGAGGACAACTATGTAGAGAGTGAAGGTTTGTGTGTGTGTTTCTAAAAAGGGATTTCCAAAGGGAACTTTTTTTGTTTATTATACGAAAATGTTTCATACGGTCTTTGACTTCAGATTCTAAATGAGGCTGTAATTCTTTCTCGTTATCTTTGACATCTATCCTGGATTGAGGCTCTCACTGACTATTATAATATTCTCTATTCTTTCCAGGTCTAAACAAGAATCCCTACTATCCCCACCTGTTAGACATTATCATACATCTCATTTGTAGCAGTTACCACAGTTGCAAATTCATTTTTGTTATTATGCTGTTAATACCTATCTTAATCATTAGAATGTAAAAATCTATGAGTAGAGAGCTGTGGCCCATTTTTGCTAACCATTACAACCCAGCACGTAACACACACACTCAGAAAAATTTCTTGAAATGGTGACTGTTTGGCTAAATGAAATGCATCTGCCATAAAAGCTGATGTGGCTTTTCCTATAAACCAAAAAACAAATGTTGGAAATCACATAAAGCACTGCTTCTTACAAAAAGATTCCTAAATTGGCTTATAGAGTGAGTGACCTGAAAGAATAAATCCCACTTCCTAAAAGTAGCATATGCATTAACTAAATGTCTCAAATTATTACAAGTAGTAGTAGTGTGTTTTTAGGAAGAAAGGGCTAAAATTCAGCAAGCAATTTGCTGCAGCAAGCAATTCCTAATGGACTCCTGCAATTCCTTAAAGCATTAATGTCCTGTGTGAGCACAACTTCTCAGCCTGACATCACACTACCTTAAAAGCCATCATCTTTCTAAATGGCTTTTAAGTTCCCACCTCACCAATCATCCTTGTTCCTCAGTTCCTATAATAACAGGGTCATGGAAATTAGTGCTTTGTGCTTCCAAATGTGCAAAGATATTGAACACACCACAATGGAGTAGAGCATGAGGTTAAGGAAGCTGTTAGAAGTTCAAGACGTTAGCAAATGGTTGTGATTGAAATAACATTGCTTTTCTGTACCATGTCTCATGCCACTGATGTGCCTTCCTCATTTTGCTTCCATTTCAGTGTTTCTGGAAATTCTTTGAGAGCGCTGTACGTTTAGGGATCAAAGATGGATTTCTTGAAAATAATATAGTCTATGACAAACTCACTGGACTTATTTTGTACTGCATTGGGCAAAAAACTGTATAGTTTTGTGATCTGAAACTCTTTGTCTAGGATTTGCCTTTACCACTCCATAATTTTATCTAGAAGTGTGTTACATGTGGATTTTTAGTGTTTATATTTTATTATTTTAAAATTTCTACTTAAAAAAAAAACTCAGCCAAGATTAGGATTTATATGTAAAAGTGGGAGGCTACTTTAAGAATCACTGGTAGAGACACAGGAAGTAAACACATTGATTGTGGTGAAATCTCAAATCCTCAGGGAATGAGGCTGGCAATTCTGAGTCTCTTCAGAACAGCTCTCCTTCTAGGGTTAATCCTACCAGCAAAAGTGTCTCACGGGTGACAGCCCTGCAGGAAGGAGGGGCAACCACTCTTCGGTGATATGTGTCTGAACTTACCTCCAAGCATCACGGACTTTGGCAGCTTCCCCATAGTTAATGCTCCAGGTGCAAAGGGCAGAGGATCAATTCCTCATTCCTCCCCATTTCCTTCTGCAGTCCCAGTTCTCTGGTTCCATGTTGCATTGGGTGGAGAGCCACATGTACCATTCAGTTATCTCACGAGGCTCCATGACAACCTGTGGACCTTCCCATATGCATCACGAGAAGCAGGGAGTGTGAGTGAACCCATTTGTTCATTCAGCATCTAGTATGCAACTACTTTTCAATTCTCCATCAGACTTTGTGACACAAAGAAGCAACAAGTTGTACTCCTGTCCTCAGGTACCTTACAGACACCAGTATCCACTTTGGTGTGGGTAATACCAGATATTCAAGGCCCTATAATGTTTGGGATAAATCTCTATTTCCAACCTCAACTTACATTTCTAACTAGAAGGACACTGCATTACAACAGCAAGAGCAACCCAGATGAAAATTATAACAGCGATAATAAGTAACGTATAGCAAGCACTCACTAAGGAGCATTTAACAACTCTGTAAATGTTTCTTAATCCTATGAGATAGTTCCATATAATCCCGTTTTACAGATGAGACAGCTCAACTCTAGAGAAGTTAAATAACTCACTAAGGCCACGTAGGTAGTACACAGCAGGGATGAAGGGTTAACTCTTGTCAGGTGGACTCTGGGGCCACCATGATTTGTCTGCTTGTGTGACTTTGGGAAAGTTAGTTAACGTCTCTGGACTTCAGTTTCCTCATCTGTCAAATGGGAACACCTAAATCATAGGGTTGTTGTGAGGATTTAATTAGCCAATACCTGTGAACTTAGGTGCTTAGGAAATGCTAACTACTATTATTATTGTTATTATTATTATTAGGCTATACTGCTTCTCAAAGTTATCTATGGATATTCTGCATAACATGCTTGTATTTGCAACTTTCTATTTAACTATCTTCTCAACCCCACTCCTCAGAAATTCTACATCATTTTTTTAACCAACCATACCAAATTCACTCTACTTTTCAGGGTCCAGGTTTCCTTCTTGAAATGTCAACTCAGACAGTCCCTTCCCTAAGAAAATGATTCTGTTTCTTATCTCTTTTGCATTTGTTCATGTGTCACCCACAGAGCAGTGAATATGAACCTATTACACCATTGGCTGGACATAGGAAAAAGGACTATGCCTTGGACTCATTAGTATTCCCCAAAGTCTAGCATTGTGCTGACTGCAGAGCAAACGTTCCTTAACAAATTATGAATAGATTAATTTTTAAAATCTAGGAGATCTCCTGGGTAGGCTGTTTCTGACTATGAAGTAGAGATGAAAGAGGAAATAATATGGGAAAAGAAAGCTACCAAATAGCTTAATGATGTCCCAAGATAAGTCAATAAGAGGATCAAAGTGCAAAGGCTAAGCTCCAATTTTCTGCCTTAAGTTGAGAATGAAATTGATTTTGAAAATTGTGTGTACATTAGAATGGTCCAATGATCAGATGGGACAGGTAACAGCTAACTTGTAATTTGAGTGTCACTTGGCTGTTTTTCTTCCTACTCACTAATATCTCCCTCATGCCTTCCACTGGGGTAAAACTGCATTATTGTAGATTTATTTCTTTGGTTAAAGAAACTGTCCTCAAAAAAGGCCAATAACCCGATTAGAGAGAGTTGCTAGAGGGGTTCGTCATATATTTTATATATGTTACATATTGTATATTATGTATTATATATATACATTATGTGTGTGTGTATATATGTGTGTGTTTATTATGTGTGTCTGTATGTACATATTTTTATTTCAGAAAATATTTATAATGACTTATAGGTGACAAATATTTAGAAACATAAATTGAAAATGAGACGAAAGAAGACAGAAAGAAAAATCAAAATTTGAAAAAAAATTGCTCAAGGTCTTTAAAACAATAGAAATATCTCCTGGATTTTTGTTTAATTAAAAAAAACAACATTGTGATGCAATTAATACCTCTTGACAACAAGTTCCTGTTGACTTATAATTTTGTTTCACTGGGCTCCTCTTTAAGTGGACCTCAATACAGATGATAAGGTCACAGCAAGAACAACTCACTTAAAAGCAATTCTGCTATTATGAATCTCTGCTGATCCATTGTTGATCTACTGCCATCTTCATTATGAAATACCTAGAAGAATGGGTGGAGCAGATGTCCTTTGAGAAAATTGTCTTGAATGATAATTTTTCTCAACTGAATTCAGAAGGCTGACAGGTCACATTTGTACATTTCCATGCTGCATTGGCAGGAAATGGGGCAAGAGCATAGTTTCTGTATCTTCATGGAAGCTGAAGAACCCACCAAAGATACAACCTAGTTGGAAAATTATCTCATATTTGTTTGAGATGATCTGATAGCTAGTCTTCTAACTAAGCCAGGATCTTGCTTAAATGATTATTTAAAATTTGCTCTATTGAATAGGTAAATAGATGGCACAAATCCAAAGACTATAGTCTATGTAGCATGGATAAAAGAATTTTAGCCTGAAAATACTTCAAGGCCAAGGCACATGGAAGCTGATACCTCTCATGGCCTCACTAAATACATCTCAATGCCACTTTGCAAATAGTGGAAAAATTAACACTAAAGTAACAAAATGTTATCTTGTTAAACAGGATCATTATTTATAATGTGCCTGAAATAGGGGAATGTCAACCAATAATTTTATTATAAGAATATTTGATGTTTAACGATATTTGTTTATAATTAATTAACAGGATTATAAATAATAAAAACATAATAAATATGTATGAAATAAGAATGAAATATGATATGACCATGTTATTTTCCTGTAGCAGGGGCAGTTTATAAACATTCAAAAGTAGTATCAGATTAATAGTAGTATCAGTAGTATCAGTTTAAAAGAAAGGAGTCAGAATATTATCCTTAGTTCGTCAGTTAGAAATTTTTAACTGCCCTCCAGGAAGGTCTTCTTTCCAGTTTGGACCCTCAGCAGCAAGTTAAGGAAAACATGAAGTTCATGGGTCAGTAACCAGGGTCTAGTCTAAGTATACACAGTATGATCTATAAATGATTCCAATGGCCAAAGGACAAGAAAAGGCCAATAAAAACTGCAAATAATCTGACATTTGTTTCTGATACATTTTACCACATTTGGTCATTCATCGATTCAACAAATATTTGTTGGGTACATACTGTAGACAAGGTCTGTTCTACTTGCTGAACATACACTGTGAGCAAAGTGGTAAGAGAGGTAGACAAGCATATTTAAAATCTGCCTTTGGCTCAAGTAAATATTGGCCTGAGCTTCGCAGTTGACGTTTGTCACCTATTCATTGAACATTTATTAAGGCCTTGAGCTAAATACCAGGGACATCCTAGAGAACAAAAAAGACACGTCTTGTCAACTGGGGGAAGAAAAATAACAGATAAACACATGTAAAAGCAACCCAATTGCAAATTTATTAAAGATTCGGGAACTGTGTTCTGTAATGGAAATAAAGGAGTGGGGTGGGTATGTGTCACTGCTAAAATAAGATTACTGGGAAAATCCTGCCTGAGAGAATAGTATTTAAGCTGGTATTTGAGGATGAGAAGGATATAGCCATGTGAGCAGCCATAGGCAAGCATGCCAGGAAGCTGGTAAAGCAAGTGAAGCCAGCCTGCGTGGAGGACTGTGAGTGAGAAAAAAGGTCCAAGACATGTTGGGAGATGGTGATGGGAGCTACTGACATGGTTGACTTTCTTTTTTTCACCTCCAGTATATCATTCTACCTGGAATATGGAAAATGGATTGGAAGAGGGCAAAGTAGAAAATTTAGGGCAAGGGAAAGAAAGAGAGGAGGTGGGAAGTTCCGTTATAATGATGTTGTATTAGTTTAGGTAAGAGATGGCAGTGATCTGGACTAAGTAGGTGGCATGGACATGGCAAGGACTGCAGTCTAGATATTTGTAGAAGGAAGAATGTCAAGGACTAACAAAGGACTGCACGTGGGGGATGAGAAGGAAGGAATCATGTGCCAACAAACCTTTGGCAACTGAGTGAATAGAGTGTGAGTGCTGAGGTGCAGAAGATACCTCAGCCACATGGAGGAGAAATAGGTTTGGGGTTATAGTAGCCATTGGTGATGAATTTTGATCCTCTCTCTTTTTCCAGGCACATGCTGAAGTCACACATGGTGTGGTGACCTGCCTTGATGAATTGAATGGGAATGGGAGTGTGTCACTTGTGGGCAGAAACTTTAGGAGCCAATGAGATCTTTCAGTGTTTTCTTTTCCCAGTTTAATGAGTTGGATATGAAATTCTGGGGATGTCAGAAGACATTTAAACTGTTTGCAGCTGTGGGAGTCATCAGCATTCAGATGGTGGTTAAAACCACGGAAAAGCTTGAGATTGCTTTGGTGGAGGAAATAAAGAGAGAAGATGAAGATTCAGCTGTAAGAAATCTCCATGTTAACATTAGGGCAGAGGAGCTGGAATTATAAAGGAGCAGTGAAAGAGTTGGAAGAAAATCTGGAGAAGATGATGTCTCAGTCTGCTAGGGCTGCCATAGTGAAGTACCACACATTGGGTGGTACTTAAACTACAGAAATTTATTTTCGCACAGTTTTGGAGGCTAGAAGTCCAAGATCAAGGTGCCAGCATGGAGAGTATTTGGTGAGGACTCTCTTCCTGACCACAGATGCCTGCTTTGTCCTTATATAGGCTTTCCTCTGAGCATATGTGGTATATCTTCTTATAAGGACACTAATCCTACTGAATCAGTGCCCCACCCTTCTCACCTCATTTAAGCTTAATTACTTCCTTAGAGACACCATCTGCAAATATAGTCACACTGGGGGTTTGGCTTCAACATACTAATTTAAAGGGTACAAATTCTGTCTACAGTAGATGGTACAGGGAAAGCCTTAAGAGGAAAACCTTTCAGGAAGCAAAGAGCTGTCAACTGTTTTAGTTGCTACTTGTATGTAGCAGAATTAAGATATCTATTGGATTTGGCAATAGGTAGGTAATTGATGACCTTGGCACAATTAGATTCAGTGGCATGGTAAGGGAAAAAGCCAGATTGAAATGACTCATTGAAATGACTTAAGTGGCGATTGTAGTTCAGAGATAATGAGTAGGCACCATAAAATATATGGTCCTTCAAGGAGCAGAGAAATATGAGAGAATTTGGGGAAGAACAGAAAATCAAGAGGTTTTCTTCCTTTTTATCTTTATTTAATGGTAGGTACTAGATCTTGCTTGGGAAAACTCAATAGCTTAACCAAACTGTACAGAAAGAACTATTTTTTTTTTTTTTTGGACTTGAAATGGAAAATCTAGAATCAGAGGAAAATAACATGTTTGCTTGATGAAAGCTGCATCTTTCAGAGGACATAATCCTAAGGTCCATTGTTTACCATATTAGGGAATGAATGTAAATACTAATAAATACAGTCGGATGGTGTTTTCTTAAGCATTAACCAAGTTAGAGGGGGAAAAAATTTAGAAGATGATCTTTCATATTACTGAGATATATAGACTTTTACAAAGGAATGGAGGTGGGTAGGAAAAAAATTTTGAACCTTTCAAAAATACAATAGAACAGTTACCAAAAAAAAGTTAAAAAAAATCTTACACAAAGCTTTTCCCAATATATGAGTAGTAGGATCTTGCCTAATAAAAAGGAACAAGTGAAAGACACCTAATCCTGTTACTCTTCTGGTTCCATCAGTGGAGAAGAAGCTGGATGGGAGGAAGCAGTTTGGGGAAGCACTCAGCCTAATGGAGCAGCTGCAGGTGACAAGCTGAATGGGGATCTGATCAAATTACTTAAACTGAAAACCATGAAAAGAATTTCACACTTTGTCTGGCTAAGGAAACAGTTTTACCAAGTGCATGATCTTAAATGGGGTGAGGTTTTTTTACCTTTCTCTTTTCACTGTCTTGCTTCAGTGAATATGCTACATGGAAAAAGGGAAGGCATTGTTGATAATGTTCTTTAAGTGGAAGAAGAACAATTCATGGCATTCAAGTGTCGAGTGCTGAGTCTGGGAAGGTATTAAAAAATCTGAGCTTTTTAGTGGGTTGGTGTATGAAAAAGCGTGTATTTCTATTCACTTTCTTATGATATTTTTAATCTTCTCCTTTCTCCTCCCCTCCTCCTCCTCCCTTTCCTTTTACTTCTTTTGAGTGTTAATGTCAGAGGTTTTGAAAATGATGTTCATAAATGGACATCGGGCATTCTATTTTATATTTTATTTATTAGAAAAAAATTTTTTAACATCTTTATTGGAGTATAATTGCTTTACAATGTTGTGTTAGTTTCTGCTGTATAACAAAGTGAATCAGCTATGCGTATACATATATCCCCATATCCCCTCCCTATCCCACCCTTCTAGGTGGTCACAAAGCACTGGGCTGATCTCCCTGTGCTATGCGGCTGCTTCCCACTAGCTATCTATTTTACATTTGGTAATGTATATATGTCAATGTCACTCTCTCACTTCGTCCCAGCTTACCCTTCCCCCTCCCCATGTCCTCAAGTCCATTCTCTACGTCTGTGTCTTTATTCCTGTCCTGCCCCTAGGTTCCTCAGAACCTTTTTTTAGATTCCATATATATGTGTTAGCATATGGTATTTGTTTTTCTCTTTCTGACTTACTTCACTCTGTATGACAGACTCTAGGTCCATCCACCTCACTACAAATAACTCAATTTCATTTCCTTTCATGGCTGAGTAATATTCCATTGTATATATGTGCCACATCTTCTTTATCCATTCATCTGTCGATGGACATTTAGGATGCTTCCATGTCCTGGCTACTGTAAATAGTGCTGCAATGAACATTGTGGTACATGACTGTTTTTGAATTATGGTTTTCTCAGGGTATAGGACATCAGGCATTCTAGAAATGCCTTGAAGTTGTATGCAAAATTTGTATTTGCCTGTGTGCAATGTTTTCCCCAGGACAGGGAAAACGACATTTTCAGATTTTTAAAGTTTTTTTTGTGACTAATAAATATTTTAAACCCAGTATTGGGCTGTGGTTTTTTTGGCTGCATTTTGGTTGGAAGCCGTTCTGCCCTCCTGCCCTTCTGCTCCTCTGGGTCAAACCCCTGCCCTCTCCCTCCATCTGTAAGTGAAATGACAAGAGGATACAAATATTCACAGAAAGCTAAAAGGGAAGTTCTAGATAAAGAAAAAAAACTCATCCTGATTAGCAGATCAGGTCTTTGCTGGTGGCACCTTATCTGACCTTGATCTTCAAAAGCAGCTCCCTCTTCATCCTTTGTGGAGACACACAGTTGTGAGGCCAAGACCAGGACGACGTCTTACACCCCCCACCCCCCGCTCACCCAAGAAGGAAATACCTAAGAGGAATAAGGTTAGGATTTTTTTCTTTGAAATGCCACGAGGACCATAAGAATGGCAAAATGCATCCCCTTCATTGGATATTCCTTCCTGGGAAAGTGGGGTTGGACTCTCCATGGCCGTCCACTTCAACGAGCACCACTAGAGCAGTGTTGTCAGGTCCACCATGTCAACAAACCCAGATGTTAGTAAAGAATGCTAAATCGCAAAAGACAAGCAAAAACCTCACAATCCAAAACAAACAAACAAGACTGCTTTTGGTTAAGTCTTCCCAATTGTCATAATGACAAAAATGAGAATATTCACTGAGAAAGTATAAAATAGCAAAAATTCTCTCCAGATTAAAAAGCTGAAACATTTTCTAGTAATAATACTCTCTTCTCTAGTTCTCTACCACCTCAACCAGAGGAAGACTTAAAAGTCCAGATAGATTTGAAGGTAAAGATTTCTTCTTTTTATAAAGCTAGTCATCTTGTGCAAATAGATCCTGAGAACGGAAAGTTATTTTTTCTAATACATTTATTTAAAGCTATATATGAGTTTTATCGGTCTTTCACTTATGAGCTGTGTTCTTTTCATTATCATTCAGTTTAAATTTACTTTGTAATTTTTATTGACATTTCCTATTTGATCTATAGGTTATTTAGAAAAGCATTGCTTGATTTCTAATGTATTTTTTTTTCTTTTTTCTTTTGTTATTGATTCCTAGCTTAACTCCACTGTTGTCCAAATATATTCTGTGAGTGATTTCAATTTTTTAAACTTTGCTGAGATTAGCTTTATGGCCTTGCATATGTTTGATTTTGGTACATGTTCCTCCTGCACCTGAAAATTATGTGCAGAATGTACTTGCTGCATGTGGTGTTCCATGGAGGTCAACTGGATTAATCATGTTGTTTAAATATTCTGTATCCTAAAGGAATTGTTTTCTTTTGCTTGGCTTGCTAGCAGTAACTCAGAAGGAAGTATGTTAAAATATCCCACTATGATAATGGATTTCTCTATTTTTCCTTTTACTTCTTTCAACCATTACTTTAAATATTTTAAACTTATGTAATTAGTAGCCTGGGCATTTAGAAATTTTATATTTTCTTGCTTGATTGACACTTTATTATTATTTGTTCCTCTTTATTTTTAGTAATGTTTCTTGCCTTAAAATTTAATGTGATGTTATCATAGCTATATTAGCTTTCTTCCGCTTATTGTTTGCATGGTATTATATGTTTTCATCCTCTTTACATTTTCTGTATCCTTAAATTTAAGGTCTAATTTTTTTGTGTGCAGTGTATCTTGAAATTTTGTTTTGTGTCTAGTCTGATAAACTTTTAATACTTTGAAAATTTAATGTGGTTCCTGATATGTTTGAATTTAAATTTACCATTTTAGTATTTTTTGTTTTTCTCACATGTCTATTAATATTTAGTCCTGTTCTTGTATTTTTTTAGGTAATCAAAATTTCTTTATTTTATTTATTTATTTTTCCTGTTAGATAGTTACATATTCTTTGACTATTTTTTAATAATTACTCTTGAGTTGACAACAATAACCCTGATCATAGACTTGACCATTGATGTCTAATATAAATTAATACATCTGCCACTTCCACAGCAATGAAAGAAACTTAGAACAGTTTAAATCCATTTAACATGTCTATTTTTTGTTATTTGTCATGTATTTTATTTCTAAAAATTTAAACCCCAAATTATTATTGCTACTTTAAATAATCAATACTCTAGTTTTTCCACATATTTAACCTTTGATTTACTGGTTTTTTTTCTTTTTAACGTTTGATTTTTCTGTTGATCTTTAGTTTCTCCTTCGTTTTTATGCTTCACTCTGAGGTCATATTTCTTGTGCATGGAAAATTTTTTTTTAGTATGTCTTTTAATGTGATCAGCTGTGGATGAACTTTCTCAGTTTTGTCTACACATGTCTTTATTGAGACTTTATTTTTGATAGATATTTTCAAAGTTATATGAGTCAAGGTAGGCATATTTTTTCTGAACTTTAAATAAATTATTCTATTTTCTTCTGAATTATGCTCCCATCACTTTTCTTGTGAAGAGCTCAGGTTTCAGCATGATTTTTGCCTCCTTGAAGATGTCTTTTTTGTTGTTGTTGTTGCTGTTCTTAATGTTATTCTGTCCTTATCTTATGATTCTGCTTCTACTTCAGTGTTTAATTACCAGCTCTGTCTGAGTTGCTACTCTGTCCACCTATTAAGTTTGCATTTTCTCATTTATATTTTATAATACCAAAGAGCTCTGAATTTTTTCTTTCCATAACAACCTGTTTTCAGTGGTTTTTTTTTTTTATGTTCTTTGAAATTTCTCTAAGGGTATTAATTATAATCATGTTGAAGTTTTCTTCTGTTCCTTATAATTTTTAGATCTGTTATATACTGAGTTTTTCAATGTTTTGTTCCCTTGTTTTGATCATATATTAAATGAGAGTCTAGTTTCAACAAAATTAGTAACTGGCAGTATTTCCTCAGACTAGATGATAATTAGATTTGCCTGGCAGTCAAAGCCACTTTGGATTACAGAAGTTTGTTTCTTGTGATTACTCAGGAAATTTATGGGGCTTGTGATCACGCCAAGTTTCTTCCTAGTTTATTTTCTGGAGAAGCAGGTTTCCACCCATGTAAATTGCAGTAAGTTCCATTATACATTGGCTCTGGTGCCCCATTCAGAGAAAAATTAGGGTCATCAGTGCAGACAGTGGTGGTGTTGGCTCAAGGGTTACACCCTTTAATTACCCACCACTTCACTGGACATGACCCACTCCTCATAGCTCCATTATGTTAGCTTTGGGGATTATTCCAAGATTTTGCTCAGAAAATCCTTTTTTCTCTTTCTTTCTTTCTTTTTTTTTTCATCACCTCTGTTGCCTCCATTGAGTTTATAGATTCTTCAGTTGACTTGAATTTCACTCTCATTCTGTTTCCATTTGCTTTACTCCTTTCAAAAGCTATTTACATTGAGGTCTGCTGGTAAAATAGTCCTGTGTTTCAACATTCTCATGAATTTTCTTTTGTATTTATTTTTATACTTTTTTTTTTTTTTTTTGGTCACCGAGTTGTTTTTACTTGGGGAAACAGAGAACACTTTTTTCCAGTCAGCTATCTTGAATGAGATTGTAGGGTCATTTCTTTTTAAATGAACATTTTCCCTGTCTACCCAAAGGCACAGCTGTATGGGAACACTAACCTGGCAGGTTTGTAATTAAGTTTTAATTTAAAACTCATTTCCTATGTAACAAAATACAAGTTTAATTGCAAATGATGTTGAAATATTCTCATCAGAAAGCCCTAAATCATGATATCAAAGTCTGTCCAGTTTCACAAACCTGAAGAAACAAATGTCTCATCGAATTCTTCAAAGAGAGAGAGAGAGGAGAACTTGTGAGCTCAATGGTGAAGTCCTTCTTCAGAACAGATCTTCATTTACTGTTTATATATTCAGAAAAAGTTGTTTAAAATGCATATATATTATAATCCCAATTGCAGTCCTTCTGCTATAACTAGTTACAATTTAAAATATTGTTTATTTGAGCGAACAAAATTTTGTGTTGTACTTAGAGCTGCCAAATAATAACCAAAGGCAGAACTCCAATTGAAAAGGGGAACATAGCAGCTCAAAGTTCCCAGCTAACATTCCATCTTTATGAAACTTCTCTTACTACACAGCAGAAGTCATGCTGTTGCATAAGATTTCCCATCGACAGTCTTTTGTCATCATCCTTTCCTTTGGCATCCAGATGGGTTGGTTTGAGGAACTATGCCCACAACCGCAATCAATGGGTGGTCCTGTTTTCCTCTCTTCTTTTTCAGGGTCACCTTCCTCTAGTATATTGGGGATTAGAAATTTTGCCTCAACTGCTCTCCTGAGTTACTATGTGCAGTAGTGTGTGTGTGTGTGTGTGTGTGTGTGTGTGTGTGTGTGTGTGTGTGTGTGTTTTCCCCCACTGTTACCTGATTGCTAATTCCCCAATGTTTGCCCTAGGGTCTTATGGCCACTGTTCCTTTCAGCATGATTTCACTCCTGCCCCTATAACCTGTACCATCCTTGCTACAAAGTGCCATTAGTGCCAGGCTATGTTAGTGTGGCAGCATTTTACTGAAGATTTAAGCACTGGGGGAAACTATCACAAAGAAAAACAAAATAAAAAGGAATAATGCATTTGACCTTTCCTAGAACTGAAAAAACATTTTTATTTATTATTTTATTTTATTTTATTTATGTCATCCTTCATGGCACATTCTTGTTTCTAACTTTCCTTTCTTGTCTAAACATCCAAAAGTAAGACCTTTTCTTAACATCTTTTTCTTCCCCTTTTTTTTCTCTTTAACTACTCATAATAGATATTGCTTAAAAATTAGAAAGTTTTGTTCATTTCTGTTGTAGTTTTAAAATATTTCCACAAATCCTTTGACACTTTTTCCTTCAGGAGGTAAAGTTTATGACCCCTCCCCTTGAACCTCTGTAGGAATTTATTGCTGCTTCAAAGACTAAGAATATGGCCAAAGTGATGCTGCTTGATTTCTGAGGTGTGTCAGAAAAGGCCATGAAGTTTCTTCCAGTACCTTGTGGGACACTGGATGTGGGCGCTTTCAGCTGCATGTAAGTAGTCTATCCGAAGGCTGCTGTGTGGAGGGACCCATGGGGAGACTACACACTCATGAACCCACACACACACTCCACTGCTGAAGATGATGTCAGGGAGCCCCAGAAGTTCCATCTTTCATTGTTTGAGTCTTCTTAGCTCAGGCTCCATAGAGATGAGTGAAGAAGGCTTTCAGGTGACCCCAGCCCTGCTGCCATCTGACCCCAATCACTCAAGAGACTTCTGGGCAGGACTGCCTCGTAGACCACAGTCAACCCCACATTCGTAAGCCAGATACATGATTGTTAATTTTTCAGTCATTGTTTTGAGTGATTTGTCATGCAGCAACAAATAACTACTTTTATTATGTAAAGAATGCTGTATTATGCAAAGACATGTAATTGGTTTTGTTTAAACCTCTAGCTTGGGACTTCCCTGGTGGTCCAGTGGTTAAGACTCTGTGCTTCCAAGGCAGGGGGCCGCCAGTTAGATCCCTGGTCGGGGAACTAAGATCCCACATGCTGCACAGCGTGGCCAAAATATAAGTTAAAAAAAAAAATAAACATAAGCATAAGAATAAACGTTAAAAAAAAAAGACCTCTACCTTGTACACTATACCCAGGGAGGCCCTTCATTTCTCTGTCTAAGAGGCTCATGGATGTGCAGCCTTCAGTGAACAAGTCTTTGCCTTTGGAATGTGTCTTTTGGAAGCCTGGCAGCCATTCATTCCATTCCATCTCCTCTCCTCATCTCCTCCCCTCCCCCCCTTCCTATTTCTTCCTCACTTCCTTCTTTTTTCTTTCTTTCTTTCGTTCTTTTTAATAGTGTATTTTCCTTCCTATTACAGATATCTTTGATTTTGAACAGAAGAAAAAAATTCTTCTCTATTATTTTCAGATCCACAAAACAGAGGAACAACAATTGATATCCTCTCCAGGAAAGCATGATTTATGGGTTCAAACTATCCCAATGACCATTTGAATCCATAATGGTTTGTAAGTGAACATTCATTTATCAAGGATTGCCTGTAGATCACACAAGGGTCTTTTTCTGTCATCACGTCACAAAGGATGTGGTAAAAGAATTCCTCTATAAATCCTGGGTCGACCTGGGAGCTGAGTCAGGAGCACTCATCTCTTGTGTGCTTTGATTTTAGTTTTTATTGGTATCACATATGATGAGTCACATTTGAGGATAACCCTGGTTGCACTCGTAAACTCAAGTAAATAACACTTTCCTGTCTTAATTTACAGTGATCAGGATCTTAGGTGAAACAAGTAAAATAAAGACTCTGGGTTGAATATTTAAAATTGTATCTTGGGGGAGCTCATTGAACTGCTCAGTTTTGGTAAGAAGTTGGGCGGCTCTTGCTTTGGTGGAATGGAACTAACTAGTCTTTGCTGACCCCACCTGAAACTATGGGAACCTCTTCAACCTGTGAGGTCATTACATCATCTGTGTCCTTGAATGTTACCTATCATTAAAGGAGAAGAAGCACCCTCTTCTCCGTACTAAAAATTCGCAGTGTAATTACCCGAAGAAGAAAACTGGTACCTCTTCACTCCAGGAAACTACAGCAGTGATTCTCCTCATAATTTTCCAATTGTTAGTCCCCTTCCCTTTTCCGTTTACAGAAAGACAAAATCATAGAAATGAAAATGGGAATTCTCAGCTGAGCTGTCTCGTATCTCCCCCTAAGCATTTGTCCATTCTGATTCTCTCCTTGGTTTGCTTAATACTCAGTGATGTCTTGGTTCTTCTACTAAACGCTTTTTTTTTTTTTTTTTCTTTTCAGTTTTGTTTCATTACTGCTGGCACGTCCATAACTTAAAGAAACAAAGCTCGCACAGGATTACCTAATAAAAATAAATGTTCCTTTGTTCCTGAAGGTGCTATAGATTCTTAATGACTATAAAGCCCACTCCACAGTGCTGCAATATCAGAGAATTTGAGGGTAGGATTTTTATCCTTGCCCAAGGCCCTTATCACTGGTAAAAATAATAAAGTGAATTCTGTGAAGATTGTCCCTTTGAAATCATTAAATTGGATAGTCTCCTTTGCACGTAAATTATTTATACAATCCTAAATGTACGTATAGTAACACAGGAGAAATCCAGGGAATCACACTTTTGTCTTCATCCTTACATAACTCTTTGTGCTTATAAGCCATACGATGCGCATAAATATCCCAGACGCATCACACACATCATTCTTTTTTTGTCTCCTGCTTGTGTAGAAGCTGCCACCACCAGCAATGTGCAGGTTGGCAGTCACATGTGCCACCTTATGAGGAGAGAGAGGTGTGTGTCACAAGACATACTCATGTAGGCTTTGTGGTGTCTGGTCTCATCTGTGTTGTAAACAATTTAGCCCAGTCAGTGCCAATATCCATTAAGCTTGGGCATTGAAAATTCAAAACCCAAATAGCAATTTGGGTGGAATTTTCACATTTTTGGTTTGAGTATTATGTTGTTTCATTAGGAATGAATGAGAGGCAACTCTTGATACTGGTTGTGTCAGTCAGCATTTTCAAGAGAAAGAGATAAAGATAGATAGGTAGAAAGAGAGAGAGAGAGAGAATTTTAAGGAATTGCCTCACATGTGGGTGCTGGCCGGTGTTAATTTGTGGGGCAGGCTGGCCGGCTGGAAATTCAAGGAAGAGTTGATACTGCATCTCAACTCAGAATTCCTCAGGGCAGCAGACTGGAAACTCGGGCAGAGCTTCTGTGTTGCAGTCTTGAGAAGAGTCCCTTCTACATCTGGGAACCTCAATCGTTTTCTCAAGGCCTTCAACTCATTGAACAAGGCTACCCACACTGTGGAGGGTAATTTGCTTTACTCAAAGTATTAATTTAAATGCTAATCACATCTAAAAAATACCTTCATGGCAACGTCTAAACTGGGGTCTGACCAGACTTCCAGGCACCATAGCGTAAGCCAAGTTGAGACATAAAATTAACCATCACTCTGACCTTTATATAGGGCTTTGTTCAACCACCATGAGATGTGGACACTGATGGATCTTTAAAGTCTTTGTTGAGAAAGTGTATCACAGGCTCTCTAGAATTCCAAATCGAATTTTAAAAATCCTTCTTTAAATCTCTTCCCTAAAGTTTAATTTTTAAATCCACTAGTCCTTGCACTCTCTTTAGGAGAAGTGGACAATAATTAGATACCTCATCCAATGCCTATTAAAATAATATGCTTCTATAAGCAACTTTTAAAATAATCCTCTAACAAAAGATTTCTCTATGCTGTGAGATATGAATGACACTATGTGACTCTCAATTTGGTTTTAAACTCTTAGATTTAGGGTTTTTTTAAAAACAGTTTTATTGAGTTTTATTCATATACTCTACAAATCATCCATTTAAAATGAATAGTTCAATGGCTTTTAGTGAATTCATGGAGCTGTACAATCATCACCAGAATCAATTTTCAACATTTTCACCCACCCCAACCCCCGCCAAAGAATCCCTGTACCCGTGAACAGTCACTGGCTTTTCCTCCCAATGCCTCCTCCCTCCCAGCCCTGGGCACCACTAATCTCCTTTCTGTCTCTCTGGATTTGCCTATTCTGGACATTTCATACAAATGGGATCACACAGTATGTGGCCATTTGTGACCTGTCAGATTTAGTTTTAAAGTTTCAACTTTGTTAAGTCCCACAAAACATAGATGATTCTAATGGGATGACTAAGAGGAAGTAAAGGATGATTATTTGTGAAAGGCCATTGGCCGATTTTCTCACCAGCTCCTCTCACTGAAAGTGGGTCTCTCTTAGAGGGTACCTAGATACCTGATTGTCTTGTTTCTTTGTTTGTTTTGTTTCTTCTGCTTTAACGTGATCACGGGTGAGGTCCTTGTTTGGTGAATTCTGGATTAAGGCACAATTTTCTGAAATGGATGTGGTACTTTCATTCACTTTTCCTCATAATCCACTTTTGCCTAAACACCTGCTTGATGAAGAGGCCGGCAGCCTCTAAGGGCAGTGCCCACGGCCCAGCCTCGTCCTGTGCTCCTGACTCTCAGTTCCTAACCCACATCCTTTCCTTGGTAAGTACCTGTGGTTTGTTCTTACTCACACCTTACAATACTGAAAGCGTTTGTCACTCAATTACTATCTTTCTATGACATTGACTCATTTCCTCCATATTGTCTTACTTTGTATTACGTGTTTACACCAATGTATTATTCAAATATTACTGCCAATGTTTATTGGGAAAATCTGGCTCAAGTTTATGATTATTTGCTCTGGATACAAAAGAAATGATTATTTTCTTAACTGATACACAGAAAAAGAATTTTTTCATAATCATGCAGCAATCTCTTCCCATTATGCACAGATATTTAAAAACGAAATATGACTGTCAAACATAAACTAATAAGTATATAACTATTGCTTTAATACCTGTGCAAAGCACATTGGAGATACTTATTGGTAAGCTATAGACCATTATTTTTAAATAATTAAAACTAGGTTGCTTTTCAGAAAAAATACAGATTATAAATACATCCATATATCATATATATGTGTATGTATATGTATCATATATGTATATTTTTTGAGATTCATTTCCCTACAATTAAGTCATTCTTTTTTGAAGAGGATGGGTTTAATAATTACAGGTACATACTAATAATTTTCTTATGCATTATGCATAACTATCTAGAAAATTTATTTCCAACAATATTTTATCGGTCAGCCAATACCATGATAATGAATACTTGTGATATGACTATGAAACGATATCTTATTGGTAATACCCCAATGTCTGAGGTATTACCAGGAGAGTGGGATGGAGGATGTGCTATTTAGCTGATGCATTGATTTAATGACTGAACTTTCTATCCATTGATAGTTGTGCTTATTAATATATTTTTTGGTCTAATTCTTATGAAGCAACAGCAGTGGACATATAGGATATAGATTTCCTAGCCTAAAATCTGTGTTCACTGATTCACTCAGCCACTCATTTCTGAGCTTCTGAATTGTTCTAGGATCTATGCTTAGTGTTGGAAACCTGTGCTGAACTGACAGAGCTGCCCTCATGGAACTTACAGTCTCCTGGGGAAGGTAGAAATTAGCCAAACATTCAGACAAGTAAATGTAACATTACGTAACTCCTGTAGTGCTGAAAGGGAAAGGCATGTGCTTTCCAATTTCTTAGACAAAGGAAAGAACATAATACATTCTGGCTTTAAGTGAGTGAGTGTTGTTTGTTTTGCTTTATTTATTTATTTATTTATTTATTTAAAAGAGTTCTTGAAGTGTTTATGCTGATTTTTTTTTTTTTAATTTATTTTTATTTTTGGCTGTCTTGGGTCTTCGTTTCTGTGCGAGGACTTTCTCTAGTTGCGGCAAGCGGGGGCCACTCTTCATCGCAGTGCGCGGGCCTCTCACTATCGCGGCCTCTCTTGTTGCGGAGCACAGGCTCCAGACATGCAGGCTCAGTAGTTGTGGCTCACGGGCCTAGTTGCTCCGCGACATGTGGGATCTTCCCAGATCAGGGCTCGAACCCGTGTCCCCTGCATTGGCAGGCAGATTCTCAACCACTGCGCCACCATGGAAGCCCCTGTTTTGCTTTATTTTTAAAATGTTACCAGCTGGTACAGTAAAACAACAATTTTTCCTGTTTAGCATTGTATTGACAAAGGTCCAATCAAATATGTTGGCGTTTCTCCCTTGACTGATTGATTATAAAGATCTCATTTTCATACCTGGAGAATGGAGCAGAGTGTGGGAGGATGGAGGGCAGGAGAGGCATTTCATCATTTACCCAGAAGGAAGAACCCGAACTCAGTTACTGATAAGAATGTCAGAGTTGCTTCATGGTGTGTGAACACAGATTCAGCTCTCAGTGCTCAGCTACAGAGCACATCTGTGGAACAGCAGTGGGATCATCTGTACCTTTCTTGATTCAGAGAGAGGAGGGACCAGCAAGTTCTTCCTTAGGACCTTAGTTGTATGGGAATGCCTGGGCTGCCCTGCTGCTCTGGGCTGGGACCAATTCCTTTCAAAATTTTTAATGTAATGTATGAAACAACAAAGTAGTATATGAACACGTATATTAGTTACAAAGCTTAATAATAGGTTATATGCCTTTCAGCTCTCTACCAATTTAAGCCCTAAAACAATAAAAAAATGACGCTGCATCTACCTAAGTTTTCATCCCTGATCACATCTTTCTGCCTTTCCCCAGAGGTAACCACAATGCTGAATTCTGTCTTTATCCTTCTCTTGCTTAAGTTTATCACTACATATGGTTTCCCAAAAAATCTTGCTTAGCACTCTTTGCTTTCGTATGAGTCTCCAGGGCTTGTTTTATTCCCTCCGTACGGTACTTGTCACTCTCCCACTCTCAGAGAACTCTCAAAGAACAAAAGAATTCGAAAAAGAATAGATACATGTATACGGATAACTGAATCACTTTGCCTTACACCTGAAACTAACACAACATTGTTAATCAACTATACTCCAATATAAAATAAAAAGTTTTTCTAAAAAGACACTATGATAAAGATTAACAAGTAGTTTTTAAGACTAAAAAAAAAAAAAGAACATAAGCTGAGTCTTAAAAGGGGGGCCTGTATGGTTTAGGAAAGGGGAACTGTGAGAGCCTGGTCAACATCCTATGTGCACACAGAATACAGAACACTGCAAAAGGGGAAAACGCGCAGCTAAGGGGCAAGAGAACATAAACTTTAATATTTCAGAGATTTGGCTAGTAAGACAATAAACGGTCGAATGGCATGCTGGAACATGGTGAAGGCTCTGGAAGGAGGCGGCCTGAGTTTGAATCTCAGCGTTTTCAATTAGGAGCTGGGTGGCCTTGAGAAGTTAATTGACCTCTCTGAGCCTCGGTTTCTTCAATGGGAAAGGGGGTTAGGGAATGCTTCTCTCTTGAAAGTTGTGAAGACCTGGCACTTAGTAAGCCTTCAATAAAATGTTAGTTTATTTTCCTCTGTATAATGCCTTCTTAAGCCCCGAATTCCAATCATTGCCTCTCTCTTTCCCATCTGTTTCTGGGAAAAAACATATTATGATATGTATATTATGATTTTTGTCTTGAATTTGTCATGTTTGACAGTTTGCACTGCTAGACCACAGTACGACAACTTTATCTAATTCTTTCTTCTTTAGCCAAATTTCCTGCCAAATCTTGGATTTTTAGGTTACCCTGTCATCTTATTCCCTAGCTTGGTTAGTCTTTTTGGCATTTTTGCTGTTTCTCAAAAATAAAATTTTAGTTTTCTCTTATGTCATAAGCAACTGACAACAATAATATTTAACATCTACTTACTCAGTGAAAACAGACTCACACGGCATCAGGAAGAAGTAAAGTGTCAACATCAGACTGATTCTGCTGGGACCTCGGGCCTATGAGGGACCTGATCATACCTCTCCTGTCTCAGGGCAGCTGTGGACTTGACCTTTGGAACTATCTGGCTACATTTCATTGTGCTGTGTTGTATAGAGAACTTGGATTTAGTTCTGTGGTTTGTGTGCCTCTCGTGCAGAGACTTGCATGAAGTCAGCTAATATACTGACCTGGCAGGTGACAGAACAATGTGGGTATTTGAGATTCAGAGGAGGATGTGGATCTGACACAAGGAATGATTATTATTTCCTGCAACAAGAGCGGCATTAGCAAGAGAGAGGTGATAACATGGTGACGAGTCAAAAAAATGTTGGCAAGAGTCTTGGAGAATAAAGTTCTCCTTAATATGTTTTCTTGTACGTAGTTGCACTTGTATCAGCAAATTCTTAAAAAAAACAAACAAAAAAAACCGCAGATGACAATTTTGTAGGTCAAATGTCAATATTGATCAAAATGTTGGAAAGTACAATACTCTTCCAGAACATATGCTATCGATTTATTTTATTGAGTTTCTACGGGTCTATTACGGTTATTCCTTGGTGGGTGTTTTACATTTGAAAGCACGATTAAAATCCATTTATAATATCTGTTCGAATAAAACACCTGCAGTTAACAGCCACAGAGTTTCTCCTCCCAAGCCAGCTTTTGATAAAGGACACATAATTTTATATGTGCACATGTGCAGCTTGTCTTACTGAAGCACCTGGGAGATGCTTGAAAATCGGTTGCCGAATGTAGGGGGTAGGAGGCAGGATGGTGGGCTTTCCAATAAAGGTCAGATGAAATTGTTGTGGAAGCCTTAGGGATTTTTTTTAAGTAATTCTGTAAGACAGGTGGTTTCTTACTGTAGGTGGCCCAGGGCTTCTTGAAGATTATAGGACCCCGAAAGAAGGAACACTTACATAAACTATTTTATTCTAAAGGAAGTCTAGCACAGGGAGATCAGCTCGGTGCTTTGTGACCACCTAGAGGAGTGGGATAGGGAGGGTGGGAGGGAGACACAAGAGGGAAGAGACATGGGGATATATGTATATGTATAGCTGATTCACTTTGTTATACAGCAGAAACTAACACACCATTGTAAAGCAATTATACTCCAATAAAGATGTTAAAAAAAATTAAAAAAATAAATAAAGGAAGTCTGTTGCTTAGAGAATAAATGCACCCTAGATTGCAAAATCCTGAACACACAGGGAACTAGAAAATTAAATATTCAAATCGGCAATTAATGTATGGCCACATTCAAGGTGCTTGAAGATGATATAAGGTGTTTGTCTATCACACTCGCCTCATGGATGTGCCTCACGTGATGTGATGTATTAATTCTTCATCTGGGCCCCGAGCTGTGTGCTTCCTTTATGGTGACTCCGTACCATGTTAATGAATGCCCTTGGATATGTACTCGTTCCACAAGTTCATAGGAAGTTAAGAAGTTTGGGAAAACATGAACTAACTCAATAGAGGTGAAAGATGAAATGAGTATCTACAAAAGGGCCTGGCAAGAGTGGAACATTTACCCCTCTGACAAATGACAAAGTAGGTGATCGATGCTCAAGCACTGATGCAATTTTTCTTCTTTATTCTCTGTCAATATTAGTGTAAGAGACACAGCCTAAGACCAGAAGTTAGATGAACTAAGTTCTAGTACAAGCCCTGCTCCAAATGTCTTGGTTTCCTTAGTTTTCTCTTCTGTCATATGAAAGTTGAAATACATGATTTAATATTTTTTATTATGAAAACAATATCTTAAACATTACTGAAAGTTTACATATCCCCAGGCTGGTAAATGACCCTAACATGAAATAAATTATTGTGTCAATTGTCTTGTTGATTGATTAGATGGTGAACCACATCCAAATCATGAATCAAAGCCATGGTTCCTATAGGCACAGGGAGTGATAGAGAAAACAGTGGCTCAGGTCATATCCTGTGGCTTAATAATCATAAACCTGTCCAGTATATTCACAATTTGATTTCTGGCTATAAAGTTCAAATGCTAGACTATACAGTCAAAAACAAGATTCCTAGAACTTCTAGAAGTAGTCAGAAGAAGGGAAACAAACCAAAAAACCCTGGAATAATCATCAGTTTCCAATTTATTTAATATGCAAATTCTTTTCTAAAGATTAGGTGCATGGTGAATTATAATAGGAAATTAAAAATATGACTAACAACACTGACATAATTAAGTAACAGTTGATTCAGATCATCTTCTTTATGAGATTTTGGAGTTCTTTTTTGTAGTCTGAATACTTAGAATCCACAACTTGTAACTTGGGGTTCCTTTTGACCCTCACCCAGTCTCCTCTGCCTTGTCTATCACATCACATTTCAAATCCTATCATTTTTTACTTCCCAGGGTCTTTACTTTTCCCCCTTTCTCTTCAGTTAACTGTCTCCTGCTCACAGACTGTCTCATCTCAGGCCTCAACAACATGCTGTGTTATTTTATCAGGACCACTGTGGTCTTAGGTGACACGTGATTTTAACATCCAAACAAAGGAATTACCTCTTGAAAGCTGCTTTTTAAAAATAAATTTCAAGAAAATGTATTATGTTGCTTGATTTGCTCATTGACTAAGTAGGATTTTTATTTTATTCTCCTTTAGTTATTATACATATGAATTGACACAGTTGGATTGGAATTTCCGGTCCATGAATGGATTCAGTATTGACCGGTGAGCCAGTTATCATGAGACACTGAACTCGATGCAGATGCAGCGTTGTTACCCTTGGCGCAGTCATAATTAAAGTGTGAAATTGTGCACATATTAGTTATTTTGCCACATGCCCTTGACTTTCTAAAGACATACTTGCTCAAAGACTTGATACGAGTGAAATAAAATCTTGCTTCAATTCAACCAAGTACCAACACCATTTCTAATCAAGTTTCTTTTACAGCTGTGGAGTATAATGACATTCATTTAACGGATATTTTATAGGAGAAAAAAATTAAGATAATGATTTCACCAAAAAGTGACAAATTGTGGAGAATTCCTAACTGATCAGGGATATTTCACTCTTCATATCCTCTAAAGCTCACAGCCCTGTGAAGTGGGCATTTATTACCATCCTAATTTTGATTTGAGGGTTAGAGGCTTGGTAAGTTAAGAAACTTGCACAAGATCATGGAAGTATCAAGAGGCAGGGAAAACCAGCCACCCAGACCACATGTTCTGAAACCAGTAATCTACGTTCTTGCTCTGCAAACCTTGATCTGACGACACCACCAGCAAGCAGCACCTAGTGGGCTTGATGGAGGTACAGCATCTCAGGCAGGGTGAGCAGTTCAGAGTGGTTTGCTCAGGACTTGGTCAGTTTCAGCACTGAATGTCCCTTATCCCAGCAACCCTTTAGTTGTGGGGAAAGCCAGATGGTTTATCATCCTAATTGCAATCCCTGCCCCTGAACTAATGGATCAGGATCTGCAGTGTACCCCAAGTGACTAAGATGCACTTGATACATGGGAGGCATCGCTCTTTAAAGTTTCATTCATTTAATGAATATTTTTCCAAAAAGCTTTCTAGAGAAGTTAAATCTTGCAACCAGCTACCATTCTTTGCATTGACAACAGTTCAACTGACCTAGTCATACACAGGACTCATATGGATTGAAATTCTGATTTATGTATCCTCAGGAATTCACACGTCCTGAAGAAAGAAATTGTCCCACTCTCAAGAAGAGATATTAAACTACCCAGAGTTATGATTTGATATCACAATGCTACAAAAACTGTTAAAACAAAAGACGGGGAAGCCTATGGGGTTATTCCCTCTGATTGTAGCAAGAAGGATGTAGGTTGTCAAAAAATTGTAATTTTAACTGAAAAGCGACATATAAATATATTGATACAGAACATACCTGACATCCGTATTGCCAGTCTCAGTTTGTATTCTCACTGGATTAGGAAGCTGTATCACTTTATTAGCGGAAGCCTCACTTGTCATACTCCAGTTGAAAGGGTAGGGCTTGTTTAATAAGCCTTTCGTATTTCACTTGTACACTTTTATGCCTAGGATTTTTGCAGATAAAATTCTCCCAGCATGTGAAATCTCAGGGGACATACCTACAGTACCAAGAAAGTTGGCAATGACTATTTCTATCTTACAGCATAGATTAAGAACAGTTAGACTGGGAAGAGACCTTGGGGAAAATAGAGCCCATTTGTATTATGAATTAGAAAATTGAGACCTATCAGAGTTAAATGACTTCCGGCGGCCATCCAGCAACTTCACAGTGCAAACCAGTCCAGAACTGAGTGTGGCTGAGAACAGATCTGACAATGTTGGGTTTACCTTGGGTGTTCCTCATGTTACTTGAAATATAAATTAATAGCCGTTACCCTGGAAGAAAATTTTAGACTCTTCCTGAAAAATTACATGATTTCAGATGTCTATTTTAGGGATGGTGGACCATGATGACATGGCAGAGAGGGGAGGGATGATTTCCTCTCTTTTTCTCTCCTGATCAACGTTGCAGAGTCAGTCAGCAATGAGGAGTTGGGCCTCGGAGAATGGTGTTCCAATTTGATTTAATTTTTAATCTTAGGAAAATTAATTAACTCTTCTGTATCTTACTTCTATTATCTGTGAAGTGGTTTCGAAAGCAGTTCCCTCCCTGACAGAGAGGATTATTGGAAGGAAGACGTGGCTACTGTGTGTCTAATGCCTGGCACTGCAAAGAGGGTAGCAAGGGAGTCTTCTCATAATTATGTAAATGTTCCTGCTATGGAAGAGAAGCGGGGGTACAGGATGGAGAGTCTGAGGCATGAGAGGAGACCAGCTGCAGGGAGATGAAGGAAAGGAAAAATAAATTATAATCCAAATATAAAACTTTTCATTTCAAACTCAGAGAGTGGAGTAAGTAAAGTGTTGAAAAGTAGCAAAAGTAGTAAAGGTTTTAAATTTTTAAGAAAGGAAACTGCAACCTTGATTAGGAAAGCAGGACATGTTTAGTTCTCTGCAGAAAAAATGAACAGCTCATTCAGATTCTTAAATGAAAGAAGTTTTATTAAAAAAAAAAAAGTTGGTCTTTAGGAAGATTTAGAACAGAGGTGTGCAAGGGTCCATAAAGTAATTTTTTTCCAGGAAAACCTTGATTAGAAAGCCAGTGGAGATGACACAGAAAATCTCAGCAGTCAGAGATACCAAGCATAAAAGCATATGATGTCAGTTTTAGGAGTTGGCAAACTATGATTTATTTGTGAACGAAATTTCCGGAGAAGAAAAGGAAAATTGAGGCTGAACGTCACGAAAATGCCACGAAGAAACAGCAAGATAAGACTGTTTACATATCATGTAATAATGAAATGCTTGCTAGAGACGGCATATGCTTATAATGAAGAGACATCAAGAAAAATGGTACAGATGAACCTACTTGCAGGGCAGGAATAGAGATGCAGGCGTAGAGAAAGGACTGGTGGACACCGGCGGGGAAGGGGAGGGTGGGCTGAACTGGGAGATTCGGATAGACACATACACACTACCATGTATAAAATAGGTAGCTAGTGGGAACCTGCTGTATAGCACAGGGAGCTCACCCCGGCGCTCTGTGATGACCTAGATGGGTGGGTGGGATGGTGGGGGGGGAGGGACGTCTAAGAGGGAGGGGCTAGATGTATACGTATAGCTGATTCACTTCGCTGTACAGCAGAAACTGACACAACATTGTAAAGCAATTATACTCCAATTAAAAAAAAAAAAAAAGAGATTATGACAACTGAGTAAGATACCGGATGTCTTCAGGTGTAGAAAAGAGGATAGAATGTGAGGGAAGCATTTTGGCTTGGAGAAACCAGAATAAAAGATTTATTCTGCAACTACTCCCAGTGAGTGCCAGGAGATGTACCGGCCATCCACACACTGGCCATAAATGCGGACCCACTTATGATACAAGGGTGGGGTTCTCTCTGACCTCAGTGCTAGAGGTGAGAGGCGAGGGGCACAGAAACATATAACACTGTGTGAACTTTGTGCCAGCAAGGCGAGAGATGCTTACCCTGATTGCTTATAATCAGAAGAGAATTCAGGGGACATTCAGGAAGAGAGGTCCATACAGAGGGAATGACACCAAACTGGGTTCTTCCAGAACTTCCTGTACTAATAATAGGCATTCATTGAATCACCTATTATGAGTTTAGAAAGAAAGTTTGCCGAGACTGCAAAGTACGTAAGATGGATTATTTACTCTTTACAGTAACCCTGTAAGGTAGGATCTATCTTCTTGTTTTACGGATAGGGACTGAGGCTTAGTGAAGACAGCCAGCTTCACCATCATATGAATCTAGTGTGTTTGCCTCCAGAACTTGTCCTGTAACCAGGCTATGAGAGGTGATGCAGTGTAGTAGCTAAGAACAGAGACTTCAAGCCAAACTGCCTGGAGAATGCTGGCCATGTAGTTCGGGTAAGATCCTTTACCTCTCTGGGTCTCAGTTTCCTCATCTTTTTTTTTTTCTTTTAATTTAATTAATTAATTAATTAATTTATTTATTTTTGGCTGTGTTGGGTCTTCGTTTCTGTGCGAGGTCTTTCTCTAGTTGCGGCAAGCGGGGGCCACTCTTCATCGCGGTGCGCGGGCCTCTCACTATCGCGGCCTCTCTTGTTGCGGAGCACAGGCTCCAGACGCGCAGGCTCAGTAGTTGTGGCTCACGGGCTTAGTTGCTCCGCGACATGTGGGATCTTCGCAGACCAGGGCTCGAACCCGTGTCCCCTGCATTGGCAGGCAGATTCTCAACCACTGCGCCACCAGGGAAGCCCTCAGTTTCCTCATCTTAAATGGTTTGTCATGAGGAATACATTAGTTAACCTGTGTAAAGTCCTTAGCCCAGTTCCTGATCTGTAGTTATCATTTAATAAACATTAGCTGTGTCTATACTACTTTCCAAGGTTGAAGAAGGGGAAAGAAAGTTAAAGACGGAAAAGAGACTTTGTGCAATTATCCCTTGCCTGACACTCACTAATTATCCAAAAGGGAAGTTTTGACCATGAAATGGATCCCACATTGGTTTCCTCACATGGCTGCTCCTCCGAACTCTCTCTGCTAACTTCATACCTGACCTCTACAGCAGATGCCTGTTCCTGCTGTAGACACTGCTCAGCTGGATCTTTGATTTGCATTGCAATCACTGCTCTGATTTTGCATGTTCCCCCTGAATATCTCCAAAGTCTCCCTAAAGCTGCTAAAATAACATCCCACCTACACAAATTGGCTCCTCACCATCAGGACTTGATTTGCCTTTCCCATCATATTTCTTAGGAGTCCTCCGCACTCACTCCTGGTCCTGCTGACCTGGCCCTGTCAGCGTGTTCATTGACACCTCAACACGGCTTGAGTTTCTTTTTAGACACACACCTTTCCATTCCATAGTATTTTCCTGACCCCATCTGCACCGTCCCGCAATGAATGAAGCCTCTTTCTTCTTAACCTTGTAGAGCTTATCATCTTGATCATTTCGTATTTGAAAAATAGAGACTTCCATGTTAAATTCTGTATGCTAATATCTTATCTCCTCAGATATAATAATAAACCCTTGGAGCATAAAGATGACACTTCCTCTTTGCCTGTAGGCATTGAGCATGGGTAAGTAACTTACACGAGACAGATTGGGGAAAGGGGGACAAAGAAGAATCTTTAAAACCAATGAAAAAGAAAAAACTAAACATGTGAGATAAGCAGAGGAAAAATCAGAAATTCATCAAGATTTACATAACTTGTTGAAACATGTGGTCGGCTAAAGAAAGCCCAAGTTAAGGGATTTAGTCATCAGAGGGAGATTCCCGTTCACCTGTTAAGAGGACCCAGAGTCTAAGAAGACCCAGGAGAAACTGAAACAATAATGTAAAGAGGTCTGAATTTTAGGAAATGTGAGTTGAAAACAGTCTGTGTAACTTGTAACCACAAAGAAGGGTAAATTAGAGAAAATGCACAATTAAAGATGGATTCAGGCTTCCCTGGTGGCGCAGTGGTTGAGAGTCTGCCTGCTAATGTAGGGGACGCGGGTTCGAGCCCTGGTCTGGGAGGATCCCACATGCCGCGGAGCAACTGGGCCCGTGTGCCACAACTACTGAGCTTGCGCGTCTGGAGCCTGTGCTCCGCAACAAGAGAGGCCACGATAGTGAGAGGCCCGCGCACCGCGATGAGGAGTGGCCCCCGCTTGCCGCAACTGGAGAAAGCCCTCGCACAGAAACGAAGACCCAACGCAGCCAAAAATAAATAAATAAATAAATAAATTAAAAAAAAAAAAAAGAAAACTTTAAAAAAAAAAAAAAGATGGATTCAGCATGCATGGCGTGGACCAATTTCATGAATGGTGGAGCTTATCAGGCAGATGATGCTTCAGCCCAGAAATGATGTCAGTGGGGTAGGCTGGGGGTTATCATGGGAGGTAAGGCTTTGAGTTGGCTTCATTTTGGGGGGCTTTGAGGGTAAGAAAGTCATATCAATGTGTATTTTTTTCCATTCTCCTTTCCCAATCCACTGTAACGGTAGAGGCCACAGGCATCTCTGGACACGGCCAGGACTAGAGCCTGCAAGCTTTCCTCCTACCACTAGGCTGGTGGGTGACTTGAGTTTCCACTTAAATATTATCATGAAAAGACATAGGATGATAGTGAGGTTTGTGAATTCTGTGCTGAGCCACACACGCAGGTACACAGGAGGCAATACATTTGAACATTATCTCCATTTCTAGGCACCACAAGATGAATGTTCTGAGGGGACTTTTGCTGCATCACAGAAAAAAAACTGGCCTCAGCAGGGATCGCCAAAATAAAAATTACATATGACACAAAGTATTGAAGTCTTTCTGTAGGAAGGGAGAGATGATATCCATAACATATGCCATGAGAATTCACTTACAGAAGAAAATATACAGCAAACTGAATTGGGGAAAAATGATTCCCTACCAAGAAAGAAATTGTTGATATCGTGGGGTGGGAATGAAAAAGTTTCTTTGAGGTGGCAGTTTGCTTTGGGAAGGAGGGAATTTAGAGCAGGATAAAGAAACCCAAGGGTGCAGTAGATGATTCAATGGTGAGGAGAACACTTTGGTGGGAGAAATATTTAAAAAGATAGAGGAAAGGCAGTAAGGGGTGAAAAGAAAGCCAGGCAATTTAGAAAAGAAATCAATTCTTGGGGCTTCCCTGGTGGCGCAGTGGTTGAGAGTCTGCCTGCCAGTGCAGGGGACGCGGGTTCGAGCCCTGGTCTGGGAGGATCCCGCGTGCTGCGGAGCGACTGGGCCCGTGAGCCACAATTGCTGAGCCTGCGCGTCTGGAGCCTGTGCTCCGCAACAAGAGAGGCCGCGATAGTGAGAGGCCCGCGCACCGCAATGAAGAGTGGCCTCCGCTTCCTGCAGCTGGAGAAAGCCCTCGCACAGAAGCGAGGACCCAACACAGCCATAGATAAATAAATAAATAAATTAAAAAAAAAAAAAAGAAGAAATCAATTCTTGGAATGGAGAAAATGCTTTTAGAGATACATGAGGGAAAGAGAAATTACCTGAATAACAGATTTAAAAACAAATGAGAAAAGCCTGCTTTTGAGCACTAAGCTAATAGAGAAAGTGGCTGAAGATAAACCTGAGAAATTGCTGGTGCCAGGCAGAAGCCCCTGGTCGCGTCTCTGCTCGTGTTCTTGCAGTTATTTATTTATCTCACAAAAGTATGGTCCAAAAGAAGTCACTAGGAAGGTTTGTATTGTAATTTGTAAAAGGATATCTGGTCAATTAATTTTACGGGATACTTGATTGTGGAAAACAGGTGAGCTTTTGGCGAAAGGGATTTGCTAATTCAGCTTCTGCTAGGGTTGTTTGTTTGTCTGTTTGTTTGTTTTTTAATGTATGTGCTTTAGACAAATGTTTCCAGTTGCACACAAACAAATAATTTCCAAGGAAGCTCAGGTTAGGTCTGGGTAGGATGACAACTGGTACCTCTTGCTCTAGGGACCTCGGCTTAGTCATCAGTGCACACCCAGGTCCTGTGTGGCACCCGGTAACTGCTCAGAAAACTCTTCTCCCGGGTGTATATCCAAAAAAAAAAAAAAAAAAAAAAAATAGAACAGCAATTCAAAAAATACACACAGTCCAATGTTCATTGCAGCACTATTTACAATTGCCAAGATGTGGAAGCAACCTAAGTGTCCATCAACAGAGGAATGGATAAAGAAGATGTGGTACATATATACAATGGAATACTACTCAGCTGTAAGAAAGAATGAAGTAATGCCATTTGCAGTAACATGGATGGATTTGGAAGGCATTATGCTAAGTGAAATAAGTCAGACAGAGAAAGGCAAACACTATACGATATCACTAATATATGGAATCTAAAAAATACAACAAACTAGTAAATATAACAAAAAAGGAGCAGATTCACAGACATAAGAGAACAAACTAGTGGTTACCAGTGCGGGGTCAATAAAGGGATGGGGAAGTGGGAGGTACAAACTTCTGGGTGTAAGACAGGTGCAAGTAGGTATTGTACAACACGGGGAATATAGTCAATATTTTGTAATAACAGTAAATGGAGTGTAACCATTAAAAATTGTATAGAAAATTAAAGAACAGAAAGTTAGACAAACCTGGATTTGAATCTAACTTAAAGAAAGTTCTCCTCCCACTAATAGGGTGGTAGGATTTTGGTGATTCTATGTTCAATATCATCATGAAAAAGTAATGAAAAGAGAGGAAAGAAAGATGTGTAAGCTATACACTACACATCCACAAGAGAGGAAGTATTTTTTTTCTTATCTTCGTTTGTTTGTTTTAAGAGAAGAGGCACATGGGCAGTGATACATCTACCTTTACCTCTATGCTAGTCTGAAATTCAGATTTCCTTCTCTCATCCATCTGTTCCACAATGACTGCGATCTCACTTTATTCAAGGCATAATTCTGAGCCCATTCCGTTGAGCCCGACCCCATTGCTGCAAATCACGGGAGGGAAATGAACTGAGGATTTAAGGTCTCCTACCTTGTGGCCAGACTGTAAGCCCGTGATCGTCCTTTGCTGAAGGCTGCCGACAGAGGTAGGGTCAGGCACAACGGAGAGAGGCTGGGCTGGACCGAGAGTCCAGAGAGGAGAAGGCCTGTTCCGTGCCCCACCTCTCTTTCCTGCGGCTCCTTTCCTGGGAAGTTCTGCCGGACCCTCACGGCCCCTCTGCTCACACCTCCTCACGTGTGACCTCTGGAACGTCATCTTTTACACAGCATCCTCTTCCCTGACTACCTTCCCCCACCGTGCCCTCTCTGCTCTAGCTCACCTGGCCAGACTTGTAGCCACTGTCTGTGCTCTCGCTTCTCCAAGGGAATAAACTGAAAAGTGAAGGACCATACAACTTGATAGTGAGAGTATATTTTAGATATTTAGTTTGCAAATCACTTTTACACACATGTTCCTTGGTGTTCACAAGAATCCAGATAATTACAGGAGTTTATTGCCCTCCTCATTTTGTGGAGGTGTAGAGCATCGAAGGGAGATGTCTAATGTCAATCACATGCATAGAAGAGGTAGGGCTTCGGGTTGATCCTGAGTTATTTGACTGCAAGTCCTAATACCTTAACCCTCCCAGTTGATGTTTTCACCTTAATAATCTTGAGACACAATGCCTACCCATGCAGATATTCATCCTGAATGGTGGGACTTCACCCTAGCTGGCTGGGGTGATCTTTTTATGCAGAGGGATCGCTACCAATAATTAAGACTGAGTTTATAAGACCCTACATTTTAGAAAGGAAATGAGGAGGGAAAACAGAAGGGTGGGTAGATTTCTTAATATATCTGAATCAGGAAATCTTTGGACTGGGCAGAGTATTTGGTTTTTACTATATCCTAATTCAGTGCGCTAAAAAGTTTGTTGGCCTGATGAACCTATGAAGTTTGGGAAAATGTGATTATTATTTAACTGAAAATAATAAAATAAAAAGGTATAAAAAGGTAATACAGTTCAGATGAGTGAGGGAGCAAATTATTAACACATATAAAAGTAAAAAATGCAGGGGGGTCATAATAGGAAATAAATGTATTGGCGAAGCCACGTATTATTATTAAAGTAACTGATAACTGGACTATTAATGACAGAGAATGAGAATGAGGCAAATCTCTGTTTTCAAGGTCATGATAAATACATGGAGCATTCAGAGTTCAACATCAATAAATATGTAGGGACAATAATTTTGTTTGGGGAAGAAAAATATTAGAATGTGGAAAAGGCCCATTAAAATACTAGCTGTATTTAGAGCCAATCGGAAAGAAAAAACAATACGTGATTCAGGACAGAAGACATTTTCAAAGGAAACAAACCTACAAGGAAATATGAAGGAGGGATAATCGCCCTCTCTTTGAAGTAAAAATAACATGATTACATTCAATTAGGGATGCGGTTACTGTACAAGAATGGCTTTGGGTAGAAAACTAAAGGCACGCTGGGAAACCAGACGATCGCCTTCATTCTTCTCTTCAGGCTGGAGACACGTGAGGAAGACAAGCCACTGCTTGACCGTAAGAGCCCCTCATGCTCTGAAGGCAGGTGGCTGTGTTGCCCTGTAGCTCATTTCCTGAGTGACAACTCCAGCAGTTGCTGAGCACAGGAAACCCACGTGCCTGGGAGCAAGCCTCCCCCTTGCCCCTGCCCCGTGGAAACTTCTGGATTTCTACACACCCTGTCTTTCTGTGAGCTCATCTTCCCTCCTGCTCTCGGGAGAGAGGACTGTGCTTGTGAACTTGAAAACTCTGCTCATTTCTAACAAGTTCAAGTTTTATGATTTAAAAAACTTTTATCAGTAAATAAAGGTTAGCCATCTGGCAGCAATGTGTCTATTTGGCTCTGCTTTGGTTTTCTCCACTATATTATAAAAATGTTACAGTCTAGTATGATATTAGCAAAGTGTGACATCTGGGCTTATACAAAATATAGGGGTTGGCAGAAGGGGGACTAATTTCCCTTCTGAAAAGCTTCCATGGCACCAAGGGACCGAGGACAACCCTAGAGCCGAGAATACAGTGCTGGACATCGCTGTCACTCAGCCAGCAGCAACCTCCAGAACTTCTGCCTGGAAAGGGGAAGGGGCCTAATTACCCCAGAGGATCATGTTGATGGACTGCCATGGGCCTTTGAGAATAGAGGCTATTTTAGCGAAAGAGAAAAATTCTCTCTACCTGCAGTGCTAGGTGGTCATGCGTTCAAGAATTAAATGAGATTGCTTCAAAAAAAAAAACACTGTAGGTATGACAGTACTAAAGCCAGGCTGCTTTTCAGCGGGTTTAGATGTTAGAGCATCTAACATTGGGGGTTGAAAATGTATAATTAAATTTTGGCATTGCTCTTAGGTGGTAATGATTTTTATTAAATTTCTTTTTTTGTATGACCCCTTTTATGAGTTCAAGACAAATGCCATATTTATTCCTCCCACCCCCAGGCTCTCTGGGTGAATTTTAATGCTCTGTAATCTAAAAGATATCAAGTCACTGACAAAAAGGATCCTGACAGAACCTTGTACAATCTGAGTTAGAAGCTGGTTTTTTTTTTTTGTTTTTTTTTAAAGAAAAGAAAGAGGATCAAATTTAAAGAAAATTTCTCTCCTCATCTCTGGGCACTCAAGTTTTGTGAAGATTCAGGCACTTTTATGGTTGCCAGTACTCCTAAGTGGGAAATTGCATTAGCAATTTTTCACAGTGGTTAAAGAAAATTCTAAGCTTTGAGAAGTTTGGATATCTAAAGCTATAATGACTATTTAGGGAAAAGTAAGATAAAAGATGTTTAATCAGGAATCCAAATTATTGAAACTGTGAAAATACAAGGTTTTTGCAAAATGCTGCAAAACATTGGTAACAGGGAATACATATGTGACTTGTGGAGGTGACGTGGCATTCCCATGTTTTGTTTTGTTTTTTCTGGTAAGTGGTGGTGGCCAAGATTAAATACGATAAGCTTCCTCCTGAGTTCTCCCTGCCCATCACGGCCTGAATCCCTATTTTACGTTGAATAGCAAACTGTTGCTCATTGTCGCCCTCTGAGTTCCTGTGAGCACAGCCCTCAAGGGAGCACAGGGCAGAGAGATGATCACCAGGAGGGAGAGAACAGAGGTCGTCCTCCCAGTCGGGGCACTTGGGGACCCTATCTCAGAATGAAGGGGAGCGAAGCTTTCAGCATTTCCAGTTTCCACCTGAGGAACTCACAGCACAGAGAGGTTCCATGGTTGCTGAGGCAACGGGAGAACCAAGTCTGGAGGGCAGGTCTCTGGCAGCCCCTCTCCCTCCTCCTTTAGCTGTTCCCAGCTAATCGCCACCACCCAGACCAGGGGCCTTATCCTTGTTACTTTCCTCGGACTGAATCATTTCCTTGTCAAGAGTCGGAGAGAATGACTGTGCTTCTGGAACTTAGAGGTATGATGGCGGGGGTTAGGACAGGATCTGGGCACCAGGGTGGTTTTGACTTTCCTTAGTCGTTCTGTCTCTGGGGAACTTGCTCAGTTGTTTTGTTGTTATAAAGATGCAGCGTTTCTGGTTAGAGATGGGGAAGCTGTGAGGTATAATGGGGGGCCTGTGCAGGGAGATTTTCCTGCCCTCCATTAGATGAGGCTTTTCCTTGCTCTCCTGCTCTTATTATTTTCCTCCTTTCTGAAAAGATTCTTAAGATAGAAGAAGATCCTGACATAATTCCAAGGAGTGGAAGGTTGATGGGCGTTCCCAGTGCACCCAGGGCACTGGAGGCTTCTATGCAAATGACCTGCACTGCCTGTGAGAGCTCACACACGATGCATCTTGATGTTTGGGCCCCTCAGACTCTGGCTCCTGGCAGCTGCCTCTGTTGCTGCTTTACTGGAAGGTAAACTGACTGACTCAGTGGGGACCAAGGGGTGGCTGAAATGAGAGCCTCTCCTCCAACCCCTCTGAGGGCTGTGGGCTTCAGACTCGAGATAAGTAATCAGATTGGGAATTGAGTCAGTGGCTTCCAAACCTCAACACCACATGCTACTAGACGACACCCCCAAATTATACCTTTCCCCTTCCCTCTGCTTTTCATTGAGATATAATTTGCATAACAGTAAATTCATAGTTTTGAAGTACACAGTTTCATAGTTTTTAGTACATTCACAAGGTTGTACCATCATTGTCAATTCCAGAACATTTTCATTGCCTCACAAATAAACCCCGTATCCATCAAGCATCACTACCATTCCCTTTTATCCCTTTCTTCTGGAGACCACTAATCTACTTTACATTAGTTTCTATGGATTTGCCTATCCTGGGCGTTCCACACAAATGGAATGATACAGTATGTGGTCTTTGTGTTTAGCTTCTTTCACTGAGCATAAAGTTTTCAAAGTTCATCCACGTTGTACCATGTGTCAGAATTTCCTTCCTTCTTTTTAAGGCTCAATAATAGTCCATTGTATGGATAGACCACAACTCGTTTACCCTTTTACCCACTGATGGACATCTGGGTTATTGTTCACTTTTTGGCTATTAAAAATAATGCTGCTAGGATCATATTTTTCTACAAGTTTTTGGGTGATCATACATTGTCAGTTTTCCCCTCCCCTTTTCAGTTACTTTATGGGCAAAGGTCACATGTCTAGATCTTTGTCTTCTTTTTTTTTTATTTTTTGGCTGCATTGGGTCTTCGTTGCTGTGCGCGGGCTTTCTTCAGTTGCGGCGAGCGGGGGCTACTCTTCATTGCGGTGCTCGGGCTTCTCATTCCGGTGGCTTCTCTTATTGCGGAGCATGGGCTCTAGGAGCGCGGGTTTCAGTAGTTGTGGTGTGTGGGCTCAGTAGTTGTGGTGGAAGGGCTTATAATAAATGAATATTAAATAAATAAATAAATAAATGTTAAAAAAAAACAAACCTGAGTTAAGAGATAATGAAAGAAGACTTCCTTGGTGGTGCAGTGGTTAAGAATCCGCCTGCCAATGCAGGGGACACGGGTTCGATCCCTGGTCTGGGAGGGACCCACATGCCATGCTGCGGAGCGACTAAGCCCGTGCGCCACAACTACTGAGCCCACATGCCACAACTACTGAAGCCCGCGCACCACAACTACTGAAGCCCGCGCGTCTAGAGCCCGTGCTCTGCAACAAGAGAAGCCACCGCAATGAGAAGTCTGCGCACTGCAACGAAGAGTAGCCCCCGCTCGCCGCAACTAGAGAAAGCCCGCACGCAGCAACGAAGACCCAATGCAGGCAAAAAAAAGGGATAATGAAAGAAAGAAGAAATGCATATATACATTACAGAGGGCGTTTTGTGGAGAGAGAGGCTGGATGTGTATGGAGTGCTCTGCAAATACTGTCACATTTAACCCTTACAACAGTCCTGTAAGATAGCTACCCTTTTATACAGATGAGAAGATTGAGGGTCAGAGACATCAATTAATTTGCTGAAGTTCACAAAGTCAGTATGTGGCAGATTTGGGGTCTAACCTTCGATAAGTTTGATGTAAAGGCTGTTGTTCTTTCTACAACACCGTGGGCTCCAGAGCCCCGAAGAACATCTCACTTTACATCTGCCCTGCATAAAACATTATGGTTTCCTCGGCTTTCTCTAGGTTATGCTGTGGTTAATGGGAAATCCCTAAATCTCTGTGGCTCACAGAAATAAGGTTTATTCTTCGTCACATTAAACGTTGGGTTTAGATCTGCTCTTCACTTCTTCTTCATTTGGGTTTGTGCTGAAGGAGTGAGCCCTATCTGGGACACACTTTTCTTGACCCTGAAGCAACAGGACAATGCGGAACATGCAACGGCTCTGAAAGCCTCTGTTTGATGAATAACCCATCACTTCTGCTCACAGGTCATTGGCCACAGCTAGTCACATGGCCAAGCCTTACGTCAATGTTGAATGATGACTATTCCTCCCACAGGGAGAGGCACACAAGAGTGGTGACTGGTAGAAAAAGCAGCATTTTGAACAACTAATGGAATCTTCTACATGTGAATTCCACATCACCATGCACTCAGTAGGAACAGTAGGAGTTATGATCCCCTGTCTTCCTGAACTTTTTCCTTTCTCCAGAGCTCCTCTGTCCAATTTTCTCTTGCTGGGTCTTCCTCTTTGTCTAACTGGCTTCCAAGCAGGAGTGTATCCTGGGATGCATAACAGACCCTCCTCTTGCTCTACCCTCAAACTCCAGATGACCTCATCCAGCATGGCTTTAATTACCCTTAACTTGCTGATAACTGTCTAATTTATCGTTCAAGTCCTGACCTCTCTCCAGGCTCCAACTGCCTTATGTTATCTCCACTTGGAATTCTAATGTGCAACTCAAATATAATATATCCAAAGTGGAACTTGTGATTCCTATCCATCCCCACCCAGCTGGCAATCTTCCCTATCGTAGTAAATGGTACATCCTCCAACCAGTTACTCAAAGCAGAAATCTCAGGTCCCTCCCTTTCCCTCACTCCCACATCAAATCCATCAGCAACACGTGTTATTTACATCTTTCAGATAGTTCCCCCAAATGTTCGCATCCCTCACTTGTAAATGCCAACATGCTCACTCAAGCCATTATCATCTTTCACCTTGATGACTGCCGTAGTCAATGCACTGGCTTTTTGTATGCCTTTTCTTTTCTACCAAAAACTCTTTCTTTACATACTGGTCAGAATGATCTTACAAATGTATAAATTAGATTATGCCTTTCCTCTGCTAAAAACCTTCTAAAGATTTAACATTGCATTTAGAAAAACAACACGACACAAAAACCCAAGTTCCATGGAATGGGTCACGAGGCCCTGTATGATCTGAGAATTGATTGCTCACTATATTGGGTTGAATAGTGTCCCCTCAGAATTCATGTCCACCTGGAACCTCAGAATGTGACCTAATCTGGAAATAGGGTCTTTGCAGATGTAATCAATTATGTTAGGATGAGATCATACTGGATAAGCATGGGCTCTAAATCTAATATGACTGGTATCCTCATAAGAAGAAAAGAGACTCAGAGGCATAGAGGAGACACAGAGATGAAGGCCATGTGAAGATGGAGACAGAGGTTGGAGGGATGCAGCTCTAAGCCAGGAACAGCAAGGTCCACCGGCTCCCACCAGCAACTGGGAAAAAGGCCTGGGACAGATTCTTCCTCAGAGCCTCCTGAAGGGAACAACCCTGTGGACACCTTAATTTTGATTCCTGGCCTCCTATTTTATGAGAAAATGAATTTCTCTCGTTTTAAGCCACCCCATTTATGGTAATTTGATACAGCAGCCCTAGGAAGCTAACATAAACACATCTTCTTGCCTCTTCCACCTTTGCTCTCATGCAGTGATGCTGCCCTGGCCTTCATCTTATCACAAAGCTTAGTCTTGTCTGGGCGGGGGGTGGGGGGTGGGGCGTAGGGCTTTGAATTTGCTCTCCTCACTGTGTCCCAGAGCTCTTCCCAGGACTGTCTCCTCTACATCAAATACACCTCCACCTGCACTACTATAACCTCTGATGTTTGTTCCACATGTTTACAGTAGTATTTTGACTAGGCTTGTATTTATTTCTTTGGTGTCATCCATTGCTATACCTAAGAAATCCAAGGCAAAGTATGCACCTACGTTGGAAGCATCTTTAGACAGTAAGTTGTTTCCAAATGTGAGTCAGATAAGATGCAGGAGGGGGGATGTGAACTGCGAGAGTATTGCTCACTCCATCAGATTCATGAAATTTCAGGATGAACGGATCCCCTGGAATCTGTTTCCCTGCCTTTAAAAACTAGCAGCCATAAATTCCCTCCGTCTGTGGTTAAGTCACAGGATTAGAGGGTATCCAGGCCATGCAGACGCAGAGGGGAGTTCCTGGGTAAAGGCAGTCAGCACTTTCAGAACATATACATTGGCGGAAAGCAAATTTGGGGACTAAAGATAGAGGTTTTCACATTATTTCTAAACCGTAAAAAACATCTGGTGGGGAATCTGATAATTCTCTCATTTGGACTAAAAGTCCTAATATGAGGGTATACTGACTCCAGGACGGAGGTGGCAGCCCTTGAGGTCAGCTCATAAATACTGGTCACTGACTGCAGGGAACTCTGATGAAGAAGGAAGAATATCCACATCGTTTCAAATACTTGTTCTCCCTCCACTGGCTTGGTCACACCAGGCTTTAGCATTTATTTGTTCCCAGTTAGAAAACATTGTAAATGAACACATGAACCAAACTGGTGTCATTTGTACTTTGCGATGCATATTTGTGTGACTAGGGGTAACTAATATAGCAAACTGCTGATAGCTCTCATTTCATAGATTTATGTGGTTCTTCTCCCAGAATACCTTATGCATTATTAAATCAAAGAGCCCCTTCACATAGTACAATATATAAGCAAATATCAAAACTGAGTTACCCTTGATTGTTACAGCTTAGTCTCTGGTGCCCCAATCAAACCAATAAATCGATGACATTGGTGATAAAGAAGGAATCCTAATATAATGTAACTACTCATTCTAGGAAACAAACCATAACCTCTGTTCAGTGGGGTCACACGTGTTTTTATGACTTACACACCCGTACCCTCTCCTGACAATGGCTCCCCACAGTAGAGATTCTCACCCTGGGAGGTTCCCTGTGGCTACATGGAAGCCCTTAGCTCCGTGACTTTACTACAGTAGCAATGCTTCCCCAGGGCAATAGACTGGTAAGTACAAGTCAGTAACTGATTTGTTCAGACCTACTGCAAACATCATCCTGGGGAGGACTGATTATCTTAAGGTAACCCTATAGATTTAGGTAAAATCTGATCCCCATTTTTGAGATGAGACATCTGAGGCATGAAAACATTAAGAAACTTGATTGAGGGTGCGCAGACCTAGTACGTGGAAGAGTGAGGCCAAACGGAAGGACTCCTATCCGATGGAACTATACATCAGTATCTAGGCTCACTCTTCTAGTGGCCCAAAACCATGAGCCAGTGTCAGCAGGTGCTGACCTAGTCATTGTCTAAATCCATAGGCTCTAAAATCTCTGCGAGGAGCCAAGGGCGAAGTGAGACTTTTTACTGTAGCGTCTTGGAGAGCAGGTTGCTGATGGACTAGAGTACAAAGAAAAGAACAATAAAAATGAAAGAAAGAAAAAGCTAGGATTTCAAAGATGAAAAGTGGTTTTAAACAACCAGGTGCAATAACAAATTCTTTGTGAAAAAATAATCTGCTCCATCAGATTCTAAGACTGGAACATGTCAAAATGTAGAAATATTTTTATTATAAATCTGCTGCCTCTGGGGCCCCCTTGGGAGGAATGGAGGAAACGGTGTAGCATGCACCCTCTTGGGAGTGTGGTAAATTTGCTACACTGTGAAAGTGTATCACCCCGTTCTGAAATAGAAGGCAGCCCTTCAGGCATCAAGCCTCAGGAGGGCAAATTGTCTTTGCCTTCCATCTCTACATTCTGTTTCCCTTACCTACTCACTTGCTAATTTGTTTCTGAGTTCTACTTAAAGAATGAACCAAAGCAAACTTAAATCAGGCAGCTCAATTTAAGCATTATATTCTCAAAACCTTTAATTTAAATTTTTTTCTGTCTTTGAGAAATACTAAACTAAATCAAAGGCTTCCCTTTTATTATCATAATTTTAGCCCTTTGGTTTATTGTGTTCCTTTTCTAGCTGCTAGAATACATTTTAAATATGTCTTTGTTGAACCAATACTTTTATATTTTAGGTAAGCACAGAATGTCACATTTGATTGACCTGTGAGTCAAACAGTCCTCAAGTCACACATATATCACAAGATTCCTTTATGTCTACACAATTCTAAATGCTCAGAGTAGATCACAACAAACACTGACATAAAAATATAAGTGAATTTGTATGCATTTGTGTGAATTAATTTTAATGCTCTATATAGTTCTTCTCTTCAGGATAATTTGAGCATTATTTTCTGCTATTGTTTTAGGAAATTAAAATCCAGAATCAGAACGTGAGATAAGAATTTTTTTATCCTCATCTCATGCTATACAAAAAAAAATCAACTCAAAATGGATTAAAGACTTAAACATAAGACATGAAACTTTAAAACTCCTAAAAGAAAACATGGGGGTGGCGGAAGCTTCAGGACATTGGTCTTGGCAATGATTTCTTGAATGTGACACCAAAAGCACAGGCAACAACACAAAAAATAGGCAAGAGGGACTACATCAAACTAAAAAGCATTTGCGCAACAAAGGAAACCATCAACAGAATGAAAAGGCAATCTATGGAATGGGAGGAAATATTTGCAAACCATATATATCTGTTAAGGGGTTTATATCCAAAGTATATAAAGAACTCCTACAACTCAATAGTGAAAAAACAAATAACCAGATCAAAAACGGACAAAGGATTTAAAAGGACATTTCTCCAAGAAGACAGACAAATGGCCAACATGTATATGAAAAGGTGCTCAACATCACTAACCACTAGGGAAATGAAAATCAAAACTACAATGAGGTATCACCTCACACCTATTAGGATGTCTATTATCAAAAAACCAAACAAACAAACAGATAACAGGTGCTGGTTAAGTTGTGGAGAAATTGGAACCCTTGTACACCATTGATAGGAGTATAAATTTGTTCAGCTGCTATGGAAAACAGTAAGAAAGGACCTCATAAAGCTAAAAAAAGAACTACCCATGTCTGGGTACATATTCCACGTCTAGGTATATATCCAAAATAACTGAAGTCAGGATATTGAAGAGGTATTTGTATTCCCATGTTCATTGCAGTGTTATTCACAACAGTCAAGACATGGAAATAGCCTAAATGTCCATTTATAGATGAATGGATAAAGAAAATGTCACACACACACACACACACACACACACACACAGGAATATAATTCAGCTTTATAAAAGAAGGAAATCCTGCCATATACGACAACATGGATGAACCTGAAAGACATTATGCTAAATGAAATAAGCCAGTCACAGAAGGATAAATACTACAAAATTCCACTTTTATGAGGTATCTAAAATAGTCAAACTCATGGAAGCAGAGAGTAGAATGGTGGTTGCCAGGGGCTGGGGGGAAGACAAAAAAAATGGAGTTGTTGTTCAATGGGCATAAAGTTTTAGTTATGCAAGATGAAAAAGTTCTGCTAGAGATCTACTATATAACGTAGTGCATTATGGTTAACAATAGTGCACTGTGCACTTACGAGTTGTGTTGGGGTAGATCTAACGTTAAGTGTTTTTACCACAAAAACAAAAAAACCCAAAAAACAAAGGGACCTGAGGCAACTTTTGGAAGTGATCGATGTTTATTACCTTGATTATAGTGATGATTTCAGGGGTGTATGCTTATGTCCAAATTCATTAAATAGAAAATTGTATACGTTGAATATTTGTAGTTTTTTTATATCTCAATTATATCTCAATAAAGCTGTTTTGAAAAAAGGAATTGTTGTTAACTAAGAACTTCACTATCAGAAGGGAGGAGGGTGGCTGAGGGATGATCACACCAACCTTCTGGTTATATCAACATTACAGACTTCCTTTTATGAATAAATCTAGCCTTGAAATTATGGGATTTCTTATACTTAAGTTCAAACTAAGGTCCGTCTGAGAATTGCCTTTAGTCAGCAGGATGGAAGGGGCTTCTGGATACTCAGGTAGAAAGAGGAGATCTTTGGATATTCAGAGGAGAAGTGGATGGGCTTTTGTTTTCTGAGGTTAGCAAATATTATTAAGAGCTAATAACATACATTTGAAAGGGATCACAGTATTTGTCCAGACAACGATTAAGGACCCATCATTTTGTGAGGGCTTTAACTTTCCTCTTCTTAACTACTAACATGTAAGGGTTATATCTCCCTTTGTCACTATGACTAATGCCCTTAATTTAATATTAAAGTACGTATTATTCTTGTATCAAAGCTAGTAGATGATGACAGTGTTGAAGAGAATGATAAGGATGGTAACGTTGATGGCAATGAATCCGAAGGTATATTAATTTCACTGTGGACCCCCAGGTAATTGGTTTGGGTCTTGGGGCTGCACAGAAAATGCATAAAAGGAAACCTACTCAAGCTATGTGAGTAGGTACATCTGTGTACCCTCACACTGGCAGTATCAGTGGCATCACCCCCTCTGGGATCAAAGTGGTGACTGTCCCCAAACTGTGGTTGTTCCTTAGAAACATACAAGGTCATATAAGTGTAACTCTCTAGTCCCTCATTTTATCCTCCTATTCTTGTCCCTCTCTCCTCTGTCCTTTTTTTCCCTTAAATTTGTACAGTGATTTTCAACTAACTCTGTCATATATAATCCCTTATGATCTCAACAGACCTGTATAATTTGTATGGTTCACACAGTTCTAACTCAAATTGTGATTCAAACCCACAGTTCTTTCCACTTTACCATAGCAGACTCAGCAACTTAGAATTGGGTAAATTGCATATTTTATGTTTGTCTAGGTCTGGATTAGGCAGCTACCTTAAAATCTGTAATATCTAATTTGTTCTTTCTCCTGCACAATAATATTAGTCTAGAGTTTTGCATATACGTACATGAACTTTTTGACCTGCTCATAAACCAACCTTAACCCTGTTAAGTCTACTTTTCATTTTATGGGCACCCTAGAGATTGTGTCTTTCCCAAACCAGGCCTAAATGGGGGAGTCTCAGGGGTCCCTTCTCATGCTTTGAAAACATGATTCATGTTGCTAAATTCAAATTGTTATTTCATCATGTGTCTCACAAAATATTACATTATCCTGATGACTCACTATTGTCAATTGGAGGTTACCTCAGATTTAAATTATTTCATGCTGGCAGTATGTGCATAAGGCTTTAGCTTTCGTAATTTTTCTCAATTTACTCAAGCGGTTTAGAAAGGTCCAGATGGAAATGAACATATTGAATGCTTAACAAGAAATGTTTGTATTGTTTATGCAGGAAGTAAGACTCATTTCTTAACACACCGAGAAGGTCGTTTCCCTATTAGAAATTACAAATGAAATAAAATCTAGGACCTCTGCATTTCCCTACAGTAGTTAAGCTGATGCAGCAGATACTTTGGTCTTAATTATTTATGGATGACCATGTAAAATGCCTGCCAAAAGTAGCAAAGGGAAAATAATGGCTGGTATTACACAACTGACCTTGAATCGAGCTCTGATTGAAATTAATTACCCAAAGTTTTAAAATCTCAGCTTCGTATATTGGTGGTAACGTCCTTCTCTGGTGATGATGAATCGGCCCATTGTCTTACCATGAGCTTTGCTTGTCACAAGCATTTATTTCAGAGAATTTGGTCCACCTGATCCTTGCAGGGAAAACATTATTAATTGACCTGATTTTTTTTTCTAATTCCTGTATATTGTGTCACCATAACATTCAGCCTTTGACATTCCAGTAAGGCCAGCTGTTATTTTATAGAATGATGGTAAAAATTAGTTCAATTTTGGACTGACCTCTAGAATATTTTGCCACTCAGAAGGTACAAACAGATTTTCTCATATCCTTTTCTTGTGTTTCTGTCTTGTCAATCTTGTGTATATTAGATGGGAGCCACTGGATGGGGGAAATTATTATTCCTATTAATTCTCATTAGCTGTTAGTCTTTCACAGAGAGGAAATTTGGTCAGAATGGGACTGATGCTAACTTGTGAATATGTAATCCAGTCTTTAGAGGACGTTTGCTTTGAAGATGCAGTGCCTTCTTCTATCATTTTTAAGGGCCTATTTAGTTTTTATGTATTTGAGTATCGACAAAGATGTTGCCTCCAGGGTCCCAGGTGCTTTTCCCCACGGGTTCCGGATTTGTGCATGCCTAGGATCACATCATTGGTAGCTGGGGGCAAAAGTTGCACCTGAGGAAACTTCACAGACAGAAGAATGAAAAATGCCACACTGGAATTCTGAGAACATTCATTTATAATAAACAGTAATTAAACAGGGATTATTAGGGTGGCACATTTACGATGTGAAAGTCAAAGATGTGTCAGCACCTTATGAAGTCCCGAAAGTAATTCAGCTGAAACATTTGCTCTGGGCAAATGGGCATTTGTTCTGGGCCGAAGAACAAAGTTCTATTCTAGGGAAGAAGCAGGCTTGCTGGTTGTTGTATTGAAAAACTCTTCGTAATAGTCTTTTTGGTTTTAAGCATTTAACAAATCTCTGCCAGGGTTTAATACGTACGCTATGAAGTCTGAGAGACTGTGACATATCACTGGGCTTTTCTCAAAACCAATCCTGTTCCCTTTCAGAAGACATCATTAAAAATACACATAGAAACTTAATTTTTATTTTTTGAATATAAATTTCAGGCAAGGTGGCTGCACTTAAAAACCCTTGTCAGAGGGGTCCGGGTTTCCCTTTGTTTTGCCGTCTATCTCTGCCTTTTTTCTTCATCCTTCTAACCTACTGGCTTCACCCATCACCTGAGCTGATAACTGTAGCCACAGACAAAGGCAGTTAGGCTTCCCTTGATGCTTGGTGTTTATTCAGTCACTCCCATTCTCTTCTTCAAAAACCTTGCAGAAACTGCACTCTCCCACATTGTAGCCTCCCAGCGTTGGCTTGATGAATGAATGCTCTCTGATGCACTAACCATCAGAGGAGGTAAGAATATAGCTTCCTTTTCAAGAGCCCTATATTTCTTTGGCCTCCTGGAACCATTTCTGTTTAATAAAAAAAGATCTCTAATAGTAAGAGTTTCAACGAGGTAATAAAGGGAAACCAGCACAAAGATTGTTGAATAGGGAGCAGTTGGGACCTGGCATCAAATAGGGCTTGTTTGCCTTTTTCAAGTTATGGACACTCTACATCATTTACACATTAGACTTACCCTGTGGCAACGGTATAAGATTTCAGTTCAAATGACTTAAAAAAGAAACGGGGAGAGTGGAAAATAGAATGGCATAAGAAAAAAGGACTACATCTGCCCATCGAGGTATCAACACCAATTTTCTAGATTTTTGTTTGAAACCTGTAAAAATCTTTTCATCCCTTACTGTTAAAATATCATTTAGTTAAAAGACCCATTAGCCATGTATGAGTCAAAGTTTCATTTAATTCATATTTATTTCTACCTCTTATATTCCAGGAACTTTTTAATTATTGGGAATGCAAACATGAATAGGACAACAAATCCATCTTCAAACAGGTTTTTCGCTAGGGAAGCAAACTACTACTGGATTTATTATTGCAAAACCCCATATTATGCCTTATTAAGTAAATCAGGTTTAAGTTGCCTTTAGGATACGTACACAGAACGTCCATCCTAAAGAAAAATCCTGTGCGCAAGTAATCCATGATGACTGTTGGAACCTTCAGTCTCCATGCGGTCTTTCCTTGATTTGAAAAATGGCCATTTTTTTAAGAGAAGGAAAAGTCATACCCATGTAGAAAGATGTGACAAGCTTCTCCTTACCTCCCTTTCCCAAATAGGGCATTTGTGTTTATAAACTTTGCTTAGTAGCTATTCAATCCAGGGCCATTGATTGTGCCTAAACCAGAAGAGAAGCTCAACAGACAAATCTAGGAAGGATGGAGACCTAGTTTTCCCCCAATTTTATGGAAAGAGAAAATAGTTTCTAATGGATAGAATATTTCTAGGAGGAAATGGATAGGCTCTCAATATCAGAGGTTCCTCGAGGGAAAAGGTGTAGGGAAGCTAACAACAGAATAGCTGGTAAATGACAAAGGAGGGACACCTCTGGGAACAGGGGTATAAAGGTCCTAAGTCTGAGGACACTTGAGAGAGAAGAGCTTATCCAAGGTAGATTTAGAGACAAAATGAGCTTAGGAATTGGAGAATTTCCTGCTTTTCATTTTTTTCTAATTACTGGAGTACTATTTGTGGGACGCATAACGTTATGAGGCTCTGCCTTCAAATTAATAATGAACATCAAAAACTTTCTGATTAATTTTCCAATCTTTAAGCTTTTTATTAAAATATTAATATTTTTTCTAAGTGAATAGCTATGGGATATAGCCCAGGAAAATAAATTGGCTCAAGGATTCTTAGTTGGGATCCAGGCAAAGAGAAACAGGATTCTGACATTCCTTGTCAGCCCTCCCGCAAATAAAACTACCCAGGATTCTTCATGACAAGAGCATTTTTAGACAAGAGTTACATGCCTGTGTTGCTTGTTAATGAGAGTGGAATTCACAGTATAGTACAGTGGAAATTGCCTGAATATAGGAGTCAGGCAGATCTTGGTTCAAATCTAAGTTCAGTAAGTTACTAATTATGTGACCTTCACAAATTGCCATCATAGACACATTGGCGCTACTTCCATTCCATTTTCACTTGGCAAACTAAGAATAACAGCACGATTTCCTTCCTTATGACACTAGATTGCCCTCTCTTTCAATTTATTTGAGCCAATGTTTATGTAGGCTTCTTGCCCTGAAAAATTGCCATCAGTGAATTAATTCAGTTACCGTTCAGAATAAATGTACAGGTAAGGTCTACTATGTCAATTTCAGCATTTATTAGCAAGCCCAAAGGGATTAACTAGGATTGTTCCTGAATCCATTGTATTGCTCCTAAAACACAATCATTGTGTTTGTTTCTTCACGGAAGCAATGTCCACCACTGGGTAAAGAGAAAAAAGAAGGAAACTGTATTTATACATATTTTCCCCTTTACTAACAATCTCATATTGTTAACAATATTGCTTAGCTTAGTATAATCCATATTCCTCATTACATCATTCTTTATGCTTAGAGAAATTTTACTGGGTTTAACCGCAATATTCCCTGTTCTTTCCAAACTTCATTTGCTTTCTGTACTTAAAGTTCTCTGAATAACATGTCAAGGGAGGAGTATATATTAAATAAAGGGAAATACTAAACTCACATAAAATATATATTTTTTAAATGACACTATTTTATATACCATGTGTCATATATAATATGTACCTTTGGTGTATGGCTAAAATGCAAAAGGAAGAGGAATGTTACAAACTTAGGGCTGGAAATACGAGTTCTTATGTGTAAACCTATTGCCTACAGGCCCAAATTTCTCAAACAACAAACACAAATGAGAAGCTGAAACCATATAAAAAGTTGCAAAACCCATGAGCAGTTTTAAAGCACAAATTAAACAAAGAACAGTTAGTATTCATTTGGCCTCCACTGGTAGTTAACTACTCACCTATGTGTGTTTAAGAGCCCGAGGAGGAAAATCCAGTTAACCGCAGAATCCCTTATTCAAGCTGAACTACATTGCTCCTTTGGATTGTCATATTTAACACATTAGCTTTCACAAATTCTATTTGAAGTGGAACGTCAAGTATATAGCTTGATTCTTTCCCCTTATAATTTCATCAGAAGGAAAAATAATAGAAAATACAATGTGAAGGGTTAATAGTATTTTTCACTGAAGACAATATAAAACTTTTAATAATACACACTTTAAGATTGCAGATGATCACCAAAAGTTTTCTTTTCTATATCCAAACAACAGAGATCTATTCAAGTTAAAATATCATAGCTTTCCAATTGTATTGATATATATGTATAAGCATCTTCATGGTAGATTACAGCTCATACTCTACATATGGAGCCATTCTGGTAACAAGAATACTGTTACAACATGAGCTAAAGTCTGAAGAAACTATGAATGTTATTTAGGAAGAACAGTGATTTCTCAGTTGTCTTTAATTTAAAATATTGGGCTGGCCAAAAAGTTCATTCGCGTTTTTCTGTAAGATCTTATGGAAAAACCCGAACGAACTTTTTGGCAAACCCAATATATTGTACTCTGAAGTGACAAATATCTTTCCATATGTCAATTTAGTCATCAGTCCATTCACTCACCCATTCATCCATCCATCCATCCATCCATCCATCCATCCATCCATCCATTCATCCATTTATTTATGTTTTCCTTCATCCACCTATATAACATCTATTGAGTGGCTACTGTATGTTGGGAAATGAACCAGGAGCTGGTAATGCAAAGATGAATAAAATAAAATTCCTAATTTCAAGTTGCTTAGGACCTCAAGAAAACAGCCAGACATGTAAATCAATAATTACAATACATATGGTTAAGTGCCATAATAGGCATATACTGCCCTTGAGAAAGACTTTGGAAACAATATTTACATTCACCTGGCTGACTGGAGTTGAGATGGAAGAAATGAGAAAGAATAAAAATATTGTCAATATATTAGATGGAATTCAGATTAAGTAGAGGAATCTAAATTGCAAAACACCAGGCATACAAAAGCAAGGATAAAGTAGACAAAGTAGGCTATTTGAGATGGCTGAACTACAGGGTGCATTCAGCAGTGGCAGGTGAGCGTGGGTGGATTGTGGAGGAACTCAACATACAGCTTTTGGACTTGAGCTTATACACCAGCATTTCTTAAACCTGAGTGACATATGGATGCTTTTTAAAGGAAAATAGCTCTTGCGACTTCCATTGTTCACCTCAATTATTTTTATCGCATTCTTACTTACGTATGTACACATGTAAAACCAAGTACAAACTCCTTATATACAAAGCTCTTACATAACAAAAACAAAATTATAAGTTAAAAATAAATAGAATTATAAAACGATTACAATTCAAAGTTGGAGGGATGTTACTATGTTCTTTTTCAATTAAAACACTGCTTTGATGTGAACGTGGTCTTAACTGCTTGGGTGCGGGAGTTTTGACTTTGTCATGCCTTCACCAACACTAATGTTGCTAGGGCACAATTTGCTCACAATGTGTCTCTCTTTAAGCCACAGGGAGATCTTTGTATGTTTATATACCATGAGGGGATGCCATTTGGCTTTAAGACTTTAAGTTCCCCTATGTCCTTTTTTTTTTTTCATAGTCAGAACGATGAATGTGGTATCACTGGTTGCTAATGAAATTGTTGGCACTGACAGAATAGCAGGTGCTGAAATCTTGTGGCATGGCTGTGTCACAAGAATATATACCTATATTTATGCTTGTCTGGAATATATACCTATATTTATGCTTACATTTATGTTTTGGATTATTATTAAAAAGTGTACAATTTGTAAATTAGTAAAGAAATCCAGGACCCCTGAGATCATGGCCATGGAAATATCTTTGAAAAATACTGCCAGAGACAATGAGGCCACCAATGAAGGGTCACAAGCAAGGATGGATTTCCTGTTGGAAAGCTCACTCTGTGAAGAGTTAGAAAACTTTAAACAGTCTGACAAAAGATGATGCAGCAGCCATGGGAACCGGGAGGAAAAGATAGATTTGAGAGTGGTAGGAGTATAATTGACAGGACTTGGTCTCAGATGGAATGTGGGAGGGAACGGAAATTGAAAATTTGAAGATGGTTCTCATATTTCTAGCATGGTTGCCTGGGTAGAAGGGGATACTGTGGGCTAATAGGGAGAATGTTAGAAATGGAGTAGGCTGTGGGTGGAAAACAATGAAATTGGCTTTGGATATATTCCATCTGAAATGCCACAGCTCCGACGGAGTAGACAGTCTGCAATGTGAGCCTGGAGCTTGGGGGAAGGAACTGGGCTGTGGTTGAGGTTTGGTCGTCATCGGCATACCTGTGGTCATTGTGGCTTTGCACGTGTATGAGATCCCTACGGCGAGAGAGTAGGGAGTTAGAAGAAAGCCAAAGCTGGCCTCACAGGGGGCAGTGATACTTCAGGGTGGGCAGATGGGAGAAGGACAGCTCCAAAGCCTAATAAGGACCATTCAGAGACAAGAGGAGACCCAGGAGAGTAGGTGTCACTGGTGACCATTGAAGGCACTGCCGTGTTTTGCCTGAATTATTTCTGAATCTTAGTTTTCTCACCTAAAAAGAGGGAAATGATTATTTCACAGATGTAATGAGAATTATGTGAGCACAGATATGAACAACATTTAACATGGCTCAGATCCTAACACATAATAATTGCTTATAAAATGGAATTCCTTTTCCATCACCCTCATGCCTATTCCTTTTTTCATTTCCCTGGGGGAATGGTTGAGAGTGTAACATGTTAGTATCACAGAGATTGTGGCAATATCATGGATTTGTCCCATTCTCCAATTTCTTATTACCTAAAAATTAACTGGAAAGTCAACCATCCAAGTCACTGAAGAAGGTTTGGGAAAAGACTCACTGAACCCTGCCCAGGGAGCGAATCCTACTGATAACCTTAGCTAACACTTGACAGGAGACTCCAGCAGTCATGACTTTGGAGTTTTAGAGAAAATATCAGAGCAGCCTCTGCTGGGAGTTACTCTTCAGCTTCCACAGAGCTCTGTTGCATTAGCCCTTTGACTTCAGTCCTGACCCTGACCTTGAAGCTTTCTATTCTAAACCACCTATGAACTGGTCTCTTGCTTTTAGACTGACTAGGTCTAAGTGACCATCATTTGTACATGTTAAACCAGAGGTCCTGCAGCCATAGCCCACAGGCCAAATATTGCCCTCAGCTTGTTTATATAAATAAAGTTTTATTGGAACACAGTCACACCCATTTATTTACATATCCTCTAAGACTGCTTTAACACGACAAGAGCAGAACTGAGTGGTTTCAACAGAGACTATATGACCCACAAAGTCTAAAGTATTTACTATTTGGCCCTTTACAGTACAAGTGCCCAGACTTGTGTGTTATATTCTCCCTCTGTATTGCCATCTTTTAGAAACAAAACATGTGTTGGATACTTACTCGATGCCTATCTCTGGATTAGCTACTGAGAGTAGAATGGGGAGCCAAGGATGCTCTGTCCTCAAAGAGCACACAGTGTAGACCAATAACTCCTAACTGACTGGGGGATAAGATCCTCTTCTCCACCTTCTCTCCTTGGTCTCTACTCAGAGGATAGTATTCAGGAAAGTAACAGTAAACAAAAAGATGCTTCATACAAAAGACATTTCCCATTTACGTCTAAAGTTTATCCTGATTCAAGTCTCCCTGGCCTGGAATTTTCAATAGTGGGAATAAGTCTTAAAAGAAAGAAAAATACCCTGTGCCCTTCCTCCCCCAGATTCTAGGCTCAGCACCACTCTGCTCTCTGGGCCGGCATAGACTTTGAGAGTTCAAAGCTACTTCCAAAGCTACTTCTTAAGACAATTTGTCTATCAAAATTAAGAAAAAATAGTTTCTTCTTTCCATAAAACCTTTCAGGTTTTATTATAGAGTCTCTAGGTTGTATTGTGCCTCCAATGCTGCTTATAAACTCTTGGAAATACATAAAGAGTTCTCTTTTGTTCAACTATAATAGTAGCATATTGGAAATCACAAGGAGAAAATCGTAATTGGGATGTGGGAGCAAAGGTAGCTGAGTTCAGATAAAGCCTTTTCTCTAGTTAATGAGATGTGTGTGAATGTGAAATTCCATGCAGATGGGGCTCAGGTTTGCGGGCATCTGGGTTCTTTTATTTACACTAAAAAGTCACAGCAGAAGAGGCTCTGTTGATAGGTCAGCTCAAGTCTCCAGAAAATGAATAATGTATATGCTTTCAGATAATTCAATTAGTGCAAAAAGTTACTAAATATACAGTGACACAACAACTTGTCATTTTCAAACTACTTCTCCTGGATCTCTGCGCCTTGAGTTTATAGCAACAAATAAAAGATTAGGGTTTTGGGCTTCCCTGGTGGCACAGTGGTTAAGAGTCCGCCTGCCAATGCAGGGGACACGGGTTTGAGCCCTGGTCGGGAAAGATCCCATATGCCGCGGAGCAACTAGGCTACGTGTGCCACAACTACTGAGCCTGCGCTCTAGAGCCCGTGAGCCACAACTACTGAAGCCTGCGCGCTTCGAGCCCGTGCTCTGCAACAAGAGAAGCCACCGCAATGAGAAGCCCGCGCACCACAATGAAGAGTAGCTCCCGCTCGCCGCAACTAGAGAAAGCCTGCGCGCAGCAATGAAGACCCAATGCAGCCAAAAATAAAAAATAAATTTATAAAAAGAAAAGAAAAAATTAGGGTTTTTTTTCCAACTTGATTTAAATTATCATTATGCACCTTTTAAAATTTATTTGTGAATTAAATTTTTAATGCACATAGAAAAAAATCGAAGACATGAGAGTCTAAGAAGTTATATTCAAAAGAGTGCATTTTTATGTTTGTACATTCACTTATTAAAGTATGGGAGAGGTCTTTTAAAAATTAAATATATGAGGATACCATCTAATTCTTTCTCTATTTTTTCTCAGATTTATGCATTACCTTTCCTTTTCCCTTCCCTTTCCCCCCAAATTAGATTTCTTAGTTACCTTCCATTTCACCTTGAAATACAAATATGTATTATTATTATTTCACTATTATTATTTTTACTTTCACAATTCAAGAAAATCCATAAATAATTGAGTTAATGTTAAGATTCCTATCCGTGCTAATGTGCTACAGTCAAGGAGAAAAATCTCTACGTGGCACAGATTTTTAAAAAGGGGGGGGGGGGAAATGAAGCCAAAGTGAAAATCACATTTCCCACCTTCTTTGAGTCTTGAGCTTCCACCTCATTGCCCACCTGCCTCTGATGCTCAGAACTCACAGGTCCCCCTTGAGTACTTGCCCTCCCCAGCTCTGTACCTTGAGCCAGCCTCACCAAGTTGCTTATCACCCAGCGTTTCTGACTTTGCTCGGTTCAGGGCCCTGCGATGCCTATGCTTTAATTATTTTACAAAATAATTAAGAAACTTCCTCAAGTTCCCACAGCTACTGTTAAAATCGCTGGAGTTGAGATTCACTCTAGACAGTGATATTTTTACATCACCACCTTGGTTTTTAAAAAAAAAAAATTTTTTTTTTTTTTTTTGGTGAATATTCTGTCTAAATTTCTGACACTTTGAGAGTATTTCAAGCAGATTATGTTGGAAGCAATTTGGTTTGGTTTAGTTTGATGATTTCATTAGAAGAGATGAAGGATGAAACTGGGTCTCAGAAGCCAGTAACGAGGTGATTGCAAAGCTGCAGGAGTGCTATTCCAAATAAATAGACGACTGTCTTAATCTTTCCCCTATCTCAGGATCTATTGTTACTACCTCCAGCAGAACCTTCCAACGGTTATTAACAATTAATTTCCTAACTTTGTTTTAAAGTAGTGGATAATGGATCTTGCTGTGTAAACGTCTCTTGGTGCAGCCCCAATGATACTTTAAAAAGTCTAAGCGAAGAAGAATGAGGCAGATGTGCAGTCCTCTTTTTCTTCTCCCACATCGGGATGAGATCATGGTCAGCTACATAATGTCTTCATTTTCTTCACTCTTGTCTCCTGTTCACCTGGCAGTTAGCAACCTCTTGGATACGCTGGGGGAGGTAAGAGCAGGAGGGAAAATGCTTTGTCCCCTCTTTCTAGAAACTTAAGCCCGTTTCCTCTTGTCCTTTCTCAGGGGTAAGCTTGTATTTCCATTTTAAATAGGAGCTCCCAAAGGGCATTAGCCATGCCATTTTTACTTAACTGCATTTTATTTTCTCCAGGATGATGCTGTGCTCACATAACTGATCTACGGTCATAGGAAGAAAATGACGAAAACTGCATTCCAGTGACTATAAGCTAATATTTTATGGGCCACTGTAATGAAAGTTTTGACCACTGTTATAAATCATACCTAGAACATACATAACTCATGGTCTGTACTGACAATACTGTGAATATATCCTACAACACTAAGCAGTGGATTTGAACTGTCCTAATTGGGGTTGGTGATAATTAGGCAGAGCAAGATAACATTTATCCCCACACTCTGTGGGAAACGAGGACATTTATAGCCAAAAAATTGATAATATAAACAAAGGCACCGAGTCACGTTTTACTTCTTTGTGCAAACAGTTTTATAGAAGTAGATTACACTGTTGTAAACTCATGCTAATGACTAGATATATATTTTAAAACATCAAAAAGTTCAGTTTGGGGGCTTCCCTGGTGGCGCAGTGGTCGAGAATCTGCCTGCTAATGCAGGGGACACGGGTTTGAGCCCTGGTCTGGGAAGATCCCACATGCCGCGGAGCAACTGGGCCCGTGAGCCACAACTACTGAGCCTGCGCATCTGGAGCCTGTGCCCCACAACGGGAGGGGCCGCGATAGTGAGAGGCCCGCGCACCGCAATGAAGAGTGGCCCCCGCTTGCTGCAACTAGAGAAAGCCCTTGCACGAAACGAAGACCCAACACAGACAAAAATAAATAAATAAAGTAGCTATTATAAAAACAAAACAAAAACAAAAAGTTCAGTTTGAATTTGAACTGTAAAGTCATAGTACTTATAATACATGAAAGTAATTAAAATCTATTTCTTTAGTAAGTACTTGTTATGAAACTATTAATTTAAAATCATTTGCTGTGATTTAGTGCAAGTTAGTGAGTGTATACCTATTATTTTTTTTCTTTCCTTCTGTCCTTCCTTCCTTCCTTCTTTTATTCATTTTTGTTTCTTTGATAATCTCTTAAATATTAGATGGTTTCCTTTTGCAAAGCTTTGAAACTAGATGGTAGGACAATTTGGATGAATATCTTCATGAACAGATCTCTGTTTGAGGGAAAATATCTTTACTTATTTCTTTCAATATCAACTTTCAAATGGAAGGGCAACTCATTTTGGTTTCCTGACATAACTCAGTGGAAGACATCTTTTGCTTTGGTTTAGGGCTCTCTGTTTTCCAAACCCTGGGAGGTTAAAAAGTTACC